>NC_140411.1:120658488-121985988 GCF_965140295.1 Lepidochelys olivacea | reverse complement strand
GAGATCCCCTTGTAACTCCTCTCGGTCAGCTTTGGACTTAACTATCTTGAGTAATTTTGTATCATCTGCAAAACTTTGCCAAATAACTGTTTACCCCCTTTTCCAGATCATTTATGAATATGTTGAACAGCACTGGTTCCAGTACAGATCCTTGGTGGACCCCACTATTTACCTCTTTCTATTGTTAAAACTGACCATTTATTCCTACCCTTTATTTGATGTCTTTTAACCAATTACTGATCCATGAGAAGACCTTCCCTCTTAGCCCATGACTACTTACTCTGCTTAAGAGCCTTTGCTGAGGGACTTTGTCAAAGGCTTTCTGAAAATCCAAGTTCACTATATCCACTGGATCACCCTTGTCTACATATTTATTAGAATTCTTTGAGGGACAACAGATTGGTGAGATATAATTTCCCGTTAAAAAACCATGTTGACGCTTCCCCAAAAAACCATGTTCATCTATGTGTCTGATAATTCTGTTCTTTACTATATTTTCAACCAATCTGCCTAATACTGAAGTTAAGCTTACCAGCCTGTAATTGCCAGGATCACCTCTAGAGCCTTCTTTTAAAAACTGGCATCACATTAGCTATCCTCCAGTTATCTGGTACAGAAGCTAATTTAAGCAATAGGTTACACACCACATTAGGAGTTCAGCAATTTCATATTTGAGGTCCTTCAGAATTTCAGGGTTAATACCATCTAGTCCTGGTGGCTTATTTCTCTTTAAATTTATCAATTTGTTACAAAAACCTCCTCTATTGACACCTCAGTCTGGGGCATTTCCTCAGATTTGTCACCAAAAAAGAATGGCTTGGGTTTGGGAATCTCCCGCACTTCCTATTCAGTGAAGTCCAATGCAAAGAATTTGTTCATCTTCTGTGCAGTGGTCTTGCCTTCCTCGTGTACTCCTTTGGCATCTCAATTGTCCAGTGTCCCCACTGACTGTTTGGCAGGCTTCCTGCTTCTGATGTACTTAAAAAAATTTTTTTTCTCTTATTTTTTTGTCTTTTCCTAGCTGCTTTTCACATTCTTTTTTGGCTGCCTAATTCTACACTTTGCTTGCCAGAGTTTATGTGCCTTTTTATTTTCCTCACTAGGAACTGACTTCCAATTTTTGAAAGATGCCTTTTTGTTTCTAATCACCTTTTTTACTCTACTGTTTAGCCATAGTGGCATTTTTTTTGTCCTCTTACTGTTTTTATTTTATTTGGGGTATACATTTAGTTTGAGCGTCTATTATGGTGTTTTTAAATAGTTTCCATGTGGCTTACAGGCATTTCACTCTTGTGACTGTTCCTTTTAATCTCCATTTAACTAGCTTCTTCATTTTTGTGTAGTTACCCTTTTGAAAGTTAAATGCTACTTGATGGGTTTCTTTGGTATTTTTCCCACTATAAGGATGTTACATTTGATTACATTATGGTCGCTATTACTGAGCAGTTCAGCTAGATTTATTGGACCAGATCCTGTGCACCATTTAAGACTAAATCAAGAATTGCCTCTCCCCTTATGAGTTCCAAGACTAGCTGCTCCAAGAAGCAGTCTTTAATGGGGTCTAAAAAATTTTATCTCTGCATCCCATCCTGAGATGACATGTACCCGATCAATATGGAGACAGTTGAAATCCCCCATTATTACTGGATTTTCTGTGTTTGTAGCCTCTCTAAATTCCCTGAGCATTTTACAGTCACCATCACCATCCTGGTCAGGGGGTCGGTAGTATATTCCTACTCATTATTCAAGCATGGAATTTCTATCCATGGAGATTCTGTGCTACAGATTGATTCATTTAAGATTTTTACTATATTTGACTCTATGTTAATTTATGCACAGTCATTTGCATGCCACTTCCCCATCTCCCACAAGTTTTCCAAGAGTGAGCATACAGGCTTGGAGACTAGAAGTTTTCCAAATAAAATTCCATCAGAAGTAGAAACTTTCAGCTCTCCCTTAGAGTGTCATTCTGCAAACCTTCTTTGTCTGGTTCCAATCTTACACCATCTATTGATGTTATCTGATTTGCCTCAGTAGTTCTGAAAAACATTTCTCAGGAACATACAGCAGACAGATGGGCTAACACAGGATTAGATGTTAGAAACTGAACTGATTGCAGAAAAGATGATGGAATAAGACTCCCTGAAATTGTATTTTTCTCCAGGTTTAACCTGATGCCTGTTCTGGATGCCTGGGAACTGGAGAGGGAGTCTGGATATCAGATGATATGCTATTTGTTTTTTGAAGTCTTTACTCTTATGAATAAGCTTTTTTCTTATTCGCTGATGCAGAGATCTCTTCAATCAGAATCCATCTTTTCAAATAATGGGACAGATAGCAGCTACTACTAACATGCTCCTTAGAGCACAAGTCTGGGGAGAGTTCCATCAAGCTATTCACAGACTATACTAAATCCTTTGTGTCCTGTTGGTACTAAATTATATCTCTTCATTTGAGTACCGCCATTTGTTTTACTGGTAACCACTCTATTAAACTCAGTTTAGTCCTATTCCTTTTTAAGCCTTCTCCCTTACATTATAGGGTAAATCTGTTACTTAGAAATTTCAGCCTTCTCCTGAAAGCTATACACTAGCCCATATGAAGCTTGGAGTATCACTAGCCCTCAGAAAAGAAACCCAACTTCTAGCTCATTAATCATTTGGCGCTACAGAAATAAAATCATCAAAAGATAAAGTTCCCATTTTGGAAATACAGTTTCCTTGCAGCATTTCTTTAGAAGAGGAGACATTTCAGTCACATTTTGTTACACTGATAATATCTTTTAAATAGGGGGAAAGTTATTACTCTGTTGAACCACAAGTCAGTTGCACTTACATTATATACTCTGCCGTCTTGTGCTTTCAAGTATTGAGGAAACAGACCGTCTGCATACCGAGAAGCCACAAATTTCCCCAAGCTGGACACATAATCTACATTCAAGATTATAAACGGTTGCCAGTTATACGGATTATTTTCATTATGAACTGTTTTTCTAAATCATATACAACAGAAGAGAGGATAAATGGCACTGTCATTAAACTCTTTTCTTTTGGTCAGCCAAATAACATTTTTACAGCAACCTACAAACCCAATTCAATAATGCCTCTACAGAGGAGACAGTAAGGTTCTTTGAATAAAAGGGGGAATTTTTCCAACAAGTGATACATGATGCAGGATAGATCCTAAAAAAAGTTACTATCTGACTTTAGGTTCATGCAGCTGGGAGGGAGGATTTGTTCTATCCATGTGATGTTAGTGAGCTTTAAAAAGGTTCTATTTACGTTGAGTTGTAGAAATTATTCACATCTCCTAGAACCATGTCTAGTTATATCTAATGGGGAATAAAAAAAACATACCATCCTGGTTACTGGTAGAAAACTTCTTGGGACTTTAGATTTCTGCAATTTAACTTTTGTATTTTCCATTTACATCTTAAAAGCAAGTGCAAATATTTGTCAGTCAAAAGAGAAACAAATCATGGATGGATGATGCCCTCCCGTGACATATATGAAAAGGAGCAAAAGTGAATGCAGCTGAAGGCATGTCTACACTGCAACTGAAGGTATGCAATTTGCAGTACAGGTAACATAACTGCAGCACTAGCTTTTATCTAACTAGTGCACTAAAAACAACAACAAAGATGCGGCAGCAAAAACTTCAGCATGTGCTAGCAATGCGAGTACGTCCCTAGAGGGGCTTGTACACCTGTGTGAGGCTGGTGCCACTCTATTTATGCTGCTGTTTTTGTCATGCTAGCTAGATTAAAGCTAGCACAGATATGCCTACCCGAGCTGCCAATCACATCTTCAGTTGCAGCATAGACATACCCTGAAGAAGGAAAAGCATGTTCTCTGCTCCCTTGATGGCAACAAAAGTTTCTTGGCAGTAGCTCTGCATAGCTGGGACTCCACTGACAGGAAAACATAGAGCATGGGAATATTTAAGAGCCATGGAGCAGCTATTCTATGCAGTATGTTCCTCTGCTAACCCACTGGCTTTTTGCTAGTAAAACCGTGCTATAAGAAGTATTCACTCCTCTCAGCATCATCTACCTCCTTAATCCAGAGAGGAGTGAGTATGCAACCTCTATCTAGCCTTCTAGTAATGAAAGCAAGGCTCCTGGCAGAGGAGAATACAGTATTGCTGGATGTGCAGTGCTAGACTCTCAATTACCCACGGGTCCAAGCCAGCTGCATTCTTAAATTAAACAGCATAAAACAATTATTAATACATTACAACTACTACTTCTTAAACTGTAAGTTCTTCATGTCACGGAATGCCTTACTGCACTTTGTAAAGCCTTATTATGTAAATGGTTTATAATTATTATTTCTCACAAACTCTCTCCTCCAACTGCTACACAACTGCGAATTACAAATTTGTCTTTGATATTGCAGAGCTTGATTTTGCAAGAAAAACAGTCCGAGTTTAAATCTGATATTAATTACCTGTCTAAAAATTACCAAAATGTTCAACTGGAAGCACAATACAGTAATAATTTATGGCATGGAACTCAGGAGGATCTTTGTGTTTTCAGTCCACGAAGGACAGGGTTCTTGTGGCAGTTACATTTTCGGGCTCCAGGGGAAAGGTTTGCATGTATGGATTCTGGAACATTCAGTATCTAAAGTTATTTCACAAATGTAGCTAGACTGAGATCACAATTAAAGTGAGGAACATGATGGTGCAGATTAAAAAAAAATACTCTCTCTCTCTCTCCTCAAGAGATGAGAAGCCATGTGGGATATATTCCCAAGCTAAAGTGAAGATGCGGAATGTGACTTCCCTTTCTCTTTTCTAAGATAGCACCAAAAAAAAGAAACAATTTTAAAGGCTCCACCCCATATACTGTGCTGCTAAAAAGGAGCATGAAGCTCTGGACTATTCCAAGTCAACTTTTAGCTTTTACCATTGGCTACCCTCCTACCTTCCCTGTGCTGAAATCCAATTTGTGATAAAATCTGAGAGAGGGATAGTTTGTTTCTCTTGAGTCCATGACACTGAAGCCATTGAGAGGATGAGATGAGAGGCTGTACATCCAAGTCCCACAAAGTGCTTTTCAGTCTCCTTTCCTTCTCTTTTGACTTTCCCTTGTGGGCAATGTCGGAATCTGATTTTTCTTGCTCTCTTTTGTGTTTCATATCAAAGGTAACCTCTATAAAGAGAAAAAAACATGAGTGTTTACACTTACCAAAAAATTGTTTATTCCCTCCCACCATCACTTGTCTCACCATTCCTTTTGCAAGGCATATTTTTTATTTATCTCTCTACCTTTTTCTCATTCTACTGAAAAGTGTGCTAAACTATGGAAAGTCACCTTCAATTCCATATGTTTACCAGCTATCATGTCCCTCTCCCTCTTCTATGCACATTCACTTCAGTAAATTGGGTTTATTACCAAAAATTGCTCTTTGTTTTGAAACCCAAGCGTTGGGAAGGCTACATCCAGTCTGCCAGAAAGCAACCCTTCGAACCCACAAGAGACTTAACTCCAAATACTGGGAGAAATAATAGGCAATCCTAACATGCACATCAGAAGCTTTCTATTGTAAATCATCCAAGAATACATGCAAAATATGTCTACTTCTTAAGATACTCACGGTCACTCCAGGCAACTCTTTTACACAGATTTCCGATCATTCTGGACTCCTTGATTTGGGGGCCTTCTTTGTTTTCCTCTTAAAAACCTGCAGAATTAAAACCAAACAAACACTATTCAGTATACAGAGCAGCAGCCATGTTAGTCTGTATTCGCAAAAAGAAAAGGAGTACTTGTGGCACCTTAGAGAAGTCTCTAAGGTGCCACAAGTACTCCTTTTCTTTTTGCTATTCAGTATAGTACCACTCAGAGGCCCAATCACAACTGAGACCTTATTGTTCTAGGCAATTACAAGTATAAAATAAAAAACAGTTTGTACCACAAAGAATTTACCATCTAGAAGGTCAATCTTAGAAATACATGCATAACTTTAATCATGCATATAGTCCCATTAGATAACATTACACATGTGTGTGACTGCAGTGTCAGGACCTAAATGTGGAAAAGACACAACAGGTGGGAATAGAACAAAAAGGTAGCGGGTCAGACATGTGAAAGTAACAGGACTACAGGATTGCATATACTGGTTGAGTGTGCAATTTTGAGGCTTCAAGATTTTTAAGTTTCATTTGATTTTTTTTTTTAATAAAATGAATGAAGAAGAGATATTTATGAATCAGTAGCAGGCCACCTGCCTAATTGCTGTCACCATGGGCATTACTGCAGAGACAGGATAAATTACAATATAACTAATCTGTAACGAAAGAATAACTATTCCTCCCTCTTTCTCTTTGCAGAATCAACAGTGTTATTTTTAATCTCTTGTATATTAATCTATCAACTATTATAATCTAGGAAAACACTAACAACACTGAACACAGATACAACCTTAGTTCTTACGGGCCCTGGTAAGAAAAAAGGCAAGGAGTCCTCTTTGCAACCTGATAATATATGTTATGTATATAATGTGTACTATATGTACAGAATAATTTTATTTTAGCTTAATAAAATTACACATTAGTAGCAGGGTCAATATAACATTCAAAGAGAATGCCTTTTATTGGGCAACCAAAGACGATGTGTCTGTGTGATTTCTAACCAGAAATAGACAAACTAAAAGGTTTGTTATCCTAGCAGCTTCATGTTAACAACTAAACTGAGCAGTATTTTGCACAGTCTTCTGCATTTGAATTGTGGATCCCAGAAGCCATCTCATTTTTGTAGCTTCCCATAGTTTGACTATAGATTTTCCTTCATTTTATAATAGAAATTCCACTCCTGATCACCCCGTCTGAACAGCATCTGTATGTAAAATGAATTTTACGGAAGGGGAAAAAAAAATGGTTCCTTGACAAGAATATGAAACGGCTTCAACATAAATATCAAATTAACCTCAAATATAAGGAAAGGCAACCAGCTAACCCTGAGCCCAAATTCGGAACCAAAACAGATTTTTATAAATTCAATAAAAGTTCACCTTTATCCTTTCACTCTGCCCAATACAGAAAGGTTTTCTGCACCCTCACTTACTGTGCATCTTGAGTTTTTAATCTGCGCCGGGAAAACTGGACTATTTGATAAATACAAGAACAGCACGGGAAAGCCTGAGGAATTTCAAAATTGGAATAGAACTGATGAGAGCCCAACAAATTGTGAAACCTTGGCAAGGAACATGTATTCACAGAGCTAAGATGGAAGGCTTTTTCATGTGGAGGGAGGAGTTAGGGGAGGATGAGAGACTGGAAGGGCTTGGAGCAGGGTTGAGCAAACTTTTTGGCCCAAGGACCACATCGGGGTTTCAAAACTGTATGGAGGGCCGGTAGGAAAGGCTGTACTGCCCTGAACAGCCTGGCCCCACCCCCTATCTGACCCCTCCCACTCCCTGCCCCGACTGCCCCCCTCAGAACCCCCGACCCATCCAAACTCCCTCCCCCGCTCCTTGTCCCCTGACTTCTCGCGGCCGAGACCCCCCACCCCAACCATCCCCCCGGACCCCACCCCCCGCTCCCTGTCCCCTGACTGCCCCTACCCCTATCCACACGCCTGCTCCCTGACAGGCCCCCCGGGACTCCCACGTCCTATCCAACCACCCCCTGTCCGCCCCCCATCCAACCCACTCCCTGCCCCCTTACCACGCCGCTCAGAGCAGCAGGACGGGCAGCTGCGCCGCTCGGCCAGAGCCAGCCAAGCCGCTGCGCCGTCCCGCCACCCAGAGCACTGGCAGCATGGCGCGCTGAGGCTGCGGGGGAAGGGGGACAGCGGGAGAGGGGCCGGGGGCTAGCCTCCCCAGCTGGGAGCTCAAGGACCGTAGTTTGCCCACCTCTGGGTCGGAGGATTATGAGGAGAGGGAGAACACAGAAAGGGCTGTCAAAGATCTGACACCTAACCATGCCATGGGGAGTTATCTACAGCAAAAAGAAAAGGAGGACTTGTGGCACCTTAGAGACTAACAAACTTATTTGAGCATAAGCTTTCGTGAGCTACAGCTCACTTCATCGGATGCATTCAGTGGAAAATACAGTGAGATTTATATACACACAGACCATGCAAAAGTGGATGTTTATCATACACATTGTAAGGAGAGTGATCACTTAAGATGAGCTATTACAGCAGGAGAGTGGGGTGGGGGGAGAGAAAACCTTTTGAAGTGATAATCAAGGTGGGCCAAGTCCTCCTTTTCTTTTTGCGAATACAGACTAACACGGCTGCTACTCTGAAACCTATCTACAGCAAGTAACTCTGGGGATTTTTAGAAGTCAAGAGCCATGCAGAAGTGTGAAAGCCACAAAACTGAACTAACCGGTGTATCATGAAATACAGCCAATGATAATGCAGGAGGGAAGGAAAACACATGCCCTCGGGAGTAGGGGAATTTATGGTTCCATAGCTTGATTTTCTGAACACCCACGACCACAGCTCCCATTGCAAACCAGGCATGACTGGGGCTACACTACCCTACCCTCACCTCTCTCTTTTCACGGGAACCTGGGTGTTTTAAGGGTTGCCCAGCAATGGCGCTCAGGGGCCTGGGGCTTTAGGGGTACTGGTGGGGAAAATAATGACAAGAAACATTTAACTCGCTGGGGCCCCTGGGAGCTGCACCCCTGTCCTGGGGTCAGGGAGAGGGCTCCAGCTGCAGGCAGGGTGGGTGAGGGGAAGGAGATGTGGGTTTAACCCCTCAGGGCTCGCTGGCCCGGCCGCTCCCCTCACCACGTGGAAACGTGACATTCCATCCCGGCCACGGCGGCGCCCCCTGCCGGCGCCCCGCTGGCTCGGCCCCTGCCGGCTCCCCTCACCTGGCTGCGGCCGCTCCGCCGCCGCTTCCATCCCATTGTGACGAACGCGGCGGGTTCTAAGACGCGGCCGCCCCAGTGTTGACGCTGGAGGCAGCTGGGTTGCTAAGGCGGGGCCAAGGGGAGCGGGGGGCGGGGCTGATGCCGGCGCGGGCCCCAGGCTAGCGCCACGCCCCCGCCCAGCCCCTTGCCCGGGTAGCGGGGTAACCCAGTCGGACCGTGCCTGTGTGCCACCCGCTCTCCGTGCAGGGGGCCCGGGTGTACTCCTGGGGGCCTGTTTACATGGCCAGCTGGGTGCCCTGATGTGTTTTGCTTGCTCAAGCGGACTTCCAACGAGCGCTGGTAATTTACAGGACGCACCGCGTTTGATCTATTTCTTTGTTCCTGGATCGCCGGCGAGACGAGAGGTTCTTGGTTAGACGGTTCGAAAAGCACCAGGGACTGTAACACCCGAACTGGGAAGAACTTTCTTTTATTGGGGTTCCAGATTAAACTGAATTTGCTTCCCACCCCTCCTTCCACGCTCCCGGCACAAGTCATCATCGCTGATTGTACTAGTGTCGGTCTCAGGATATTAGAGAGACAAGGTGGGCAGGGGCAGAAGGTTGGTATAATTTTTTTGTGGTGCCTAGAATGAGTCCAAGTCCTGGCCCACCCTCCACACACCTGCTTAAGGGGCTCTGGGAGGGAGGTTGGATGCAGGAGGGGGTTGGGGTGCAGGCTCTGTGAGAGAGTTTGGGTGTGGGAGGGTGCAGGCTCTGGGAGGGAGTTTAGGTGCTGGGTGTGGGCTCTGGGTTGGGACAGGGGGTTGGGGTGTGGGACAGGGTGTGGGGCTGGGCCAGGGATGAGGAGTTTGGGGTGCAGCAGGCAGGCTGTGCTGGGGTGGGGGTCCAGAGAGGAGGACTTTGCCTAGCCCTTTCCCCACCAGCAGCAGTGAGGTCCAGGGATGGGGGGCCCCTCCTCTGCCCCCCACCCCAGCACAACACTCATCCAAGCCCTCCCCAGGCTGCTGCTTAGGAGCTCCAGCCAGGATAAGCCCCCTGCCTTGGAGTCGCCTGGCAGGGGGTGCTGCCATGCTCCTCCTCCCCTCTGCAGGCACACCAGCTGCCTCAGCCAGCCCCTGGCGCCCCTCCCTCATAGCCAGCAGCGGATGGCAAGGGAGCACAGCGCAGAGCTGCAGGGGGCAGCCTCCTGCTGCCCAGGACAGGCAGGGACGTTCAGGGAAGGCGTGTGGGGGCAGCAGGCAGGGCTGGGGGAAGAGACTTGGCCCCGAACATTGGTGGAGCCGGGCCCCCTGAGTCCTGTATTTGGTGGAGCCCGGGCACCACGGACCCATATAACTCGCCGTCCCTGAAGGTGGGTGAATATTATCTTTTATTAGACCAACTTCAGTTGGTGAGAGAGAGAAGCTTTTGAGCCGTACAAAGGAAGAAGAGCTCTGTGTGGCTCAAAAGTTTGTCTCTCTCACCAACAGAAGTAGGTCCAATAAAAGATATTACCTTACCCACTGTGTCTTGCTAGTATTAGAACGCATTTATTTACTTAGTAGCACATCAAAGGGAACAAAAGGGCCAAAAGCACAGACACTTTAATAGATATAAATATAAAAGGCAACAAAGTCACAGTAGCTTTTGTTACCCCTGGTCATGGTTGCTTAGTAAACAAAGATGGAAAAGAGAATCTCCTTATAAAGTGTACAGTTCAAATATGTACACTACCAGTCTCTTAGTTGGAAACTATGTTTATATTTTTCTTCATATATTTGGAATTGAGAGTTTAAAGACTAGACTGAACATGCTAAGTCATTCGTGATGACACAGCTGTTCCCTGGGGGGCAGAAGAGGTGCTCAGCCATGAAAAAGTTTCCTATTATGTCAATAAAAGAAATAAGTACTGAATGTTCTGTGGATTATTTTAGATACTGGGATTACCATAGTATAAGGTTTTTCAGTGGGAAAAAATGTTGTTTCTGTTTCAGCCATTCTTTATTATTCTTGAAAGTGCAACCTGTGATCTAGAGCAGTGGTGGGCAACCTGGGGCCCAGCAGGGTAATCTGATTGCAGGCCACAAGACATTTTGCTGACATTGACCATCTGCAGGCACGGCCTCCCGCAGCTCCCAGTGGCCACGGTTTGCTGTTCCCGGCCAGTGGGAGCTGTGGGAAGTGGCGGGCTGCAGGGACATGCTGGAACCGCAAACCACAGCCACTGGGAGCCTGTGGATGGTCAATGTCAACAAAATGTCTCATGGCCGGCAAACAGATTACCCTGATGGGCCGCAAGCGGACCGCAGGTTGCCCACCGCTGATCTAGAGGCACAAAAACACATTCTGTCCGTTCTTCTGCTTTGCTTTTGCAGCCTTCAGTAATGGAAGTCTCTCTTCAAAGATCTAAAATGAAAGTTTATTGAGGTCATTTTCTCTGCACTGTACCAAAAAGTAGTCAAAACTACAATCATACCTATGTAACTCCGAGAGACCCCAGTCATCAGCTGACGGGATCAAACCTTTGACCTCTGGAGCTAAAGACATGAGCTTCTACTGTATGAGCTAAAAACCATATGGCTATTAGCTAAGGCTGTAGAGCAGACTCATTAATCTCTCTCTCTCTCTAAACACTCTCTGTGCCACTAGATGGGACAGAACACCACACCAAGGAGGTGTGGGGATTGCATACTTTCCCTAGCTGAGGAAACGCACCCAGAGCGTCAGAGACTTCCCACTTGATATCCTGGATAAGCCCCCCCGGAAAGGCTGACAAACCCCAGTCATCTGCTGGCAGGGTCAAACCTGGGGCCTTTGGAGTTAGTGCATGAGCTAAAAGCCAACTGGCTGTTAGAATCATAGAATATCAGGGTTGGAAGGGACCTCAGGAGGTCATCTAGTCCAATCCCCTGCTCAAAGCAGGACCAATCCCTAATTTTTGCCCCAGATCCCTAAATGGCCCCCTGAAGGATTGAACTGACAACCCTGGGTTTAGCAGCCCAATGCTTAAACCACTGAGCTATCCCTCCCCTAGCTAAGGCTGTGGAGCAGACTCATTCATCTCTCTCTCTAAGTGGTCTCAGTGCCATTAGATGGGACAGAACACCACACCCAGGAGGTTGTGGGTTACACCTACATAGCTATACATACAGTGATTGCAGGATGTGAAAAAAGTTTAAGTAAGCATTTAAATGTGCTTTAATTTTCCATACTTGTAGACTGTCAAAACCCCTAAATTTTGGACATGGCTACACTAAACAAAAAAGAAAATATTTCTTAGCATGATTTGAGTTTGCACTGTTGTTGTAGTCAGGGTATGAGAGAGAAAAGGTAGGTGAGGTAATCCCTTTCACTGGACCACCTTCTCTTGGTGGAAGTTTGTACTCTCCACCTACAGAAGTTGGTTGAATAAAAGATATTAGCTACCTTGAACTTGCAAGACTTTTCCAATTCAGTGAAAGAGTACTGGGGTACCTCCTGGTGAGATGCTAACTTGAGCTCACCCTATGTTCCATGGTGACAGTTAAGATCAACTGGGAGATTCTGGCTGTCAATTCCTAGGTAAAACTCTCTAAGACCAGCAAATAAGACATTCACTGCACACTAGGGTGACCAGACAGGAAATGTGACAGATCGGGACAGGGGGTGGAGGGTAATAGGAGCCTATATAAGAAAAAGCCCCAAATATCGGGACTGTCCCTATAAAATCAGGACATCTGGTCACCCTACTGCACACCAGGCAAACATGAACATGTCCTACTTCACTATACATCCCTGCTTCATTCACAGTACACCATTGAACTTGTGCAGAGAATGAGTCATAGTGTCATAAAATCTAAGGCCAGAAGGTATCACCAAATCATCTCGCAACCTCCTGTATATTACAGGCCACTAACACCACCCAGCACTCACACACTAAACCAACAACCAAAATTACACCAAAGTATTACAGCCACAGGAGACGAAACTATTATATGTCAGAGGCAGAAAACAGGAAGGACTGAGGTGCACTAATGCCTGAGGACTCCACAGAGGCAGCGACATGATGATGTGAGATATACCTAGATAATCCTGGCAAATGACCCATACCCAAACACTGCAGAAGAAGGTGAAAAAACAAAGGTCACTTGCAATCTGACTTGGGGAGAAATTCCTTTTTGACCCTACAAATGGTAATCAGTTAGTTCAGCCAGTCAGTTCAGCACCTGAAAGAAAGAATGCTCAGAGCCACCTCAGAGCCCTGGGTCTCCCCATCCAATGTCCCATCTCCAGCTGTGGCCATACCTGATGCTTCAGAGGAAGGAGATTAAAAAAAAATCCCTTCCTCACCCCTGCAGGTGGCCAGCTGAAACCCTGAAGTATAAGTGTTTAGGAACATAAAACATAAACTGGAAGTAAGCCCCAGGGTTGCTGGGCCTTTCCCCCTACTATCACAAGCAACCCCGTCATATAATTGTCATAAATTTGTCCAGCTCTCTCTTGACACTAATTAAGTATTTGCCTCCACAACTCTTAGTGGGAGACTGTTCCAGAACCTCACCCCTCTGATGGTTAGAAATCTAACATCTAGCAGCCTGACTTTGTTCCTGGTTAGTTTATATCCATTTGTTCTTGTGCCAACATTGTCCTTTAGCTTAAATAACTCTTCACCATCCCTGGTATTTACCCCACAATGCATTTATAGAAAGCAATCAATATCCCCTCTCAGCCTCCATTTGGGAGACTAAACAAGCCAAGCTCTTCCAGTCTCCTCTCAAGGAAAAGGTTCCCCAGATGATGTCTAGTGAATGAAGCAAAGCTCAAAATGGTGGGCAGTGAGTGAAACAGGGGTTTACTCTTTGAACAGAGAATAAAAATAAATATTGAACAACTGACTCATCCGACCTGTGCACTGAACAAGGCAGGAGTCCTGTAGAAAAAGAGTTTATAATATCAATGGCAAAATCATTTATCTTATAATTCAAAAATATATTATAATGCATTTACCTAAGGGGCAGAGTTAAGGCTGCACTAGCAACCATAACTTTAGTTTGTCCTGATTTTTGAATGGTTTACTTTGCAACCCAAATTTTTTAGCATATTTCTGTGTAGCTAAAGCTGGTCATAGACTGCTTTTTTCCTGTAGCTGTTTGCTTTTTTCTTTTTTAGGGAAGAACATTTTTTAACCACAGTGAAAGGACACTCCACTTTCTTCCCTGCTCCCAAAATTTCAAAAATTTCTTATTTTGTTCTTTAGCAATTTCTCTGCCAATATTTCAAGTAAAGAAAACAGGACTTAGCATATAGTATAGTGCTTTATGTATGCCAAGCATGGCACATGGCACAAATATCAGGCCATTACTATTTTATGAATTAAAGATACAGATTTTTGTATAATAAAACTTCAGACACTGTCTACTAATTAGTATGCTATGAAGAGGTGAGTTTCAACAGGAAGTTTAATGTTGACACATCCTGCAAGGCACTGTCCAGTGTCACACTTCCTGTTGACTCAGACACATACACTCACAAGAACAGATTGCATTCAGTAAGACTGAGAAGGAAGCCAGGCTACATTACAGCAGCATCCATTCTCTGTTTACTTTATAAGTTATTTCTAGTGATAGTTTAAAAATACCATCCTAACGCCTGTCTTAGCACCAAAATAATACATTTTTAGTGTGTGAGCATCAAGAGAGAACCAAAAGAATGCAGTAGTCAGGCTTTATTCCTTCCTCACATAGACAGTCCTCTCTCATCAAGAACTTCCTGAAAAAAAGAGTTCTAAATTCCCAGGCATTAGCATATACATAATGATACTATACTACCCTTTATTGGGAAGTGTTCTGTTGTAACATACATGGTACCACAAGGAAAATGGCAGGCAGAGATCCATCTCCCCCTATAATGAAAGGGTCTGCTATATACAGTGGTTCTCAAACTTTTGTACTGGTGACCCCTTTCACATAGCAAGCCTCTGAGTGCAACCCCCCCCCTTATAAATTAAAAACACTTTTTAATATATTTAACACCATTATAAATGCTGGAGGCAAAACAGGGTTTGGGATGGAGGCTGACAGCTCACGAGCCCCCATGTAATAACCTCGGGACCTCCTCAGGGGTCCTGACCCCCAGTTTGAGAACCCCTGTGCTATAATAGATGTGCCATTTTCTTCTACTTTCTGAATATTTTTTTCCCATTTTCTCATGATGTGATTGGCCTCAGAACTAGAGCTGGGCAAAATTATTCAATTATTTCAGAAAACAGAGTTTTTTGCTGAAAAATACAATTTTTCAAAACTCAAGAAACTATTCACAAATTTGGGTCAAACTTGACAAAGAGTTTGGGCCAAAAATAATGCTGGCTTTTTAACTCAAAATGTTTCTTTACTTTTTAAAAACATTTTGTTTCAACTTTTCCACTTTGAAACATTTCATTTATACTTTTTCATTTCAAAAATGTATTTTGTTTGCAAATTTTAAAAAAACCTCTCAAAAAGGGTGAAAAGCACCCAAAAAGGGCTGAAACAAAATGAAAAGTTTGAAAAAAATTGTTTTGAATCAACCCAAAACATTTTGGTCAATTCAAAATTAATATTTTTCAAATTTTTAGTTCAACAAAAAAAATAAAAATGATATCAGTTCAAATTGAACCCAATTTTTTTTCTTCAGATATTTTGTTTTGGCACAAACTTAACAAGCAAGTATTAGTTCAGCTCTACTCAGGAAGAATATATTGCAGATGAGCCAGGCACTGTTCCTTCTGAGCTACATGCTTGCACAACCATGCACCTTGCTGGTGGACATCTCACACACAGATAAAGGCTGGCTCCATTGGAGACAGTCCCATCACTCAGCAGGAGACATCTGAGTTGAGAGGTGTATAGAGACTTTTCCTGGCCACCTGATCAAACAGAGAAGGGGGTCCAACATTATGTTCTTCCGCCACTCCCCTTCACTTAATCACTCTAACCACAACCAGTTCTTGGAGTGGATGGGAGGTCTCCTGGACTCTTCCTTCCCCCAACTACTCCTGGTGCTTTTGGTTCTCAGCTGGGGAAGGAGGGAAGAGGCATTGGGCTCCCCATCTCTTCACTGAGAGTCAAAGTAATGAGTCATCTCTCTCATTATCATCTCTCTCTCTCTCCCCCTGTGTCTATTCTGTCTATCTCTGTATCTCACACACAGGGTGAGCCTAGTTGACTGTTATAAAAATTCCCTACTTGTTTTTCCCCTTCCCCTAGCCTGTGTCTACCTATCTATCTGCCCTTAGGCTGGGAGCAACCCAGAGCAAGGAATGTCCCTGCTTGAAAGTCTAGAAGATGCTTAGCACATTGTAGGCACTACCATAAGCAAATCAATAGTACTAGAATGGGGGGTGAGCGATGGAGGGAAAGGTAATGAGACAGTGAAAGAGAGAGCAAGTGATGAAGATGAGACCATAATGAATGCAAGATATAGAACAAATGAGGAAAGAGACTTAGTCAATGGAGAGGAAGGAGGGAGAGGGAAGGAAGGAAGGAGCATGTAGATGAATTACAATGGGAGTAGAAAATGAGGGGGAGAGAATGGGAGTGAGATAAATTGAACATATTTAGTAAGTTTTAAATGTTAAGCTCTGATGGTCACTCATTCCACACCCATACGCAAATAAATAGATGGAACATTGGATTCAAGTAGGGGTATCCATGGCATAAATGATAATAGGTAGTGACAGTTTGAAGGGTTTGGATTGTTTGTGTGTCAGAAAGGGCCCGAGACTTAAAGAATGTGCTTCAGTGATGGTCACAAGTTACTGGGTATGTTAACAGATAGTAAAACAGAATAAAATAAAGTTAAAGTTTCATCATTCCAAGGAAACAAAGGAATTGAACTGTGTTCTCTGGGGTGCAAAGATTCAGAACATCCTAGGCACTGGGAAACAAGAGCTGTAGTCCACAATCTGAAACATGGAAACGAACTGGTTCATTTTGGGGAACCAATAAAGCTACAATTCTGCAGGTTGAGACAGTGTTGTCAAGGACATTGAAATACACACTGGCAGCATTGCTTGTAAACGGATACAGAGAAGCTGTGTATGACAATGTCATCAAACTATGCCAGTGCTCCTGGCATGCCAGCCAGGATGGAGGTGATAAATTTCTGAAAACAACTAGAGGCAGAATCTCATCCAAAAGACATTCATTGGTAATGAAAGAAGCCTTTATGGGAGATTAGCAATCAGGTTGTTTTATTTAAAACATAAAAGGCAATAAGAAAGGTTCTATACATACATTAGGCACAAGAGACAGACGAAGAAAAGTGGCAAAGGGTCCTGTGGCACCTTATAAACTAATAGACATATTGGAGCATAAGCTTTCATGCGTGAATACCCACTTCGTCGGATGCCACAGGACTCTTTGCCCCTTTTAGAGATCCAGACTAACACAGCTACCCCTCTGATACATGAAAGAAAGTGTAGATCACTACTTAGGAGGAAGAAGAGCTAATAACAGTGAACATTGAGAAGGCTGAGGTGTTTAATCCCTATTTTACTTCAGTCTTCACTAAAATGCTGATTTGTAACCAGATGCTTAACACAATTAATATTGACAACAAGGGGGAAGGAATGCAAACCAAAATAGGGAAAGAATAGGTTAAACCAACCTAATTTCCTGTAGCTGTAGATGTGATAGATCTTGATTTTAGTATGGCTTTTGACACAGTCCTGTATGACATTCTCATAAGCAAACTAGGGAAATGTGGTCTAGATGAAATTATGATAAAATGGGTGCAAAACTGATTGAAAGATCAGACTCAAAGAGCAGTTATTAATGGTTTGCTGTCAAACTGGGGGGTTTATCTAGCGTGGGGTCCTGCAGTGGTCTGTCATGGGTCCAGTACTATTCAATATTTTCATTAATGACTAGGATAATAGAGTGGAGAGCAAGTTTATGAAATTCACGGATGACACTAAGATGGGAGGAGTTGCTAGATTAGAATTCAAAATAAGCTTGACTAATTGGAGAAATGTCTGAATTCAACAATATGAAATTCAGGAAAGACAAGTTCAAAGAACTACACTTAAAAATGAAAAAATCAAACGCACAACTACAAAAAATGGGAAATGACTAGCTAGTCAGTACTATTGAAGAAAAGGATCTGGGCTTTATAGTGGATCACAAACTGAATATGAGTCAACAATGTGATACAGTTGTGAGAAAGAAAAGGAGGACTTGTGGCACCTTAGAGACTAACAAATTTATTTGAGCATAAGCTTTCGTGAGCTACAGCTCACTTCATCGGATGCATTCAGTGGAAAATACAGTGGGGAGATATATATACACAGAGAACATGAAACAATGGGTGTTTACCATACACACTGTAACAAGAGAGTGATCACTTAAGGTGAGCTATTACCAGCAGGAGAGCGGGGGTGTGGGGAGGGAGAAAACCTTTTGTAGTGATAATCAAGGTGGGCCATTTCCAGCAGTTGACAAGAATGTCTGAGGAACAGTGGGAGGTGGAGGGGGGGAATAAACATGGGGAAATAGTTTTACTTTGTGTAATGACCCATCCACTCCCAGTCTCTATTCAAGCCTAAGTTAATTGTATCCAGTTTATAAATTAATTCCAAGTCAGCAGTCTCTCGTTGGAGTCTGTTTTTGAAGTTTTTTTTGTTGAAGAATTGCAACTTTTAGGTCTGTAATCTAGTGACCAAAGAAATTGAAGTGTTCTCCAACTGGTTTGAATGTTATAATTCTTGATGTCTGATTTGCGTCCATTTATTCTTTTACGTAGAGACTGTCCAGTTTGACCAATGTACATGGCTGAGGAACATTGCTGGCACATCATCTCAGGGCATTGGCACCCTGACAGCAGGATTGTCTGGCTATGTAGACTCCCTCCTCAGGCCCTACGCTACCAGCACTCCCAGCTATCTTCGAGACACCACTGACTTCCTGAGGAAACTACAATCCATCGGTGATCTTCCTGAAAACACCATCCTGGCCACTATGGATGTAGAAGCCCTCTACACCAACATTCCACACAAAGATGGACTACAAGCCGTCAGGAACAGTATCCCCGATAATGTCACAGGAAACCTGGTGACTGAACTTTGTGACTTTGTCCTCACCCATAACTATTTCACATTTGGGGACAATGTATACCTTCAAATCAGCGGCACTGCTATGGGCACCCGCATGGCCCCACAGTATGCCAACATTTTTATGGCTGACTTAGAACAACGCTTCCTCAGCTCTCGTCCCCTAATGCCCCTACTCTACTTGCGCTACATTGATGACATCTTCATCCTCTGGACCCATGGAAAAGAAGCCCTTGAGGAATTCTACCGTGATTTCAACAATTTCCATCCCACCATCAACCTCAGCCTGGACCAGTCCACACAAGAGATCCACTTCCTGGACACTATGGTGCTAATAAGCGATGGTCACATAAACACCACCCTATACCAGAAACCTACTAACCGCTATTCCTACCTACATGCCTCCAGCTTTCATCCAGACCACACTACACGATCCATTGTCTACAGCCAAGCTCTACGATACAACCGCATTTGCTCCAGCCCCTCAGACAGAGACAAACACCTACAAGATCTCTATCAAGCATTCTTACAACTACAGTACCCACCTGCTGAAGTGAAGAAACAGATTGACAGAGCCAGAAGAATACCCAGAAGTCAACTACTACAGGACAGGCCCAACAAACAAAATAACAGAACGCCACTAGCCGTCACCTTCAGCCCCCAACTAAAACCTCTCCAACGCATCATCAAGGATCTACAGCCTATCCTGAAGGATGACCCATCACTCTCACAGATCTTGGGAGATAGGCCAGTCCTTGCTTACAGACAGCCCCCCAACCTGAAGCAAATACTTACCAGCAACCACACACCACACAACAGAACCACTAACCCAGGAACCTATCCTTGCAACAAAGCCCGTTGCCAACTGTATCCACATATCTATTCAGGGGACACCATCTTAGGGCCTAATCACATCAGCCACACTATCAGAGGCTCGTTCACCTGCACATCTACCAATGTGATATATGCCATCATGTGCCAGCAATGCCCCTCTGCCATGTACATTGGTCAAACTGGACAGTCTCTACGTAAAAGAATAAATGGACACAAATCAGACGTCAAGAATTATAACATTCAAAAACCAGTTGGAAAACACTTCAATCTCTTTGGTCACTCAATTACAGATCTAAAAGTTGCAATTCTTCAACAATAAAACTTCAGAAACAGATTCCAACAAGAGACTGCTGAATTGGAATTAATTTGCAAACTGGATACAATTAACTTAGGCTTGAATAAAGACTGGGAGTGGATGGGTCATTACACAAAGTAAAACTATTTCCCTATGTTTATTCCCCCCTCCACCTCCCACTGTTCCTCAGACGTTCTTGTCAACTTCTGGAAATGGCCCACCTTGATTATCACTACAAAAGGTTTTCTCCCTCCCCACACCCCCGCTCTCCTGCTGGTAATAGCTCACCTTAAGTGATCACTCTCTTGTTACAGTGTGTAAGGTAAACACCCATTGTTTCATGTTCTCTGTGTATATATATCTCCCCACTGTATTTTCCACTGAATGCATCTGATGAAGTGAGCTGTAGCTCACGAAAGCTTATGCTCAAATAAATTTGTTAGTCTCTAAGGTGCCACAAGTCCTCCTTTTCTTTTTGCGAATACAGACTAACACGGCTGCTACTCTGAAAGTTGTGAGAAAGTATCATTTTGGGGTGTATTAACAGGAGTGTTGTATTTAAGACATGGGAGGTAATTGTTCTGCTCTATTCAGAACTGGACACAATACTTCAGCAGAGGCCTATTGCTTCTGGGCACCACACTTTAAGAAAGATGTGGAGAAATTGGAGACAGTCCAGAGGAGGGCAACAAAAATGATAGGCAGTTTAAAAAAACCCGACCTGAAGAAAAGTGAAAAAAACTGGGTATGTTTAGTCTTGAGAAAAGACAACTGAGGGGGCACATGAAAAAGATTTCATTAAGGGCTGTTATACGGAGGACAGTGATGAATTGTTCTCCATGTCCACTGAAGGTAGGACAAGAAGTAATCAGCTTAGTCTGCAGCAAAGGAGATTTAGGTTAGACAGCAGGATAGTTAAGCACTGGAACAGGCTTCTAAGGGAACTTGTGGAATCCCCATCATTGGAAGTTTTCATGTATACTTTAGACAAACAGCTATTGTCCAGCCCACTGTGCTAAGATTACCTCTTCGAGCCCTACATTTCCATGATTTTTAAACACTTGGAGCTACTCTGCATTTCCATTATACCTTAGCCAGGTCATAATATTGTTATTCACATGTAGATTAAATGCCTTTCCCAGCCATGAGGAATTATATCATTACATTTTATTTTCTCAAGTATTTACCTTTGTGTTACATATATTTCTGCCATCTTTGATTTATTTTTATAATTATATTTAAACTAAAAACCCAGGTTGTGATAACTGATTCTGTGTGGGTAGTGAATGCTGGAGAGTAGACTACTGACTGATAAGGGTGAATAACACAAATTCTCTATAATATTGTGTAGTAGACCACAGAGGAACTTTTCTATGATAGAAAATTATACTGAAGCATGGGATCTCTCTCTCTCTCTGTATATATACACTAGATCGATTTTTTGCACGTTGTTATATAACTTCATGTATGTATTATTTCTCCAAGACTAAAAATATATTCAGCACTATACAATACACAAACTATAGACAGTCTCTGCCTTGTCCACACTGGAAAATAACACCGGCATACCCTGAGGTGCGACTTTAAACTCATAGCGTTAAACAAGCGCAAATCCCTCTGTGAACACTCTGATTCCTAATAATAAGAACAGCCTTTTACAGTACTGTACAGCTTAAGATGATTGGGAACAGGTTTATTAAACTGAAATAATCAGCTCTTGGACCAAAATAACAGCATCCACACAGGGATTTGCACAATTTAATGAGATAATCTTTAAAATGATTTAAATTAAACTGGAGCAATTTACCCATATATAGTGCAAAGGATTAGAGTAAAATCATAGAATCATAGACTTTAAGGTCAGAAGGAACCATTATGATAGTCTAGTCTGACCTCCTGCACAACGCAGGCCAGAGAATCTCACCTACCCACTTCTGTAACAAACCCCTAACCTATGTCTGAGCTATTTAAGTCCTCAAATCGTGGTTTAAAGACTTCAAGGTGCAGAGAATCCTCCAGCAAGCGACCCGTACCCCACACTGCAGAGGAAGGCGAAAAATCCCCAGGGCCTCTGCCAATCTGCCCAGGAGGAAAATTCCTTCCCAACCCCAAATATGGCGATCAGCTAAACCCTGAGCGTGTGTGCAAGGCTCACCAGCCAGACACCCAGGAAAGAATTCTCTGTAGTAACTCATATCCCACCCCATCTAATATCCCATCACAGGGCATTGGGCGTATCTACCACTAATAGTTGAAGATCAATTAATTGCCAAAATTAGGCTATCCCATCATATCATCCCTTCCATAAACTTATCAAGCTTAGTCTTGAAGCCACATATGTCTTTTGCCCCCACTGCTTCCCTTGGAAGGCTATTCCAGAACTTCACTCCTCTGATGGTTAGAAACCTTCGTCTAATTTCAAGCCTAAACTTCCTGGTGGCCAATTTATATCCATTTGTTCTTGTGTCCACAGTGGTACTGAGTTTAAATAATTCTTCTCCCTCCATGGTATTTATAGAGAGCAATCATATCTCCTGTCAGCCTTCTTTTGGTTAGGCTAAACAAGCCAAGCTCTTTGAGTCTCTTTTCATAAGACAGTTTTTCTATTCCTCGGATCATCCTAATAGCCCTTCTCTGTACCTGTTCCAGTTTGAATTCATCCTTCTTAAACATGGGAGACCAGAACTGCACACAATATTCCAGATGAGGTCTCACCAGTGCCTTGTATAATGGTACTAACCTTGCCTGAGGTCTCACCAGTGCCTTGTATAATGGTACTAACACCTCCTAGAAATACCTCACCTGATGCATCCCAAGACTGCATTAGCTTTTTTCAAGGCCATATCACATTGGCGGCTCATAGTCATCCTGTGATCAACCAATACTCCGAGGTCCTTCTCCTCCTCTGTTACTTCCAAGTGATGCGTCCCCAGTTTATAACAAAAATTCTTGTTATTAATCCCTAAATGCATGACCTTGCACTTTTCACTATTAAATTTCATCCTATTACTATTACTCCAGTTTACAAGGTCATCCAGATCTTCCTGAATGATATCCTGGTCCTTCTCTGTATTAGCACATTCCCGCTTTTTGTGCCAAGGTCAGTAATAAAAAGATTAAATAAGATTGGTCCCAAAACCAGTCCCTGAGGAACTCCACTAGTAACCTCCTTCCAGCCTGACAGTTCACCTTTCAGTGTGACTTTTTGTAGTCTCCCCTTTAACCAGTTCCTTATCCACCTTTCAGTTTTCATATTGATCCCCATCTTTTCCAATTTAGCTAATAATTCCTCATGTGGAACAGTATCAAATGCCTTACTGAAGTCGAGGTAAATTAGATCCACTGCATTTCCTTTGTCTAAAAAATCTGTTACCTTCTCAAAGAAGGAGATCAGGTTAGTTTGACATGATCTACCTTTTGTAAAACCATGTTGTGTTTTGTCCCAATTACCATTGACCTCAATGTCCTTAACTACTTTCTCCTTCAAAATTTTTTCCAAGACCTTGCATACTACAGATGTCAAACTAACAGGCCTGTAGTTACCTGGATCACTTTCTTCCCACCCCCCTCCCCCTTCTTAAAAATAGTAACTATGTTAGCAATTCTCCAGTCATATGGTACAACCCCTGAACTTACAGATTCATTAACATTTTTTGCTAATGAGCTTGCAATTTCATGTGCCAGTTCCTTTAATATTCTTGGATGAAGATTGTCTGGGCCCTGCGGTTTAGTCCCATTAAGCTGTTCGAGTTTGGCTTCTACCTCAGATGAGGTAATATCTGCCTCCATATCCTCATTCCCATTTGTCGTCCTACCGTTATCCCTAATCCCCTCATTAGCCTCGTGAAAGACCGAGGCAAAGTATGTGTTTAGATATCGGACCATGCCTAGATTATCCTTAGCTTCCACTCCATCCTCAGTGTTAAGCGGTCCCACTTCTTCTTTCTTTGTTTTCTTCTTATTTATATGGCTATAGAACCAGTGGTGAGGGACAACCGGTTCTAAAAGGGCTTCTAAATTTAACAACCGGCCAAAAATGGTGCCTTAGGCACCAACTCCATGGGTGCTCTGGAGCTGGAGCACCCACGGGGAGAATTTGGAGGGCTGAGAAGCAAACGGTGGGGGCTCTGCACCCACCAAATTCTCCCCTTGGGTGCTCCAGCCCCGAGCACCCACTGAGTCAGTGCCTAAGGCGCCACTTTTGATGTGATCCGTGGGGGAGCGGCTGCTCCCCCCGAGCTACGCTACCCCACCCCTAGGAGCCAGAGGGACCTGCCGGATGCTTCCTGGGAGCTGCCCCAGGTAAGCACCACTGGGACTCCCCACCTCACCCCCCGGCAGGTCCCTCTGGCTCTTAGGGGCAGGGCAGGGTGGGTACCCACTATAGTGGCCCACAAAACCCTCCTTCACCTTTCTGGGGGTAATCGGGGGATAGGGGAGGGGGCTGGATGGGGCAGGGGTCCCGGGAGGGAGGGCATCAAGGAACGCAGGGGGTTAGATGGGGCAGGAGTCCCGGGGGCGGGGGTGGGGCACCACCCCCTCCTGGGGTGAGGAGGGAACTGGTTGTTAAGATTTTGGCAACTCATCACTGAATAGAACCTTTTACTATTGGTTTTAATTCCCTTTGCAAGGTCCAACTCTATATGGCTTTTGGCCTTTCTCACTTTATCCCTACATGTTCTGACCTCAATAAGGTAGCTTTCCTTGCTGATCCCTCCCATCTTCCACTCCTTGTAGGCTTTCTGCTTTTTCTTAATCACCTCTGAGATGCTTACTCATCCAGCTTTGTCTACAACTCCTGCCTATGAGTTTTTTTTCCCCTTTCTTGGGATGCAGGTTTCTGATAGTTTCTGCAACCTTGACTTGAAGTAATTCCAGACCTTCTCCGCCTTTAAATCCCACAAGTTCTTCAGTCCAATCCACTTCACTAACTAATTTCCTTAATTTTTTTTAAAGTTAGCCCTTTTGAAATCAAAAACCCTACTCACAGATCTATTTTTGTTTATCCTTCCATTTAATTTGAACTGAATTAGCTCAGGATCACTCGAACCAAGGTTGTCCCCTACAACTATTTCTTCTATGAGGTCCTCACTACTCACCAAAACCAAATCTAAAATGGCCTCTTGTTGATTCAGCAACTACTTGGTGAAGGAATCCATCTGCTATCACATCCAGGAAAATCTGAGTCCTATTATTATTACTTGCACTTGGCCTCCAGTCTATATCTGGGAAGTTAAAGTCTCCCATGATCACACAATTTCCATTAATATTTACTTCATTAAAAACATTAAAGAGGTCTCTATCCATATCGGATCCCAGCGGTCTATAGCACACCCCAAGCACTATCCCAGGGGAGGCTCTAGTTGCTTTCTTCCCCAGTGTGATTTTTGCCCAAACAGACTCTGTCTTATCCATTCCATCACTTCTTATTTCTTTACAGTCTGCCTCATCATTGATATACAGTGCTACTCCACCACCTTTGCCTTTATTTCGGTCTTTCCTAAACAGCACATGCCCTTCAATACCTGTAATCCAGTCATGACTACTATTCCACCATGTTTCTGTTATCCCTGTAATATCTGGTTTCACTTCCTGCACCAGTAGCTCTAGTTCCTCCATTTTGTTACCTAGGCTCTTCGCATTGGGGTACAAACATCTTAATTTTTGCTGTTTGGCCTCGCTCACATTCTTTACCCGATTAGGCTAGACGTTCTACCGCCAGTATCACCTATCAGACTGGTATGTACACTACCCTTCCTCCCTATGTCCATTCTCCTACCCAGGGCCGGCTCTACAGTTTTTGCCGCCCCAAGCAGTGGAAAAAAAACTGCCACCGCAGACAGCAAAAGGGAGAAGCTGCCACTGATTTGCCGCTGCAGTGGAAACGCTGCTGCCCCTTTCTAACTGCTGCCCCAAGCACCTGCTTGGAATGCTGGTGCTTGGAGCCGGCCCTGCTCCTACCCATGGTTGTATCCTTTCTTACTTCATTTTCTTCCCTCTCAATGTTAAAATCTGGTGTGGAGATTACCTGGACATCTCCTAACCATCTCCCCCAAATTCCTAGTTTAAAGCTCTCTTGATCAGTTGTGCCAGCCTCCATCCTAGAAGTCTATTTCCCTCCCTACTCGGTGATGTCCACCCCGAGAGAACAGTCCTCTGTCCATGAATGCTTCCCAGTGGCCATACATCCCAAAGCCCTCCTTATAGCACCAGTGCCTGAGCCATCTGTTGAGCATCATAATCTTGTCAGAATCCCACTGAAGATCACCTGAGCCTCAATTTCCTTAATGATCTTCCCCAGCCTTGCGTAGTCTCCCTTGATACGTTTCAGTGAGAATCTAGCCGTATCATTTGTTCCCACATGAAGAGCAATCAGTGCATTCTTTCCCGCTCCCGTTAGGATCCTCTTCAGCCTCCACATCCCATATCTTAGCACCCGACAGACAGCACTCCCTTCTGTTCTCTGGATCAGCTCTTGTTACAGGCCTGTCTATTCTTCTCATTAAGGAATCCCCAATCATGTAGACCTGCCTTTTCCTGGTGATGGTGTGATTCTCCAGTCTATCCCCTGTTCCCTTTGGCTGCAAGTCCTCTTGATTCCTATTGTCCCTTGCAATCCTCTACAACCCATCCCGTAACCTCCTGGGGCTCATTTTTAGTGGTGTTATTTCCATTGACTCTTGCCCTCTTCCTATAGGTCTAGTTGCTCTTCTCTTCTTCCTTGCCCTCTCACCTTCAGTCACCACCTGCTGTGCCCCTTCTTCATTTTCCAACTCAGCAAACCTGTTCTTGAGCTCTGTTTCTCCTTCACTAGCCCATCTTTTCCTCTGCCTGGTTCTCTTAGTCACATGCTTCCACTGTCCACTTTCCTCACCCAACAGTCTCCCCTCAGAGTTCTTCGGTCCTGCTTCCATCTGCAAGTGTGAGCTTTTCACTTCAGCCTCCTCATGTCTTTGCTCCATCATCTGCTCAAACCCCCTTCTAAACTCAACCAGAGTTTCCACCTGCATCTCCAATCCTTGGATCTTTTCTTCCATCAGCTCTATCAGGCGGCACTTCATGCAGACAAAACTCTTTTCAGGTACCCCCTCCAAGATCATGTACATGCCGCAGCTTCCACATCCCCTCATCTTCATTGTGTCTTCCACTGCTTGAGTCACTACCACTGCTGCCTCTATATGTGTCATCACCTTCTCATCTAAGTCCTGTTAGTCTACAAATACCTTCTCCTCCAACAGGACTCCCACTCAAACTCCCCTGTTTACAGCTCTGTTTGCTGACTCCGGTAACACCCATAAGACGGGACACACTGGAAAATCAGAGGTCAAGGTTAGTTAGCATATTGCTTATTCTTGTTATTGTTTTATTAAAATTTTAATCTCACTTCCTCTGGGCCATGCAAAAAATAAAGGTTTTAAAAAGGCACTTAAATGAAGAGCTAGGATTAACTCAGCAAACTGGGATAGGAAGGGCATTTCATGCTTTAAACTCCTTCTGGTATACAGAGTACTGCTAAGAGAGTGAGCTGGATTCTACTTTTCACGCACCATGAACAGACTTAGATCCTGATCCCAGACAATGAGCTGCAGTGTACCTTCACAGAGCTCACTGAAGCATCGGGACCTTATTCACCACATTCCAGTCACATCTGTGCATAGTATACCCATGAAAGGCAACGGGCGTGAAGGGGGGTACAGAGTGACTAAACACATAATGTGCAACTAAGCACATAATTTGAGGTGAATGGGGTTGCACAAGTGAAACTGAGAACCTAGTTTGGTTTGCAGAACCTTTACTAGTGGTGATAATGTATCAAAAGAAAAGAACCGCAGTTGACTCTTAAATACTAAACAGTGTTCCAGGACTGGCAGTTTGGAAAATTCCCTTTTTACTTATAAATTGGGCATAATTGACCCAGAAATTATTTACAGATAATAAATATGGATTCTTACAACAACATTTATATTGAGTCACTTTTCAGACTAGAACTGCACTTTAACAATAAATCAATCATGGTGCATTAATTCATACTAAAACAGTGGTGGGCAATCTGCAGCCCGCAGGCCACATGCAGCCCATCAAGGTAATCTGATTGTGGGCTGCAAGATATTTTGCTGACATTGATCGTCCACGGGCACGGCCACCCGCAGCTCCCAGTGGCCGCAGTTCGCCATTTCCAGCCAATGGGAGCTGCGGGACACGGTGGGCCACAGGGACATGCTGGCTGCCACTTCCCACAGCTCCCATTGACTGTGAACGGCAAACCGTGGCCACTGGGAGCTGCGGTGGGGCCGTGCCTGTGGACGGTCAATGACAGCAAAATGTCTTGCGTCCCGCAATCAGATTACCCTGATGGACCGCATGTGGCCCGCTGGCATTAGGTTAGGCTTAAAGCCAAAGCAGTGTGTAGGCTACCATTGTGTTAGGCTTAAAGCCAAAGCAGTGTGTCTTAGATATAGATTTTATACCCAGTAGGATCCATGCTGGGCTAGTTTATTTCATATAGAAAATGTATATATAAAATATTTTTGTAAGCTGTGCAAGGTAATGTGGGGATCTGTTTTCTCTTCAGCAGCAAATGTACAACTCTCATTAATATGAGTTACATGTGGCTCTGGGAGACAGATTATCTCTGGCCACTACATTTGTCATTTGTGCTGGAAATGGCCCACCTTGATTATCATACACATTGTAAGGAGAGTGATCACTTTACATAAGCTATTACCAACAGGAGAGTGGGGTGGGGGGAGAGAAAACCTTTTGTAGTGATAATCACCCATTTTTTCATGGTTTGTGTGTATAAAAATGTCTTCTGTACTTTCCACAGTATGCATCCGATGAAGTGAGCTGTAGCTCACGAAAGCTTATGCTCAAATAAATTGGTTAGTCTCTAAGGTGCCACAAGTACTCCTTTTCTTTTTGCAAATACAGACTAACACGGCTGTTACTCTGAAACCTACATTTGTCATTATTACATTGGGTTTTAGTAGCATAATGCAAATAGGAATAATGTAACATTTTGATAATGTAGGAGGAAAAAATTTTAAGCAATTGAATCAGGTGGTTTCACTTGCCATTTACACATTTCTTTTATGTTTTTGTTATAGTTATTGCTTATAATATTTTAAACCAGGCCATTTTAGGAGCCAAAATGTGCCTAAGTAACTTTAGTATATTCATCTTAAAAACTTCAAGGAGCTCAGCCGAAATACCTTTAAGTAAAGGAAATATTAATAACTCCACTGTACTACACACTTCCCCAGTGCTATACACTTAAGATAATAAAATTACCTCTTAACATCAAATTTTAATAAATATTGTGTTAAATTATAGATTACAACCACCAGGAAGCGTTTCTGGACAATTTATTTAATGTTGTCATTGTGGCCAGCACAGTTGTCTAGCAGCAGTGCAGTAAGCAGCAGGTCCATGACTTTGGCTTGTTCTCTCCTTCCCTGGTTACCAGAAACTATACACGCTGTGGAAGTAGTGAGCTCAACTCCTGCAGAGAACAGAGTGGAACATGTCATTCGAGTAAGAACTCTGGCTGATTTGGGAGCAGTGATACACATTAGACATAAGTGAGAGCTACACCCAGCCCTCAGAAACCTTATGATGTTCAACTACATGGGTTTGGAATGAGGGGAGAGTAAAAAGGGGTAGAGGAGGAGAGACTATTCAGCAGCATCAGGCTGCAAGGCGATTAGAGACATCTAGGAAAAAAGAGTGCTGTTTAGTATTGAGGGTGGAGACTCCAAGCCAAAGGTTTAAAGCTTGGATAGAGATCACCCTGTCACTCTGATGTCCGTTTTGATCATCATATTTCCTCAATCCTCCTTCCATCACATCAAAGTAGGGATGCTTAGAGCTATTCCATTCTGCAGCTGACAGAAAATACTGATACGATGGTGAAACCAACACACACCTTGCTTTCAGAAAGGAAATGCCCAAGTATAATTATACTAACAATTACTGGTGTTTTTTCTCCTCCCATCATATCCAGCTGCAGCATTTATATTATAATTGAACCAGTATTAAAACATATCAGCTTTAATTTTCCATAATACTACAACAGTTAAATCATATTATAATTTTGGGTTTATATCAACGACAATCCATGCAATCCTGATAGCTCCAGTTATTAATTTCTTAGTGTTGTATGTAATTGCAGCTATTTACAAAGTTAATATCCTGCTCCCAGGCTTAATAGCAGTGGATACTCATTTTTACAAATTCAGTAAAATAGCTTGAAGGATTAGTGATTTCCAATATCTACTGTTTTGTAGAACACAGGGTCATAGCATTCTGTCTGGAACATCAATGGGATCTCTTGTCCCATGTACCCAAGTGTGACACAGAGGCCAACTGGTGGTTCACTATTCTGTGTCAGCAACTCATCAGGCCTGATATACTTACTACACCTCACACACTGTTGTCATGACAAAAGGTGGCATGTAATATATCATTGTAAAACTCAGAACTCACTGATCATTAATATTATTGCATGGTGTCTATATGGATAACATTCAAAATTACAAATGTGCTGAAATGTTTGGCAAGCAATGCATAAGCCCAGTACAAAGGAATGTCTATTTATTTATCTGACCAGCTTGGTCATCAGGCAGAGACATACATTTACATAAAAGATAAATCAATCCCTCCACATAGCGAGAGGGAGAAATAGCCTCTTGCAGGGATCTAAAGCTCAAATGATAAGCAATTTAAGCAACTGATTGTACATTCTACAGAAAAGGACCTAGGGGTTACAGTGGACGAGAAGCTGGATACGAGTCAACAGTGTGCCCTTGTTGCCAAGAAGGCTAACGGCATTTTGGGCTGTATAAGTAGGGGCATTGCCAGCAGATCGAGGGACGTGATTGTTCCCCTCTATTCGACATTGGTGAGGCCTCATCTGGAGTACTGTGTCCAGTTTTGGGCCCCACACTACAAGAAGGATGTGGAAAAATTGGAAAACATCCAGCGGAGAGCAACAAAAATGATTAGGGGACTGGAACACATGACTTATGAGGAGAGGCTGAGGGAACTGGGATTGTTTAGTCTGCAGAAGAGAAGAATGAGGGGGGATTTGATAGCTGCTTTCAACTACCTGAAAGGGGGTTCCAAGGAGGATGGAGCTCAGCTGTTCTCAGTGGTAGCAGATGACAGAACAAGGAATAATGGTCTCAAGTTGTAGTGGGGAGGTTTAGGTTGGATATTAGGAAAAACTTTCTCTAGGAAGGTGGTAAAGCACTGGAATGCATTACCTAGGGAGGTGGTGGAATCTCCTTCCTTTAAAGTTTTTAAGGTCAGGCTTGACAAAGCCCTGGCTGGTATGATTTAGTTGGGGATTGGTCCTGCTTTGAGCACGGGGTTGGACTAGATGATTTCCTGAGGTCCCTTCCAAACCTGATATTCTATGATAACATTACTATATTACACAAATGTATCAGGTAGTATCTTTTATGAAAGCCTGTGACACACTGGTGATGAATATTATTGTGAAAAGTATGTGTTAGCACTATGAGGAATTAGGAATACTCACTAATATTATGCTTTAAATTCTGATCAAAAACAGAGAGAAACAGGAGGGAAGGTAGCATTGTGGAATCAAAACAATGGAAGCCCCATTAACATAAAAATAACCAAGGAGATAGGCAATCCACAGGAAGGGAAGAACAGTAGGCAGTCATTCTGCCTCTTGGAACAGGACCAACAAACTCAGAGATAAGGGGAAACAGACAGCCATTTTGGCAACTAGGACAGTGGTCACCAACCGGTAGATTGTGATCAACTGGTCAATCATGGAGCCTCTGTCAGTCAATCGCGGTCTCCGGCCGCTAAAAGTCCGGCACCACAGCGGGACTAAGGCAGGCTCCCTGCCTGCCCTGGCCCTGTGCCTCTCCCAGAAGCAGCCACCACATCCCTGCAGCCCCTGGGGGTGGAGGTAGGGGCAGGAAGTCTCCGTGCACTGCTCCTGTCTGAAGGCACTGCCCTCACAGCTCCCATTGGCTGAGAATGGGGGACTGCGGCCAATGGGAGCTGCCGGGGTGGTGTCTACAGGGAGGGGCAGTGCACAGAGCCAGATGTCCCACCCACAGGGATGTGCTGGACACTTCTGGGAGTGGCACAGGGCCAGGGCAGGCAGGGAGCCTGCCTTAGCCCTACTGCATGCCCACCTGGCAGCCACCTAAGGGAGCTCACACCCCTCCCCTCTCCTGCACACCAACCCCCTGCCCTGAGCCCTCTCCCAGAGCCAGCACCCTATATCCCCTCCTGCACCCCAAACTGCCTCCCATACCCCAACCCTTACCCCCTTCCAGAGCTTGCACTCCTTACTCGCTCCTGCACCAGACTCAGTTCAGAGCCCGCACGCACACAGCAAACCCCTCATCCCTAGCCCATAGCCCCTCCTGAACCCCAACCTGAGCCCAGTGAAAGTGAGTGAGGGTGGGAGAGAGCAAGTGATAGAGTGAAGTGGATTGAGTGAGCAGGGTGGGGCCTTAGGAAGGGGCAGTGTAGATCCTGGGTTGCACTTAAATTCAAAAAGTGATCTTGTGCTTAAGAAGGTTGGAGACCACTAACCTAGGAAGACAAAGGAAAGCAGTTGGAAGGTCCTGACTGATACAAAGTCAACCATGGTTGGTGTGACAAGATGGCTGATGTTAGTATGGTGGGTCCACAATTTTTCTTGGCTAAGATGCCACCCCTTGCCCCTGTTCTTGGGGCACTGAGGGCCCCACTAGCAGCCCAAAAAGGTGGTAGAGGAGGGAAGTAGGGGAGGGGTCTGGGTTTGTTCCTCATTCTGAGCCCCTGCCCCTCTCAACACCTTTGGGTTCTTACCCTCTTCCCCCTTGGGTGGGGTACTTTCAGCCCTTAGATGCTGGGGAAGGGATTCTCACTGGTGTTTCAAAACACACCTCAAAGCTCCAGTCCTCTCTCCTTTTTCCTCCTCCCTGACTGCTTGAAGAAGGGGGGAGGTATTAGGTTCCTGACAGGGCCTTAACTGACTACAGGTACTCCAATTAACCTGTAGCCACCCTCCTTACTCTACAGGTAACCATGCCTCAATTAACCTAAGGCTTATATATTTCCCCTCTACCACTGGCCCCCCTAGCCTTCCAGTATCACACTGGGAAGAAGAAAGATTGGTAAGAAATCGACCTTGAACAAAGGCTAGCTTGTTAAGTTAACCTTAGCTACTAGAAAGCATATTTTACTTTTATTTGCTTATAACCATTTTTGTCTTTATTCCTTGTACATGAACTCACTTAAAACCCATTTTTCTGTTAATACATTTGTTTTACTTTGAATTGAAGCCAACCCAGTGCTGTGTTTGAATTGCATTGATTGTTTACTCCAATTAAAATAAGTTGTGCTTTTGTCCCTTTAAAGGAGCAGCAAACCTTCTTACTCCTCCGAATGTTCCAGGAGAGGGCTGGACACTTCATAGCAGATGGTTTTGAGGAAATTTGGGACTGGGAGTGTGTTGGGGTCACCTAACAAGTAGTAACCAAGGGTGGTGGAAGTCAGGGTGGGGCTGTTGTTGGGTCAGAAGCGCTAAACTAAGGCTGCACAGCACACAGACACTCAGGGAACTGCGTGCTTGTCTGCTGGTTGTTGATGTCCGGCCTGTGAGCCACAGCTGCAGAACACTTAAGGCAGTCAGGGTTACAGGACAGGCAGTGACACAACCCCTTATTGGTCTGGGTTGAACCCCACAATGTCATGTTAGTGCCTTCAAGCCAGATTCTGACACTCTTACTCATGTTGGGTAGCAAATTCCTCCATGAGTAGTCCTAATGACTTCAACAGGCTATTTGCGGAGCATCGTGTGACACTGGCAGACCAGATGCCAGCTCATCCCAAAGCCCAGAGCCTCACTGAACACTGACAAATGAATAGCTGGAAACCCATTGGGCTCACTTGTGTGTTAGCTCTGTTAAAACAGATATTATGTTTATAAGAATGTGTTTAGTGCTTGGATTTTATGAAATGCTTGTGAGCTGCTGCATGCATTGATCTCATCCCATCACAATTTAACCTCTGGGGGAAGGGAATAAAAATCTCTGACCAGGAAGAACTGTATCAGTTCTGAACTAGGAGTAAGCTGAATATTGTGATTTTTGGTGTAAGGGACCATCTGTCAGAAAGGCAGGCTTGCCTGGATGGTGCAATAGATTGGAGTGCCCAAAGGGACTGTCTGTGACTCCATGTTAAGGCTGTTATAGTACTTGAGGAGTTCACACTTGATACTTGGTATAATCTAATTATAGAACACACAGTACAATTTGGCATTTGTGCCCTGGTTTGTAACAGTCTGCCCTGAGGTTGGCACCCATGTTTGTGAGCCACTTGACACAACCTGAACTATGGTACTATTCAGCATGAATAAGGGTGTGATGGGTTTCCCCTGGGGTGCTGCTTGGAACTTGGGTACCATGGAGCCCCCTGACCCACCAGCCTGGGGTCTCTTCACACTGTATTGCTGAGGCAAGCCAGCCAAGCCCTACCTCAGGCTTCAGACTGCACTTAATCAGCGCGCACACACAAGTAGGGACACACCCAGCTGCAGAAACACACAGACAATGAAATCAGCTCTGCATGGGAAGGCTCAGGTAAGGATTTGCCCAGTACTCAAGTGCACGCCCCTGTCTAAAGGATAAACCCAAAATTATACTGTCTTGCGCTACACAGAGAAGTGTACAGTGTAGGCTCATGAAATTTGCCCCTCCCTCAATGTGGAGAGAGATATGCAACAGCTTTTTGCCCCCCAGTTATGAATTCCACACACTGGGTGTTAGCCAAAACAAAAACAAGTTTATTAATTACAAAAGATTTACGTGATTATAAGGGATAGCAAACAAATCAAAGCAGGTCACCCAGCAAATAAAACAAAAATGCAATCTAAGCTTAAGTTACTAAAGAAACTAGTTACAAGTAGTAGTTTCTCACCCTAAATGTTGTTTCAGGCAGATTGTAGAGATTCTGGAAGGCCAGCTGCACTTGACTGCAGCTTAAAACTTCAGTTATTTAATTCACAGGCGAGACAACCTCCCATCTGGGCTCAGTCCTTCTCCAACCACCCACCGTCCCTTCAGTCTTTGTCTTAGATGTCTACAGCAGTCATCTTAGGTGGGGATTCAGTGAAGAATGAATCATGATTGTCACTCCCCTGCCTTAAATAGGCTTTACATATGACTCGAATCCTTTGTCTTCCAGTGTGATTTCCACCGCAGGCCATGATCACGTGACCCTGCAGCCGTAACTTTGAGTCTGTTTGCAGCATCCCCAGGAAGGCTTTCTGGGTGAAAGATTAGCCTCTTCTAAGACCTATTGTTTTTCCTAATGGCCCTTTCCAGCCAGCCATCTAGACCAGTGGTTCTCAAAGCCAGTCTGCCGCTTGTTTAGGGAAAGCCCCTGGCGGGCCGGACTGGTTTGTTTACATGCCATATCCACAGATTCGGCTGATCGCGACTCCTGGTGGCCAAGGTTTGCCGCTCCAGGCCAATGGGGGCTTCAGGAAGCAGTGTGGGCCAAGGGACGTACTGGCCGCCCTTCCCACAGCCCCCATTGGCCTGGAGCGGCGAACCACGGCCACTGGGAGATGCGATCAGCCAAATCTGCGCACGTGGCAGGTAAACAAACCGGTCCGGCCTGCCGGGGCTTTCCCTGAACAAGCGGCAGACCGGCTTTGAGAACCACTGATCTAGACTGATTGTCTAGTGGGTGTTCCCCAGGTCTAAACAAATTTCTAATAGATGCCTAGACAATATTGCTAACTTCAAATACCAAAATGATACATGCTTACATATATTCAGTAAATCATAACCTTTCCAATGATATCTCACATGCCTTATCTTGTATAAAATACATCATAGTTATGCCATCTTCATATCATTATAATATTACTATGAAGAATATGGGAGTGTAATGCCACAAAGGGTATCAGAATCTGGCACTTAGATGTTCTTTAAAGGTCTCTCTCACATAGAGGGGCACACTCCAATGAATATAGTAGCCTTTGAATGCCCTGCAGAGATGTTGAGAGGAGCAAAGCTCATTACAGTATGCATCGAAGAAAAAGAATCCAAAGATTCAAATTACAAGGCTATCATCACTATAATTGCCAGTTCCACCTATGTCTCAGAAATGATGCAGATACTAGACTATGTTCCAGCACAACAAATTAGCTAATTAGTGCATTTGCCCCAAGAACAAACAAATGGGCTCTAAGACATTTGACCTGAAGCCAACTGGGGAAGCTGGGGCTGGGATCCACATATAGAAGACTGAAATCATCACAAGAACGTTTTTCCCCCCTTTTTAATTTTGGAGAGGTGGCGATACTTATTTTTCTTTGTGTTTCTTTGTATTTTTAATTTATAACAAAAGTGCCTAGAGCCCTATTATTGTTAGGTGCTTTTTATGTTGTGTGTAAATCTAAATAAATGAAAATAGTGTATTTGCCCCAAGAACTATGCAGTAATTATTAAGTTAAGTTAGTAAATATATTAGTCCTCAGTTCCAGCCCCACTCATGTACATTCTGAAATTTAAGCACATGTGTAAACATTAGTTTTCCTGTTGTACTCGTGAATTTTGTTACAATTCGAGCTAAGTACCTGTATCCTTGGTATGCTCTTTATTGAGGTAATGTTTCTATTGCCATCACCTGGTAGTTAATCTTTCATTTGTATTTACTGTGCTGTAGGTAACATCAGAAACTGTTTCCTTTCTTCTGAACTGTCTCCCTGTAGAACAATGAGATAACATAGCACATTGTATTGCCATAGCTTCCATTTTTAAAAAAAACCTCATTTCAAAGACACTTACTGCATTAGTATCTAAACAGCACTTTAAGAAAACATTATGTAACCAGTCAGTCTATGGCGGTTATCCAATGTCTCAGTTAGAGCTGGTTGAAAATTTTCCAACGGGACATTTTTCTGTCAGAAAATGCCAATTTGCCAAAGTTGACTTTTTCCATTGGAACATGTTGATTTCAACTAAATTCCAATAGAATTCAGGCAGGCTTCTGTCAAAAATCTGCCAGGTTTCCTGCCAGTTCACCCTCCCATCTCCTCAACATCACACCTAGCAGGTGGGATAAAAGAGTTGAGACCCTGAAAGCTCAGAAGCCCTGGCTCCACAATCACCCAGCCTCCCAGGGCTTCCTGCTCCCTTTTAGCTGCCAAGGAGCTGAAAGGAAGCCTCAACTACTTTGAAAAGGCTGAAACAAAATGTCACTTTGACGCTTTCTAAAGGAAACTTTAGAACTCCCATTCCACGGGAAATTTCAAAATGTTCATTTCTTGTTCGATTTCAGAATGATTTTTTTTTCCAATTTGCAATTTGCCATGGAACAGAAATTCCAGTTCCCAGTCAGCTTTAATCTCAGTTTTGATTCAGCTGTAACTCATCCATAAAGCCACTTTATTACATAACTTTGTTTTCCTGTTACCTGGTGAACAAAGGATTAAAGTCAGCTCTGCTTGGCCATCTCATTGCACAGTGCTCAGGGGAAAGATTATAACAATGCCTATTTGGGAGGTAAAGGGCGAAGAATTCCTTTCGGAAGGTCAGGACTGGGTTGAACCCCAAAATATTTATTTTTCTTCCTAGGGTAGTAAATGGGTATAGGTATAATTTAAGGCAGTAATGCAGGGAGCCTATAAGCCTCAAGGGCTATAAGACATTAGCTTAGCTAAACTGATAAAGGCCTAAGGCCCAGCAGCTAACCAGGAGTAACCCCAGGTCATAAGATGTCACAGGATAGAATGCTGTGATTACCTGTCAGCAGTGTAGTCATTACAAGATGACCGTTTATACCAGCTTAAGATATTTTTAAGTTAGGAACATCAGCAGATGTCTGACCACAAGAATGCCATGGAAACTAATGAACGTATATGCTAATGAAGCTGAGGTAAAAGGCCAAGTAGTCTATGGGAGAAGAGCAATCCAACATTAGTAGAGCGTGGAAGTTCTGAAATGCCTACTGAATGTGCAATAGGCATAGTGGCATCAGTGTCACACATTATAAAAGTTGTAGCCCAGCCTGCATGCCTCGTGCCTTGGGAGATGCCAGGATGATGACCACTGCTGGTGGTGATGAGGATAATCATGACTAACGCTTCAGGTTTTTCTGCAAGAGACGGCATGAGTATACAGATGCTCAGATGCTCATTTTATGTTAGCCCAACCGTCTTTGCTGGGTTGGAGTGTTTGTGACTTTGTTAGCTGTGCTAAATAAAAATGTTATAAGGACAAAATTCCTGTCCAAAATGTAATTGTCTCCTTCATGCATGTTAGGGGTTCCCAAATTAATAATTTTAATAACTCTGGGCCTGGTCTCAGGACTAAACCTCCCAACCCACTGAATGTTAATTGGGATTTCTAATTGATCAGTATAATACACAGTCAAGAGATCAGGCAACATAGCCTGATGTATTTAGACTTATTACTGTATTTTCATTTGAGGAAAAAGACTTGCTGATTAGGTTCTTAATACTGAGAGACCATTTCCAATGGGTAAACCACTGTTTTAAGTGACCACTTTAAAATATCCTTAGTGATTCCAATATAACTTTATCTAAGCTTTAATAATGGCCAACTTCAGCTAGACAATGGCTTTTTTGCTGGTCTCTTGGGTGGTTGATTATGTCAGGTTTTGCTGTAATATACAAAATATTTATAAATATTAGTCACAATGCATTTCGACTTCCACAGCCACCCATGTTTGCTTAACCTGCAGTAAAGTTCTGTCTAAATCAAAATGAGTTTACAATTAATATGTATATAAAGCTCTCAGTACACACTGTGCAGTACGATAAGTGAACTGTGCCAAAAAAAAATAGATTCCTACCCCAAAGAGTTTTGAGTCTAGGGGTAAAATGGGTACTATTCAGAAAAACAGAACAGTCTTGCCAGGACAGCTGAGCTACCAGCCATGGGTAGAGCAGGGACAGGAACAGACTACTGCAAGAGTAGTCTGTCAGAACTACCAGGCAGTTGGGAGTATCCCTGAAAAGGATTGACCTTGAGCAGACTAGAATGGCTCCTTTAATTAAGAGCCTATAGACCTGCCTTGGGCTCACCTGGTTAAACACTTGCTTGTGGATTGGCCCTTAGGACTCACAGGTAATTATCTCAGATGAGTCATCAGGCTCAGGACACTCATCACAAGCCTAGATTTGGCCAACTTTGATTAAAACAAACACATTTTCAAGCCAGCCCACAATGACTGGCACATCTATGATGATTACATATCTTTGTGTTTATGACATTACTTTCATGTGACAATGGTAAAGAATCGTAGAAAGAATTGCTTTCTTCTAACACTGAGCAAAGAACTCTATTATTATTATTATAAGAACATGCTACCCTGGCTGTTTCTCACACAGTCTCTCTACTTCACTATAAAATTCTACCTAGAACCTTCCCTGACTTCCTCCCCGTCCCACTTCCCCCAACTTCCCATTAGATTTAAAGAAACAGTACATATCTTCACAATAACAATCCACTTTCCAATATTGGGCATCACATGTAGAAAGGAAACAAGCAGGACTATAACCTGGCCAAAAAGTGTTTAGTAAACAAATATTACCAATAACTTGGAAACCATAGACTAACAAGATCCAGTCATTAACATTCGTTAAACACAATAAATGGAATGATCCACTAGTTTTAGAATTAAATAAATCCAGCTATTCAACCAGTAGAAGACATAATTAAGTCCCAATCCACACTCCAGTCAGTGCATTCAACCTGAATTTTGCACCAGGGACTATAGAATTACGCTTTACTGCCCCTATGCCATTGGTCTAGCACAATCATTATAGTATCCTGTGTTGGTTGGTTGTTTGTTTTTATATTAAACTTATTGTGTTTTCCTCTGCCCCCAGAATTTCAATGTGCTGCAGATTTTCATACTGAAAATACATAACTGTCTCACAGAAGCTAGTAGGGGAAAGATGGAGGTTTTGGCAGCTTGGTAGGGAACAGCTGGCACTTTGGCAGCAAGGAAGATCTACAAGTCAGTTTTGGTGGGATTTGAAACCCAAAAGTAGTTGAGTATTTGGTAATGGGAAGAGACACTTCACTGAAATCAGGAGAATGGGGAGGAGAAAAAGAAGTATCCCTATATTCATGAAGGGCACTTAAGCTTAAAGTTAAGCACCTGTTTAAGTGCTTTTCTGAATAAGGATGGACCTAACGTGTGCTTCATTGCTTTCCTGAATTAGGATCTTTGATAGAAGTGAAGGTCATTTTAAATTTGGGGTGGGGTATTCCTCACGCCGTCTCTAGCAGGTCTTGAGAGCAACTAGCCCCTTGCACTCTGCCTCAATAGCTGGCATAAATCCAACAACAGTGGAGAACTTGGATGTGTCTGCTAAAATGATCGGCAGTGAAATGGTAAATGTTGACATTTTAAATTGGCATTATGAGGTTTCATTAATATCTGATTGAGATTAAAAATTAAAATTAAACTAAATCCTCCTTCCCTGTATCACTAACTAGAAGGGTGTCTTGTAGCACTCTTCCAATCAGTGATCTGCCTCAGGACTCCAATTCCCAGCAGTTACCAATGAAGACTGTAATAAGCTTTGTTTAAATTCATTATTCTATTACTTTTTAATAACTTTATTCTACTTTTTCACACCAGGATTCACGGTTTGTCTGTTGTCTTCCATTTAATACCTGAAGTATGATACATCCTCCTCCTCTCCCACAGCGTTGTTTTGTGTAAAAAGTTTAATTTCAGGCTATATTTTTACTTTTATTTTAATATTAATTGGATAAGATTATATAAGGCAATTATAATTTTTGGTGGGTGATTAATAGCTGAAGTGAAATGAGTACATTCTTCTATAAAAACAAAAAATGTATCCTGGTCTATAGCAGGACAAAAAAATTCAGCAAACCACAAATGTTTTGCCTTTTAAGGTTTTGAAAACGTTATCCTTGTTTGGTTGGTTTGGGTTTTTTACGTTCCACTGTTACTTTGCAGGTTTGGTTTAAATTCGAAAGTGTTCAGAGCTGGGTTCAAAATATTAATTATACAAATGAGTCCAGTATGGAAAATGAAGCATGCGTGTGTTTGCAAAATCAGGGTCCGAATGCAAAATCTGTATTTTTATATGCAGATGAGCATTTGTGCACACAAACTTGTATAGTTTTGAAAATATGGTCTATAGTGACAACAGGGATTTTACTATCATTTGAGAGGAAAATGTCTGAATTTTCTGCATTGTGATTGTCTGAAATCATCCTTTCAGAATCTAATCCTAATGGCTTGTATACATTAGGGAACTTCATTGTGTTTAACTTTGTTATGTGTTACTGATAAACATTCAGATTTGTTATTTTGCTTGGTACATTGTAATAAAAAGTGGAAGTTGTGTGTGTTCACTTTTCCTTTTTTTTGTCGTCTTGGGGTTCATCTGGTTATTCTGAGTGTTCTCATGCAACATGGCAGGAATTCACACTCCTCTTTCAAGACGAGATTATTTTCCTCATTGGAGATTAACTCAGGCATAAATAGTTCCTTCTCCAAGAGAAATCTTTCTCAGAAGAACATGCATAGTAGGGTGTTGTTCCTATCCATGTACATAACTGCCTTTTTATATTACCACAACTTGTTCTTGACCCTGAACACTAGTTTGTTCTGTTAAGAAGGGCACACTTCTGTGAAAGGTACACATTGTATAATGTGTGTCCCTAGCAGTTTGTTTGTTGCATATTTCTTATCAGAAATATCTGATTCACATATTTTAGTTGATTAATTCAATCTGTTAGGACTCAAGAACCCAGATGGGTTCATTCAATTAAAAGATAATAGGACAATTACCTCATTCATTTGTTTGCAAACAAAGCAATATATAAACAGTTTGTATACTTATATACTTGACTACCTCACTCAGCTTGTCTCTCTCATAAAATCTTCTATTGGATGAACTTCTGTTGGAAAAAGAGACAAGCCTTCGAGCTACACAGAGCTGTTCGTACCTGGGAAAGGTAACCAGTGTAACAGATTGTTTAGCACAGAGGTGGGCAAACTATGGCCCACGGGCCACATCCAGCCCGCGGGACCGTCCTGTCCGGCCCCTGAGCTCCTCGCCCGGCCCCTCCCCCGCTGTTCCCCCTCCAACGCTGCCGGGCAGGCAGCGGGGCTGCAAGCTCCTGCCGCTCTGAGCAGCATGGTAAGATGGTGGTGCACACGCACAGTGGTGGGGGAGTTGGGTAGTGGGTCCTAGGGGGGCAGTCAGGGTACAGGGAGCAGGGGGCGGTTGGATGGGGTGGAGGTTCTGGGGTGGTCAGGGAATGGGATGGGGGGATTTGGATAGGGTGTGGGAGTCCCGGGTGACCTGTCAGGGGTCGGGGCTGTGGATAGGTCGGGGCAGTCATGGTACAGGAAGCAGGGGGGGTTGGATCGGGGGTCGGCTCCCAAGGGGGGGCAGTTTGGGACAAGGGGTCCCAGGAGGGGGCAGTTAGGGGATGGGAAGTGGGAGGGGGCAAATACAGGGCAGGGGCCAGGCTGTTTGGGGGGGCACAGCCTTCCCTACCTGGCCCTCCATACAGTTTTGCACCCCTAATGTGGCCCTTGGGCCAAAGGTTTGCCCAGCCCTGGTTTAGCATAAATAACTCACACACCTTGTAAGAGACCATTCAGGGTGCAGTGGGCAATTAACACCTCTGCAATCAGGACAATGGCTATGGCTACACTAGAGAGATTACACAGCAGCACAGATGCAGCTGTGCCACTGTAAGCTTTTTAGTGTAGCTGCTCTAAATTGACAGAGCTCTCCTGTCGTCTTCATTAATCCACCCCCAATGAGCTATGTCCGTGAGAGAAGCTCTCCCACCAACATGGTGCTATCCACCCTGGTGCCTACGTCAGTGTAACTTATGTCGCTCAGGCGGCTGGCGTATTCATACCCCTGAGCAACATACATTACACTGACATACGTGGTAGTGTAGACATAGCCAAAGGAGGGTTACAGATTGTTGTAATAAGACATAAAACCAGTGTGTCTACTGAGTCCATCGTTTTTAGTGTTTAGGAAAGTTATGAATTTAAGCTCCCAACCTCCTCTTTTGAAGGCATTGTGCACATTTCCATTGAGGATGAGGACTGAGGGGGTCCAATATGTAATAGTTTTGTGGAAAGTGTTCTTGCATATACAGTGGTCATGGGCCTGCAGAATTTATGAAGTATTTTCAAGGCTCCCAGTAGCTCTGGAAGCCCTAGGATATCTGGACCAATCAGATATGTTAGCAAGCGTTTTAGTTGTAAGTACTGCCACTTGGCTGAGGGTGACAGGTTATATTGTTGCTTTAGTGTTAGCAAAGAGAGAGATCCCTCATCTTTGATTAACTAGGAAATCCACATGATACCCTTGCTCAGCCAGTTTTTCCAAATTATAGTGGTTCCTCCCCCCCCCCCACTTTGCAAGTCTGTTTCCCAGACAGGTGCTATTCCCCCACCCAGTTACCACTGGGGAAATAGCTGGACTATGGAACTGGGAGATACTTCCTCCCCAGAAGATGGAAAACACAGATGGTGATGTGGCCAGAGGGCTGAATCATGAAGAGGATGCTACGGTTCCTGGACTGAGGCAGGTCTGCAGGAGAAGGTGGTAGGAGAGGCACCACCAAGAGAGAGAATACTGGCTGAGAGAGCTAATCCCCAAGACAACCCCATCACAAATTCCCATTCAGTTTTCACCCATGTGAGTATAAGAGTGGTAGCACTTAACTAATACTGGAACCAATTTGACATCTGAGACATGATAGAAGCATAATAGTAATTTTGTAGGTCTGGGAGCCCAAATCCCACACCCACCCACCCATGCGTGGCTTTAGGGAGCTGGAGTTTTTTAAGTGATAGCTGTGAGTGTTGACCAGGACCCCACAGAAAAGCTCTAATAATCTTATTACTTTTTCTAAAATAAGATGGAAGGATTTATACAGTGAGGATGCTTAGAATAGAGGAGCCAAAGCAGAATATTAACTTTTATTGTATTAACCCTTCCCCACAGGCTCAGGGAGCAAGAATGCCACCTATTTATATCACTAGTTATTTGAAAGTACTGGATTTAACTTTATCTTCACTAATTAATTAACATATTTGGTACTTTTATACCTAGATATTTGATTGCATCAGTTTGCCTATGGAAATTCCATTGAGAAAAAGGCCCACTACATGACAACTGGGAGATTTCCAACAGTTCTGATTTTTCCCATTTCATTTTGTAACCAGATATTGCACTGGATGTTTGAATTAGTGATCGGAGGGCTGGAATAGTGGTTTCTGGTCTGGATATGTACAAAAGTGCATTGTCTCTGTATAACATCAATTTATGTTCCATGGAACCAATCTGTGTACCTCAGATATCTGGATGAGTCCATATAGCTATTGCCAGGGGCTCAGGAGCCAAATCAAAAAGTAATGGAGACTGCAGGCACCCCTGCCTAGTTCTATGGAAGAGGCTAAGCGTATCCAAGGTCACCTTGTGATTCAAGAGGTTGGGTAAGAATATAACAGTTGGATCTAGGAAATATAGGTCCAAATTTTTGTAAGGTACAAAACATATACCTCCAACCCACTCTATGAAAGCCTTTCTGCATCCAAGGCTAATATGGCTTGTGGTTTGAGGTCGTCATATTTCACTGCTATAATATCAAAAAGAAGTCAAAGGTTGTCAGAGGCCATCATGGTTCTGATAAACCCAACTTGAAATGGGTGCATGATAGAATCCAAAACCTTCTCCAATCTCACCACCAGAACTTTTGCTAATATTTTGATATCCCTATTAAGTGAAATTGGCCTATACTTGGAACATAGTGTGGAATCCATTTTGACTTTCTGAGCAATCTTAACTTTTGTCTCAGTTTTCCCCTCAGTAAAATTGGAACAGTGTTTACCCACTTAACAAGGTGTTGTCAGGGTTAACCCACTAATATTTGCAAAGCACTTTGAGATCCTCAGATGGAATGTGCTAGAGAATTCCGAATTATTATTGGTATTTATTCCTTCCCACATTTATGACCTATTGAGATAAGTTAACATTACAAACTTTTTGAAACGTCCGAACACATGATAAATTTTATATCAAAAGGACATTAACTACAATTATATATTTTCACATTCCCCTTTGTTTATAACATTGAAGAAGCTTGAAAACATTTGTTTTCTAATTGGGGAACACAGTTTGTTTTTGTTTTGTGTTTTTCCTGTTTCATGTCTGTTTTCTCCACATGTCTGTGCTCCAACATTTTCAGTAACGACCACATGAATCTGCCCAGGTTTGCGAATAAACTGAGAGCTCAAAAAACTGGCTGTTTTTGTGTCGTCTGTTTCATTTTAGAACAGAATAATAGATTTTTTTTAAAGTCGATAGTAGGCTCAGTCCTGCACTTCTTACTTCCACCTAGGCAAAACTTTCAGTGGCTTTAAGGGGCACATTAAATAGTGGGTCTATTTAGTGTGTCTATTCCAGAGGAGTTTCTCAATAATATAATTTTAAGCTAGGTCAAATTTGGGGCTTATACTACTTGTCGGTGTCCCTTTTGTTTTTTTCCTTTGCCATGCTCATTCCACCTATCCGATAGCAGTAAACCAAAGAATGTCATTCGCTTTTCCAGAAGTATCACTAGGGAACAAAGACTTGCCAATACAAACTACTGACAGTGCATTCCCCAAAATACTGATCAATGGCATATTCATTTCTGAAAAAGCTGTAAATAGATGCCAGGGTTAGGTTGTGTGTATTCCTATGATGTGATGTATCACGTATAAGAAGTGTAAAAGACTCCTTTTGACTTAGGGCTTGTCTATGCTTAAAACTCTGCAGAGGCACAGCTATAGCACTTCAGTGAAGACCCTACCTATGTGATGGGAGGGCTTCTCCCATTGACATAAGGAATCCACCTCCCTGAGAGACACAGAATTCTCCCATCAGCCTAGCACTGTCTACATCAGTGGTTAGGTCAGTCTAACTGCACCATCCAGGGGTATGGATTTTTCTCACACACCCGCTTTCTCTCCCCCCTCCCAAGCAATGTAGTTATACCAACCTAAATTCCCAATGTAGACCAAGCCTCCCATGTTTTGCATATGATTGCTTACCTTTTTAGAGGTAGGGATTGGTGGCTCTACACACTTAATTAGCTTGTTTTTGAGCTCCACTCCTTTTTGTTCAATGTCAAACATTTTCTATGCTGCATAGTCTCAATCTTGTGAATGAAAAGGCCTCTAAAATATTTCATTTTTTTAAAGGAATACCATTGCTGAGGCCAGGGAACCAATGAGGACAGAAACAAACAGCTCTAGAAAATGGCTAAATGGCAGCAACTTGCTTGAATTACATGTAACAAGGTATCTTTCCCATGTCACTGTGGAGTTGGGAGAACAAATTGCCAATAGCCCATTGATTTTTAACCCCGGCTAGGATATTGATCTAACCCCAAGACAAAATGTCCAAAGATGAAGCACTGTAAAACAAGAAATGAAATTAACCACATATCTAACATCTGCTTGTTCTTAAAATTCATACCCATTCAAAGTGATGCCTGCTGCTGCTCAAAAGTGAATATCTGTCAGAACAACCAACCAAAAAACAAAGAAAAATGTATAACTGCATATTTGAACAAACTGGGGAAAGCAAATTAAATTATAGTGAAGTTATATTGTGATTTAGCAAAGATACCTTTATACAGTAATATGGGAGGGAGAGTGGAAGCAGCAAGGTGGAACAAAAAGGGGGCTGCTTCATGGAGGATCAGTCCATTAATGACTATTAGCTAAGATTGTCAGGGATGCTGCCCCATGCTCTGGGTGTCCTTAGCCTCTGACTTCTAGAAGCTGGGAGTGGATGACCTGTTCTGTTCATTCCCTCTGGGGCACCTGGCATTGGCCACTGTCAGAAGACAGGATACTGGGCTCAATGGACCATGTATGGCTGTTCTTATATACTATTTGCCTTTTAGCAGTGGCATCCCACTCCAGGCCAGCTAATCCGTGACTCTGATTGGATCCAAGATTGATCAATGTCATCCTTCCCAACAAGGAAGATGTTAGTGGTTGGTGGGTGCTGTGAAACTGCTAACACAGAGGCCAATCCGCAGGGCCCAGCCCAGCAATCTATCAGCTGCTGGGATAATTGTGCCCTTTTTGTGGAACTTCCACGATACATTTCCTTAGCTTGTAAAGTCATATGTTAAGGCAGCATCATGGACAGGAGAATAGGACTCTACTACTTAGCACCAAACCTTTTCAAAGCCCTGTACAAATATCAGTTAAACCTCACAATACTGTGAGGTAGGTGCTAGCGTGTTTAACAGAAATCAAGAGACTTGTATGAGGCCACACAAGAAGTCATCAGTGGGCTAGGATTACAACTCAGACATTCCTAATTTGTAGCCTCATGATCATTCCCCTAGATCACACTGCCTCCGTATCTGTAGACCCCAGTCTTTCTCCCATGGCATCAATGGCAAAACTTCTATTGACTTCAGTGGATGCAGGATGATGCCTTTAGTGGGGGTACTTTAATCCAATGTTGTTTCAAGAGCCAGCATTTATGGATTAGTCCATGTCATCAGCAAAGGCATATTGTTTATTGAAACTGCAAACAGGCTTTATACTGCAGATCATAAAACCGAGATCCAGCTGTCAGATTTCCTTACAGAATGTATTTAAAGTTGAAAGCTGAATACTCCAGCCTTATAAATCAGCAAATTTATTCTCCAGTTATTTTCACTGAACCTTGAGAAGAAGCTATCTAGCAATGCAGTGGTGACATAATATATGGTATAACAAACCTCAGCCTGCAGGGCTGGGTGTTCATATTATTATTCAAATACATATTCTGGTAGTCCAAGAGGCTGTGTGCGAGGTGATATACAAAAAAAGAGGTAAACGTACCTGCCCCCCAGAGAATACAATCTAAGAAGACAAGCAATGTACAGAGCTTGGGGAAGAAGGAAACAAGATCTATATTGTTTTATACATTTGCTGTTTTATTTGTATAAGCATTGACTTCCCCACTGCCCACTCCAATTAGCTATAAAGTATCAACTGATTTTTAATGGATATCACAGTAAAAGAAGGACATGCGAAGGAGTTGAAGGAAGAAAGGTGCTTCCAAGCACAAGAGGCTGGCATGGAACAAAGAGATATAGATCTATACGGAGAAAGAAAGGGACTGAATACATGATGGTATCATGTAGCAGAATACAAAGATTCTGGGTTGTTGTTTTTTTAAAAGGCCAGAATGGACCATTGTGATAATTTAGTCTGACCTCCTGTATAACACAGGCCATAGGACTTCCTTGAATTAATTCCTGTTTCAAGTCCAATAGTTGTGCTTGAACTAAAGCATATCTTTTAGCAAAGCATCCCATCTTGACTTAAAAATTTCCAGTGATGGCAAATCCACCACAACTAGAGCTGTGCAGAGAAAGGTACCTGTAATTCCATTTCATGGTGGATTTTGGTATTTCCCATTACATTTTCCAATTCAGACTGAAATCCAATTTTTTTTTAAATTTTCTGCAAAAGGGAACAGAATCCCAGCTCTGGAGCAGTCTGCCTGTTTGACTATCCTGGAGCCATGGACCTTGAAAGTCCTGAGGTCCCTGACTCAGAGGCAGTCTACCAGGTGGGCTGCTCTGCTCCTGGAAACTTGGGCTCCCCATCAGCTTACTATCAGAAAACCTGACAAGTTTTGAATGGCTTGCCTGTGTTCTGTCAGATCGTACCATACCTGCAAAACAATTTGATTTCCACAAATTGGCAAGCTCTGACCAAAAAAAATATTTGAGGAATTTTTTGAACCAGCTCTAACCACAATCCTTGCTAAGTTGTTCCAATGGTTACTTATTCCCACTGTTCAAAGGGGTTAACAGACTGATTGGCATAATTCCAGGATAGTTATCCATTATCCAGGAGCCTGTGTTTCATATTCAGGTCTCCTGTTTGTTTGCCACTGTAATAATGCGTGGTGATCTCTTTCATTAGCGTCCTTTCATTTCCTATGGACCTTCTCTTAGGCTATGAAGAGCAAAAGTGTCCTAACTAATCAGCTGTCAGATGTGGCCAGGCCGCAGCACAGGAAGGCAGCAGCGGTAACATGAGGCTCTGAACACTGAGGGTTATTTTTGGATTCCTACTTTGTTTTTTCTCTTTAAATATAACTAAACAGCTGGTTATGTGCTGTGAATAATTTCCCATGCAAATTCTTCACAGGATGATGCGTATGGTCCTCTTGTAGTCATGAATGTACAAAATAGAGGCATATCTGTAAGGGCACCCATTCATTAACAAGAACAGGATATATGTGACTTGAAGTAGCTTTAAAATAGCTTCCCTTATACTATAGGCACATAAAATAGTATTTAGGGTCTATGATTTGTGCAGTATGGGTCTAATCCAAAATCTACTGAGATAAATGGGACTTTCTCATTGACTTCAGTGGTCTCTAGATCACAATTTATGATGTTTTGGTAACAATTAAGCACTTAAGGTCTGATCCTGCTCCCGTACAATTCAATGGCAAAATTCTCATTGACTTCAAAGGTGCTGGATTGAGCCTTTAAAGTTAAGATCTTGGAAAGTCTGTTGTATATCCGCCCCAAGAAATAATGTGAAACAAAATGCTTTGAGAACGTCCAATGTTGTTTATCTCCGACACCACCTCCTTCAGATCACACTCAACGTAGCTAAAACAGAGCTCCTAAACCTCCCCCACAAACCCTTCCTTCTACCTCCATTCTTGATCACAGTGGAGTGCACCATCATTCTACCTGTCTCTCAGGCCTGAGATCTGGCCTCATCTTCAACTCTCAGACCTCTTTCTAGGTCCTCACATCCAGGCTATTTCTAAATCTCATTAAATCTTTCTGCATAACATCTCTAAAACATGGCTTTTCCCATCCATCCACACAGCTAAATCTCATCCAAGCTTTCATTAACTTGTCTCAATTATTGCAACATCCTTCTCTCTGGCCTTGACAAATGCAGTCTTGCCCCACTGATATCCATTCAGAATGGTGCTGCAAAGATCATTTTCCTAGCCCGTTGCTTTGACCATGTCACCCCCTCTTTGCATCCCTTCACTAGCTCCCCCGTTTCTGTTGCATCAAACATACGCTACCTACATTTACTTTGAAGGCCTTTCACAATCAAGCGGCACCCTACATATCATCCTCAATTGCTATCAAGATGTCAGCTCTCTAATCAGTCCATGATGCCAGCCTCCATCATCTATTTGTTAAATTTTCAAACAAGCACCTCCATGCTTTCTCCCATGCTGCTCCTCGTGCTTGGGAGAAGTTTCCCTAAACATCTGCAAAACTAGTTCATTATCCACCTTCAAATCCCTCCTTAAAATTCTCCTTAGGTGTAATGCCTACAAAAAACTTGACAATAGTTAACCTGCTAGTGTGCTGAGCCCACTGCCTATCATGCTGACCAATGCTTTCTTATACTCCCCTGTTTGCTGTCTCTTGTCTTATACTTAGACTGTAAACTCAGATTGGGTCAAGGATCATCTTTTTGATCTGTGTATGTACAGGGCCTAGCACAATGGGCTCCATGAGTGCTATGACACTACAAAGAATAACATTAACAATTACCAGAAAGTGCCAAGTGCAGAGAGTGTTCAGTCATCATTATACTTTTACTTCAAAGGTGGATCATTACATTCTTTAAAATATGAATAAACCTTTTAAACTAATCTCAGTAATACCCTAAATTTCTTTAGTGCTCTGAAAACTTACATTTACTGTATCTGAAGAAAAAATGGTAATTAGCTTAGTAAAACTAATTGCAGTATCCTGTAAATTCTGTAAAATGTTTAATTTTTTAAAATCATAAATAAAATTTAAAAGATTTTCAGTGTGCTTTATTCTTAACCATTAAGGGATTTGTGATTCATGATATCCATTTAATAAATAATCTGATCTGAAAGAGGTAATTTGTCATAGCCAGAGAAAGTGCTTACTAAAAAAAAAAGCATGACAAGTTAATTAAATAAAGCTGAATATACTGTATACTAAAAATAAGAATATGCATTTGTTTTTTGTTTTAATAACTTTTGATGCCTGGATAATCAAAGCACAGAAGCAATTTTATAGACTAAAGAAAGGAGGGAAAAACTGGCAATAATTAAGATATGTTTCAGAGTAACAGCCGTGTTAGTCTGTATTCGCAAAAAGAAAAGGAGTACTTGTGGCACCTTAGAGACTAACCAATTTATTAGAGCATAAGCTTTCGTGAGCTACAGCTCACTTCATCAGATGCATATCGTGGAAACTGCAGCAGACTTTATATATACACAGAGAATATGAACCAATACCTCCTCCCACCCCACTGTCCTGCTGGTAATAGCTTATCTAAAGTGATCATCAGGTGGGCCATTTCCAGCACAAATCCAGGTTTTCTCACCCTCCACCCCCACACACAAATTCACTCTCCTGCTAGTGATAGCCCATCCAAAGTGACAACTCTTTACACAATGTGCATGACAATCAAGTTGGGCTATTTCCTGCACAAAACCTGGATTTGTGCAGGAAATAGCCCAACTTGATTGTCATGCACATTGTGTAAAGAGTTGTCACTTTGGATGGGCTATCACCAGCAGGAGAGTGAATTTGTGTGTGGGGGTGGAGGGTGAGAAAACCTGGATTTGTGCTGGAAATGGCCCACCTGATGATCACTTTAGATAAGCTATTACCAGCAGGACAGTGGGGTGGGAGGAGGTATTGGTTCATATTCTCTGTGTATATATAAAGTCTGCTGCAGTTTCCACGATATGCATCTGATGAAGTGAGCTGTAGCTCACGAAAGCTTATGCTCTAATAAATTGGTTAGTCTCTAAGGTGCCACAAGTACTCCTTTTCTTTTTAAGATATGTTTGTATATTTTATGCTTACAGGATGTGATCTTGCATTCCTTGTACACACTAAACTCCAAGTGAAGTCATTAGACAATTGTATGGTTCAAAAATTAAACCAATTTTTTTTAAATGTTACTCTTTTCATATAATGCCTACCCTGCAAACCTTGCTGAGGACTAATGCAAGATCACACAAAAGATTACCCATATGATTAAGGAGTGTAAGACTAGTCTCTTAGGCCCTGTCCTACAAAGACTTACAAATGTGCTTAACTTTACTATCTTGAAATCAATGGGACTACTCATGGTAATAGTAAAGCATCTATCTAAATCTTTGCAGGGCTTTAGAATCTTTTGTTCAAAGGGACTGACTTTGCATACACTTATACATATAAAAGTAACTTTGTTCATTTGATACCAATGTGTGTAAGTGTTGCAAGAGCTGGCAGATCTGCCAGCTCGTAGAAGACCTAATGCTCCTGGTGCTGAGCCTCTCCAAAAAATTACTGTGTACCCATAACGCCCATTGATACCTCTTCAGAGGAGCTAGTATTGCCAACTCCAGACATTCAACAATCACAGTTCAGGCCCCCCCAAAACCATGAGATTGCCTTAAAAAAAAACCACAAGTTTTTAAAACAATACATTTTGTGTTGTGTTATTTGCTTTCTAATTTTTGAGCTTCCAGGGGTCTCATTTTAAGGCTTTTTCCACAAACATGGTGGCTAGAAACACTTTTTCTTTTTTTATTAAATAAAAGACGAGATTCTTGTGTAATCACATGACCCAGGAGCTGGAGCTTTAAGAAAAACTGCATTTGTCAGGAGAACCGCAAACAAATCATGAGCGTTGGCAACAGTGGGCCCTGAGCCCAGCATACAAGTTAGCAACATTCCACTTGTTTACCAATCTGAATTTTTATATTTTTATTTCTATATTAATTGCTACAAGACTAGCTCCAAATAACAATTCTGAGGTTACTGTGAGGTTATGGCATTCTCTTAAATAATAATTATTAATCTTTCACAATACAATAATTGAAAATAAAATATTTTTGCTAGCTCTCTTCCCTCAAGATACTTTGGGGCAACTCCAGATTAAAGGCTTGATCCTCCAAACACTTAGTACCTGCTGTAGTCCCTCTGGAGACTTTGACTCACCAAAAAGGATGTGTTATATGAGTTGTATTCCATCTGTGCCAGGTCCGCTGCTCCCATCCTGGCTCCCTGACAGCACGGCTCTTTCGAGCTGTGTTGCACTTTCTGTCTCTTACTACTGCCTCTGAGACACACCTTTCCAAGGAAGTCACCCCAGCATGGAGACAGTCACATAAAATGTAATGCAGCGTTGCAATGGATTAACCTTATATAACCTTTCTGCTGGTCTTCAAACAGACTATGACTTTCAATCCCATTTCACCCCTTCTTATGTCATAGTTCCATGCACTTGTGAAGGGCTCTCTACAGCATCTGGTGGGGGATAGAAAGGGGAAGAATGATGCGGCGGAAGTCACTGACTCTCCTGCATGTACACATATACACACCCAGAGCATATCAGAGATCCATGCAGAAGGTTTTCTCCCATTAATATGAGAATGGGATTAGGCCCTTAGAGAGGAAGGTATAATGCATTTTACTGGGGGAAGAACAAAATTAAAAGATGTCTATGCCCAGCATTGAAGTCAGTGGGAATTACATCCATTTTTTTTTATTCCAGGGCTAAATTTGGTCCATTGTTCCAGATTAATGAGCCAGATGCTGACTGCCTGGTGTGCTTAATTCTGCTCCATAAAATCCACAGGCAGAGAAGGAAAATGGAGTAGAAGTTTTCCATACCAATGCTGGTTCCCACAAACCTATGGAAAAGCCATAGAACAAGGACTGGGGCTCTAAATTTGTGCATGCACATTCCCTGACCTGGCGTAGCTATATGCACATACAGCCATACACACAGATTATTTATGCCCCTAACAGGAATAGTTTGTACAGGGGGAGAAGATAAATCAGTGACAAGAGCAGAATAATGAGGTGTCTACAAGTGCATTTGTCAACCATTTTGGTGGAATTTAAACAAGGAGATATAACTTGACCTCAAATCCTCTATTATTACTAAAATTAATTTTATACTCTTATAAAGGTATTCAGACAACAGCTGAGGCATTAATATACACCAAAATTCTCTTCTGCTGCCCACTCTTCAGAGGTTCAAGCCACAGACTGGAGAAGGGAATTTTGCCCCAAATGTCAACATTTTGTTACAGTTGTAAACATGCTCAAATTAATATTTCATTTCTATCTGTTTGGTAACTAAAACAAGTTTCCCTTCCACCAACATACTACACAGAGTATGAGTAAATGTGGACTGAAGTAAAGTGAGTCATGATGATGATAAAATAATGTTGTTACCTTTAAATGTCAGCTATTATTCTATGCTAAGATCTCTCAACATTGTAGTCCCTAGAAAGTTAAATGGGAGAGCTCCACTGCACTAGACAAACACAATAAAAATATTATCACCAAAGAAACTACTTCGAGCCTTTCTTTTCCTCTAAGACAGCATTAAAGAGAAAACAAATTCCATTATTAAGTGCAAATGTAACGTTAACCTTCATAACAGTGTCTAATGTACTTGAGGAAAAGGTCAAAACATTTTCTGTTGTTGTTGTTGCATGAGGATCAGAAATGTCAAACCCTCCTCGCTGTATGCTTCACACTGGCCTCCTGATCCTTCACAATACTGCAGCAACACCAACACAAACTAGCAGAGGTATGAGTCAGTATTCTTTTATTATGACAATAAGAACATGATTGCTTGGCAAACTGCTCTTGTTGCTGTTGCTATAACAGGAAAGCATATTAATGGCCGGTCCAGTTACCTAGGGGCCGTGCTCTGCAAAAACCACAGGCTCAAATTTCAGGCCATGAGCCAGGTTGTGAATCATTTACACCTACGTAAATCTGGTATCATTTCCCTGACTTTAATTAAGGACTTGTCTACAGACAAAAATTGTACCACTTTACCTATACCCACCCCGCCCCCAAGTGTGAACCATATGGAAAGGGGAATAAACTATCCTGGTATAAGGCATCTTTATTTGGGTATAACTGTGTACACACTAGGGGTTGTAATGATATAATTTGATTGGTAAAAAATCACAACCCTAACTAATATAGTTATACCAGTACAGAGAATATAACCTTAGGCTTGGTCTACACTATAGAGTTAGGCCCAAATGAGCCAGATGCTAACTGCCTGGTGTGCTTAATTCTGCTCCATAAAATCTACAGGCAGAGAAGGAAAATGGAGTAGAAGTTTTCCATACCAGTGCTGGTTCCCACAAACCTATGGAAAAGCCATAGAACAAGGACTGGGGCTCTAAATTTGTGCATGCACATTCCCTGACCTGGCGTCAAAGAATAAGGCACCTTACATTGACCTAATTATGTAAGTGTCTACACTAGGATCTTACTTCCTCCAAAGTAAGTGGCCTGCTACACCGACATAACTCCATCTCCAGAAGAGGTATAGGGCTTATGTCAGGCCTTGTCTACATGGCCACTTTACAGTGCTGAAACTTTCTCACTCAGGCGGGTGAAAAAACACACCCCTGAGCGATGCATGTTAAAGTGGCAGTGTAGACAGTGCACCAGCGCTGGGAGCTGTGCTCCCAGCATGCGTAGCTACTCCCCTCATGGGGGTGGCTTTTTTACAGTGCTGGGAGAGCTCGCTCCCAGCGCTCTCAGCACTGGTGCTGTGAATACACAGACATATTAAAGTGCTGGCACGACAGGGCTTTAACGTTGGTAGTGAAGACATACTGTTAGTGTAGTTAGAGTGACACAATGTCTATGCAGACACTGCCTTACTTACTACTTTGGCTGCCAGGCTCACAGCTGGAGCCATGAAATTGACAATGTCAATTTCACTGCTGGTAGGCTCCCTGCTGTGAAATTAAGCCCAGCTCTGAACTCACAGCTGCCCCAGCCCCAGCTGTCAGCCTGGTGTCCAGTTTAGAGCTGGAGCCCCCATCCCCAGGAGCCAGCCCCAGCTGTGAGCCCAGTGCAGGGCTCAATATCACCACATGGAGCCTACCCCCAGTGAAATTGACATTCTTGTCAATTTCACAGCTCCTCCAGCTGTGAGTCCTCCCCTGTTGCTGCCCCATGCAGCTGCGAAATTGATAAGAATGTCAATTTCAGCACCAGTAGGCTCTTTGAACCCACAAGGGGCTCACTGCTCCAGCTATCACCTCTAGGTGGGTGGCTCCAGCTGTGAGCCCCACTCAGCTGTCAGTGCCTCACAATGCCCCACTTCAGAGAGTGCAAGTGCTCCTGGTGAGGACACACACCATTAGCAGAAGGAGGGTAGTGTGGACACCAACAGTGCAGTGGCTGTAGGTCGACCTAAATTATGTCAACCTAATTTTGTAATGTAGACAAACCCTTAGTTACTTCAAGTTTATGTGAGTGTAGATTCTGGCTTCAGGTCTCTAGCTCCCTGATACTACAAGGGTTGAGAGCCCTGCTACTCTCTAAGAGGGAGGGAGTGCCTTTCATTATTCAGCAGCAGCTGAGTCCTGATTCAGAGCACTGGAATCTTGACTGGTCGCTGCTACACAGCCAAAAATATGGTGGCCCTATTATGAGGGGCTCAAGAATGGGAAGGATTCAAAGTTGAGGGAAATATGAATATCCTCAGAACTTCATCTAGAAAGTGAAGAAACCCTGGGGGTAAGGGACAATCAGAGGCAACTCTGCAGATCTTCTATGGCAGAAGACATAAAGTCAGGGCATGCCCTATATGTTAGGGACGTGGTCCCAAGGAGGTAAGGACTGAACAATAAAGCAAGGTTGGGGGGGGGGTGTTAATAACAGACCTGGGGGAAAGTAGTGAGGCTGAGTGACAGAGCTGAGGGAGGTGGGATGGTGAGGGTGTGATAAGGCTCCAGGGTTGTTTTTCCTGCCTGCCAATGGTCTGTAGAGGATATATAAGAGCTCTGACTAATGCTTGCAATGGCTAAGTATTGCTGCCCACAGTTAAGCAAAGCAAACTGGTACACTGGGGAATGCCACATCACCAGACTTAGGGTGCGCAAAAAGCTAGCACCAGCCCCTATATACTGTTTACACAAGAGGTTTTGCTTTATGCTTCATAATGTGATTCACTGGGCTGTGTCCTGCAAGAGACTTAGATCTGATTCTTGCACCTGCTTTTATATCTGTCCCTGGTATTTTTTCCCTTTAGAGCAAAAGCATGGTCAGCAACAATAACATAGTAGCATTGTAACCCAAGTTTTCAAAAACTGCCGCTGAAATTGGGCCTGCAGTTTTGCACCCATAATTACTTTTACCCACATTTTGTATTTGCAAGTGTAGTTTTCACAAGCAACTCCTAGTTTCTGAACATATAAAAACCTGAACATGAAAATTTGGGAATGCAAAGTTGCAGGCACGATTCTAAAGTCTCTCATGAATAATCTGTAATATTGCTGATATGAAAGAAAAGTCTCTATAATATGTATTTTTGAAGTGACTTAGTATAGAAAGCGATTTTTCAAACACATGAAGCATAACAAGAAAACAGAATGTTATAATATAAATAAATGATTTTATATTGCAGCTGCAGAGAGTAACACAACCTTGCATATATCTAGTGTTGAGGATAGCAACAGACAGCCAATTGTAGTAACAAGCTAGATTTCACAACGTACAAGATGTAAATCTGGCATGATTTCTTGCATTATAGATAGTCTTTTTCAGAAGCAATTCCTCCTCACCTGTTGTCTTATATGCTAAAATATTTTTAAAGGATTTTATACAAAGGATATGATCAGTGGGACAATGGGAGTCAGAACTCTTGCATTATAATTCCAACTCTGTCACTGACCTGTTGTGGACTTAACTTTTTTGTAACTCAGTTTTCTATCTGTAAAGTGGTTATAATACTCAACAACTACACAGGAATCTTGTGTGGCTTGAGCAGCTAATATTTTAAAAGTGTTTTGTAATCCTCAGATTCCAGGAGGTATGTAGGAAAAGAAAAGTATTATTAATTCAGAACTATAGACTGAGAGTGCGGTGTGCAGACCAGAATCCATCTGAAGTACCGTCTGATTTTGGGTCTGACGCAGAGCCAAACCTGTTCAGGCAAGTTCAGCCTCTAGCATTCCAACATGAGTCACCTCCCACTTCAAAAATGCAGAAGAGCTCACATTCAAGATTCTGATTTTTGGCTGATCTCTATTCTAAACCTGTTATAACTGATGCTATGCAAATGTAATGGAGCATTTTTCATGTGGGGTTTCTTGCTTTATTATACAAATGTAGGCTGTTGTGGCAGTTAAGTAATTAAGCAACTAATATTTTCTCCCAGTTTTTTTGCCCCTCATGAGAATTTATTTTTATGAATTTTAGTTGTTTGATCTTACTGTTGATAATCCTTGCATCACTGTCAGATGTTGCTTCGGGCATGAACAAGCTTTCCCCGTCTATCATGCTGCTGCCAGAATAATGCCCTTTTTGTGTTTCTCTGAGTACGTCTACACTGCAGCTGGAGATGTAATTCCCAGGTTGGGTAGACATTCATGTGCTAGCTTTGATCGAGCTAATACACTAAAAAATCATGTTGCCACGGTGGCATGGGCAACAGTGTGGGCTAGCTGCCCAAATACAATCCTGTACAAGAACCTAAGTACGTATTTGGGCAACTAGCCCAAGCCACTGTGGCTACACTGATTTCTTTTCAGTGAGCTAGTTCAATCAAAGCTAGCTCATGTACACCTACCCAAGCTGGAATTTACAACTCAAACTGCAGTGTAGATATACCTTCAGACTTAATTTTTTTATGAGGACAGGTTGCTGGGCTACCACACAACCTCCAGCCTGTAGGACCACTTAGAACACTTAGAATATCAGGGTTGGAAGGGACCTCAGGAGGTCATCTAATCCAACCCCCTGCTCAAAGCAGGACCAATCCCCAATTTTTGCCCCAGATCCCAAATGGCCCCCTCAAGGATTGAACTCACAACCCTGGGTTTAGCAGGCCAATGCTCAAACCACTGAGCTATCCCTCCCCCAGACCAGTGGACTCTTTTCCATCTGGTCACTACCCTTTGACCAATAGGTGCCGACTCTGTGGGTGCTCCAGGGCTGGAGCACCCATGGGAAAAAATAGAGGGTACACAGCACCCACTGGAAGTCCTGTGGATCAGCACCTCCGCCTGCCCCCCAGCATCTCCCGCCCGCCGCGGTCAGCTGTTCAGCAGTGTTCAGGAAGAGCTGGGGGAGAGGAGGAGGAGCAGGGGCAGGAAGAGGTGGGATGGGTGGGGGTTTCGGGGGAAGGGCTGGAGTGGGGGCAGGGCCTGGGGGGGAGCGGGAGTCAAGCATCCCCTGGGAACAGAGGAAGTCAGCACCTGTGCTATAACCTGTCCAGCTTGGGTGGCTCTACCCTTGCACAGCTCACGGAGCCATTGTAACACAGCCAGCGAAGGTATTGCTGTTATAGAAATCCCTTTATAATATAGGACAAAGGCACTTACAGAACTTTTTATTGCCCCTTTTCCCACCAAAATAATTGAGATCAGATTATTGCCTTTACTCTCCCTCCCAAAATCTAATCTGGGTCACGCTGACGCTGAGCCTACTCACTGGAAATGCTTTGCTTGTGAAATCCCCCCTCTGAGGGTGTTTTCAGAATTTTCGAGTGTGTCCTGTTTCAGTATTCCCTGTTTCCCCCCTACCCCTCCTTTGCACAAGTGGGTTTGGATTTTGATGCTGGCTGTTTGTTCTTGAGCCACAGAGTCCAGCTGGGGATTAATGGAGTTGTTTTTGAAAAGAGCCTTTCAAGTGATTTAATATTTGAAACCTGTTTTGTTTTCATTCCTTCTTTGGCTTTGCCTCAGCACCCCATATCGAGTGCTTTGTATTTGTGCTTTACATTTTCTAATCCCGTTTTCAGATCTTCATAGGGGGTGAACTCATCCCTGTGCAAAGGGCCAGCACAAGGTATAGGTATCACTTCAGCTTCACTTAAACCTGAATTTGAGATATTAAGAGGGAATTAAGTGTTGCATGGGCATTATTCTGAATCTCTACCAGAGCTGAATTTCATCCTTTGAAAGCAGTATCCTCACTAATTAGGTCTAGTTTTTGCCTTTTCTCTCTTAGTACTCGATAGTACTATGGCTGTGGAAGGCATAGGGAGAACTGATTTGACTCACTAAGAAGGATTATAGTAAATTACAAAATTGCTTTTCAAGAGAGAGGATTCAGAAATATCTACAGAACCCCTTAGGCCTGCATAGCATTAAGCCACATAAGGACCATAGGCTTTTGAGGACCTCCACTCCCAGTTCAAACTCACTCATGAATGCAACCACATCCCTGGCCCAATATCCCACTGCAACTCCCTGCCCCTGTCACTATCTCCCCTTTGAATTTTTGTACACGTTTGTGTACAAGGAAATGTGGGGTATATCACACTCAAGAGCACACCAGATTATGCAAGACTGGGATTTGATGAGCCTCAGAATCCACTGTAGATCACTGTAGATGGGCCTTGGAATCCACTGTAGAATACACCAAGATCTGCAAAAAATCAAAGGGAAATTCAAAAGCAAATGAACCTCAACTTAATCTTTAAAGGGTGAAAGAGGTTGCAACTGGCTTTCAGGTTGGGAGGTCATAAGTATATGCTGAGCACGAGAAAGACCCGACTGAGTGGTCCTTTAAAAGCCTAGGCCCTGTGGCTCAGACCAAGTACGTTTGGCACAGACTAGGGGCTAACCCTCACTTGTAAGTATCTGCATATATTCTGATGAAAGTTACTGGGGATCTGATTGAGATAGTAAGTGCTTTGCATCTGCAGCAAGGCACTTCAATCAATCTATAACAACGAAATGTCAGTGGTCATTAACATCTTTTGAGAACTGCAGTGCTGCCACATGTGAGATGCAAGTGTCAGTCTACCCCCTTGATCTCATCAGAGTCAAGGTTTTAAAATGCAGAACTGAAAGAGAGGTCCACCCACAGGGAAAAGAGGAAGTCAATCACTGATGGAGAACCGTAATAAATATGCTGCTGCAAGGAACAAAAATAAAAGATAGAAGACCAAAAAGCAGAAGCATGTACTCAACGCAATGCCAGCTATGAGAGTGAGTCAAACCATCTGAGAAGGATGGAAAATCCAGACATCCACGCTCTCAGTCTTAATATCACACAATACGTAGCTGAATTCAGAAGCAAAGAAAATGCCCTGGTCCCCTGAAAGATATAGAAGAGGACCCTGTCAATAGAAGCATCAGCAGCTCTGAGCTCTCCTGTAGGAGATTTTTTAAAATTAAATTAAATTAAATTAAATTAAATTAAAAGCAAACATTTCAAAAATAAATAAGACAGGGACAAATAGAATCAGTTCCTTCCTGGTGCCAAAACTTTAATCAAATTATAAAATCAGAACGTAAGGTCCTGATCCTACAAGTTGATCCACATGGGCAGACTCCAGTGTTAGCCCATAGCCCCACTGTCTTCAGTACAGAGATCAGCTTGCGGGATCAGAGACTAAATGATTAACAAAAGTAAAACTAACAACACATTTATGGTACAGTTACTGATGCATTTCCCATTTATTAGCCTAACCTGTGGCCTTATACTGCTCAGGAACTGACAGAGACAATATTAAGAGAAGATCCCATGAATATTTGGGCTCTATGTGGATCTGAATTTAATCAGGCATTAAATAAACTTTGACCAAGATTTTCAAACATGGTTGCCTAAAATTAGGCTTCTAAATCTGTATTTAGGAACCTGAATAAGTGGCTTGATTTTCAAGTGTGCTGATCATCCAGAAGCTCCCATTAAAGTCAATTGTTCTTTCTTGGGTGGAGTAGGAGCCATCCAGCTTCATCCAGGTGCTGATCTCCTGTTAGCATTAGGACATCCTTGCAATGTTATTGGTTATGTGAATTGGAAATGAGGTATAAGACTGCGAGTTTGTCACAGAAGTCATGGATTCCGTGACTTTCCAGGACCTCCATGACTTCTGCAGTAGCCAGTGCAGCTGGCCCAGGGGCTGCCTGAGCAGTCAGGGGTACAGATTTAGTCAGGGGTATAGAGTACAAGTCATGCACAGGTCACAGCCTGCGCTGCTTCCCGCAGCTATCATTGGCTGGGAATGGCAAACCGCAGCCACTGGGAGCTGCGGGGAGCCGTGCCTGCGGACGGTCAACATAAACAAAATGTCTCATGGTCCACCAGCAGATTACCCTGATAGGCTGCGTGCCGAAGGTTGCTGACCCCTGGTGTATATCTCCACTTAGGTGGAGTTTTATTTAACTAAAATTGCAAATTTATGACACTCTACTTAAATGACATGAAATGTCCTAGATATCACATCAAAAACCTTGCTCTTTTGCAATGTGGACCATCAAAGGACTGGAACATCATAGAATCCATGGTCCTAGAGGAAGATTTATAACACCTGCAATAACTTTCTCATTGGTCACGTTGGGGACTGTGCTCAAGCTGTAGTTGAGGTTCTGCCTGCATCATTGGGGTTTGATCCTGCCAGGTATTAACTACTCTGATCCTGATCCAGCAACACATTTAAGCCTTACTGAAGTGTAAGTATATGAGTAAGTCCTCTTCACTGGCACTACTTGTGTGCTTAATGTTAATTCAGCTTTTAAGTGTTTTACTAGCTTGCAGCCAGAGTAATCAGTACCTTGCAGGACTAAGGCCAGGGTGAGCAGCATACAATGGGAGCTGAAGTTACTGAGGTAATGTGTGGGACAAGAGCTGAGGAGCAACATATTGGAGGCACAGTCACAACCGCAGGATTGTCAGGCAAGAGCATTCCATTGTAGGAGTGGGATGAAGAAAGGAGAGCCCTTATAGTACTGTATCTACAGCGACAGCCCAAATAGCACTGTTACTACAGGGGCCATTACTGTAGACAGAATACTCTTTAGTTGCTTTTTTAAGAGGATACTGGTGGCATTTCATCAAAGGCTCAAGCTAAAACCCTACTCCCATACCTCTGTGGCTGCAATGTGATGTGTTTTCAGGGTCTGTGCTAAAATGGTAACTTCAGTGAAACAGAGGGTGGTTGGTATATTACCAAGATGATCAGAAGTTGCCCACCTCTCTCTGCATACAAAGTAATTTATTGCACAATTACATTTACTTTTTAAAATATTAAATTCCTGAAAGTGAAGCATTTAATTTTTTTCTCAATAGTTTAATAAAGAAGAAACTTAATATCATTTATCGAGTAATTTAATTTAGATATGATAGAAGAAGAAATCAAATTTAAAAAAAAATCCCACTACTAATTATCTAGTGGATAATGCAATTGTAAGCCATATGTAGCATGGATTTGCTAAGCATAAAAGTTGACAAACTTGATTTTTTTATGGAATTACAGAATTAGTAGATGAAAAGAACATGGTAGATGTAATATATTGGGATTGTTAGTACAGCATTTGAAACAATGCCTTACATTTCATTGAAGTTAATAAGGAAAGTACAGCAGGTTGTAACCTAAAACCAATTTCTCCCAACTGGCCCTTTAAATAACTTCCACCCATCTCAACCCACTTATTTCTGTTGTGGAGTAATAAGTTGCAAAGTATCAGCTTGAGTGTAAGTGGCTAGTGGAGTCCACAGGGTTTGGTATTAGGACCATTTTTTTAGGGCAAGATTCTGATCCTCTTACTTACACGGAGGCCCTGTCTACACTGGCAAGTTTCTGCACAGTAAAGCAGCTTTGAGCGCTGTCACTCCCAAGGTGTACACACTGCCAAGCCACTTAGTGCGCAGAAACTGCACAGATGCAATGCTCTAAAAAACCACCCCGACACGAGGCGTAGAGTTTTCTGCACTGGGGCTACAGCATAGCAGTGCCAGTGTAGACACCGTGGTCGATTACAGTGCTGCAATTGGCCTCCAGGCGGTGCCCCATAATGCCTGTTCTCACATCTCTCGTTATTGGTTTGAACTCTACTGCTCTGCCCTCAGGTGACCAACCGTCAGCCCCACCCTGTACATTCCTTTGCATATTTGAAAGCCCTCTTCCTGTTTGCTCAGTGGTGCGTGCAGTGGTCTCAGCGCATCTTTCCAGGTTGCCATGCCTGCTCCACGCACCAAGTGATCCCCTGCTTGGAGCAATGCCGAGCTGCTGGACCTCATCGGCATTTGGGGAGAGGAGGCTGTCCAGTCCCAGCTGTGCTCCAGCCATCGGAATTATGCTACCTATGGACAGATTTCTAGATGCATGATAGAAAGGGGCCATGGCCGAGACACACCGCAGAGCAGGGTCAAAGTGAAGGAGCTACGGAATGCCTACTACAAGGCGTGGGAGGCAAACCGCCCCTCCAGAGCTGTGCCCAGGAGCTGCCAGTTCTACAAAGAGCTAGACAAGATACTCGGTGGTGACCCCACCTCCACTGCAAAGGACCCTGTGGATACTTCGTTGGCTTGCATGCCAGGCGAGAGTGGACCTAGCCAGGAGGAGGCAATCTTGGACGAAGAGGAGGAGGGGGACCCAGAGGCAGAGAATGACTCGGAAGCCAGAGATGCATGCAGTCAGGAGCTATTTTCTACCCTGGAGGAGCCTAGCCAGTCACAGCAGTCGAATCTTGGTGAAGCGCAAACAGGACAGGAGGCCTCTGGTAAGTGGATCTGATTTTGGGAATTGCTGAAGCAAGTTGTTGGGGACAGGAGGGTTGCAGAAAGCAGGCTTGTCTCCCACCTCATGCCTAGACTGAGCGGTGGCACAGGCTGTTGATACACTCCCTCACTTCACGGGACTCTCCCTCAGAGATCTCCTGGAAACTCTTATGGAGATACTGGGCAGTCCACTGCCGCAGGTTCCTCGGCAAAGCTGCTTTGTTTCTTGCCCCATTAACGGTAACTTTCCTGCGCCTCTTTGCCATGATGGGTGGGGGGACCATTGCTGCACACAGGCTAGCCACACAGGGGAAAAGGTGGAAGCCACAGGCTTGGAGAAGACCCTCCCTTGATTCCCTGCTCACCCTCAGCAGCGAGATATCTTCCATAATGATCACCTCTTGTGGAAAGTGTGGGGACAGGAATGATTATCAGGCCCCCGCTACAGTGCTGGCTCTCCCCAAGTGCCCAAGAGCCACGTGCCCAGTATACAGCAGGGTCAGGGAACAGTGATTTACTCTGCCCTGTGGCTACTCACCATTTTGAGGGTCTTGTGGCTCATGTATGCTTGCCTGGGGTCAGCCAGTTAGTGACAGGTGTGTGAGTACTGGCTGTGTTTTAAAGCACTGAAACAGTGTTGTCTGTGTGACAAACAATACTGCTGCTGTAAAATGTTGCATTTAAACTTCACAGAGATGACCTTGGGAGCACAGCCTCCCTCTTTGTTATTGGCGGCAGAACGGCTGCGCAGAATTAGAAAGCACCCAAGAAGAACTAAGGAGGATTTTATGTGTGAGGTTATGATGTACTCTGCCACCGAGAAAAAAGAATTGAAGGAGTGGCGGGACAGCAAGAAGAGGGACTGAAAGGAGAATGCGGCACGCCAGAAAGAAGCCATGGAGCGGCTCTTAACAGTTATGGAGCGCCATGGGGACACGCTCCAGGCCATACTAGCTCTTCAAACCGAGCAGCTCCGCGACTGCCCTCCCCTGCAGCTGCTGTTGCAAAACTCTTTCCCATGCACCAAAACTCTTCCCCCCCACCCCCACCCCCACCGCCAACACACTGTTATCAACCTCCTGGCTCCACTCTCTACCCATAGCATTCCACTCTTCCCTCCTCACAGTCCAGCAGTGTGGACTCCCACTGCACTCAACACCCATCCCTCTGCAGTTTGGCCCTGCTGAAGTACAGCACCTGATGCATCATACTGCAAAGGAGAAGGTTGGGTATGATCCCTGGACATACACAAATCTGCAGCCATTCTGGGACCCCTCCTCTTCTTGAGACCTTCCATTTCCCCACTCCCTCCCTGCTGATGATATTTTTCATTTGACTCTCTCCTCTGGTTGTTGTCTTTCAATAAAATAATTGTGTGTGTTTGAAAGCAATCTTTATTCTATTAAGTGAAAGCAAACAGAGCACTGCAAAGCAACATACAATTATGTTAAGGCCCCTTCTTGCATCATGTGCGCCAATCACCTCCTAGCATTACAAGCACTGCAATCCTGAGCATAGCAACCAATATGAGTGGCTTTCAGCTTCAAATTGCTGCCTCAAAGCATCCCTGATCCTTATGGCCCCACGCTGTGCCCCTCTAATAGCCCTGGTCTCTGGCTGTTCAAACTCAGCCTCCAGGCACTGAGCCTCTGCAGTCCAGCCCTGAGTGAAGCTTTTAACCTTCCCTTCACAAATATTATGGAGCGTACAGCACGTAGCTATAAGCATAGGACTATTGTCATCGGCCATGTCCAGCTTCCCATACAGGCATCACCAGCGGGCTTTTAAATGGTCAAATGCACACTCCACAGTCATTCTGCACTTGCTCAGCCTGTTGTTGAACCGCTCCTTGCTGCTGTCAAGTTGCCCCGTGTATGGCTTCATGAGCCACGGCATTAAGGGGTAGGTGGGGTCTCCCAGGATCACAATGGGCATTTTGACTTCCCCTATGGTGATCTTCTGGTCAGGGAAGAAAGTCTGTGTTAGTGTCTGTGAAACACCCACGGTGATCCACAAGTGCCTGGAGAACCATTGAGAAATACCCCTTATGATTAATGTACTTGGTGACTAGGTGGTCTGGTGCCAGAATTGGAATGTGCGTGCCATCGATCGCCCCTCCACAGTTAGGGAAGCCCATTTGTGCAAAGCCATCCACAATGTCATGCACTTTGCCCAGAGTCATGGTCTTTCAGAGCAGGATGCGATTAATGGTCCTGCACACTTCCATCAACATGAGTCCAATGGTCGACTTTCCCACTCTGAACTGGTTAACGACCAATGGGTAGCAGTCTGGAGTAGCCAACTTTCACAATGCAATCGCCAAGCGCTTCTCCAGTGACAGGACAGCTCTCATTCTCATGTCCTTGCACCGCAGGGCTGGGACAAGCTCATCACACAGTCCCATGAATATGGCTTTCCTCATGCGAAAGATGCAGACATGCATCACGATGTGATCCTACCACTCAGTGCTTGTTTCCTGAGCCCAAAAGCAGCATTCCACTATGGTCAGCACCTCTGTGAATACCACAAGCAATCTCGTGTCATAGCTAGTATGCGTGGAGAGATCAATATCACACTCCTCTTGCCTTTGTAGTTTAAGGAATAACTCCACTGCCACTCGTGATGTGTTGGTCAACGTGAGCAGCATACTGGTCAACAGCTCAAGATCCGTTCCTGCAGCCCGAAAGAGGCAGGACAGGGCGCGCAGTACACAAAGTTGAAAGATGGCACCAAATGCGGATGGAAGCACAGGGATTACTGGGATGCAATGCAATGTATCATAGGGCATTGGGACAGGACCCAGGATGCCCAGCAACCCTTTCTGCCTTCCCACAAATCTTAGCAGTAAAAGAGAAAGAGGTGCTCTGTGGGATAGCTGCCCGAATAGCGCTGCAAGTGCTGCAAGTGTGAACACGCTATTGCACAGGCAGCTGTCAGTGTGAACACACAACAGCAGTTTTCCTTCGGCGCTCTCTGAGTGGCGCTCTAACTGCTGACGCTGTAACTTTGCAAGTGTAGACGTGCCCTTTGTAGCATGTTACCCTGCAATGCCACTGAAGTAAATGGAAATTACTCATGGAGTAAGGTGCTACTCAGTGTAAGGGTATCAGACTCTGGCAATGATCTGGAAGATAGGGGCAAGCAGCAAGTGTATAACATGTGCAGATAATAAATTGTGAGGAGCTGGAAATATATGTGAGAACAGAGAAGAATATAAGGGGCTCTAAATAGATTATAAAAAATTGGCAGAACATAACAAAATGAGACCCCATTTGGGCACATGCAGCCTGGTACGTCTGAGGGGAAAATAATCTGAAACACACAAATAATCAATGGGAGGAAAAAACCTGGAAAGCAGTAATCCGGAAAGAGACATGGGGTGATAAAGTACTGCAAATCTGACATGATTCTGGGATGCATTATTACAGCAAAAAGGCCAGTTCACTTATGGGCTGCACATACAGAAACATCAATTCACAGAACAGAGAGAGAATGGTCCCGCTCTCTCTCTCTCTCTGGCTTTGGAGCCTAGTAGGCTACAACTCAGCCAGCTAAATCAAGATACAAGGTGTTTACCTACATCTACACTGGGAAAAAGGTCAAGTTTAAGTCAGGATTACCTAATATGTGTTTATTTATTTCAGGTTTAGCTATCACCTTTCCTAATCAAGACAAAACCCTCTATGGCTCTTGTCTGGCTACAACTGCAACAGTGAATTAATTTCTGAGCTCCACCAAATAAAGGAGATATTGACAAATTGGAGACAGTTTAAAGAAGAGCTACAAGAATTATCTGGAGGAATGGAAAGATTAAAACAGCTAAATATGCAATTTTGTTAAAGGATGACTACATAGGGCCATGTTAACGATCTACAAATATTTAAATAATGTAAACAATAAGGACGGAGTGGAAGTATTTAGACGGGTCCACATGGATGTGAGTAATTAAATGAAATTAAGAAAGAGAAATTTTAGAATGAATATCAGGAAACACTTCCTGACAGGGAAGTGCAATAGGCTGTGAAACAATCTTCCAAAGGAAGTCATTGAAACCCCTTCAATTAGGACATTTAAAACAGGAGTGGAAAAAATGCTAGAAAATGTGCTGTAGGGAACAAATCCATTGACAGGAAAATGGACTGGATGATCTGCAGTTGTTTTTTCCTGCCTATCTCGCTTACTTCAGTGAATATTATCAAGAGAAGAAAATGAAGGCTTGAAGCGTGAAAATTAATCATTTACAACACATTTATGGGAGCAAAGAGCAGGTAGCTCAGATCTATCCCTATCTCCTGAAGGCTGACAACCAATAACACCTGTGTCCTTTGTGTTCTTCAATGTACTGTTTCTCTGTCACTCACACTAACAAAGCTGACAACCACAGTAATGCTTAGGGTGTGGCTGGCCACTGAAAAACCTGTATGACTGATATTTTTCTGTGCAGTTGGCTCTCACTATTTATCATCTGATTATGGCACTTCTTGAACTTAATTGCGTAATTATTGCTGTAATTTTGGTTGAGCAGCAGGGTTTTATTCACACAGAACACGTACACTCTCCCAAAAGCTATATTCTCTGCTTTATAATCAGAAGTTATTTTCCATAAAAAACTTGACAGTATATTTTGTTGTAGTTCACTGGGATCAAAGGATACTTTTGTATTGAGAGTAAATGATTTCCCTGCCATCAAAATATATTAATGCATCCTGCTCCTACTTACGTGTAACTGAGAACAAAGATTGAACTTTTAATATATAGGAATACTGTATATATACCACCCAGAAACCTACTGTACAGCATCAAGCATTTATGATACAGTATAATCAGCTGAATTCAGGATTTAATCTTAACAGAATACCTTCTCTATCATTTACAGACATTAAGCCCTATTTTACTATTTTTGCCTCCAAAGAACTCTTACTGAAAACAGTGGGAGTTCTGGACAAAGATGAAGGGGAGAATATGTCCCAAGAGCTATTTCTTTTCTACCCATTTCATAATATCCGACATGAAAGTTTATGTATAGAGCATTTAAAAACAGCAAACATTTTAATGCTACATTTAAGGTATATAAAACCCTGACTTGTTTATATTTGTAATGTTTCTTGCATGTTGTTTCATTGCCATTATTTTTTTCCCCATAAAATGTTCAGTTGGTGCTTCCACCTTTTCATTCTGAGATAAATTTTGCCATCTACCTTCATTAGAGAGTCCATTGATTCCAATGGGACTTCTTACAGAGAAAGAACAGATTTAGAATTTTTATTAAAGCTAACGTTAAAAGAATTATATAATACGTAGGTTGGGAAAACAGTGTCTGTACATCTGGGTACAGTGCTTAGATTATCCACAAATACAAAGTTAGTTGTTAAAGTCAAATGATACATAGAGTACATAATCAGCAATAACCCAAATTTTGGTGAATAGATTTAACAATATAGTTTAGATATTAGAATCCGAATACTTGGGTACATCACTTGTGAAAAGTTATAAGGAGATTTGGTTGTGGAAAGCAAAATATATCAATGAGTGGAGACTGACCCTCAGTAATTGAGAATTAGGTTGGCTGTGCATTTAGAAAATACAATCCATGAGGAAAGTATTTGTTGCTTTCCTGACTGCGCTTCTCATCGGCACTCCAGCTCATCCCTCCTGGCATTGCCAATGTCCAGTGATGTGTTCTATGGAGATGTCCCTCAACTAGCCGATGGCGTCCGACACCATGAGTTGCAGCATCAGCCAAGCATAGTGTTGACTGATTCTGCATTCTTTCAGCACTTGCTCGTTACTGGAGTTCCATGCACCTAAGGCTCTGACGATCAGTGCATGTGTCTTACTACACTGTGAGTAAGGGTGACAAAAATCTGTCCCTCTAGAGTATTTTAACAGTGGACTTAAAATATAAGAAGTAGAAAAATAGTTTATTTTTCAGAAAAGAGCACCTGTGTGCAGCAGAAGACTGATTAAAGGGGCAATAATTAAGGGGGAGATCATGCAGTATAACACATTCAAACAATTGCTCCAAGGACATCTTTTTTCAAAGTTCAGGGGGTAGCTGCATTAGTCTGTATCCACAAAAACAACAAGGAGTCCAGTGGCACCTTAAAAACTAACAGATTTATTTGAGCATAAGCTTTCGTGGGTAAAAAAACACTTCTCTTTCAAAGTTCTTTTCCTAGGGAAAGCTAAAAGCTCTTTTCAGAGTAACAGCCATGTTAGTCTGTATTCGCAAAAAGAAAAGGAGTACTTGTGGCACCTTAGAGACTAACAAATTTATTTGAGCATAAGCTTTTGTGAGCTACAGCTCACTTCATCGGATGCCTCATCATGCTTCTTGGTGCATAGACACATCTCCCACTGAAGTTAGTGGGCATTGCTCAGATTTCTCTAAGATTGCTCATGCTCTTTCATGTTGGGTGTGCACTGGGTGGCTCTCAAAACTGTTAACAAAGGCATGCAATACTAGGTCACCAAATCAGATGTAAGCCTTTTCAATACAATGACCAAAAGGCTATGGAGTTCCAGCTTGGGATTTACAGAATGTCACGAATGAGGGCCTGCAGCCGGGCCTGAGATCAGCTAGCTAGTTAGTAGGCATCCTTCAGTCCCAAGAGACCATGGGTATGCACCCCTCAGAGGTAAAGAATTTACTCAGTTGGTTTTATGGCAGCTGCAAACGTGGCTGAAGAGACCCACTCAAGAGAGACAACCTTTGCCGCATCTGTCACATTTAAAGGTGAAGTTTCGACCCTTTGCGCTCTGCCTCCTGCAAGCTCTTTTCTCCTCCGCTAAGCTGGATGGCTTCCTCTCCTAACTCTGGAGATCAGCAAGCTAACTGCAATGGAAACCCCTAGTTAGCCAGGTCGCCTGACTGGCGTTGCCAAGACAGCTCTTAAGCCCAGCAGTACCATTGGCCAGTGGCTGCTCAACGCTTATGCCTGCAGCTGTGCTCGCTCTTGTGCCTGCCTTGTTTCCAGCTGTGCTCCAGTCCTATCCCTGCCCTGTTTCCAGTCTAGCTCCAGGCCTGCTATAGTCTGCTCCAACCCTGCTCCATTTCTGACTCCTGGTTCCTGACTCTGGCTCTGACTCCTGAGTCTGGCTCCAACTATTAGGCTGGATCACCACTGCTCGGACCACTAGGAGTGACCACCCATGACCTGGTGAGTGACAGTTCGAGCAGCCTAACAAAAAAAAAAAAAGGAGGTAAAGAAGGGGAGTAGAAATGGGTCAGCTACTGGGATGGATCCTGCTAAGGCCAGCATCATCTTGTTGGAGAAAATGGATGCCAGTGTTCCCTCTAATTTTTTATGTCCATGTGCGGAATAAATTTTGTTATGTACACCAATATGGAGGTGATGTGTGCTGGGGGTGAGGCCAAAGGGTACGGAGTGTGGCACAGGGCTCAGGGTTAGGGCAGAGGGTTGGGGTGTGGGGAGGATGAGGGCTCTTTTTGGGGTTGTGGGCTCTGGAGTGGGGCTGGGGTTGAGGGGATTGGGAGGCGGGAGGGCGCTCAGGGTTAGGGCAGAGGGTTGGGGCGTGGGCTCAGGGGTGGGGCTAGGGATGAGGGGTTTGGGGTGTGGAGGGGGGATCAGGGCTGGGACAGAGGATAGGGTGACCAGGTATCCAGTTTTCGACCGGAACACCCAGTCAAAAAGGGATCTTGGCGGCTCTGGTCAGCACTGCTGACTGGGCTGCTGACTGACCAGTTGGTGGTGCCATGCAGCGGGGCTGGCAGGCTCCCTGCTAGCCTCCGCTCCGCGCGGCTCCCAAGAAGTGGCCGGTATGTCTCCCCTCCGGCTCCTATGCATAGGGTAGGGTTGGGGAACCTAGGGCATGGCCCGTGGTTAATTTCATCCGGCCCGTGGCGCCCCTGCACGGGGCAGGAGCTGTGAGCATTGGCTCGTCTGGCTGCAGGGGGAAGCCCTGAACCTCCGCGTCCTGCCCCCCCGTGGGTGAGTGGCCCGTGTTTGATTTTTTTTCTGTGGGTCAATGGCCCGTGACAGACAAAAGGTTCCCCAGAGCTCGTACCCCAGCTGGAGCCCTCACTCCAACCCCCTGTCCCAGCCCAGAGCACCCTCCTGCACCCCAAACCCAACAACCTTGGCCCCACCCCAGAGCCAGCACCCCCAGCGGAAGCCCTCACCCCCTCCTGCATTCCAACCCACTGTCTCAGCCCGGAGCCCCTTCCTGCACTCCGTACTCCTCATTTCTGGCTCCACCCTGGAGCCTGCACCCGCAGCTGGAGCCCTCACCGCCTCCTGCATGCAAGCCCCCAAGCCAGCCCAGTGAAAATGAGCAAGTGAGTGAGGGTGGGGAGAATGAGCGATGAGGGGGGGATGGAGTAAGCGGGGGCGGGGCCTTGGAGAAGGGGCGGGGCTGGGCAAGGGTGTTTGGTTTTGTGTGAATAGAAAGTTGGCAATCCTAGCAGAGGGTTGGATGCAGTGTGTGAAGGCTCCAGCTAGGGGTGAAGGCTCTGGGGTGGGGCCAGGGTTGAGAGATTTGGGGTGCGCAAGGGGGCTCAGGCAGATGGTTGGGGTGCAGGGGTGTGTGGGCTCTGGGGTGGGGTGGGGGTGTGGAGTTTGATATGCAGGCTTCCCCAGGGCTGCGGCAGAGAGAGATGACTCCTCCCAGTCCTCTATTTCTGCAGCTGGGCTGGGCTGGGGGAGAGGCGCCTCTCCTGGGCCACGGCAGTTCCAGCGGGCCTGGGCTGGGCTGGGCTGGGGGAGGGCCTAAGTTAATAAAGACTGGGAGTGGATGTGTCATTACACAAAGTAAAACTATTTCCCCCTCCCACCCCCCACTGTTTTTCACACATTCTTGTCAACTGCTAGAAATGGCCCACTTTGATTATCACTACAAAAGGTCGTGTCTCCCTCCCACCCCCGGCTCTCCTGCTGGTAATAGCTCACCTTAACTGATCACTCTCATTATAGTGTGTATGGTAACACCCATTGTTTTATGTTCTCTGTATATATAAATCTCCCCACTGTATTTTCCACTGCATGCATCCAATGAAGTGAGCTGTAGCTCATGAAAGCTTATGCTCAAATAAATTTGTTAGTCTCTAAGGTGCCACAAGTACTCCTTTTCTTTTTACAGAGTTTCTAGCAATCAAGGCAACTCTGAAGAGTGGTGTCACCTCCTGGAGGGAGCTCAGTTCCCCGTCCAGGTTCTCACAAACCCTAAGAACCTAGAGTACCTCTGGATGGCCAGGCACCTCAATCAATGGCAGATTTGATTTTGTTGTAACCTATTACCTAGGGCCTACAAATGGGATAGCAGATGCTCTGTCCCACAAAAAGTTATACCTATAGACTGGCATGGAACTTCTCTTCACAGTCCTTAATGCATCCAACTTTTTCTTCAGGTCAGTTGACTGCAATCTAATGTATCTGTTCTCAGCTGTTCCACGACCCCTTTGCGACCCAAATCCATCAGACCCTGGATAACACAGGTGCTCAATCTGTCTCCAGATTCAGGCTGCAGGATGGCCTCCTCTATGATAAGGATCGTATTTATGTTCTGGAGAGTCAGCCTAGACTCCAGGTCCTGAAACTGTCATGACATGCCAGTTGATGGTCACTTTGTCCAACCCAAGATGTAGGGCCCGATATTGCAGAGTTTCTGGTGACTTCATTCATATGCATGCATCAAAGAGTATGCAAGGCTCTCGGACATTTGCTCCCAATCCAAGAGCTGGCACTTGAAACTGCTCAGCCTTCTCCAGCCTTTGCCCATTCCTTCCACCCCCACCCCCCCCCAGCAACCCTGGTCTATTGTATCTATAGACTCTGTTGGGGAGCTGTCTCAATCTCAAGGGCACAAATAGCTTCCCCTACCATGGGCTACCAACTGGCATCATGCTGGACTGTGGCCCCCAGTTTGTCTCCCATTTTGGACAGGAATTTCAATGGCTTCTCAGCATAAAGTCTATCACCTTCTCTGCCTACCACCTGCAGACCAATAGGCAAACAGAACAAGTCAACTAGATTCTAGAACAGTACCTGCACTGTTTCTTGAATTACCCCCAGGACGACTGGTTTTCTCCGCTTCACTATGCAGAATTCACCTTTAACAATGCAATCCATGCCTCGACATAACAAAGCTCATTCTGTGTAACTGTTTTCATTCTCAATTCCATCCTGACATACCCATGAACTCCCCAGTACCTGCAGCCGTAGACTGGGCTGCCCACCTACACCAAGAACTCCAGGAACAATTGATATCCATAAAGGAAACTTACAAACACCATGATGACCAAGGCTGTCGGACCTCTCTCAACTAGCTGTCGGAGACAAGGTCTACTGACCCAGAACCTCAAGTTGGTTCACTTGTCAGCCAAAACTGATCATCAGTACTTGTGCCCATTCAAAATTTTGGAACAGGTCAATCCTGTAGCCTTCGAGCTATGAATACCTGCTTCACTCAAGATGCATCCAATATTTCACATTTCCCTCCTTAAGCTACATACTGAGAATATCTACAAATCACTCCAGCCCACCACCACTGCCCAGAACCATTAGAGAGCAAGAATAAATTAATCTGGCAAATCTTTAACTCCCGGTGAGTTAGGGAAAAACTCCCTTACCTGGTGAACTGGACGGGCTATGATCTGGATGACTGATCTTGGGAACTAGCTGAAAACATCCACACCCCAGACCTACTACAGGACTTCCACTGGGCTCACAGGCATCAGCTTCTAATTTTCCACCAGGGTGCTCTACCCACACTCAGCCCCAGGTCCCGCCCCCACTCCACCCCTTCCCCCGAGGCCCTGTCCCACCTCTTCCTGCCCTGACTCTTTCCATCTCCTCCCCCAAACGCGCCCCATCCCTGCTCCTCCCAGCTCCTCCTGCACGCAGCTGAACAGCTGTTCCGCAGAGTTCAGGAGGTGCTGGAAGGGAAGGGGAGGAGTTGATCGACGGGAGCTGGCGGCAGGTGGGAGTGGGGGGGACGGAAGGGAGTGTGGTTGCCTATGGGTGCTAAGTACCCACTAATTTTTCTCTGGAGCACCCACAGAGTCGGGGCCTATGACTGGGCTCATCGAGGTGTCCTCAAAAGGGAGGGGTTCTGTCAAGAATGAGAGCCTAGATATAGCTGGGCCTGGGATCAGCAAGCACCACAGCTGCAATGTCTAATTGGCCAGACTGGCTGAGCAGCATTGCAAGGTCTGCTCTTAAACCTATCTGTAGCACTTAGCGCATGGCTGCTTAATGCTTATGCCTGCTGTTGCACTCACTCCTGTGCCTGCCCTGTTCCCAGCCTTCTTCCAGCCTTGGTTCAGCACTCCTCAGTTTCTGACTCCTGACTCCAGCTCTGACCCTTGGCTCTGACTCCTGGTTCCTGATTCCAGGTCCAATTCTTGGATCTTGACTTCTGCTCCAGATACTAGGCCAGACCACCACTGCTCCGACCACTAGCACTGACTGCCCAGGACTTGGTCAGAGACACAGAGAAGCCTTTAACTCCCTTCTCTATGCAGTAAGTTTCTATGAGATTTGTGTAACTGATGACATTGTCTGTGTAGAGCAGTGGTTCTTAACCTTTACTGCAGCCTGCACCCCTTTGGTTCTCAAAATACGTTCTCGTACCCTTTATCAAAAATCAAAGTATGTTCTCGCATTGTTGAAGTAGGTCAGTTCTTTAAACCTAGATATATTTTTGTTTGTATATTACAGTAAGAGTTAAAAAATGTATAATGTTAATAAATACATGGGTTTGATGAAATAGTTGTACTTACGTGCCTGTGCTTAATTTGTATTTTCGATGATTTACCTTCTAAAAAAATCTGGCATGTCTTGCACCTCCAGAAAGGGCATCTTGCACCCCCAGGGGGAGCATGCACCCCAAGTTAAGAACCACTGATGTAGAGGCTTCAGGTGTGCAGAATACCTCATTTTCTCCTTTCCCCCTTGAGATTAGTGCCATTCCCATCCCTGCTATAGTGTGACTGTATCTCTAGTGAACAGCAAGAACGAAAGACTGTAGAGTCTCAAGGTGGCCCGGGCATCATTAGACAACAATAAGAAACAAAAAATGAAAAGTATGACACCAATAACTCCAAAGTATATTATTACTAGATAAAAGTCCATGCTGTCATGTGGGTGTAAAGTGCAAAATAGCCTAAATGGCTGAGAACTTAAAAATTGAACAATAATAGGCTGTGAACTGCAGTGATGATTTAACCTGGTGATATTCTAAACAAAAAAACTCCCAACCATCCTTGTAGCTGTTTCCATCACTTCCCCCTGACTCAACAGACACAATACATGCCTCAGAATGACAAGGTGCTAACCTGGGATTAGGGCCCCTTTGGGCTCCAGAATCTTTTCCAGTTTCTAAAAATTATGTGATTTCAAGAAATTCAACCTTAACAAGAGGGGTTAAAAATGCTGTTGTGGTGGGGAACTGGATGATTAAGGTATGGGTATGGTCATATTCAATTTTTCACTCTAATCTTGCCCAGGTCAGCAGTGAATGAAAGTCATTGCTAGTGAAAGTCATTGCTGTTCAGTGACCCACTTTATGTGACATGACTGATGGTCTCAGATCAGCTCCTAGAAGAGAAGATGATCACACGTGGCTCCTTATTGATAGTCTTAGCATATAAAGCCATGGAATTGTCTGAATGTGCATGGAGACCGAATTTCCCTTTGCATTGTTTATGCCTGGGCTCTACTACATATCCCAGGGCTAAATACCCTCATATTGACATTACACCTAGCATCCCCCTGTATTTCAAATTTGCATTACAAATTTTCAAATGTGAATTTTTTTTTACTGGCATGACAAAATTTTCACACATTTCAAAAGGAATACAAGCTCCTGCACTACATCATGTAGTTGCCTCACCAACAGTGTTATCCGGGGGGTGGGGGGGGGGTTAATTCCCTTGCTGTTCGCCTTTTATTGCTCACATACCCACAGAGTACCATGCCATGCAGTCAGAGGGGAGGGACAATTTGCTCCCGTGCAATGCCCTGTGGACCTATTAATGTCCCCGCACCAGGGGCAGGACCCACATGTTCAGCACCTTGTCAGGCAGATCAGGGCAGCACCCTCCAGCCGCATTTAAAGCAGGAGGGGGACAATAGACTGAGGTGGGAAAGAGACAAAATCAAGGGGAAATAGCTCCTTCCTTGTAGGAAACGGCCTCCCCCAAGCCTGTAGGGGTCTCTGCAGCTGAGCCTCCCCCCACTCATTGATCCACCCTCCCCTCCCCTCAGGCTGCCGCGGGCAGGGCGGGGATAGAGAATGTACCCAGGCATCATAGAGAGTAGCCAGCAGCAGGGACGGAGCGTCGAGCTGCACGGCGGACAGGAGTGCGCTTCCCGCCGCCATCTTGACGCCGGGCACGAAGGCCCTCCCTCGGCTAGTTTCATAGCACACACCCTCCGCTCTGTGGCGTCGAAAGGGGCTGGAGTTTCACCGCCAATCATTTCACGCCAGAGGGAGGAGTAGGCGGTTTCCGGCCGCACGGGCCGCTCCGCACAGGGTCGCGCTTCCCCTGCCCTCACCTAAGATGGCGACTCCCCCCTCCAACCCCCCCTCGCGCGGCGGGGGCGGAGCCGGGCCCGCCCCCTGCCTGCCTGCCTGCCTGGGTGGGAGGGGGTGTTGTGTGTGTGTGTGTGTGTGCGGCAGGCGCCCGCCAGCCCCGGCCGTGACTGACACTCACACGCGCCCCGGCACGCAGCGAGCCCGGAGCCCCGTTCGCAGGGCCCCGCCGACACACCGACCTCGCGGCAGCAGCGCCATGACGGCCAGGCGGGAGGTAGCGGCGGCGGCCCGCGGCCCCGGCTCTGGCTCTGCCCGCCGGGCGCCCGGGGCCCCCCGGCTCGGAGCGGTGCTGCGGCTTCTGCTCGCGCTGATCGCGCACACGGCCCGGGCCGAGCAGGAAGGTGAGAGGCGCCCCCGCGCCGGCTCCCGGGCTCCGCCGTTACCGTTTGGGGCCTGGCCGCAGAGCGGGGCCCCGATCCTGGCAGCCTGCGCCGGGCCCAGGCTGGGGAGGGTCCCCCGGGGCGGTTGCTCAGGGGTTTGCTGGGACCCGGAGCGCTCCAGCCGCGGGCGGCAGCTGAGCCGGGGAAGCGGCTCCCGTCCCCCCTAGTGCCTGGGCCGCTGCCACCCTCGGCCGGGCCCCTGTGCGGGTGGGGGTGTCCCTTCGCAGCGCCTCGCTTCTCCTCCCGGCCGCTGCCAGCTCACAGGCTGGGGCTGGTCTCCCTGCCGCCCTTCCCGGACTGTCACTGCCGGTCTGACGCGCCCCGCCTCGGCCCGGGGGTCAGGCCAGGGCCCGGGCCGGGGGGTCCGGGTGGGTGGGTGGGGGGGTGAGAAGCAGGGGTCAGGGGTGGCCGTTGAGGCTTGTCCGCAAGCTTTCGGGAGGCCGTTGACATTGAGGTGAACTTGTGAATGGGCTTCACCTCGGGACTTTCCCCTGAGGCAGTGGCAGGGGGAAGCTGGTGCCGTCTGGTAAAACACCTTCCCTTGCGGGCGCTTCCCCATGCTTCAGTTCGAAGGCAGCTGCCCATTATCAGACGCTTTTGCACAGATTACCCCCCCCCCCAACTGCTCCGCTAAGAGATTGACACCCACCCGTCCCCCAGAACTTTTGGCAGGCCGAACCTAGTCACTGTGTAGGATAGAGGGTATTTTTTGTTTGAGTTTGGTGAAATTCAGGAAAAGGCTTTTAAATTTGGTGTTTTGAAAACTCCTATACCACTTTTTTTTTTTTTTTGGCTCATTTTATTTCTAATATGGGTTGACCCGAAATGCTATGTTTGTTTTGTTGGAGTTGCTGAGCTGTGCCTTCTCATATTGTGGAGAGGACTAATGGAATAGGTAAAAAGGTAGTTGTCTTTAAGTGTCTGAAAAGTAACATTTAAATATCCGTGTTACTGTTTATAGTATAAACTGACATTGTGATGGCTTAGATGCTGAAGCAGTTCCTGGGTTAAGCAAGAAGTGGAGGTACACATACTGTACAAGGGATAGAGCTGAAATATGTCAGAATAGAAGCCCAGAGAGAGGGAGACTGGTAGAGAATTGGGAAGTACAAGCAGGTCGGGGGAACCCAGACAGGTGGCCTAGAGCCATAGTCTCCAGTTTTGAAGTGAGGAGAGAGCAGCATAGGTGTTTCTGCTGGAGAAATGGGGGATGGGACCCCAGTGTCATATACACAGAGATCAGCATATGTTTAGCTACACTTCCATTTCTAATCAAAGAATCAATTCTAATAATTACCTAATCATTTGTTTTTGTAGATTTTAAGGTGGCAGTGTTGATATGGCATGATAGTGACAGAATCACAGCAGAGAGCTGGCTGGATCCCTAGTGTTTGGGGTTTTAAAAAAAAAAGGGTAAGGAATGTAACATTTGAGTGTGGGGTGTTCATAGACCCAGCAGTCATAACTATGGTGTCTTCTCAGTCATTGGGTAGTTCAAATGTAGACATTTCCAAAATGTGGTTATTTCCGTGCCCGGTGTTTGGTTATAATCATTCTGGTGTTTTTTTGCTCACCTGTATCTAGACAGCTCTTAATTGAAATAATCCCCGAATGCGATACCACTGATCTGTGCCCTAGAGTTAGTGCCACCTTAAGACCACTATTTTATGTTGACTCTTTAGGAGGGCTGATCACCCTCAGTGTTTGAGCAATTCCGTATTGACATTCTTTGAAAAATAAATGCAGTCTGAGACTCAAGACCAAAGTTTGAGCAGGTGCAATTGAGTTCTTTCAAGAAAGTAGTATAACTGCATCAATAGTTAAACTGACAAGCACTAACTTATGACTATAAATGTACCCTAGCAATACTTCAGTCATCTCCACAGAGTGAATTTGACATCCATGCTCTCTAGAAGACTCCTTTTTGTTGTTTGCTTTTTTGCATGTCGCCCGGATTGGAAGCCCTGGATAAAGTGAACAATGAAGGTTTAAGGTTTACCTACCAAGAAAAACTCCTGGATACAGAACCTCTATCATATTTATGGGAATAAGTTATACTGTTACAAACACCTTTATACAGTTATAAACAGTGTCTGTAGTATCAGGTCATACTGCTTTAACTAGATTAGTTTCTAAACAAAACTAGTTATACTGGTACAAAAATTGTGTAGCCCAGCCTTAAAGTGGATAGAAGTCCATATCCAGACTGAAACTGACTGATATCTGTCATTGTCATTACTACCCATATGGTTCTGAAGAGCATCAGGGAGACTTTTCAGAATGCTGTTAATCTTTTCTTTCTTTTTTTTTAATTGTTGTTGTTTGGGGAAGTAGCAGAGGGACTGGAATTGGTCAGCTGAGTAAGAAAATACTGAATTCACTCAGTTTGAAGATTCTGTCATCAGCCATAAGGACAAAAAACTTAAATTTAACTACTCTTCTTTAAAATTTTGCAGCTATCTGTAGTTCAGGCTTTCCTTTCTTATTGTTGTGAAAGTGTCCTACTCTACTGTCAAATGGCGATTTCAAGATCATTTGATATCTTCCAGTTTTTTGGTTACTAACCAGTCAAGGTCTAAAACTTGGCAAGGCATAGAAGTGGTACTAGTCCTTGCTTTCAATATAAGTCTCTGGAATCCGTGCCTGATGGAAGTTTATCTAAGTCTGAGCCAGGCCACGTTCAGGAAGAGTTTTAATGTTGCTTTCTAGCAGTTGATTTGGAACCTCTGCCATTCAGCATATTGACAGCATTTTCCTCACCTTCAACTTGTACAGTTGTTTTGTCTTTGTTCTCTTTGTATTCAATATATAACTTTTATACAAAAGCTGACCCTGGAAAACAACTTTCCAGAATAATGCAGCACAAAATCCCTGCTTTGCAACTGACTAATGAGCACCTGACTACTCAGTTAACTTTAGATAAGCTATTACCAGCAGGAGCGTGGGGTGGGAGGAGGTATTTTTTCATGCTTTTTGTGTGTATATAATAAGATCTTCTACACTTTCCACAGCATACATCCGATGAAGTGAGCTGTAGCTCACGAAAGCTTATGCTCAAATAAATTGGTTAGTCTCTAAGGTGCCACAAGTACTCCTTTTCTTTTAACTTCCGATAGTTGTCTTTCCTGCCATTTCATAAGACTGGAGCAGAGAGAGCATGACTGTTAGGTAGCTGACAGGTTTCAAAGTAACAGCCGTGTTAGTCTGTATTTGCAAAAAGAAAAGGAGTACTTGTGGCACCTTAGACACTAACCAATTTATTTGAGCATAAGCTTTCGTGAGGTACAGCTCACTTCATCGGACGCATACTGTGGAAAATACAGAAGATGTTCTTATACATACAAACCATGAAAAAATGGGTGTTTACCACTACACAAGGTTTTCTCTCCCCCCCACTCCACTCTCCTGCTGGTAATAGCTTATCTAAAGTGATCGCTCTCCTTACAATGTGTGTGATAATCAAGGTGGGCCATTTCCAGCACAAATCCAGGTTTTCTCTCCCCCCCCCCCACAAACCCACTCTCCTGTTGGTAATAGCTTATTTAGTCCCTGAAAGTGTATCTCTTAAAGATGCTCTTTAGTGCTCACATTGGAACAGCTTTTATTTAAACAAACCTAACAACTGACAAGTCAACATGAGCAAATACCTTTGCATGTTTGACTTACTCTTCTAAAGTCCTTGATATTTATCTTTGAAAGATAGCAACTGGACATTAATGGTAATCTTAACTACCATTTAAGATAGAAAAGATGGTCTGTACTGGGACCCAGAAAATCCTCTTCTGCTTTCAGTCCTGCTGAAGACTTCCCATGTGAAGCTGGGTGAGTCACTTTCTCTCTACGCTTGAACTCAAAGGATGCTTATTCTGTTACACTGAATTAGCACACCAAAATAATAAACAACATGAGGCAAACAACTGTTAGTGAAGCAGAGTGGTACATTTTTTACCCTGTCACTGAGAAATTGTAGATAATTGGAAAGCTAAGTGGTTTGTGCTACATCTTGCTGTTTTAATGTATGATGAAAGTTAAGAACTTTCAGCCAAGGAAGTTTGTCATTTCTATTTGTATCAATAAGAAAGGAATAGTAAGTGGTTAGGTCATGGTTGTCATTTATCGTTACTGGTTCTGTTAACCCATATTCTTTCGTTGTTAGCCAAATTAAATATGGTAGACAGTGTAGTCATAAGAATAGCCATACTGGGTCAGACCAATGGTCCATCTGGCCCAATATTCTGTCTTCTGACAGTGGCCAAGGCCGGGTGTTCAGAAGGAATGAACAGGTAATGATCAAGTGATCCATCCATTGTCGCCCATTCCCAGCTTCTGGCAACAGTGGCTGGGGACACTTCCAAGCATGATTTTGCATACCTGCCCATCCTGGCTAATTGCCGTTGATTGACCTATCTTCCATGAACTTACCTCGTTATTTTTTGAACCCTATGATAGTCTTGCCCTTCACAACATCCTCTGGTAAAAAGTTCCACAGGTTGATTGTGCGTTGTGTGAAGGAATACTACTATTTCTTTTCTTTTTTTTAACCTGCTGCCTATTAATTTCATTTGGTGACCCCTAGTTCTTGTGTTATGTGAAGGAGTAAATAACACTTCCTTATTTGCTTTCTCCGTACCAGTCATGATTTTACAGACCTCTGTCATATCCCCTCTTAGTCATCTCTTTTTCCAGGCTGAAAAGTCCCAGTCTTATTAATCTTTCCTCATATGGAAGCTGTTCCATATCCCTAGTCATTTCTGTTGCCCTTTTCCATACCTTTTCCAATATTCAACATAGTCTAGTGGATAGGGAGTCAGGAGCCCTGGATTCTACTCCCAGCTGACATGATGTGTAGCGTTTGGAAAGTCATTTCACTTAGATATGTTTCTCCTTCCATCTTTTGTCTTCTATGTATAGGCCCCAAGCCTGCAATTCTTTGCATGCGGGCAGACTGCTGTGCTCATGGAGCACCATTAAAGTCAACAAATTGCAAGTTCTGGGCCTTAGGCTGTAAGTTCTTCCGGGAAGTCTTTCATTATTATGTTTGTATAGTGCAGTGGTTCCCAAACTGGGGTTCGTGAAATGTTACAGGGGGTTCTCGGGGTGGGGGGGAATTCCCTAATGGTGGACAGAGCTGTCCCTAGGCACCCCAGGCAGCACGGCGCCAGCAGCCCGGAGCCCCTGGACTTCCAAGAGCTAAGCTGATCAAAGCAAGCGTATCTATCACACCGAGGAGATTTAAACTTCAAGACTCCTTATAAGAAATGGAAAGGAAGGTGGATATTTTTTGCTGTTTTTAAAATTAAATGGACAGCTAGTATTGTTTTTAAAATTATTATGGCGAACAAGTTTAAGCTTTGTTGTAACGTGTGTTGTTTGCCTGGCTGCTCAAGACCTGAATGCTTGTGTAGGAGGAACTCTTCGAGTTGGCTTCTTAAATACCTTCATGCTGTTTCACATCTGATACTCCTTGATGAAACATAGGAGCCTTGTCTTATAACAGGCTTATTCAAAGTGATACAAGCTATGAAAGTGAGATCTTGGAAGAGTGTTGCTGTTTTCATAATGTAATAAAAATACTGTAATGATAGATAATTAATAATAAATTGTGTGTAATAAGCATGTCATAAACAAATTTTATATTTTCAAGATCACTGCTTTTATAATTTATACTCGGGTAAAGGAGAAAATCCCTGGAAATATTCATTTTTAGGAGGGGGTTTGGAAGACTTGATGTTTTCTGTGAAAGGGGTTCACAGGTTGTTAAAGTTTGGGAACCACTGGTATAGTGCCTAGCAAAGGTCCCAAACTGTGCTCAAGCCTGTATGTGGTGTTGTAATACAGTTAATATATATTGATGTTTTTAGTTTTAATCAACATGACATCCAAGTCATCAGTATTGCAATATTTTTGAATTATCTGCATTGAGCCATTTGGATAACTTTAATTAAGGTATTGGCTGAATGCAGTACAATTTCATATAAAAGTTCATGTTGGGTATCTATTGTACAACATATTTGGCTAACTTTTAAAGTGCAGTTCTGCTTCAAAACATGACTTGGCTTTTGGTTCCATATTTGTGTTCTCTCAATGATTCCCAGATGAGATCCACTCAGTTTACAAGTACAAAGATTACGTTTCCTACTATAAGCTCTGCAACTCAGTCTGGAATCTGAAAACGAAAGATGGGCTTTTGTGGGCCATGCATTGCAAACTGAAGGATCTGTGATTGTTGAAGTGCAAGCCAGAACAGAATCTAGCTCATTCACTTGCTTACTGGCTCTGCGGGGCTAATGGAAGTAAACAGTAGTCAAAATGTTCTTTGTTGCTTTATGTTCTTTCTTTATGAAGAGTGAAGAAATTAGCTGGATACTTGATGGGCTGTATGTTCATTGGTTGCCTCAGTTTTTGGGTCCTCAGTTTGACATCGGTGTAGTACATATTAAATGGATTAAAACTGGTTAACTGATAAATCTCAAAGTAACTCTAAATGGGAATTATACAATGGGATTGCTTCTAGTGAGGCTCTGCAGGGAATAAGGTTCTGTTCTTGTTCCAGTGATATTAAATCTTCATCAGGGATTTGCAAGAAAATATAAACTAGAACAGATTGGTGGGATGGAAAATAATAACAGGTCAGTTCTACAGAGTAATCTATATTGTTTGGTAAGATAGGTTTATCAAAATGCAAGGTTATACATACGTTCATAGACTAAGGCCAGCAGAAATCTCTGTGTTCTTCAGATGCAGCAATGAATCTAAATGAATCTTTGCTAACTAAGGAATCTAACTGAGACAAAACTCCATTCCTGGGATGTGCCAGTGGTGTGGCTTGGATAGTGGAAAAAAATGTACTCCAGCAGGCACTGCTGTGAAACATTTGTGCCGCCTCCTGCCCCTCCCTGTACTTTTTCTGACCATATTGAATGCTAGGCCATAGAACGGGGTGTGGTGCTCTGCTTCCTCAGTTCTTTACAGCTGCACAGTAGATGGACCAGGGACCTCTCCTGGCTGATCCACCCAGATCCAACCCCTTTGAAGATTGTATCTCAGTTAGATCCCTTAGCTGAGATTTGTTTAGATTTATTACTTTTATTCTGACATTTTGTTAGTTCATGTGGGCTCATGGATCGTAGTGAAGGGGAAGAGGCTTTGTATTCCCATACCAGGTGTCTAGTTTGCTTGGAGGCAGAATACCCTTCTTCACAGTGTGCGATCTGCAGCAACTTGCAAGCTCTTGGAGTGGTGCATCAAACTAAACTCCAAGACTTGCTGCTTCAGGAGGCTATGCAAGCCCTCCAGCTCTGTAACTATTAGTTCCATGAGTACTGTTGGGCTTGCATCAGCCTTTCACTTCCTAGGGAATAAAATGCAGCCCAAAATCCAACCTGAAGGTAGTATCCTCCTATCATGGAGTGAAAACCAAACCTCTGGTACCAAAGGGTCCTAAATCATTTGATTTTAGTTCTAGACACAATGGAACCCTATATATCTTGACCTTTGTTAGAAGATCTTTATGGGTGTGCCCTTCAGATATGACAGCTTTGGTTCAGAATAAGCGTAGGTCCTGAGATATAGCTTGTGTAAGCAAAACCATGGATTGTTCTGTGTCTCTGTCCTTTAGAGTCAGTTCTGAAAACATCACCTGGAACCTAGACTAAAAGTTACTGCCTCAGTGCAGGGAAAATTCCAAAGGAAGGGGTGTGCCCTTAATGTAGCAAGCATATCAGTTCCAGGTAATTTTGACTCCTCAGCATCCACTATAATGGTAGTCGCCTAGGTACTGCTCAAATTTGCCGTTAGAACTATTATCTAATTAGAGCAAAAGTTCCCAAACTGTAGTCCACAAGCTCCATTCAGGTGGTCTGTGGATAGTTCCTTCTAAGTTGTGCACCTGGGCAGCTGCATACGAGAGAATGAAGGGCCACCCACCTAATAAGTGGAGCTGTGTAAGAGTGGCTCTACTAATTTAGGTGCCTGGACCCTGGAGAAGACGCACATGAAAGGTGAGGTGGTGGCTTTGGGAGGAATGGGGGTAAGTGGGAGGGGGCAGTGGAGTGAGAAGAGCGGGTGTGGGGAATTTGGGACATGCAGGGCTGTGGCGGCCAGAGAAAGAGGCAACTTTCCCCAGCTCCAGGGTTGCAGCTGCTGGAGGGCCCTCCTTCCCAGTCTCAGCTCTGTGGCTGCTGTGGCAGGGGAGAGAGGGCACATCCATCGCATTAGAAAGGTAAGACTACTGTTATTAAAGTAAGAGTTGTGTGCTTTTATTTGTCGAACAAAAAAGTTAAGTTTATTTTTATATAGCGCTTTTATTCAAAGCGCTTTACAATAGTTAGCTAATGATACAAACAACATTTGGAAAGATCATTAAGTGGTCCGTTGAGACCCTCAGCAATTTTCAAGTGGTCTGCCAAAAAAAAAAAAAATTTGTGAACCACTGAGATAGAGAACTGTATATTCCCTGGGCAGAGTGATAGGGCCGCTTCCTGCTCCGACCTCCCACCTGGAAAAGAGACAGAAGATCAGAGGAAATTCAGATTTCCCCAGCCATATCACTTCCTTCCCCTAAAACACCTCATCTTTTGTCTCCCCCTTTTCCGTTTCAAGAATTCCAAGGCATTAGTTGTCCTTTTACTAACTGCCTTGGAACTGATATTGGATCTGCGATCTGTCACTGAATCAGATCACGATAAGTGGGTTAATATACCAGCTCAGTTCCCGTCAGCTGAGGTAGAAGTGGACCCAAATAAATGTTAAATGCTCCATGCAGTACACACACAAGATTGTATCGTTAACCAAGTAAGTACTATGATTGGGAATGTGATACTAAATATTAGCAGATTTAGCAATTCCTTCCTTGGTACAAATCATCATCCTTACAGAAATCTAGCACCTCCTAAAGGTCAGGGAAAATCTCATGTATCATTTTAGTTTAGATTATCTGGGTATATTGAGCATTCCCAAAGATAGTAGTCCCAAAGTAATCCCCTTCTTCGCTCAGAGAAGAGGAACCGATGGGACTCATACCAGAACGTGGATTCGACGTCTAATGATCAAATGTCCCCCTGATGACTTCAGCATCTTCCTCACCAGAAGATGTTATTCAGTTTCATGAACTGTGGTCAGAATAGCTTCACCTTTAAAGAACACATCTGTGTCCATAGAAGAGATCTGTCTTCGAGTATTCAATATATTGGGTCCTCCTAATAGCAAGATCACTGCACTCGGTTTTAGAAGCATTATTGCAACCAACCAAAACTATTCGGGGAAATCCTGCCTCTGGTCAAGCCGTGTCAAAGAAGGCTGACAAGCTATACCAGTTACCACATAAGGGTTTTTCTTTCTGTCTTCCTGCTCCTAACTTGGTGGTTGCTGCGGCAGTTCACAGCCCAAGTGCCTTCTGTCCCATTTAACAGAGGGTAAGAAGCTGGATACTCTGGGCAGGATGGCTTTCTCCTCAGCCTCACTAGGCATTAGGATTGCTAATTGTTAGGCTCTAAAGGTTTAGATATCAGTACCATCTCTGGGGCAAAATGGCCTTTTTTGGTAAGGATCTGCCTGGAGAGCAAAGGAAATTGGCTAAAGCCTTAATAAAAGGACAGCTAGTAGCTAAACATGGACATGGTTAAATCTACAAAGTGACTTGGGTGCCTAAATCCAACATTTAGATGGCACTGAGGTCCTCAGAACCCCCACTCAGCTGCTCCTAAATGTGTATGAACGCACATTTCTGCTGTTAGTCACCAAGACGCCTACAAATCTGCTGGTGAGCATGTTCACAGTTGCCTCAGTCTAGGCACCTGGGTGCCTAAGTCCAAGTAGGATCCTCAAACTAAGCATTCCCCTCCCAATCTCGCCTGCCTGTCCTAATCCGGTAGGCCTAAACCACACACTAAACTAACGGGGAAATTCAACCCTCTGTCTGTTGTGGAGGAGGGGCTTGAACACAAGTCTCCATCTATCAGGAGAGCGCCCTAAGCACTGGGCTATGAGGTGTTTTGGAGTGGGGGTCTCTATCTCCTGTTGAAACTGTTCCACTGTGTCAATATGTAAATATGCATTGGAACAGGGAGACTACCCTGGGTCCCTTCCCTACCCGACCAGGTGAGTGCCATAACCACTGGTCTATAGAGTCATTCACAGTCTCTGGCTGTATACATATTTAAATACTTGTATGTAGTGACAAAGCTTCAACAGGAGAGATTGAAAGAGATATGTGTTCGTATCCCTTCTCCACATGAAGCAGAGAGAATTGAATCCACCTCTTGTACAGCCCAGGTGAGTACCCTAACCGTTGGAGTAACAGTTATAAGAGAGGCATACCACCCCCCCCTTCTTCAGTGTTTCATGTGGATGGGTGGGGGGAGGATTAGCACCTAACTCTTTAAGGAATTCAGGAAAAGATTTAGAACTGTGAATTCTAAGCAGAGATTGGTGTCTCCCTCTGGCTTATATCTCGGTGCCTAACTGACTTGAAGGATAGGACTTAAGACTCACCGCCTTCTAGTCATTTTCTACTGGCTAGCTCCACGTGCAATGGACTGGCTTTTGTGGATTCAGTTTTTAAGCACCTAACTCTCCCCAAACATTGTGTTAGGGAGCCAGGTAGGTGTCAAACTTGGGGCTGTGGATTCCACTGGGTGGCAAATCACCTAAAAGCTAGATGTGGCAATGCCTAAGTTCCTTTGGTGGATCTAGCCCTTAGATCCTCATTTGATGCTTCAGACACTACAGAAACGACAGTGGTTTCAGCTATCACAGTAGGTCAAGATGCATGGCTTAGGCTACATCTACACTAGCACTTTTGTCAGTATAACTTATGTCACTAACGGGTGTGAAAAAACACACCCCTGAGCAACATAAGTTACACTGACAGAAGCAGTGGTGTAGACAGTGCTATGTGAACTGGAGACACTCTCCCGCTGACATAGCTACCGCTGCTCACTGGGCGTGGGTTTAATTATGGTGACAGAGAGCGCTCTTCGCATGAGCATAGAGTGGCTACCTGGGAGATACTACAGCTGCATTGGTGCAGCTGAGCTGCTTTAAGGTCTGTAGTATAGACATTGCCTTAGATGATCTCATCTTCCACCTGAAACCAGAGCACATGTGGAAAAACTTTCATTCATAGATGATGGCTTGCTCAGTGCAAGGACTGATAGTCCTGGAGAAGATTAGATGCTAGATGAGCAGCTAGATTGCTAGGGGATTATTAACCCTCAAGGAGACAGTTTGGAGCTCTTGTCTTTAATTATTGTAGACAGCAATACACTTCATCATCAGTTTGTATTTCATTCAGAGATGCTTTTGCACAAACAACTTCCAGTTCAACAGCAGTGGAGGCAAAAGAGCTGCAAGCAAATAAAGGACAAATAAATCATACCCTTTTCTTCTGTGTCAGGTTTTAGACCACAGTTTTGATATGAGGTTCCGGAACTGCAAACTAATCTTAAACTATTCGCCCTCCTCCTTCCACACCTTTGAGCATCAATTTTCTCACTCCAGTAACTGTGGTTTCATCCATAAAGACAAGTGGATCCAGGAAGTAGTACATATAATTTGACACCATACCACCCCTTCCCTATCTCATCAGGAATCCGCTCACAAGAACCTACTAAAAGCAGAGGTTCACTTGTTCGTAGAAGTAGGGGTCATACAGGAAGTTCTAAGGGAATTCAGGGGAAAGGGATTCTTTGGAATCAGAAATTATCTGAAAGCATCTTCAACCTGAGAGCGCATATCTCCTTCGTGAAAAAGTTCAAATTGTGCATGCTGACTCTACCATTAATAATTCCCTCCCTACCCACCCAAGTTTGTTTTGAGCTTTCTGTTTGAAAAAGGATGCATATTTTCCACATCTTTCTGGCTTTCACATTGCAAATACCTTCGTTTCTTTGTGGGGGGGAATGGGGAGGGAGGAAGATCACTATCCGTATAGAATCCTTACATTTGACCCTTTTATCACCCCTTGTATGTTTACAAAATACTTAATTGTGGTGGCAGCACATCTAAGAGAGGGTGTACATGTATCCCTTAGTTACGTGACACACACATTAAGGGATCATAAGAGAGCTTGTCCAGTGATACGACTTGCACCTGCTTCCATTGGGAGAAACTGGGACTTAGAATAAATTGGGGGAAAAAATCATGCTTCCTACTCAAAGAATTCCCTTCATTAGGGAAGATCTGAATTCACAAGCAGGCAGAGCCTTTCTACCAGAAGAAAGATTCCTGAAAATTCAGTTAGCTATACTCAGGCATCAAGACTTCTTACCAGATAGTAATGTTGTTCTTCAGACTGGTGGGGCTCACAATCTCAGTTACACTTACAAATCCCATCTATGCTTGTCTCAAGATGAGAGTTCTGTAGCAATGGTTAGCAAAACATGATCTCTGAAGCTCAGACAACATGTTCTCAAAGTTGACTCCCCCAAGAGAAGGGTTGCAGTGTCCTGAAAGAGAGAGAGAGCATCAATCCCGTTTTATCTACAGGTATCGCCTTCAGAGCCTCCAACTTTGGGAGGAGAGCCTATTTCAACAAATTACTAATTCATTGTCATCGGGCTGTGTGGGGAAAAAATACATACTAATAATGAGGGCAATTTACTGCGCTCTCAAAGTTTTCCTTCCTTACTTGTAAACAAGTAGAGGAGGTCATTCCACTCAGCTGTGCAGAGAAGCTGTAGCACCGTGGAATTGGTGTATCATCACACTTTACCACATAGCTCTACATCAGGTGGGCAAAAGCAACAACCTGGCAGGTCAAATGAGCTGGAGCAGACGAGAACAGCATGAATGGTCTGTAAACACACCACCAGATGACATCTTTGCATGTCTGTGGGTTATCTGTAAATAGATCTGTTTGCAGCAAAGCACAATGCCAAGTGCCCAGTGTTCTGCTTGAGAGCAGGAGAGCATTCCTTTTAGGATGCATTTCTACTCAACTGGTTTCCTCTCATCCAAAAAGTAACACAGAAGATAAAGCAAGACACAGTCAATAATAATATGGTTATGACAGTGGTTTCCAGGCTTCCTTCATCTCTCCAGAGGAGTTTGTTTGTTTATTTATTTATTTACTTGTATTACTGTAGCACCTAGGAGCCCCAGTCATGAACCAGGACCTCATTGTTCTAGGTGCTGTACAAACACAGAACAAAAAGACTGTCTTTTCTCCCTATCACCTGTTGTCTCAGAACAGCCAGATTTATCACTGCACTCTTCCATTCAGTATACCTGATAGCATGGGCCATAGGACGTCTCTAGATCTGTTAGTTCGGTTGCCACGTCTTGATATATTTCCTGAAACAATCAACTCACAAAGTCTACGACTTCAAGTGAAAAAGGCTTACAGTTTGGGCATCCAATAACATAGTCCCAGCTTCAGCTCCAATCCAGTCTCTGTGTGCGTTGCTTGGAACTTTCTGATATCTGCTTATTGTCTGTGAAAATTCATTTAGCTGTCATATGTGCTTACCACATACTCATTGATAACAGAACTGTATTTACTCATGGCACAGTAAAGAGATTTATGAAAGGTCTAGTAAGCATCTATCCTCTAGTCAAAGGTTCAGCTCCATCATGGGAACTTAATTTAGTGCTTACTCAATTTATGGAGCTGCCCTTTGAGCCTCTGAATGTTCACTGTTTGTCTATCAATCAAAACAGCATTTATAATAGCCATAGCATCTGCCAGAAGAGTACGCAAACTGCATGCTGATGACTGATGTGACCTTCACAGTTTTCCGCAAAGCCAAAGTTGTTCTCCATCCCCATCCTAAATTCTTTCCCAAAGTAATAATTGATTTCCATCTCAGCCAATCATTTATCTAATAATATTCCTTCCCAAACATCATGTAAACATCCACATACCAGATACTAAAAGCTTTCTACCTAAATAGAATCAAAGCATTTTAAAAAGTCACAAAATCTTATGCACAAAATAAAAGGCAGTTTTTGAAGAAATGGTCTATCTAAGTGGGTTATGCTGTGCATTGAACAGAGCTACAAATTGGCCTCTGTTCCTCTCCCTTTCCAGATAGGGGTTAGAGCCCATTCCACAAGGGAAAAAATGGCCTCTGTGACATGGCTTAAGCATATTCCTATTGTGGAAATCTGCAGAGCTACAGGATGGAGCTCTAGCCATGTGTTTACAAAATGCTATGCACTAGACCAGAGATTGGCAACCTTTGGCCCGCGGCCCGCCAGGGTAAGCCCCATGGCGGGCCGGGCCGGTTTGTTTACCTGCCACGTCTGCTGTTCGCCGCTCCAAGCCAACAGGGGCTGCGGGAAGCGGTATCCAGCACATCCCTCAGCCTGTGTCACTTCCCGGAGCCCCCATTGCCCTGGAGCAGCAAACCGCGGCCAGGGGAGCTGCGATCAGCCGAATCTGCGGACGCGGCAGGTAAACAGACCGGCCCGGCCTGCCAGGGGGCTTGGCCTGGCCTGCCAGGGGGCTTACCCTGGCGGGCTGCAGGCCAAAGGTTGCCAATCTCTGCAGCAGACCTAGCATTCTGATCAGATGTTCTGTTTAGTAGAGCATTACTTCTGTCATTGTTTATTTAGAACTCCTTGTCTCCACCTTCCTTGCATGACAGTACTGTTGATCAAACTGTCCCATAAGTGGAAATGTACAGAGGCCACTTGAAGAAGAAATGAAGATTATTCACCTGTAACTGGACTTCTTTGAGATGGACTTTGCATATTCACACTTCCTGCCTACCTTCTCCTCTTCCTCAGAGTCCTAATTATAGTCTTGGATCTGAGAAGGTGGTGGTAGGAGCAGAGGTGACTGGAGTACCTTGCCTTCAGTGTTTAGGAACAGTGAAGGAAGGTGCACAAGTGTGCTCCAGTGGGCACCACTACAAAACATTCCAGGTCCCAGGCTCCATTGCAGGTGCATCCAATAAGTAGGAATGTGCAGAGACCACTTGAAGAAGTTGCAGTGGGGGAGATTTAGGTTGGATATTAGGAAAAGCTTTTTCACTAGGAGGTGGTGAAACACTGGAATGCGTTACCTAGGGAGGTGGTGAAATCTCCTTCCTTAGAAGTTTTTAAGGTCAGGCTTGACAAAGCTCTGGCTGGGATGATTTAATTGGGGATCAGTCCTGCTTTGAGCAGGGGGTTGGACTAGATGATCTCCTGAGGTCCCTTCCAACCCTGATATTCTATGATTCTATAGCACAACTCCAGTTACAGTTGAGTAACCTTCATTTAATCTAGCCTGACCACCTGCCTAACATAGTAGGCCGTGGAATTTCACCAAGTGAAATGGCGTTGGTGAAACGATTACTGTGTCCAGTTTTGGTATCAACACTTGAATTTTTTTTTTCCCCAATTGGAAAGAATTCAGAAAAGAGATGCAAGAATGATTTTGCGTTCTGAAAAACTAGTCTTTTAGGGAGACTTAAGATACATAGATCTTATCTAAGATGGTTGAGAAGTGATTTCATCATGATCTAGAAGTACCTACCTAGGGAAGAGATTTCTGATAGAGGGCTCTTTTAATCGGACAAAGGCATAGGAAAATCCGATGACTGGAAACCGAAACTAGACAAATTCAGACTGGAAAAAAGGTGCATGTTTTGAACCATGAGGTTAATTAATCTTTGGAACAATTTAGTAAGGGATGCAGGGAATTCTGTCACTTGAAACCTCTAAATACAGATTAAACCAATTTCTAAAAGGTGCTTTAGTTCAGACAGAAGTTATGGTCTTGACACAGTAATTACATGGCCTTTGTTATGTAGGAGGTCAGACTGGATGATGATGATAGTTGCGTCTCATTTTAAAGTTTTACTCTATAAAAGGGTCTGATTTTTTGGGAAGGTGTTGTACATCCATGTTTGAGAATCTGTCTACTTTAAGGTTTCTCAGGCAGATGGACTCAATTTGAATTCTTTTCAGTTAAACACATTGGAACTTCCAAATATATATTGTGCTCTCTTAACTAATATTTGTGGTTTGTTCTTTTCCAAAAGCCTATGATGATCTCTCCTTTTGTATGCTTCCTCTTGTTTTGCCCTCATCACTTTTTCTGTTCTTGTACTCCCCCATGCGCTCTCTTCTCTGATCTTATTACATGTTTCAGCCCGCCTCTTCCTACTCATCTGTGCTTCCACGGTACAAGGTATTTAGTCACTTTGCTAAACAATATCTAGGTAATATTAATGTACTTTCCAAAAGGAAGGCTTTTTCTGCTCTTTATTTATTTCTGCTTTATTTCTGCCCCATCCCCTGCTCTGCCTCTTCTCCCGGAGACCTTACCCCCCCCCCCCATTGCTCACTCTGCCCCCCTGTCGCGGGACTCACCTGCCATCTGCAGAGCCAGGCTGGGAGGAGCTGGTGTGGAGCCTTCCCGCCTGCCCAGTTAGGACACAGCGGTCAGGCTCTGACTTAAAAAAGGAGAGGGGGTCTGGGGGCAATTGGGGCACAGTGGGGAGGTCAGTCCCTGAAGTGAGGGGCCAGGAGGAATTGGGGGAAGGTCAGAATATGGAGCGAGGGGCAGTGGTGGCACTGGTACCTACCTCTCCACCGGAGGCTGGAGCTTTGTGTCTGGGAGCCAGTTCTCTGTCAACTACTGACCAGCTCCTCCAGGTAGCAGCTGCTGCTCTTCCCTCTTGGTGGGGAGGCTGATTGCAGTTACTCTGGTAACCAACTTTTAGTGTGCAGGCAGTACTGACTGGAAACCGCCAGGTTCCCTTTCGGACTGGACTTTCTGGTCGAAAACCAGACACCTGGCAACCCTAACTGGGGAGGATGGGGCAAAGGACAGTGACAGCTTGGAGTGACTGTTGCTTTGCCCCTTTCACTGTTAAGTGATACGTTGTGAGTAACTCTGTTTCGACATTAGTTCCAATCAGTTATAACTGTGCAAATGAAAACAGTAGATTGGCAGAGGTATAACTGAAGGCCTAGTTTAGGTTACTGAGCCTTACTACTGGTGGTGATGCATAAAAAGTAAAAAAAACTAGAGCCCTGCGCTGATACAGAAGGTTATATCTACAGAGCTGCAGGGCTCTAGTGACAACAAGTGAGACCAACAGGGTAACAGTCAGTGACCAGGCCAGGAACCACAGCGGTGAAAGCAGCAGCATGTCGGGCTGCTGCTCGCAGGAGCCAGCGCCCAGCCTGTGCAGCTCCTCCGGTGCGGCTGTGCTGCCCCCAGCCCTGCCTACTGGGACAGGCACCAGGCTCACTGGCAGCTGTCCCTGGTCACACTAGTGTGTGCATGCGACTTGCACCCTCCCGGACAAGATTCCCATCAATGTTGTACATTTGAATTCTCATCGGCATTAGGGGTCATCTGTGCATTGGAACAAAAGATCATCTAAGTATGGGTAAAAAGAAAGGGTACTTGTGGCACCTTAGACTAACAAATTTATAAGTCCTCCTTTTCTTTTTGCAGATACAGACTAACACGGCTGCTACTCTGAAACCTCTAAGTATGGGTAACAGTCAGTGAGAGCACTTAATCTCTTTCTACTAGTAGGCATATATAGTTCCTTGCAAACTCTTTTTTTTGCCCAGCACATTATGTTAATGGAATTTCTTGCTCTCTTTGAAGAGAAACCTTGGTACGCTTTTTCTAGCTCTTAAAAAGTGACAGGTGCCCCTAGGGTAGGGTCTGTTTGAACAGGGCCTGAGGCTGACTCACTTCCATTCCCCCAGGCTAGGTTAAAGTGCTCTTGTCCATCTCCTGTATGAATCAGGAGTGTGTTGGCACCTTCTGTTTATGGCTGGCTTTCAAAAACAGGACTTTACTAATAGAACTACTAAAGCAAACCCTGATGCAAAGCTAAACTAAAAGTGGATGAGACAAGTGGACAAAATCCATGTCCAGCTACGGGAAAAAGAAATCATGTAACAACTCCCAGAAAGCATTCACTGAAGTAAAGAGCTACTGTATAAAAAGGAATAGCAAAAGGTGTCTGTCCTGCTTTGTCTCAATGTTTTTCTGTCTTGAGTTTCAAAACTAGTATGTACAAATTGTGATAAGACTACCACAAAACAAATGCATTGTTCTTAGTTATTCAACAAAAGTTAGTTTGTTTCCAGTTTAGCTTAATCTGTTTATATATTTATTTTTAAAAACCTAGTTGGTACACTTTTAGCCTTGTATAAAATCTCTACTTCAGTTGTAGATGGTTTAATTGTCACTGAGTATTTTCCACACAAGTGTTAGCCCTTTGCTGGAGAAGGGAGGGCAGGAAGGGGAGTGGGTGTTTAAGGTCATGGGGAAGTGAAAAGAGCAAATGAAAGTTCTATATGATATGAGTTTTTGGTCTCAGTCCAGTTCCCCGTGGTCTGTGATGCTCTCTTAATGTATATTTATAACCTTGGCCATGATGGTTCCATCTAGACTCCCTTTAGAGAAGATTTTGTTTTATCTGTGCACAGACCCCTGCAAAGGAAGAAAACCGGTCATCTGGCTACAAAATCAGCAAGAGCACCTCATTTGAAAAGGACAGCTGGCTGGTCCTTTTCTGCCCCTAGAGCTCTGTGAGGTGATGTAGGGGCAGAGTGACGTTCTGAATTCTCAACCCAAAATATTATGTCTTAGGAGACAGATAAAAGTTCAGGCTGGTTTTTGTGTTACTTGAATCAGTTAGTTCATCTCTAATGAGAGTAGGCCTTTTTTGAACAGCTTGCAGCAATCAGCTGCCTAATTTGTCTGTGTGTCTTGTGCCAGAATAAGCTTCTGTTCTCCAATGAAACTGTTGAAAAGTGGTTTTTACTGAAAGCATACAACTTTCAACACTATTTTCTGTTCTTGGAATTTCTAAGTTTTTTATGAAAAGTTTCACTGAGTGAGCATGGCAGTCATATATCCTATGTATATGTTTCATGGCATGCTGTCCATTTCTCCCAAGTGCAAACTCCTATCTTGTTTTCCTTCTCCTTTGTATCACTGCATATATTAGACACCTATTAAGACATATTACTTTTTCCCTTCAAGTATTCCACATGCTGCTCAATTTCCTTCTCGTAGGTTATCCATCATCCTATTAGTAATGTCTGTTCTATTGGGTGGACTATGGACTATAACTTTGTTCAAAAATCTCAGTGTTTCATTTGAGCAAGATCAAAGTGTACTTTATAGCTCATCTGAACCAAATAAATTGTTTTTTAAAAAAAATCTATGGTGTTTTTTTTTCAAATCGAGTGGTCTCAATTTTTATACTTGCTGGGGGAAAGATTGGGAAGACTAATGTAGTCTGTTTCTTTGTCAGGTATTGTCAAGGTTATAAAACTTACTCATCCAGTTCTAGTTATACTAACATACTAATGTGTGCGAATGCATGCTATGAATCTTGATATAATGACAAGTACATAGCTATACAATGAATGACATTATTGAGCATATTGTGATTGGCTCATGGTTATAATTAGCTCGCAGTGAGCTTAGTCATAGAGAATGGGTTGGAAAATTTAATTTAAAAATTAATGTAGAGTACAAAAGATTTTTTTTCTTTTTCATTGGCTTTTACCCATTTTGGTAAGTTAGGCATCACACTTCCAAAGTGACAAATTTGGAGATAATTCAGAGAACAGATGGTAACAAGTTTCATAAATAAGACTCATAAGGGAAAGGTTTAGAATTGGGAATGTAGTCATTCTAAAGAAAAGACTGAGGGGAGACACTCACTGATTTTATAAATATATAAAGAAATATTTTAAAAAGAACACTGAGCAATTCTTCTCCCTAACATAAAAATAAAAGGTGGAACTAACATGATGCCTGCCTACCATTACTTTAATTACTCTGCTTGTATTTACTACATCTCTTTTTGTCATCCTTTGCCTCATGTATTTAGATCACGGAGATAAAAAACTAAAGTTAATTGCAAAAAGAAAAGGAGGACTTGTGGCACCTTAGAGACTAACAAATTTATTTGAGCATAAGCTTTCGTGAGCTACAGCTCACTTCATCGGATGCATTCAGTGGAATTCAGGTTTTCCACTGAATGCATCCGATGAAGTGAGCTGTAGCTCACGGAAGCTTATGCTCAAATAAATTTGTTAGTCTCTAAGGTGCCACAAGTACTCCTTTTCTTTTTGCGAATACAGACTAACACGGCTGCTACTCTGAAACCTAAACTAAATTGCTGTCTTTAGGCACCAGGAGGCATGATACATTTTAGAGGTGTTGGGCTGAATACAAACTTATTCAGTTTAGTATATTGGTTGTACAGTACAACTTTATAACTTTCTGGTGTTGGTTAGGAAGCTATGGTGCTAAGTGCTACCTTGTTTTGGAGGGTTTTTTTTTCCAAATTAACCCTTCTTCTGGTTTTCTGATGGATTATAGATCTGTATTATTTGTGTCCCAGGCCCAAGCATATTATGTTTTTTGTATGGGGCTGTCATAAATATAAAGGGAAGGGTAAACACCTTTAAATCCCTGCTGGCCAGAGGGAAAACCCTTTCACCTGTAAAGGGTTAAGAAGCTAAGACAACCTTGCTGGCACCTGACCAAAATGACCAATGAGGAGACCAGATACTTTCAAAGCTGGAGTGCCTGGGGGAAACCAAGGGTTCTCTCTGTCTGTGCTGTCTTTTGCCGGGACCAGAACAGGAATGCAGGTCAGAACTCCTGTAAAGGGTTAATAAGCAATCTAGTTAGATATGTGTTAGATTCTGTTTTGTTTAAATGGCTGATGAAATAAGTTGTGCTGAATGGAATGTATATTCCTGTTTCTGTATCTTTTTGTAACTTAAGGTTTTGCCAAGAGGGATTGTCTATTTTGAATCTGATTACCCTGTAAGGTATTTACCATCCTGATTTTACAGAGGTGATTCTGTTACTTTTTCTTTAATTAAAATTCTTCTTTTAAGAACCTGATTGCTTTTTCATTGTTCTTAAGATCCAAGGGTTTGGGTCTGTGTTCACCTATGCAAATTGGTGAGGATTTTTTGTCAAGCCTTCCCCAGGAAAGGGGGCGTAGGGCTTGGGGGGATTTTGGGGGGAAAGAAGTTTCCAAGTGGGCTCTTTCCCTGTTATATTTGTTAGACGCTTGGTGGTGGCAGAAATAAAGTCCAGGGACAAAAAGTAAAATAGTTTGTACCTTGGGGAAGTTTTAACCTAAGCTGGTAAAAATAAGTTTAGGGGTTTTTCATGCAGGTCCCCACATCTGTACCCTAGAGTTCAGAGTGGGGAAGGAACCTTGACAGGGGCTGAAAACTATCTGTATTTGGTAAATGGTATTTCCTTACTAGGGAATGAGAGAGAGAAATATATTCACATGCATATTTGTATTAACTCCTACACATTTGATTTAGGGCAGGAAACAAGAGGTTGGTTGGTGGTGTTGGATAGTGCGGCCTGTAGCTGTATCAACCTGAAGGATGGTGGCATAGGCAAGAAATTACTTGTTTTTACCGTACTTCAAAGTAAGCTAGGACCTTACAATTAAAAAACACCAGGGTTCTTGACCCAAAGAGTTTACTGTCTAAACATGCGACATGACAAGGGAAGATCAAACAAGAGGGAAGTAAAAGGAACGACTTTAGGCCCATAAAAGGATGTAGATGGTCAGAATCACTGTAATATTTCAGTGTCTGGCAATTGTCACCAAATGAGTGTCTGATGGTTCAGCATGTCATGTTTAACATTTGTTTTTAAAGTTCAGAAATGACTGTTCCAAGTTGTGGAAAAGAGTGGAATTTAAATAATCACATGCAACAGCATATTTGCCAAACTAACTTGATGAACTTTCTTACTTCAATATTATTTACTGAACAGAAATTCATGTCTCATTACTTAAGTGTTCATAAAGCAGCTTTTAGTATAAAAACATTGGATCAAAATTATGCAGTCCAACTGAATGTTAAATCACACCTTGTGCAAATATGTCTTTGCTCTGACAGATATTATGTATATTTAACAACTGTTAGACTACTAGATTTGTTTTCAAATGTTTAGAGATTTATTAAGATGTTTATGTATGCATAACATTTTTCCTATGTCTTCTCTTTTGCCTTTTCCAGTAACATCACAATCAGTTGCTATGAGTGATTGTGGATTATTTCAGTTTCTCTGCGAAAGGATTGTTGGGACAGTAGAAAGTTAACTTAGAAGAAAGATATTTGAGTGACCTGAGGTGTATGAATATTAAGGAAGACAAAAAAAAGTTGCTTAATAGGAAAGCTGTCTTAAATGAAGAATTTAAGTTTTTGAGGTTGCATCTTGAAGCATATCACTGAATGGCCGGCATATATGGGCTACAATACTTTTACTAGCTGCTATTGCTTATGACATCACTTCTGTCAGTGATGTGCAGTTATCTACTTTACAGGAGACTTCCCCTGGCTAGACTAAAAATGGGCAAGCTGTCTGTAAAGGAAATTTTAAAATACAACTTCCCAAGACTCCTCATCTGAATTTAGTGAGTTCAATCAGAGTGGGAGTCTGAGAAGTTACATGCAACACATATTTAATGTTGTTAAGCTGCAGTTATTCACTCAAGTTTTGCTTTGCTTTTATGAAAATGGAAACAAAGGTTTGAGAGTCAGTGAGTATGTCACCTAAAATAAAAGGTTTAACCACAGAAGCTTAACCACAGGCTGACTTGGGAGCCACCGCTGCTGTGAAGCACCGCTGCACAGTTTGGCTGCTGGCCGTGACTTCGCCTAGCTCTAACTGTCACTTGCTCTCTGAAAACATGTCTTGTGAAGTGATATAATGATGAAGGGCACTTTTATTTAAAATAATCACTCACTTAAACATAAAGCAGCAGATGTTGCAGAAGGTTTAAGATATATGAAATACAAAAATGACTTAGAGAGTGGCTGAGGAAGCTTGTGGGTTTTAAAGGAGAGCTGCCTGCACTCAAGCTGCTTGGTTGTAGGACTCTCTGACATAGTTATAGAGTGTGAGCTGCTGTGTGTTAAGTTACAGTAGTGACTTTTGGAAAAGTATCATAGAATCATAGAATATCAGGGTTGGAAGGGACCTCAGGAGGTCATCTAGTCCAACCCCCTGCTCAAAGCAGGACCAATCCCCAATTAAATCATCCCAGCCAGGGCTCTGTCAAGCCTGACCTTAAAAACATCTAAGGAAGGAGATTCTACCACCTCCCTAGGTAACGCATTCCAGTGTTTCACCACCCTCCTAGTGAAAAAGTTTTTCCTAATATCCAACCTAAACCTCCCCCACTGCAACTGCAGTACGTTCTTTGTTTACGAATTTGAACCTCCTGAGGCTACAGTCATTTCAGCATGCAGTTCAGGACCTCTGATTTTTACGTGGCACATGCGTTGGGGGAAAAAAGAGCTCTTTGCCTCTTTTGCTGAGTTACGATGTATGTAGAAGGTGTGAAAGTGGTATTTTAATGGAAGGTAGGTGTTCCAGCATATGTTACATTATACTCGAGTCCTGTCTACCCTTTTTTTCCCCCCAAAGACTTTACAACTGGAGAATTTACAGAAGTATGTCGTCACAGATAACAAGCAACTAAAACTCGATTGAGGGGAAGGAATGTTCTTCTTCACAAATTCTTACAACAGTGTGTGTGTGTTTTTTTTTTGTTAACACAGTTGTAACTCAAATACTTAAAATTGTAGTGTGGAGTGGTGGATCTCTTTGCTAAAAATTCAGCCCAGCCTGATCTCTCACTTTGTCCCTCAGTTAAAAGCATAGAGCTTCAAAGCTACATGAAGTTCTCCAGGATAAATTTCTGGGTAGAGTATTGAAGACCAGATCTAAAATTCTTGATATTGTGTTTAAAAATGGACTGGTTAAAAAAGCTTTTCTGTCAATGCTGTCTTTTTCTACTCACTACTGTACTTCCATTGCACCTCACCTTTAAAGTCTTGGATGGCCTGGGTGGGTTCAAGACATATACAAGTCAAAAATTATGGGTTACCTGAGAACTTGTCTATTATACTTGAATTGGCAATTAGTTTGACTGGAAGACTCATGTTCTGAGTTACTAGGATTAAACTTTCTAGGACTGATGGTTGTAATTTCTCAGTTGAGATTCCACTGACTTTGCAATTAGGGATTCAGAGCCCAAGTCCTAATGAGCTTGATGATATGATATAGGAGCTAAATTAAATGGCTTTTGATTGATTTTTTTTTCCTTTGTAGTTTGTAATTTTGTAAATAAGTGCTTGATTGCTAGGATAGGCACTCTGTAATACAAAACAGAGTTAATAGATTAAGACAATTACTGCTTTTTTGTTTGCATATTTAACATAACTTAATTGATCTACACAGGAGTGTTTGGAAAACATTAAGGTTGTAACTCAAATACACAAAAGCAAGCTGACACTGGAATGACCTGTTCCCACTAATGCCACTGTGCCACTAATACTCTGAAAACTGTTAAGATACTACAGAACACTTATGCTAAGATTAACTATTTGGCGCCCCACATAATACTGAAGCATACCAGGATGAGCTGGGCTGTATTTGCAGCCTTGTATTTGAAACTTTGCTTTTGAGTTCTAAAGTTTGGAGGCTGACAAAGCAATGCTGTAAAATGACATCCTGGGGTTCTGTATCCTCTTCTCGCTTCACAAGTAAAAACATGTTGTTTCTAACTGCAAAGTTTATAAACTCAGCCTGTGAACTCAAAACCAAACTGTGTTCTTTCTGTTATCAATAATAAAGATTCCGTAATTGAAATGCAAAATATTGTCAGTGTGTAAGGCAGGATAAAGTAGATTCTCTCTTCCATAACTGCACTGTGAGGAAAAACAGTATTTTGTTAGGTTTCAGACTAGCGGCCGTGTTAGTCTGTATTCGCAAAAAGAAAAGGAGTACTTGTGGCACCTTAGAGACTAACCAATCTACTTGAGCATAAGCTTTCGTGAGCTACAGCTCACTTAGCAAAATTAGCTGAAAGGGCTCTACAGAGTACATTAAAATACTACTTTTTACATAGCACTATATTTATAGACTAGACCTCTGAGACTTTTTATAAACTAAACTCCATAATTAGATTGAATAAATAAATTGGATAATGGTATATTTTGCTTTAGCTGCTGAAACAGAAGGGAAGGGCCAAGAAAGTTGCCTCAGTGGTCTAATGGCAACACATTATAGATCAGGGCTGACTTCTCGCCCTTGGCCCCAGTAGCTGAATATTGTGCAGTGAATCAAACTTTGAAGGGAGTTCGCCCGTGTTGCGGGGGAAAAAGTTAAACGCCGCCACCTTAAGAGAATTACCCCAGCAGGCATCCAGTGCAGTATCTTCTCTTTAGCGCTACGGAAAGCAAATCAATCTGGTTAGAGCTAATTGGGAAACCAAACTTCAGTTCTGCACAAATTTGAGTTTTTTAAATGTTTTTTTGTCCCAAATGGGATGAAAAACCACAATTTAAAATCACAGAACTGAAACTTAGCAATTTTTTTCATTTTGGAAATACTGAAATGCAGTATTTTTAAATGAAATATGCTCCCTTGCATTTCCAGCTACCCACCTGCTTGGCTGCCTTGAAGGTGGTGACCCTGGAAGCACTGGCAGCTGCTGACTCAAATTCATCGAGTCTGATCAGTTCAGCCACTGACTAGCTGCTGTGAGCTGCAGTGAAACTGATGATTTATTTATTTCAGTCTGCAGTTGGCAGGGTTTACAGCAGGGGTGCCCAAACTATGGCTCTTCAGAAGTTAATATGCAGCTCCTTGTATGGACACCAACTCCGGGGCTGGAGCTACAGGCGCCAACTTTCCAATGTTTCGGGGGGTGCTCTTTGAACCCCTGGCTCTGCCACAGGCCCTAACCCCACTCCACCCCTTCCTGCCCCCTCCCCTGAGCCTGCCATGCCCTCACTCCTCCTCTTCCCCCCAGAACCTCCTGCACGCCACGAAACAGCTGATCAGGATGGGTGGGTGCTGATTGGCAGGGCTGCCGGTGGGTAGGAGGCACTGCACACGTATTACTGTGGCTCTTTGGCAATGTACATTGGTAAATTCTGGCTCCTTTTCAGGCTCAGGTTGGCCACCCCTGGTTTACAGAGTTCCTGACTCCACGTTGGCCCCCTGATGGGCTGCCTTGGACCCAGGAAGCCTGGAAGTCGGGCCTTCACTAGTAGGCCTATTGGGCTGACCAAGAGCCAGGAATGGGAAGCCCTGGGAGCACTGCCTCCCAAGCTCTGGGGCTCATCCAGTGGGCTGAAGGAGAACCAGGATCCTGGGAGTGCTTGATGTGCTGCAGGCTACCAAGGGCCTTGGGAGCTGAGGTCCCCAACTTGCAGTGAGTCAGTGGATCCAGGTAGCCCGGTGGTCCCCAATTCCAAGGCACTCTGCATGGCAGGGTTGCCCTAGAACTAGGTGGATGAGCTAGGAGGAGACCAGGCAGGGTTTCATCAGAAGTCTGTCTGAATCAGTTTCCACAAAATATTTAGATTTTGATGAACCAGTGAAGTGTTATGGAAAAAATGTTTCAATTTTGCTGACCAGCTCTACTGCTGATATGAAATGAACCTCAAGTATTTGAGGGTTTTTGTCTTGAACTTTGCAGATACGACAGCTGTAATGCGCTCTGTTATTCACTACTCTAAAATCTTTTAGGATATAATGGAAGTCAAAATTAAGACAGACAACTGAAGTAGTTGAGTTCTAGTTAGTTTTAAACTAGAAATTAAAGAATGATGCTCAGTTACCATTTTTCGTTATATTTCAGTGTCTGACCAGGATGATCACTACTGATGCTTATTGATTAAAAATAGCTAATCAGCGGCTATACTGCCATGGTCGTGCTTCCTTCATGAATAAGCAGCTTGGATGAATTGCTGACATTTAATTCAACCAGTCCTTCAGTTACACTAGAAAAATTGGATTCAGAACATAGAAAAACGTGGTGCTTGCACAGAGGACTTGGAATTGAGCTGTGTATCTTTGGTGGGATAGTCAGAGGGTTAGTCACTAAGACATGGTATTGAAGCTTTGGTTGTTGCTCCTCATCTTTCATAGCAAAAGTCTGGGATTTTCTTGTGGGGGTGCTGGGATTTTCATATGGTGCTGGATACTCATGTAACTTAAGGAACTGTAGCTTTCAAATAAACTGTTTGTGTAAGGCAAATATAACACTTCCAGTTACATTTGTTAATGTTATGGGATAAAGAATATTTCTCTCAGTAACTAGCTTTCCCTTTACTTCACAGCTTTCATCCAGTCGGATAGCATAATAGAAGTGCTACGTTTCAATGAAGGAGGCTTATTGCAGGTAAACAGTCATAAGAACATATCAGTTTAAAGTTTTAGATCACCTCTGTCTTTTATCAATTCTGTAACTTTCATCCCTTTTTCAACTTGCTAGCTGTTGTTCAATGTCTCTTGGTTTAGTGGATCTTGATTTAAGTAAATTAGGAAGTACCGCTAAAACTGTAGATTTTCTTAACTGACTTCATGAAATCTTCAACATATTTTTTCTATTGTCTTGCTGCAAGCCAATAGAAATAATTAAACTGCATTGTATGAGCAATATTATTCATTTGAATGGAACATTAGATACGGGCATCGCAAAGTCTGTGTGTACACTAGGCATAACTTTTGCTAACATTGCCCACCAATACTACCACTTTTTCAGCCCATTGGTGGTAGCAGAGTGAGTGGGAGAGGGATGAGGGGGACCATTAGTGTAGAGAGGTTTCTAGGTAGCTGGCACTGTTATCAGTCCCTGTGTCATGTGCACCTGCTCCTAGCAGGGCTTAAAACATCATTGGCTGCCAGTACCTTGTTTGTACTACCACTCCTACCTTTACTGCCACCAGTCGCGCTTAAGTGATAGTAGCTTAGGTTACTTTGCATTTGGCAGGGCTGTTTGAGTTCCTTGTTTCTTGCTCCTGCAACCTTTTGATGGTAACTGGCCTACTGTATACTGCCTTTGTGCCTGCCATTATGTCCAAAAATAACAGTAGTGCCTTGGCTTGATTCAGCTAAATTGATCAGCAATGAAATTGCTAATGTTGAGATTTAAATTGTCATTGGACTTTGGTGTTAACACCCTTGACGAACAAGGTTGTTCATGTTTCTCTAAGTTTTTGTTTCAGGCGGTCTATAGCTCATCCATTTTGAAGGTTGTCTTCACAACCATCATGGGTAGAAATCTAATCTAAGGTCTCATTTAAAAAAAATGATGAAGCACAATCTAGTGGCAAGTGATACATGTGCATAATTACATTTATACACGGGGCTCTGCCTAACGTGCAAGGCCTTGTGTGTGTGAGAAAGTTGCACTAATTTAACTTAAGGTATGATTTAAACGAAAATCAGTTTTAAATAGGTACAAACCCCCTGTGTGGATACTCTTATTTTGATTTTAGTGACTTAATTTTGTCTTGCTTAAAATGATTCTTTAATTGAGTTAAGGTAAACAGAAATAAACCTGATTTAAACTGAAATAAGTGTCCTTACAAGGGTTTGCACTAGTTTAACTAAATAAGCCAGGTTAAAATCATACCTTAAACTAAACTTGTGCAGCCTTTTTATATAGGCAAGTCCCATGTTTCTCATTTGTTGCCAGCACAGTTGGGAAGATGGTGAAATTCATGACAACTGAGAGCCCTTCGGTACTTGGTCTTATGATAGTTAATCAGCTTAAAATCCAGTAGTGCTTACGAATTGGGTGGAGATCGAGAGCAGTGTAATTCTGCATTTGACTCAATTATTTGTTTCAGGGTTTACAGAGATTGTAAACTCTACTTGTAGCTCACCTGAGCTTGTAAAAGCTATTACCTCGAAGTATACAGTAGGCACTAGGAGAGTCATGGTACTAATGTAGCGGTCAAGAGTAACATTTCTGGGTTAATGGTTATAGAATACATCACAGGGCCTGCAGATCTCAGTCATTGAGAACTGAATACTCCAGGGCTTACACCAATTAATCTCTGCCAGGAAGTTGATGGAAAATGTAACTATCATTAGTCACATTTCACATTTTAGTGATATTACAAAATGTGGTGGCAAGTCAATAATGCTTACATCTATTGTTCATCACGTATTCAGTGACTTCTCTCTCCTAGAGTTCTCTGATGCATGGAGGTCCAAGAGTCAGTTTGCTCACAATGTTAACATTTGGGGTATTTGGAGTACTCTCTAACCTGAAATTTCAGAAGTGATTCTCAGTGATCCCTTGCTCCTACTGTGATGGGTTGGATCACAGAAACCCCCTGGGAGCTGCCACCTGATGTGCCAAGACTACTTCTGCCCCTGCTTTCCTGCCCAGACAGCTTAGGACTTCAGTGCCCTGCCTGGTTTGAGCCAGACCTGCTAGCCTGCTGCAAACCCAGACCCAAGTCTGAACAACGTCCCCCAACAGCTGTAGGCTTAACTGAAAGTAGCTTACAGAAGTGTGCCTGTCTTTCAGATGCCCAACTCCCAATGGGGTCCAAACCCTAAATAAATCTGTTTTACCCTGTATACAGCTTATACAGGGTAAACTCATAAATTGTTCTCCCTCTGTAACAATGATAGAGAGAGATGCACAATTGTTTGTCCCCCCAAGTATTAATCCATACTCTGGGTTAATTAATAAGTAAAAAGTGATTTTATTAAATGCAGAAAGTAGGATTTAAGTAGTTCCAAGTAGTAACAGACAGAACAAAGTGAATTACCAAGCAGAATAAAATAAAACACGCCGGTCTAAGTCTAGTTCAGTAATAAAAACTGAATATAGATAAAATCTCACCCTTAGAGATGTTTCAATAAGTTTCTTTCACAGACTGGAGCTGGACACCTTCCTAGTCTGGACACAATCCTTTCCCCTGGTACAGCCCTTGTTTCAGCTCAGGTGGTAGCTAGGGGATTCCCCATGATGGCTCCCCCCTTGTTCTGTTCCACTCACTTATATATCTTTTGCATAAGGCGGGAATCCTTTGTCCCTCTGGGTTCCCACTCCTTCTCAGTGGAAGATGACCAGCTTAAAGATGGATTCCAGTTCAGGTGACATGATCACATGTCCTGTGAGACCCCAAGCCTTCATTCCTCCCAGCCTGACTCACAGGAAGGCCTGCCTGCAAACAGAGCCATCCACAGTCAATTGTCCTGGTTGATGGGAGCCATCAGTATTCAAACCACCATTATTGGCCCACACTTTGCATAACGACAATAAGCCCTCAGAGTTATATTTCATATTTCTAGTTTCAGATACCAGAGTGATACATTTGTACAAATAGGATGACCACACTTAGTAATTATAAGCTTTGTAATGATACCTTACAAGAGACTTTTTGTACGATGCATATTTTAGTTACATTATATTCACACTCTATGTATAGAGTGCGTCACACCTACATGCTGCCTGGTAGTTTAGTGGGAAGCAGAAATGACTTCCTTTTCCTGTTCACCAGCTGAGGCATCGTAATCAGCAGGTAGCCTTAAGGAATGGAGCAGGGTGCTTTTCTGTTCATCCAGGCCAACTTTGGTAGGAATAGAGAGGGGGTGGTGCAATTGAATCCTGCAGAAGATGTGGAAAAAAGCTAGAGAGAGCCTAGAGTGGAGGGGGGAAGTAGAGGAGGGGGGAAACCACAGATTTGTAGAGGACTGAGTTGAATATCAGTGAACAGAAAATGGGAAGACTTGTGGGGGAAAGTAGGAGCTAGTTGCTCAAGAGTCACCCTGCTAGCTGGGGTGGGAACAAGGGATCTGGAACTTATTTATATTGCAATAGTGCTTAGAGGCAGGATCTATTGTGCTAAGTACTAAGTGATCTAGAAACATAGGGAATGACAGTCCCTGCCCCAAAGAGCCTGTAATTTTAAAGGATCTCTTCAAAGTCTGGCTTGGAGGAAGCATTCTCACATGTTGCCAGTGTTCTTATTTGAGGACTTCATGGCTGTTGCAGGCCACTTCAGCAAGTCTGTGAAACCGCTTATGGGTGTCACTGCTAGCACATGGCCAGTGGTTGAACTCTCCTTAGTCCTTCTGTCAGTGGTAGTGGCATTTAATCTATGGTGTGCCACAGTGATCAGCAGTAGCTGTAGTCAGACTTAAGAATTCAGAGGAGGGAAATCTAATGGTTAAAACTATTTTCAACGTTATAGTCTACGTTGTATTTGAATGAGTAATGGGCAGCCTATGGTGAGCACCCTTTAAAATATGGAAAACCATTCATTTCCCATGTACTGTAACTTAAAAATATCATTCTAGATTTTTATCAAACTTCCCAAATTATTCCCTGGTTTTGGATTAACAGAATTTCTTTGGAGAAATTTATATGGAGGGAAGGTAAGAAATTTTCAAAATAGAAAAATCTCATAACTGTAACTATGTTATGTAGTTACATGACTTAGTTTCTGTTTCAAAATATAATAGATGACAATTGGTTGTTTTTCTTATATAAAACAATACAATTGTTACATTCTGATTAAAAATAGAACCATGCAAGAACAGCTAGTTCCTTAGCATGAGGCTGCCTCAACATAGAACACTTACCGCATCCATTATAGTATTTATAGTTTTTAATTGCTAATTAATTGCAAATTAATTTAATTGTTAAATGTATGGTCTAGTGTTTATACAACATCTAGCACAATTAGTTCTCTGTTGGTCCCTATATATTACTAACATACAAATATGTAAGGCTAAGACATTATATACAAATTTGCATGCAAAAAAAATCTCAAAATACAGTTAAGATTATTAGCGGAAATAACCTTTATACAAAATACATAATAAGATTTTTACAATGAATGCTTAGGGGTTTGGAGGTTTAAGAATGCAAATGACTAGGAAAGGTAACTAGCAAATATATATATATTCAGTTATTAAATTGGAATGTGTATATGCACCCTACAAATTCTAATACCACTAACTCTGAACCATCAGACCTGCTTATGCACTTTATCATCATATTAATCTCTTATTGTATACACCATAGTAAAAATATATATATGTACATTAGTGATTAGTGAGATGCATAATCAGGTAGCTCAGAGATAATGTTGTTGGAATGTTTAATGACAGATTTTCATATGCCACTATAGTCATGTAATGGTCTTTTCATGTATTTTCACTGTAGCACTAGCAATAGGTAAGATTGTCCAGGAACCATTTTTCATGTTTATGCACCTTTTGAGGGCAGGACGTTTGGTAATGTCTAGCCAAAGTATATGCAATCTCTGATTTCTTTTGTAAAATATTAGGAAGTTTCTTCAAACTTCTGAGAATATTAAAGTTACCTGATACAGCACTTGGGAAAATGCCAGTCAAAGTTTTTCATGCAGCCTTAACTCTGTACCCTTGTATGTGCATAATGATAGTCGTCTTATCTGATCATGTACTATTTCTGAAATATAGTATATTGTCATAGAAAAGTTATAGAAAAATATTTTTAAGGTGCATCATTTAAGTGAATGAGGCAAGTGTGTGTACAGTGAATGAGGCAAGAACTCTATTGAGTGCTTGATTCATTCTCACTGCAGCTTGCATCTAAATGAGGACATATATTTAAGCAATAGTACATGATCATGGAATTTGTGTCATGCAAATGTTATCTGCATGTGCAATATAGCTTTTTGTATCAAGTTTGTATTCTAGCAATCTTAATTGTAAGTTAGTAAACTTACTATGGCTTCCGTTGGTGGTTGCTGGTCCAATTTTATTCACATGCTCTGAAAGCTGACTATGTAAAACAGCAAAGGAGAAACAAATTTAATGATTTATTCTTATATTAAAAATGTACTTAGCAAGAATAATATAGAAAGGTAGAGTAAAGGCCAAAATATTTGTACAGTTCAAAGGCCAGTTCTTTTGAGTTATCATTGTACGGTATATTATCTCATGCTATTTCATTTTGATGTTTTCTTGCTGTAATAGTAAGTTATTTTTCTCCTAGTTCTGTAGTTTTTAATATGGTGATTTGTCAGTTACTCATTTCAGCTGATCCAATGCAACCCAACAGAGAAAATATATTTATCATAAGTTCAACTTGAATATCTTGTCAGAGGACAGTTGTTTTTACGGAAGCTGTAAACTCTGTAGCAGGGGTGGCCAACCTGTGGCTGCCAGTGGGTGGGAGCGGGGCGGGGATGGGACGAGACAAGACGACTGACCTGATGGGGGGCGCTGCTGACGTATTACTGTGGCTCTTTGGCAATGTACACTGGTAAATTCTGGCTCCTTCACAGGCTTTGGTTGGCCACTCCTGTTCTGTGGTGTCTACTTCTGTAATATTACACTGCACCACTGTCAGGATGTTTTTACGCATCACTATTCAAGACTGAGCATTCACCTCTCTTTACATCATGCAAGTTCTCATAAATATCAAAGGTTTTTCTGGGTTACCTGGTGCTGTAGAATGAGACTCATAGCAATAACTTAAGTTGTGAATTTTAAAAAAACTTGTCTGAAAGTCAGATACCAGCATTCAGATATTTAAAATTACTGAGGTTCTGCATACAAAATCAGTTATGAAATTAAGGAACATTCTTGGGTGTCCTCTCCTTAAGGAAGTGATACATATTTCAGGGCAAGAAGCAAACTTTTATACCCTGGAGGGAATTTACTTATCCAGTAGGCAAATTACAAAAGTGCAGACTGTTGCACAATTTGCTCTTTATCATTGGTACTGAAAGGAAAACTAGTCTTGTTACTGATTTTAAGATCAAAACATGTATATACCTGGAAAATACACTCACAGTAGAACACTGCTAATTCATATTCGTTGGGAGCCCTTTAGAAATTACTGCATCTGAGATTTTGACCACCAAAAGCAAGGAAAATGTGTGCCAAAATGTAGTCTAAATACCTTTATTGTTTAAAATACTTAATATAACTGTTTAGTTTAGTTTGTTTTTAATTGTTAGTCACCCACAGAGTATAGAAATCTAATTTACTAGTAAATAGTCTGTATCAGATTTGATAAAAGTAAAGAAGCCTTGGTGAGTGAGACACCTTGCAGCAGGTTGCTATTAAAGTGCTGCTCAGAAGTAGGGGGAGAGAGTCATTTTTTGTGTGGATTATGGTGTGAGTGTATTAAAGTATGCACTAGTATGATGTTCTGCTTGTCTTAAGGGAACGACTTAGAAGACTTAAGTGCAACAATTTAGATTGGAATATACGCTTGAATTAACGCATGGTAATTGTGTCCATGATAGGTAGGGTTTTAACTGTATTAATTTTGCAGATTTGGTCACTTCCACCTACATTCTGTATTCAAATCCTTTGGGACTGTATACAGTATTCCAAACCTGCAAGCTTTCTCAAATAGCTTCTGTTTAAAGTACCAATGAACTGCAATAGGCATGGCAACTTTCAGTTCTGGGTGAATGTTTTTGACCCCATATTTGGGTCTGAATAGCTAGAAAAATCTTTACACCAGTAGACATTTGTCATTGTAGGCTTCCTGCCTTACAGCATTCATTTCTAACCTTGATGATTCAAGACAGCAGAATTTAAAATCTAAAATTAATCTCGAGGGAGGATAATTTTTGATCTTCAAAATTTTGATAGTACTCTTTGTCACCTGGATATATTATACACTCATGGTAACAAAGGGAGACTGCCAGGAGGTGAACAACTTAACCAGTAATGAAGTTTATAGCTGTAGACTTCCTAAAATTGTTTGCTCTAAAATAGATTTTTAAAGATGTGGTGTATTATAGCTTTTGTTGGCCCTTGTTTGGGGTGACTCGCAAGTTATTCCAAACTATCGTCAATGAAAACTTCACACTACACTAACCATAATTTTCTTTCACAATAGGGACTTACCTTAAGTCTCAAGTAAACCTGTCCATGAAGATTTAGCAAGTCAAAGTCCTCAAATTGTGCAAGAGGGATGTTGGCAGTTCTGTAGCTATTCAAAAGCTGGCTAAAAAGTTTGCCAACATGTCTCCTTCTACTAAAAGGAGATATATACCTGGGAGCAAGGAAAGGGAGAAATAAACTACAATTGCTATCTGTCAACAAGCTGTGACCTTATGTTAGGCTGAATGATACTTTACCACGCCTTTTAAGAACTGTATTTTTAAAGACAAATGCAAATAAACGCTTACCTTTAACTTTCAGAATAAACTCTTTATGGCTATTGACAAATGAGCAAATTTGAAGTGTGTGCTAAGGTTTGCCCTTGTCTCCTAAGAAAGGGATTCACTATAAACTTGAGGCAATCCAGAAGAGGGTTGTGTGGGTGGGTTTTTTCCCATTTGTCTGTTTACTCACCCACTCCAAGTAAGGCAGCTATCTTCTAGGTTAGTGATCTGCTTCTCACCTTAAATGGCTGTTAGGTACTGCTGTTAATGCAGGGCATTTTAATCCTAAAGAATAAATACACCCTGTCTTCTTCTATTAAAGAAGTGGCAAGAGAACCTCAAGCTCACTCTAAGGCCAAGTTTACACTAGAGAGCTTTCAGTGGCCCAACTGTAGTGATGCAGCAGGGCCGCTGTAAGATCGCTCAGGTAGCCACTCTCTACAGTTGACATAATTAAAACACCCCCCAGTGAGCGGCAGTAGCTATGTCAGCAGGAGACGCTCTCCCACCAACATAGTGCTGTCCACACTTGTGCTTCTGTCAGTGTAACTATGTTGCTCAGGGGTGTATTTTTTTGCAATCTGAGCAACATAAGTTATATCTACAAAAATGATAGCGTAGAGAGCCTAAAACTCTTTAGTCAGTATGGATATTTTTTCTGCTATAATCGTAGGTATGCAGAATTCCTTTCAGAAGCTGGCTGTTGTAAAAGGGTGTAAGTCTTGGCTGTCAGTTGAAGGCATTGAAGGGCCAAATGGGATGGAAAGCAACAATAAAAGTAACTATGTACAGTTATGTATAATCAGGATCTTTGGTACTAGATTCATGTAAATTCTGCTTAGCACCAAAGGTAATCATAACTGCCTCAGTCCTCAGCATCTCATGGACAAAAACTAACAGGAAATATAGTGACTTTGCAGTGTGGACAGCTTGCTAAAAGAACCAAGCTGAAGAGTTGTAAAGGCTATAGTGTCTTAACCAGGAGTCTGCCACTCTTTTAATTGTGGGTGATTTGATAGCTTTAATAGAAGTATTTTACACACACTGCTACACTTTTTGATAAACCAAGACTAGTGTCTCAGTTTCATAATGTAAAACACTGAAATCCATGACATTGTGGAAATCTCTGAGGTGCTAGGATTGTGCACTCTATAAATGTCTGCATGTTTTTCACCTTTGCTCCTGAGAAATGTTTTGACAAAAACCTTTTTTTGAATCCTTTCAGAAATGGGATTTTGTCTTGTTGCATGGTAGAAATTTTTAAAAAAATTAAGTGCCCAAAAGTAAATGAGTATTGCAAAGCCAATGTCAGTAGAACAGATTGCATCAGCTGGAGTCCTCTAGTGTTTTCACTACCTCATGTGAGTTAAGTGATGAAAGAACAGGGCAAAAATGACTCATTCTCAATCCACTAGTTCAGCTAACTCACAGATTGAGGGTATTTGATTTTTATTACCTTGATCAAGATATTCATTTATGCTTTATTTAATTCTTCTGTTTGTTAACATAGAGCTAATGTGGTGGCAGAGACTGTTATCTCCCTACCAGCTTGGCAGTTGCTTTGTAAGAGCTCAACTGCAGCATAGCAAGCAGCTTTTGTACTACTGGAAACGCCTTAATAACAAATAGCAATGGATATGAAAGATCCCTAGTATATCATGACTGGGATTGAGTTTTGAATTTTAGTTTTAAAATAGTTTATGAAAATTACTGTATCGGAATTAAAACCACTTTAGATGTTTGAAGAAAATTATAAGTAGGTTTAAAAAGAAATCTAAAAAACCTGGGAAGCGGTGGTAGCTTAGGAGCTTTCTCCATCCTTTTCTACTAGCTTATCAACCAGTGGGAACAGTATATTCCAACAAATTTGTAATTTCAACCGCTTATGAGGCTTGGTTCTGACCAAGTTTTTATAGTATTGGCTGAGTCCCTCTTGGGGACAGTCACCAGATTGTGTTAATTGGACACAACCTTTGGATCCCACATGCATCCAAAACAGCTGGATCAGGGAAGAGTCCAGGCAGTGTCTTATTGTGTGAGGTACACTCCTAATAAAGTGCAGACTCCCTGTATGAAACCCTTCCTTGAGATGTGAGGCTCCACAGTCCAACTGCCTTAAGCCCTAACCAGTGTTAAACCTCCCAAACTTCCTGAGTCACTTATGCATGCTCCCCCAGAATCCCCTCTTTATAGGCATTCTGGTTTGTAGTCAGGGACATATGGCAGGTAAAGTAAAGGAACACAGGCTTTGCACAGGAGTGTCTTAAACAGGTGCACATTTTACTCTTAATACAGGAGAGTTACAGATCTATGCAAAATCATAAATACCTGAATGCAAATCTGTCTTCATGTCCTCACCACTGAGTACCTGGGTTTTGGTCAGTGTCCTTGGAGAAGCCAAAGCCTCTTTCCCCTGCCCCTACTCCTTCAACTAATGTCTAAAGTTTCTGGTAATGAAGTGGCTCTGTTTGTTTGGAGCCTGCTCTTAAAGCACGCTCTGACACTGCTTCACAAAGGTAGATTAAGTGCATTGACAGAAAATCCCCTTGTGTCATCGTAGGAAGAATCTACACTACAGTGCTACATGACACAGCTGCAGTGCCTTAGCAGTGCCTGTGGTGTAGACATACCTGTAGTCTGTGCCTGCTAGAAAAGGGAAGTTCTAATCCAGGCTGAAAGCTACAATCATAAATGCTATTAATAAAAAAAATGAATTAATACATTGACAGATATATTTCCCAAACTGTCAAGAGAAATCAAGTATCGGGGGTAGCCGTGTTAGTCTGTATCCACAAAAACAAAAAGGAGTCTGGTGGCACCTTAAAGACTAACAGATTTATTTGGGCATAAGCTTCATCTGAAGAAGTGGGTTTTTTAACCCACGAAAGCTTATGCCTAAATAAATCTGTTAGTCTTTAAGGTGCTACCGGACTCCTTGTTGTTTTTAAGAGAAATCAAGCTGTTTCAGCAGCAATCATTAGCTGAGTATAGGTTTTTATATACTTTTTGTTTCCTTTTGACTATTTGTCCTTTTTATTCATTTTGTTTAGGCTTTCACTTTGGATTGCATGTAAAGGTTTTCATTGTTCAGCACTTTCTCAGACTGGGTTCTTATGTCAAAACTGACCTTCATGTAGAAGCCTAACATTTTTTTGGAATTTTATGCAGCCAAGTGCTGGTAGGAAGTCATATTATCTAAAAAGGACCAGTAGAAAGAAAATGGCAGTTAGTATAACTGACTCCTTAAGATTTGTAAATATTAGAATCATAGAATCATAGAATATCAGGGTTGGAAGGGACCTCAGGAGGTCATCTAGTCCAACCCCCTGCTCAAAAGCAGGACCAATCTCCAATTAAATCATCCCAGCCAGGGCTTTGTCAAGCCTGACCTTAAAAACTTCTAAGGAAGGGGATTCTACCACCTCCCTAGGTAACGCATTCCAGTGTTTCACCACCCTCCTAGTGAAAAAGTTTTTCCTAATATCCAACCTAAACCTCCCCCACTGCAACTTGAGACCATTACTCCTTGTCCTGTCCTCTTCTACCACTGAGAATAGTCTAGAACCATCCTCTCTGGAACCACCTCTCAGGTAGTTGAAAGCAGCTATCAAATCCCCCCTCATTCTTCTCTTCTGCAGACTAAACAATCCCAGTTCCCTCAGCCTCTCCTCATAAGTCATGTGTTCCAGACCCCTAATCATTTTTGTTGCCCTTCGCTGGACTCTCTCCAATTTATCCACATCCTTCTTGTAGTGTGGGGCCCAAAACTGGACACAGTACTCCAGATGAGGCCTCACCAATGTGGAATAGAGGGGAACGATCACGTCCCTCGATCTGCTTGCTATGCCCCTACTTATACATCCCAAAATGCCATTGGCCTTCTTGGCAACAAGGGCACACTGCTGACTCATATCCAGCTTCTCGTTCACTGTCACCCCAGGTCCTTTTCCGCAGAACTGCTGCCTAGCCATTCGGTCCCTAGTCTGTAGCTGTGCATTGGGTTCTTCCGTCCTAAGTGCAGGACCCTGCACTTATCCTTATTGAACCTCATCAGATTTCTTTTGGCCCAATCCTCCAATTTGTCTAGGTCCCTCTGTATCCTATTGCCCTCCAGCGTATCTACCACTCCTCCCAGTTTAGTATCATCCGCAAATTTGCTGAGAGTGCAATCCACACCATCCTCCAGATCGTTTATGAAGATATTGAACAAAACCGGCCCCAGGACCGACCCCTGGGGCACTCCACTTGACACCGGCTGCCAACTAGACATGGAGCCATTGATCACTACCCGTTGAGCCCGACAATCCAGCCAACTTTCTACCCACCTTATAGTGCATTCATCCAGCCCATACTTCCTTAACTTGCTGACAAGAATACTGTGGGAGACAGTGTCAAAAGCTTTGCTAAAGTCAAGAAACAATACATCCACTGCTTTCCCTTCATCCACAGAACCAGTAATCTCATCATAGAAGGCGATTAGATTAGTCAGGCATGACCTTCCCTTGGTGAATCCATGCTGACTGTTCCTGATCACTTTCCTCTCATGTAAGTGCTTCAGGATTGATTCTTTGAGGACCTGCTCCATGATTTTTCCAGGGACTGAGGTGAGGCTGACTGGCCTGTAGTTCCCAGGATCCTCCTTCTTCCCTTTTTTAAAGATTGGCACTACATTAGCCTTTTTCCAATCATTCGGGACTTCCCCCGTTCGCCACGAGTTTTCAAAGATAATGGCCAGTGGCGCTGCAATCACAGCCACCAATTCCTTTAGCCCTCTCGGATGCAACTCGTCCGGCCCCATGGACTTGTGCACGTCCAGCTTTTCTAAATAGTCCCTAACCACCTCTATCTCCACAGAGGGCTGGCCATTTATTCCCCATGTTGTGATGCCCAGCGCAGCAGTCTGGGAGCTGACCTTGTTAGTGAAGACAGAGGCAAAAAAAGCATTTAGTACATTAGCTTTTTCCACATCCTCTGTCGCTAGGTTGCATCCCTCATTCATTAAGGGGCCCACGCTTTCCTTGGCTTTCTTCTTGTTGCCAACATACCTGAAGAAACCCTTCTTGTTACTCTTAACATCTCTCGCTAGCTGCAGCTCCAGGTGCGATTTGGCCCTCCTGATTTCATTCCTACATGCCCGAGCAATATTTTTATACTCTTCCCTGGTCATATGTCCAACCTTCCACTTCTTGTAAGCTGAAGGATTAATGAAGGATTTTCTGATTCTGTTTAGAAAATTAAGGGTGGGATTTCCAAAAGTGCTCACCATTGGAATGGGAGCTTTACTATTGACATCAGTGGGAGCAGAGTTAACATTTGGGCATATTTGTTTTGCTGCTTAAATAATACCGGGGGTGACTCTCAGTGTAGTCTATGCTAGAAGCGCTACAGTGGCACAGCTGCGCCAATAAATAATAAACCCATCTCTGCGAGAGGCAGTAGCTATGTCAGTAGGAGAGCTTCTCCTGCTGACATGGTGCTGTCCACACTGGCAACTAGGTCATCGTAATTTAGGTCACTCATAGGGGTGGCTTATTCACACCCTTGAGTGACATAAATTATACTGACATGTGGTAGTGTGTACAAACCCTTAGTTGCAAGAATTTTTATTTTAAAAGTCCAATTGGGCTGACATGCTTTATGGCATTTATTTCATTTGTAGTTGTCTCCACATGTTTTCCATCCTAGATACTAGGAAGATATTCACTGGTGAATGAAAGGAAGTTTGTAGTCCTTTAAATAAAATTTCTGACTTCTCTAGATCAGCTGAATATTGAAGGAAAAAATTAGCAGATTTATATTCTGAGTTCTTATCTGATTTTTTTTTGTATTCTCTACTAATAGAAACAGGTTTTTTTAATGCTTAATTAGACTTAATTTGGCAGGGAATATTATAGGGACATCTGTGAGTAATTAAGACAATGTTTTTGTTTTGAATACGGCAGTTCACCTTCCTCCCACCCATCCCATCCCCCAATTTTGCAAAGGTTGTCTTTAGATTCTTGTAGTGCACTAATCACCATAGTAGGGTGCCTACAGTGACACTTTTAAATAGCTTTTCTTTCCTTTCCTCAAGTTGCTACTCTTCTCAACCTCACTCACAGGGACCTTATGTTTCTAGGGAAGAAAGACTCCATGAACTAGATATTATGGGATTTGTAATCTTGAGGGTGGGAGGTAATTACAGAATCAAATGCTTTATGCTTAATTCAGCACTGCAAAAGTGAGCGCCCCAATCTGAGATAGAAAAGTTTAAAAATAAAGCCGACATTGCTTTTTTTTTAGAATTCAGGGCCATGTTAGGAAGTTCCTATTTCTGATTAGAAATGTGAATTTCTGAATCATTCTGTTTACCAGGGTAAGTAATATTTTATCTATCAGTTTCAGATATTTCAAGGTGCAAATCATGCATTTTTATTTTTGAGATGTGTACTGCTAGGGCAGAAATCTGTTTGGGGAGCTCACACACATGTGCATGGAAAGTTCAGGTTCATTAGTACTTATACCAGTAAGACAGGATGAAATATTCTGAGAACTGGTGCATTGAAATAAAAGGCTCCTTTTGAGAGCTGCAAGTGCTCAGCAGTTATGATAATCAGGTCACTTTTATTTAGATGCCTAAAAGTAGGTACTAGTGTTAGAAAAATTCAGCTGTGGACCACAGGATTATTTAATATTATTGCCACCATCCTACCACTTTTCCAGAGACATCTTGTTGAAAAAGTCCAACGCTTGGAGTCAACCAGAGAGTTGAATATGCATCCTCTTGAATGTTGGGTTATTTTGAAACATGAAACCTACATCAGGGACTCAAAACAGATGCCCTTTTATTAAATTACCCTATTGTGATATTGTGAAAATATTTTCCATTAGTTTAAAAAAAACTTGCAAAAGTTTCCTGACGGAGGGAGCATTTTGCCTCGGATATTGGTGTTAGGGGTCTCTACTACTTACTTGCTCTCCAGTGTTCTAGAGACATTCAAGTGAAGAAGTGTCAAAATGGCTTCTACGGTGATTTGTTCTCAAGACAGTGTGATAAAGCACGTGAATATTTTAAGTCTCAGCTCTTGAGCTCTTCCAGAAAGCGTAAGCATTGCAAGTGCCATTTCAATGAAGTTTTACAAAGTTCCTTTATAAATGCCGTGACTACCATTGCAATGGGCTCGTGAGGCCAGAAATAGTATGCTTATGGTACTCGCAAGCTGTACAGATCATACCTGTAAAACCTATAATTTTCTGAGGCCTCAGTTATTTCTTCTTCTTATGGACACAAGCTTGCAGTCCCCCTGAATACATCATTTGAAGCTTACTGGAAATCAAGCGCTGCCAAAAGAGCCTGTTACTCATACAATCACCACTGAAGAAACAAAGGTTTCAGTAAATAATCTGTTTAGCTGTTTTGGAGTTATATTAGCATGAAGGGGAGAGACTTCATTTTTTAAAAGCAAAAACCAGAGGAAACTTTCAGACAAGTCTTAAGATTCTAGTGCCCTTTAACTAGATATAAAGCCAGGAACTCTGGAGACTTGCAGCTATGGTTCCAACACCAACCTTAACTCTACCCCATAATCCAGCCACTCGCTAGCTTTAGGCCAGACACCCCCTTACTTTGCCCACCTTTCTTTGTCCAGTCTACAGTCCCACTATGAGCCAGAGACTAACATTTTACAGCTTGAGATCTGAGTACTTATTCACCTCCATATGGGGTGCTTAGTGTGACTAGATAGCAAGCGTGAAAAATCAGGACAGGGGTGAGGGGTAATATGTCCCTATATATGAAAAAGCCCTGAATATCGGGACTGTCCCTATAAAATTGGGACATCTGGTCACCCTAGGTGTGCTCCAGTTTACCAATATGTAAGCTGGAAACCTCACTAGTCTTTCCTCATATATCCTCTTGATAACAGCTGGAAGACACCTTCCATATGCATTTCAGAGAACCAGCTCTGTTCTATTCACTCTACCAATACTGCCAGCCTGTGTAAAAAAGGCAAGGACTTCCCATCCCCTCAAAAAACAGATAGGGGAGCAAGTATACATGTAGGCCCTGCTTGGCAGCTTCCCAGTGCCTTGAACACTTCACTGCTAACTCTTACTTCCACACCCCTAATAGGTCACTTTCAGTGATTATGTAAACTGATGCTTCACCTACTCCTCTTCCCTTCAATCTGGGTCCTGCATATTGCTGATGGCTATCTCCAGCACTGGGCCTGAATACAAGGATTGATACTTAGCCTGATTTGGAGTTCACCTGACCACCTGTACCTATATAGGATGAAAGGGTGGATTTAGGTTAAGTTCAACTGAAGTCCATGTTGTTGCAATTCGTATATTACTCTTGGGGGAATTCTGTGCCAAGAATTATGCGCACAATATTTTAAATTTCTGCATATTTTATTTGTCAAAATAACACATTATAATCACACCAGTTTCAATTAGTTTTGGTAATTTATTTCAAAATACCTGTCAGCAAGTATGTTTGAAACAATACAGATGATAAAGATTCAGGACATTTTTTTTTGACAAATAGACTCCTTATTAGGCATATTACTCAGTTCTCTATTAATAATTAATTTAAACTACAATACAGAACTATATTTCCTGCACCCCTCAGAAGCAGTGCAAAGGCTTGGGAGAGTTGGGTAATGGAAGAGCTGAGGGAGAGGGAAGTAATTGTTGGGAAGGAGTCTGGGTGTGAGCTTGGAGGGTTGTTGAGTATGGGTGGGAAAAGAATGGAACAGGTTTTTTTGGGCATGGAGGTGGGGAGGGATTGTTAGGGATCTTCCGCCATGCAACCCTGACTGACCTCTGGTCTCTCCAATTCAGTCAGACACATCTGGCCCTTTCCCCCATGTATATCTGCACCCCCTCCCCCCATCCATATTGTCTGTGCCCGCACTCAGCCACCCCCATTCCCCCATGTGGCCCTGCACCGCCTGTCCCCAAGTGTCTGTGTGCCCGCTCAGCCAGCCCCATTCCCTCATGTGGCCCTGTATCCTCTCTCCAATCCCCCTGTGGCCCTGCACCTGCATTCCCATTCAGCCCCTACCCCAGTCTGTCCACCACTAGCTCTTATGAACCCTGTCTGTGACCCCTCCAACAGCCCCATGTTCCCCTTTCTGTCTGTCTCCACATATCCCCTGTCTCCTGACCTGGACCGACAGCCGGTGTGAAGAAGGCACTGCAGCCTCTTTCTCTTCCCTATGATGGCTGGGGATCAGCTGCTCTGTTCTAGTGCCACAGTGCCCTCTGGTGTGCAAAACTTTTCGGCAGAAGTTATTTTCTGCCGGGGGTGGGAGGAAGGAGAATATGCATGGCACATTAATTATGTGTGTACACAGTGGCATAAAATTTCCCCAGGAGTAATATTTGCACAAGAGTACATTTAAATGTGATAAGGCAACTGGTGAAAGTCTCTAGCTTGAAGATGGATGATGGGCGGAGGCCTGGGGCTGATTTATGATTGATGTTAGAAACTAAATTTGCAATTAAGTTTCTAGCATTCTGAAGCAATAACATTCTCTCTCAAAAGATAGTATCATCTCAAGTTTTATTAGACATAAAATGTCATCTCTACTGTTTAACAGCTTCCAGTGTCCATTAAGTAAGCGACCATTACAACCAAACCCCACTTGGTTTATCTTTATCAGATAAATAATTTTCTCCTCATTTCACCTAGACGTAAGAATTCATTTCCCACTAAATTACTTTTGTGTTTGGGAGGCATAGCTGCTAAAAGTAAAGATGAACACATCTTGGAATTGTTGACAACTAAAACTATTGTGGAGTAAAACTTTTTTGTATTTGTCTAGATGGTTAGCTCAAAAGGCAGAGTTTGAAGTTATCTTGGAGTAAACCAGTATCCCATTAATTGACAAACAGTTAATATTAGTTTGTGCAAAAAATGCTTATCATTAGGTGGTCGTTATGATAAAACTACTGCCACAGAAGACTGGTTAAAAGGAGCCTTTTATTTCTAAGTGAAAGAAGAGATCTACGTCCAGAAATGACATGGTCAGGTTTGCTAAATGGCATTCATTTACTGTGTAACTTCTAGAAGCTTACATACATCTCATTATTTTTAACTTTGACCAGGTGCAAACTTCATCCTGGACAGTGCTAACTGTGCCATTGTAACTTTGCATTTTATAATTACCTTTTCTCCTGCGTAGGTGAGATTTCACAAATGTTTCCTTTAAATTTTTTATGCTAATGATATGCTCTCATTGATGAATCTCTTTCAGGAAAGAGGGATATATTTTGTATGTATAGTAAAAATGTGTGGGATAGGGAACAATATTTCTTGCAACTCAGCACTGTCCCTTCCCTTTAAAGTCTGGATTGGGAAGGAATAACTGATACAGAGTTTTAGTACTTGGCAGTCATGCTGACAGCTGGTGGAGAGGTGGACCCAGTCAGACAGGAAAAAGAGCATGCCAAGCTCCAACACAGAACACCCACAAATTTATTTGACGCTGGAAGAAAAAATTTGCCCAAAAAGAGAGTATGTAATTGAAAAGATTCGTGTTATGCATCTGTATATATTATGGATTTTGCAGGACTACACAGATTACTAATCAGTTTTATGAAATGTCAATTATAGAAGCTGCTACATCAGATTTACATTTGCTTTAGTTGTGCAATGATTTAGTTATGCTCATGAGCTGTTCACGTTGACTTGGTATCATTTTACCCTAGTTCACCTTGATTTCAAAACAATCATTGAGATTTGAGTCTCATTTTACATGTATTACATTTAACCCAGGCAGTCAAAAGAACACTTTTCTGTATAAATGTCAATCTTAGTGATCTTTGGTTTTGCTTCCTGTTTACAATTTTAATATATTGAGAATCTGTTCAGTGTTCTGTTCAGTGATATACAAAGTTTACGATCTGTTTTAGTGTATGAAGCATCATAATCTTTTAAATTTAGTTTTAAAGCCTAAGATAAGAAATTTGTGTGTATATATAAGACATTTAATTACAAGTGGAGTAGAAGACATAACTTATGGCAGTAGCTACAGAAGTACTTATTATTCAGTAGTTCAAATAAGTTGAAGGAACATCTCCATTTATTCCTCTATGTTCAGAAGTTTAATTCTAGCCAACATTTGCTCCTGGCTGCAAATTGGTCTAAAAGATCTTGGTTCAAGACTGACATCAGGTTTCTTGTTTAAGTTTGGAAATTGGCTCACTTAAGATTATATTATCTGCTGAAGAATAAAGGCATCATAAAACTTGCTCCTATTAGTTGTGACAGCTAGGGCTGGTTGGCAAGGATGGGATAGTTTTGGGTAAGTCTTTCTCAGCAGTCTTGTTACTGGACCTAACCCTGCCAGATGTCATCATCCAGTGGCATCATTCAGAGGTTTTGTCAAGTTTTTACTAAGCCACCATATGACTCAGTTCAGAGGCAGTACCATCTAGTGATCAGAACAAGGGATTGAAAGTGAAGATTCTTCTTTTAGTAGTGTCCCTATGGGTGCTTTACTTTAGATGAATCTGTGTCCCTGCACCTTTAATCAGAGAATTTAGGTAGCAGTGTCCATTCCGCCTGCACAGGCACTCTACCTCTCTCGTGGTCTCCCTCGAGGCTATCTTGGGCTGTGCGGGTGAACCACACTCCAATTCTTCTCACCTTCCCTTGTCCTGAGACAGCAGTTTGCTTACTTACCTCTCTTTATACTTGATAGTGTTTACTTTATAGTTCTTCTTAGAGTTTCTGATCCTTTTGTAGTACCTCTAAAGTAGTGGCTGTCAACCTTTCCAAATTACTGTACCCCTTTCAGGAGTCTGATTTGTTTTGTGTACCCCCAGGTTTCACCTCAGTTTAAAAACCACTTGCTTACACAATCAGACATAAAAATACAGAAGTCTCGCAGCACACTGTTATAGAAAAATTGCATACTTTCTCATTTTTACCATATAATTATAAAATAAATATATACCTCTCCAACACATCATCAGTGATCTACAACCCATCCTGGACAACGATCCCTCACTTTCACAGGCCTTGGGAGGCAGACCAGTCTTCACCCACAGACAACCCACCAACATAAAGCATATTCTCACCAGCCAACGACACACGGCACAATAGTAACTCTAACTCAGGAACCACTCCATGCAACAAACCTCGATGCCAACTCTGCCCACATATCTATACCACCGACACTGTCACAGGACCTAACCAGATCAGCCACACCATCACCGGTTCATTCACCTGCACGTCCACCAATGTAATATACGCCATCATGTGCCAGTAATGTCCCTCTGCTATGTACATCGGCCAAACTGGACTCTCCCTACATAAAAGGATAAATGGACACAAATCAGATATTAGGAATGGGCTTTTCCTGTGTATCTGGCTAGTGCATCAGAGTTCAAAGTGCAGTCCAGAACGGTCACAATGGAGCACTCTAGGATAGCTCCTGGAAGCCAATACCATCGATTTGCATCCGCACTACTCCAAATTTGACCCAGCAAGGTCGATTTTAGCGCTACTCTCCTCATCGGGGAGGAGTACAGAAGTTGATTTTAAGAGCCCTTTAGGTCGATGGAATGGGGTTGGTTGTGTGGATGCAGTCATTTTTAAGTCGACCTAATGTGGCTAAATTCGACCTAACCCCGTAATGTAGACCAGGCCTGTGATGCTGCAGTTACCTTTGGCCAGCCAAGAGCACCATCTGTACTCCTTCAGCTTCAGCACGGAACTGTCTGACTCTGTAGCTCCTTTTTATATGGCTCTCCTGGGCCTTGATTGGGTCTCCCTGCAGCCTCTCTGATTGCCTAGCCTTTCACAATCTCTCTAGGCTGCCCAGAGGACTTAACTCCGCTGTTTTTCATGGGACAGATGTGGCAGGACCCTGAGGCCTCCAGCGGGGGCCTCTGAGCCTGGTCCGCCTTGTCACACCAGCATCTGACCCCCCCGGTCATGACTATTCTCCAGGACAAAGATTGTCCCTGGAGCCCTCAACCTCCAGAGAGGGAGAATTGCAGAGAAAGTCAGCTGATTTTCCCCCTGGCAAAGCATCTAGAGAAAGGGCGGCAAGCCCTCAAACCGAGCTCTTGAGCAGCCAGAGGAGACTCCTGGCACATTCAGTCACCTGTACACCAATGGCTCCAAAACACGGTACCCAGAAAACACAAGGACCATTGGGTACAAACTCTGCTTTAATGCCTAAAGACCTGAGGAGCAAAGGCTCTGAAGTGGTGGCACTGCCTGCTGAAGATAAGAATAGAGACCATACCCTCTCTACAAAATTGGTACCAACAGAAAAATCCTTGGCACAAAGCAGCCCTTGTCATAATGCACCCTCCATAAAAGATCATCAGTACAGATGAGTCAGCACCGGCAATCCCTGATGGTACTGATTGCAATAGTGGAATCACACAAGTTCCGTTTCTCCAGGGACCTTGTGATTGCAGAGGAACAGTAGTTCCCGCTACTCAGTACCAGAGCTCTGGAATCTGAGCATGTCTCAGTCCTCGGAATCACCAGTGGCACCGGGGCATTCAGCTCCAGCGACCCTATCAGCCCCACTCTACTCCAGCAGGGAGCCAGACCGTGATCAGGATGACAATTTCTTTCTGGTCTCATACCATAACCCACCATTATACAGTATCTGGGACCTCTTCTGCTATACCCATCCTCCGCTCTCCAGTCTTCCTGATATGGTCACCTGTGGGTACTCCCTCCAGTGGCCTTACTGTGACTTCTCAAACTTCTGGTGTCTTCCACAGGGAGACCACCAGACGTTCCCCCTATGGCCTCTGTAATCAGAGCCCCAGGAAGAAACTTTCAAGGAGCAGGAGGCCAGACTAGAGGTGGAAACTACTCAACCGATGAACATCTCTTCCTCCTCACCAGATAAGGTGGTAATGCGCCATCTTCCACTATTAGCTGATGATTTTAAGCTTTTCCAAGATCTCACTAAGAGGGTGGATGATGCTCTGTGAATTCCTCTAGCTGTGGTGAAAGACCCCAACCACTCCTTGCAACAACAATAGCTGCTACGTACAGACTTTCCACATCCCTTCAGAAGTCGCCTGACTCTCTCCATCGGGAGTTGGGAGAACATAGTCTCTGACAGGTGGGTCTTGGAGATTATCTTCAAGGGTTACCTGATCCATTTCACATCCCTCCCTGCCCATCCTTCTTCAGGGACTCTTCTCACGAGAGACTATTAAGTTGGGAAATAGACCACCAGTTATGCCTAGGGGCCATGGTACTAGTCCTCACTCACCTCAAAGGCAAGGGGTTTTATTCCAGGTGTTTCCTGATCCTCAAGAGAAAGGGAGGTTGGAGACCCATACTAGATAGGTGAAGGCTCAGAAGTTCAAGATGGTTACACTAGCAGCCATTATGCCATCTCTGGAGCAAGGAGATTGGTTCTCAGCCCTCAACCTACAAGATGTCTACTTCCACATTTCAATCCGACCATCCCACAGGAGATTCTTCCGATTTACCTTTGGGCAAGACCATTATCAGTACAGAATGCTCCCATTCAGCCTTGTCTGCTCCCAGGTCCTCTCCGTCGTAGTGACACATCTACGAACATTAGGTATTGCCATTTACCCATACCTGGACGACTGCCTTCTCAAGGTACATTCCTTCAAAGACGCCCTGTAAGCCACCCAGACGACCATGTGCATATTTGTACAACACCTCAAACAGAAACCAACCTTGATCCCCCCCGTACAATGTCTGGAGTTTATTGGCGTTGAGCTTGGCGGAGTGTAAGTGAGAGCATTCCTTTTGCCTCACAGATTCAACACCCTGATGAGTCTCATAGACAGTCTGGGCCAGCCCATCAACACCAGCTAAGAATTGCCTCTAGCTTCTTGGGCATATGGTGGCATGCACATTTGTGATGCTACATGCCCTTTTGACATGAGATGTTTACAGATATGGCTCAGATCTGTCTAATCTCCAAACAAGGATGGGATAAACAAGCTGCTGTCAATGCCCTTCAGGGTCAAACGCTTCCTGCATTGGTGGAAAGAACCATCCAACATCCATGTAGGCATCCCATTCACACAACCAACACTGATTCTAACAATAGATGCCTCTCTAATAGGCTGGGGAGCCCACCTAAACAACTGCAAAGTCCAGGGCAAGTGGTCTCCCACAGAATTGGTACTCCATATCAATCTTTTGGCATTAAGAGCGGTCAGAAATGCTAGTGCACACTTTCTCACACAAAAGTTAAGACAGACCATATATCTGACAGACAATCGCCAAGAGAGTGCCAGATCACCTTCCCTTTCCATGGAAGCACTGTAACTTTGGAATTTGTGCGTCCACCACAATGTACTCATTTCAGCTGCTTACCTGCCAGGGTACAAAATGTGACAGCAGTCTGTCTGTCAGAATTTCTCATATGACCACAAATGGGAGATGAACCCAGCAGTGCGTCATGGCATAGCCAATCTATGGGAAACCCTGACAATAGACCAGTTTGCTACTTACCGCAACAAGAGATGTCTGCTACTGCTCCAGAGCCAGACTGGGGAAACAGTTTTTAGGAGATGTTCTCATCTTCCCATGGGGCAGGGAGCTGCTATATACCTTTCCTCCATTCCCTCTTATGTCAAAGGTGCTATTGAGGAGACAGACAGACAGAGCAAAAGTCATACTGATTGCCTCCTCTTGGCTGAGGCAAGTGTGGTACACATACTTTGGACAGGTGGCAGTGTATCCTCCAATTCGTCTTCAATCTATTGCTCACCTGCTCTCCCAAAATGACAGATGGATCCTGTGGTGGATTGGGTCACAGAAACCCCCTTGGTAACTGCCACCTGATGTGCCGAGACTACCTCTGAGCCCGTTTTCCCTGGCAGCTTGGGACTTGGTTGTGCCAGACATGCTAGCCTGCTACAAACACAGACCCAGGTCTGAACTACATCCAACAAAAACTGCAGGATTAACTGAAAACAGCTTAAGAAGTGCTCCTGTCTCGAACACCCAGATACCCAGTTCCCAATGGGATCCAAACCCCAAATAAATCCGTTTTACTCTGTATAAAGCTTATACAGGGTAAACTCCTAAATTGTTCACCCTCTCTAACACTGATAGAGATGCACAGCTGTTTGCTCCCCCAGGAATTAATACTTGCTCTGGGTTAATTAATAAGTAAAAAGTGATTTTATTAAATATAAAAAGTAGGATTTAAGTGGTTCTAAGTGGTAACAGACAGAACAAAGTGAATTACCAAGCAAAATAAAATAAAACACACAAGTCTAAGGCTAATACAGGAAGAAACTAAATGCAGGTAAATCTCACCCTCAGAGATGTTCCAATCCTCTTTTACAGACTAGACTTCGTCCTAGTCTGGGTCCAGCAAACACTCACACCCATGTAGTTACTGTGCTTTGTTCCAGTTTCTTTCAGGCATCTCTTTGGGTTGGAGAGGCTATCTTTTGTGCCAGCTGAAGACCAAATGGAGGAATTTCTAGGGGCTTGTATAGCCTCTCTCTTTGTAGAATCACAGCTACAAGATGGAGTTTTGGAGTCACATTGGCAAGTCACATGTCCATGCATGACTCAGTTCTCTACAGGTCGAGCCATTGCCCACATGTTAGCCCGAACGTTCCCAGGAAAGCTCAGATGTGGATTGGCGTCTATCGAGGTCCATTGTTAGCCAAGTACTTCCATTTACTTTAATAACCCCTTCACACTATGTTGACCAATTCTGCCTTAGTTGCTTTCTACAGCAAACACTTTAAATACAAGTATAGAGCTAATGCTCATAACTTCAGATATAAAAATGATACATGCATACGAATAGGATGAATACATTCAGTAGAACATAACCTTTGCAAAGATATGTTACATTGCATATCTAGCATAAAACATATTCCAGTTATGTCATAGTTACACTCATAAGCGTATTTCTATAAAGCATTATGAGGTGCAACATCACAGATCCTTCACCTCAACCTACAGATCCTCCTGCTCCAGGCTTGGCTCCTTCATAGTTCCAAAACTTAAAAAGCAAATGCTCTGAGCAGGTGAGGTGTTACTGCACATTAGGAAATTGACAGCTCATCTCACTTACCTGCAGACGTGGAAATTATTCCAAATTTGAGGCAGTTCCAAACAAGTGGCTCTGATATCTTTCTCCATCCTTTTGCTCCTAGACTATATTCTAGACCTTAAAAGGACTGGTCTATATCTTAGCTTACTTAAAGTACATCTAGCAAATATAATTCAGCCTTACACCATTGGGTGGACAGATGCTGAGTATTTGCCCATCCAACACACAGATTCTTCAAGGGCATGGGACTTCCTGCACGTTAGACCACCCACTCCAATGTGGGATCTCAGTCTGGTTCTGAAAACCCCAGCTAGACTACCCTTTGAACCTATAGCCACTTGCTCTCTCCTACACCTGTCCACATAGGTGCTGGAATTGGGGGTGCTGCTGCCCCCATCTTGAAGTAGTAGTAACCCAAATACAGGGTTTCCACCTTCACCATCCCCACTATAAAAATCATTCCAGCACCACTGCCTGTCCACAAAGGCAGCATTTCTAGAGGGCATGACTCAGCGCGATGAATAGGGGAAATAGCAGCAGTGATGGTGCAGCCACTGTTCAGTCTTTTTTAAAGACAAAATCACCCTGCAGCAACACCCAAAATTCCTCCCCAAGATAATCTTGTCCATCCATATGCACCAGCTCAGTCACCTTCCCACTTTTTCCCTAAAACCACATTGTGACAACAGGGAGGCAATGCTTCATTCACTTGATGTTAGGAGATCCTGAATGTTTTATTTGGACAGGACTAAGGACTTTAGGAAGTCTCCTAAACTCTTCCTTTCATTCATGAAAACACCCAAAGGTTCTGCAATATCAGTGAAAGACTCTCCAAATGGGTCTCCAGTTGCATTAACCACTGTTCCCATGTGTGTAACCTGGTGCCCAATCAGGAATCTGCATGCACTCCATGAGATCCATTTTTACCTCGGTCACATTTGTTAAAGATGTCATCATCACAGAAATCTGCAGGGCAGCGACCTGCGCCTCTGCCCATACTTTCGAGGAACACTACATGATCACTTGAGACTCAGCCTCTGATGCCATCTTTGGCTACACAATACTATTGTCAATAATAGACTGCACTCTGAAGCCCCAGGCTTCCATGGGGGATACTGCTGTGAAGTCACCTACAGAGGATCACCCATAGGGACCCTACTCAAAGAGGATGTTGCTCACCTTGTGCAGTAATAATGGTTCTTCAAGATGTGTCCCTGTTCGTGCTACACAGCCCACCCTCCTTCCTTCTACTTTGGAGTTCTTGATGAGGGGCTCTGCGGTAGAGAGGGAACTGAGGGTGGTTTGCCCATGCAGTGCTAGATAACCATGAGGGAGGGCTCATGTGCGGGCAGAACAGACGCCACTACCTAAATTCGCTGATTAGGAGTGCAGATACACCCACAGTGGAGCACCCATAGAGATAAATCTCAAAGAACCATGGTTACTGCACAAGGTGAGTAACTTCCTCCTCTGGCTTCGATCCCAGACTGTTGGTCACTATGACTATTGGCTAGTCGGCATCTCTGTACTTCTGTTCATCCATTGATAGTAATAATTTTAACACTCCTCAGACATAAATGATGCTTAGTTAAAGCCTTTGAATAGAAGATATTATGATGTTGATGGTGCTGTTTAATGGATTGAAGGTTGTACAATACTTGGACTGATACTATCTGTTAAGGGGCTTATTCCTTCACCCACTTACTTCCCTGGTCCTTCTCACATGAACAGAGAGTAACAATACCCAAAGTCCAAAGGTGCAAACTATTCAATGTTTATTGGGGTGAACTTCCAGCAAGCATGATTCCAGTTTCCTTCCTTAGTGTCCCCCTTCCCAGCTCTGACACCACAGAGCCTTACCTGTGTCCCTATTCCCATTTCCCCCTTTAGCAAAACATGATTCCAATTTCCCCACCCCATTCCCTTTCCCATTCCCCCCCCCCACACACACACTTCCTGACTGACTGCAGACTATATCGTAAAACTTGAGTTCTGCTTAGCTATACCTTAACTAATCATTTTCCTGAAATTTAACTAACCAATCCTAACATATTGTAACATGATTATGTAACCAATTATATCCCACCACCTTAATTAGTTTACACCCAGCAAAATTAATTATACAGCAGACAGGAACTATCACAGAACCAGACAGAGATTATATAGACAAACAATGGGGAAATGGGGACTACAGTGATAGAACAAACACAGGAATGAGGATTTCACATCCCAGCTATTGATAAGTGAATTCTTGCCAGACAGGATGCTATCAAACTAAGTTTCCTTTTACATCTTCTAGGCACTTCCCTTTCTCTGGAGGCAATAGGCATTATCAGGACAGGATTGTATTCCTAACAGCCCAGTAGCACCTTATTTCAGTGTGACTAGGTTGGAATGTGAGGATGTGACCGTTTGCTTCCCAGCTTATGGCTGCCTCTGCTGCTTAGCCAAAGGCCTTAGCCTAAGCACAGGGCCTCAGACTGTCACAGTAAGAGAAGGCTCTTACAACGGCAGACAGTGATTTTGATTCTTTCTTTTATACCTTTATAACTAGCCAAGTGATAAGAATACACCTAAATTCTTAGGGTATAGGCCTTTACAGACAGGCCTGAATATCTATATCCTAACACTATCCTGTTGCCCAGATCTCTAGGACAAACAAAAGTGCTTTCTGAACTGTTGTCAATTTTGCTTCCTTCTGGATAGGGTGCAATAGAGGACTTGTGGATGCGTTGAATATCTAGCACAACAGCTCTGTACTGCCAGTCATAGAAAAGGGTGGCTATGCATGTGCTTCCTCAGGAGTAGAGGAAGAAAAGGACCTGAGGGAGCAGCAGAACACCTGCTGGTCATTGTGGAAGGGGATGGGTCTAGCTGATGTCACTCATGCAAATAATGCCTTGGAAGAGTGGGGTAGGGGACTACGAAGGAATGTTCTGCTGGGCTTACCTGATGCCAAGGCTTTTATCTGAATGTGTTGTCTGTTAGCACTTTGATTAGACATTTTTAACTGGGGAGGGGGAAGATAGATTGGATCTGGGCTTTCAGCAACAATTAAATTTTCTAGCCAAGCCTGAGTAAGCTGTGTACCAATTCTTAGAGCCTTTCAGACATCATAGCTCAGAGAGTTTAGTTAGATCTGGTTTTGAGAGAGAGAATAAATCTTACAAGCTAAAGACCACAGCTATATAGTACAAAGGTAGTTGTTTTTTGCCAGAAAAGTAAGTAGTAGTTCAATTTGTCAATCAACCCAAAGTATGCTGTGTAGTAAAATAAAATACGGTATGATTCCTTGTTGCTGGAAAGCACAATTTGCTTTAACTTTAGGAGGAAGTTTGCCTCTGTAATACTTCCAGGTGTGTCTGTGTTTGTTTAAAGCTTGTTAGCTGGTACCAGGGTCTAGCAAGTGAATTTGCAAATAAATCCTTGATGTACATACTATCTAGTCTGCGATTTTTGCACCAATTGCAATCCTATATAACCAAAAGATTTAAAAAACAAAAAAAAAAAAAAACCCTTGAAATTTTTGAAAACTATGGATATCCAAAAGGGAAAAGAGTACTCTTCATTGTGTACTCTTGACATCCTGGTTTAATGGTGGCATTCATCAAATACTGAGATTTGTAAAGCAAAAATTCAGTTCCTTAATACTGAATATTTTTTCTTTTCAGAGACTGTATCTTTAAAAGGACTTCATAACAAATTTTGTTTTGGAGTTATCTGTAGTATATTACTTTTAGTGGTTAAATGGGCTTTTTAAACTTGTTTTCTGATATTGTATTGGAAACTTAAAGCTCAATCCTATTTGCTAACTGAACTTTCTATTTGTACAACTTATGTTTGACTTTTATTTGATTTATACAATGTCCTTTGTGAGCATTTCTTACCCCCAAGTTATCTCTTGGTAGGTTAGAGTGGCCATACTTCCCTCTTCTCTTGCCCATAAAATGTTGCCCTTTCTGATTTTTTTTCTCCTCCCTTTTCAATCTTCCTGAACTGCTACATACCTCCTAGTTTTCCATGTTCCTAAGATTTCAGGAATCATTACTGACTCCTTGATTTCTGACCAGAATTGCAGGGTGCTTTGGTGTTTGTGTTAGTTGCTTGACTTGTTGATATCCTTGGAGGTAGACAGTTGGCAGATACTGGCTTCGACTTCCCACCCCAGACTCGGAACTTGCCACTGTCTTTTAAAAGACTGTTCTAATTACTTGTTAGCATTGTATTTTTTTATATGGAAAACATATTTGATATCAAGCATTGCAACCTTAACTGTTCGTTCTTCTTGTTATAGACCGACACAAGTATTGGCCTCAGCTCATATCAACAGAAAAGGTAAGGTTGTGTTCCAGAGTAAGACGTTCACTTTTAACAGATTCCCCACTGGGGAATTTGTGATTCTTGATGTAAAAAAAAAAAAAAAAAATAGATTTTGTTTTTGTGCAAGTCACTGTTACAAGTAAGCTGTCTTAAATCCAAATATTGTAATCTTTCATTTAGTAATCTGTTCAAACTTCATGTCTGCTATCTCAATTATAGAAATTTTAGTTGGCTAATGTTTTAAATACTAAACATTCTAATGTGTAGTAAACATCCTGTTACTGAGCATCTAACTTCATGTATTCTGAAGAAGTGAGAAGGAAAGAACACCTTTGTACCCATAAAAAACAATTCAGTTAAGTTTCAGAGTAACAGCCGTGTTAGTCTGTATTCGCAAAAAGAAAAGGAGTACTTGTGGCACCTTAGAGACTAACCAATTTATTTGAGCATAAGCTTTCATGAGCTACAGCTCACTTCATCGGATGCATGCTATGGAAGGTGTAGAAGATCTTTTTATACACACAAAGCATGAAAAAATACCTCCCCCCACCCCACTCTCCTGCTGGTAATAGCTTATCTAAAGTGATCACTCTCCTTACAATGTGTATGATGATCAAGTTGGGCCATTTCCAGCACAAATCCAGGTCCCGTTGCCCCCCCACCCCCCCGACACACACACACAAACCCACTCTCCTGTTGGTAATAGCTTATCTAAAGTGACCACTCTCCTTACAATGTGTATGATAATCAAGGTGGGCCATTTCCAGCACAAATCAGGGTTTAACAAGAACGTCTGAGGGGGGGCGGGGGGGGTAGGAAAAAACAAGGGGAAATAGGTTACCTTGCATAATGACTTAGCCATTCCCAGTCTCTATTCAAGCCTAAGTTAATTGTATCCAATTTGCAAATGAATTCCAATTCAGAAGTCTCTCGCTGGAGTCTGGATTTGAAGTTTTTTTCTTGTAATATCGCAACTTTCATGTCTGTAATTGCGTGACCAGAGAGACTGAAGTGTTCTCCGACTGGTTTATGAATGTTATAAACCAGTTCTGTGGTGACCTAGAATCCTATTTTCGACGTCTCCGACTCAAGGAATATTTCCAACATACCTCTGAACAACATACTAATCCACAGAGACCTCCCTACCAACACTACAAAAAGAAGGATTCTAGGTGGACTCCTCCTGAAGGTCGAGACAGCAGACTGGACTTCTACACAGAGTGCTTCTGCCAACGTGCACGGGCTGAAATTGTGGAAAAGCAGCATCACTTGCCCCATAACTTCAGCCGTGCAGAACACAATGCCATCCACAGCCTCAGAAACAACTCTGACATCATAATCAAAAAGGTTGACAAAGGAGGTGCTGTTGTCGTCATTAATAGGTCGGAATATGAACAAGAGGCTGCTCGGCAGCTCTCCAACACCACTTTCTACAAGCCATTACCCTCCGATCCCACTGAGAGTTACCAAAAGAAACTACAGCATTTGCTCAAGAAACTCCCTGAAAAAGCACAAGATCAAATCCACACAGACACACCCCTGGAACCCCGACCTGGGATACTCTATCTACTACCCAAGATCCATAAACCTGGAAATCCTGGGCACCCTGTCATCTGAGGCATTGGCACCCTGACAGCAGGATTGTCTGGCTATGTAGACTCCCTCCTCAGGCCCTACGCTACCAGCACTCCCAGCTACCTTCGAGACACCACTGACTTCCTGAGGAAACTACAATCCATTGGTGATCTTCCTGATAACACCATCCTGGCCACTATGGATGTAGAAGCCCTCTACAGACATTCCACACAAAGATGGACTACAAGCTGACAAGAACACCATCCCCGATAATGTCACGGCTAACCTGGTGCTGAACTTTGTGACTTTGTCCTTACCCATAACTATTTTACATTTGGGGACAACGTATACCTTCAAATCAGCGGCACTGCTATGGGTACCCGCATGGCCCCACAGTATGCCAACATTTTTATGGCTGACTTAGAATAACGCTTCTTCAACTCTCGTCCCCTAACGCCCCTACTCTACTTGCGCTATATTGATGACATCTTCATCCTCTGGACCCATGGAAAAGAAGCCCTTGAGGAATTCCACCATGATTTCAACAATTTCCATCCCACCATCAACCTCAGCCTGGTCCAGTCCACACAAGAGATCCACTTCCTGGACACTACAGTGCTAATAAACGATGGTCACATAAACACCACCCTATACCGGAAACCTACTGACCGCTATTCCTACCTACATGCCTCCAGCTTTCACCCTGACCACACCACAAGATCCATTGTCTACAGCTAAGCTCTGCGATACAACCACATTTGCTCCAGCCCCTCAGACAGAGACAAACACCTACAAGATCTCTCTCAAGCATTCTTACAACTACAATACCCACATGCGGAAGTGAAGAAACAGATTGACAGAGCCAGAAGAGTTCCCAGAAGTCACCTACTACAGGACAGGCCTAACAAAGAAAATAACAGAACGCCACTAGCCGTCACCTTCAGCCCCCAACTAAAACCCCTCCAACGGATTATTAAGGATCTACAACCTATCCTGAAGGATGACTCAACACTCTCACAAATCTTGGGAGACAGGCCAGTCCTTGCCTACACACAGCCCCCCAAGCTGAAGCAAATACTCACCAGCAACCACATGCCACGCAACAGAACCACTAACCCAGGAACCTATCCTTGCAACAAAGCCCATCTATTCAGGGGACACCATCACAGGGCCTAATAATATCAGCCACACTATCAGAGGCTCGTTCACCTGCACATCTACCAATGTGATATATGCCATCATGTGCCAGCAATGCCCCTCTGCCATGTACATTGGTCAAACTGGACAGTCTCTACGTAAAAGAATAAATGGACACAAATCAGATGTCAAGAATTATAACATTCATAAACCAGTCGGAGAACACTTCAGTCTCTCTGGTCACGCAATTACAGACATGAAAGTTGTGATATTACAACAAAAAAACTTCAAATCCAGACTCCAGCGAGAGACTGCTGAATTGGAATTCATTTGCAAATTGGATACAATTAACTTAGGCTTGAATAGAGACTGGGAGTGGCTAAGTCATTATGCAAGGTAACCTATTTCCCCTTGTTTTTTCCTACCCTTAACCCCCCCTCAGACATTCTTGTTAAACCCTGGATTTGTGCTGGAAGTGGCCCACCTTGATTATCATACACATTGTAAGGAGAGTGATCACTTTAGATAAGCTATTACCAGCAGGAGAGTGGGGTGGGGGGAGGTATTTTTTCATGCTTTGTGTGTATAAAAAGATCTTCTACACTTTCCACAGTATGCATCCGATGAAGTGAGCTGTAGCTCACGAAAGCTTATGCTCAAATAAATTGGTTAGTCTCTAAGGTGCCACAAGTACTCCTTTTCTTTTTGCGAATTCAGTTAAGTCAGTTTTCTGTTGTGTAAGTGGACACCTCTGCCATTAGGAGATTCCTGTGTGTGTAACTCACAAAGGAAGAAAAGAGTAACACCATGTAGTAGTCTCATTAACATGGAAAATTTAGACTAAATATCTTGGAGCATGTCTTAACAATTAGATTTCTTAGCTTGGGGAATAAAGTGGTGGAAGCCCAGTAGCTTAGGACTCTTGCAGCTAGACTGAACAACGGACAAATGTACATCAGGGAACAATTCTCCACAGTAGAGATGGGGCTTGACTGAGTCTGCCTGTAGATTGTGTTCTGTTAAAGGTGACCTAGCAGGAAAAAGAGGTGTAGTCCCCTTTTTGCTGTTGTTTGACGGTCAAAAGCCTGAAAAACTGAAAGGTTTTCTTATCAGTCCTGCCTTGTAAAGACTCTATGGATTACTGGAGAACTTTGTATAACTATGAAATCAGAGAATCAAAGCAAGTGAAATGTGATTAATAGCAAAAAGTGGCTAATTCAAGCTGTTACATTTTAATAGTTATTTAACTCTTGAGAAACATTCAAGAGGAAAAAGGTGTCATTAAAGATTCAGCACCACTGCCCCTTCCATTAAAGGCTGAGAAAGTAGAGTCCAACCCATCTTTGACTTTTGGTGAGTTTTTTCCAGCTAAAAGCAGAATGATATCCTTTAAAAGACCGGAGAAGTAGTAATTAAAAAAAAAAAAAGTGGAGGACTTTTTGGTGCAGGAATTACTTATAGGTTTTTTTAATGCATTATGCCTTTTTTTAATGATTTTTTATATATGTATATTTGACTTTAGAACAGTGGACAACAGAAATCCAGAAAAGGGCCATGCACGCAGTATTAAGTACACTCCACTCCATAAAGCTTCCAAAAGGGGAAGCATGTGTTATAATCTTGTTTTAAATAGTGTTGATAAATAGATTACATACATCTTCACATATATTTTGCTGTACAAAATTATCATAGCAACTGCCACACACATGGATTGTGGGATGTAGGATTGCATTGGTCTGACTCACAAGTTCTATTCTTTCAAAGAACCTTATATGCATGTGTTGTCCATCTTTATATTTTAAAAGTTGCATCTTTGAAGCTACAAGGAAAACTTTTATTCAATTTGGCCTGGGGAACAAATGAGGTATCTGTAATAGGACTTTTCTCTTGCATGGTGTAATATTTATTCCTAAATGTCAGGGAGTACCCAGCAAATAAAAATGTACTGTGCAGGTAATTACATAATCATTTACAAATACCTGTGGGTAGGTCTGTCATCAGCTTTCCCCCTTTACTCACCCTGGTCCACAGCCCACCCCTTCCTCGCCATCCTCCCCCTCGAATGGGGATTTAAGGGGACTATAAAGGGGGGATTGGCTCCCAGCCATACCAGTCATAGAAGCCTCAAACCCCACTGTTTCTGCTCCTTAAAGAATACCTAATTTAAATCCTTTACCAGTCCATTTTATCTGATCACCCAATCCCTTCCCTATCGAATACCTGCACTGGACATCTGCCCCAACAAGGCGCCAGCAATTAGCTTGGTTCCCAGACATCTACTAATGCCCTTTTTAGTATTGGCCATAAGCATGTGAACTCCGAAATCTGACAGGTGGATCCCATCCCCCCCTGAATAATTCTGGTGCCCCATATGCTATGTCCAGATGAGAAATCATTTACACCCCCTCCCCCCAATGCCATGTATGAATTTGGCCATTTCCCTGTTCACATTCCTCCTAGCCTTGTTGACCCAAGGGGGCTTCACAGCTCTCCACCACACCCTGCATTGCAACATGTCCAGCGAAATAGTTTTTATTCTTGGGAGAAGTTCCAGGGTCTGCCACGAGTCCCTCTTAGCTCTGAGCATTAAGTCCACCCCTTTACACATTCCCAAATCTGGGAACAATGTATGCCCTCACGTCCTCCACAGGGCAGGAGCTGGTCCTATAACACGCCTATCCTCCCTTGCTAGCTCAGGACTGCTTCATCACTGAGGCCCAGCTGTGAATCTCCAGACAACTTGGAAGCCTGCCTATGTGGCCAGTAACCAATACTGTGCCTGCAGATCCACACTGCCATCTGCCTGGCCCATCTACCAGCATCTGGAATGCAAATACAAAGGAAAATTTACGTTGATTCTCCACCTGGGATCTCATGTACGTTCTGTATTCTTCAGAATGTCAACGCCCAATTGCCTGAATTGCTGTAACTCCCAGGCCCATCTGGGTCACTGCTGTTGCTGTCCTGATCCTGAATGAGTGGGAACCAAATTCACATGCTGGAAGCCTCAACCTCATCAGTCCCTATCTTAAAACTTGAACAAATCAGTATATTGTGAGAAGACTCCCATCACATGAACCAAGAAGGACCTGTCCATCCCTGGCCTTATTGCTATGTAGAATAGATTCACCCTGCCCGCCTTGATCCATCTTCATCCTCTTCAACATTAATGTCACTGATCATCCCTCCCAACATATAGCCCTCAGTTCCAAAACCCTTCCAGAAGAATCTCTACAGGACCCAGGTACTAGTTCGCAGATCTTAAAAACTCCAAAAAACACTACCAGAAATGCCTCCTTGAACAAGGCCATCTCTTGCCCACAAAGATATATGGGCTCTAGGATCCACACCAGATCCCTAAGTGTTATTAATAGTGGTGGGACAACATGTATCCTTTTTAGAGTTGGTGCTTCAAGACTACCCTGCTAGAAACCTCCAAACTAAAATCCCATAACAAGAATCGTGCTAACCATTCAGCTTACTGACAAATGTAAGGGCCAATAGGCAAGTGGAGATGGTTGATGAAGCCAGTTGCTAACACCATGTGCTGTAGCACCCATTCCTGTGTAATGGGCCATATCAGTGACAGGCCCTCCTGCTCCTGAAATTGCACAAAATCATTAAAACTTCTCTCATAGCTCCATAATGTTTGCAGAACCACTCATCTCTGTGCTACACTGACAGGCATCATGTGCCAAAGTTCCTTAGTGCCTGCAAATAAAATGTCATCTAAGTAATGCACTACCTGCCATAAACCAGTTTCCCATATCACTGCCCAATGTAACATTGTGCTAATTTTCTCAAATGCTGAACAGGATTTGCCAAATCCCTGGACGTAGCTTTGTCAAATTGTCCTTTGAAAAAAATCCAAAAGGTTAAAGTCAGAAGGATGCACCATCAGAAGTTGAAAAGCAGACGATATCATACTTGGCCATCAGTGGCCCTAGGCCACAATACCTAACCATGCACACAGTCTTTTCAATGGAGGAATAGTGCATGCAATACCAGGCCTGGTCTGTTCCATTGTTAACTGAGCTACTCTGTGGGTATGATAGTTGGTGAATTAAGCAATATCACCTGTCTTAGGGACCAAGCCTAAGGGAGAATTTCGCATGGTCTATATGTAGAGGGTTGAATGGCCCTGCTGCCCTATTTTTTAATTGTTGTGCAATCTTTTTCTTTACAAATATGACCCATTCCCACTAAGGGCTTCAAATTTTTGGCATCACATGATTCATAGATACTAAGGTCAAAAGGGACCATTATGATTGTCTAGTCTGACCTCCTGTACAACGCAGGCCACAGAATTTCACCCACGCACTCCTGCGAAAAACCTCTCACCTATGTCTGGGCTATTGAAGTCCTCAAATTGTGGTTTAAAGACTTCAAGGAGCAGAGAATCCTCCAGCAAGTGACCCGTGCCCCGTGCTACAGAGGAAAGCGAAAAACCTCCAGGGCCTCTTCCAATCTGCCCTGGAGGAAAATTCCTTCCCGACTCCAAATATGGCGATCAGCTAAACCCTGAGCATATGGGTAAGATTCCCCAGCCAGATACTACAGAAAATTCTTTCCTGGGTAACTCAGATCCCACCCCATCTAATATCCCATCACAGGCCATTGGGCCTATTTACCATGAATATTTAATTACCAAAATTATGTTATCCCATCATACCATCTCCTCCATAAACTTATTGAGTTTAATCTTAAAGCTAGATAGATCTTTTGCCCCCACTGCTTCCCTTGGAAGGCTATTCCAAAACTTCACTCCTCTGATGGTTAGAAACCTTCGTCTAATTTCAAGTCTAAACTTCCTAGTGGCCAGTTTATATCCATTTGTTCTTGTGTCCACACTGGTACTGAGCTTAAATAATTTCTCTCCCTCTCCAGTCTTTATCCCTCTGATATATTTATAGAGAGCAATCATATCTCCCCTCAACCTTCTTTTAGTTAGGCTAAACAAGCCAAGCTCCTTGAGTCTCCTTTCATAAGGCAAGTTTTCCATTCCTCGGATCATCCTAGTAGTCCTTCTCTGTACCTGTTCCAGTTTGAATTCATCCTTCTTAAACATGGGAGACCAGAACTGCACACAGTATTCCAGGTGAGGTCTCACCAGTGCCTTATATAACGGTTCTAAAACCTCCTTATCCCTACTGGAAATATCTCTCCCGATGCATCCCAAGACCGCATTAGCTTTTTTCACAGCCATATCACATTGGCAGCTCATAGTCATCCTATGATCAACCAATACTCCAAGGTCGTCCTCCTCCTCTGTTACTTCTAATTGATGCGTCCCCAGCTTATAACTAAAATTCTTGTTGTTAATTCCTAAATGCATGACCTTACACTTCTCACTATTAAATTTCATCCTATTACTGTTACTCCAGTTTACAAGGTCATCCGGATCCTCCTATATGATATCCCTGTCCTTCTCTAAATTGGCAATACCTCCCAGCTTTGTATCATCCGCAAACTTTATTAGCACACTCCCACTTTTTGTGCCAAGGTCAGTATAAAAATATTAAATAAGATTGGTCCCGAAACCAATCCTTGAGGAACTCCACTGGTAACCTCCCTCCAGCCTGACAGTTCACCTTCAGTAGGACCCATTGTAGTCTCCCCTTTAACCAGTTCCTTATCCACCTTTCAATTTTCATATTGATCCCCATCTTTTCCAATTTAACTAATAATTCCCCATGTGGCACGGTATCAAACGCCTTACTGAAATCTAGGTAAATTAGATCCACTGCGTTTCCTTTGTCTAAAAAATCTGTTACTTCCTCAAAGAAGGAGATCAGGTTGGTTTGGCACGATCAACCTTTTGTAAAACCATGTTGTATTTTGTCCCATTTACCATTGACTTCAATGTCCTTAACTACCTTCTCCTTCAAAATTTTTTCCAAGACCTTGCATACTATAGATGTCAAACTAACAGGCCTGACTTCTTTCACCGGTAAAGGAGATATTAAACCCTGCAGTAAACCCATCCCACAGATATGCCCTATCTGTCTTGTTTAGGGTAATCCCAAAGGAGAGTCCTTATAAACCTCCATTTTAGCCAGAGATGATGCTCCTGTCCAGCTCCCCATGTTCAGCTTGCTCCCCACCCCTTCCTGTACGTTAGCCCCTGTACCCTGCTCCTGCCCCCAGGGATCTGCAGGCAGCACCTGACTTATCCCCCATTCTGTTTCCTCACTGCAGCCTTCCCCAACTGCTGTGGCAATTGCAGGCTGTGCAGGCCTCAAAGCATATTTTACAAACATGCTAAAATTTCCAGATGCTATGAAACACCTGCTTTCATTAAAAGCCCAGCAAATGTCATTACAAGATTCAGGCCTCTGGCGGTCATGCTGTTGAATGAACAGGCCACTGTCAGTGTGGAAGCGAAGCCTCGTGACGTCATCCAATCTAACCACAGCATATGATATGGAATGTCCCACTGGATCCCAGATTGTGTCGCCACGCTCAACCTAGTCCTAGTTAAATCAAGCCATGCCCCAAAAAGTAGTATGGTTTGATTTCTCCTGACCTCTTGTGAGGGAATGAGGGGTAAGTGACCACGCTGCTCTCCTTTAATTCCTCCCTCGAGAAAGAGTGGGCAAGTTCCCTGAACCCCATCAAATTCCCCCCATAGACACCCATGCAGCATGCGGACAGAAGAGGTTCACTTTCACACCCTGCCATCTCCATCTGGTGCTGGTCGCACTCATCCCTGCCAACTTTGTTGCTCTCCAGTCCTGCAATCCATTCATAATGCCATGCTGTCTGGAGTGGTTCACAGCTGAGAGTGCCAACCTCAGTGCAGATTGTCAAAAATCAGGGCAGAAACCCAAGCTGGTTATATGTCCTCTAATTAGATTTCACCAACCCAGTAACAAGTGTGAACTCCTAAAGCACTAAAACATGCCCAAGGGGGGGACAATGTGATGGTCACTTTACACCAAAAATCACAATAATATTCTGTTTACTCCCAGTCACAGAGGCCTTGCCACTTAACCCAGCTCAACTGTACTCAGATTTAAAACCAAAGACAATGCGTAGCCAATCCTGTAATAAACTAACTAAAGATTTATTAAGAAATAATTATTTACAAGGTTAAAACTGGAGACACACATGCACAAATGAGTTAGTTTTAGATTTAAAAAGATAATAGAAACTTCTATAAGCCACTCTATATGTCCTATATGTAAGCATGGGCATCTCTTATGTTTAGGAATCCTTGCTTCTCAGTGTCCAGACAGCATACAGATCCCAGTTTCTCTTTGTCCAGGGATTGTTAGCCCCTTCAGCCCAGAAACCAAGCTGATGGCATTAGTTCATGCACAGATCTCCTCTTCTTGGAGGGAGTGAGGAATGCAATCAGTAAGGTTTCTGTCCTGTGACACTACGCAATGCCTCCTTTGCCTTCAGTGGGTCATCCTCTGTACAGGATGAGCACTTTACCCTAACTAATGCTTCTTTTCCTGTTTGGTGTGAGTTACACAGACAGAGATTTAAAATGCAAACACACAATATAACTTTATATCATGGGATACAGATATAAGTAGGATTAATACATGCAGCATTCTATAAGCATTCCATAAAATCTAAGCACATTCTTATAACACTGATATCTAACTATACTAGGTGAGCCAGACTGGTTTCCAGCAATGCATTTGTCAGTGTTTAGTGAGGCCCTGGGCCTTGGCGTGAGCTGGCTCCTAGTCTGCCAGCATCACGCATGTCCTGGCTCTGGGACAACCCACTACACTTAGTAAGCTTCAAGGTGCTGAACAATTTCGGAAGCAACTGGATGATTTTAATCAATTCTCTGTTAGCACCCCCACACCCAAATGCAGCTAGTTCACTACTGGGAGTGTTTGCTATCTATTTGGTAGGTACAGACCACTCTGGGATCTGCCAACCCCGGTCCTGGATCCTCATGCAGCTAGGAGCCCGCCGCCTGGGATTCCCACAGCCTCTCGAACACCACTCCATACCCCCTAAGCTGTGTTTGGAAATCCCTCCCCTGTCTTCTCTAACACGCCTGCTATGGCCACCCTGTCCCCATTTCCCCCTAAACCTCACTAGTCAGCTAAAGCCCCACACTGATGTGTTTGAAACTCCCTCCTCTTCCTCATCTGCTACTATATGCCTGCTTCCGCTGCTGCTCCGTGCTCCTCCCTGTTCTCACTGGTCTGGTGTGGCTCCCAGCTGAGTGAGAAACTCCCTCCTCCTCCTCCTCCTCCCTCTCCCCTCTGTTACCAAATGCCTACTGCTACTGCTGTGGGCTAGAAGTGGCCGGCTGTTCGTGCCCCCTTCCCTGTTCTCACTGGTGTGCCACCACATGGCACCATGAGAGAGCAGTTTTCTGTGCTGCTGCTCTGCCTGGTCCAAGTAATAGAGGGCTTTTCCTGCACCATCGTGGACCTAAATATTCTCCCCTCTCTTCTGGTAACCGAGCTGGAGGAGATGGATCAGTATAACAAAGCTGATTTGGTCTGAAGCTGCCACAGCAAGTCACTCTGGCTATCTAGCCCTTAAACCGTCAAACCAGACAACAGCCCCCACAATTTAATGTGTGGCAAGGTCACTGCACTGCCATACTGACTGTTGCTAACTTATTTATGCCAATTTGTTAAGAAGAAGATGGGTCATTTCCCTCTGTGCATATTTTATTCCACTGTTCAGCTGTCCACTGCCTTATCTCAATCCCCATCTTGATTCTCTGTGTAAACTACATATAAGCACACAATCTTTCTCTATTTAATGCTCCTCAAATTGTCTGTTTAAAAATAATTAGTTGTCTTTTCTGATCCTAGCAATGGGATGTTAGTCAGTATGTATTCAGCTTTAATTGCATGGGTTAAACTTTGTTTCTCTTGTTATGAAAATGTTTTGAAAAAGTTACTGACCTTCCTTTCAGTTCTTTAATGAAAAGATTTTTATGTACAGAATCAGCAAGATAAAAAGCTGCTTTGTTTCTTTCCTCATGCAGACAACTCATTTTGTATTGTTTTGAGTTTGGCTGTTGGGAACCACACCTGTATGAATCACGTTACAGATCTTCATAAAGCAGTAAGAACTGGCCAAAATTAAACTGCAAAAGCATAAAACACATTACTATTAACTAACCTTTTATTGGTCTGTTTTATACTAAAAACAGAATAATAATCTGAATTAAGATAAATTTTCTTCATAGCCTGCCTATTATGTATAGATATTACAGGCATCCACAGTCAATTTCAACTTTTTTATTCTTTTGTGAATTTGTTCTGACTTGAATTTTATTTTATTTATTAAAAGGGCCTTAAAGTCACCAAATGAACTGATTACTAATGGGAAAGTTCTGAAAATGTTTACCACATAACGAATCAGCAGTAGCCTATTCTCCAGTTTTTAGCATGTGAATCTTGATAGTGCTGGCTGCCTATGTGGTAGCTATTGGGACAAAAGTTATACTAAAAATCCTTGGGTCTAGTGGCAAGAAAAGAATGGTGCATGAGTTTGTGTGCATACAGTTTTTAATGCCTTTTAAACAACCTGGAATGGGCTAAGAGGCATTAGAAGTACAGGACACAATGCACAGTTATGGACTGGTGGTGCACAAGTGCCTTAAGCAGCACTGCCAATGCACTTCAGTCTTGACCTTACACCCCCTCTTCTCAGTTTTGTGCCTCTTGAATATTCATTAATGAGGCTATGATTTAGTCACAGGTATTTTTAATAAAAATCACGGACAGGTCATGGGCAATAAACAAAAATTCATGGCCCGTGACCTGTCCATGACTTATACTATAAATACCCCTGACTAAATCTGTCGGGGTAAGGGGGGAGCTGCTGCTGCTGGGGGGTAGCCTGCTGCTGGTGGGAGGTGCCCCGGGGAGCCGCTGCTGGGGGGAGGGGGCGGTGGCACCAGCTGCTGAGGGCCGCTGAGAAGCAGCTGCTCCAGCCACTCCAGGACTGCTGCTGAGGGCCACCAAGCAGCAGCTGCTCTGGCCACCCCTGGGACCGCTGCTCAGACAGTCCTGGGGCCAGCTGCACCTACGGCTGTTGGGGCCACACCTACAGCCCCAGCAGTGACCAGTGCGGCTGGCTGCCCGCCCCAGGTGCGGCTGGCTGCCCTCGGGAGCAGCCGGTGTGGCTGGCTGCCTGGGCAGTTCTGGGGTCAGCCACACTGGCTGCCGCAGAAGTCACGGAGGTTGTGGAAAGTCATGGAGTCCATGTCTTCTGCGACCTCTGTGACAAACACGGAGCCCTATTCATTAACTAGTGTGCAGTACTGAGGAAGCCATCCTGATTTTTTCACACAGTGCTCCACAAACTTCCCAATAGGTCCAGATCTCGTGAAAATTGCAAGTTGTAAATTGTCCTTAATAATGAAAATTCAAATTCCAGTATTCACATTCCTAGCAGAATTTTTGGTTTTGCTTCAAAGCAGTTTTTGATAATACAACTGTCATGCTGTTAACATCACTACTGAGATGGTAGAAATCAAACAGAGCAGCTGCAGTTTAGAGTGGGTCATGCTGATGCTGTCTGTGTAACAGAGGTACATGCTGTAGTAGGTGGGTTCTCCAGCTGTGACTTGTAGAACAAGTGTACACAGTGACTTGTTGGCTTCTGACTTCCCACCAGAGACATGTTTTAATAGATCACAAATTTTTTCCTATTCCTTCTAATCTGAGTACTTAAACTGCGTCTTAATTTATATTTAGGCACCTGAGTGGCCTGACTTTGAAGGGCTGGTCACTAAAGCTCCTATTTGATTTCAGTGGAAGACGTTAGTGCTCTGACCACCTTAGGTACCTAACTATGGAGTTAGGTGCCTAAATTCAAGTATCCAGATTTGAACATTTCAGTTAAGATACAGGTACACAAACAGTTAAGTGTATTGTTTAACTTTTTAATTGAAAATCTTTCAAAATGTTTTAGATATGAATAGATAGAAAATCTGATTACTAAATAGGACTTCCTTTGTACATTTAAATATGCTTAGGGCAAAGAGACAGCATTACAAGAAAAACCAGCAGCATGCAGAAATGTTGTTCTTCTGACACAGCCAGAATTCTTGCTTGATGCTTCCTCTTACACATCTTGGATGCTATATTGAGAACTGCAATAATAAACATTATTTTATTTTAGAAATTCTTATGCCATAAAAACAGGAAGTATATTTGAATAACATTTCATGCTCCTTCATGCAGTATTAGGGCACAGACTTGCATACTGCATTGCAGTTTAAAAGCCAATTATTTGCATTGGTACTGTAAAGTTAAAGCCATCAAATAACTTCGCTTTAACCCCTTTTTAATTTGCAGTTCTTTATTAAGGGTCTATATTAGACCAAGGTTTCTCAACCAATGGGTCATGACTAAGGCTATGTTTTAATGACGGGTATTTTTAGTAAAAGTCACAGACAGGTCACAGGCAGTAAACAAAAATTCACAGCCCATGACCTGTCCATGACTGAAACTTGGGGGATGGGGATCGCATGGCCCTGCAGGCAGAGGCAGCATCATGATGGAGGGGCAGCTAGGGAAAGGGGGAGCTAGTCCCCACAAATTTGAGTGATGCTGCAATCCCATGCATCAGACACCAGTGCCGTTCTCACAGATTTGGCCTGACCAGCCAGCCAAAACTGAGCAGCACTGCAACATCGCATCATCTGGAACAAGGAGCCATGCCCAGCCAGCCCCATGGGACAGGAGCTGTGGGAGCTTGCTGCTGTGGTACATACAGTGCACTTAAATTCTTATGACATAAACATGTGTGTTCTATATTGTGGGCAAGAAATATTTCGTAAGCTAGATGTTTTTTGTACTAAAGTTATTTATTGGGTCGTAACTGGCCATCAACATTTACAAATGAGTCCTTAGCCCAAAAAGGTAGAGAACCACTGTATTAGACAGATCTATTTTGACCTTGTCTCACTGTACAATATAAATCTCTTCATTCCAATCTAATAATTTGATGATGCAGAAAACAACTGATGCAACAGATCTAAACACAAGTTTCATGTGTATTTCATCAGTTTTGTATATAACGTTCACAGAAAAAAATCCTTGGCCAAGATAATTGCTAAGATCCAGAATCTTGTGACGTTAGGGTGCTTTCAGTCCCATTGAAAATAGTGGGATTTGAGGTATTCAGTATCAAGATCCAGGCTCTAAATTTGACTAGATTTACTGAAACTGAAAAGTTTCAGAGTAGTAGCCATGTTAGTCTGTATTCGCAAAAAGAAAAGGAGTACTTGTGGCACCTTAGAGACTAACAAATTTATTTGAGCATAAGCTTTCGTGAGCTACAGCTCACTTCATCGAATGCATTCAGTGGAAAATACAGTGTGGAGATTTATATACATAGAGAACATGAAACAATGGATGTTACCATACACACTGTAACAAGAGTGATCACTTAAGGTGAGCTATTACCAGCAGGAGATCCGGGGCGGGGGGAGACTTTTTGTAGTGATAATCAAGGTGGGCCATTTCCAGCAGTTGACAAGAACGTCTGAAAAATTTCTTCGAAGTTTTGCAGATAGTCACAGTTCAAACTCATTCCTCCACTCCATTCTCTCCATCACCCTTGTAAACAATTGGGAAGAGTCTTTCAAGCTAAACTCATAAAAAGCTACCACTGCATTAAAAATAAAGGTTTGTTCACTTAGTGCTATGCTATTGCTATTATTCTAAGCACTTGATCTTGGCTGGAGTAGTAACTCATTCCTTTAGCTCATCTGTAAACTAGTAATGCAGTACAGCACAAAAACCACTGTCAGCCAGTCAGAGAACTTCATATTTTGTTTACAGAAAAAGTTGACAAGAGATTCCTCCACTCTGAATTTCTTAACTCAGACTCTCAGCATTGGGTTCAGAGAGCAGCCTTCTCCCAGGCAGCCTTTTTTTTGTTTTTGTTTTTATGGCTGCTTGAATCACCCGTGGGGGCTTCGTTAGCTGCTCACTTGCCAGGGATTAGGTAGGAACAGTGCACCCTATCATAATTAAATTCTTAAAGTCTCTTTGAATTTGAGGTTGAAACACATTCTTGCCTTGCACATCAATTTATACAAAATGCTTTTAATTGGGTAAACTTGAATTTTAAAAATAAAATTGATTTAAAAAAAATCTTGGCACTTATTATGTAATATTACCTCAAACTGTTAAATGAGCATGTGTGGTAGTAATATTTTACATATGTAGTGTTGAGAAATTTACACAACTAAGCCATTGGCTTTTTTTAGTACCATATGTTTTTACTATGGCAACAATTGCAGCAGGAGTTTGTGGACTGTCACTTACACTGCCATGGTTTTAATAACAGTTATCTTGTGAACCATTATGTTAAGTATGGAATCCTTAATGTACAAAATTCTATCAGTTTAGTGTTACAATTGTCAATGAAAACTCTTGTGATTCAAGTTAGAACCTTCAAAAATAACTGAATGTTACGTGCATGTAAGAACCATCTTTATGAAAGTGCAACTAAATGTGTAAAATTAAATTTAGCAGTGTCTGTTTTTTTAAATAAACTTTTTAAAGCAACAAAATTAAAGGATGCTCTTAAAGCTTCAGCATATCCTTTGACTCACTCTGTGCTGCTCATTCCAAGCAATTGAATGTAATGGACCTATTTCGCTATTCCAGGAAGAATGGCATAACCGATTTTTAAATCCAGAGTAGACTCTTTAAATGTAAATGTATGTATTTTGTGCGGTTTAAGTCAGCCCTTAATGTTGGCGTATAAGGCTTTCTTGTGTTTATATAGATATATTGATTTAAAGGAGCAATTCTGGTACACTATTTTTTGAGAAATTTAGTTTTGTTCATATTAGACATGATCTGAATACAATTAAGTCTAGAATCTTCATTTAATATTCAGACTCCTTAGGACCTGATCTTCAGTGCCTTTAATCTGCTTTAGCAGCACAAAGGTGTCCAAAAGTGTTATTAACAGAGGAGAGGGCTTCTTGGGTTGTACATCAGTGTCTCCCAGTTTCCTAGAGTAGTGTGTGTGGCAGGAGAGCATTGAGTTCTTGCAATTCCTCACTTTCACAACAGCCCCATAAGGGCCAAATGGATTTGGGTTTTAAGCCATTTTTGGCTTCTGTCCACATGACAACCTTCCCCATTGGATCTTGAGGATTGTGGTCCTGGTGTGTCATACAGATTTTAGATCTAAACAGTGTCACGTACATGGACATTAGATTTTAAACAAGCTCTCTTTATCTAGCAAACCACAACAGTGCATATTGAGCATGTTGGGAGAAAGGTAATTCTTTTTTTGAAGATACAAGTCATTTTTAAAAGTGCGATACTGTGTTGCAGTTAATTATATCTGTAGATTGGGTCTTTTTCTTTAGCAGTGCCTGGTGCCTTTTGTTTATCTGAAGGAATATTTATCTGTAAATTGATCAATAATAGCCTATGGGTACATTGCAGAGAGACGTTAGCAGTGTTTTGACTTCAGAGTTTGCATTGCTTCACAATCATGTCAGAATCTGCTGGCCTTTTGCCTTGGGGTGTATGTAACCATGCACCTGTGTGGTAATATGCTGGCTGTTCTATCCTTCAGCTACCTTAAACAGGAATGCTGACTCGGCACGCAAAGAGGACTCTGTAACTTTAACAGTAAGTTGTGCTTCAACCTGTACTTGGGTACTCTGTTTACTCAGAATTATTTTAGGGTGACAGAGTTGTCATGGAGGTCTTTCCAACCCTCATCTTTTCCCATGGGAGAGCACTTGCTTTACAGTCATGTTGGGGTAAAGACAAAAAAAAGTGATCTCCATTGCCCACAAAACATATCTTCCCAAGTAAGTGGATGAGTACAGTAAATTTGCAAGACTGATATGTACAGTTTAAAAACTTAGTCACCAGAACTGCAACTTTCTTTTTCTGATCCTCAAATTCTGACCTTGTAACTCCACATAAAAATCCTTAATGTGAAATGTCTGTTGTGCAGTTTTAAAGTTTGTTGTCTGTTGAATTAGACCATTTTTACTTTGTAGCTTTTTCGGCTGTGTGGTAAGAATTTTTGTGCTGTGAGACTTCTTGTTTGTACATTTTGGTGATTTGCTTAGTTAACTAAACTTTCTCTTGCTTTGGCTGTGAAGCTTGTTCTGTCCCCAAAGCTCCATGTGAGAATGTTCTTTGAGTCTATAGCTCATATACAGATATTCGTAGCTTTGACATCAGACTGTAGCTCATACACAGGGGAGCAAAGAGGAATTATAGACCTCATCAGCCTAACTTTGATACCTGGAAATATACTGGAACAAATTATTAAAAAATCTGTTTGTAAAGCACCTAGAGGATAATAAGGTTATAAAGAATAGCCAGAATAAATTTGTCAAGAACAAATCATGCCAAACCAACCTAGCTTCCTTCTTTGACAGGGTTACTGGACCAGTGGATAGGGGAGAAGCAGTAAGGCTTTTGACACAGTCCCACATGACATTCTCATAAGCAAATTAAGGAAATATCTAGATAAAACTGCTGTAATGTGGGTGCACAACTGGTTGAAAGACTGTATTCAGTTAGCAGTTACCAATGGTTCGCTGTCAAACTGGGAGGGCTTATCTAGTGGGGTTCTGCAGGGGTCAGTCCTGGGTCCAGTACTAGTCAATATTTTCATTAATGACTTGGATAAGAGAGTGGAGAACATGCTTATAAACTATGTGGACGCCACCAAACTGGAAGGGATTGCAGACAATATTATAATTCAAAATGTATGACAGCTGCCCAGTGTCCCAATCACACAAATTAATATTGAGCTAGACACTCTTTGATGGTAATCACCAAGAACGTAGTTTTATCCTAATTAATAACCAGACCAATGTGTGTTCCTTCTTGCCTGTCCAGATCAGCCATCAGCTGCAGGAATTAATCAGAGTCGGTGGGACATTGTCCACAGTGTATTCAAGATCTTGAAGTGGAATGGTGTTGGGTTGAACACCACCGACAGCTGCCTTCTCAAGTGCATCCATCAATCAATGGATGGTGGCAAGATGCAGTCTTGCCAAACTCCCTTGCAGATAGGAAACCCTGGCATGTTTCTGCCATGGACTCAAATGCAGCTTTCTGCTCTCTTTTAGAGCTCTGTTATCAATGACACCGTCTTCTGAGGATTGCCTCGATGCCTCATCAGATCCCATAAACTTGCTTGATACACTGAATAAAAGGCCTGACAGAAATCTATAAAAAGTACTGTGCACAGCTTATTAAATTCAGCCATCTTTCAAAAAAAACTGTCTCAAGGTAAAGATCTAGTCAACAGTGGAATGATCAAGTCTAAAGTTGCACGGAGTATTTCAGCCTTTGCCACAAATTGCATCATTGATTCAAGACACTAATACAGAAGCGAATTCTTTCCTTGGATCTGATGATAGCATAATACCTCTATAATAGTGACTTTCAGTGTTAGTGAACAGGTATTGTTGAAACACACGAGGTCCATGGATTTAACTAAAGATGTAGTGTTGCACCAGTTTAAAAAGTTGCCACTTGTGTGTGGACACTCTCTTAACATGGGTTTAAATTAAGTTTAGTTTGGACTAAAATTTAAGGTGTGGTGATAAATTGTTACCTAGTTTAGTTTTATACCTTATAAAATAGTTTAGCTAAGATGGTCCAGTTAAAAGCCTAGCCTAGGTTTATATAAATGTAGTCTGTTTAAATGGAAAAGTTTTGCCACTTACATGACTGTAGATGCTTTTATACTGCTGTAAGTGGCTTTTTTGATTGTCTAGACACCTTCCCAAGCAACAGAAGTCAAACCAAACAAAGTCACTCTTATACCAGAATAAGAGGGTCTGTATGGGGGTTTATATTAATTAAGCTGTTCACCTTAAGTTATATTGAAAAAATTTACCTGTGTAAACAAAGCCTTTTATCCTAATCCAGACAACCTAGACAGGCATCAGTGCATCAATTTTGATTCACATTTTGAAGATCCTCTCCATGACCATAACTATAGGTTTTTAAAGAATGGATTTGGGGCATAAGTATGTGGTATATTAAGAAAGGACAATTGCATGATAACTTGTTTTATATATCCGTGTAATCACTTATACAAAGGGCCTTGGTGATGGCCTATTCTGAAATAAGACCCTAAGGGCAGTTGAATGAATTCAGTTTAAGGAAGGAATATATTCTGCATAAATCGGATGGAGAAGCCTGAGCAGATAAATCAAACCCTTCTACACTTGATTAAATTTAAAAGAAAAAAGACAAAGTAGCTTTCCACCTCTGTAAGTTAAAGCAGTAGTTCTCAACTTGGAGTCCATGGCCCACAGGGAGACCATGAGCCAGTTTCAGGGGGTCCCTGAGCACTGGTGCCCTGTGGAGCAGAAGCCCCAAACCCATGGGCGGAGTTGGAGAGGAGCACGGGGAGAATTGCCCCTCCCCCCCCAAACTGCAGTGCCTTAACCAGAGAGGGACAGTTCTGGGGGCAGCTCAACACATTCCCTCTGTCCCCAAAGCCCCACCCCCTGGCCAGGTCTGAGGTGGGAAGCCAGAGCTGGGCAGTGCGGTGTGGCTGCTACTATGGAGGATGCAGCCATGGCACTCCCCTATCTCCTCCTCCTCAGCTCCCAGCCCCTTTTGACTGCTTGCACAGCTGGTCAGAGCCGCCCTGGCCAAGGGACCTAGTTCTGGCAGAGCCCTTAGGGAGCACTGACTGTTTGGAGGCCCTCCTGGCACAGCTCCTAGCTATCTTCCAGCATTACAGCACCTATCGCTTGCCATTCAGGAAAATGAAGGACTCAGTTATGAGGGAAGGGAAGGGGGAAATGGAGGGGCTTATCCCCTGGCATGGAGGAGAGGGTAATGGGTGGTACACAGAACCCCTTGGATGGGCAGAGTGGGGAATGGGGGACACAGCTCCTGCAGTGTGGGACGAGTGTATGTGAGGTTGCAGGCATTCCTAAAATTGGATGGGATAGGAGGGTGGAACACAGGGAATTTGAAGGGGGAGTGGAGGAACGTAAAGAGCCCCACGTGTGTGTAATGCGCTCAGCCTACAGAAGCAATGAAGTGTGCAACCCTCTTAATTATCATATCTTATTGAAGTGTGGAGCCCTTTGGTTTTAAAGATTTAGGCTGTTACAGTCACCCACATTGGGTGAGTTCTCATGCATGTCAAAGTTGTTACCCACTTGTGTTTATTATGAGGAACAGAGCTGGCTGTTAACAGGAAGACAAACTTTTATTGAAAGTGAACTTAAAGTGAGAAAATAACTTGCTTTGTATGAAACCTCAGTGGCACTCAGTTGAAAGTGTAGAACATCACACATAATGTGGGCAGAAAGCTGCAAACATAATATGTTGCAGTTAAGATAAATGTGAAGCATCTATTTTCCAGAGCAATTCTTATTGAATAAGATATGAGTAATGAGATGTTGGGAAGATGTTGCTCACAGTACAGTGGCAAAAATTCTGGCACTATGCTATAAAAGATATGAAAGTTTAAAAAAAAAAAAAAAAGGGCAACCTAATGCTCAATTTTCTAGAATTTAAAGAATCATAAGGAATCATTTTTACTTTTTATAAACACTACACCTCTGATTGCGATTGTAGGTTATCTCCTGAAATTATAAGAAGCTGGGACAGCCAAGTTGAGAAGAGGCTTTGGGGAATAGAATGCCAAGGTTTAAAAGTGGAAAGCTTGGTGAGACTCTCACTCTGCATTTGAAGTGTTACTTGGGCAGATTTGGAGTGGCAAATGTGTTAAATTTCTTAGTAATGACTTGATACGTTCTCTCTGAACACTTACAAAATCCCATGTATAAACCTAAAATACCTGCATATGGTACACTCTGAGACATGATTTGAGACGTGAATGGAATGAGAGTAGATATGCCAGAACTTGTTAAAAGGAAGAGGTGGTTATTAAGTATTCTGAAATACATGGTCTTTCAAAGTAAATATATAATAGAATGTGATCAGTACAGTTGTATAGTTGTTGTAATATAGAGTGTGCAACTAATTTGAGATTGAAAATGTAATTTATAATAGTCTAGTTAGACTTTCAAGGATTGGATGATTTTCAGTGTTGTATGCCTAAACTTAGGTCCCTGCGTAAACTGATTTTTTTTCAAACAAGCTACGTGGCATCTCCCATTGGACTATCTATTTAGGTGCCTGAATATGGACTTAGGAATCTTTAGGCATCCAATTTTGAAAATCTCAGCAAATAAATGAGAAATTATGTCCCCCATTTTATTTCAAAACATTTATCTTGCTTTGTTCATCACTTACCGTCAGTTTTCTGCTGCTTTCTGATTTGACACTGACCAAAAACTTGTGATACAGATCTCATGAGTAGTGTGAAAACATTTCATATTTGGGTAAACCAACATTAAAAAATGCATGTTTGTGGGTGTGGGCAGAAGAGTTTTTTGGGGGATAGGCTAAACAACAGAGTGATAGAGGCCATTAGAGGCAAAAAGCCTTGGTTAAAAATTGGAAATAAAATCGTAGTTAGGAAAATAGGAAGGGGTGTAAACTGTGGCAAGTCAAATGTAAAAGTAGAGTTAGGCGAAAAAAGAATTTAAAGAGCAACTAGTAAGACATCTTAACAACAAACAAAAATATTATACATCAATAGCAGGAAGGTGCTAAAGAGCACTCAAGGAAGATAATGCCATTGCAGAGAAGCTAAATTAATTCTTTATATCAGTCTGCACAGCAGAGGATGTGAGGGAGATCCCCACTCCTGATCCTCAGATTTGTGACCTAAAAAGAATGGAACTGTCCCAGATTGAGGTGTCAATAGAGGAGACTTAGGAACAGATTGATGAATTAAAGAGTAAGTCACTGGGACCAGATGGTATGTATTCACCAGGAGTTCTGAAGGAACTCAAATATGAAATTACAGAACTACTAACTGTGGAATATAACATATCACTTGAATCAGCTGCTGTACCAGATGACTGGAGGATTTGATAATTTTTAAGAGAAGACTCCAGAGGCAATCTTGGCAATTAAAGGCTGTCAAGGTTCCTTCTCCACTCTGAACTCTAGTGTACAGATGTCGGGACCTGCATGAAAGACCCCCTAAGCTTATTCTTACCAGCTTAGGTTAAAAGCTGCCACCACCAAACTGTTACACAAAGAACAGGGGAAGTGCCCACTTGGAAACGTCTCCCCCCCCCCCCAAGCACTACACCCCCTTTCCTGGGGAAGGCTGGATAAAAGTCCTTACCAATTTGCATAGGTGAACACAGACCCAAACCCTCGGATCTTAAGAACAATGAAAAAAGCAATCAGGTTCTTAGAAGAAGAATTTTAATTAAAGAAAAAGTAAAAGAATCACCTCTGTAAAATCAGGATGGTAAATACCTTACAGGGTAATCAGATTCAAACCATAGAGAGTCCCTCTAGGCAAAACCTTAAATGATAAAAAGACACAAAAACAGGAATATACATCCCATTCAGCACAACTTATTTTATCAGCTATTTACACAAAACAGAATCTAACACATATCTAACTAGATTGCTTACTCACTCTTTACAGGAGTTCTGACCTGCATTCCTGCTCTGGTCCCGGCAAAAGCATCACACAGACAGAGAGGACCCTTTGTCCCCACTCCAGCTTTGAAAGTATCTTGTCTCCTCATTGGTCATTTTGGTCAGGTGCCAGTGAGGTTATTTTAGCTTCTTAACCCTTTATAGGTGAAAGGGTTTTTCCTCTGGCCAGCAGGGATTTAAAGATGTTTACCCTTCCCTTTATATTTATGACACAGGCTGATAAGCCTAACTTCAGTACCAGGCAAATTGGTTGAAACTGTAGTAAAAAACAGAATTATCAGACACATAGATGAATATGATTTGGTGGGGAAGTGTCAACATGCCTTTTATAAAGGGAAATCATATCTCACCAATCTATTAGAATTCTTTAAGGGTCCACAAATACGTAGAAAAGGGTGATCCAGTGGATATAGTGTCCTTGGACTTTTAGAAACCCTTTGACAAGGTCTCTCATCAAAGGCTCTTAAGCAAAGTAAGCAGTCATGGGATAAGAGGGAAGGTCCTCTCATGGATCAGTAATTGGTTAAAAGGCAGAAAAAAAAGGGTAGGAATAAATGTCATTTTTCAGAATGGAGGGATGTAATAATGATGCCCTATAGGGATCTGCACTGGGACCAAGGCTGTTCAACATATTCATAAATGATCTGGAAAAAGGGGTAAGCAGTGAGGTGGCAAAGTTTGCAGACAATACAAATTTACTGAAGATAGTTGAGTCCAAGGCAGACTGCAAAGAGTTACAAAGGAATCTCACAAAACTGGATGGTGGGGAAATAAAATGGCAGATGAAATTTAATGTTGATAAATGCAAAGTAATGCACATTGGAAAACCTAATCCCATCTTTACTTACAAAAGGATGGATTATAAATTAGCTGTTACCATTCAAGAAAGAGATCGTGGAGTCCCCATGTATAGTTATCTGCAAACATCTGCCCAATATGCCACAGCAGTCAAAATGCTAACAATGTTAGGAACCGTTAGGAAAGGGATAGATAATAAGACAATAAATATCATAATGCCAGTATATAAATCAATGGTATGCCCAAACCTTGAATACTGCATGCTATTCTTGTTACCCCATCTAAAAAAATTATTAGAATTGGAAAAGGTACAGAGAAGGACAACAAAAATTATTAGGGGTGTGGAACAGCTTCCCTGTGAGAAGAGATTAAAAAGATTAGGACTTTTCATTTTAGAAAAGAGATGGGGAGGGGGGAACAAATGATAGCAGTCTATAACATGATGGTGTGCAGAAAGTGAATAAGGAAGTGTTGTTTACTCCTTCTCATAACACAAGAACTAGGGGTGACCAAATGAAATTAATAGGCAGCAGGTTTAAAACAAACAAAAGGAAGTACTACTTCACACAACGCACAGTAAACCTGTGGAACTTTTTGCCAGAGGATGTTGTGAAGGCCAAAAATATAACTGAATTAAAAAAAGAAATAACATAAGAATGGCTATACTGGGTCAGCCCAGTATCATGTCTTCAGACAGTGGCCAATGCCAGGCTCTTCAGAGGGAATGAATAGAACAAGTAACCATCAAGTGATCCATCCCCTGTCATCCACACCCAACTTCTGGCAATCAGAGGGTAGGGAAACCCAGAGCATGGGGTTGCATCCTTGACCATCTTAACTAATAGCCATTGATAGGCATCTTCCATGAATTTATCTAATTCCTTTTTGATCCTCTTTCTTGTTTTGGCCTTCCAAACATCCCCTGGCCACAAGATAAAAGCATGGACAACAGGTTCTTCAAAGGTATTTGCCAAGATTGTCAGGAACACAACCCCGTGCTCTGGGTGTCCCGAAACCTCTGACTGCTAGGTGCTGGACAACAGGGGATGGATTATTCGATTATTGCCCTGTTCTGTTCATTCTCTCTGAAGCATCTGGACTGTCAGAAAACAGGATAGTGGGATAGATGGACAATTGGTCTGGCCCAGTATTATCATTCTAGTGTTCTTATATTATCACTTAAGATTAAACTAAACTCAAATACTAGCTTAATTCATAGCATCAGTCCTGATAGTATCGTAAGGGAGAAGAACTAAAAGCAAAATAGTTTCATTTGTTGGCTAAGTGAAACTAAATTAAAACTTGATGTTAGGCATACACATTTGATATTTACCTTGAGTAATGAAACAAGGCATGGACTCACTAATGAGTTTTTATGCCACCCTGATCTTGATTGGGATTCTGGGTATTATGATAATACAAATGGTAGCAATATGAATTTAGTGAGCCTGTACTACCATAGCTTGTGCAGGGGGCAGCATACTGCACTAGTGAGGATGGTATTGAGGCAACTAATTTGCTTTGTGGTGGTTTTGATGGTGGTATCTTTGTCAAAATTTTGTTTTTTAATTAAAACCTGCTGTATGAAACTTTAATTTTAGCCTGTCTTCCCACATAAAATATTAGACTACCTTTCTTGGTGCTTCCTCTTTCAATACCTCTTCTGCTTTCTTATTGTCATCTGCAACAGAGTAAGTCTTCTGTTCTAATCCTTCCAGGCCCTGGATGGCTCCTCCTACTATATATACCTCTCTCTGTTTATTCCTGTTCCACTCAACCCTTTCTCCTTAAAGTTCCCAATATTCTCCCACAGTTTTTCTTTGCACCTTCTTGTGTGTTGTTCCTTATGGTTGGAACAGTTCCTCTCTCATGTTCCAGATAATCATCTTCTCCTTCAAATCTCGACATTCCTTCTGCAAGACCTTATAATGGTAACCCTGCAAGACTTTTGTGCAAACTGAAGCTTGTAGCGTTACCTAGTATATTGTCTGAACTAGACTGTAAACTACTTGGGGCAGGGATTATGTAATTGTTTTTGTATAATGCATGAGAATATTACTGGCACTCCATATACAAATATAATTGGAAAATGAATTCTAGTATGTTAAAACATTGCTAATTAGTGCTCACCAGCTTGATTTTAATTAAAAGTAAAGTTAAATGTCCTCAATATGCCCTTGCAAATAGAATCCCTAACTTTACAGGCAGAAATCCAAGAATTGAAAAACTGGTATCTAGCCAGTTAGACCAGCTGATTATCTAATGCCTATAGTAAACTACTTGTGGACTATTTGCCTGCTCTGTGAGACTAAGCAAACCATCAGTGTATAACTAAAGTTGTTCTCGTGTGTAGTCACCTCTAAAAGGACACACATTTTTGTAACTACTTCTACCTGTGCTTTGAAATCTGTAGAATAAAAAAAATTTATTGATGTGTTGCAGCATTTGTGAATGTATTGTCGCATTTAGGCACTTATATTCTGTAAGAAACTGCATAAATTCAAGTATTTCTCCCATCTGTCACTTCCCTGCATGCATCAAAAGTAGATCAGTCAAATATAAGTACCAAAAATTTGGGTGCTGTTTGTCCTATCAGATCAGAGTGGAATAAAAATGACTTTTTTAAATCAATTTTAATCAACACTGAAAATATTTAAATCAGATGTATTTTACATTTTACTCATTCTTTAAAATGAGAAGAAAGTGAGTTTTTAAATTGTTAACGTGGATGTTCTCTACTTGTTCCTTTAGTTTTCCAGTAGTTAGTAGAAAGTCTGTGTAAAATATGAAATTCTACTAAGAAGTTTTATGCTTAAAATCCTCATCTGCACTGAAGAAATACACAGATACAGGAAAAACAGAACACCTACTTGCACTTCCCCACCTCAGTTTCCTCAGCACTCTTGAGATTTTTTTGGGTTTAAGTCAGTGTCCCCAGTGGAATCCAGGATCCCACTGTCTGCACATAGTCTCTCCCTCTCTGTCCTTTGCACCTGGCTTCCTTTCTTCTTCCTTAGCTGGTCACTCAGTTAAACAAGACCTCTCTGCTGTGAAAGCATGCCTCTCTGATTCTCTTTCCTAACCAAGCTTCCTGTGTCTCTCTTAACATAGTTGATACGACATACACTGAGGCATGAAATGATACAGCAGTTTCAAAACATCAGTCTGAATTCATGTAGTTTATATAGGCAGATTCTCTAAATTATCATAGGTTTCAGAGTAACAGCCGTGTTAGTCTGTATTCGCAAAAAGAAAAGGAGTAATTGTGGCACCTTAGAGACCAACCAATTTATTTGAGCATAAGCTTTCGTGAGCTACAGCTCACTTCATCGGATGCATACTGTGGAAAGTGTAGAAGATCTTTTTATACACACAAAGCATGAAAAAATACCTCCCCCCACCCCACTCTCCTGCTGGTAATAGCTTATCCCACCCCCACCGCCCCCCAACGTTCTTGTTAAACCCTGGATTTGTGCTGGAAATGGCCCACCTTGATTATCATACACATTGAAAGGAGAGTGATCACTTTAGATAAGCTATTACCAGCAGGAGAGTGGGGTGGGGGGAGGTATTTTTTCATCTTTTGTGTGTATAAAAAGATCTTCTACACTTTCCACAGTATGCATCCGATGAAGTGAGCTGTAGCTCACGAAAGCTTATGCTCAAATAAATTGGTTAGTCTCTAAGGTGCCACAAGTACTAAATTATCACAGTGACTGAAACTGCACCTTGCATCTAATATGCCCAAATTAGTCTGCTTGGAGAAGTTTCTTGTATATAGCTGAATATCCCTGATGATAGGACTCAGTTGTATATCTGTCTCCTAAGCAGAACCAAATTTAATTGATCATTTCAGTAGTGTGGTAAAAAACTTTTTTTTGTTAAATCCCTTAAGCATGATTACAGTAAAATTTATTGTAAATGTAAGCAAGAAATTTTTGCATTTGTCTCATGTTCTAGTATATTAGGTTTTCAAAAACAGCCCAGTATGGTTGACATTGGTTTATAAATAATTTCATTTTATTACTGAGTCAAAAATAGACTTTCTTGTTGGGGGTCTTTGTGGTTTTTTTATGTGATAGTGTTCTAGATGCCACTGAAGCATGATTATTAATAAATTGTTGCCAAAATATTGCATTTGGTGCAATTCAGAAGTGTTAGCATGTAATCAAATCAACGTAAAATATCTCAAATTTCTGTTCCAGCAGATCCTTACATGGCAGTATGCGTGCATAGCAGCTGCTAATGTTGCCTGTTCAGTGGAGAGTCTGATTAGCATGAATAATCTTTCAAGATGCCCAGTTCTACATTTTCATATTTAAAAAAATAACAAGTGTCGAGTTAAAAATAAGGAAGATGGAGAGACTTACCTGGTTTAGAAAAGTTTGGGTACTTGCCTATTGTGTTTAAATTGGCCTGTAGCCATCCTGCCTTGGGCTGTATGCTTATTAGATCTCACAAGGCTGGGACAGAACTTAATTGGAGACCTTCAAGGAATATATGTAGGTGCTGCAGAAAGACATTAGTGACTCAGTAGGTAGCAATCTCATCTGAGTCAGGTAGATGGTCCTCCTCCAGCTCCCAGTTGTATAGGGTCCAAACACCATAACAGATGCACTGGAATACCCCATGAAAAGGTCCTGGTCAAATTTCAGTGGTGATAATTACCTTCCACCGTCACCCAAGCTCCTCTGTTGAGCCAACTGTGCAATACTGGCAGAGGCCTGTACCAGTAGTGGAATCTGTCCAAAGTGGGTGTGGCAGGAAAAATTTGGGCACCACTGGTCTATTGGCTACATAGAAACTGCACCTTCTGAACAAATTGTTTTTCTGCATGTATGAGAGTCATAGGTTTGCTTCAGTGACTAATAACTCCTACTACCTTTTATTCCTGCAAACACTTCAGAGCTGAGAAGCGGAAGAAGAATTAGCTGAATTACTTTTTGGTTTGTACCATCAACAGAGTTAACTGTGTGTCAGCTGCAGCATCAATATTAATGTTCACTCCCAAGCCAAAATAATAGCTTGACTTCTATGTTTTAGACCTCCAATTGCTTGCTGAATTGACTTGCTGTAGAAGGCACTCTGAGAAGTAAACATGGAACCTCAGTGCCATTTTTAGTCACTTTTGGGGGACTGTATAACCACAGTGTGATCCTTGTTCCCACTGTCAGAAGCCTTGAAATGTTTTTTCCATGCAGGCAGGGGGCCAGGGTTCAAGAATATAGCAATCTGAAAAAGTCACATTCTACAATAATGTGGCATGTCCCAGGATAAATGTCTGCTTCTTAGTTCTGATATTCTTAACAGCTGTAGGAAAGTCAAGAATTGTGAGGGGCGAAAAAAGCACTCTTTGATCCTAACATTTTTAGAAGGTTCTCAGAAAACTCTACTATTCAACAACTTAAACTATGGGTATTAAAATACTTGCCTTGCAAGATGGCCTTGCTAATATCTGTGTAACCCTGTGAGAATTGTGAATATCTGCAGAGGTCAGTCACATTTCCTTTTAAATGAATCTCTAAAGCAGGGGTCTCAAACTCAGTTTACCTTAGGGCCAGTGCCAGTGTTCAAATCCTCCCAGCGGGCCAAGAATGTCACTCATGCCGCCCAGAACCTGCCCCCCAAAACTCTGCCCCCAACCTGCCTAAGGCTCTGTGAGGGAGTTTGGGTGGGGGAGGAGGTCTGGGGTAGGGGATTGGGGTGCAGGGTTTGGGAGGGTGCTTGGGTGCAGAAGGGGTCAGAGGCTGGGCTCTGGGAGGGAGTTTGGGTGGGGGAGGAGGTCTGGAGTGCAGGCTCTGGGATGGAGTTTGGGTGCTGGGTGCAGGCTCTGGACTGGGGCACGGGTGGGGGTGCAGGCTCTGGGAGCGGGTTCGGGGGGTGCGGCACTTACCTGGGGCTCCAAGGCAGGGCGGGCTGGGGGGCCTCTGTGTGCTGCCACCCCAGGCACTGCCCCCACAGCTTCCCATTGGCCGCAGGGGCACTTGGGGCAGGGGCAGCACATGGAAGCACAGCCTTGCTTGGCCGCAAGGGCACTTGGCTCAGGGGCCGCAGGGAGGGGCCAGCAGACAGGTGGAGCGAGCAGGCAGATGCTGCTCAGCTCTGTTGCGCTGCCGGGGCTCCAGGCCATTTTAAATCACCTGTGGGGGGCTCCTGGGGGCAGCAGATAGGGCCAAGGGAGAGACCCGGCCCCCAAAACTGCTGGAGCCCCATGGGCCACATGGGGGAAGTTTGCGAGCTGCAAGTTTGAGACCCCTGCTCTAAGCCACTCTTTCTTTTGAATTCAATTTTCATATTACCTTAGAGTTGAAATGGATTCCCTAGTCATAAATGCCTCATTTTGGTGAGCAAACTCTAGCGTAAATCTGAGGTCTATATAGTTCTAATAAAACACTTAAACAGCTGGCTTCTTTAAGGCTCTTATCATTGCATAAGAAATGATTTGGGTGAGTAGATAGGTAGCTCCAGACAGTCTCAGAGGCTATTACATCTAAAAAATTAGAGAGGGAGAAAATCTACTGGGACATGTAGTGCATTCTTCATGCCAATGTAGAATTTGATCCCTGTTGTATATTTTCTTAGACTCCTGTTCAGTCTAGTTATAAACACTGTACAAGAAATAGTACTTCAACTCCTTCTATTGAAAGACTATACCACAGTCATGGACTTTACTGTTGAGATGTTTTTCCTGGTACTCTTTTCATTTAATTATTCTTAGTTACAGTTTAAGATATTGAGGTAAACCATTGGAGTTTAACCCTACAAATGTAGACCATTATATGCCGTTTTCACTTTTCTTTGTTTAACCAAACTGTATTAATTTCTTTCTTCATCAGTCTGTCCCTTTAGGGTCCTAGTCACCTTTGTTACTCTTCTATGAATTTTCTCCATTAATTCCTGTTTGTTTATACCCTTCTGGAACTGAAGAAAAATAGGCTCTGAATCCAGATGCCTTAGAATACACACTTGGGGGAAATTAGGATTCAGAAAAGATCATTGGCAAAAGAAATTATTTTAAAATGTCTAAAGCTCCTCTAACCGCATAGAGGGCTAGGGCTCAAATTAGGTAGAGTATCACAGAATGTGACCCTGTTGCTACTATCTTGTTCTCCAGAATTTTTCTTTTCATTTAAAAGTCTCTAGCCATTATGGTTGTGAAGAAAATAGTCAAAAAGTGAGCAAACTGTAACCCAGAGGTCCCCAGACTCAGGGGGCGTGGAGAAACGTTCTTTTCCAGCCCTGCCCCCAGACATGGCCTCCTGACAAGTTATTGAGTTATCCCTTAGAGCGCCACTAGTTCCAAACCATATTATACCAAAAAGATTGCTTTAGATTACAATTCAAAACTATTTTAAAATCCATGTAGGAGAGTAGTTGCAGCCAGTACTAATAACTATCTTCATAGCAGAAAGGCCAAGCTTGTCTCCTTTGGAGCAAATTTGTTATACTGTTTTAAAATAGCACAGTTGGAGCGGAAGCAGTAAACTGAGAGAAGTATATGGGTCCAAAGAAGGTTTTATATTGCAATGTTGAGCAATTTGCATTGAGATAGTTATCTGAGAAAGGTGGGCACTACGTTTTGAAACTATATTGTGTGGGTTAGAATAAAACTTAAAAAACTGCATTATGGCATCTCTGTAACTTCTTAATGGCTGAATTTTAAATCAGCTATGAATATGCGCAACCACTCTGTCAGTCATGACCACCTGCAAGTGGCTTAGTTACACAGTAGAGCCTTGCTAATTTTCTGACATGGCCACTCCCCACTTCTCACTTCAGCACTCAGCTGTTAGATCTTTGCTGAGGGTTCATATTGCTAAGACTTCATTGGTTTTGCAAACATATTACTGATTGGTCATGGCCAAGGCTTTAATCTGGTTCTAAAATACAGTTAAAATTCTGTCTGGTATTTTAATTTTGTAATCGGTTCCCCAACTACACTGTGGTTGGAATGTGGACATATGCCCTTAAATTTGATCAATATTTAGCTTTTCATCGAAGTACAATGAGACTTAAGTTCTCATTAAGTGCACAATTTCTTTTCAAATCCCATTGTCACAATTACAGGGCTAGTTGCACTACTGTCCCTTTTCTGGTCTCTCTAATGGCACTCCCTCAGGTGTCAGGGGCCTTTACCTATCTTGGGATACAAATCCACAATTTTCCCACTCATAGACCAGGCCCTGTGTTACATTACCCCAATGTAACGTTTTGTTTAGTTACGAACATTTCAGAGTTACGATTACCTCCATTCTCAAGGTATTTGTAAGGTTGAGGTTCTACTCTGTTATACACGATGCCACCTAGTGGCTGAAGAGTATAATATGCTTTAACATTCCATTAGTTATCTAGTCAGTGCTAACTTCTTCAGACACCCCCAGAAACTGTCTGCCTCTGTGTAGTTCCTCGGAACAACTCCCCTCTTCCCTTGAGAGGATTCTTTCTTTAAAACCTGCCACAGTTCCCTTGATTTTCTGGTTCCCAGGCCTTTTCCTGTTTTGCTGAGAAGTGGCTTATTTTGAGCCATTTTCCCCCTTCCTGCTTGTTTTTCTTACAACTCCCTTTTAAACTAAACCAATATAGTTGTACGCTAAAGCAATGACCAGGTTAGCATACAGTATTCATAAATTACAGAGCAGTTCCAATTCAATCACATCTGTTTCATTCAAAGTGAAATAAAATATTTTGGGGTCAGCAAGCCAAGTTCAATTTCAATTTGAAATTAATTACTCTTCCTTCTTGTTCCTCTTTGTAACATGTGGATTTGGGTCTGTAAGAGACCAATCATATGTGCATGAAATATTGTCATATGTCCTAATGGACATATGTGCGTGGACATTGATGTATTTCCCTAATGTTTCATCTTGGTATTTTGTTTATATTGGAATGGATATAATTGTGGGGGGGAAAATTAAAATGTTAGCTTAAACCATTTAAAATGTATAGTCTTAGCATAACATAATCCTGTTTGTCTCTTCATTTGATAGACTGCATTCAAAATAATTTTCAGATCTGTTCGCTTAAAATCATCCAGTGAGTTTATTCATAAATGTATGCACTGAAGCACTGCACAGTAACAACTTGAGTAAATGTAATATGAACGTCACTGGTTGGACAAATTTGTTAAATTCTTCCTTCATCTAAAGTAATTATAACAGTACTAGCCTCCAGAAATTACTTGATAGGAAAAGAGGAATTGAGATGTGTGGAGAGAAAATGTATTTGTTGTTGCTACTTCTGTTAGAGCCTTATTTTTTTTCCCCCACAGTGTATCTCTGTATCGGGGGAATTGCAGACCTATCCGGTTTGAACCACCGATGCTGGATTTCCATGAACAGTAAGTTGGGAAGCTTTTAATTTCTGTCCTAGTTAGACCAATACAAAAACTAACCTAAACAACACACATACTTGATGGGCAGAACTTAAGTATATGCATTATTGCAGCTGGCCTAGCTATACTCGTCACCATGGGATATTGACCATCTTTGACTCGTAGCTAAAACTAGGCTGTTGACTTGTTTTGTACAGTTGGTCTAAGATGTGGAGGAATAGTTTGTTTTAAGCAGAGTCTGCTTTCATTGCATGCTACAGTGAAGCTAGCTGGATTACTTCCTATTTGTAGGAAAGAGTAATGGCACAATGTGGGGTATGTAGAGGAGTATCGGGGAAAATAGTGGAAGTTTTTGCCTGTCCAAGCTGGAATATTATGCTGATCCTGAGTTATTTGTTAACCTATGGAGGGAAAGGGAGTCATGTATATATTTTGTCAAAGTGGTTGCCAGGAATACCCTATGCACATGGAATTATCCTTCTCCCTTTTATAGTAAATAAGTCGCTAAACATTAAAGCTATATGAAAGTGCTTTATTTTACAAGTATTAATGCAAGTTAAAGAAGTATGGGCTGAATGAATGGACTATAAGGTGGATAGAAAGCTGGCTAGATCATTGGGTTCAACAGGTAGTGATCAATGGCTCCATGTCTAGTTGGCAGCTGGTATCAAGCAGAGAGCCCCAAGGGTCGGTCCTGGGGCTGGTTTTGTTCAATAACTTCATTTAATCTGGAGGATGGTGTGGATTGCACCCTCAGCAAGTTTGCAGATGACACTAAACTGGGAGGAGTGGTAGATATGCTGGAGGGTAGGGATAGAATACAGAGGGCCCTAGACAAATTAGAGGATTGGGCCAAAAGAAATCTGATGAGGTTCAACAAGGACAAGTGCAGAGTCCTGCACTTAGGACGAAGAATCCCATGCACCACTACAGACTAGGAACCGAGTGGCTAGGCAGCAGTTCTGCAGAAAAGGATCTAGGGGTTACAGTGGACGAGAAGCTGGATATGAGTCAACAGTGTACCCTTGTTGCCAACAAGGCTAACAGCATTTTGGACAGTGTAAGTAGGAGCATTGTCAGCAGATGAGGTATGTGATGATTCCCTTCTATTCGACAATGGTGAGGCCTCATCTGGAGTACTGTGTCCAGTTTTGGGCTCCAAACTACAAGAAGGATGTGGAAAAATTGGAAAGAGTCCAGTGGAGGGCAACAAAAATAATTAGGGGGCTGGAGTACATGACTTATGAGGAGAGGCTGAGGGAACTGGGATTATTTAGTTTGCAGAAGAGAAGAATGAGGGGGGATTTGATATCTGCTTTCAACTACCTGAAAGAGGATGGATCTAGACTGTTCTCAGTGCTAGCAGATTGCAGAACAAGGAGTAATGGTCTCAAGTTGCAGTGGGGGAGGTTTAGGTTGGATATTGGGGAAAAACTTTTTCACTTGGAGGGCAGTAAAGCACTGGAATGGGTTACCTAGGGAGGTGGTGGAATCTCCTTCCTTAGAGGTTTTTAAGGTCAGGCTTGACAAAGCCCTGGCTGGGATGATTTAGTTGGGGATTGGTCCTGCTTTGAGCAGGGGATTGGACTAGAAGACCTCCTGAGGTCTCTTCGAACCCTGATATTTTATATTTTATTCCATGGCCTTTGTCAGTGCAGTGAACAACAGACTACAGCTAATATGCCACATTTATATTAACACATTGTTACAAAAAGAACTTGTAAGAGAAGCTAATCAACCATCTTAGGTTTGTCTATATTTCAGTACTTTGGTTTGGGAACTTTCATAATTTTTAAATATCAGTATGTGGTCATGGTCAGAAAACTAACTGTAGTTATTTACTTATTATGATGTTTAAGCAAAACTGTCCAGTACAAAAGTGCCGTGTTAGTCACATCTCTGCTATAACCACAAAATTTGATTGAATATCATTCATATAAATAATGCAGTGCAAGAACTTCTAAATTCAGTAAGTTTAAAGACTGCTCATCTAGATAACTTTTTTTCTATGACACAGGTTTGATTATATGGTCTTAGTTACTGAATAAGAATAAAGTAAATGTACGGGGGAATTCCTGAAGAAGTTTTGATTTGTAGTGAATACACAGCATTCTTTTAACAGTTGAAGTTTATTTTTATGCAGCTTTTTATCATAATGTTAATTGCTTCTACACCTTTGTAGAAAAATCTTGCTTTTAAAATGATTTTCTGTATGCACATCTGAAGGAAATTAAATGAGTTATGTGAACTTCCAAATTTTTTTTGTTTTGGAAGTACTGAATATCTATATTTGTCATAAAAATATGAATATAAATATAAAATATCAGTGTTTTAGCCTTAAAACTTATGTCTTAAATGTTCGTTCTAGTAAGTTTGCTCTTCATTATGGTTCAGGTGGTTTTTACATAAATCTATCCTTCTAGAACTCTGTCACTTTGAAACAAGTCCAGTTAATATAGATCTGAAACACTGCCAAAACTGTGCAAGTTTATGATATGCAAAGGACATGTGCAATTGTATAGAATTAGTGCCAAATGATGTGGGCTTTTTAACTGAATGCGGAAATTTCTCAGTTAAAAGTTGTAATGGGAGCATATGTGTCACTGGTTCGTTAAATGTTCTCTTCACTTTTTAAAAATACAAATATGTTAAATATATTTACCTGCTGTAGAAAGTTTTTAAATGCTTTGCTGCGATTATAAATTTAGGCAGAAGACAATGGTCTGCTATTATGATAGATTTGTTAAAATTTTAGTAGGACTGTATCATTAGTGGAGAAAATGTTTGAGCACTTTTTTATATCAGTTAAAACAAAAAGCTTGCTTGGCTTCAAAAATATAGGCCAGTCACTTCAAAACTGGCTGCCTAAAGCTAAGGCATGTTTATGTACACAAAGAGAAGTGACCTGCCATTTGGCTTTAGTGGAAGCTTGAGTTACTAAAAATTAAACCACTTCTATTTAAGTGCCTAAATAGGGATTGGGAATTTAACCTTGAGGCACACAGGTTTGAAATCTTGTCCAAAATCAGTTAATAGTTCAAAAGGGAAAGATAGAAATTCAGAGAATTTCTTTATCAATAAATGTTTTCATAAAGCACAATGTCTGTGTAATTACTAGCATTCAGAAGAATAAGACGTGTGAGAGTTCAGCATAAAATTCATCTTGGAACATCAGAACAAAGTAGACTATAACCAGGGCTGGATTTTCAAGTAGGCACAGTAACCACGTGCCTAAGGGTGTTGGTGTTCTAGGGACGCCTTATCTTTCTAAAACTGTCTGCAAAATGAAGATCAGCTGGAGGCAGCAGGGGCGTTGAAAATGCTGTGCCTAGGGGTCCATAAGGTGTAAATCCAGCCCTGACTATAACTCAGGGAAGTAATGTGTTAAAGAAACGAGGAACATTTACTTTGTTCATAAGCTGACACATGCCTCCCATGACATAAAATACTTGACATCTAAATCATGGTTGGGTGTAGTCAGATTTTGCCAAAGGATTGCAATATTTTTTCTTAATAATTAGAAAGCTAATGTTGGTATGGAATGGTTAAAATTTGCTCTGTTAGTGTCTGGTGGCAATCCAGAAAATGAAATATCAGTTTGTCTCCTAAAAGCTATTCTAGACCTACATTTCCTGTATTGGATCTGGATACAAGATTATTGTGTTCTCATGACTTCATCATGTAAATGTTTGTTGTTTTTTGTTTTTTGTAAGTATGTAGTCTTAATGGAAAATTTGCCTTCAGAGTGATGGAATGATGGATATATTAGAGCTGGACGAATAACTGATGTCTGGATTTGCTGGCGGGTCCAAAAAGTCGTGAAAAAAAAATCTGGAGTCAACCTGAATATAAAAATTGCAGGAAAAAACCAGCCAAACAAAAGCCCCTGTTTTGGGCTGAATGAAACATGTTTAATTTGATCCAAAACATTTTGTTTTAGGCATTTTTAAAGGACTATACTCACAAAATGAGGCTGGCAGTTAGCCCAGTGCATTCACCTGGGATGTAGGTCACGCTCTCCTGATGTGAAGAAGGGTTTGAATTTGGGTCTCCCATTTCTCAGGAGCATGCCCTAGCAACAGGGCTATAGGATATTCTGGGGCAGATCTCTCTCTCTCTCATGTTGAATGTGTTCTGGTTTTTATAAATAGTCATTGGAGTAGGGACTTGAATTTGGGTCTCCCACCTCCTGGGTGAGTGCCTTAGCCACCAGGCTAGAGAATCAGTCTCACTTTTCCCCTAGCCAAATGCCTATTAATTGTGTCATTCATTAGTGAACACCAATTATTCTATGTCCCAGGTGAGCGATAAAACCACTGGGCTAAAAGTTATAAGGAGGCACCACCATCTCCTCTTCATGTCATTTTGTAAATGGTATCAAAGTGTCGAAAAAGTTTTGGCCAATATTATTTGGTAAATTTGCAGATGGCTTTGGGTCAACTTAAAACTACCTTGTGTTTGTTTGTTTTTTTTTAAAAAAAAACACAGTTCTATTTATATCACAGCAGATGTATATGCTGTATGTTTATATATTCAGTTATTTGTTTATCCTTTGAAAATAGCCCATACAGTCTTTGAATACCCCATATAAGTTTGAATTTTAGATCTTGGCTTTTTAAGAGAAATGTATAAATATGGTGTATCTCATTACTGGCCTGATTTTTCAAACTGGATTTCCATTTTTATGACGGCACTGAATTGCATGGAAAAAACATGAATAGCAGGCCCGAAGTTGTACCATTCTCAGCTGAGATCTTGCTTGAAAATTTGGCCATACAATGTTGAATAATATCTTTTATTTGAGTGAGTGGTATGCTGTGTCAACTCAAACATCCAGGATTCAGTACATGTGTTTACTTATATTTTTATCATTTAATAACTACATGGTAAAGCCAGGAGTACATGATGCGATGTATGTTACTGTAATTATCCAATACAGTATAGGCTTTTTATTTTTACTTAAATGTATATATTAAGAGAGCTTTTGTCAGAGCACTTGTTAATCTGCAGTCCGTGGATATATAGCTACTTTGAAGTCCTTGTACAAATTTCTCATCCATCATACATATAAGGCACATTGCATGCACACAGAGGAAGGCTGGCACTGGATAGGGGTAGTGTCCATGTCTGAGTGTCCATAACTGTACATTTCCAGACATTGTAATACTTTTGATTTCTTTGAATGTCGTCTTAATTTTGGATTTTGAGGCTTTCTGATGTTTGCTGTAATTTTCTAAAGATACATATTCTCAATGGTCAATGTCCTTCTGTCCCTCCTAAAACAATACATAGGTATTTACAACCTTAGCTCCAGGTTAAATGTTTTGCATGAGAATTACTTATTGGAATTAATCAGCCCTCTTTGTCATTGGACAACAAATGTCTGACTACTTAAGTTATATCTTGAATCCAGTAATTGAGAGTTGATGGATGTTTTTCAGTCTAATTTCTGATCTACAACTAAAGAGCCAGATTCAGCATCCTTATTGTTGAGTAGTAAGTTCATTAAGTAATCTGATTTCAATTTAATTGAGTTAGATACTATTCCTAGTGAAAAGGATAGCTGTAATAAATGAAATAAAATGGTTCCTTCCTAGCAAACTTGTGTGTATTCAGTTACATCTGTTTTCATTAGTGACATTACATTTTTACTGTGTTTTTAAAAATCCTCGTGGTATTAAAAGACTAACACAGCTATGAAAGATTGAAATGGGCTGGGTTTTTGAATCGCTTGTATTGTCTCAAACAGACAACTACAGTTCAAATTACTGGACCAGAGTCTCACCTGACTTCCCTGGGGTCATGCATAGAAGATTAAATGCACAGACTTGAACATATGTACAAAATACATTTTTAAAATATTGCACTAGAATCCATTCTTTGTATGCATGTCTTTGAAATGTTATTTGTAGATAGAGTATAATCAATTTTATCAAGAAGACTTGTGCTGTTAATAAGCTTTGTGAAAGTATTTATTTGACCTCAGAATATCCTTTTTTGCATAAATACTTTATTCTCACTTAATACAATATGGGTTTAAATAATAAATTGAAGTTAATCTTGTCAGAATTATTATTGTTTAATTCTGTACCAACCCACTCAGTGTATCATTCTTCCCTTCTGCCAGACAGAGACAAGAAATAGATCTGTCATTACCTTCTGTAAAGAGTTGTAGCAGTCTTTTATGTTCTATGCAGTTCTCAATGCACTATTCAGTAGCTGTCTTATTCAGGTAATAAGTTGAGGCACACAATTTCTGCCCAAACGTGACATCTCTTGTAATCAGTGGTATCTGTTGTTTTTGCCATAGGGGCCTAGTCATGGATCAAAACCTCATCGTACAAACACAGCACAGAAAGACATCCCCTGCCCCAGTAAGCTTATAATCTAAGGCAAGAGACCTAAAATGGATAGACAGAGTACAAGGAAACAATGAGACAATATTGGTCAGCATGATAGTCAGTGGCTCTGCACACTAGTGGCCTAACCCCTGTCAAGGTTTTTTTGTAGCATCACAGCAAAGGAGAGTTTTTTGAGAGATTTGAAAGAGAATAATGAGATGGCTTTGCAGATGTTTACAGAGAGCTTCTCCCAAGTATTTGAGGTAGCATTGGATAAATCATGAATTCCTAGGGCATTGAAACTTGTAACGGTATGGTAAACAACAGTCAGAAAACAATGAACACCTTATCCTTCTATTAAACACACACAAACTATGTTTAAAAAACATTAAGGTAGCAAAGTCAAGCACTCAAACTGGGGAATGCCAAAATTAAGACTGTCTGCATAAACTTAATTTGGCCCCCTCCTGTGTATTCATTATGATAGTCTTAATTACATGATCACATTTTTTTTTCTTAGCGGTCCTGCCTTTTTCACTGCACATAATGGGTGGTTCTCACTTAACTTTTAAGTGCTTGACTTTGCAACCTTAATCTTTTAATGTAGTTTTTTGTGTGCTATTTCCTAGGGTTTTTTTTAAACTGAAAAAAACAAATTACATTGTCACATAACGACCTCCACATGGGTCATCAGCAGAGTTGGAACCTTTGATCCACCTCACAGACTTCTACTGTTTGAGCTAACATAGTAATTGCTAGCAGTAGTAGGTTGTCATCCTCTATATGGACCATCATTTGAGGGGGATGAGATATACACCTTGCCAGTAGGTTTCACATACTTGCTGACAGCAGAGGAATGGTGAGACTAAGGAATCCCGGGTTCCATTCCAGGCTCTGGAAGGGAGTGTGCTCTAGTGCAGCAGTTCTCAACCAAGAGTCCAGGGCCCATAAGGAGGTTTTAGGGGGTCCACCAAGCAGGACTGGCATCAGACTCACTGGGGTCCAGGGCAGAAAATCAAAGCCCCACCATCCGGAGCCTCACCACCCAGGCCTCAAGCTGAAGCTTGAGCAGCTTAGCTTTGTGGGGCCCCCTGTGGCATGGGCCCCAGGCAATTGCCCTGCTTGCTACCCTTTAATGCCAGCCCTGGCTTTTATATGCAGAAAGACAGTTGTGGCACAGTTGGGCCATAGAGTTTTTGGGCCGCATATTCTGGGGCCTCAGAAAGGAAAAGGTTGAGAACCCCTGCTCTAGTGGGCAGACTCTTCTGCCTGTTTCTCTCCCCACAAACATTTTACTCCTGTCCAATAGTCTTTCCCACGCCAGGCTCCTGTTCTGATCTCATTCTTCAGGCTTCCCATCCCAGTGTGCTTGCACAATGAGGCCAGTCCTGCTCCCAATTCCATTCTCAGCACACCTTCCTCTCTGTCCCCTCTACGCCCGCTCTATGTTTGATCTCTTCCACTGCTACCCATGTTCCCAGCCTACAGGCTTCTCATCCAATTTCAGTCTCCCCAGCTCCTTACTGGCTGCTTGTTCTAATCCTCTCTTCTGGCTCCTCATCCAAACTCAGTCCCTCACTAGCTCCCCATCCCAATCTTATCTGTCCCCACTGGCTCCCAATTTTCACTCTTCCCCTTCCCCCCTTCTCTGGTCCAGCTATTGCCCCTTCCACATTCAGATTGGATAGTTTCGTTCTCCATGCTGCTTGGGCATCAGCAAGGAGGGCACTGAGAACACAGGAGAAACAGATTCCCTGCTCTCAGTTCCAGTGCCTGGACCTGATGTGGCCTGCTTCATCTCAGAGCTGCAATTGGAAGGAAAGTCCTGCTCTACTCCCTTCAGTTACAGGCTTGAATGTGCTCAGTGTGGATGGAATCTTCATATTTTTAGCTGTCTAAATTATAGCAAGTCTGTACTGAGCACATGTGAACTTCATTTTTCCAAAGGTCTATTACATGGCCACATGTGGATACAGTTTCCTGGGGACTGCAAAAGACACATTCGTGACAGAAAGACCCACTTTCCTGACAAACTTTAAATCACTGCTTCACAGCATAGAGGCACAAGATCTTTTCAAAGAAAAGGAACCCAGAATTATTTAAATCAGTCAAAATATATCTCTAGCCTAATTTTTGGAGAAGGGCTCAGCTGTTTTGGCTGAAATTAAAAAATTAGCTCGACACAGACACCTGGTATAAAAAATTTCAGTTCATACTGTTTGGCAAAATTATAAGGGATTGAAAACGGATCTTGTAATGAGAAGTGTCAGACAATCTTAATAATGAAGAGTGCTACTAGCCTTACCTCTAATAATGAAAATAGCTTTTGATTTAGAATTCAATAGTTAAGAACCAACTCATGTGAGCTAATCACATGTTTTGGAAAAAATAAAATTACAGCTGCCTGAGGTATTTAACTTGTAAGGGTGGCCAGGGCAACTGCATTTAAAATACTATTCTGCATAAAAACTACATTGCTAATATGAGAACCAATTCTACAGTTTAATATAAACTGAGATAATGCAGACGTTTTTAAGTGGCTTGGTGTGGTTGGTGGGTGTGTGCCATTGTTGAAGAAGTGGGCAACAAAGAGAATTTAACTGTAGCATTTTGGATAGAGTTGGGAGCAAGCAATATGAGAATCAAGGAATTCAGAGGCTGTAGTAGTTAGGGCTAGAGATACCTAGGTCATAGACAAAGGTTTTAGCTGAAGAGCTAGAGAGGAATGAATAGTTTTCAAGATAAACAAAAGAAAGAATGAGCAGAATTTACTGTAAACTTGGTATGGGGAGAAGAAAATGATTTCAACTGTGTTTTAGGGTTTTCAATTACCCTCTTTGTTTGCGCTCAACTACATAATGAATTGAGTCTCTCAGATAAGAAATTTGTATCCCAAGTGTTTCAGATGGGGAAAGCTGGGATCCAGAGAGGTTAAATGACTTCTCCAAGGCCACACAGGAGACTAGCAGAGCCAAGAATAGAAATAATATCACACGAGTCCCACTACACTGCATTAACTACAAGACTATCTTTAATTTAAAACAATGCTAAACTTGTGAGTGTGAGCAAGTAGTTTAAGGAAATTATCAGAAGGGAGGATAAATATGAGATGTTGAGAGTCAGTCAAGGAGTTTTTGTTTTCACAGTGTTGTGCCTGAATTGATGGCTGGACACCCAAGAAAAGATTTCAGATGGTTGTAGAATCGGAACAGTGGGAGAAGTCAGGAGGGCAAGAAGAGTTGTCAGTGTTTAGCTGGTGGCTAAAACCTTAACAGTAGGTAAGATCACCAGTGGATTCAATTTAGAGAGCAGTGGACACCATGATGGAACATCATTTGGAGAAGCAGGCGGACAGCTGGTCAGGAAGGTCTCAAATCTCCAAGGAGAATTTGTTGAGGAATTTGGATAACAAACAAACAAGATTGCAGAGGATCCAGAGAAAAGTTAAGGAAGAAATTGAAAAGGAGTACTTGTGGCACCTTAGAGACTAACCAATTTATTTGAGCATAAGCTTTTGTGAGCTACAGCTCACTTCATCGGATGCATTCAGTGGAATTCAGGCCCCCTGTATGTATAAAAACATCCTCACTGCATTTTCCACTTTTACGCATCCGATGAAGTGAGCTGTAGCTCACGAAAGTTGATGCTCAGATAAATTGGTTAGTCTCTAAGGTGCCACAAGTACTCCTTTTCTTTTTACAAATACAGACTAACACGGCTGTTACTCTGAAACCGGAAGAAATTGATGCAGTGAGAAGATGGCACACAACATAATATACCAAACACGATTTCTTTCGTGAAGGAAAGACATTGCAACAAAAATACAAACTGTAATCGGGCCGTATCATCCGTGGCATCTCACAGGTGATCTGGAAGGAACCTTTGTGGCTTCTTGATTACCTGGTTACTGTCCAAACTAAGAACAACTTGAGGGCTGCTTAAATTCACACATTCTCTCTACACCAGCTCAGCATTGAGCAGGATTTTATTTTTTGGTCTGTAAAATGCCTGATGAATAATAAAGCTAATGGCTGTCAGCTGAGTATCTCTTGCATGCTGATGTGCTGATAAACCATTTTGTTTTAAGTGTCTGGGGTTTGTTTTGTTTTTTTAAACTTTTTTTTACTTACAACCAAATACTTTGTAACAGAATCCTGCTGAATATTTGTCTGTCTATACATGAGTTTTCATATCTCTTTCTCTAGCACAGCAGTTCTCAAACTGTGGGTCAGGACTCCATTTGAATGGGGTCACCTGGGCTAGTGTTAGATTTGCTGGGACCCGGGGCCAAACCTGAAGCACAAGCCCCACCACCCAGGTCCAAAGCACAAGGGCTTCAGCCCTGGGCAGCAGGGCTCAGGTTACAGGCCCCCTGCCTGGATATGAAGCTGCTGGGCTTTGGCTTTGCTCCCACTGCCCCTTCCCCCCACCCCACCACCATGGGCAGTTGCGCTTGGGTTTTGGCCCCTCCACTTGGGGCAACAGGTGGGCGGGGGGGGGCCTTAGCCCTTTGGTCCCCCTCCTGGGGTTGTGTAGTAATATTTGTTGTCAGAAGAGGGCTGCAGTGCAATGAAGTTTGAGAACCCATGCAGTCTAGCATAAAAGATTATGGAGCTTCAAAATTCCTGCCTGGTAGAAAACCATTTACTAGTTTAAAATGCAAAAAAAACCCAAAAATAAAAATACTTTTCCAGTGGTTTAGAGAAATGGTTGAAATCATCCTTACTATGAATCGTTGGAATATTTCCTTGAAGTTATAGAACACTTAAAACAGGACATTCGCAGTACCCAATCTGTAGATGATTGCAAGGTATACCAAAGAAAGAAATCATTTATCTTTATTGCATTTCATCATGCCCTCTGCTTGGAGCATTTCCAAAAAAAACTGCTTATAAATATAATGCTTCGTTCATGTAGAATACTGTGGGTTTTTTTATAATACTTACAGAGAAGCCATGTGATAAAGTTGTTTGTTCCGTAATTTGTTGAAGTAGAGCACAATCTCCAAATGTTGTCCTTATTGATTTAGAAATGCTCTGTTATGGTTTTAATTCAGTGCAGGTGTCCTTGATGCAACATTTACTATAGTGATTTAAAAAATACAACAAACACCACCACTAATCTGAGCTGTGCTGCACTCCTTGCACATCCACCCCCTTAATGCATCAGATTTCCCACATTGCTAAACAGAAGGGCAGTTCTTGGGGGGGTCCTCTTCTAGAAAAAGTTGAAAACCATTGACATGATCCTCCATGCTTTAGTCAGGCAAAATTACTGTTGCCTTTGAGTGTTTTACTTGAGGAAGGCCTGCAAGATAGGACTCCTGCAGGTGGGTTACCTAGAGTAAGGTTGAGGCACGTTAGGTCAGAATGACTAATATTGCATGCCCATGCCTGCTTTATGGGCAAACAGAGAACTTCAGTCTTCAGGGCTCTCTGTATGATGTATTTCATGAATATTAAATCCAGAACAGAAAGTTCAAAAACGAATTTAAATTTGGGCACCCACTTACTCACAAGTAGTTTCTTCTCTTGGTAGGTTTAATTTTTCAGTAAAGCCGTAATACATATATACTTGATAGTCTTAAGATGTCAACACAACTTAATAAAACTTGATAGCTAACTTTAAAATAGATTTTAAATCTGACATTCTGTCCTTAGTTTGGCTTGTCCTAAAAAGGAGTAGCTTATGGTGTTACAAATTATGAAGTATTCAGTTTGAGCGGACCAAGATAGGATAGTGTTGTTCATCAATTTTGCATTTCCTTCTCCTCCTAATTTGTGCCACAATTCTAACAAACATATTTGTGGGCTTTAAATGTATAAATCAGAGGCTTCCATAAATCCTGCTAGAGTAACTCTGAGAAACTAATCAAGCTATTAATAACCAACCTGGTTTGAGCACCCTTGTACATCATGCCCTTCAGAATCAGGGCCTATGAAATACTTACATTCACTGCCAAAAAACTTGCTTAGTGCTGCTTCATACCCTTTCAAAACATCGAGGGAGCTAAACTGAAACCTCTGAAAGCAGAGTTAAGGTAATGTCTCCCACAAAATCTTAACTCTGGTTTCTGAGTGTTCTCCACCTGCCTCTGTCAGATCAGAGGACTGTATCGTTCCCAAGCATGTGGAGGACAGTGGGGAAAAAGGGCACAATAGTAGCATGGGGGAAACTTGTAGGCATTGTCTTGCTTAGGAATATCGCATTTGATTATCCTGACTGAGGTTTGTGTTCTGCCAGTAGACTGCTAGAACTTTCCAGAGGAACGGTGTAGCTAGAGAATGGAGAGAGTGCATAGCAGTGTCTAAATGCCAGTGCAAATGTATATTCTCAGTGGCCTCAAGAACTCCACAAATATTAGAATGGCATGAAGCACTCTTACATTCCCTGTCTTGACGTACCTAGTAGAATGTCAGCCTTTGGAGGTGACCGTGACATCCATTTTAGAAGCCCTGAAACACTATTGACCTTTTAAAAAAGAAAAACACTCTTAGATTTTAGAGGAAAAAGGTGAGATCATCTACTTAGAATTCCTGCATATAAACAGTCCAGGAAATAAGCATTCCTGATTTCATCTAGGTGCAGCTCCACCTCTCCTCAAATGGCATTGTGAGCTCTGAAAAATTGCTACAACTGCTACCTGTATACAGTATAGCTACTCCCTGCAGACAGTACAGACGTCAGAGTGTATGAAGAGGAATGATGATATAGAATTGTGTTGGACATGATGTGGAAAATAGTAGATTTTGTTAGAGATAACTAGGTCCTGTTTGGTGGTGGTCTCTTCATGCTCCTGGTAGGGCTGGAAAAGTCTTGGGGAGGAGAAAAAGTGGTAGTCCTGTGCTGTAAGTAGCACATGTATGAGCTGGAGGTAAAAAGGGAAGAGGAGGGTAGCCCCAGAGCCTCCATCCCATATTGGGGGCCTACTGTAGTGAGAAGGGACTCTGTACACACCTCTGCAGCATAGGAGGCTTGCAGAGGTGTAAACTGGCCCATTCATCTGATTCAGATGAGAACATGCCTGTGAGAAATACCCCATGGAGATGATTACACCTTGAAATACTATCTCTGAGAAGCTGAACTGCCCCATTCATCTCAATGGGTGTTCTCCTTTCCCTCCTCTCATCACTGTACCTGTGGCATGTACCAAACATATCCCAGCTCCTTATTCTAGTCTCAGCACTCTCTCTATGGCATACACGGAGATTCCTTTTCCCAGCTTCCAGAACAGGCTCAGTTTATCATGCCTAGTGATGCCTTTCAGGAGTTAAGACTTTCGTAATAAAGAGAACCAATTCTTCCTGGCCAGGAATCTAGTGTCAGTCTCTCTGGTGTCATTTTTCCATATGGTAGCTAGCTAGTCCCTCCCGTATCTTAAGACCCAAGAATGGCAATACTGGGTCAGACCAAAGGTCCATCCAGCTCAGTATCCTGTCTACTGACAGTGGCCAATGCCAGGTGCCCCCGAAGGAGTGAACCTAACAGGTAATGATCAAGTGATCTCTCTCCTGCCATCCATCTCCACCCTCTGACAAACAGGGGCTGGGGACACCACTCCTTACCCATCCTGGCTAATAGCCATTAATAGACTTAATCTCCATGAATTTATCCAGTTCTCTTTTAAACCCTGTTATAGTCCTAGCCTAGTATCAGTCTAGTGTCTCACCACCATAACTGGCTTCATAATATGGCCCACCAGACTGTCCCAGTTTGGACTCAGGCAAGCAAGTAGATGGCTCTGACCTATTGTATCAAATGAAAACCCTGATCTTTTTACGTGTGAAATTTCATGTATTTTACCAGTTGAGATACACTTAGTGAGTTTGGTTTTAAAAACCTATTTGTATCCAGTATGTTTGTTTCACCAGTGTAGGGTTCCCCCCCATCCCACTAACTAGCTCTTAAGCACTGTGTTGCTACGTCACTGGGGCTCCATGTAGACCATGTTGGATTGCCACCGGTTAAACAGAAGAAAGGTACTAAATTAACCTCTCACTTGTAGAAGGTGATACCTCTAGAAGAGGGAGGGGATTTATTGACTGCTGCCGTAGCTCTAACAGTATGTAACTAGAGGACTTTCTTTTCATTTTCTTTCAATCTGGTCTTTCTCACAAGCACTAAATTTACAATTCATCTTGTAAAAGCAGTCTACCAGTATGTTCACTGAGGTTGTTAAATCATGATTAACAGACCATGAAAGTCTTCAAATGGTACTGAAATCTTCAGTCTGTGGCAAAATGTATCTGCGGATTTGCCTTGCCTCACTTGTGTTGAAAAGCATCTGCAACATCTCAACCCATGCCTAATGTTTTCTTCCTAGGTTAATATTCTACAAGACTAACTTTTTAGTTTTTGTTTTGTTTTCTGTTTATCACTGCAAATAGTTCTATCGTGCTTGTGAACTCTATGCTTTTAATATTTGGCAGGCAGTTTTTACTCTGAAGAGAGTATAGAACAGCTTTGTCTTCACTTCACGGGTCACTTGCTGGAGGATTCTCTGCTCCTTGAAGTCTTTAAACCATGGTTTGAGGACTTCAATAGCTCAGACATAGGTGAGAGTCTTATTGCAGGAGTGGATGGGTGAGATTCTGTGGCCTGCGTTGTGCAGGAGGTCAGACTAGATAATCATAATGGTCCCTTCTGACCTTAATATTTATGAATCTATGAATTGCTTGTTAATGTTTAAACTTAATCTAGAAAACAGTTCTACTGGTAGATCAAAACTAAATATGTTAAGCTGATGCAATCTGTTTTGTATTTGTCAGTTATTTTACCTTAGAATGAGGGATGCTGGCAGGTCAAATAATGCAATAATTTAAAGCCTTGTATCATAGAATCATAGAAGATTAGGGTTGGAAGAGACCTCAGGAGGTCATCTAGTCCAACCCCCTGCTCAAAGCAGGACCAATCCCAACTAAATCATCCCAGCCAGGGCTTTGTCAAGCCAGGCCTTAAAAACTTCTACGGATGGAGATTTCACTACCTCCCTAGGTAACGCATTCCAGTGCCTCACCACCCTCCTAGTGAAATGGTTTTTCCTAATATCCAACCTACTTCTCCCCCCACACTGCAACTTGAGACTGTCAAGTTCCTTGTTCTGTCATCAGCCACCACTGAGAACAGGCTAGCTCCATCCTCTTTGGAACCCCCCTTCTGGTAATTGAAGGCTGCTATCAAATCCCCCCTTGCTCTTCTCTTCTGCAGACCAAATACGCCCAGTTCCCTCAGCCTCTCCTTGTAAATCATGTGCCCCAACCCCCTAATCATTTTCGTTGCCCTCCGCTGGACTCTCTCCAATTTGTCCACATCCTATCTGTTGTGGGGGGCCAAAACTGGATGCAGTACTCCAGATGTGGTCTCACCAGTGCCGAATAGATGGAAATAATCACTTCCTTTGATCTGCTGGCATTGCTCTTACTAATGCAGCCCAATGTGCTGTCAGCCTTCCTGGCAACAAGGGCACACTGTTGTCTCATATCCAGTTTCTCGTCCACTGTAATCCCCAGGTCCTTTTCTGCAGAACTGCTGCTTAGCCAGTCGGTCCCCAGCCTGTAGCAGTGCATGGAATTCTTCCGTCCTAAATGCAGGACTCTGTACTTGTCCTTGTTGAACCCCATCAGATTTCTTTTGGCCCAATCCTCCAATTTGTCTAGGTCACTCTGGACCCTATCCCTACCCTCCAGCATATCTACCTCTCCCCCACAGCTTAGTGTCATCCGCAAACTTGCTGAGGGTGCAATCCAGATCATCAGTGAAGATGTTGAACAAAACCGGCCCCGGGACCGACCCCTAAGGCACTCTGCTTGATACTGGCTTCCAATTAGACATCAAGCCATTGATCACTACCTGTTGAGCCCGAAAGTCTAGCCAGCTTTCTATCCACTTTATAGTCCATTAATCCAATCCATACTTTTTTAACTTGCTGGCAAGAATACTATGGGAGACCATATCAAAAGCTTTGCTGTAGTCAAAATATATCACATTCACTGCTTTTCCCATATCCTCAGAGCCATTTATCTCATCATAAAAGGCAATCAGGTTGGTCAGGCATGAATTGTCCTTGGTGAATCCATGTCGACTGTTCCTGAACACCTTCCTCTCCTCCAAGTGCTTCAAAATAGGTTCCTTAAGGACCTGCTCCATAACTTTGGTCCAGTTCATTCTGGGTGACATGGCTGGATAATGACCTGCTCTTAGTATTTCCATCTGTGGAGCTTTGAAAACCGATTGAAAAGAGGCTGATGCACTGCAATGATTGGTCCAAAAATATACCTTATAAAAATACTTGTTACATTAATTAAAACTTAAAGATTAAGAATCTCAGCCTCTGACAGTGCAGTGATATCTCTTTCTTAATTTCTGCTGTATTTCCCCTGCTAGAGTGACACAACTGATCTCGACTTACCTCTCTCACTTACCTTGGTCAGAAAAGTAACTCATCCATATTGCTCAGACCAACCATTATGTATGTCTGAGTGCAGAACAGGGATCACGGTTTTTTTGTGCTTTGGTCTTGTCCACTGTCTTGCTTTCCATGAAGCTGTGGCAGGAGTCCAAAGCTGAACTGTTAATAATAGATGAGAAGTGAGCAAAATTATGAAAGGATAACCTTTCCATTTAGGGCAAACTGGGTATTGCACATGTCACTGAAGTCAGAGTAGTCTCCTTTGCTTAGGTCTCTCTTTCATAGGAAGCTTTCCTTTAGACTAGCTTTCAGCAGCTGCCAAAATTTGTAGACAGCCTCAGAATTCATAAAGGCTCTGTCTAGAACCAGAGCAGACCTGTTAGAGGATCTAGATTTCTCTTTTCCTGAAACTAACTAAATGAAGAATCCAAAAATCACAAAAAAATCTTTCTATTCTTCCTCATCCTCCAATTTTCCCACAAAGAAGTGGAGATGGAAGGGTGAGATGTTAAGGCTGAATGGGAATTCCTGCTGAGATTACTAAACTTTTAACATTCAAATGAAATCTTACAAATTTCAGAAGGCAAGTCTGCATTTCTTCGAAGAATCCCAAACTAGATATAGATTGAAAAGAAGTCAGAGGTGTTCTCAGTAGAGGTCTTTTCTCAACAACCTATCCTTGCCCCACAGTGAACAGATGGAAATCTCTGAGAATTACTTTTGAGCCAATAACCAGGACCCTTGCTTTAGCCACATATAGAACATGGCTCAGTACAAAGGACTTACCCACCTCTTTACCTCTAAAGAAGAGGGTAAATTCCATATTCACTAAAACCATTCTAGCAGCTATATGTTTCAGATGCCATCAGATTCTGTTCCACATTCATAACTTCAGTTATCAGGTGCTACATATAGCTGCATTTCTAGAAAGCCAAACAGAATGCAGAGTGAGAAGATAGTATTTCAGTGGAATAAAAATAACTTGTTAGTAACTATCCTTGTTTGATAACACCTTGGCCTTTAGCTTCAGGGTGCTTAGCACAGGATACACTTATTACTTCATAAACAGGAAGCATCTTCCAGTTACCTAAATGATATTTAATTGTGATGAAAATTGATTATCACCACTCAGGTATTTGTAAATCACTTGTTTGACAGTCAGCAAAATTATCCTGCTTCACATTTGGAACCTAAAATGAAAAGTTATAGAAACAATTGCATAATTACACTAGCATTCGTTAAGTAAACTGGTAACTAGCCAAAACGTAGGTTGCCAGGATCTTCAACCCTTTTGATTAGTATAAAACTATTTACTAGAATTGCTGTATGGTATCTACTGTAATGAAAGTGTACACTATTTGAATAGACACAGACTATAGTTTTAGGGAGCAAGTACACACAATGTACACTCGAATGATTTATGTGAAAGGTATGTATTATGAGGTATAAAACTAATTTCTTCAGAGACATTGAAGTTTGAAAAGCAATCATGAAATCAAAGCATGTCTTGTTTTGCTAGTATATATGTGCTTTAAGAAAAGAAGTGAGTAAAAAACTACGTAGAACAAATTATCAATTTGATTTCACTTGTTACTGAAAAGCTTGCAGTTTATCATTTTTGTCACGGGAATGGATTTTGTAATCTCTCAGCTCTCTAAAGCTTCTGCACTGATACACTTCAGGTAACTAAATCAGGCTATTTTAAGAACCTTTGCTATGTTGTCCTAGAGATGTAAAATTCAAATAAGAATATTAGATTATATTATAATACTGAATCAAAAGTGATGTATATATTTGTATGCTTCTAAAATATAGTAAACGGGTAGGAAATACAGGACCCAGATAGGGCTGCTCATGATGATCTAATGAAAATAATAATTTCAGCATTTGAGGGTTGCAGATTGGTGTTGTGTGTTCCCTTTTTTCTTTAAGCTACTTTGATATTACAAACTTATAAAAGAAAAAGGAAAGATGGCTTTGTCTCAGTTTTCCATCTGTAAAACAGTGATATCCCTTTACTTCACAAAGGTGCTTAGGTTAAATTCTTAATAGGGCAGGGACTGGCAACCTTTCGCACGCAGCCCGCCGGGGTAAGCCCCCTAGCAGGCTGGGTCTGTTTGTTTACCTGCAACGTCCGCAGATTCGTCCGATCGCAGCTCCCACTGGTCGCGGTTCGCTGTCCCAAGCCAATGGGGGCTGCGGGAAGTGACGCGGGCCGAGGGATGTGCTGGCCGCTGCTTCCTGCAGGCCCCATTGGCCTAGAGTGGCGAACCACAGCCAGTGGGAACTGCAATCGGCTAAACCTGCGGACACGGCAGGTAAACAAACTGGCCTGGCCCACCAGGGGGCTTACCCTGGCGGGCTGCGTGCAAAAGGTTGCCGATCCCTGGTTTAGGGTGTGTCCAGATACGAGCACCACAGAAAAGTATATAAGCAAATAAAATAAATAAACTACAGAACAAGAGCAAGCTTGTAAGGAGATGCTGCTTCTCTTATTTCCAGGTGAGACTTAAGTATTGCTTCATACTGCTTTTAATGAGGACTTATGTATGTGAACTCTTTTCACTGCTTTATTTAAATTTGTATTTCTTGTCCAGTCTTCTGTGATATGAAACCTAATAATAATTTTGTCTAATAAAACACAGTAAAAACATTCTGAATAGACTTTTATCCTTTCTCTTGTCTTTTGACAGGCCAGTTGGGATGCCAAAAATGGAAAAAGTTTATCTACATAACCCTAGTTCAGAAGAAACTATTATATTAGTATCAATATCTGCTACAACATCACATTTTCATGCATCATTCTTTCAAAATAGGGTGAGTTACTCTGCTTTTTAAAGTTATCCTGTTTTTCTTATGACTGTGAAAACTTGTTTCTCTTTGTAATGAGTAGCTCTTGCTTGAAACAAAATTTCTTATGGATATCTAAAACTTTATGGATTCTTCAGTTCTTTTGATCTTTACCTTTTGACTTTTACCAAGACTGCTAAAACAACTGCAGGGCTCTCCGGAACCGCGGCGGTGAAAGGAGCAGAACATGGGCCCACTGGACAGCCCCACGCTGGCAACTCCTCTAGGGTGGCTGTACCGCCGCCCAGCCCTTCCACGCAGCTGCGTCTCCTGAGTCCTGTCTGGGGTCTGTACAGCCCTGCCGGAGGACAGGGCCCGGGATGGGCCCGGGATGAGGGACAGTACAGCCACTCTGGGGGAGCTGCTGGCATTCTGCTTCTTTCACTGCTGCGATTCCCAAGAGAGCCCTGCTGTTCAGCCCTGGAGCGGCTGTACCACCTCCAGCCCTATCCTACAGCGGGGCTGCTGTACAGATCCCAGCCAGGAGACGCAGCTGCATGGAAGGGCTGGGGGTGGTACAGCTGCACCAGAGGACGCGGCCCGATGTTCTGCTTCTCCTGTGACTTTACGGTACAGCGTACCGGCCCGGCTATAAATATCTTAATGGTACGGTGTACCGACTATACCGCCCTACTTGCACCACTGATTGTTTGTAAACTATTTTCCTTTACATTCTAAACATTTCTTTTCGGTGAAGTCGTCCCTAATTTTGCCATGAAAGGAACCTGCATTGAAATCCTTAGGACTCATTAAACTAAGACTGAAGTATTTTTGGGGGGGAGCCACTGAAACTCTTCTGCCTTTAACCTGATCCTTAAGCCCACTAGGTCATTCCTGCTTCCTTGTCTTTTAATGTCGGTCAGTTTACTCTTTTGGCAGCTGTCGACAGGTTTTTTGTGGTAATAGTTTCTACAGCCAATTCCAGGGTTGTGTGGGGTTTTTTTTAAGTTTTTAAATGCATTTATCATAAGGGAGAAAATTAGAAACAGTAAATAAGCAGACACAACTAGATTAAGATTGTTATGAAAAATGTACCAGCTGTGCTCTAAGATTTGTTACAAAGAATACCAACTAAGTCTTACCTTTTAGGAAGTTCTGTGTCAGCTAGTTGCTGTCTGAGGCTCCCCCCACCCCCCACAGTCTGTCTAAATTAGGACAGTAGCCTATTGCTGACAATGGTTGTCAACTGGTCCCTTCTAGGTCTGTGTCAACTGATGTCAGTACAGTTTGGCTGGTAATGTAGATGGGTCAAATGGTTTTAAACTCTGACAGATCCTATATCATACTAGGCCTCTAGGACACTTCTGTGGAGATGCTGAAAACAATTTGTCCCTATTTACACTAGCAGCCAAACTGCTTTAAATATCACTTGAGGAGCAGCTGGGGGAGATTCACTGTTAAATTATCAATAATGCAAATCACTGTCAGAGTATAATCAGACCCTCTGAATCACAAACTGTGTCTAGTTCCATTCCTTCTCTTGTAATCCAGAGTGAAGCTCTGAGTCCATGTGGTGTTTTTATAAGTCATACATTACTGTATCCTTTAATCAGATATCAGTCCACAAGTACAGTTGTATTTTAAAGTTCTAACCTATTTGCTTAGATGTTCAGTACAGTACTCAGAAGCATCTTTCACTTTACTTAATTTTGAAAGGGTACAGATCCATACTTTCACCCATTTCAAAAGATGTCACCTATCCAAGAGGTGAGTCCTTTAAGATGGATACAGAAATGCTGTGCATTTAAAAAAAAACCCTCCAAAAAACAAGTAGCCCGAAAGTTTCCGGTTTACCTTAAGGATCTTTGTGTTATTTGAGGTAGCATTTTTCTTGAAGCAACTGCTATTAGCCTGTTTAATGAACACTTCATATTGGGAATTTGTTTCCTAGCTGAAGGCAGTTTAGAAAATTAAAATTAATAGAAAAAACATATAGAGCCAGCATATTGCTATAACAGATACAAGCCAAATTGAACAGCGAGGTCTGAACTGTCGCACTGAAATCAGAAATACCTTAATGTGTTCACTTCATACTTTGTAAAGTTAAATCCAAAGATCTGATTCATTTTAGTTAAACCATTCTACCTCTTTTAAACCTGATCTACAATACTCTTGATAGAGTGGATGTCAAAGCTCTGCTGATTGTACATGTGTTGCCTTGAGTATGACAAATTTACAGGGAGTTGTACTTATTACTAACCCATCAGAGCAGTTTTTTCCAAGGCCTGTGAAGCAGATGACAGGCATTGGGCTCTCAACCAAGAAATTTGAAGAGGGCTAGCATCTGTGTGCGCTTTCTTGTTTGTTTTTGTCTAGTGTGTTCAGAAAACTATAACCGTTTTTGGGTCCTTAACAATGAGATGTCCTTTCTCAGTGTTGAGAATTATGATATTTGAATAGTCAATAAATCAAGTTAAATCAAGGTATAGAAAAAATTAATTTTTAGAAATTATTTACAATATCAAGTAGCTTTGGATATGAGTGAGATTATTTGAGGATGTGGTAGGAAAACAGTGCATTATCTTTAATTTACAAATAGGTAATTCCAGTCTTTATCTGGCCAAATAAATTTCTCATTTGTCTTCATTTCTCAGTGAAATGGCAGTTCATTTTTATTATTTAAAGGACACTGTCAAGATTGGTTTACCATTTCTCCCCCCGCCTTAAATTTTGTAGAAATTCCTTCCATTTAAAAACGTATTAAAATATCACAGTACAATAGAATTAACATACTTTGGACAGACAAAGCTAAAAAAGATGAAAAAAACTGGGCACATGTAATGCTTAATGTGAGTTTTTTCAAAACGTTTTATTTCTGTTTTTTTAAAAGTGATGGATGATATGAAGAGGACAGAAGGAAAAAGGGAATAGATTTTATTTTTTCTCCATTTAAAGATAATGAACATAGACACTTTTTTAAACTCTAATACGTCAGTTAAGAGATGGGCGGTGGGAGTTGATGCACTGATGTTTCACCACCAAAGTGGCAAAGCTGGGTAATCAGAAAGTACCTTTTGATAATCAGTGCCCAAACCCTGTACTGTAATCTTTAATGTTACGGAATGTTTTTTGGTTCTAAGTGTTGAATACTCATATCAGGTTTTAAGGTCCTGATTTAAGGTTGAAGTTTGCAGTATCGTACAACTGTGTGAACACTGACATTCAACTTCCTTTGCCTATATAAAGGTAGAATGAATAGGTGATATATAGTATTTTCTCCGTATGAAATTGACTTTGTTTTCAAACTAAAATCTTTAAGAAATTTCAGTGACATTTTAGATTAAGCTGTTAGAAACCCATATGAATACATTAATTTTTTTAACGAAGTACTGTATACAATAGCTTAAATCTTGCTTTGTTCCTTGTTAATATTTTTTGCTAATGTTTAAATGTGCAGTTTCAGCTAAACATTCTTTGAACTATATAGCTTTCATTGTGGCTATCTTAAACTGATTTGAAAAAACAAATTACAATGAAGAGAAAATAAGACTGATATTAGAAATGCATTAACAAATTTAGTCATAGTCCCACTTAATGTGCCATTTTGTGGTTGCTCTTTCCTTCTGAGTCCTCCCTTTGTGCCAGAACTATACTGCAGGATCTCAGCTGCATTTAAAAATAAAATTGAGTTTCTAGCCTGTATAGTTACAAAGAAAACTTTAAAAACATTAATGGAGTGTAAAACAATGAAGTGATATCTGCCTGAGTTGTAAGACTGTCTGAAACAGTAATTCTAACACAGGAGTAAATGGCCTTGTTCATATCCATGAGTGTTAATACTGAAACTTAATGTCGTTAAATGTCAGAACTTTTTAACTGCTAATAACTTTAACAAGTAATAAACACGAAATAGTCATCTGTTTGTTTTTATTTATTTTGGGTAGCACCTTAAGTTGCTATACAAACACAAATGTTGTTATGGTCCCTGCCCCTAAAAGCACAACCTTTGACAACCTTCTGTGCGTCCAAAAGTTCTGTCATAATTGCTAGTTTCTTCACAACAACATTCATTATGCAGCTATAAGTTATCGGTACAAAGTTTCTGCAGGATATTGAACATAAAAATGTAGGGTGTAGTGTAAATTTTAATTATAATATCAAACTAAACATGTAATGTATTGATTATATTATTCATATTCACATTTAACTCCATTTAGAACCTCCTTTGCTTTATGTGAAGCTGCCACAGAATTTCTAGTCTGCTGCAAAATCCTTTCCATAGAATTTAGGTCAAGTTCGCCATGAAGTACACTGGAGGGGATTCTTGACTATAATATGCAACAGTGTTTGTTTGAAAGGTGGATAGTCCTCCTTCAATGTTCTTATTTTCTCATTGCTTTTATTTTTCAGAAAATTCTTCCAGGAGGGAACACATCTTTTGATGTAGTTTTCCTTGCAAGAGTAGTTGGGAATGTAGAGAACACTTTATTTATTAACACTTCTAATCATGGGGTATTTACTTACCAGGTAAGAGAAGAAATGCGAGAATAATCTTTTTAACATTCTTAAAATAGATAACCATATAGGTCTGTGAATATCTTTTGTGACTATGTTTAGTGGTAGGTATAAAAAGTGTTGTTTAGCCATCTAAAGAGGTGCCAAGATATGGAGAAAAGTGCCACAGAATTTGTTGCCTGAGTGTGAACATTAATACCTATAAACACCATTATGCTCACAAATTGCTATATGTAAATACCCCTATCAAAACCTAATACTGAGCATCCTGTCTGAAAAGTTTCCTGAAGACAAAGGTATGCAGTAGCTTACCCATTGTTATCACAAGTTTGTATCTGTTCCTGATTGGGGCAACTTTTTAATAGAATGCTTTCCTTTGGTGTTGTGCTGAAAGCTAACAAATTAAGGGCAAGAATCTGACCCCCTAACTCATATTGTGGATGCTGTTCAGTGAGAATAAGGGTATCTGAATCAGATATTAAATAACTTCACATATAAGGGGAGCTATAGTTTGTATATTCTGTATGTACTAGGGAGTGACGAAGGTTCCTCCATATATAATGTGGATGTCTTACTGTTAAGTTAGGAGGATGGATTATTCAAAAGTCTGGCAATGTGATAGGGATGTCAACTTCTAGGTCACTTGTAAGTTGATTCAAATCACTAGTAAATTAAGTATTTGCCATTAGTAAATCTACCAGTACTGTTAGGCATATGAGAAATGAGTGGGAAAGAGAAATGGTGGTGGGCAAGTAGATTCTGGAACCAGGTTACTAAGCCAGTTTTTGAAAATCTGTACTGAATTCCCTAACAATATGGTTTCTTTTTTTTAAAAAAAGTAACTGCAGAAGTTATACACCAGTAATTTTGTTGTTGTTTACTAGATGCCCAATGGGCCAATTTAATGTAATAATTCATATGCAGATTTTAAAGTTTGGTTCTAGTCTGAAGTCACACAGTAAAAAATGAGAGAGAGAAGAACAAAGCTGGCAAGGTGGACGTAGGTTAAAATGCTCAGTGTATTTTCTTATAGTACTAGAGCAGGGGTCTCAAACTCAATTTACCTTAGGGCCAGTGCCAGTCCTCAAATCATCCCAGCAGGCCAGTGTCATTCATGCCGCCCAGAACCCGCCCCCCCCCCCAACTCTGCCCCCCACCTGCCTAAGGCTCTGGGAGGGAGTTTGGGTGGGGGAGGAGGTCTGGGGTAGGGGATTGGGGTGCAGGGTCTGGGAGGGAGTTTAGGTGCAGAAGGGGTAAGAGGTTGGGCTTTGAGAGGGAGTTTGGGTGGGGGAGGGGGTCTGCGGTGCAGGCTCTGGGATGGAGTTTGGGTGCTGGGTGCAGGCTCTGGTTGGGGCAGGAGGAGGGGGTGGGGTTACAGGCTCTGGGAGGGAGTTTGGGGCTGAGAGGTGTGTGCAGATCTGGGAGGGAGTTTGTGGGTGGGAGGGGTTGGGGGTGCAGGCTCTGGGAGGGGGTTGCGGGGTGTGGCAGTTAACTGGGGCTCCAAGGCGGGGCAGGCCAGGGGCCCTCCCCATGCTTCTGCCCCCCGCAGCTTCCCATTGGCTGCAGGGGCGCTCGGGGCGGGGGCAGCGTGCGGAAGCACAGCCCCGCCCCAGGGCCACAGGGAGGGGCTGACAGCCATGTGGAGCGAGTGCACAGGAAGCCACTCAGCTCTGCTGTGTTGCCAGTGATGGGCGGGGACCCAGGCCATTTTAAATTGCTCAGGGGTTGGGGGAGCACCAGGGGGCAGCAGGTGGGGCCAAGGCAGAGACCTGGCCCCAAAATTGCTGGAGGCCCACGGGCCACATTGGAGAGGTTCTCAGGCCGCAGATGGGGGCCAGGAGTTTGAGATCCCTGTACAAGAACAAGGGAGGATTCAGTGAAATTGAAATTTAGAAATTTTAAAACTGATTAAAGGACATTTTTTTATTCACCACACAATTAACTTGTGGAACTCATTGCCACTAAATATAATTCAAGTGAAGGATAATTTACAAAAAGAATTAGCTGTGTGGATAATAAGAACATTTTCTGCTAAAATGGATAGGGTAGAAAAATATAGAGAAATACTCATGTTTCTGCGTCTAAGCCTGCTGCTCAGGTACAAAGACCATGTGTGATATTAGAACCTATATAGAACAGAGAGGAAGTTTAGTTGTTTAGGAAGAAATTACAGCTATTCTGTAACTGTCCCTTATGAGATGTCTTTCACCTTTGCGAAACATCTGGTACCGGCCACTCAGAAAAGATATCGGACCAGAGAGATCAACAATCTGACCTGGCTTTCGTCACACTCTATGTTCCGTGTTTGTGTGTCAGTAGTTAGCAGAGGTGACGGGTATAGAAATCATACTCTTGGTTGTACACTGAGCCAACTTGATCTGAAATAAACATGGATTTCCATGATGCCTTTTTAAAATTAATTTTCAGAATTAGAGCACACTTTAAATTGATGGCATTTATTTGAAAAATTGCCGAGTCCGTTCCCTAAAATTGACACATTTTTTAGATACAATACTAATTGCAGAAACTAAGACTCTTTTTTTCCTCTGGTTTGAAACAGGTGTTTGGTGTTGGAGTCCCGAACCCTTATCGGTTGCGCCCTTTTATTGGGGCAAGAGTTCCTGTAAATAGCAGTTTTTCTCCTATAATAAATATACACAATCCCCACAGTGAACCTTTGCAGGTGAGCATCAGGTGCCAGCTTCATGTATGTGTTTATTTTTTACAGTGTTCACTGAAATTTGTTCAATATTTGCTTTGTTGAAATTGTATAAAAATTACAAAGTGTTTTGTTTCAGAATGCTTCCCCTCCCTCCCCCCACTTTTCAAAACTTCTTTTCTGGTATTTTGAGCACTAATGTGCCCTGTTTAAAATGCACTAAAGGAGAAAAACACTCATAACTGATTTGATGACTTGATTGTCTAATTTAATATTTTGAGAAGCTGTGTTCAAAACATTGTACGGAATTACAAATAAACAGGTATGTAAATTTAGGGTCGAATCTTGCAAATTATAAGCACTTGCATAACTTTACACGCAAGTCCCACTAGAATAATTGGGATTGCTCACAGGCAGAAAATTGAATAGAAGTTTGCATGATTTGGGTTTCTTATGTGAAACTACTCCCTAAAGAAAAAAGAACAGGAGTACTTGTCGCACCTTAGAGACAAATTTTTTTGAGCATAAGCTTTCGTGGGCGACAGCCCACTTCATTGGATGCATGCAGTGGAAAATACAGTAGCATGATTTTATATACACAGAGAACATGAAACAATGGGTGTTACCATGCACACTATAACAAGAGTGATCAATTAAGGTGAGCTATTACCAGCAGGACAGCGGGCGGGGGAAGCCATCAGGAACAGTATCCCCAATAATGTCACGGCAAACCTGGTGGCTGAACTTTGTGACTTTGTCCTCACCCATAACTATTTCACATTTGGGGACAATGTATACGTTCAAATCAGCGGCACTGCTATGGGTACCCGCATGGCCCCACAGTATGCCAATATTTTTATGGCTGACTTAGAACAACACTTCCCCAGCTCTCGACCCCTAACGCCCCTACTCGGGCTACATTGATGACATCTTCATCATCTGGACCCATGGAAAAGAAGCCCTTGAGGAATTCCATCATGATTTCAACAATTTCCATCCCACAATCAACCTCAGCCTGGTCCAGTCCACACAAGAGATCCACTTCCTGGACACTACAGTGCTAATAAGTGATGGTCACATAAATACAACCCTATACCGGAAACCTACTGACCGCTATTCCTACCTACATGCCTCCAGCTTTCATCCAGACCACACCACACAATCCATTGTCTACAGCCAAGCTCTACGACACAACCGCATTTGCTCCAACCCCTCAGACAGAGACAAACACCTACAAGATCTCTATCAAGCATTCTTACAACTACAGTACCCACCTGCTGAAGTGAAGAAACAGATTGACAGAGCCAGAAGAGTATCCAGAGGTCACCTACTACAGGACAGGCCCAACAAAGAAAATAACAGAACGCCACTAGCCGTCACCTTCAGCCCCCAACTATAACCTCTCCAGCGCATCATCAAGGATCTACAACCTATCCTGAAGGACGACCCATCACTCTTACAGATCTTCGGAGACAGACCAGTCCTTGCTTACAGACAGCCCCCCAACCTGAAGCAAATACTCACCAGCAACCACACACCATACAACAGAACCACTAACCCAGGAACCTATCCTTGCAACAAAGCCCGTTGCCAACTGTGTCCACATATCTATTCAGGGGACATCATCATAGGGCCTAATCACATCAGCCACACTATCAGAGGCTTGTTCTCCTGCACATCTACCAGTGTGATATATGCCATCATGTGCCAGCAATGCCCTTCTGCCATGTACATTGATCAAACTGGACAGTCTCTACGTAAAAAAATAAATGGACACGTATCAGACGTCAAGAATTATAACATTCAAAAACCAGTCGGAGAACACTTCAGTCTCTCTGGTCACTCGATTACAGATCTAAAAGTCACAATATTACAACAAAAAAACTTCAAAAACAGACTCCAATGAGGGACTGCTGAATTGGAATTAATTTGGAAATTGGACACCATTAAATTAGGCTTGAATAAAGACTGGGAGTGGATGTGTGTCACGGTTCCTTCCCCACTCTGAATTCTAGGGTGCAGATGTGGGGACCTGCATGAAAGACCCCCTACGCTTATTCTTACCAGCTTAGGTTAAAAACTTCCCTAAGGTACAAACTTTGCCTTGTCCTTGAACCGTATGCTGCCACCACCAAGTGTTTTAAACAAAGAACAGGGAAAGAGTCCACTTGGAGACATCTTCCCCCAAAATATCCCCCCAAGCCCTACACCCCCTTTCTTGGGGAAGGCTTGATAAGAATCCTCACCAATTGGTACAGGTGAACACAGACCCAAACCCTTGGATCTTAAGAACCAATGAAAAATCAATCAGGTTCTTAAAAGAAGAATTTTAATTAAAGAAAAGGTAAAAGAATCAGCTCTGTAAAATCAGGATTACAGGGTAATCAGATTCAAAACATAAGAGAATCCCTCCAAGCAAAACCTTAAGTTACAAAAAGACACAAATCAGGAAGATGCATTCCATCGAGTACAGCTTATTTTACCAGCCATTAAACAAAAGGAAATCTAATGCATTTCTAGCTAGATTACTTACTAACTTAATAGGAGTTGTAAGTCTACATTCCTGATCTGTTGCTGGCAAAAGCATCACACAGACAGACCAACCCTTTGTTCCCCCTCTTCCCCCCCTCTCCCCCAGATTTGAAAGTATCTTGTCCTCTCATTGGTCATTTTGGGTCAGGTGCCAGTTAGGTTACCATAGCTTCTTAACCCTTTACAGGTGAAAGGGTTTTTCCTCTGGCCAGGAGGGATTTTATAGCACCGTATACAGAAAGATGGTTACCCTTCCCTTTATATTTATGACAATGTGTCATTACACAAAGTAAAACTATTTCCACATGTTTATTTTTCCCTCTTACTGTTCCTCACACGTTCTTGTCAACTGCTGGAAATGGCCCACCTTGATTATCACTACAAACGGTTCCCCCTCTCCCCCCAGCTCTCCTGCTGGTAATAGCTCACCTTAACTGATCACTCTCATTATAGTGTGCATGGTAACACCCGTTGTTTCGTGTTCTCTGTGTATGTAAAATTGCCCTATTGTATTTTCCACTGCATGCATCCAATGAAGTGGGCTGTCACCCATGAAAGCTTATGCTCAAATAAATTTGTTCGTCTCTAAGGTGCCACAAGTACTCCTGTTCTTTTTGCGGATACAGACTAACACGGCTGCTATTCTGATACTCTCTAAAGAGGAAATTAAAAAGTAGAAAAAGCATGAAATTAGCCAATTTAAAAGCACTTTTCATCATACTCGTGTAAAAAATTAAACTTGACAAGCCACTTTAGAAGTTAGTATATGTGCTTAATCTTTGCCTTCACTGGTAAGTAAGGAAAAACATTGATGCAAATAAAATGCAGTATATTTTCAAAGCAGAGAATAAAGGAAAGTGATTCATTGTTTGAACACAGACAAGTCACTTAACTTCTCTATGCATGTGTTCTCAACTGTAAAATGGAGTATAATCATTCTTAACCACTTTTGTAAAGTGTTGAAATTTATGGATGAAAAACAGAATGTCAATTCTAAAAACAATAAAAAAGAAAGGGAAAAACTTTCCTTAAAAATTACTGTTTTATTTGGCAAAGACTGCCAAAAGCATTGAAAGTCTGTTGTACACAATAACTAAAATGAAATTTATTTTCCTCTACTGAAGTTTAAAAAAAAAAATTTACCTTGTTCTAAACTACCTCATTGTATGGATGGCTTTTTTTTAAATTTACAGAAATATCTTCTGAGGGCAAAAGTATTTTAACATTCAGACATAGTTAATGTTGGAAGCAGTAGCTGTGTCGTTTTGGAAAAGAAAACAAATCTTCCACTGATGGGATTTCTGTAAATGTGACACCTTATGCTCTACAAATTCTGACATACATAGATGTAGAAGGTGCCTGTTTCCTGAAGCTTAATACTGTGATTATCTGAAATCAGCAAAATCTAATTAATTAAAATTGGAATAGATCCAGGGGTGAAAGTAAAATTGAAAACTTACCAGTACGGGGGCCCCCAGAAGGGGTGGGGCCTTGGGAAGAAGGGGCAGGGCTGAGGGGGTCAGCGTCCCAGCCAGCCCTTACACACTGCCTGGCCTGGGGCTTCAGCGGCAATTTAAAGGGCCTGGGTCTCTGGCTGTTGCTACCGCAGCAGCAGCCGGAGCCCCAGTCCCTTTTAAATCGCTGGCCCCTGGCCAGCTGCTCCTTTTGCTCCCCGCCCCCCCCCCCCACTCCCTTTTGGCAGCCTGGGGAGGGGCAAAGGCAGCAGCAAAGATAAAGTGCTGCCGTAGCAGCGCTTTAAGCAGGGTCCTTTGCCGTGGCTGTGCTTTTAACATGGCTGCCCTTTTTGCACTCCACCGTCGGTGGCCCTGCTGCTAGGGACCCAGCAGGGCCGCCGGCGGGGGGAGCAAAAGTGGCAGCACTTTAAAGGAAGGCAGTAGGGGCCGGTACTGGCAGCCACTTTTTACCGGTACACCGTACCGGTCCGTATCGCCTTACTTTCACCCCGAGTAGATCCAACAGACTGTGCTCTTGTGCCTTTGCTGGTCCATTACACTATAGATTATAATTTCACATAACTAATGAAAGCTCTTTTAATGTTTGGTTTTTGTCATAGGTGGTAGAAATGTATTCAAGTGGAGGTGATCTCCACCTAGAGCTTCCAACAGGTCAACAAGGGGGTACAAAAAAACTGTGGGTGAGTGGTCATACGTTTTCTAACCGGTTCTGTATTCATTTTGGTCTGGTGATTTTTGTTCTTGTTCAGCAACCATTTAAAAAGTAGATAAGCATACAAATGACTATTATTAAATTGAAGTCAGTGGGAGCTGGATCAGGTTCTTATTTATTACAGGTGTCTATTCATGTTCTATATTTTTCTGAAATGGGAAAAATAGAAAAATATACAGTGATTCATGTTGGGGTCATGATGCCACTTGAACATTGTCATGTATAGGATGTCAAATTATGCATATGACTGTTTCAGGGAAAAAGATTCCCAAACAAGAATTTCCAAATGTACATCCTTAGTTTATGCATCCATGGGTGAAGGGGTGTACTGTCACCATTCTAGTTCTGGGCTTGATTAATTTCAAAAATACCTTTTCTAGAGGTGTACTCTACTTCCAGTTTGAGATGAGTGGTGCCCTTTTGAAGGAGGGAATGACGAAGGCTTTACTCAGACTTTTATCCTTCAGTAGGAAGTTCTATAAAGAAACCAAAATACATTTCAGCAGCTTAAAGCTGTATCTTTAAGATACAAAATGCAACATGTTAGAAATGTATGATTGCAGTGCACAGAGTTTATGGTTATTAAACAATGTATAAATCACCTTAGAATTCTCTTTACTATGGCTGACAACCTTTATTATTAAAGGAGAAACATTTCTTCATTGTCTGAGAGAAAAACCCGCATGTTGTGTTGAATAAAAGCAAACACCTATATTTGGTTATGATGGAAATACAAGTCTATTGTATGTTGCTTTTGTATTAGACTCTGTATTCAATTGATTATTTGTGCTATTAAAATTCTCCTCTTAAATATAAACTCCATCCAGTGTGAATACAACAGAATTCCACAGTTATGCCTGTATCTTTTTCTGATAAGGGTTGAAAAATTCTTCTGGCCCCTTCCCAGAGTCCCGAGAGAAACTCTGTTGCAAGGCAACCTAGCAGAAGAGGGTTGAGAGTGACCTCTTCCTAAAAGGCACCACTTTCAGTCCCGCAGTAGCATTGCTAGAGACCAGCATGTGGCACGCTTTTCCTCGGGCCAAACATGCTGACACAGAAATCTTAATGTATCTTTGTACTGTGTTGTCGGTAGATTGCTAACTAGCCCTTCTTTCCTTTTTTATAAATATGCCATTATAATCCACCCCAATATACTGCTAATTCTTTTTAGAGCATTGTCTACGCATAAAAATGACACCAAATATTCTGCATTTTTTTAACAATGTAATGTGTTCGATGTTGCAGCCTTATTGGAGCTACAGTATTCTTATTTATGTCTGTGATTATTTCAAAAGGAAATTCCCCCCTATGAAACAAAGGGAGTGATGAGAGCCAGCTTTTCTTCAAGAGAAGCAGATAATCATACAGCCTTCATTAGAATAAAAACAAATGCCTCAGACAACACAAAATTTATCATTCTTCCTGTTGAAGTAGAGGTTACAACAGGTTTGTGGGAAAATGCAATATTTAAAATATTTAGTTTATATTGCTATACTAGAATAAGAAAATATTAATGGTTTTCCTTTTCTTTTTTGTAAAGCTCCAGGAATCTATTCATCAACAGAAATGCTAGATTTTGGTACACTACGAACACAAGGTAAATTATACTTAGGATTTCTCATTCTAGGTTTTAAAAATAAAATCCCCCCCCCCCCCCCAAAAAAAAGGATTGTAGACAATATACATAGAAAATTCCCAGTTCTGCACTGATGAAAATTATTTGTGGAGGAAAATGGTGAACTCTAAAGATCGTTCGGAGTCTGCTGAGCTTAATTTGTGCTTGTCTTCACAGGCGGGTTTTTTTAAAAATGTAATTAAAGGAAAACGACTTTTTAAATGCCATTTAAAACAGATTTTTTTTCCTCCTAATAATAAATAATCCAAAATGTCATAAAAATAAATACTTAACATGAGATATAGTATAAAACTAAAACCAAAAAAATAACCTGGGTCTGATTTTCAAAGATGGATGGATGTGATTGCAGATGCCAAGCTCATGTGCAAAAATGTTATCAGTATATGCAGTGCATGCAAATAACCTGTTAAATATGTGGCCATATGCACATAATTTGTATGCACAATTATAATACTGATGGTATCATTGAAAATTAGGCTGGCACAGTTACACACACCTAACTGTGAGAACTAGCTCCATACAGTTTATTTCTTTAACTTTTGAGTGAGGGTTTTGTTTTTTTTAGGTGTCTTAAGAGTTTTGCAACATTGTACACAAATGTTTGAAAACCTCTAACTTAGAATACATTCTATCTTTTTTTCCATTTCTGCACCCCAAAAATATTTCAAAAGAACATGCAGACCCCTTTGGAAATCTTACATAGTCTGTGGACCCCCAAGGGTCCATGGACTACAGGTTCAAAAACTACTTTTCTAACTTCATTAAATTTGCTGTTCTGACTTGTTGAAATATTGGTCAATTACATGATTATGAAATCTTGGCACAAGTGTTTATATAGTTAGAGATTAAATGTGAACAGAGAATCCGTTAGTCTTCAGTCTGTGCATCAGAGAAAGCAATATATAGGTGTCAGTATTATGAGATGGTAAATACTTGCAACATTGGTAAAAGAAAAAAATTAATCTTTGGTGGATATGAAAAGTGAGTTGTTTTTTGGGTTTTTTTTTGTTTTTTTAGAGTAAGTGGCATTGCTTCTGAAATCTTATGTTACTGAGTGATTCTTTCATCTTGTATGGAATGGTGTCGATGTAATCATTTTATCTGGTGAATATTGGTATAGGAGAGCCACAGTTGCTCATTGTAACATTATTAACCTGCTGAATTCTTTTTGATTTAGAAATCAGAATGATTGAAGTACACAAAATGTACTTAATACATAGAAACATAGTTTTAAAAACGTAACATACTCTTATGAATAACCAGTTTCTGACTAATTGAACTGTTTTTAAAATAAGTTTCATATTGAATAGTGGTCGATTTGTGCAGAAATCTGGTTGGAACAGACTGCTTTTTGTATGATGGATTAAACAGTAGTATGACCTGATAATTAATTTCTTCATTTTTAACAGATATGCCAAAAATTTTAAATCTACATTTATTAAATTCAGGAACAAAGGATGTACCAATTACAGTAAGTTTTTTATTTCCTTTTAATTTCACAAGTTATGAAAGGAAGAGGACCGTGTCCAAACTTTCATTCATTGACTTTGACATGATATAGTCCACTAAGTGGTGTTCAAGGTTGAAGTCTAGGAAACCTACTTTCTTTTCCCTGAACTAGTATCCCAAACTTCTATACAGTCCGTTGGTTCATTACCAAGATACAGCTTGACATCTTTCTGACATTGACTCTAGAAATTGCAACATGTTTCACTTAATTTCTCATGTTTTTACCTTCATTCTCAGTTCAAACTACCTGCCTAGCTTCTTAGTCGTATTAAAGCAGTACATCCTGAGGTTGCATATATAATGCTTTGACTTCTTGAAGCTTCTCCTCTCACCAGTTAGCAAGCTGCAGTAGGTCTAGCAGGACGGATGATGAAGGGGTTAACTCTCCCATACTCCTGTCCTCTCACCAGCCCAAGTGGAAGCCTCTTGAGCCCTGGGCCCTGTGGGCCCCCCTTCACTCACACTCCATGTGGGAAAAGTAGGCATCAACAGAAGCCTACAGAAAAGTCCCAGCCCCTTGAAGCTTTTACACTTCTTAGTTTGCCAACAGCAGCCTCAGCATGAGGGGCAAGTCCCCAGGGCTTTCCATCTTCCTCCCCTTACAGTGTTGTGCTATCCGGAGTTTTGGAATTTATTTGCATTTGCTGTTTTGCCATTGATTGTTGGTCCTGTCTTCATCCTGCCCCTGTCCTACCACCACTACCCTTCTGTTGCCTAGTTTCTCTCCCTGCCTTCTGTGCTTCCCACTTCCCTTCCCTCTCTCCCTCTGCTGTTTCGTCCATCTCTCCCCAATCTTTTAACCCTACAATCACACCTCTTCCCACCACTTTCCATCCCCGTTTGAACCCCCCAGAGGGCCCCTATAAATAACTAATACAAAGTCTAATACCAAAGCTAAAAGCATAAATCCATCAAGATCTGCATGTAATATTCTTTGCAATCACATTTTGTTCTCATAACTTTTATCATCACCTTCACCCCCTCTCTGCCTTCTTTTTCATTGTCCCTGTTTGTTTTTGTGGGGGCAGGAACTGTTACTTTTGTGGTCTGTAAAATAACTAGCACACTTCATGAATGCAATATACATTATTTTGCTAGTGGTACTGGTTGCTTGAATCTGAATATGGTGCTGAGTCACTACCTTCTTCATGCATCTCCAAAAAAGGTCCATCTATTTGTTGAGGTTGTGGTATCTACATAAGTGTAGCTTTATATCTTGTCCTTGAGCATTAGGAAACTATTTGATTATTTGAATGTCAAAATCTTACTAAAAACTTGTCATTGGTTATTTTTTGTCTGTTTATGTTATAGAATGAACACTTAACAGTTCTGTAGCTTGATAAAATTCTTTATTAAACCCATTTGGTTGCTAGAACAGAACTTTGCTCCTATTGGCACAGCAGATACTAGTACAGACATGCGGCTTTCCCTGCATAAATACTTGGAAAGTTGTGCTGTTTAGTAGGGGGAGTTTCGTGCATGTGGGGAGAGCAGCATACGGAAGCTGAGATCCATCATAGGAATATGAGAGCACAATATACTACCAAGGTATATAACCCTTATCACTTGCCCAGTGCTTCATAGAGAAATAACTATTTTTCTCCTTTCCAGTCTGTATGAGAAGTAGCTTGATTCATCTATAGGTGTTTTTGGTTTTTGTTTGTGTATGTTTATTATTTGGGGTGGGGGTGAGAGACAAAATTGAGGGGAAGCTAAGTTAAAGAAATGCTTTCTTAAAAGTTAGCCATTCTGGGCATTATGTCGTAAGGTTTCAGTTTCTGTGAAAGTTGGCAAGTTTATGTCCGCCTCTGGGTTGAGGATTCAGTTCAGGGTTTAGCTATCTGTTTTGAGTCCAAGATCAACGGAAAGTAGGGGGAAGAAGAGAAGAAGGAATCTTCCAGTTCTTTCACCATAACTATACTCTGGCTTCATTGTTCCCACTCCAAGAAGGTATGGGAGGTATAAGTTTTCAAATATGTTGTTACCTATGGATTGGGCACACAGAAAAAGTGAGTGTCATTTAGGTAAGCTGGATCGGTAAATTGGAACATCAGCATGGAGGTCTGAGTGCAGCAGTCCATGGCAGATCCAAATATTGGTGTAGTATGGCTACTTGAAACTTTCCCTTTTTCCTTGTGTGGTGATATGGCAGTTGCTGGTTTACGTAGGCAGGCTGGGCTGATGGCCCAGCATTCATTCTTGGTGAGAGGTCTTCAGCTTTGGTATGTCATTCCTGTGCCCTCCTGTTTGAGTGCAGATTTGGTGACTTTCTAGGAACACTATAAGAAACTTGTTTTCTAAGGTGGTATTTGGATGAGAGTTTTACTTTTGGGGAAAATGAGATTTTGTTTTAGACTTAAGAAGGACTTTGAGGTGGTTGGTTGTTCCTTATTCTCTCTAATTTGACTTAATTTGCTTTTAAATGTTTTAATCCATGTGGAGAATTTGAGAACTACAAATGAAAACAATTAAGGAATTTTGGACAGCAACAGAACTTAGTAATGCAAAGATTAATTCCTTTCAATGAATTTTAGCCACGAGGTAAGCATTTTGAGGAGAGGACCTACAGAACTTTGGTGCACCTCTGATGTTGAGTACATGTATTTCTAAAATTTCCTACTTTCCTGACAGAAGTACATAAAGAATCTTGTATATAGAATGAACTGTCCTTTAAAATATTTCCAAACTTTAATTGCTGGATATAACTTTTTATAATGTTTAGCTTTTGCTATTAAGGAACAGATAAAAGTTAGTGTGCCTCATTCAGTTGAATGTGCAAGAGCAATTAAAGACTGTTATCCTTTGCTTTAGGGGAGGTACAAATGGCCATAAAATGTGAGTTCTCTGCTTGTTTACAGCAACTTTAAAGGTTTTTTATTTTGCAACACACATAGTCCTCTCCAGGGAGCTGGTAATATATGTGATTCATGAATAGATCCATCCAAGTCATCTATACTACACCAGCAAATTTGACAATAAAACCCAGTACCTCTTAATCCAAGGACACAAATCTCTTCCACTTAACTGAAAGAGACTATTTGTTAGCTGTACGGTAGAACCTCAGAGATATGAGCCCCTGGGGAATGGAGGTTAGTCATAACTCTGAACAAAACATTATGGTTCTTTCAAAAGCTTACATCTGAACATTGACTTAATACAGCTTTGAAACTTTACTATGTAGAAGAGAAATGCTGCTTTCCCTTAATTTTTTTTAGTAGTTTACATTTAAACACAGTTCTGTACTGTTTGTTTTTGGTTTTTGCTTTTGGCTTTTTGTCTCTGCTGCTGCCCGATTGCATACTTCCAGCTCCAAATGAGGTGTGTGATTGACTGGTGTGTTTGTAACTCTGAGGTTCTACTGTAGTAGTGTTAGTTGGGCTTGTTGCATCTGCAAGCCAGCCACTCAAGGGCATCGGATATTGTTTGGACAGGTCTGATATCCCATCTAGCACAAGGCAGTAATATAGATATGCAAGATTTTAGAAATTGGCTTCTTTAAATGAAGAAAATCCCAGCAACTTTTATTAAATAAAATGGTACTGATATATTCAAGATCCTGAACTACTCTGTTGTATGTCCACTGGGACCTCTACAAATGAGCTGTGGCTAATCACACTGACAGAATGACTTCTGAACCGTGTTCATCTTTAATACCATTTCCACTCACTTTAGAACATTAAAATGCTGTTGGAATCCGAAAAGTGACCCTGTAAAATTGTAGAATTCCAAATTTTCTCAGTATTCAAGTAACATTTTTTTTTGTAAAAAGAAAAGGAGGACTTGTGGCACCTTAGAGACTAACCAATTTATTAGAGCATAAGCTTTCGTGAGCTACAGCTCACTTCCTCAGATGCATATCATGGAAACTGCAGCAGGCTTTATATATACACAGAGAATATGAAACAATACCTATTCCCACCCCACTGTCCTGCTGGTAATAGCTTATCTAAAGTGATTTCCAGCACAAATCCAGGTTTTCTCACCCTCCACCCCCCCACACAAATTCACTCTCCTGCTGGTGATAGCCCATCCAAAGTGACAACTCTTTACACAATGTGCATGACAATCAAGCTGGGCTATTTCCTGCATAAATCCAGGTTCTCACATCCCCCCCACCCCCATACACACACAAACTCACTCTCCTGCTGGTAATAGCTCATCCAAACTGACCACTCTTCAAGTTAAAATCCAAGTTAAACCAGAACATCTGGGGGGGGGTAGGAAAAAACAAGAGGAAACAGGCTACCTTGCATAATGACTTAGCCACTCCCAGTCTCTATTTAAGCCTAAATTAATAGTGTCCAATTTGCAAATGAATTCCAATTCAGCAGTTTCTCGCTGGAGTCTGGATTTGTAGTTTTTTTGTTTTAAGATAGCGACCTTCATGTCTGTGAGACACATGCACATTGTGTAAAGAGTTGTCACTTTGGATGGGCTATCACCAGCAGGAGAGTGAATTTGTGTGGGGGGGTGGAGGGTGAGAAAACCTGGATTTGTGCTGGAAATCACTTTAGATAAGCTATTACCAGCAGGACAGTGGGGTGGGAATAGGTATTGTTTCATATTCTCTGTGTATATATAAAGCCTGCTGCAGTTTCCACGATATGCATCTGAGGAAGTGAGCTGTAGCTCACGAAAGCTTATGCTCTAATAAATTGGTTAGTCTCTAAGGTGCCACAAGTCCTCCTTTTCTTTTTGCGAATACAGACTAACACGGCTGTTACTCTGAAACCTGTCATTTTTTTTTGTAATTGCCAGCTCTGCAAATTCAGCCTACACTCTGGGTCAAGCTGGGGTCATTGCCTTGTGAATCATCAAATGGCACAACCTTTATTGAGGAACTTTAAATACTTAACTGTTCTGTTGATGTATGAACCATAAAATAATCTAGTTTTGTTCTGTAGCTATATTAGCTCTGCAGCATTAGCACCAGTAAAAAGTAGTAAAATCTTAGTTGTTATAAACGTAAGATAAAACTCACTCCCTGTGTGTGTATATTATTTTTTACATAGTCACTTTTCTCCCCATAACCACGCTTGGATTCACCTAATATTGTTAGTGGAAAGTTCTGTATTGCCCACTTCACTGGGTGTTAAATTGACTAATTCAGAGTCCTTTGACAAGTTCCCAAGCCTCTTAATCTTACGCTGTTTTCATTGTAGTGAATATAAAACTGTAAAAAAGCTGCAAATGCTGGTCACCTGATCATCTGGAAAAATACAAAAAGCTGTGCACTGTTTTGGTGGTGGTTGTAAATTTTCAGCAAATTAACTGTTTAATATTTTGGCTTCTGTTTGCAGAGTGTTAGATCCACACCACAAAATGAAGCTATAACAGTACACTTTAAGCCAGTTACATTAAAAGCTTCTGAAAGTAAATATACCAAAGTTGCAAGCATTAGTTTTGATGGTAAGTATTTTTTCTTTCTTTAGAAATATTTTAAAATTTCTACAAAGAGCTACTGCAATCTCATGAAAATTTGAAAAATACTTCTTCAGGAAAATGTCTGTGCTGTGTGATATTTCTCGGGAAAATGAGTAATTTCTTCTCATGTCAGACTTTTGTTGATGAGACCATCAAAACTGATTTATTTGGAAATAATTATGCCATGTAAAACTGTAAACTAATCGTTTTAGTTGGTTAGTAGCAGGAATAGATGAATTCTAAAGTACTCCATCTTCTAAACATTAAAAATAATGGAATAGCAAAATTACTTGGATGCATAAGCAGAATTGTCTGTAGAATATATCAGTTTTTAGTTGACTGTTTATTAAAGGTAAAACAGAATTATTGATGGTAAAAATTAGGTATCTATGAATATCAAGAAAGCAGATACTTTCCTTATACTTTAGTAATAGGAATTTGGACAGGATGTATCATTTCTTGGATCTACAACATCAGATCAGAAAATTTTCCCAGAAGATATGAAAATAATTCTATGTACCATGGAATCCTCCCCAGCACTCTGCTGTGAATTTTAAGTTTATTTTGTTTTGAAATAGACTTCTTTGGTGTGCAAAATAGAACTTCCACTGGTATCCTTTTGCATCAAGGAGACCACGTACTGCTCACGTATAAGTGCTCACGTATAAGTGGCTATCACTTATATCCCACCAGTCCATTAGAGAGACTTGGTGGTTCGTTTCCTTTTCCAGCCAAACCTCATGTGGTCAATATGGCCCTGCAATTTTATAGGAAAAAGTGCATAAAACATACCTGTTTTCTACCAGAGTTTTTATTGAGTTGTCAGAATAAGTGTTCGAGGCATCCACAAGGTATTACAGTAAAAATATTACAGGGTGTAGTATGTCTCACAGGCTGAAATGACTCAAAATGGAGGTTTATGTGTTCAGATATCATTCATTTTGAGATGAACCAAGACACAATGTTGGGAGACTCCCCAAGTAAATTATAATCATTGCAACTTTTAAGATTCTAATACTAAAATTTTGCAAGAAGAGAGTTAAATAAGAAGTTAGGACACATATTCTAGACTTGCTGAATGCCCCCAGCTTGAGACAAGGATTTGTCCAGATGTAGAAATTTGAAGAAAAAACATATAATGAAGACAAATAGATATAAAATGAGTGTGGCAGGGCACTTAAAGTTGCTTAGGGTGAAGTTGCAGACTCAGCTGGGTAGAACATTCTGTCTAATAGACCATTTGCAGCATTTAAGTGGTTGGCTGATGGGTTGGGTTAACGAAGAGGACCTATTTTGAACATTTTTCAGATTTTACTGCCCTAATATATGAAAATGGTAGGTGTTTGTGGCTTCCACCAGCCAATATTCATGACTTCATTAACTGCTTTCTTGTGGTGTTTCTACAAGCATGATGTTCTGCTTGCTCTGAGACCTTTGAAATAACCCCTGAAGGCTTCTGTCTTGTTTCAGCTTGTACTACTTGAGTCCTTGCAAGCACTGTGGTTTTGCTTATTTCTATAGTCTTCCAGGTTAAAACGTCCAGGTTTTTTTTTTCTTTCCTTTTTTAATAATATTGGATCCCTGTGACTTTTATTTGAGGTTTATTTCATGCCACTCCCTGAAACTTTCCTTAGGGAAAAGATTCAGTTTCCTCCCCCATCACAACCTTACCTCACAAATAGCTTTCTAGAGTAACTTGTTGGATGATTCCTTATCTACTTCAACAAGGCTCAAATTGGGACATAATTCTGTTGTACTCTGCTCCCAATAACTACTGGTCTGAGAGTTTGGACTGAGTATTTTTTTTTAAATCACTGCCAAACGTCCAGTATGATTGTTTGCCTAAAAATATTCAGTCTTAAGAATCTCTCCAGCTCCACCATATGCAGCCTATTAATACTAGTAAATGTCTTTTAATAGAAAGTATCTCATCTGGTAGCAACAGGTAATCTTTAAGAAGTCCTTTAGAATAAGGAATGTGAAGATAGAGGTCACATGGTTTTTAAATAACTTTGCCCTGGTCTATTGGTGACTAAGGTACCCATCTTCTTATGCATATAGAGAAAAAAATTACAGCTTTGATGTTTTATGTATAAATCAGTTAGGTGAGAAAAATGATCTACTACTGGTTTGCAGCAGTTAACTTTTAATGGCAGCTTTAATTGCTTAACAATGAAATTTTAAGAATGAAGAATAGCTATTGATTTACTACTTTATGTAAATAAAGTGATCACATAACTTATTTTATTCTTTGTCATACATGTGCAGCCTCAAAAGCAAAAAGATCTTCTCAGTCTTCTGGAAAAATAACTGTTAAAGCAAAAGAGAAGAGTTATTCAAAACTTGAAATTCCATATCAAGCAGAAATATTAGATGGGTAAGTTTGTATAAACGGAGTGCTGATTAAAAGTTAAACACTGAGAATCAGCTGCTTTTCTGTCTCTTATTGTGTTTTGTGGAATAAGGTTATTGCTCATGTACTCCTAACTATGGCGTTCTGCCAGTAGCACAGCTGCTGGTTCTAATTTTTTGCTTTCTTGGGATAGTAGATGAGCTAGTGTTACTCAGTAACACATAAGCTAATTTCAAGATTTGGACTTTCAGTGGCTTTCATGAGTCATTTACCTAAGTGGCTTGCGACTATGTACTTCATATTTTCAGAATGCAAACTTGTATCACGTGCTCTTCTTTTCTAAAACATTGGAACAATCACTGTTTTGTGCTTGGATTGCCCTGCCACTGTACCTTGAAGTAGGGGTATAGAGTATACAGTGGGAGAGCCATCCCTTTTGTGTGAATTGACTGCTTTTAGTCTTTGGAGGTAAAGAGCACAGGAGATTATTTTTGAGGAAAATCTTAAATTTTGGATACATTTTTCTTTTTAAATAGATATTTAGGATTTGATCATGCTGCCACGTTGTTTCACATCCGGGACAGTCCTGCTGACTCTGTGGAAAGGCCAATCTATCTTACAAATACATTCAGTTTTGCAGTCCTCATTCATGATGTTGTGTTACCAGAAGAAATAAAAACAATGTTTAAAGTAAGCCCAATTCCAATGAAGGTTTTACCTAATATTAAATATTTAATGAACTGTACTATTTTATATTTTAACATTGGTCTTATTTCTTCACTAATTTAGGTCCAGAACTTCAGCAAACCAGTCTTGATTCCACCTAATGAATCCATATATATTTTCACACTTTATTTTATGCCTTCCACGTCATCTGTTCATATAGATAACAATATTTTACTTATCACCAACGCTTCTAAATTTCAACTGCCTGTGCGGGCATACACAGGTTTTTTAGATGTAAGTATGTATTTTTCCTTGAAAAATCACGCTAGATCAAAGAATAATAATTTGATTTCCTTGGTCTTTCTCCATGGAGCTGTTCAATTCCTTTGTGATTTAAAACAAAAAAGTAAACCAAATTTTGCTGCCCCTTCCCTGTGAGGTTCTCAACGTACTAAATAATTTGTCAGGGATTGGGTTAATGTGGTGAGGTGTTTTCCCCTGTGTTTTTCCATACTTTCTCTGTTATGTGGTTTGTTTGCCTTATTCTATACATGAACTAAAGTCTCAGATTTTTAATGCTTTCACTTATTAATGAATTTGCTAGTGAATTCTGATTTTGAATGTACTGTGTATTTTTAAGTGCAGCTATAATGCCTTTCTTAATCTCTCTAGTACTTTGTATTACCCCCCAAACTCGAGGAGCGTTTCATAGATTTTGGGATACTGAGTGCAACAGAAACTACTAGCATTTTATTTGTAATCATCAACAGTAATCCCATTGAGGTAAGAATCAACATATTTTAAATTCCTGTTTGTTGTAGTACGTTTTTGCATCTATGTCATTGTTGAGATTGTCATCTTTGTCTTTTTTTAAGCTGGCTATAAAAAGCTGGCATGTTATAGGGGATGGCTTGACTATAGAACTCCTGGTTACCGAAAAAGGCAATAGAACCACAATAATTGCAAACCTTCCAGAATTAGAAAATGCCAGTGTATCTGATCAATCTTCAGTAAGTAAACCCTTCTTCTTGAGTCCTTAGTTAAAAGCTGCATGTAGCACACTGATAAGTGATGATAAATAATGTAGCAATGTTTGACGTAAGTATAACTTTCTGTCATGAAGATATTTGCAGGATAATGAACAAGGTAGTATGTTTCGAATAGAAGGTAAAATAAATGTGTTCATATGTGGGATAGTTGTAGCCTAAGGGTACACTTGATGGATTGGTGAGTTTCTAAAATAAAATGTTCAGAAAGCTGAATCTTGGTATACACGCTTCCTGGGTCATTGCATATTAGTCATGTCCCTGGTCACTTTCTAGAGTTGAATGAACTTTGTGAACTAGCCATTCATAACAGCTGCTCAGGAGGTAAAAGTGATTCAAGCAAATAGCAGCAGGTTACACTCTACTTTCCTCAGCTGCTCTTATGAAGTATAAGTGGTACATGTGGAGATACAAAGATGGGGTCAACCTGTGAGTTTCTTTGTTTACAGAATGTGCCCACTGCAATCATAGTGGGTCTTTGTCCGGCTAGCTGGAAGAAAAGGGGCATTGCCTCTTTATGGGCTCCCTTGCAGTAGGTGGAGAGAGGAATAAAGTCATGGCCTAATTAAACCAAATCCATGGCTTTCTGTCCGTCTTCTGGTGTGGATGAACAATGGACAGAAAGTTTATTTTTTATAATGTTTTTATTTTATTTGTATAGGCAGCTTGCAGGGATTGACAATTAACCCACTATCACTGATGCTGCTCATAGTATTAAATCATAATACCATTGTTAACATTAATGCAGAGCATCCACAAATCCCAAGCTTGGTTCTGCTGTTCTTTCCATAGTTAAATAACTCACTATGCTCTCTGTCATGATATGTTGTGTTCTGTTTTGGACAATTAGGTCTTATAAAGGGAAATATTAATCAAGGTAACACTGTAAATGTTCATGGTGGTTTGCAAACAAGTTTAAAAAAACATCTCCCTGGGCTAAGGAATTTACAGTCTAATTTAATCAGAATATTAAGTTGAAAGAAAAATTGTTTTGCAGCTAACGTATGTAATTTAAACAGATTCTGTATTGGTATATAGAACTTGCAGTTTATTAGGTACGTTTCCTACTAACATTTCTGTTTATATTGGAAGAATGTGGCATAAAACATAAATGATTCATTATATATTTCTACCACTTACAGGTAATATTAGCATCTGGTTATTATGCTGTGTTTAGAGTAAAACTAATAGCAAAAGAACTTGAAGGAATTCATGATGGAGCCCTACAAATAACAACAGATTATGAGGTATACTTATTGCCTACCTAAATGACAGTGGTGCTGCCATAGATGAGATGAGTTAATTGTTATATTTCGGCTATTGGGTAAAAGACATTTTATCCTATTGTGGACTGGTACTTTGTGCTATACTTGAAGATTTTTTTAACTGACTGAGATATTAACTCTGAAAAGCAGTTGCTACATTGGTGCAATAGTTGCTTGCCATAACTGATGATGCAAACCACATCAGTAATCAACTATGAAGTCATAACAATTCCATTAATGACATGTCTGGATCCCAGTGGATAGAATACTATATTAAGCATATGTTGCAGTGAAATACAGTGGTACTGTATTTGCTCTGAAGGGATTTGAAAAAAGGCAAGTTTCACTCAGCTTTCCACTTTGCTTTTGGAATCTCTGTTTCAATCTATTATGTGACGCTTCAAGGTGAGTCCAAGTGCATTGAGGGTCGATGCATACTCAAAGCACCATGGCATGGATCTTTTGACGTGGTACATCGTGATGACACTCTTAGTGTATCATGTCTGTCATTTGTGTGAAAGCATAATAGCTCAGTTTTTTCTCAAAGCTTATTGTAGCACATCCTTTTGAGACTTTTAGAATGTGTTATCCGCCCACAATATGGAGTCGTACTGTTGGAGAGAAGTAATGAAAAGTTACTTAACTTGACCTCTTTGGTCTTCAGTGCTAATATCCACAAAACAAGATATATTCTAATCTCTACAATAAGAGGAGTAACCTTGAAGCATATGATGGGATCACTTTCATTTTTAACAACTTTTGACTGTAGCTTCCAATGTCTTTAAGTATGTGTTGATATAGCATATTATAAACTATATTGTGAACATTTTGTTTGTTTTTGTGGATTTATGGAGTCGGGAAGTGTTGTAGCTTATTCTGGATGCAGCTACAGAAAAAAGGGGATATTTTAAAAGTCTTCCAGTATTCTGTATTTGTCAGAAATAGTATTGGCATTTGTTTGCATATGCACAGATGCATACATATTTGACCCTCTGGGCAGCTGTAAAATCTGAAGCTGTTTGTTTTTTCCTGTGTGTGCACATATTTCAGTCCTGTTCTGATTGTGAGGACTTCGTTGGACTGATATCTGTTCATCTTTAATATTACTTATATATATTCCAATCCCTAAAACAAATGTTTGTGTCTACAGCTTAACACTACCATGATTTATAGTGCTTCTAGAGCAGTTTAATATCTCCTGTGTAAACACAAGTGCAGTATTTTTAAGAAGATGTCGTATTTTCCAAGGAAAAACAAAAATGCCCATTGGGAAGGTTGTAACTTGCTTGTATGTTTTATTTTGCCTTGTACTGAGTTGCATATAAATTCATAGAATGCGATTAAGGAAAAATGGGCCTCTTAATTTTTTTCCTGGTAAACATTTGATTTGAGGAATTTTCTTTTAGAAAATTGGCTGAGTAATCAAAATATTGGGCTGGAGACTTTAAAATAATCATCCTTACATTAAACTTTACACACTTGGTTGTCATATCATTATGCCAAGTCTGTGTGGCTTGATTATATGTAAATATGAAACAGGAATAATAGAACTTTAGATTTTTAAGAAAATGTGTTGGTGTAACTAAAAACAGAAATAAAAGGATGAGTAGACAGACATATAAAGATTCCACTTGGGGAAGATGTATTACTAAACTTCTCTTGTTCTTTCAGATTTTGACAATTCCTGTGAAGGCTGTAATAGCTGTGGGTTCACTGACTTGCTCCCCTAAACACATTCACCTTCCGCCTTCCTTTCCAGTAAGATCTTTTGTTCACAATATTTTCTTTCTTTTTTTCTTCGGATCCTTTTCAGGAGCAACTTCCTTTATGATTTGCTTTGACTTGTGAATTGCTATGCTGGAGGGAACAGTGGTGATTATTCTTAAACTCTCATTAGCCAGCAATATAGAAGCTCTCATCACCCCAGATGCTAGGCATGACACACACCTCAGTGCCTCTTTTATTGTATCACTTGTACAGAACCTGGGATATTGACTCCTGGCCCAGACGTGGCTCTCTATTCAGCTTCGCTATGATGTAGCTGTGGTCAGTTGTTTTCCCCATCATTCCTTCTACGTTAGTGCCAGGAATAAGAGAAAGGCATCTATTTATATCAGCAAAAAGAAAAGGAGTACTTGTGGCACCTTAGAGACTAACACATTTATTTGAGCATAAGCTTTTGTGAGCTACATCCGATGAAGTGAGCTGTAGCTCACGAAAGCCTATGCTCAAATAAATATGTTAGTCTCTAAGGTGCCACAAGTACTCCTTTTCTTTTTGCGAATACAGACTAACATGGCTGCTACTCTGAAACCTATTTATATTAGGTATATCTTCAGATTTCTGAGACCTTCAGAAGAAAGACTGTGAAACCAAAGAAACTCTTAAGTTGGCCAGTTTTACAAAAATACAAGATTAGTTGTGCATTTAGCATTGTTTCCGAACCTGGAGATGGGTCGCCCTTAAGGGCACATGTGCACAGTACAGCAAGGAAGCTGTATGATCCTGGATCTACTTTAATCCCTCTGTAGACACACAATGACTGCTTATGGGGATCTGCCTATCTTTCATCGCTGTTGCTGCTGCAGTCTTCATGAACTGAGCCCCAGAAGCAGCTGATTTTGTACAGGGCTGTGTGTCAGGGAGCAGTCCATTAAACAGTTCTTCTCTGCTCCCAGGGCATTTGGCACAATCATGGGATCACATGTAGCCTGGCCCAGCTGTGAGCCATGAATGGATGATCACCCAGTCTGAACAGCATGTAGCCTTCTGATGAGTAGTGAACCAAGGAGAAGGGAAAATCATCCGAGAAAGGAATACAAAAACTAAAAGTGCAGGGGGAGAGGGAGAAGAGAGATGGTAGCAAAGGACCAGTATAGGGGTGCTTTATTGCAAGGGTGTGAGTTGAGTAAAGGATGGGAATTGTATTTTTAAGATTTTTGAAAGGCTGTCAGCTCACAAAGGGGATTATTCAGCTGTATAGTCTCTTCTTGTTAGTAATCACTGTACAGGTTTGAGACAGTGTTTTGATTTAAAACAAACAAACAAACAAAAAAAAACTATTAGTTTTTGCCAAAGAGTTTAATGGAGTCCCAAATTGCCCATTAATAAAAATTGAGTGTATCTTCAAGACGCCATACATGGGGCTCTGGGCACAGTCATTTCTTCCTCCTATGGAATGTGTCCATTCATCAGGACCAAGCCATGTAGTAAACTATCCCTTCATGCACCAGTCATCACGTTGAAAAATTATTTTTCTTGTTTGTGACGCTTCAAGAATTTCCTGAGCCTACAGCCATCATTGGGGCTTGCAAGCCCACAGCTGTGTCTCACCCCAGCTCTAGCACTGAGATATATAAAAGATAAATCTCAGATTTCATCTGAGGGAAGGATGTAAGTTTCTAGTCCTCTTCCTTGCAATAAAACCTTGAAAACATCATTTGTTTGCATCTGTCTGTATTCTTTTGTGAAGGTTGAAAGTAGGTCACTGATCTTTACTAAAGATCACAGGTTATTCATATTCCCCTTCACGTTCACCAGCATTGACCTTTTCAATGAGTGGAAAAACATGACCGCAGGTCCCCTAATTTTTGGTAGGATCTCCGAGTAGTTTGTGGCTGTGGGGGCTGTAGCATGTATACTGCCAGAGATGGTAGTTAGGGCAATCACAATTTCCAGCTAAGCCAGTCCTCTACTGAGCATCCTTGATGGCTTTTTGCCAGAAGAAGGAGTATCTCAGTGAGTGCCAGCATGGTATAGTGAAATAGACACAGGATAGAGAACATGGGGCTCAGGCATTCTAATCAGGGCTCTGCAGATGACACTTAGTTGAGTCACCTAACTCTTCTGATTTAAAATGATGAAATGTGTTACTTACCTGCTTTATAGAGAGAGGGTCATGACTAGAGCTGGTACACAAACTTGGAATTTCAAAAATTGTCTGTGAAACATCCATCTGTTTTTCATGAATTTTCATGCAGGCTTCATCCTGTTTTTTGACCATCTCTGATTGTGATGTTTTAGTAGTAGTATTTATAAAGCATTGTGTGTGTTCTGAATCAGTGGTTCTCAAAGCCGGTCCACTGCTTGTTCAGGGAAAGCCCCTGGCAGGCCAGACCGGTTTCTTTACCTGCTGCGTCCACAGGTTTGGCCAATCGCAGCTCCCACTGGCCGCGGTCCCCCATTCCAGGCCAGTGGGTGATGCGGGAAGTGGCGCGGGCCAAGGGACGTGCTGGCCGCCCTTCCCGCAGCCCCCATTGGCCTGGAGCGGCGAACCGCGGCCAGTGGGAGCTGCAATCGGCCGAACCTGCGGACAGGGCAGGTAAACAAACTGGTCCGACCCGCCAGGGGCTTTCCCTGAACAAGCAGCGGACCGGCTTTGAGAACCACTGTTCTAAATTTCACCATATACATACTTGCAACCCAGCGGTAGCTGAGAACCTACTGGACTCCAGAATCCCACTTTATTGTCCCTTTCAAAATACTTCTAAATGTTTGCAGCTATGCACCAGTTCCATCACAAGCAGCTGGTTCCTCTTCTGCCTCGGGACTGAGGGAACCTAAAATCCAGCCCTTGGTCTCCCTCTTTTGGCACTTTTAATGTAAAAGGAGTCAGATAAATTTGGGGAATATCTCAAAAAATCATCTTACTAACCCTCCTCAAAATACTTAGGGTGGTTCTGTGCGTAGTGGTGTGGTATACTGGGAGAGGAATTGGCTCTGTTTTGGAAGAGTGTGGGAGGGCAGAACGAAAAATTCTGTGGGCCTCTGCCAAAATGCTAAGGTAGGTAAATGTTACCTGGGTAGGTAGATGTCTGATGGCTTGCCCACTGTGTGTTGTGAGTGGAGGAAATGTATACTGTATAATTTTTTTTTCCTTTCCTTTAGGGGAAAATAGTTCATCAGAGTTTAAATATTATGAATTCCTTCTCTCAGAAGGTAAAAATACAATATGTACGTTCTCTGTCCGAAGATGTGCGGTTTTATTACAAGAGATTAAGGAGCAATAAAGAAGATTTAGAGCCAGGAAAAAAATCAAAGGTTGGAGAGTTTTGTTTATTAGTACTAATAGGCAGTTTTTCTTTAAACGTAACACATTGATAATTTTGCAGTTATTGGGAATTTATTTTCTCTATTTTAGTCAGAGATGCTTGCTTCATCTAGTTATTCTTGTACTTTTTGCAGATAGCAAATATTTATTTTGATCCTGGTTTACAGTGTGGGAATCACTGTTATGTGGGGTTGCCTTTCCTATCTAAATGTAAGTAATTTTCATTTTTGCAATTAAAATCTCAACTTATTTTCCCCCCACTGATATTGAAGTGTTGTATAAAAGAGTGGTTTTTGTTTTTTAGCTGAACCTAAAGTTCAGCACAGCTTAACGATGCAAGAAGATGCATGGGATTCTGATTGGGATTTGCATGAGAACTTGTTCAGAGTGTGGGCAGGAATCCGAGAGAACTCAGGTCATAGGTGAGTGTATATTTTCCCTGTCCCCTGTGAATCACTTGATTCTTTTTATTTTGTGTTGCATGTTTACAGTATTGAATTCTTGTGTTGCCAGAGAAGGGCAAGGAATAGTTGCCAGGTTTGCTATTCTAAAAGAGTTTGAAGGGGGGAAAATGATATTTTTCTCAAGGTGCTATGTTTGGCTTAGGTCAGTGCTTATCAAACTTTTTTTTTTTTTTTTCCTGTGGACCACTTGAAAATTCTGAGGGTCTCGGCGGACCACTTAATGAACTTTCCAAATGTTGTTGATACCGTTAGCGATCTATTGTAAAGCACTCTGGATAAAAGCGCTATATAAAAATAACTTAATCATTCATGTTTTTTTGTTCTACAAATAAAAGCACAGAACTCATATTTTAATGTCAGTTGTCTTACCTTTCTAACGCGATGGATGTGCGTTCTCTCCCCTGCCATGGCAGCCCCTGAACTGGAGCTGGGAAGGATGGGGGGTCTCTCCCTCTCTCCCCTGCCGTGGCAGCCCCCAAGCTGAGGCTGGGAAGGGCTCTCCCCAGCAGTTGCAGCCCTGGAGCTGAGGAAGGTCACTTCTTTCTCTTGCTGCCACAGCCCTGTGCATCCCAAATTCACCCCACCCCCTCTTCTCACCCCACTGCCCCCTACCGCCTATTGTCCCCCCCAAAGCCACAACCTCATCTTACATGTGTGTCTTCTCCAGGGTCCAGGCACCTAATTAGTGGAGTCATGCCTGCCCGGCTCCACTAATTAGGTGGGTTGCCCTTCATTCTCTCATGTGCGGCCTCCCAGGCGTGCACCTTAGAGGGAACTATCCACATACCACCTGAATGAAGCTTGCAGACCACTGGTGGTACACGGACCACAGTTTGAGAACTTCTAGGTTAGGTAAATCAGCTAGTGTGCATTTGTAGTTGAGCACCTTTCTAAGAAGTAAACTAGAAGGCTAAAAGAAACCCCAGTTTGCAAAGTATTCGTAAAATGTGTGGTATTGCTTGTGCAAAATAGCTGCTGTGTAAAGCTGCTGTGTTCCTGTTTATCTAGATTGTCTCCTTTTGCCGCTATACTGAGAGTGCTACTTTTCAGTGATGAATAAAGGAATCCCTTAGTTTTGTGTAAAGTATTTTGGGATACATTTTTGAAAGGTGTTATATGAAGCATAACAATGAGACTAAAAACCTATTCAAACTAATGCCTAAGAAGTTGAACTGTTGTGTGGTGCTACTGTGCTCTGTTAAAAGCATCTGCTATATTTCATGCATGAAATGGCTGCTTTTCAATGGTGGATAATATGTTCAATGTCTCAGAAGGGTATTGTGTGGATTAGTTAACGTTGGCAAAGTGCTTTAGAGATCCTATTTATTATGATGATATCCATTTTAACTTGGATTTTATTAATGTGTTAAACTTTGTGAAAACACAAAAAGACTTTACATAAGTAATGAAATATTGCAATAGAAATATATCAACAGCATAACCAAAGTGCCTGGCACATCCCTCAGAAAGCACAACAGTAACTCTTAAAGGAAGGGAAATATGACCCTGTCAGAATTCCCCGAAATTATCAGCTTTTTGCAGTTTACAGTAAAGGCTAGAATATTTGAGGAGGAGGGAAAGAAATACAGGAAAACACATTTCCAAATAGTTACATGATACAGTGAATGTGTGAAGCCCTCTAAATTCACTTAAAGAAACAAATAATACAGAGAAACTTTAAACAAAGAATAGGGCACGCTCGGTCTGAATACTGGACAGACCTGACTCTGGTACTAAAGCCCAGAGTGGTATAGTCACACCAACAGAAGGCCTTGGCTGAAGTGCTTGAGACCTGTTGAACCCTGGCTTTTTGTCCATATCTCTAGTACTCCCACCTGTCTACTGAATCTCCACACCAGCTAGTAAGTTTTATTTGGATGTTGGGCTACTCTGTCCCTTACTGGGTGAGAATCTCTTTGGCCTGGTGTGACTACTCATCACACTTATCCTTCTGTTCCATTTCCTCCCTAAACTTGTGCTCTGCACCTTTCAGCATGACAGTGGCGCTCAGAAGAGTGAGTGCACTGAGCAGCTGGGCCAGAGGAGGGACCATCACTGAGGCAAGAGGAAAACTGAAGTAGGGATACAGAAAAATTTACCATCTTAGTCCAGTTAGACTAGCCGGCTAATGCCCGTCTAATGTCCCCTGATGCAGTTACAATTTGATACCAAATTGAGGGTCTCAAGTTGGAATCACATTGCAACTGCATCAGGGGACAAACATGTATCCTCAGTACTACCATCCCTAAACTTTCAAATACCATGACCCAGGCCTCAATAAATCATGAGGTTTAACATAAATAAATATGAGATTCTTTTCACTTGCTTTCTGGTTTGGACATTTAGGGTTCACTTGGGTCAGATAGTCAAGATTTTTCTCTGCAGCCATGGGAGTTAGGAACTCTTTGAGAAAATCCTAACTTTCATTAAAATCCAATTCAGCACCAGATCCCAGAGTCAGAACACCAAATATCCTGAGACTTGTGATAAAATGGTGGGAGTTGGCATTGCTGTAAAATTGTTCACTGTGTGTCCTGTATTTATGACATAGACAGACCTTAACACAGTTTGTGAAGCCAGTATAGCTGGAGCTATACTATCTTGGACCAGTGTTTAAAAACAGCTAATGTATATAGAAGTAACTTTACATATCCACTCATGAGTTTTAATACTATTTGACCCTGTTCACACTGGACAGCCAAACAGTATTAGAAAAGGATTTAGCAGTAGCTGTTTACTCTAACTCCCTTTTTGCACCACTGTAGTCAGAGCCTTAGTCATGGTCTCACTACCATAAAACACCTTTGTAACAAAAGAATACTCTGGTAATTGAAGGAGGCATAGGAGGAACAAAACAAGAAAGCATAGAATATTCTGCAGAGGTGTGACAACACAGACAGTGTGGTTGTGTTGTCCTTTTGTGCTTTCCTTTTTTATAACTAAAATAGCGGTAGTACAGGTAAAGATCAAATGTTTTACAAAAGTAAAAATATATTGAAGAATGGTGCATTCTACAATAATTATACATTTTCTAGAGTGCATGGAAAGTTAACAAAATGTTGCTTGTTAGGCTATCAACATTCCATTATCACAAGGTAGATTTTATAACTTTTTCCCCCCTAGGTTGAGTGCCATGTTTGAAGTGGACACAGATCTCCAGAAGGATGTAATATTGAAAATCACAGCCGAACTGGCCTGGCCATCCATACTCAGTTCACCACGCCATTTAAGTTTCCCACTTACAAATACCAACAGCTCATCAGTAAGTGTGTGTGTTAATAGGATCATTTTACACTGACACAGCATAGTTTGAAATAGGTCTTAATATTTGGAAAAGTTTCACTATATTCACAATTAATATGCATGTAAACGCTTGTCAAATTGTTACTTTTGTATTAGGAGGAAGAAATTCTTCTAGAAAACCCAGCAGATGTTCCTGTCTATGTTCAATTCCTTCCTTTAGCTCTGTATTCCAACCCATCATCTTTTGTAGACAAATTAATAGAGCGGTAAGTATTGTTTGGAATATTTAAATTCCTTCCTTTGATACCAAATGTGCTTCTTGCAGGGAGGTGGGGGGAATCAATGCAGTATTTATCAACAGCAGCAGTGTAGTAGAGAGAATTCAGAGCTTTAGTATAAATGGGAAATGAAAAGGTAAAGAAACTTTAGTACACTTCCATTGCCAGCCATCAGTTTGGGGCAAAGCTGGTGAGCTAAACAAATGCTTCAGATTTTCCTCTTTGGAAAGCAGAGTGGAGAAGGGAGAGACCAAGCAAAATAAGAAAAATGAGTGGCCATTTTATCTGTGTAGTCTTCATTACAGTCATCTTAATATAAATTCTATACTTTTGGTTAGTGTTGAAATCCATAAATTATTTGAAAGTGTTAAAAAGGCCATATTGTCAATTATGTGAATTTCATAAATACCTGAACATCCTTTCTCACTGTAATGTAGTTTGGTAAGAAGTATATGTTTATATTTTAGGTTTAACTTGAGTAAGCCAACAAATTTCAATTTGAGGACACTAGAATTCCAGGTTTCCAGAAACTCTGTAAGTATTTCAAAACACTTTCTTCTTTTCTAATGTTTTTACATAGCCACACAAATACTGTATAATAAAAATACAGTCATAGAGTCTTCAAAGTTATTAATGCCATCTGATGTCCGTTGGATATGTTAACGGACATTGCAGAGCAGTTTTCCTGCAAGTCTAGTGTGTAATTCAAATTTAACTTTTTTCCTGTATGTTTATTCTTTTATATAATTATAGAACTTAAAGATGAAAAATATCTGTTGGCTTATTTACCCCCTTACTGATATACAAGTATTCCCTACAGTATATTCTTGGATGCTAGTTTTAAATATCCAGGTGGTGGGGCATCTGTCACTTCACTTTTCATTCAGAATTTTTTGACAGTCTAAATTTTACTTGTGATCCCCCTAAGCAGATGTTCTCCTCAAACGTATAAAAACACTTATTCTTTTCCCTCCAGTTAGTCAGTTTTTAGCTCAGCTATACCTAGTTACTTATTTCAGGGGTTCTCAACCTTTTTCTTTCTGAGGTCCCCACAACATGCTATAAAATCTCTATGGCCCACCTGTGCCACAACAACTGTTTTTCTGCATATAAAAGCCAGAGACAGCCTTAGAGAGGCACAAGCAGGGCAATCGCCCAGGACTCCACACCACAAAGGGTCTTGCAAAGCTAAGGTGCTTAGGCTTCAGCTTTAGCCCTGGATGGCAGGACTCAGGGCCCTGGGCTTCAGCCCGCATGCGATGGGGCTTCAGCTTTCTGCCCTGGGCCTCAGCAAGTCTAATGCCAGCCCTGCTTGGCGGGCCCCCTGAAACCTGCTTGTGGTCCCCCGGGGACTGGACTCCTGGTTGAGAACCACTGACTTATTTTACTATCGTCTCATAAATCAGTGCTTTCTTCAGTAAGATCAAGATCAGGAAAAGGTCACTGGAGAAATTTTTAGAAATTTTAGATTTGTGTTCTCCTTTTACATTGGTAATACTTAGCCTGACTACCTCAAAGTGTGTTGTGAAGATTTAATTATTGTAGAGCACTTCGAAGATGTGAAGCACTATGTAATTGCAAAGTAGTAATATTAGCGTTAGAGATGCACATGAAACAACCCTCTGAATACCCTGTCCTCTGTGGGTTTTAGGAAACTAGGTGACTATTTTGTAACTCAGATTGCTCGTGGTGAATAATCAAGTTGCACCGCTTTGAAGTTAATGATAGAATCATAGAATATCAGGGTTGGAAGGGACCCCAGAAGGTCATCTAGTCCAACCCCCTGCTCGAAGCAGGACCAATTCCCAGTTAAATCATCCCAGCCAGGGCTTTGTCAAGCCTGACCTTAAAAACCTCTAAGGAAGGAGATTCTACCACCTCCCTAGGTAATGCATTCCAGTGTTTCACCACCCTCTTAGTGAAAAAGTTTTTCCTAATATCCAATCTAAACCTCCCCCACTGCAACTTGAGACCATTACTCCTTGTTCTGTCATCTGCTACCACTGAGAACAGTCTAGAGCCATCCTCTTTGGAACCCCCTTTCAGGTAGTTGAAAGCAGCTATCAAATCCCCCCTCTTTCTTCTCTTCTGCAGGCTAAACAATCCCAGCTCCCTCAACCTCTCCTCATAAGTCATGTGTTCCAGTCCCCTAATCATTTTTGTTGCCCTTCGCTGGACTCTCTCCAATTTATCCACATCCTTCTTGAAGTGTGGGGCCCAAAACTGGACACAGTACTCCAGATGAGGCCTCACCAATGTCGAATAGAGGGGAACGATCACGTCCCTCGATCTGCTTGCTATGCCCCTACTTATACATCCCAAAATGCCATTGGCCTTCTTGGCAACAAGGGCACGCTGCTGACTCATATCCAGCTTCTCGTCCACTGTCACCCCTAGGTCCTTTTCCGCAGAACTGCTGCCTAGCCATTCGGCCCCTAGTCTGTAGCGGTGCATTGGATTCTTCCATCCTAAGTGCAGGACCCTGCACTTATCCTTATTGAACCTCATCAGATTTCTTTTGGCCCAATCCTCCAATTTGTCTAGGTCCTTCTGTATCCTATCCCTCCCCTCCAGCGTATCTACCACTCCTCCCACTTTAGTATCATCCGCAAATTTGCTGAGAGTTCAATCTACACCATCTTCCAGATCATTTATGAAGATATTGAACAAAACCGGCCCCAGAACCAACCCCTGGGGCACTCCACTTGACACCGGCTGCCAACTAGACATGGAGCCATTGATCACTACTCGTTGAGCCCGACAATCTAGCCAGCTTTCTACCCACCTTATAGTGCATTCATCCAGCCCATACTTCCTTAACTTGCTGACAAGAATACTGTGGGAGACCGTGTCAAAAGCTTTGCTAAAGTCAAGAAACAATACATCCACTGCTTTCCCTTCATCCACAGAACCAGTAATCTCATCATAGAAGGCGATTAGATTAGTCAGGCATGACCTTCCCTTGGTGAATCCATGCTGACTGTTCCTGATCACTTTCCTCTCATGCAAGTGCTTCAGGATTGATTCTTTGAGGACCTGCTCCATGATTTTTCCAGGGACTGAGGTGAGGCTGACTGGCCTGTAGTTCCCAGGATCCTCCTCCTTCCCTTTTTTAAAGATTGGCACTACATTAGCCTTTTTCCAGTCATCCGGGACTTCCCCCGTTCGCCACGAGTTTTCAAAGATAATGGCCAATGGCTCTGCAATCGCAGCCGCCAATTCCTTCAGCACTCTCGGATGCAACTCGTCCGGCCCCATGGACTTGTGCACGTCCAGCTTTTCTAAATAGTCCCTAACCACCTCTATCTCCACAGAGGGCTGGCCATCTGTTCCCCATTTTGTGATGCCCAGCACAGCAGTCTGGGAGCTGACCTTGTTCGTGAAGACAGAGGCAAAAAAAGCATTGAGTACATTAGCTTTTTCCACATCCTCTGTCACTAGGTTGCCTCCCTCATTCAGTAAGGGGCCCACACTTTCCTTGGCTTTCTTCTTGTTGCCAACATACCTGAAGAAACCCTTCTTGTTACTCTTGACATCTCTTGCTAGCTGCAGCTCCAGGTGCGATTTGGCCCTCCTGATATCATTCCTACATGCCCGAGCAATATTTTTATACTCTTCCCTGGTCATATGTCCAACCTTCCACTTCTTGTAAGCTTCTTTTTTATGTTTAAGATCCGCTAGGATTTCACCATTAAGCCAAGCTGGTCGCCTGCCATATTTACTATTCTTTCGCTCATCGGGATGGTTTGTCCCTGTAACCTCAACAGGGATTCCTTGAAATACAGCCAGCTCTCCTGGACTCCTTTCCCCTTCATGTTAGTCCCCCAGGGGATCCTGGCCATCCGTTCCCTGAGGGAGTCGAAGTCTGCTTTCCTGAAGTCCAGGGTCCATATCCTGCTGCTTACCAAGTTGGTAATAAATGCAGGATTTTTTGTGCTGTAGATCTTTTGTTTTTCTGTTAAAGGCTATGGTAGCTTAAAAATTAAAAGTAACTAGTGTTGCATATCAACTGGTGGCAGAATAGCAGCTGCAACCTGTTTGTTTTTGCCTGATCAAACTCTCATTGACTTAAGACTATTTGTATTTTAGCAATTACTTGAAGGGAACTTCCTGTTCATGGTGGACACTCTCATGAATAAATGTTTGTGTGTGTTTTTTTTAAAAAAAAAAACAAAAAACTTTTTTTTTTCTGTTAGAGAATTAGAAGACTTTAACTAGGCTAATTAAGTATTTAAACAACTTCATCAGGAAGCACCTTTTGATATGAGAATTTTTTAGAAAATATAGTTTGTATGTTCTCACTGGAATCTATGCAAAATTCCTTATTTTTTAAAGTGGTTTTTATTTTTCATTGTCTTAAGGTTCAGCCATTGCAGAGCACTACAGGATTTGCAGAGGGTCTATCTCGACATTTGGTTCTAAACATAGTTTTAAAGCCTGGAGAGAGAAAATCTGTCAAAGTAAAATTTACTCCAGTTCTTAATAAGACTGTTTCATCATTAATTATCATCAGGTATGGTAGGTCTCTGAATTGGGTTTGAGTTAATAAGGTTCTTATTTATGTGTAGGTTACACATTTGACCACTTGTGACCAATAAGTTGTCCCATTGTTTCAAGATTAATTGTGGAATCTCCAGGATTTGGAATGATGGATTTAGTTTGTATACATTACACTATGATTTACAGTGGTCAAAGGCATTCAGTTCATATCTTCTAATATTCATGTGTTACCAATATGCTTTCTATATTAAGAAGTTTAAATTCTTTTCAAGTTCATCTATACTTCTTGTATTGAAAGTAGGGACGGGTCAAACACTATTTTCCTTAAATATTCTTGCTGTGAGAAGTCAAGAGTTTAAATAAGTGTGTTTACTGTTTGAAAGAAGCATGTAGGAGCTTTGCAGTTCTAAGTGTTAATGATAAAATTTTATAACTAAATTACAAGTTTCTTCATTAAACTTTAGTATGCTTTGTGTTGGTTACTGCAGCCCCTAACCTGCAAATCCTTATGCATGGGAATTGTGAGTGAGATTACTCATATACATAAGACAGTTCTAGGATTGGGATGTAATGTAATATAGTTTGTGAACATGTTTGTCGGAGCAGTGGAGTACATATTTATTTTGCTAAATGTTTCTTCTTTCCCCTATTCTCCTTATACAGAAATAATTTGACTGTAATAGATGCCATTATGGTACAAGGCCAAGGAACAACTGAAAGTCTGAGGGTTGCAGGCAAGCCTCCGGGTCCAGGAAGTTCATTACGTTTTAAGATCACTGAAACGTTATTAAAAGACTGTTCAGAAAGTGAGTATTTTATGAAGACCTATTACACTGAACAGAAAATCTCGTGACATCTGATGTACACAACTACGAATATCTGCAGTAACTAGAAAATATCACTTTTTCTTGTTTTATAATGCCTAGATTAAATGAATCTCTAAAAATATGTAAAATGTGTGAACTCATAGTTGATGTACCATGAAAAATATCGTATTTCAATATACAAGCAATATTTCTGGGCAAAAATTTTTATTTTCATAGTGTCTTGGGCATTTTGTCATTGTAAACAAATTAATTAAAAAAATGTAAACATACAGATGAAGGTCTGTCTAACGTTACTTTAATTTAAAGTGATGGATACTAGTGGCTATATAACCTCAATTTTTAAGAGCAGAAGAGTGAAGACAGATAAAAGTAACAGAAAACCCACTAGAATGGCCCTGGATCTCTCAGTCGGAGAATAGGTAAACCAAAGAAGCAACCAGCCCTCTGTCTTCCCGAATCCTTTAGCAGCCCTCAATGCTAACAGTTTGTGTGGGGGGCAGGGAAGGGAGAGGGTACAGGAATTGGGGCTAAAGAACTAGTCAAGAAGATTTGGCCTTCAGCCTTTGCCAGAGATCTATGGTATTTCTTCATGGATGGTCAGACAGATCCTTCTCCATTGAGTGATGTGTGGAAAACTGAGTTGAAGTTGAAAACTCAGATCCTACCTCTGAACATATGCCTCACATTGGTTTTCCATATTCCTTTTAACAATGCTGACTTCAATGTCTTTGACGTCATCCGTGAGCTTTATTTTCAGGATAGAAAAGAATTTAGTGTTAGTAAGTGTAGTATTATCTGTACTCTATCTGAAATTAATGTTTACAACGTTCAGTTAAATGCTGCTAGTAGAGAAACTGTGTACAGAAGCAAAGTAGACACAGTGATGGAACAGTAACTTACACTACTACACAATTGGGATGGGGGCTGGTTTTTTATAAGCAATATTAGTCTCAATAGCTTTCTCCAGGTTTTTTGTGAGAGAATCGAATGCTCTGGAATTGGACAAAAACCATTCTACTTGACAGCCATCTGACACTGCTTGCAGAGACCTCTGTTTTAACATCTTGTCCAAAGGTCAGCACTTAAACCATCCACCACTTCCCTGACACATGTATTTCCTAGTGTCACTGTTGGGCTTAAAGTGAGAATGGTACTAACAGAACTTCGCAAGCATTTTTTGTAGATAATGAATTTACTGCACTATACTGGCTTAACACAGTCCTAATTGCTTTGTTCTATATCTTTTTAGAAATGAAATTAAAAGAACCAAATTTCACACTGAAAAGAACATTCAAAGTGGAAAACACAGGGCAGCTTCAGATTAATGTGAAGTCCATGGAAATCAGTGGATATACATGTGAAGGATATGGATTTAAAGTTGTTAACTGTCAAGAGTTTGCACTAAGTGCTAATGCCTCTAAAGACATTGTCATATTGTAAGTACATTGTTGTTGAAGAGTGAGGCCATTTCCTCATGTAGATCATTTGAGAATAGTCTTACATTAGAAAATGTATGTACAAAGCTTTACTCAGTAAGAAATCGGTGTTGGTTAAATCCTTTTTTTTCCCCCATTTAAACTTTGAGTTGCTTAATTTTCTTCTGTACAAACAAAGATTGTGAAGCTTCCTTTCCTTTCTAAAAGTGGAACAAACTGTTTGCAAGAACTCATTAAAGAGATTTCACAGCTGAGTACAGTGTTGTATTTACTGGATGGTGATGAAACAATTTGCTGTAAACTTGGAATTGTATAAACAGATGAATATTAAGACAACTTCATTCAGGATCTCGTAGAATATAGACGTAGATTAACATATCCTTTTGATTGATTGTGGTGTGTACTGAAAAGGATCCATCTCTGTATTATGAGTGCTCCTATCATAACATACAGCATTTTAACCCTGCGGGTTTTGTGTATGCTGCACTGACTGAAATTGTAGTGGGTGTTTTAATCAAGAATTGGCTACAGAAAGGACCCTTTGCTCCAAAAATGATCTTTGGGCCCTGATTGTATTTAATGCTTCTTTTGTGTACCGATTGATTAGCCTTTACTAAAAATTCATAGAATTTAAAACAGTAAAGGAGCACTCTAAGTAGTCTGGCCTGCTGCATAACACAGGCCATAGAATTTCACCCATTAATACCTGCATCAAGCTCAACAATTAGTGATGAGACTACAGCTTAGCTTTCTAGAAAGATATTCAATCTTGACTTGAAGATGAAGTGACGAACTTTCCACTTTTCTTGGTAATCTGTTTCATTGCTTAATGACTGTCACTCTTAAATTTTGCATTTTTTGCATAATTTTAGTTTGATTTTTTTCTTAAAGGAAAAAAAATGGGTCCAAATTTAATTCCAGCCATTGTATCTAGTTGGCTTAATCTACTAGATAAAACTGCCCTCTGGTATTGGCTTAATTCTAGGCTTTAATCTTCCCTCTTATTGAATATGTTCTTTCTGTGTATGTACTTAAAGACTTATTTCATTGTCTCTTAAGTTACTTGAATAATATCCATAGGTACTATTTGGTGAAGGTGTATGGGAGACTAATGATCATCCCACTGATTCAGTCAGTTTCAGCAAACCTCTCCAAATTACAGTCATTGCAGTCGCTATTATCTTTTTAAAATATGAAAAGGATGAATAATGCAAATTATTTAGAACTTAAAACTGTCATACTAGACTTAGTCTTAAAATATGGACAGTTGTAACAATCTGCATTTACTTTTTCAGGTTTACACCAGATTTCACTGCTTCCAGAGTCATTCGTGAACTGAAATTCATTACAGCAGGAGGCTCTGAATTTATATTTGTATTGAATGCATCTCTTCCATATCATATGTTAGCAACATGTGCAGAAGCCCTGCCCAGACCGAACTGGGAGCTGGCACTGTACATAATCATCTCAGGAATAATGAGGTATGAGTTGCTTGTACCTGAGCAATGAGGTATGAGTTGCATAATGTACGTGGAGTTGTCTGAGTTTGAGTACAAAATACAGAGGGTAGATGCTTAGATTTTAGTATAATTTAGGATACATTTTGTATACAGTGCAATTGGTAATTGATGTAAAATAATGTATTATGGTAAGATGAAGTTAAGAACAAACAGGTGCAAACTACTATGGATTTTGTGCTAACACCATGGTGTTGGGAATTCTAACTTTCTGTGAAAAACAAATGCAAAATACAGTATATATGTTTGCCCAGAACATCTTTGCTAAGATCAAATATTGTACTCCTATTAACCATGAAGATGTGTGATTGTTTATAGCTGTAACTAAACCAGACTTGAACCAAGTTATGAATTGAGGCAACGTTGTTAAACATGGCTCCTTTTGAAGGTGAGAAGTCACTCTTCCACAGCACTGCCCCTTAGGGAGATATGAAACAATGACTTAGATGAGTTCAGCAGCAAATGCCTTTTGAATAATTTAATTCTGCTGCCACCTTTATACGCGACAGACAACTTGTGATACTAATAATAGAATTTCTGAGAACCTGGAGGGCATTGTTGAGTCATATGTAAAACATTTAAAATAGAGTTAGTTAGTGAGGTTACATAGTAGCATATGAATACACCGGACAACAAAGCACAAAATCTTTCAGAAAATGTCGTTGTGTTTACCATAATAAGAGATTGTTAGCTTTTGAACTGAAAATGTATTACACTCTGTAGGCTGAACTGCACCACCTCAGATTAGTTTGTGAAGTCTGAAGAGATTATAAAACAGCGTCATACCTGTTCAGTATTTGTATGGGAGACTTCCCTCTTCACATACCCAGGATGCTACAAGAAATGGTATTGGTGTTCCAATAAGTGGCTTTTTCCTTTTAATCATTATTGAAATAGTGTCCCAGCGTAAGAGATACTGTGATGCTATAAGTTCCTGTGATATATAGTAGCGCTTCAGCCAGATACTGTGAACCTGAATAGTTGTCCTAGTAGTATTTCCTCTGCAGTCCATGGTTAAATATTCATACATCTTTCATAGTGATACTGGCTCCTAAGCTCAGTTTAGATCTGTGCAAAGGTGTTTGGGTACCCTCATTTGCAGTGTTTTGTGGGCAATGAAGAAATGGAGAGGCATTATGGAACAGTTAGTTTATGTACTTTCCCAACACTTTGCCTTTTGAGCAGAAGTCTTTATAGTTTTTCTTCCCCTAAATAGTTGCTAACTACATGCAATCTTAACAGTCTGTTCACTGGGTAAATAATATAGGGGTCATTGTTCTAACATTTGCTGTTCAAATTGTACAGTTTTCAGGGGATTTTGTATGTGCTTTGTAATGTTTTGTTAGTCTAAGTTACAAAACACTCAGTGTCTCAGCTTGTCTCCTGCTTATAACCACAATATAAGTACCAATACTCAGTGAAGGAAACATTCTAATGTGACTGCCTTCTAACATCATGGAAAGATCAAGGGGACAAGCTGTAGCCTTGTGTACTACATGTAAATGAACTTGGGGTTATTTGATGATAGCATAACTCATTCACTTCTTTCTTGACAAATTCCCTTGTTATAGTTAGCATCAAGCAGTGCAGCAGCCAATCAAGACAGCATGCAGCCTTTCAGATGAGACGTAATCCTTCAGGTCCTAACTACTTGTACTTGTACTTTAATAACTTTCACAGAAAGTTATTAAAGGTCCCATGACACTTTTTGCTCAAGTGGCTGTGTTAGCCCTAATGTCCAGATCAAATTCCATTTTAAGTTATTGGTCTGCCTCTCTAAAGTCTCCTTGCATTTCCAGTTGAAGTGGTATTCTTCATCGCCACCTGCCCTAAGCTACTACTATTTTGTGTTGTTTTAGCACTTAACAGCCTCGTTGGGGCTCATTTGCTCGGCAGTGTACAAACATGTAGTGAGATAGTCCCTTCCAGGGAGAGCTTACAATCTAAATAGACAAAACAAAGGATGTAGGGAGAGAGAGAGAGAGAGAGAGAGAGAGGTGCACGCAGAGGTGAAGTAAGTTGCTCAAGATCACAGCTCAGATTAGTGGCAAAGCTGGGTGTAGAACCTGGGTCTCCTGACTTTCAGGCCAGTACCTCTTCCATTTCTTAATATATTCCTTATATTGTAGTTACAAACAGAAATGAAAATAAATTTGTTTTGCAGTTTCACTGTATTGAAACACTACTGACTGAGTATAACTAAAATATCAAGAGTAAAACTGTAAAAATAAGAATTGAATGATGGAAACACAGGAACAGAAGAAAACTCATATTTTTTTTTTACTCAAACAACTGTGTGTTATATAAATGCACAAATGCACTTTTTTCTCTCAGTACAATCACTTGCTGCGTGTATTCAATAGTACTTTTAGTCTGCACATTAAATCTGCTGACACTATTTTAGTCCATCTAGTATACTTTAATTACTCAATGGCATTTTTACCCAAGAATTAAAATTTCTTCAGTTTTCTGTGCATCAAATCAGATTCTAACCTATGCTCCTCCCCTCGTCTCTCTCCCTCTTTTCCCCAATAACAGTGTGGTTTTGACAGGAAACAGTAGCTAAGGCCAAAATTCTGCCTTCTTAAATAGAGTATTGATGAACTTATCTGGAGATGTTTCCCTGTTTTTTATTAATCAGTTTTTCTTAACTCTTTTATTGCATCTTTGTGTAAAACTTTTCTGTGAATTGGTACTTCATTTCACACAGTGGAAATATCAAGAAGCTGTCAACAATTTGGAAGGAGAAGAAGAGACCATGCTGATTGAAACAAGTTAACTTCTGCTTCAGAAACTTATTTTTTCCATAGCTTTTTGGTTTGGGGATCATGTGTATATCTTGTTTTTCCACTTTAATTGTGACTCCCATAGTAATATGTGTACATCGAGGAGTTAAATAGGTGTGTGTGTCATGCTGGGATTTTTCTCTTTTCAGCCACATATAAAATTGCTTTTTGGGTACTGTTCACCTTTTAGCTTTTGATTTGTTGGCAAAAGATGCATTTTCTTTGCCTTGTTAGCGTTCCACCTCATCAGCCCTAAAACAATGACAAGAAAATTAATGTTTTTTTTACTTCTGTTCCCTATAGTGTACTCTTTCTCTTGGTAATTGGAACAGCCTATTTAGATGCTCAAGGAATTTGGGAGCCATTCAGGAGGCGCCTGTCCTTTGAGGCATCAAACCCTCCCTTTGATATGGGAAGGCCATTTGATCTCAGGAGAATAGTTGGAATTTCATCTGATGGAAAGTAAGTACACACATATGAATAAGGCCACTTGGAAAGGAACATTTCTCCTAGTACAGGAGACTAATCAAGGTCACCCTCCTAACAAAAGGGACTGGTAATGCAGCAATAACTTAAGAGGGCATCCAAATAGTGTGCGGAGGGTAGAGGAATACCTACTTTTTTGTGAAAATAAACATAGTAAATTACATACTACCTGTTAGAAAAACAGAAAGTGTATAATGCAACAGACTGGGGCAAAAGCGCCTCTGCTTAAGGCTCTCTGCCTAGGGCAGAGGTATTCAATAGGCAGACTGCTGGCCAAATCTGGACCGCCAGATACTTTTGAATGGACTGTGAAATCTTTTTATTTACTACTACTTGTTGTTGCAATGTGAAAAATGTTCTCTGGAGTCTGGACCTTGACTATACTTTTACAAAACGTAGACTACCCCGGCCTCCTAGGGCTTTATTTGAAAAAGAAACTCCCCACACCAGTATTCCTTCTCACATGTACTATGTGTTGTTGCTGTGATTTGTTCACAAATGTAAATAAGCAAGTGAATAAGGGATATTAAGTATTACTGACTTGTCAGTTGAGCTTTAAGGGAGTTTTCATGTTACATTTCTGTGATAAATAAGCCAAGAACTGTGTAGTTCAGGATTACTAATCGATGTAATAACTCTTCTTATGTAGAGGAATATACACTTACTGTATATTTGAACACACTTGCTCTTCTTCCAGCTTGAATGCACTTGGATCGGACTCTAATCACAGTTCCTCCAGAGGAATCTATGGAGCAGGTGGTTCCTCATCACGATCCACTACAGGAAGTCATAAGCAATGCAATCCAACAGCACATCTGCACAGCAATAGAAATTCAGCTGATATTGAAAATGTCAAATCTAAAAACAACTCAAATGTTGCTAGCAGGACTTCCCTACAGACCGCTTCTATGCAGTCATCTAACAGAGGAGGTTCCCTTATCCTCGATTCAGGTGCTACAGCTCAGAATCACACAGCAGGCAGAAGATCCAGGGGGGCAAAGCAGAACCAGCAAACAAACCAGCAACATGCTCAAGTTCTCTTAGAGCAGCATTCACAACAGCCAACACCAACAGTGCCTCAGCAACAAGAGCAGCAGTCTGAAAGTTCTTTTCCACAATCACCACTTCTTAACCCTTCACACCCAGAATGTACCAGCAACACAAGGCACAGCTCAGAGGATTCAGATATCACTGGTCTGATAGAAACTATGGACAAAGAGTTTGACCATCCAGAATCCCCTTCCCCAGATGTGTTTACAGAGCAGCCCCCATCTCCAGTAACAAAAAACAAAGGTAATACAACTCTGCTTTACTTAATGATATGGGTGACACATTACGACAGCCAAGGAATGAGATTTGAACCAGTAAAGGTTACAGTTTCATAGTGTTGTAAGCTGCTAACTTCTCTGCTGTACCAGAGCGTCATGCATGATCCTGAGTAGAGTTCATATACTTCCTTCCAGTCTCTTGATAACACTGGAATTGTCCATTCAACATTGGATATGCTTTCTTTTGCAAGTTTTATATGAAATAGGTTTTTACTGAAAACCGAAGTGTATATATTTAGAAATCTTTTTAAATTACTGTTCTTCTGGCTTCAGTCCTTTTAGCCTCCAGTTAGTTTTGGGAAAGGGGGATGGTTGCCCTAGTTTATTATGAAAACTGAAAAGTGGAGCATAGTGAATCAATATAGTATTGTCAGAATGGAATTCTTCATGCCAAGCACTTGCAGTTGTGACCGAAAATCCTTGATGTTAGGAGGTCGACAAGTTAATAAATGGTACCTGCTTGATTTTTTTTTAATGAAGTGTGTTAATCTCTGTATGAAGCTAGGGTGCCTGTAGAGTTGTTTATATGTGCACCTTTTGATTTCTCAAATGCTCTTGAAATACATACATCATGTGTGTTGAGTTTAGACAATTTTCAAAACAAATTTTGAGATTATTAGTAGAAATTTATTCTCATACTGTAAATATTTCATTAGTGTAGCTTTTGATTACACTGATTGTCCAAAACTGTTTTCTAATTAGCCAGTTGAGTCTAACATACACATCTCTGATGGGTCAACCTACTTACAAATTTAAATCTATTCTTTTTGGTGGTTTGGTTTGGTTTTGGTTGTTTTTTGGGGGGTGGGGTAGCTCATTTAGGCAGTATGGTTTACATGGAATATTGCTGATGCCTTTCATACACGCTATATAAAATTCATTAAAGATGGACGTAGATGGGGGAAGAGATCAGAGGATACGGTTAGAAACCTTAAAATGACTGTGTAATCACAACAGATAAAGCAATTTTAACTTGTATTGTAATGATTAAAAAATACAACTTAGTAACACAACACTGTTATGGACAGATGGTATTAAATATTCCTGATGGATGCAAAGTGTTGGCTGTGCTTATGAATGAGGTCCATCTAGGATTTCAGCAGTATCATGGTCTAGTGGAACTATGGAGACTATACTTTTTATTTCTTAAGACTTGGAAACAAAAGTGTTGTGTCTTTTAGCAAATGAATGGCTCGTATGACTTAACTACCATTTTCATATCTGTTTCCTGGTTGGAACAATTCTCAGTAATTTGTATGTTGGAAGATTATCTTAACATATTTAGGATGAAAATAGCTGTTCCTAAATATTGCGAGTGCCAGTTATAAAGTTTTTATTTACCCATTTTTCAAGCAGTATGCACTGTGTAATCACTTGCTAGTTTGTTGTCTAACAATTTCAGCAGAAGTCTAAATGAAGTTAGAACATTTCACGTAAGTCCTAATGAATCATTATTCATCCTAATGAATGTCCATTTTTTCTCTTGTAACTTTTTCCTAATTCTAAATACCTTCAGATAAGTCCATACTTCTATAAAAAGCATCCCTTTAGTAGCCTTGGTCGTTTCTGCTTGGGAGTGAGGCTATATTGGATGCCTTTTTTTTTCCTTTGCTTTCAGACAAGCAGTTTTATTATTTTCATCTTCCCAAACCAACAAATATATAAAAAGCCCTTCATCCTTAGAAAAGTCTACACAAATACATGATCAAACTTGTCCATTTCCGATCTCCCTCTCATACACTTTTTAAAAAAGATTTCTTTATTGAGATACTTGCTTCATCCATTAGGACTTGGATTTAAAAAAATTGGGGCCCGATTCTTCAAGCAGTTGTACATGTAACTATGCATGTACCCAAATGTTTGCATAATCAGTCTCTTATGAAATAGAATTTGTGCTATGGTATCTAGCTAAGAAGTATCACTTCTGTAAAGTCTTACAGCAGCTGTTTCTCAGTCTATAAACTAGCTCTTCAGAGATAGTACACTCTAGAAGTCTGAAGTTTGTTTGTGAACTATCAGGATCTTGTCTGATTGTTACATGAAATTGCACAAGCAAAAATACAGGAATTTATTTGTCATAAGTATAATTTTGAGAGGTATACCCAAGAGAAATTTCATCACCTAAAATTATAGAACTTCTCTGAAGGTGAAAACTTAGGAATGTTAGAACAGACACTTAAGTTTGATAGGACTAGATTCTCATTTGTTAGCACCCATGAAAACGTGTTGCTTTGGGAAATCCTGATTTATTTTTTTTAACAGTTCACTGGGTTTTTTAGTGTGAAATCTGCATTTTGACAGCAACTTTTTGAATATTTGATTTTCAAATGTTTTATGTAGGATTGATCAAATACTGTTGTATCCAGAATGTGGTGTTACTAACATGACAAAAAATCAAACTAGAGAAATTAGTCTCATTATAAAGAAACCAGACCTTTATAGGTGCCTTACAGTATGTTAGAGAGCATTATCAGAGTGAAAGTGCGTATTAAACAAATTTCCTTACTTATCCTAGAGAGAGAAAGTAGGTGAGGTAATATCTTTTATTGTACCAGCTTCTGTTGGTGAGAGACAAGCTTTCAAGCCACACAGAGGTCTTCTTCAGGTCTGGCAAAGGAACTCTCAACTTCACAGCAAAAATGCAAGGTTGAACAGATTGTTTAGCATAAGTAATTGTTACTTATATATTGTAAGGGACCATTCAAGATAGTGGCCTGTTAACACCTCTGCAGTCGTAGCACAAAAAGGGGGTGTTAGTGGATAAGCCATAAGAAGTTGGTTTAATAAAAGATTACCTCTCTAATATCCTGGGACCGATGTGGTTATTGCATACTTACCTACCCTTCTAATAAGTTACTATAAAAATGAATGGAATTTTTAAACATTTATCTGGTGAATAGACTTTCTCAGTTTCAGATTCTTGTGCCCTAACACAATGAAGCAAACGGTACAAGGGTTATTTTTGTTAAAGTATTGTTTACATTCAACAGTTTTTCATTTCATGAAAATATTTCAAGTCATCTAAGGTTTCTTAAGTCTTAAATCAATTACTTTAAGGTTTGATAAGTGTGTGTGTCTTTACAAACCTAAATTTTGAGCCAAATTTGACCTAGCTCTTAAGTTACCCATTTAACAAGGTCTCTTGTACATTAGTGAAATCTCTATTGACTTGTTACATCTGTTAAAGAAGCACGGTCATCTTGAAATCTGCTTTTAAAAAACAAAAATTCAAGGTGGTTTTTCATATACACCTGATCTTTAGTTCCCCTACGAACTTTTCTATTTTTTACATGAATGTTTTCCTGAACAGGAGACACTGATAATGTGAGCCAGGCTTTTAATAGTATTTAGGTGTCTAAATACGCAGTTAGCTACCTAGCTGAATTTTCAGAAGCACCTATATGGATCTTTAGGCATCAAAATACATTTAAAATGTGTCCTTTGTTAGTTTGTGCCTTCGACAAAATTTTGTGTACAGACATGAAGAAAAAATTCTCATTTTTTAGTTAATCTTAACAAGAGGCCGGGGAAATTTCCTGAGAGAAATGCAATTTTTTTTAAGTAGACTGTTTTCTTCCAACCATTGTTGGCTGCTAGAATGAACCTTGCTTGATGTGTAACTTTGTGGTTTTTTTACAACCGTCTCAATTGTGATAATAAATAGGCAGATCTAGAAGGAGGAGAAGTCAATCATTAGGTTTGCAAAAATGTTTTAATGTATTTCCTGAAGGTGTCTAACTATTTTACAGTTTAATGCTGAAGAATATGTTAGGAGCAATAACTTCTCAGACGATATGTGGATTTAAAATGAATATATGCAGTGTTGATTTTTAACTTTTAAACCCAGAAAAATAGAAGTTTAGTTTATAGGTACAGACTGTGTGAGTACAGCTTTCCACAACGGGGCTATCTTCACAACTAAGTGTCTGCAGGGTCAGAACCTTATTTTGTGTAGTATCTTTCATATAACTTTTGTTCCAAAAAGTTTTACACAATTAAGTATGGCAACAACCATTATGAACCAGATTCAGTTCCAACATAAGCAGACACAAATCTCAATGGAAATTACACCCATTTACAGTAGAGCTGAATTTGGTCTTCTCTCAAATAAAGTATTAAAAACAAAACAGCAGTGTGTAGACAATATGGCTTATAAGTGAATGCATTTAGTCTTAAAGCCAGCATCTGAGGAAGATCTTATTAAATGGTATTGTAGTGGATGGCTGGCAGAAATTAGTAAGGGAATAATTAGAGGTAATGTTGAGAGAAGCCTATGGATCAAGATGAGGGTGTTTAAAACCAAACAAACAAACCCACACCTGTTGCTCAAGTTGCTCAATATTTATGCTCTTTATGATGTTAACTCATTTCCCTTTCCCAAGAGTCCAAGACATACCATAGTATTTTGTCTACCAAGAGTTCTGGCAGGATTTTGATAGATCTATAGATGATGCTCCTTTTGAACCTATCCCCCCAGTAAATTTTCCTGAGCTCAGGCACCTTCAACCTGAAATTGAGAGAAACCAAAAAAGAAATAAATATATTTAAATATAATTAGCTCCTGTTTATATATAGATTTGTTGTAGAGACTGGTGGATGATCTTAACTGTTGCAACTAACTTTATAGATAAGTCTACGGATTTTTTTAATACATTTTTCCTGTTTTATCCTGTAGTAACATCCAAAACTTTGGGGCTTAAAATGTAGGACATAAAATTTAGTTTTAAGTATTAAAATAATGTAACTCAGAGAGAACGAAATATGTTGAAGACTGATTGTTTAATCTGTGTCCCCTGGCATACTTGTTAGATCCTCTCATAGAAACTTTGTAATATTTGTAAATACCCTCCATCAAATTACTGTAGTTCTCAAACACAAAAAATGAACAACTGAAGTCTGCAGAGCAGTTCCATTTCTCATTTGTCTGGTAAGGTACTAAAACTTTCATAGTGATTTCTAAAGTGATTGATGTCAAAATCAATCTTACATGGTGAAATTCTAATATTAAAAGTTAAGGAATTCAAACAGAATTCCAGTCACATGGTAGCAACGAGTCACAAAGGAGAACTATGTATGCCTAAGTGGCCAGTCTCTATAGAAGGTGGGTAATGTTGATAGTATCTGGGGGAATAAATGTGAGAGTCTTAGTATTGGTCAGATTTCTTTAGGTTTGACATGACTTGTATAGATGAAGTGAAGTGGTATAAAGACATATCAGCAAAAGTCTGAAGTTGCACTTTTAACCACCGTATGAGAGAGAAGATGAAAACGCTACGGTAGTCCAAATCTCCTGGAACTAAGAGCTGCAACTGGCTTGGGAGGCTTAGTGATGGATTGTTTTTCAGTGCACAAAGTGGTGCAAAACACTCCCAGTCTTGGAGCACAGCTGCTAATAATCTGGAGTGCCCTTATCTCCTAGGGAAAGGGAAACCATTTCAGCGCAAGTCTAAACCACAGAAGAAGAGGGAGGAAAAGGAGAGAAGAGGAAAGGGAAAGCCACAGGAGGATGAGCTGAAAGATTCTTTGGCAGATGATGACAGTTCTTCAACCACCACCGAAACCTCCAATCCAGACACAGAACCACTCCTAAAGGAGGTACAGAACTGTTAAAGGGAGGGAAGGGTACTCTTCTCAGATACCTAGTGGCTCACCTAAGTAGAAAGCATGACTTTGCTTTTGACACACATTCATTTTTAGTGGGAGCTGCTACTTATACTGTGTTCGCTGATACCAAGAATACTAATAAGCAGCCTATTTCCAAATCTCTCTGAGAAATAAGGGGATTCTTCCTTTATAGAAAAGAGAATTAGAACGTGCTTGCATTGCTTTTTGTTTCGCTCACAGGGGCCAAATGATGCTAGGTAATCAACTGCAGCATCTCAACCACTGGTATATTTGTCAAATGGTCATGATAATGGTTTTGTCTCAAAACATGCATTGTGAAATCAAAATAAAACTAATTGGAGAGAATAGAAAGCCAAAATTTGGGCATGTTTTTAATGTGATTAATTTATTGTAGCTAGAAACTTGCTGTTTTGAAAGCAAAACTGGTTAAATACATGTTAAAATATTTAGGTTTGATCAGTTTTGCTTTGCAAGATGATTAGTCATTAATTTGACAGTGTAATTTTATCACCTTAGTCATAAAGCACAGAGGCTCTGTAAAGTGAGAGAGGGGAAATAACTCAAATGGTGAAGTTGCTTGAACTTGCTATTTCTTTGCTTAAAAGCATCCTATCTAGTTGAGATATGGAACCATTTCAGTTTTTGGTTGTCTGTCAAATGCAGCGCACATCATCAATGACAGAAAGTTACCATCCTCTGATGACTGATCAGTGACTATATGAACTGAGTTGTCCATCTCTGTCCAAAGTCCATAACCAGCATCCTTTTTAACAGTCTCACCAAAGGTCTGAATGAACATGGAGTTGGAGCTACCCTCATGTTCCTAGAATGGCCCCCCAAAATCAGGTTTGAAGCACATTAGTAGGGTAATCTGAGGAAGTTTGCATTGCTGCTGCCCATCCTGTACTATTTCTGTGGATAAGTAGAGACTGAAATCCTCTAGGAAGGTGAACCACTTTTTAATAGGCATTAAATTCACTTTAGGGATGGAGGGGGATTGTCACTATTGAGTGTTGAAATGTTATCATCCATTATGCAAATTGCTCACTATTGCTGATGCCGTTTTCTCTCTCTGGTTTTTATTGAAGCAGGATCCTTCAGTTACTGTTCTTAATGTTTTCTGTGTTACTGTGTGTTGGCTTTTGTAGGAACCAGAAAAGCAAAAGGGAAAACAAGCCATGCCAGAAAAGCATGAAGGTGAAATATTCCAAATAAAACAGAGAGGGAAAAAACTATCAAATATCAAGAAAGAAATTCCAGCAGATTTGAGATCAAGGTGAGCATAATTATAAGGATCTCCTCCTAGTTAGGAAGGCTTTATGCTTGAAGGGGAAATATATGAAGGTGGAGCTTTCTATGGTCTTCAAGTCTTTGGGCTGCCAGCCTGCTCAGAAAAACCTACCTGTAGCAGCGGCTAACCTTAATGGTCTTCCTTCCTGTTGTTGGAGAATATCTGTTTTATGAATGTAAGGAATCATCTGACAGGAATGCTGTGCATCATTGAGATACATGCTAAATCTTGAGCAGTGAATCAACTGCAATAATGTGACACTTTTGGTAATGAACTTCATGTAGAAAAACAGATATGACCAACATTCCATCAAGTATTGCAATTACGTAATAAAGTACATGGTTCACGCCTGTGGTTGATATGAGGTACTCTCAGTGGAATTATAGTTACAGAATTTTTCCTATTGAGTGTTATAATTATCGCCCTACCAAATTCATGGTCCATTTTGGCCAATTTCACAGCCAGAGGTTTTTTAAATTGATCAGTTTCACGCTTTCAGATATTTACCTCTGAAATTTTATGGTGTTGTAACAGGGGTCCTGACGCAAAAGGCGCTCGGGAGGTTGCAAGGCTATTGTAGGGGGGCCAAGGGATTGTCATCCACACTTCTACCCTGCTTCAGGGGGGGGCACTGCCTTTGGAGCTGGGCAGCCAGAGAGCAAAGGCTGCTGGCCGGGTGCCAATCTCTAAAGCCAGTACCATCACCAAAGCAGCGCAGAAGTGAGGGTTACAGGGGAGGGGGAGGGAAAGGGATGGGGAGGGTTACCATAGGTCCTGTTTTTCCCAGCAGTCTCCTGCCCCAGTGGAGAGGCTGACAGCTGGAGCTGCAGCCTCTCCGCATGGGGTGAATAGGGGTGTCACAGCTGGAGCCGCAGCCTCCCCGCGCAGGGTGGGGTGTGAGACAGCTGGAGGGGGGTGGGGGGGGTGTGTGTGAGAGAGAGAGCTCCAGCTGCAGCTTGCTTGCACAGGGAAGGGGGAAAGGGGAGGGGTGATTGATAACCGGAGTTGTGGAGCTTCCTACAGCCGGGGAGATCCCAGAGGTGGGTCGAAGCAGCCCCTGCAGGGGAAGAGGAAGTCTGAATCCTGGACTGGGACTAGTGCTGGAGCCCTGCACAGTGTAGGAACCCACAGCTGGGTGCCAGATTTCACTGGGGAGATCATATTTCACAGTCTGGAACACATTTTTTGAACACTGTTAATTTGGTAGGGCCCTACTCACAATTTATGGATCAGATTCTCAGATCAGTGATCTGGGAAGGCTACGGCTACTTCTTCCTCTTGTCTGGTGCTAGAATGATTTTTACTGTGCCTCTGCATCATCTGTGCTGACAGAGAGGTTTAGTCTTACTACACCCATTTCTTTCCGACACTGCTGACTGGGGAGTTTTATAAAATCACAAATGCCACGCCTCTGAATTGCATAATAGATGGAACGCAGAATATTAATTTATGTGTTCCCTCAGGGGTTGTGGCAAATAAATACTAGACTAGCAGAAATCTAGAGTGAGTGTATACACTGATTTCCTTCAGACTGCTTCTGAAAATGCTGCTAATTGTAGTCTCCCCTCTTTCCTTTACCATGATCACATTTTGTTTGCTTTCCAAATTATAGACAGGTATTTATTAATAAACTTTATGACCGCATCCAAAGACCATACTGAGGATTGTGTTGGGTGAGACTCCCCCCTGCCCTAAAGAGCTTACAGTCTGAATGGTTGGGGATCAAGAATAAAATATACAGGCAAATGAACTTGCTATTGGTTGCAATAGTTTTGTTGTTTTTTAATGTTTAACTGGGAGTCAAGATGGGATGATGGGAGTAGCAGGAATGTTTGAGCTAGTAAGAATAGAAAAAGGAACAGAGGGGAAGAGGGGCAATCACAGCTCATCACCTACCTAGCTGTGACAGTTTTATACCATCAGAAAGCTCCAGTGTGAAAAAAATCAGTGGGTTCTTGAAGTTATGGGTTAATTTAGAGGCCATTATAGGTATATGGGCAGCAGCATAAAAGGTATAAAGATTGAGTTTGGAGCAGGAGACAGATGGGGTGATGAGGCACCCAGGGATTTGGGTGCATGAGAGTGCAATGGGGTGTAGGAGGAGATGAGGACAGAGATGTAGACAAAGGCAGAGTTACAGTTATGGAGAACTTTGAATGGGAGGAGAAGCTTGACATAAACAAGGAAGGCCAATGCAGAAATGTAAAGAGAAGAGGAGACTTAAAGCAACAGGAATAGATGATCTTGCCAGCTGCAATCAGGATGGACTAAAAGCAGGGGAGTAATGAGGCAAGTCAGAGAAGACCAGACTTGTATAAAACTACACGGCTTGTATATAAGTGAAACTCTTCTGCAACACTTCACCCAGCAACAAAGAATAAATCTGTGTTCATGTTTTCACTTTAGTTCCTTGGAATTACCATATACTCCCCCACTGGAAAACAAACAGCGCAAAACCTTTTCATCCAAGATGTCTCTTCAGCACATGCTGACAAATGGGTCCAAATCAAGAAACCTCCCGAAAACAAGAGGTACAATATACCAGTTGCTCTTAAACAAATATCTTGGGCTTTGGATTTTTGTTAAATTACACAAATGGTTTCTTAATTTTTCAGTTTTTAGAGTTCTAGCTTCTAGATCTCTGCACAAGGAGAAATAAGTGCATCTCTTAATGGCTATGGCTTGCTCTGTTTTTTTGTACAGGTCCAAACAATAAGTTAATGGACAGCAGGCCATCAGTACTAGCAAAATTTCTCCCCAGTGGCTCTGGACAGGAATTAGGCAATACCAGCAGTTCAGAAGGGGAAAAAGATTCTCCACCACCAGAGTGGGACTCGGTGCCACTTCACAAAGCAGGCAGCTGTAAGTACAGTTACTGTACAACAGGAGACTACAGTGTTCTGCAAAACAGCAAGGGCTGTTCGTTGTGATTCTTCTTTAAATCTTCCCATCTGCCCGCCATACACAATCCTGTTCCTATTTTTTCTGTAGTGGCCCCCATTTTGACAATGTCTAGTGGTAATGTGGAGGTCTGAAAATGAGGGGTAGAACCTTGATTTTTCCACAGTTCTTTAGCAGTGGGCAGAATTGTGCAAAAACTGAGAATTAGCAATGATGGGAAGAATATTAATATAGCTGATCATCTGAAAACAGAATGCACCAGTCTTTTGAAATGTGGGCTCTATTTTGTCAGGTCCATTGCAGTTGAGGTTAAAACTAGACAATTTGTATATCCTAGGGAAGCAATAATGAGAATATCTGAAGTAACCAGAGAGTATTTATTAGACGAAACTATTCACTATTAGTACTTGCATTTCAGTAGCAGGCAGAGCCCCCAGTAAGGACCAAGACCACTTCATGCTCAGTTCTGTACAGACATAATAAAGCAGTCCCTCTCCCAAAACGCTTACTAAAAAGGCTTTACCATTTTCTTCCCCTTCCCTACAGTATAAACCAGCTTTGCCTGAGTCTTTCATCCAAACTGTACCCCAAAACTGCTTATAGATGTGAATAATACATGATGAGAGTATTCTGGTGGGACCAGGGACAACTTGAAGCCAAATGCTACACCTCAATCATTTGTTATTCAGTCAGGCTTTGAGGGCTGTGTTTGGTTCCAACTGATGACTGATACTTCAGGGCAGGGCTAGAAACCAGAGAAACAATCAAACCTGGCTTTATGCCACGAGTGGAAGGGAGAAAATTGTGAAATGCAGAGTTCCTGCTTGACTCCACTTTCTCAGGAAGATCTTTGTCACTGCTGGCACAGATTGCTTTGGGTATAAACATATGCCTCTTATAGTGATTATAGTAGCATTTGCTGGTTTTCGTTTTTGCCTTCCTGCCCCTATATAGTCATCTTCCCTGGCCTGAGAGTTTCAGTCACAAAACGTTGGAAGATAATGGGGAGCTCTAGTTCTGTGTAGGTGGAGACCAGAGGTAGGGTAGACATGGTTCCACTTCCTAGGTGTGTAAGAGAGAAGCAGCAGCATTCTGCATTGAGGGAGCAGGCACTAATGAAGACCATAGGAAAAGGTCAGTGTGATAGGAGCTAAGTGGCATGGATGAAAATTTCAGCAGAGGTGGAGCTAAGGCAGGGATGTGTAGAGGTGGTGATTGTCAGATGTAGATGATGTGGTAGGATAACAGTTTATGGTCGAGTGTGATGCTAAGGCTACAGACAATGGAGGAAAATAGGAGATTTTTAATTGGGGAAATGGAGGCATGTTTAAAGATACACCTTTCTCTACCCATTCCATGCTTTTCAAATGCTGCTTTAACTCGCTTTGTAAATAAACTACCTGCTGCCTTTGCTCCAATTCACTATCCCAAAGGTATACAGCCAAACACGTTCCTATATAGGTCTGATGTGCAGTCCTGCAGCAATTTTAATTAGCAACTATATCGGTATGGGCTTCATGTGCTGCAGTATGCAGCAGTTTTTTCGCTGACAGTTCAGAAATCTCCTCCTGTCGTAGACAAAATCTGATTCTGGATCTAGCTGTGTTTTTTCTGCATTATTATTAACCTATACGTGATTTTTTAAAAACAAAGCTTTTAAACAAAGCACTGAGAACTAGAACTGTGGGAAAGGTTGACTTGCAAAATTGTTGGAAAACTTCATTTTCACAGAAGTTTGTTCACCTTGTGTTTTAGCAAAAATGATAAACAGCTTTTTCACCTGACTGAAATCTACACAGACTCCGGGGTGGAAGGCCACTACCATGATTTGATAGTTTGTTAGCAGAGAATTACAGGCTATAATAAAATTACTTTTTGCTGAAGTTCTGTCACCAGTACAACTCCCAGACAGCTTTCCTCAGCCCAGCTTTTTGTGACATTATATTGGTTGATATTCATTTCACTTAATTCTCCATTTTCTCTCTCTGAAAATTTGATATGAATATTTAATACATAAATATTGTTACATGAATATATTTTGATGTAAACATTTCTATGAGAATACGAGCAGGAGATACAGTACTTCAGAAAGGATGACAGACCTCCTTAAGAGTGGCCCATGTGGTGAAATGAAATACTATGAGACCTTTTTTCCTTGGTTTCCCAGCTACCGACAACCTTTATAAACTGTCTCTGCAAACCCTCAACGCAGATGCTTTCTTGAAACAACGACAGACCTCACCAACTCCTGCCTCTCCATCTCCTCCTCCTGCATCTCTAGCTTTTGTGCCACGGAGCACTTATAGTAGTATTGTGAACAGCAGTTACAGCAAGTAAGTTGAAATCTCTACCTCATGTTAAGCAAGTTTTCAGTCTTTGCAATTATGTGAAGCTCATAGAAACATACAAATTAGAGGTGGAAAAAGAGCTGTTAGGTTATCTAAGTCATCCCCCGCCAGTATATTTCTTAATGTGTTTTCTCTCCCTTTTAATACTCTTAATGGTAGAGACATTATCTCAAATCTGTGCAGTGCTTTTGAAAGCTTGGGATCCTCCATGTAACACAGATAACTGGGAATCTGATATAAAAATTCTAGCTAATCTTAACTTTACATTTAGTGGAAAAAACTAGAAATATAGTTATAAATCGCCTATATGTCCTAACCATCTGATTATCAAATGTCAACAATTGCACATAATCTGTTTTTAAAAGCATAGATTATATGGAATTAGCTAATTCTGCTAATTTGTGCTGTTCTGCTGTAGGTTCTTATAAGCATATAGGGGAAATGGTAAACACAAGCTAGAATGGTGTTGCATTTTTCCATAAAGCTATATTTCAATAGCCCCACTGATGCTGATAGCAATGTAGCCATGAAAAATTGATTCCCTCCTGCATTTTCTTTTGATAAAAACATTTTCTGTTGCTACTGAGTGGTGTAATCTCAATATTCCTCCTTATAATTGAAAAACTTACTGCCCTAAAGTATAAAAATATACATATTTTACTTCCTGGGCACAGTTAATAATCTTTACTGAATCAAAATAATAAATATTTACAAATAAAATTTAAAAATTCAGCAGCTAAAGTTAGATCCTCTATCCCTATTGTTGTAGACTCAGACTAAGTAACATTAAAATACAGGGACTTCTCTTAAATTTTTTACTTTTCCCTTATATAAATTCACCTCAATATTTGCAATATATATCTAGGGAACAGTGAAATACTGAGTTATAGAACATAGTTAATCTTTTAAGTATGACCTTTCTGCTCAGATTTCATGTAACTTGATTTTTCTCAACATTTGATGGCTAAAATATGGCTGCATATCAACAGTCTTTCTTACCAGCTTAGAGTAGCAAAACTAGACAACAGGCTTGTTAAATTTTATCCCGTTAGCACTGGCTCAGTCGTCTGCTCATTTAAGAGCACTCAGGGCCTTATCCAGTGCCCATTGAAATCAACTGAAAGACTTGCATTAATTTCAGTGAGGATTGGCAGTGGCTTTTAATCAGTATGATGCTTAAATTTTCCTGCAGTGTGTTTGGGTAGATGTGCTTGTTTTTGTGGGGATTAAAATTATTGAAATGGGATAATGCTGTCCTCTGCTAAACAGTGTTCTGAAATTTAGTTTGTCTGGAAGTTGTAATTCTAAGTAGTTAATTAAAAATAATAATTATTATCATATGTCTACGAGCACTAGTCCTGGACCAGGACTCCATTGTGCTAGGTGCTGTACAGACACAAAACAAAAACTGTCCCTGCCTTGAAGAGCCTAAGTATACAGTCTTGTGGCATCTAAGTATAAGATGAGATATCAAATGGATACAGAGAGACAGACTGGCAAGTACAAGAACACAATGGTACCACATTGGTCAGCCTGATAGGCAGTGGGCTCTACACATCAACCAACTATTACATTTTTTGTAGGCAATCATGTCAAAGGAGAGTTTGAAGGAGGATAATGAGGTAGCTTTTCAGATATTTACAGGGAGCTCCTCCAAGAGTGAGGTGCAGTATGGAAGAAAGCACAAAGTCTGAAGATGTAAGTGGCCAGTGGAGGTAGTTGCTGACTAGAGGCAGGAGTCAACATTTCAATACTGAATGAGAGGTCATAGGTAGTAGCATGGGAATAGGCTTTGAAAACCTTTGAAAATGAAGACAAGAAGCTTAGTTTTGGTGTGAATGAACAGGGGGAGCCACTGGAGAGATTCAAAGAGAAGGGTGACATAATCAAAGCAACAGACCCTTAATATCATCTTTAATCAGCCTTCTGAGTGGATATCAGTAAGGCAAGACTGCATATTTTCAAGGCCAGAGAGAGAGATGTTGCAGTAATTAGGATGAGAGCATGGATGACAGCTTTAGCTGTGTGGAGGGCTTCTGGTCCTCCTCAACAATCTCCAAGACAGGATGACACATTCGAGGACCAGGAATGGAGACCTGACAAGGAAGCTACTCCACAGTCTAATATTTCTTCTTCCTCTCTGAATGAAGCTGTCATCTCATGTTTACTATTTCAGACAGTTTCAAGATCTGATAGTTCCTATTAGAAGTAGTGCAGAAGATACAGCACAAATTGGTTGACATATTGCATACATTGTCATCAGCACGGGGAGCCCTCCCTGTAAGCCGAGTATTTTATAGAACCTACCCAGTCCGTCTGGCAGACTCCTGCTACTGCTCCCCCACCCCCAACAACTAAAAGACCAAACAAAAGGTATTATGTCCCAGCTGAGGGATGGGAGTTTTTATTTCCCCTGCCCCCACCCTTGTTCCACCCCCGCTGAGTTCTTCAGTCATGGGCAACAACATTCAAAGATTACTCCCTGTGACCTTTTGGGGCACAGGCAATTCTGGAAAATTACAGTCACGTTAATTATACAATGATTAGCTCTTATTGAACATCTACCACAAGAGCAGTTTCTCAGGATTTCCATGTGACGTCCACAACATGGTAAGGGACCTCCTTTTCAATGGTCTAAAGTTGTTCAGGGACACCACAGATGATTTGCTGCATACTTTGAAGGAATCCAGAGCTCGTCTTCATTCGCTGGGCATATGTCCCCCTGCAGATAAAAGGTTTACTCTATATCAGATGGTGCAGATCACATCCTTTTCAGTTCAGTTTTCCATAGACCCATCAGAACCACCTAGAAAAAAGCCCAGCTTTCAAAAGGGAAGATCTTCATCTGCTACGGCAACCTTGAGTCAGCAGTCAACAAAGGCCAAATGTTCCTTTTTACTTTTCTGTTGAGAGCCATAAATACTCCTGCGATCCAGACCTGTTGCTGCGCCCCATCAAACTTTCTACATTATGGGGATTCTGTTTTCCATTTTCATACTTCATGAGAGCAGATTACCTCCAACCGATGGTTTTGGAGGTTATAACATCAGGACATACCATTCATTTCTGCTCCGTGCCCCCTTTCCACCCTCTTCTCTGTCCCTTTTCAGGGACCCCTCTCACAAACCTCTTCTGAAACAAGAGGTTCAGTTCCTTCTCTGTTTAGGAGCAATGGAACCAGTTCCCACTCAACACAAGAGAAGAGGGCTTTGTTCCAAGGACGACTTGGTTACCAAAAAAGAAAGGCAAATGGCAACTGATTTTAGATCTACAGATGCAGAATACCTTTGTCAAGGTATAGAAATTAAAGATGGTGACACTCAGCCATCATTCCGTCTCTGGACCAGGGGACTGCTTTGTGACCTTGACTGTTAGGAGATGTATTTTCGTATTGCGATACACCCATCTCACAAGAAATGTCTTCACTTCATGGTGAGGCAGAACCACTACCAGCATCATGTCCTTTCTTTCAGAGTAGCTACTGCTCCAGGCTGTTTACAAAAGTCATGGAAATGGTGGCTGCACAACTTCATCAGTGGGGAGTAATGGTCTTCCCTTGCCTCGACGACTGGCTTATCAAGGGACGCTTCTACACAGATGTCATATTGGCAGTTTTTTCAGGGTTACTACTATTCAACAGCCTTGGTCTCCAGCTGAACTTCATGAAGTCCTCCCTCCTACCAGTACAAAGGATAGAGTTTATAGGGGTCATTTTTGACCCCACCACAGCCAGAACTCATCTCCAAATGGAAGGTTCTTCACTGTGTCACTTCTGATGGTGCACCTTTTGATCAGTCCTCAAGTCACTGCCAGATTATGCTTGCAACATCTTGGGCATAGGGCAGTGTGTACCTTTGTCATGCTGCATGCTCATCTGCACCTCCATTGCTTGCAAGCCTGGTTCAGGTCAGTGTATACAACCTAACGGGGACAGTCTAAACAAGCTGCTCTCTATCCCCTGTCATATTCTGGTTTCCATCAAATGGTGGAAGAATTTGGACAAAGCGTATTTGGAGGTCCCATTCAACCACCACTCGCACAAAAGTTTCCTATGTGTCCCTCCCTGGACGGGAAGCTCATCTCCAGGACCACACTATCCAGGGCAGATGGACTACCCAAGAGTCCACATTGCATATCAGTGTTCTGGAACTCAGAGTTGTCAGATATGCCTGTGTACACTTTCTACCCATGATCCAAAGACAATCCATCCACATAATGACAGACAAGAGGGCAAGCATGTAATATATGAATTCACAAGGGTGGGGGGGGGGGCGAGAGCCCCTACTCTCTTCACAGAGGTCATGAGATTATGGAACTGGTGCATAGCCCACAATATCCTGATCTTGGCAGTCAACCTACCTGGTCTCTGAAACACCACAGCTGACAACCTCAGCAGGCACTTCACTCAACATCACAAGTGGGAACTAAACAAATCCATACTCAAGCAGATATTTCTTCCCTAAGGATTTCCAAAAATCTCTTTCCCACCTAAGCCAATTGGAAATGGGTGTAGTTCTATTTCAGGAGAAGCTTGGGACACCTTTCTCCTCTCCTGGGCGAAGAATCTCTTATACGAATTTCCTTTGCTGCTGCTGATTCTCAGGTTGTTATACAAAATCAAGCAGGACAAAGCCACGATCATCTTGAATGCACCAATCTGGCCAAGACAGGTTTGGTTTCCTCACTTTCTTTGCCTGACCTCCCAACCAACCATCGGTCTTCCACTGACACCCAGTCTTCTCACACAGGACTTGGAGAATGTCCTTTGTAGCACTGACCTGAACCTGCTGCAGCTCAAGGTCTACTACCAGAAAAACTTACCTTACTTTCAGAATTAGAAAAGGTTTTACCACTGGTGTACTCACCATAATTTGTCTCCTGTTGATTAATTCTGAAGAAAGAAGGCCTTTTTTGAGTTTCATTAAAATTCACATAGCTGCCATCACAGCCTTCCATTCTCCCGTACAAACCTTCTCGGTATTTGCTTACTCTGCAACGTTGAGATTTATCAAGGAGCTATTAGACCTCTTCCCAAGTGTTAGACACTCTACTCCCACCTGGGACTTAAAGTTAGTTCTCAATGCTTTGATGAAGCCACACTTTGAACCATTAGCAACCTGTTCTCTTCTGAACCTCTCTGTGAAAACTGCATTTCTAGTGGTTATTACCTCTGCCCAAAAGGCTGGAGAAACTGTGAGTCTCATATGGAGGGTCAACCATTTCCATCTTTGTCAAAGGTAAAGTTTCTCTTTGACCATATTCACACTTTTTACCCAAGGTTACTTTAGATTTTCATATCAATCAATTCATCTCCCAATAGTCTATTGTAAGCCTCATCAGTCAAGACAGGAAGCTGGCCTTTATACCTTAGATGTTCCCTGAGATTTTGTGTTTATTGCCAGCAGAGCTAAAGGGGTTCCAGTGATTACCTACATGCTCTCTAAGTTTCTGGTTGCATGCTCTTTTGTTATGCAGTTGCTAATGTACTCTGCCTGCTTAAGGTCATCGCTCATTCTACCAGATTGTATTGCATGTCTGTGGTCCTGCTAAACATGTCCTTTTACAGAAATATGCAAGGTTGCTGCATGGGCTTGGATCCACACTTCCTCAAGATGACATACCTTGGTCGATGCTTCCTGGGCAGACACTGCCTTGGCCTTAGACTGAGTTCCAAACCCCCCAGGTCCTTCAGGGGGTATTATTAAAGAGTTACCGCAAGTGGAGCACATGTAGCAACACAGCTCTGAGAGGTTACTGGAGTTCTTTGAGATGGGTGTCCTTATGGGTGCTTCACTACGTGCTCTCTTTCCGCTCTGCTTTGGAGTCACCATCTTGGGGTTTTGCAATGAAGAAGGAACTGAGGGAAGTTTTTGGGAACAATGATCTGTGGAGCATATGCAGGGGCCAAATGGGCACTGACACCAAAAATCTCAAGAAGAACTCCAGGAGCTGTACAAGGAAAATAATCTCTCCTGGAGTGGTGTGTACCTACAATAGATTTGTTCACTTTGCCTGTCTGCAAAGTTACTGGTTTTCTGCACACGGCATTGAGTGAAGCACACGGAGAATAAATGTCTTCTGTGCCTAGTGGAAGTTGGGGTGTTGATGTACATTTCCCTCATTAACTGTAGTAGTAAAGGACCCGACCAGCTCATGAGAGAGAGCAACTGGCTTGTCACATGTAAACTCTGAACCTTACTACAGCCCAGCTCAGGATAGCATGGCTCCTAAGGCGATAGAGATGTGCCTAAGCATGTGTCTGAAGTTCTGTCTGCTCAGGAGTCTTCCAGAAAAGCAAACCAATGAAAGGAGAGAGAGCCTATTTGACTTTCTTCTCCTGTCTTAGTATGTCCTACAGATCTCATCCGTAAAATACATTTCACAGCCATTTCAACTTCATAGCCATATAGAAAATAGACCAGTTCCTCTGCAGCCCAAAGTCATCAGTCTCGTGAAGGACTTCATTGCATTTAAAACCTTCCACTGAAAAGTCCCAGGTGTTGTAAGATATTAATGTGGTATTTAGGAAGCTACTAAAACATCCCCTTGAGTCACTGGATACTTGGGATGTTAAGGCACCTAAATTCCTTTCAAAGGCAGTGCTTAAATTCCACCTTAATTAAATCAGTTATCCAGCCAACGTTCTTCCTCTGCCTTTATGTCCTTCCCAACAAGGCTATTCTACTAAAACTAAACATAAACAGGTCCTGAAGTTTTCATATGTAGTGAAACTTAAAAGCCCTTAGAAAGGGCTTTAAGTTTTCTGTTTCATTTTAACCTAATACCCTAGGTTATGCTGTTTCCAGAAGCCAGGGTCAAATGGGTGGCTGCATCTCGTATTTTTGTTCCTTAGCAGACTTGTAACTTTATAGACGTGGCATGATTAGTCAGAAAGGAGTGCATGCACATGCCACCAGCATCTCATAATCATTTAAGTGTGAGATTTGGAGGACAGCTTGCGTGCTTCTGTGAGGTGTTACTGCATGGCCTATCTCACAGCAAGCTTGTAAACTTGGCCCATCAGTGCTACAGAAATTCTCTGAACTAGGTCTCCCGCTCCACAGTAGCTTTATTTTCTAGGATAACTTTCTCTCTCAATGTTTTTATCCCTCCATTAAGTAACTTCTAAGATAGGTTCATCTGAATAAAGCTCATTCCTACCTTGCAGTTTATTTGCTTCTGCTTGTACTTGTAATTTTTCTGTTCATACAGGTATGTTTACTTCTAAAAAATTTGAGACAAATATTTTGGAAATATTTTAGAGAAATACTCTGGAAATTAAGTCTCCAAGAGTGGGGACCTATTTCAGCTGGCACCTTTTGAAAATAAAATTACTTCCCTTGTAATGTTTGCTGAAGACAGAAGGATATATTAGATCATTGCTCCACTGAGCACCTCCCCTCAGAGCCCAAAATTCTGTAGTCCATTTGATTTTTCAAAATCTGTACGTCTCCACCTTTTGCTTACAAAGCAGCTAATGGCAAGAGGTACTAGGATTTAGAAATGGTTGCATTGCAGGGGCAGAACATGACACCTCCTGCTGGAACCATTAGGTTTAGAATTCTAAGCTACAGAAAGTTTATTCCCTCAAAGCTAGAAGCATGGACCCAAATCTGATTATCTTTTGAAACCTGTATATTCAGAGAAAAAGAATTACAAGTAATGTTTCCATTCATCTACCTTTGTCCCCCACCCCAAATCCTAACTCTAGTTCATCCTCCATATCCTGTAGGAATCCAGCCCTTCTTGCCTTTATTTTCTAGGTCCTGCCTAACCAAACTTTTCTTCCAGATTAAGAAAACTAATGTGTTTCCTCTAGATCTCAGCAATGCTGCTGCTTGGAGCCTCTATGTTTGTAATCACTCAATAGTAATTCCTTTGCTTCATTATGTAGTCAAATTATTGACATCTGATTGTTCTAGTCACAGATCTAAATGTCAACAGGATAATAAAAAACTGGGCTTTGGGAACTAGTGTGGTGGTATATTCTGGCCAAAACGGTCAGAAAGTGTTTATGCAATAACTTTATATCATTGCAAAGCCAGTTAAATACTAGTCCTGAGAACTTCCTTTTTTAGTAATGTGCTGAATCCCAACATTTTACCCTTTTTTTTCCCCCCTCCCGCCAGTGAAACAAAAAGCAAGCCCCTTCATGGTATCAAACACAAGTTGGCAAAGACAGCCTCTCTCCCTGGCAGGAACGGAAATCCCACCTTTGCTGCTGTAGCTGCAGGTTACGACAAGAGCCCAGGTAATGGAACTGTTTTGGAGTAATACCTATTGCTGCACAGTGTTGGATGATGTTCTTGTACCATTTCATTGCTTTACTCAGTTTGAATTCATTGTTGCAGGTGGTAGTGGGTTAGCAAAGGTTTCACCAAATAAAGCAGATGTTTCTGGCAATATCAGCATTTCTCACACACCTGTTGACAGCGATGGCTCTGACAGGTAACTAATACACTTCTAGAAACCATCCCCCCATTCCCTCAACATCCCTATACAAATGTTAGGGAATACACATGAAGTCAACGGAGGCATTCTCTGCATGGGTAGGAGGAGCTCATTCTGGTTCCTAGAAGGGATGCTTTTATTGAAAATTTGAGAGATTTCAGGATATCAGAAGATGACCTTCTAAACATGAGTATCATTAGCAAGTCCAAGGTTCAGAACTACGGTAAGTCCTCACTTAACGTTGTCCTGGTTAACATTGTTTCGTTGTTACCATGCTGATCAATTAGGGAACGTGCTCGTTTAAAGTTGCGCAATGCTCCCTTGTAACATTGTTTGGCAGCCGCCTGCTTTGTCCACTGCTTGCAGGATTCTCTGGAAGAGCAGCCCCTCCTTGTGGGGATTAGAACCGGGGGCACCCCCCTCATCAGCTCCCCTAAATTCCCGGTAAGGTCTGTGGCTCGGCAGCTGCCCAGCAGCAGTTCAGGTGTCCCTCCCCCCCACTGCCGTGCTGCTTCTGCCCTGTCCTCTGCCTTGGCGCTGGTCCCGGGAGCTTCCTGCTTGCTGAGGGTGTGGGGGAGAGGGGTGCTGATGTCAGGATGTCTCCCTGTTCCTGCCCCCCTCTGTACCCCCTCTCCACAAAGTGGAGGAGGGGACAGTCACAGGGTTCGGGGACAGGGGGAGCTTGCAGGAAGCTGTTGCTTCCTGCCTGATCTGCTTAAAAGGGCAATGTACTTGAAGTGGGGTCAGCAAACTTAAAGGGTCAATGCACATCTCTCTCTCTCTCTCTCACTCAGGCACACACCCCTCAGTGCTTTGGAAAGTCAGCACCTGTGCAGCTGTGCATGTGCTGTCAGGAGGAGGGAGTGGTGCTCTCCAGCTGGATAGCGTGGGTTCATCAGCATGTTCAGTTTTTGCAGAGAAGTGTTTGCAGCTACTGCCCTGCACCTCTCGTGTTTCCTCCCTGCTGCCTCGTAGAGTGTGAGGCTACATTAACAACAGCGTATTAATCCTTGAGGGCTCAGCCGAGTGCTAGTTCATCATTTACAGCAAGGCATTCCCTGGGAAATATCCCACCCTCTTACTCCACCACCTCAACCAAGCTTTACAATCATTCATTGCTGTGTACAGTATCAAACTGTCTAAAACTTGTACTGTAGATGTATATAATGTCTTTTGTCTGGCCAAAAAAAATTCCCTGGAATCTAACCCCCCCCCCCCAATTTTACATTAATTCTTATGGGGAAATTGGATTCACTTAACATGGTTTCGCATAAAGTTGCATTTTTCAGGAACATAACTACAACGTTAAGTGAGGAGTTACTGTATATGGGTGACTTGGAAGTAGGGGAAAGTGTCCTTCATGCCATCTGATTCTTATCCTTTCTTTAACTCTTTTTCCCTTTGCAAGACAATTCTATCTTTGTCCCCATCCAAACAATAGGGAACCCACATGGTTTCTCAGCATTTTGAGAAGCATGCACTAGGTTCACCTGATGTAGCCTATAGGTGGAATTTCTGACCACAGAGCAGAGGAACCAAGTGCAATGCTCTTCCTCTCCGAATTTAACCTTGAGGGCAGGAATGGTGACTGCATTTCCCAATGCTGAGGGCAATGGGCAAGAGGAGAGAATGAGCTCTGAGGGTGGATGTTATTGATCCCAGTTAACCTCTCTGCTTGTCAAACTACAAACTTAGTAATTGAATGGCTTTCTTTTAAGGGATCTCTCAAATAATTTAGAACCTAGACTTGACCTGTCTGGCAGAGAATTTCTCCTAGATTGTGACACCAAAAACTTCTGAGAAATTGAGTGAAAGAGCTATTGTCAAATGTGCACTTGTTATAACAATTAACTAATCTGCTTTATTTCCAGAGAGGTTTATCTCTCATAAGACAGGTGCCAATAGAAAAGTAAGCAAAAAGGCTAATTGAAATACTTAGGGACAAATAAGAGAAATGTAAATTAACTAAGTGCAATAATGATGAGTTAAATTTTTTTAAAAACTATGTTAAAATAGTTGGTCACTTCAGTTCTCTTTACACTTGGTATCCTATTTCGACTTGAACTTCCTAACAATATATCTGTCTGTTCCACACAATGTTTATATGTGTAGCACTAAGTTGTTATCATTAGTAATACCATTTCAGTGTTAACCTTTGTGTATTGTTCCTCCCCCTGTATGTTTAGTTCTGGTTTGTGGAGTCCCATCAGCAACCCTAGCAGCCCTGACTTCACACCCCTCAATTCATTCTCAGCCTTTGGAAATTCTTTCAACTTAACTGGAGGTGAGCTTTTTAACACTAAAATTAGTAAATAATAAACAGTGGACTGTGAAAAATTCTTCATTCCTTTCTCTATATTGGAAAAAATAAAAATAGTTCTTCAGTTTTTTTGTTTAAGGGGAAGGAGGAGTCTGTACAACAGTTCTCAACCAGGGGTATGCATAATCCAAGGGTGCACAGAGGTCTTCTAGGGGGTACCTCCGCTCATCTGGATATTTGACCAGTTTTACAATAAGCTACATAAAAAGCACAAGCGAAGTCAGTACAAACTAAAATTTCATACAGTGACTTGTTTATGCCACTCAGTATATACTATACACAGAAATGTAAGTACAATATTTATATTCCAATTGATTTTTTTATAATTATATGGTATAAATGAGAAAGTAAGACATTTTTCAGTAATAGTGTGCTATGACACTTGTATCTTTTTGTCTGATTTTGTAACCAAGTAGTTTTTAAGTGAGGTGAAACTTGGGGTACACAAGATAAATCAGATTCCTGAAAGGGGTACAAGTAGTCTGGAAAGGTTGAGAGCCACTGGTCTAATATCTAAACCCAGAAGAAATAGTTAGCAATTTATTTTGATATTACTTATGTGCTGAAACTGTAGCAACAGTAACATTCTGGTTTTGACTGTCCTAAAGTGGACAAAGAAAGGCAACAGATGTTTGCTGCTTCACTTGGTTAGGAACAGAGAGTAGGCTGAAATTATACTCTTATTTGAAGCTGACCATTTCAAACAGTTTTCTGCTGTGAAGCTTTATGAGGTCTCAGATTTATGCCACTGGGTCTTGCTATGTTGGATTGACTTCTCATTTGGTAGTATGATGCTTCTTTTGAGTGACTGAGAGGAAATGCTGCTTCCAAAAATACTGGTTAACAGACTAGTGGAAGATCAACAGCAAGGTAACTAGCAATGGGAAGTTTTTTCTAAACTACATGTGTCAGTATTCAGATTGCCAAAGCTGCGGGATGTAAAAACTGTATAAAATAACACCTGCTCTAGGGAAGATAGATAAGGAGCTTCTGTTCTCCTTGTCTCCGAACAAAAGAACAGGAGGACTTTCAATGAAACCAAACGGTAGAAATTTCAAAGTTGATAAAAAGTTTACATTCAATTCATAATTAGATTGTGGAACTCTGAATCCTACTAAATGATTGATGCCACAAAATGTCATTGAGGCAAAATGGGATTGGAAGTTTATTTGGATAACAAGACTATGCAGAGTTATAGCAGGTAATGGAAACAGTGTTTTGGAACAGATACAGGGCTCATGCTTCAGGTTTTAAATCCGTCTTAAGCTATTGGGGATCAGGGTAAGACCAGATGAGATCATACCTGCCTACTGTGGGGTTTTTGCACCTTCCTCCCAATCACTTAGTGTTGGCCACTTTCAGAAATGATACTGGACAAGATGGACTGTGGGTCTTATCCAGTATGGCAGTTCTGACATTCTTTTATAGCAGTGAAAAACCTGGTCTATTACAGCTGTAACGGAGAAGGTAATGCTGCAAATGTGATCCCTGAGACCTTGTTTCATCATCTTACCCTGTTCCATCTCTGGGATTTATTCTTTATTATTCATTAAGAATTCCCGACATAAACTTGCCAACATCATTGTGTTTGTAAGTGGGGGAGGGGGTCAAGGGATCCCAATTCCTGGCACTGAGTTAATATCCAGTTCTGCAGCAAGCATTGAAGAGGGGTTAAACCATATGTAGTGTGTATGTAACTTTTTCTCTAAGTATGATCTTGGTTCCAGTAAGATGTCAGCTGTGGACCACAAGCTTCCAGGATTACACCGGATAAGTTTTTCAGCTATTCCCCTATCTGGCACATCAGATAGGATCTGTACTTTCCTGTTACATGAGCTTTCTCTATTTTTCTATCTTTGTGTCTCCCCCTCTATATTGGTATCCACTACACTGTGGAAAATATAATATTGTGTTTAAAATATCAGGGGAAATGTGAAGGGTTCATGTTTTTCTTTCCTTTTTAGAGGTTTTCAGCAAACTTGGTCTCCCTCGATCTGCTTATGGCCAGGATATGCAGCGAAACTGGAGTGAAGTTAGTAACATCCCTTCATCCATCTGGGACTCTTCAGCTACAGGTCCTGTACCCTCCTGGCCAACAAATTCAGGTTCCCCAACTCACACAACTGCAGTAAGTACACAGGTTATATAATCTTTTATTAATCTTTTTGCCACGTGACGTTAGTAGTATCTAATCTTTTTTAATTGGATGAACTTTCAGCACCACTCAGTCTTCAACTGAAGGGTTGACAAGGAAGAACATAATCACCATTTTACATAGTCAAAATAAAATAGCTGTTGAATAAAAAAAATGATTAAAATCATATGGGTGCTGTAAAAAACAATGAAAAACATCGGCTCACCTGCCGATAGATCAGCGTACGTTGCTTTATACAAAATACTTGTCTTAGGGCCAGTCTTACAGCAATGGTGCAAGCACCTGGAGTTTTTATAAAATCACTTGTTTGGTACCCAAGCACTTCCAGCATTGCACATACACACCCATAGTGCTGCTATCTATCCTGCGCCGAAAGCCAGGAGCATTAGCTCTATCCCCTGTAAAGCTACTCCTTCCACTTTCAGGAACAATTAAGAGCAGCCAAGGTGGCATTTGGCAGATTTTGATTCCGTTTGGTAGCCCCACTATTATCCCAACCTATAAATCACTACAGTCCAAGACGCATGATGTTTTCATACCCACTCTTCAAGAGTCACAGATTTTCCTAACGCTGCAGCTTAAAAACAAAGGCCATAAATACAGAGAAAGAAATTGGAAACTGAAGGGTAGATTCTTCGCTGACCTTTGACTTTAACAACCCAGGTCTTGCATATAGCTAGCTAGAGAGAAGAATGGATCCTACATTCAGACAGATAGTGGTAGCTCCGCCCTCTCATCCTCACACTCCATATTTTACTCATTTAGTATGAAGACTCTGACATTCAGGACAGCAATGGGGAAGGGTTTTTGTTGAACTGTCTCATCACACACTTTTCTCTTACTACAGTTAGCACTTACAGTGTACAGGAAAATTAGATTGTGTACAGTTTCCTCCCCATTTCAATGCAGCGTTGACCTCATATAAGAGTTTAGGTGGTGTAATGCACACCCTTTGTTGCTAAACCTTAACTGTTTTGTTTAACTCACCATTTTAGTGACATGGGAGAGATTATAAGAGTGTCACTTTGATACCACTTCAGCATCCTCTGCAACTACTACCTAAATCACTTCTCAGTAGCTTCCTTTTGCTGGTGCATAGTTAGTTTTGCATTAGTTTCCAACAAGTTTTGACTCCTCCAGTCCTTGGGGGGTAGGGGGGAATTGCAGAAATGAAGATTAAATATTCAAGGTGAAAATCTTGAGATTCAAAATCCAGGTTGTTACTACTTAATTTTCCAAAATGAGTTTTGATTTTTGCCCTCAAATGCAGAATTCATTGGTATGTAATTGTTTAACATACGGAAACGTATCAGGCTTTTATCTAAGCATTACAATGCTCAGGTGATGTTGAAGTCCAGTGCATCTGACAATTTCATAACTAAACATGTCTGAGTGAAAGGAAACATTAGTTTGAAAGCTGTCAGACAATGGGTAATGACTAAGACTGGTAGTTACAGTTATAAACCTGTTAATACAGCATTAATTTTTTTGTACTGCAGTCGATCCTTGGCAATCCCAGTGGCCTGTGGTCTACCACCACTCCATTCAGCAGTTCTATTTGGTCAAGTAACCTCAACAGCACCCTTCCCTTCACCACTCCGGCAAATACATTATCTGGTATTGACCTCATGGGTAGTGAAAACTCCCCCGCTCCTCCTCCATCTACTGCTGCCAGTGTTACTAACCCGACTGAAGACATGGGACAGACCTATAATCCATGGCGAATTTGGAGCCCTACAATTGGAAGAAGAAGCTCAGATCCTTGGTCTAACACTCACTATCCTCATGAAAACTGAAATTAGGCTATACAAAGGGACTTTTATCCAGATCATGATACAATTCTGAATATGCCATTTTTGAAACATCATTTTCAGGCTATTTATTACCATTGCTTTTTTCTTCCCTTTTTGCAACAAAGTTATGAACCAGTCATGCTTTCATCACTTTCTCCTTTTAAAGTCTATCGTGCAATTATGATAGCGTGAGGTCTCAGTTAAGCTTGAAAAAGTCAGTGTGGTGACAAACCAAACTTCAGCTAAGATTTGTAAATCGGAACAATTTTCATGGGTTTCATATTTTATCATCTGCCATTCTTTATTTGGGAGACTATTTGAATTAGAAAATGGTCCCAGCATGCAGCAATTTTATCAAAGTACCAGGTTTTGGTTTTTAATTTTTTTTCCAGTATTATGCTCCAAAATCTAATTTTTTAAAAAAAAGCACCTTGTGCTAAAAATGCAGAGTATTTTTTTAAAATAAGGCTGTCTTTGTTAACACAGGTTCTAAGAATGTAAAAACATGAAGAGCAAAAATGGCTGAATGTAAGAGGATTCATTCTGTTAAGACAGCGTACACTTTGTGCTGTTTGTACATTTGTAAACCTGAATGCATTTTTAAGTTGAACTGAAATGCACATAGCCAAGACTTGTGGAAAAAACAAGATACCCCGTGCATTTCTTACAGATACAACTTTGGGTTGTACTTTAAAATAAAAAATGCTTTTTTTTTTCAAAAATTGTCTATTGTATTTCTGTGCTCCAGGCTCTGCAGATGTGCATATGTACAGATCTGTTTAGCCATAATGGCTTCAAGGCAATTTTCATTCTGTGCAAGTGGGCTTTATGAGCTGGAACCCCACTGCACATGAAACACCTTCCATTGCAAGCTGCGGTTTTCAGAGGAACTGTAGTGGTGCAGGTCACCTTTATGGAGGTTTGCTCTCTAGAAGAACACTGTGTAGCACCTACTGAGTGTAAACTTTCTTTTGAAGGCCAGCTGCGGTAAAGTTTGCTAGAAACAGGCTTGGTGGCAGTGGCTACACCTCTAGTCTGGTAATGCTGCTCTTCCTGTCAGTCGCTAGACAATAATACTAGGCACATTGTCTCCTCCAAAGCTGTGTGTGTTGGGCTTGCAAATCAAGTTCACCCCTATGCTTTGATAGTGCCCTTTGCCAGCAGTAAATCAAGTAGGTTCTTAGTGCTTCCTGGGGATAAGAGCTGCAGAAGGCAGCAAAAGATGCACTTGATTTTGTTTTCACTCCCTCATGGTGTGCTCTCTGCAGAGTAATCTCTCCAACAACTGCTTGTACAACGTAGAGAAGGGAGACTACCTCTGCTACTCAGTGCTTCCCCAGCAGGAGCAGTAAAGCAGACAAGAAGGGCATTACTATCAGCTGTTCTTGCTGCCTCTGGACAAAGCTAGAGCTATGAATTTCTGGAAAAGGAACTTTAGAAATGCAGGAGAGGAATACAAGAAAACCTGGAAATTCCTGGATTGTAGAGTCCAGGCTGACAGCTAGATCTTTGAGTTCACCAACCATTCTTTATATACTGTGTTCCATTACCTTTTGGTAACTAGACTGAACCATTTACAAGACCGCCTGTCACCAGCTCTCTATTTGCATGCTGTGGACAAGAGCCACTAACATGTCCTAGCATGTTTTCTCTCAGCCATCCTCCAGCTTTTCCCAGAAGAAAGAGAGCAACAAAACATCTGTATTAAGCACAGGGAGGTGATTAAAGCAGAATAGGTGCTACCTTTTTCCAGCAGGCCTTTGTAAGAAGGTATCAGCTGATTCAATAATGAGCCTCCATCTACAATGGCTTTTAACAAAGTTTATCTATTAACTATACAAAATATCAAAAGCCTAGATTTATTTTGACTTTATCTGGCTAAAGCACCTCAAATGCTAGATGTGACATCAGGAAAATTATTCTGCTGCTTTAAAGGACTGCCACCCTCATAGGCTCTGCTTCTTCATGTTATACAAACAGAGCTCTTGAGTTTTGGTCCTCAGACATGAGCCCTTCTCTGTTCTATTCCAAATGCCTCCGTTCCCTCTAGTTTCTACCCAAGCAGGAAGTGAGAAGACTCTAAAGCAAGAGCTCCCACCCAAACTTCAACTATACACAGCAGCAAGTGTGCATCTGCAGAAGTCACAACAGACCTTAAGAAACAAAAGTATAGGCAATTTTACCTTCTTGACAGACCAGATTCACAAGGTTCCTACTCCTGGAGAGTAAAAAATCTGAGGAATCTTAGCCACGGGTATTTGTAGTAAGTCATGGATAGGTCACGGGCAGTAAACAAAAATTCATAGCCTGTGACCTGCCCATGACTTTTTTACTAAAAATACCTGTGACTAAACCTTGGGCAGGGAGGAGCTGTCAGGGGCTCCTAGGCAGCAGAGGGGCACAAGTGCCAGCTGCCATAGCGCCCGTTGGCCAGGAATCACAGCCAATGGGAGCTGCAGAACTATGCCAGTGGGAGCCCCCCACCCATAGCCCTGATCCCCGTCCCACACACCCAAACTGCTGCTGCTGGACCAGGGGCTACCCAGCTCAGGCAGCCCCTGAGCCAGCACCAGCTGCTACAGAAGTCACAGAGGTCACGGAAAGTCACAGAATCCATGACATCCGTGACAGACTCAGCCTTACTTATGTTCCATTCCATCAGCTGACTCAGGTTCAGAACTGCACAAGGGCTTATATCTTTGGTCATCTGTCTGCTTTTGGATCTGAGACTTGAAAGTGGGAAACATGTCAATGGTATCTAGAAGTCTTTTCTTTAAAGGAGGCTATTGCCAATTAAACCTGAAGTATAGCAAAGCTTTTGGATGTACTGATATGACCCTAAACTGAGAAGTACCGCTAGCGCAGTGGTTCTCAACCTGTGGCCTATGCGCCATCCTCAGGGCCATATAGGTAGTATTGGATGTGGCCCACCATGGTAAATTGGTTGAGAACCACTGCACTAGAGCTTTGGGAGCTGGGCGTGAAATAAGAGATTCAACCTGAAAAAATGCAAGTTATTGTAAAACAGCTATAGGATATTCTAATCTAGAGGTGGGCAAGCAAGGAATGCCCAAAGAAGCAAAGGAATTTTGGGCTACCTGTAACTGCCTCAGAGCTACCACCCTCTTTCTGCATGGCCCTGGAGAGAATACCTGAAATACTGCACTCCATTCTAGGCCTCTCCACTGCAGAAATGTCAACAAGTTTGGAGAGAAAGCAGAGTTTGTTCAAATTGTTCCTTAATCAAGCAAATTAAGAACAAAGCACTTGACCAAATGACAGTAAGTGGGGAATATAAATCACAAAGTTTGCATGTAACGTAGAGAAATGGCCTACAAAGTTACACATGGATGAAACGGAGCAGAAGTTTCCCATTGCTATAGATGAAACAAAGTGCTTTAGAAGCTTATAGTGCAAGAAGCATTGGGCCTGGGCCTGCCCAGGATGACCTAACTCACAGCTATGCTTCCTAGAGAAAGTTTTCACTTGAACTTTACCTTCCCTAATTGCCAAATAGTATAAACCTGCATATAAGTGTTGGAGAGAGTTCATGGTATTCCCTCAATAGTCGTGTACTGAGGTTGTAGTATGCTATACAGCTCTTGCTGCTGCAACTGCTGTTGTCTAAATAATGCTACCAACCACTGTGGGTAGGCAATTTTCTTAAGTATTTTCTCTCCCTTTTTGCTTCTTGCTTCTCAAACAATGCTCCTTCCTGCTTTCTAGGTATTTAACCCTGTGCACCTAGTTTATATAAGCAGGCTTGACTACAAATGAGAGTACCAATTCCTACTCCAACCCAAGAAGTGGCACCCTATTGTGAGCAAGAGCAGCAGTTCGATGGATGTAGAAGCGTGATCTGCTCTGTCCTCCTAAGGAAGCTAGCTGCTATTATACACACAGATCTGTGTGTGCCCAGTACCCAAGGAAGGCACATGATATACACTTAAAACAAGTATTAAATTATTTTCTCATTGGAGAGCACAACCACCCTTTCATTCCAAACCTTCACTGAACTAAGGTGTAGTCAAACAAATACTTGAACAGGTATCTGTACAAAAAACCCTCCCCCCGCATCTGCACAGCCCAAACTCTGTTTTAGCCCCTAGCATAGACCTGAGCCATTTCTGAGTTTTAAGCCACCATGTTTTGTACTTTTAAGCCTGGGACAGCTGTGCCAGAGCTGCTCTTCAGTACTTACGCTAAGTTTTATACAGGCTGCAAATCGCTCAAAGGAGCAGGACAGCTGCCTGAATCATGAAGGTGCTGCGAAGCACAGGCCAGGTACCCCATGCAAATGCAGGAAGAAGTGATGAGATAGGAGGATGCTTGGTAACAAATCCTACACCAGCTTTATGACCACATCTATGAAGCATCCGGGGCCTGTGTGCACTTGCATCTCTGCTAGCTACCTTGCTGGCCCAGAAACTCATTAGCCTGCTAAATAATTGACTGAAGGCACTTTAAAATTTGCTTACAGCAAAACTGACCCATCTGTTTTAACTGAGCAGCATAAGGCACCAGCCAAAGCCCAAATGCTTGGCAGATGCCATTAAGAGCTGACGATATGAGACCATATTTATTAACTTGGACATTGCCATCCCACCTACTCATTTTTACTCTGTCTAGCGCGCACGTTACTTCATCTCCTTAGGATATTCCTTTTACCTCATCCTTTTCTACAACCTTGTCTGGCCACCCTTCTTCCTTCCTCTTTCCAATATACAGTTGGGTGGCTTTGATCATCAAGACTCCTGCGATCTTGGCATCAGTGCAGGCCAGAAGATTATGATGGCCTCTGACCTGCCTTTCCCCTAACTGCACCCCCCAGGGTAGTTTACTGCATAAGGGAAAGTTCCAAGATCCAAAGGAGGTACCACTGCAAAATTATTGTAGTCATCGGGCAGAGGTGTGTGATCAAGTGCCCAGACAGTCTGTGGAAAATGGAAGAAAACACCAGGAGCCCTAGACCTGACCAAGATGACATCTTACCCTAGTTAGAGGTGACTAGCTGAGCAAGTGTGGTGTGGTTAGGGTTTCTGAGCCCTGGGAGTTCTCACTGACCCTGTCTCCTCCCCGACCTTGTTCTCCTAATGTGACTTAACTTCCCTCACTGCCACTTCCTAAACTACTCCTGCTCGAACCCAGTGCAGGGAAGGCAACATGCATCACAGAGAGAGAATCAGGCAACAGGAGGCACGGAAAGGAAGAAGGAGAAAGAGGACTAATGCCTGTGTCCCTCATTCCAGAAGTCTCAGCAGGATGCTGCTGCTCCTGGAGGTTCCTCAAGGCTAATGGTCCTTTATCAATTAGAGACCCCCTACAATTAGGTCAAGTGCAAGCAATGCTGAAGACTTGTCATGGCATGTAAAATATAAGAACAGGGCCTAGGTTTCGTGAGTGCACCAGAGGATTTAGTCAGAATTTTGAGGGACCTCAACCATGCAGGGCCATAGAAAGTGACTGAAACGTGTTACTGCAGTGCGCTACTTGTGTGTGTAGTTATAGCTGCTTAGGTTACTGAAAGGAAAGGAGGATTTTTACCACTGGCAGCATCACAAAGCCCACTGCACTGCAAGAACAAGCTGGAGTCTGTCCTACATCAACAAAATTATCACCTAACTTCTGCTTTTTAAATCTTTACTATTAGTGATTAAGAGTGAGGCTGGAAAGAACAGCATGATTTTCTCTGCAGCCCCTAAGCTGATCCAATATCTGAAATTGTTCTGCCTCTGGAATCAGCTATGAATGGCACAGAGAATACAGATGAAATTATATTTCCCCAGAACCAGTTATTTGTACATAATCCCACTTTCAACTAGAAATCTATCAATGGAGGCCCTTTATTGCAACTGCAGCTCAAAATTGCCTTGCTAGAGGTTGCCCATTTACCTCTCAGGGCCAAATCCCGCTGCCGCTGGGAGGTTTTGCCATTGACTTTGTTTGCAGTATCAGGCCCTCGTTCCTGAAAAGTCCAATGGATCATGAGAAAACATCCAGTGGGAGATTTCCTCGGTTCATCGCCTGGCACAAAGAAAGGAAATCAGTATCATGAGCTTTAAATTCATTAGTGCTTGTAAAGTGACTGGACAGAGAATGCACAGGGAAATGGTACAGTTTAGATAAACTGCAAAAAAACAAGCGCATTTAAAGCAAGTGACAAATCCAGGCTGTGAATATTTCAATGTGTGTGAAAGAAGGTTCCCTTTTTAATGCTGGATGAACTCAAATGGCAAAAAGATGCTATGGTGTTTTTCCCCTCCCAGCTCACAAAATACACAGTGGAAGTCTGTTAATCTTTAAGCAATGACCATGGAGATCTGGTCATTATTGTACAGTTTGTTTTAGAATTACAAATTTTGGAGTCAGGCCCTATCCCTAAGGTTTCAACTGATGCTTACAGCCATTTAAAATGAAAACAAGGCCCATTAAACATACAGTGATACTAAGTCAGCATATAATAGCAGGCAAAAATCTATACTTCAGCTATTAAAACAATGAGAGTAGAATATTGCTGAAATCAGTAGGCTGTTGCCAGACAACTGCAGCAAATCGACAATATTTTATTGTGCTTTCATCTGTGTATCTTAGCGGAGCCTCCTTGAGAAGATTCAGCTATTTAGCCCCTAGGGCAGTGGAAACTGTTAGGGGGCTTATTCCTTCACCCGCTTCCTTCCTTGGTCCTTCTCACATGAACAGAGAGCAACAATACCCTAAGTCCAAAGGTGCAAACAATTCAATGTTTATTGGGGTGAACTTCCAGCAAGCATGATTCCAGTTTCCTTCCTTAGTATCCTCCTTCCCAGCTCTGACACCACAGAGCCTTACACCTGTGTCCCTGTTCCCATTCCTGCCCTTAGCAAAACATTATTCCAATTTCCTTACCCCTATTCCCTGTTCCCATTTTCCCTCTTTAGCAAAACATGATTCCAATTTCCCCACCCCCATTCCCTGTTCCCATCTCCCCCACCCACACACCCACCCTCTCACTTCCTGATTGACTGCAGACTATATAGTAAAACTTGAGTTCGGCTTAGCTATACCTTAACCAATCATTTTCCTGAAATTTAACTAACCAATCCTAACATATTGTAACATGATTATGTAACCAATTATATCCCACCACCTTAATTAGTTTACACCCAGCAAAATTAATTATACAGCAGACAGGAACAATCACAGAACCAGACAGAGATTATACAGACAAACAATAGCAAAGTGGGAACTATAACGACAAAACAATACAGAAGTGAGGATTTCACATCCCAGTACTGATAAGTGAGTTCTTGCCAGACAGGATGCTATCAAACTAAGTTTCCTTTTACATCTTCTAGGCACTTCCCTTTCTCTGGAGGTGATAGGAATACAATCCTGTCCTGATAGTGCCTAACAGCCCAATAGCACCTTATTTCAATGTGACTAGTTTGGAATGTGAGGATGTGACCGTTCGCTTCCTAGCTTATGGCTGCCTCTGCTGCTTAGCCAAAGGCCTTAGCCTAAGAACAGGGTCTCAGACTGTCACAGTAAGAGAAGACCCTTAAACCAGCAGACAGTGATTTTGATTCTTTTCTTTTATACCTCTAGAACTAGCCAAGTGATAAGAATAAACCTAAATTCTTAAAGTACAGGCCTTTGCAGACAGGCCTGAATATCTATATCCTAACAGAAACCACATTGGCAAATTTCCCCCACACTACCAGCAATTGTGATTAAATCAGCGATTTGCAAAGCACACCTTGTCTAACTAATTAAATTCCTCTCTGCACAGCAAATAACTAGAGAGCTTTAAATATAGATCAACAGTACCACTCTGTGGCTTAAGTAAATGTAGTACTTTGAGATGTGTCAGTTTTCAAAGGTAAGATGCAACATGCGAAACATAGGCCTTGTCTACACTACCACAGTAAGTCGACCTAAGTTACGCTACTCCAGCTACGTGAATAATGTAACTGGAGTCGATGTAGCTTAGGTCGACTTACCGCAGTGTCTACACCACACTGTGTCGATGGGAGACACTCTTCCATCAACTTATCTTACTCTTCCCGTTCCGGTGGAGTACCAGAGTCGACCAGACAGCGCTCTGCCGTCAATTTAGCAGGTCTTCTCCAGATCCGCTAAATCGACCCCCATGCATTGATCACAGCAGCGTCGATCTCCGGTAAGTGTAGACATGGCCATAAGGAGAAAGCAGGGCCAGACAGAGTCCATGCAATGAAACAGTACTTACATTTTGTGTTTGTACAATGCTTAGCACGCAACTGGGTCTTGGTCCATGACTGGGCCTCCTAGGTGCTACTGTGATACAAGTACAGTAAATGATATTACTTCCTGTAAATATTTTACTATATACTACTTGTAGGTCAAGTTATCTAACTAAACTGGACACTATGTCTCGTATTAAAGTGGCCTTTTATTTATTCTCTGTGACTAGCTCTACCCTCTTCCACCCTCCTCCAAAAAAGTCAATTTTTCATGTTCCCATTCTGCACCTGCCTACCCACTGTCTATTTTTATACAGTTTAGGTATTTTTGATTTATACATATATATATATATAATATTTTCCCCAATATATACGTATCATATTTTCCCCAATCCTTCAGACTGCTTTTCCCTTTCCTCCCTTCCATTGTTTTTCACCCACCCTTCTCCTAGCACACCTCCTTTTATACACGATAGTTTTACTCAAGTCTCTAGTATCTGGCTTGTAGTATTAACTAGTTTCAACAACAGAGCCAGAGGGTCTAGTTCTCCTTTTACTTACCGCAGCGGAAATTCAAAAGTAACTGTTGACGTCAGAGTTATAATGGTGCAAAAGTTGGTAAGAAACAGTCCCAAAAGCTTTAAAGCAAAAGCCTCCTTCAGAATGATCCAGTACTCTGCTTTAGAGAGGTTTCCACCTTTTTAACTCGCAACAGGGAGTTTCCCCCTTCCCAACACCAAGCTAGGACACTGACCTCCTAATTGGACTTTTAGGCACAAGCCTTGTGTCACTACCTTAACCCTCTACACTTATAGAATCATAGAATATCAGGGTTGGAAAGGACCCCTGAAGGTCATCTAGTCCAACCCCCTGCTCGAAGCAGGACCAATTCCCAGTTAAATCATCCCAGCCAGGGCTTTGTCAAGCCTGACCTTAAAAACCTCTAAGGAAGGAGATTCTACCACCTCCCTAGGTAATGCATTCCAGTGTTTCACCACCCTCTTAGTGAAAAAGTTTTTCCTAATATCCAATCTAAATCTCCCCCACTGCAACTTGAGACCATTACTCCTCGTTCTGTCATCTGCTACCATTGAGAACAGTCTAGAGCCATCCTCTTTGGAACCCCCTTTCAGGTAGTTGAAAGCAGCTATCAAATCCCCCCTCATTCTTCTCTTCTGCAGGCTAAACAATCCCAGCTCCCTCAGCCTCTCCTCATAAGTCATGTGTTCTAGACCCCTAATCATTTTTGTTGCCCTTCACTGGACTCTCTCCAATTTATCCACATCCTTCTTGTAGTGTGGGGCCCAAAACTGGACACAGTACTCCAGATGAGGCCTCACCAATGTCGAATAGAGGGGAGCGATCACGTCCCTCGATCTGCTCACTATGCCCCTACTTATACATCCCAAAATGCCATTGGCCTTCTTGGCAACAAGGGCACATTGCTGACTCATATCCACATATCTCGTCCACTGTCACCCCTAGGTCCTTTTCCGCAGAACTGCTGCCTAGCCATTCAGTCCCTAGTCTGTAGCGGTGCACTGGATTCTTCCATCCTAAGTGCAGGACCCTGCACTTATCCTTATTGAACCTCAACAGATTTCTTTTGGTCCAATCCTCCAATTTGTCTAGGTCCCTCTGTATCCTATCCCTCCCCTCCAGCGTATCTACCACTCCTCCGAGTTTAGTATCATCCGCAAATTTGCTGAGAGTGCAATCCACACCATCCTCCAGATCATTTATGAAGATATTGAACAAAACCGGCCCCAGGACCGACCCTTGGGGCACTCCACTTGATACCGGCTGCCAACTAGACATGGAGCCATTGATCACTACCCGTTGAGCCCGACAATCTAGCCAGCTTTCTACCCACCTTATAGTGCATTCATCCAGCCCATACTTCCTTAACTTGCTGACAAGAATACTGTGGGAGACCGTGTCAAAAGCTTTGCTAAAGTCAAGAAACAATACATCCACTGCTTTCCCTTCATCCACAGAACCAGTAATCTCATCATAAAAGGCGATTAGATTAGTCAGGCATGACCTTCCCTTGGTGAATCCATGCTGGCTGTTCCTGATCACTTTCCTCTCATGCAAGTGCTTCAGGATTGATTCTTTGAGGACCTGCTCCATGATTTTTCCAGGGACTGAGGTGAGGCTGACTGGCCTGTAGTTCCCTGGATCCTCCTTCTTCCCTTTTTTAAAGATTGGCACTACATTAGCCTTTTTCCAGTCATCCGGGACTTCCCCCGTTCGCCACGAGTTTTCAAAGATAATGGCCAATGGCTCTGCAATCACAGCCGCCAATTCCTTCAGCACTCTCGGATGCAACTCGTCCGGCCCCATGGACTTGTGCACATCCAGCTTTTCTAAATAGTCCCTAACCACCTCTATCTCCACAGAGGGCTGGCCATCTCTTCCCCATTTTGTGATGCCCAGCGCAGCAGTCTGGGAGCTGACCTTGTTAGTGAAAACAGAGGCAAAAAAAGCATTGAGTACATTAGCTTTTTCCACATCCTCTGTCACTAGGTTGCCTCCCTCATTCAGTAAGGGGCCCACACTTTCCTTGGCTTTCTTCTTGTTGCCAACATACCTGAAAAAACCCTTCTTGTTACTCTTGACATCTCTTGCTAGCTGCAGCTCCAGGTGCGATTTGGCCCTCCTGATAACATTCCTACATGCCCGAGCAATATTTTTATACTCTTCCCTGGTCATATGTCCAACCTTCCACTTCTTGTAAGCTTCTTTTTTATGTTTAAGATCCGCTAGGATTTCACCATTAAGCCAAGCTGGTCGCCTGCCATATTTACTACTCTTTCGACTCATTGGGATGATTTGTCCCTGTAACCTCAACAAGGATTCCTTGAAATACAGCCAGCTCTCCTGGACTCCTTTCCCCTTCAAATTAGTCCCCCAGGAGATCCTGGCCATCCGTTCCCTGAGGGAGTCGAAGTCTGCTTTCCTGAAGTCTAGGGTCCGTATCCTGCTGCTTACCTTTCTTCCCTGTGTCAGGATCCTGAACTCAACCAACTCATGGTCACTGCCTCCCAGATTCCCATCCACTTTTGCTTCCCCCACTAATTCTACCCGGTTTGTGAGCAGCAGGTCAAGAAAAGCGCCCCCCCTAGTTGGCTCCTCTAGCACTTGCGCCAGGAAATTGTCCCCTACGCTTTCCAAAAACTTCCTGGATTGTCTATGCACCGCTGTATTGCTCTCCCAGCAGGTATCAGGAAAATTAAAGTCACCCATGAGAATCAGGGCATGCGATCTAGTAGCTTCCGTGAGCTGCCGGAAGAAAGCCTCATCTACCTCATCCCCCTGGTCCAGACTCCCACCACTACATCACTCTTGTTGCACACACTTCTAAACTTAATCCAGAGACACTCAGGTTTTTCTACAGTTTCGTATTGCACAATACTTGAGCACAGAATTAACTCTCTGGCTGCCCATTTATGGCCTCTGTATCTCCTTATGCCCCATTCCTACAAACACAGACCCTGGACCTTCCAAAGAACCCTCCCCTGAAATCACTAAAAGTGGTGGTGGTGTTATAAAGGTGGCTGACCCTTCTGCACACAAAGCCCTATGAGTTGATTGGGAAGGAAGCCAAGAAGTTATGACTTTGAAAGTCTTTGTCCCTTATAAAGCATTTTGAGATCTATGGATGAGCAGCACTATACATGAGCTAAATATTATTATAGTAAGACTCAATATCATATTCTGGTCATAGCACATTGGACAACTACAGTTCATGGATGGTCATGAATTTTCTTTTATGTGTGTGTGTGTATATATACACACATATGCACACACACAAACAAGATAAGTGCCTGCATATATCTGCACAGTGAACTGCATAACCCCTACAATCATTCTCTTGGGTTTATGTAGTTCACTGTATGATCATAAGTTGATGTGTTTGAAGAAGAGAGGTGGATGAACTTCCCTTCCAGAAAAAGAGGGAAAAAATTAAGCATATAGAAAAAAAAGACCAAGTAGCTCTAGAGAACAATGAGAAAGAGTTCCAAGCTATAAGAATAACTTTGGAGAAGGGATCATGCATACAGGATTAGTGATCACAGGGGCGGAAGGCAGTGTTAAATAACTGAAAGGAGTCCCAGAATCTGAAATTAGGAAGTGGCATAATCATGCCCAAACATGTGGAAACTTTTCAGTGTACTTTGGTAAGATAGTGAGATGTGGGACATTAGCTCCACAAACAGCATTAAGAACAAAGAACTAGACAAACACAGCTAAACAGAAGTGGATCTAACATCATTCATTCATAGATTAACATTACAGAAAAAGGAATTCAGCCATTTTTCTCCCCCATCCTCCCAAAAAACAACATTCAGCCTGAAGGGTGACTATCTCCAGGGCACAGAGAGAACTCACCTCCTTTTGCTCCCTCTCTTTTCTGCCAAGAAAATTAAGTTACATATTAAATCACAAATAAATGAAAAAAAGCTTACTAACCTTAACGGTCTGTCTCTTCATTTTTTATTTTTTTATATCTAGGCTGAAAACCAGGTACATGGCGTGATTGGCTTTGTAGGTTGGACTAGAGATGCCCTGTACAAGTTTTAAGGAGACAAGTGAGGAGACAAATTTTTGGGCTTTTGCATCTGTGGACTTGTCAATATGCATATTAAAATATCCTAGGACGACAAGTCTGGGGTGTTTCACCACCATCACCAACAAGGTATCTGCGAGCTCCATCAGATACAGATGCCATTATGATCTAGAGTTAGATGCACCAGGGAAATACATGGTAGAGTATAATTTTATTATATCAGCCTAGAAGCAATGGTCTCTCTCCAGATAGACTGGGGGTCAGATGCAGGAGCACTGGCTCCTTTAGAAAACTACATCTTCCATGCCTGTTTTCTTTGCTCCCTCTCTCCTCCATGATATCCTGTAGCTCTCATACCCTAGTGCTTTAAAGGACACATAGGCATTGGAGGGAAGAGAAGGTTACTCATCTGTGCTGTAACAGGTTCTTTGAGATGTGTGTCCTTATGAGTGCTCCTCTTTAGATGTGTCTGCATCCCTGTGCCTAGGATCGGAGATTTTTGGTAGCAGTGCTCATTTGGCCCACAAATGCACTCTCCCTGTCTCATGCTGTGTTCAGCAGCTATCTAGCACTGTGTGGCCAAACTGCCCTCAGTTCCTTCTCTACCGTAGAGTTTATGTCTGAAACTCTGAAGTAGTTGGGAGGAGGGTGGCTAGTGAAGCACCCAGAGAGAGAGACATCTCAAAGAACCTGTTACTGCACAGGGTGAATAATCGTCCCTTCTTCTTCAAGTAGTGTCCCTATGGGTGCTCCACTTTTGGTGACTGTAGAGCAGTGCCTCTCATTGGAAGGATGGGGCTGCGGAGTTGGATTAGTTAGTGATGTTAAAACAGTCAATCCTAATGAAGCATCGGATGATGAGTCCCGCACAATGGTGTAGTGCTCCATGAATGTGTGAGCAGAGCCCAAGTCACTGCTTTACAAATGTCTGTGATTGGTGCATTGTTCAGGAAAGTTATAGAGGTGTAAAGCAATCATGTTGAGCATGTTCAAGTCCGATGGGGAGGGGGCGGGTGTGCAAATTATTCTGATGATAGCAAAGGTTAATACAACCAGAAATCCACATTTCAAAAGTCATTGTTTTGTATGGCTGATCCCTTCGATCTCTCTATAATAGAAAGGAATAATCTTGGTAACTTTGGGTTTGGTTCTTTTGCGATAGAAGGCTAACACCCTTCTAATGTCTAGTGTGTGGAACATGGCCTCCCTTTTATTCCCAGGCAGTCTAGGGAAGAATAATGACAGACGAATAGGCTGATTCACGTGGAATGACTTAAGTATTTTAGGTAGGAACTTTGGATGTGGTCTTAATAGGACTTTATCTTTGAAGAAAATTGTGAAGAGGGGTATGCCCTGAGAGCACCTATTTCCCCCACTCTTCAAGCATGAAAGGGAGTCTTCATAGATAGATGTATGAGTAAGCAAGTCGCTGTGGGCTCTGACAGGGGACCAGTGAGGCATTGTAGCACTAGGTTAAGGTCCAAAGGTGGAGTGGGATCTTATACTTCGGAGTAGAGGTTTTGAATACCTCTGAGAAATCTTTTTGTTATAGGATGGGTGAATACTGAGCGCTTATCAATCTTGTGGTGGAAGGCCATAAGGGACGTGAGATGTACTCTAATTGAACTTCAGGACTGTCCTGACTTTTTTAGCTCTAGGATGTAGCCCAGTACCAGTGGCAAGGGAGAGGTTGCAGCTGTGGCGTGTCTATTGTCACATCAGGTCTGGAATCACTTCCATTTGTGCAAGTAAATATATTGCGTAGTTGATCTTCTGCTATTTAATAGCATCTCCTTTACATCTTGAGAACAGGTCACTTTGATACTCTGGACCCATGCTTTCACATGGAGAATCTTAAGGTTCGGATGGTGCATTTGGCCTGCATCTGAGACAGGAGATGTGGAACTGGGTGAAGAATGACCGGTGGGCATACCACCAGCCATAAGAGGTAATGGAACTATGTTTGTCTGGGTCATGTTGGGGTTATCAAGATGACGCTGGCTTTTTCTTCTTTTATTTTGGGCATTACTTTGTGTATTAATAGGATTGGCAGAAAGGCATATAGCAGATATGCATCTCATTTGATAAAGAAGGCATCCCCCAGCAATTAATGACCCAGTCCTGCTCTTGAGCAGAATTGTGGGCACTTGCTGTTCCCAATCATGGCAAAAAGATCTATGCTTGGGATCCCCAACATCTGAATATTTTGTGTAGGATCATAGTGTCTATTTCCCATTTATGTTCCCGTGAGAATTTCCTGCTTAGTTCATCTGCTGTGGTGTTTTGACATCCTGGTAGGCAAGTAGCTGAGATGTTGACCCTGTGGTGAATGCACCAAATCTATCATTCAGAGCTTCGGCACACAGGGTGGTGACCTTACTCCCCCTTGTTAGTTTATGTAAATCACACAAGTGATGTTATCTGTCATTAAGTTATTGTTTCTGATTAGTAGTAAAGTGTGAACATGCATTCCGGACTGCTCCCAGCTCCAGTAGATTGATGTGTAACATCGACTCTGAAGGGGACCACTTGGCCTGTACTATGTAGTCCTGCAAGTGTGTTCCCCAACCCAGCAGAGATGCATCCATTGTCAGTATTAGTGATGGTGGTGGTTGTGTGAAAGGAACTCCACCACACACATTGTGGAGCTTTGTCTACCAGTCTAGTGAGCTTTTGATTGTGACTGACACAGAGAGAGACTTGTTCAAGTTGTGTCTGTGCAGAACGTATATTGTCCTGAGCCACCCCGAAGGCAACGCATATATACTCTGGCATGTCTTATAACAAAGATGGTCGCTGCCATATGTCCTAGTAGTTGTAAGCATGTTCTGGCTGATGTCTGTGGACATCAAATTGATTAGGGTGGTAAATCTGTGTGTTGCTAAGGAGGCTTTGGCCTCCTCTGCATTGAGGTAGTCCGCAGTGAATTCTAGGTGTTGTACAGGTGTCAATGTTGATTTCTGGGTGTTTATTTGTAGGTCTAGTCGTAAGACAAGGTCCACAGTCATAGATGACGTGGGCGGGGGGGATGTGGGGTCAAACCCCCCCCTCCATTTTTGCTTGGCCTGCCGAGGGGATGGGGGGAGAGGGGCTCTCGCCTTCTCCCGCTGCACCTGCCCACCCCTTCCCTCTCACGGCACACTCAGCCCCTATCCCTAGCAGCCTGGCCCAAGCAGGGAGCTGAAGGGGAGGGAGCAGCCACTTCTCATGCCGGCTGCTCCGGGTCACTGCTCTGGGCAGCATGGCGGCTGCCTGCAAGAGCCCAGCTGGTGAGGCAACAGCAGCAGGCCATGCCACCGCCCAGGCCTGGCTGCTGGGGACAAGGGCCGAGCGAGCTTGAGTCCTCCCCCAGCTCCTGTCAAGTCTCGCTCGGCCTGTCCCCAGCAGCCACGCCCTGGTGGGAGGGAGAACCTGATGCTGCCTCCTCCCCAGACAGGCTCTCTCTCAGGCAGCCGCCACACAGACCAGTGACCCAGAGTGGCCCCATCCCACTCCCTGCCCAGGCCCGGCTGCCAGGGACAGGGGCCGAATGTGCCAGGGGGAGGTGCATCGAGAGAAAGAGAGCACCCCCTCCCGCAGGTAACTCTGGTGGGCGGCGAGACTGCGGTGGCCCCAGGCTGGACACAGGGCAGGTGGATCACTGGGCAGAGGAATCATAGAACCATAGAATATCAGGGTTGGAAGGGACCTCAGGAGGTCATCTAGTCCAACCCACTGCTCAAAGCAGGACCAATCCCCAATTAAATCATCCCAGCCAGGGCTTTGTCAAGCCTGACCTTAAAAACTTCTAAGGAAGGACATTCTACCACCTCCCTAGGTAACGCATTCCAGTGTTTCACCACCCTCCTAGTGAAAAAGTTTTTCCTAATATCCAACCTAAATCTCCCCCACTGCAACTTGAGACCATTACTCCTTGTTCTGTCATCTGCTACCACTGAGAACAGTCTAGAGCCATCCTCTTTGGAACCCCCTTTCAGGTAGTTGAAAGCAGCTATCAAATCCCCCCTCTTTCTTCTCTTCCGTAGACTAAACATCCCCTGTTCCCTCAGCATCTCCTCATAACTCATGTGTTCCAGTCCCCTAATCATTTTTGTTGCCCTCCGCTGGACTCTTTCCAATTTTTCCACATTCTTCCTGTAGTGTGGGGCACAAAACTGGACACAGTACTCCAGATGAGGCCTCACCAGTGTCGAATAGAGGGGAATGATCACGTCCCTTGAGCTGCTGGCAATGCCCCTACTTATACATCCCAAAATGCCATTGGCCTTCTTGGCAACAAGGGCACACTGTTGACTCATATCCAGCTTCTCATCCACTGTAACCCCTAGGTCCTTTTCTGCAGAACTGCTGCCTAGCCATTCAGTCCCTAGTCTGTAGCGGTGCATTGGATTCTTCCATCCTAAGTGCAGGACTCTGCACTTGTCCTTGTTGAACCTCATCAGACACGTGGGTCAGTCATGTGCTCTCCCCTTTAGATTGTGCCCCCCAGCATCAGGGGGCATGAGTCATCTATGTCCACGGTGTTTTGTATAGGTACTAATGTGCCATCTCAAGAGGGGGCTTTGAGTAGGCAATTATCAAAGTATGGGAATATCATAATTCCTTGTTTTCACAGGTGCGCAGCCACCACCTCAAGGACCTTGGAGAACACTCTGGGGTTCCAATCTTTATCATTTGGGGTAGTTTTAGTATGGTATTGTCTGCCCTGTTCATTCACAGCTTCAACCACCAAACTTTGTACTGGTAGTGGTCCTGCCCCAGAGCAAATCTGAGGAATCTTCTGTGGGATGGACGGATGGTAATATGAAAGTATGCGTCTTGGAGGGGGAGGGATAGCTCAGTGGTTTGAGCATTGGCCTGCTAAACCCAGGGTTGTGAGTTCAATCCTTGAGGGGGCCATTTAGGGATCTGGGGCAAAAATTGGGGATTGGTCCTGCTTTGAGCAGGGAGTTGGACTAGATGACCTCCTGAGGTCCCTTCCAACCCTGATATTCTATGATTCTATGACCGAAAACCACTCTCCCTGGTCCAGTGCTGGGATTATTGTTGCTAACGTGACTATCCTGAATTGTTGTACTTTCATGAATTTGTTGAATTTTCTTAAGCTTAAGGTGGATATCCAACCATTGTTCTTTTTCTGAGTTAGGTAATTGTTAGAATAAAACCCCCTCCCTCTGTGCTGGATCGGAACTGGTTTTACAGCACCCAAGTGTAGAAGGTGGTTTATTTCCTCTCGTAAAAGGTGTTCATGAGAAAGGTCATTGAAGAAGGATGGGAAGGCAGGGTAGGTAGGAGGGAAGGATATAAACTGAATTGAGTATCCATTGTTTGATAATTTCTAACATCCACTTGGCCGAGGTGATACTCTGCCACATTGGGTAGAACAGGGTCAGGCAGTCGCCAAACTGATGGACACTTTCTAGTGGTTGCACCACCTGGGTCTGGGGGAGGCATCTCATGGCCTCGATCAAATTCTCAAAATTGTTGCTTTGAAGTGGATGGTTGAGATGTTGATGATTGAGATGGAGGTGGCCTACGTTTTCTTGCCCCTCTCCTCCTTTGAGGGCCATATTTTCCCTGAGGAGGAACGTATGGAGTAAGCCTGGATCACTGTGCAGAATGGTATTTACCTGGCTCTCTCTTTTACACAGGTGTGTAGATACTTAAAGACCGAAGAATTGCCCTAGAATCTCTTAAGGAACGGAGGGATTCATCCGTCTTGTCCGCAAACAATTTGGATTCTTCAAAGGGAATATCCTGTACCTCTTTTGGAACCCTGAGAGGTGAAGCCATGACACCCTTCACATTACTACAGCTGTAGAAATGGATCATGCAGCTATATCAGCTGCATTCGAGGAAGCTTGTAAAGTTGTCCTAGCCAGAAGGTGAACCTCAGAGATAATTGCCTGGAATTGTTCTTTTTTGTCATCAGGAATGTAATCAATAAATTCATTCCACTTTGAATAGTTGGTATGATTATATTTGGACATCAGGGCTTCATAATTGGCAATTCTAGAGCCAGTGATGAGTAGGCTTTGAATCCAAATAGGCCTAAACGCTTCCAATCTTTATCATTTGGGGTAGTTTTAGTATGGTATTGTCTGCCCTGCTCATTCACAGCTTCAACCATCAAACAATTAGGGGAAGGGTGCAAGAATAAGAAATCCATGTCCTTAGAGGGGACATGGTACTTTTTGTCTACTCTTTTACTTGTGGGTGTTTTTGTGGCAGGTGTCTGCCAGATGGCCTTAGCTGGGTCCATTTATGGGAGTGCAATTTTAGATAAGGTTGATGTATGTTTCTAGTATATCCAGCAATTTATGTTGACACTCTCTAACTTCTCTGAGTGGTATTTGTAGTGAGTCAGCAATTCTCTTGAAGTTTCTGAAATTGTTTAAAATTATCGGCTGTTGTCAGTGGAGGAGACATGGCAGCCTCGCCCGGAGGGGATGAGGAAATTCTGGTATCTTGTTTGCACGAATGGATCTGATCTGGTAACTGCCTGATGAGGTGGGGAGTGGTATGTTGATGTGAAGTAAATGTCACTGGAGGAGGAGGGGCACTGACCTGATTGGTAGCATTGAGTTGGTACCGAGTGCACTATGGGTGTGATCCATACCAGGGCAATATCAGTACTGAGAAGCTGAGATTCCAGTGTCTTCGATACGAGCAAGTCATTCTGGAAATGAAATTCTTGCGGTATCGGGATAGGCATCGGTACCAATGAAGATATTGGGGGCAGTACCGCTACAGTTGGAGCGGGTGACAGTGCCGAGGGGACTCTGCGTTCTGTTGAGTGATTGGTAGGTGGTGCCATAATCTGCTGCAGTGTTGATCTAATCAGTGCAACATGTCTGAGCAGCTCTGTTGGTATTGTCATGGAGGAGGTAGGCCTATTTCTGCCACTCCTTTCCAAGCCCGCCCTCCTTGGCTTTATCAACATCAGTGGTACCGGAGGATCCCACTGCTTCAAAGGTACTCAACTGTGCTCCTGTCGGTACTGATGTCATTGAGCATGCCGGGGATCTTTTCTTTTTAACTGGTTCCCTGGTAGGAAACTTGGTGCCTGCTTCTTGGCAGCCATTTGCGAGGAATGCAGCGACTTTCTCTGCAAAGTTAGCAGGGAATGTTCCTCTGAAGCTGTCATCTGGGTCGGTGGGGATTGCTGCCCAAAGTGGGTCTCCAAGCCAGGGTCAGAAGCCAGCCGAAGTGAACTCTCCATCATAATAAGTTTTAACTTGAGCTCCCTGGCTTTTTTGGTGCGTGCCTTGAGCTTGAGGCAATGCATACCCTTTCTAAAGCATGTGTGCCTCTCCTAGACAGTGGATGCACCATGAGTGTCCATCGCTGACAGGAATAGCCTCCTGGGGAACCCTGTTTGAACCCGGGGGAGCCTGGCATGCCCCTCTTTTTTAGTTGTCTTTCCCTAATAGGAAGGAGTATGAGGAGAACAACTATACTACTCTAAGGATAATTAACAAATCTTTAGTGAAAATATTTTTTTTAAATAATAAAGAAATAAAATGAGAGGGGAGAGGGTAAAGCTCTAACACTACACTACACTATAACAACAACATTAGAGATACTACAAACAGGCTCTGCAGAGGGCTCCGTCTCAGGCCAAGGGCAGTTGAGAAGGAACGGAGGGTGGTTTGGCTGCACAGCACTATATAGCTGCAGAACACAGAGGGAGACAGGGAGAGCACATGTGTGACCTGAACGGGCACTGCTACCGAAAATCTCCAATCCTAGGTGCAGGGACGCAGACACACCTAAAGTGGAGCACCCGTAGGGACACTACTCAAAGAACCCTCCCTTAATCTTATTTGGCACATACTCGTGTGTGTGTGTGTCTGTCTGTCTGTCTTCACACTAGGGAAAAAAAGAGTTACCACCACTTGCTAGGTAACGCGTGGTAAAATCTTAGTGTCATCAAGGCAGTTTGTATTCACATGACAGTAGGTCAAGTAAATACTAGGGGGAAATAAAACTGGATTTAATATCTACACCTTATTAATAGCCCTGTCCTATTCTCTGTCCAGTCTCAGGTTTCAAGCTGTCTCACTGACAACTCCTCTTGAATATCTAGCCACTATCTCAAACTCTCTCTCAAAAACTGATCTTATTTTTCCTCTTAATCTTTTACCCCTGCCATCTCTGTCTCTATTAATAGCTTCATTATCCAGGTTCACAACTTGTCACATTTGACTGCTCTCATCAACCATTATGTCAAATCTCTAAGACCTGTAGCTTCCTCCTTTTTAATCTCCAAAAATCCACTCTTTCCTTAAAGTCATCACTACTATATTCTCCCCCACCCCATCTTTAGCCTTGATTACTGTAACCTCATATCTGGCCTCCCCACCTCTCACCACTCAAGCCCATTGAAAATTCTGTAGGTTCCCCATCCCTGCTCCACCACATTACCTCACTCCTTAACTTCCTCTTTGGCTTCCTGTTTCAAATCACATCAACTTTGAGCTAGTAATACTCACAAGACCCTATAGGTGCTAACATACTACCTCTTTACTCTCATTTCCCCTAACTCTCTCCTGCCTAGACTTCTCTCGATTCTTTTGACATATTTTTTCCATCTCCTCCCACTTCCAAATTTGTGCTTTCGCTTCCAATTCCCTCTAATTAATCCATACTGGAATGCCACCAGATGCCTCTTCTGTCCTCTTGTGGCATCTGTAAACCTAGCTCTTCATGCAATCCCTCCAATCCTTTTAATTAGTCAATCTATCACACACTCCTTACCTGAGCTGTTGTCCCATGATATCTATCTTTGATTGTAAACTCTTTGGAAGGCAGGGACTGTATCGTCATTGGTCTGTAAATCACAGTGTGTACATTTCCAATGCTATGTAAAGGATTAAGAATATTTAGGAAATAGTATGTGATCACATAATTAGATTGCCCCCAGCGCACATATGTTATGATACAGAGTTAAGGCTGTGCACAACCTTAAAGTCCTGCTTTAACAATTTTTTTGCATTTAAAATGTTCACAGTACAAACTACTGTGAACATATTAAAGTTCAATAAAGTTAAAAGGTATTGGTCATGAACAAGTTGCAAGAAAGCTGCTGATATCCAAAGAAATTTTTAAATTGAAATCACTTTATGTAAAAGTATTTTTGTGTAGTTATCTTAAACTTAAAAAATAACCACATGCTTTTGAAATGCAGCTGGTGAAATGACTGAACCATATTACACTAATTTCAGAGACTCTGTAAATCACCTGTCACTTCACCCTCTTTAGGATTATTAAAATGCCCTGAATATCTTAGACCTTACCAGGATTAGTGAATGTATATTATGTACAAACCTTAGAAAATGCAATGCACTATTTAAGTGTAAACCATTATTTAGCTAGCTATGAAAGATAAGCAAGGGTGATTTCAGGAACACTTTTGACACAGGGTTTTTTTTTTAAAGTTGGAATAAAATTGTTTACAATGTGTCACTCAGCAAGGTTGCCAATTTTCTATCCACAAATGGATTAGCTGCAATGATCTCCAAAGTAATTTGTCATTATCAACTGAATATTTGAATGTAGTGTATTGACAATCCTCCTTTATGTGCTGCTGTGTCCAAAACTGAAGGGACCTAAAAATTTGGTATTAGGAAATAAGTTACTGAAGTGCTTTGGGGTTTCTGTCTTGGAGTGTTTCGTGGCTGACTAGTTTTAGTTTTGTGCTTTTGCCTCTATGCCATAAAAAAGATAGGCATAATCTTTTAATATAGAGATTGTTATTGAGCAAAGCATCAAAAATATATTCCTTACCTACTCGGCTGGTTAGTTGCTTTTTGTTATATCGAATTTAATTGTTCTTTTCTGAGCCGGCACAATCACAAAATATCTTTTGATCTCAGAATGCCCAATAACTGAAATCTGCATCTAATTACATGAGATTATTCAGTCTTCTCTGAAGCTCATGGAGGAAACACCACACCCAAAACTCAAGTGGAGAGGAAAAAAAGGTCAAATTTGCTGCATCTCCAATTCTCTAATGCTTTTCGAGCAAGTGGTCAGAAAATCTTCAGTGAACAGAATTCAGATTTTAGTCACTCATTTTTCAACGTGTTTCTCCTTCACTGTTGAAGGTCCAAATCTAGGAGGGCTAATCAGAGATTCTTGTACCAACAAAAAAATTACCACCACAACCCTACTGAAAGCAGCTTATATCACTACAGATAAAATATTACTTTATAAATAAATGAAGACAAAGAATATCCCAAGAAATTACCAGGTCATTTTAACACAGACACACACAAATGTGTGGTAAAGAGATTCTTTAAAAGGACCTTTAGAAGAGATGAGTAGAATTTACAGTTACAAAACCCCATGAGGAATGTTCTCTACAATTTTTGCAACCATTGTCACAAACAGTACACTAATTTAAAATAAGTCTCAACATGATGCATACTTTACACAAACATGTAGCTAAATAGGACTTGATCTTGCAATTCCTATGCAGACCAGACTCCTACTGAGTTCGAGAGTCAGGTAACCATACAATTAATACAGAAAAGAAGTGTTGTGAAGCAAACCCCACCGAACAGGAAAATGACGTGTTAAGCCACCTAACGATACATGCCTTCTACTCTTCTACCCAAAACCACACAGCTGCCGTAACGACCATACAGCACAGACCATGCGCGGCAACCTTAGTTCTGTCCTCCCACCCCACCCCACCCCCACATCACCCGTCTGTACATATTCTTTTACCAGAGTCCCCCATCTCCACACAAAACTAGTAGCTGCGGATGTTTGAGAGAGGGTAGTTTGATAAAGGGGTATGTGCAGAAAGGTGGCTTAAAGGGGGTGATGCAAGTCGGGTAAACGTAACTCTGCATCCTTATGGTTGTGGTAGATGGTCTGTGTTGAATGGTAGTTCTGGTAATGGTAAGTTTTCAGGTGTAGAGGTAGACGGTAAGTACTGTTAGGTAGCCTAACTTCACATTTCCTTACTTTTGTAGATCCATGAAAGGCAAATTGTGTGTGTACAGGAACTTTTAACTGCTTTGCAACAATTTTTTTGTATATTAGGTTTCCTAGGTTTTTTTAATGCTTGCTTGGAGGAGGTGACATGACAGATTGAGATGACATCTATATCAAATTGCAAACAGATGTGTGGGTTGAGACGTTCAAGGCCTTTGAGGAACCTGACCGTTATGTTCTGAGCAAAAACCAACCTGCCCTGGAGCAGAGGATGGAAGGCTGAAATAGCAGCCAAGTGGACTTTAACAGATGAAAGGGACAGGCCTTGGAGCTTGAGATGCAAAAGGTATCCAGGATCAACTACAGTAAGGCCCGCCCGAACGCCTTTTTCCAAGGTTGAATATGTGAACCACTTCCATTTGGCCAGGTAGGTCATTCTGGTAGACGTCTTTCTGCTGCCCAACCAGACCTGTTGGACCCCGGCACTTAACCATGCAGCAGCCACACGTTCAGGTGCAGCGCCACCAGGTTCGGGTGCAGAAGACTGCCGTGGTTCTGGGACAGCAGGTCTGACTGGAGTGGTAGCTGTAACAGAGCAGCCACTGAGAGGTCCAGCAGTGTGCCGAACCAGTGCTGGCGAGGCCAAGCCAGGTACTGTATCATAGAAGATTAGGGTCGGGGAGACCTCAGGAGGTCATTGTAGTGGGACTGAGTGGCCCCCCTCCGAACAGGAGAGCGAGGGATCATTACACTTCCCTTGGAGGGCGGAGCCTAGATTGCCCTGTCCCCCACACCTGAAGTACTGGGGTGTGGCTGGAAGTATAAAAGGCCAGCCCTGCAGCACAGTTGGAGCAGAGCCTGCGGAGAAGGACGCTCTGCCACATCCCAGAGGGGAACCTATGCCTGGCTGGTCCAGATCCCAGACGCCAATGAGGACTGGCCCGGAGTGCTTGCCACCGTGTACCCCGAGGAGCCGGAAGAGGCCTGGAGGCCACAGGTACCAACCCCTGGGGAAGCAGGAAGTGGCCCAGGGGCAGCTATGGAGCAATCGGCTGCCAAACCAGGTGTGGCTCAGTCAGCGTGTTGCGGCTGGATCCCCGCCGATGCAGGGGGAGCCAATCCTGCCCCAACCAGGGCCCTGGACTGGGACTCAGGGTGGGCCCGCGTCCCCCTGCCACCGCACCCTGGGGTGGCTGACTCCCTACACTGTGCAGGGAAGCTCTAGCCTTGAAGAAAGCGCCTTCCTTACCAGCTCCCTTATAGACTGTTTGTTTGCTGGCTGCCTGAGCACCGCCCAGGCTAAAGCCAGCCCTGATAGACTGTTTTGTTGCTGGCTGCCTGAGACTCCTCAAGCCCAGGCCCCTGGTATAGACTCTGTTTAAGGGCTGGCAGCTTGAACAACCCAAACCCATGCTAAAGCCTGACGGTGACTATTGGTCGTCCAGCCCTATTGTGGGCTCCTGACGGTCCTGTGGACTGGACTGAGTGGCTAGCCTCCCTCCCCACAGGAGAGCAAGGGACCATTACAGTTATCTAGTCTAACCCCCTGCTCAAAGCAGGACAAACGCCAACTAAACTGTCCCAGCCAGGGCTTTGTCAAACCAGGGCTTAAAAACCTCCAAGATTCCACCACCTCCCTAGGTAACCCATTCCAGTGCTTCACCATCCTCCTAGTGAAATAGTTTTTCCTAATATCCAACCTAAACTTCCCCCACTGCAACTTGAGACCATTGCTCCTTGTTCTGTCATCTGCCACCACTGAGAACAGCTGAGCTCCATCCTCTTTGCAACCCCCCTTTAGGCAGTTGCTGCTATCAAATCCCCCTCACTCTTCTTTTCTGCAGATTAAATAAGCCCAGTTCCCTCAGCCTCTCCTCATAAATCATGTTCCTCAGCCCAGCCCCCTAATAATTTTTGTTGCGCTCTACTGGACTCTCTCCAGTTTCTCCACATCCTTTCTGTAGTGGGGGTCCCAAAACTGGACACAATACTCCAGATATGGCCTCACCAGTGCAGAATAGAGGGGAATAATCACTTACCTCAATCTGCTCTCCTGGACTCCTTTCCCCCTCATATTAGCCTCCCAGGGGATCCTGCCCATCCATTCCCTGAGGGAATCAAAGTCTGCTTTTCTGAAGTCTAGGGTCCGTAGGCTCTCCTTTCTTCCTTTTGTCAGGATCCTGAACTCAACCATCTCATGGTCACTGCTGCCCAGGTTGCCACCCACTTCTACTTCCTCTACCAATTCTTCCCTGTTTGTGAACAGTAAGTCAAGAGGAGCACAACCCCTAGTTGGTTCCTCCAGTATCTGCACCAGGAAGTCGTCCCCAACGTTCTCCAAAAACTTCCTGGATTGACTGTGCACTGCTGTATTGTTCTCCCAGCATATGTCAGGATGATTGAAGTTCCCCATGAGAATCAAGGCCTGTGATCTGGAAACTTTTGTTAGTTGTCTGAAGAAAGCCTCATCTACCTCATCCTACTGGTCTGGTGATCCTTGTTACTCTCGCCTCTAAACTTAACCCAAAGACTCTCAACAGGCTTTTCTCAAGTTTCATACTGGAGCTCTGAGCAATCGTACTGCTCCCTTACATACAGTGCAGGGTATAGCCAGAGGATATTACGTTGAGCACCCAACGGTCTGAGGTCAGTCGTGACCAGACCAACTGGAAGGGACATGGGTGGTTGAGGAAAGAGTAGGAAGGTAGATCTTGGGATGTGACTGGGTGTCGTCCTTGAGCTCACCCTCAAAATGCCTGTTTCTGGCTTTCCTGGTTTCTGGAAGGGCTGGGCTGAGCAGATGAATGGGAAGATGAGGGGTGTCATTGTTTAAACCCTTGCCTCTTTCCCTTTTTTCTATAGGTGCTCAGCCAGAAAGTTCTGCAGGACCTAGGCAGAGGAGGCGGAGGACAGAAGTACTTCCTGGCCTGCTGAGGAGCATGAAGGCCCAGAGAGTGGAAGGTGGCACAGGAGTCTTTCAGATAGTGCAGCCATGCATCCATGAGCTTGGAAAAGAGCCCAGTTCCCTCAAATGGGAGGTCCTGCAGAGTGGACTGCATCTCCTGGGATAACCAAGACTGCAACCAAGAGCTGCACCTCATTACGACCGCAGAGGCAACAACGCTGGCCACCAAATCCGTCATGTCCCAGGCCATCTGGAGGGCACCTTTGGCTAGCTCTGTGCCTTCCCTCCACTAAAGCGACGAACTCCTGAGCTCGATCCTGTGGGAGGACCTCCTTGAATTTACCAAGGGAGCCCCACAGATTAAAATTGCACCTGCCCAACAAAGCCTGGTAGTTAGACATCCGAAATTGCAGGCTGGCCGTTGAATAAATATTTCTGCCAAATACGTCATCTTTAGCGTGCCACTTACCTGGCCCTCTCATTAACAGCAGACACAACCAGCTGGAGGGTGCGTATAAAGGTATTCAAATCCCTTTGCAAGGACTTAATACTTCTTTTCCGCCTTCTTAGAAGTGGGTGGAATAGAAGAGGGGGTCTGCCACAGCGACTTTGTGATCTTAAGTCTGGGAGGGCCCACCACCACTTTGTCTGGCAGCGAAGAGGACAATGGCATCACAAGGGGAGGGGCAGGTTCCCCTTTCCTTTTTAGTGATGGCTCCATTGCCATTAGAGCCTGCTGTGCTTCCCCCACGTCGGATTCCGCATTGTGCTCTGCCCCGGTGCCAGCAGTGCCTTGGGTGGGTTGTCCGAGGTGGCGAGGGAGGAGTGGTGGGAGTACAGGACTGGCATCATCGGTATGCCCCAAGGATTCAAATAAGGCCATTGAATAGGCCACTGTCCTTGCTGCCATGCTGCCGCCACGGATGCCGTGCCAGTCTCGCGGGTCAGCGGTGATTCACCCTTTCTTGGCGAGGGCCTGAACTCCTGCTCTGAACCAGACCATTCCCCTTCCGGCGATGAGGGCGGAGATGTGGAAGCCTGTGTCTGCCAACTGACCCTTGTCGGACACCGGCGTGTAGAGGGCAAGGATCGATGCCTGCCCGACAAGCAGTACCGGGGTGGTGATGACCAGTGCCACGATGCGGAGCAGTCCTGCACTGGTGGAGACTGATGCCTGGGAGATCGTCTCGGTGATAGTGACTTGCACCATGGTGATCTCTGGCGGGAGGTTCACCAGTACTGCGAGTACAGGGACCGGTGCCTCGACACTGGCATTCCATGCCTTACAGAAGGAGAGTGCAGCACTGGGGCCTTCTGCCCGGAGAATGGGGTTGCAGGGCCAGGGTCCTAGGCTGTGGTGATAGGGACCTAACCCTGCAGTTCGGGGATCGATAGTGTTCCACTGCCTTTTGGGCGGTCCCATGACTGGCTTGTCCTTAGACGGTAGGGCCTTTGCCGAGTCTGGCATTTGGCGCATCTGCAGTGTTGGCCGGCCCACTAGATTTTTAGCCACCTGGGCTGCTTCAGGCAACGAAGGCCTTAGGAGGAGCCAGGGTCCCCTGCTGTTCCTGGGAGTTGGATCCCTGGCTGGGCGTGGGGGTCCAACCGCAGCAGGACCCCCTTGGAGCTCTGGGGTGGGCACATGGCCTGACAGGTTCTTTGCCCAAGGCTCTCTTCCCTTCCTTAGGTGGTGCCAGGGAGCCCTTCTGCTGCTGCTTCTTGGGCATTGGCAAGGGGGAACAATGCTGGACTGTGACTGGTGCCGGTAGTGCATTCCGCACCAATGCTCAAGTGCTAGGAGTGGAGTCCAAATGAGAGGGCTCCAACACTGGACAAAGCTCAGCCTCGATGAGGAGGGCCTCAAACGGATATTCCGTTCCTTCTGGGCTCTAGGGCAAAAGTTCTTACAAATCCTGCACTTGTCCTTCATTTGGGACTCCCTCAAGCACTTCAAACAGCTGTCATGGGGGTCACTAATAGGCATCAGCCTGTTGCATGACTAACAAGGTTTGAAGCCCAGGAAATGAGGCATGCCCCGCTCCGGGGCAAAGTCCAATCCGGGACTCTGCTACTAAACTAACAACTAACACTTAAACTAATGGCTAAGTACCTAAGAACTATACACAAAAGAGGTAAAAATAGCTGTTATTACCTAACAGCTAACGCTCTTGCAATGTGAGACAATGCACTCTAACCGACCATTACACACAGTAAGAAGGAACTGAGAGGTCACAGGGCTGGCGGCGCCTAATATACCGGCTCATGGGCGCAGCACTCAAGAGGGTGCTACAGCTGACCTTACGGATATCATTAAGGCAACTGGACGTGCACAAGCTTAGAATGGAATCGACATGAGCAAGCACTCAAAGAACAATGGGTTTAATATCAGAAGGACTGTTGCTTTTGAATGACTCCACATAGAAGTTGTTGGGGGGCGGGGCGGGGAGACAGCTAAAACCCAAAACTTCCCCAGAAGTAGTACGTGGCCAAAAGGGGGACAGAGCCTGCTTTAAAAGAGGAGTACTTCTCTAAGCAAGGTCAGCAAGACCAAACCATCACAACATGCAAGAAAGGCCAGGCTTTGAAGGCTGAGCCTAAGGACTCTGACCAAACCTACGAGTTACAGAAAGAGTGAGATCACGTTTGGGGGACTGCATTCAGTATTTTGTTTTTCCAAAGATCTGTAACTCTCTAGCGTGCTTTGTTAAGAGTAAAGTGTAGGTTGTTGCTAAGGCTTTGTTCCTTGCTTTCCTGTCACACTGTTCCTGAAGGATTTAACTAGAAACCAGAGCTTCCATAGCCAGGTGGACTTGGGGCAGTGGGGAGAGAATGTCTCTAAGCAACTGGGAGTTTGGCAGGGTTGTGGCACTAATTCTATGGTCTGAAAAGGCCAGACTTCAAGATCCACTACCCAAGAAAGGTGTCAGATTCAGTGACTGCATATGGAAGTGTGCCTGAGAGACCCTGAGCTAGGAGGGCTTAGAAGCACATGAGATCTAGCGACTGTGTCCACTAACAACAGATTGGAGTCGGTCCAGAGGAGAAAAGCAGGCCAGGTCATGACAGGGGATTTAAGCAATGTGAGTGGGGACCTGTGGGGAGTAAGAAGTGCAGCTACTGATGTACATGAATCCCTTCTCTGTTGTAGAATAGACTCCGACAAGAGAAATGTAGTACCCGCTGTACATTTAATGTGTGCTGCCTCTCCACTGACTCCATCAACCAATTAGAATTGCACGCACAGTGCATAAACTTTCAGTTATGGGCATGAATAATGGCTAGAAGTGACTCTAAATTCAACAACGAAGAAAAAAGAACAGCCTCCTTCTTGCAACCGTTTCTTGCTAGCATTCCTACCTACCAAGTTTTGTGTAGACAGACAATGTTTTATAAGAGATAATCAGACAACAATGAAAAGCACAACTGCCAAGGGAAAACTTCAGCCAGAGCCCAATTTCAAAGGCTTTCATTTAAAACCGTGTGAAAATAACAACAACAACTACAAAGAAAATTCAAAGGGCATAAAAACTAGCAAGGTCTAAAATTTCACAGATTACCCACCTACTTTTAGAGAAATCCACCCCAGGAAATTATGCCTCATGTTGAAATCATTACCAGGGAGAGCAAGAATAAGTTATAACAGGGATAACCACAAGACTCATGATGAGGAGCATGGATCTTTCCTAATGCATGAAATAACTCATTTATTTCATTTCCCATTTTGCACTTTCAGGATTTTCCAAATAGCAAATTAAAATTAGCATTTGGAAAGAACACAGGCAGGTATTTAATATTTTTCTTTACTTCCAAAATCATACATGCTTCTTATACTAATACAAAATGTAATTAACATACTGATTAGTGATATCAAACATATGCAGTATTCTTAAAGAATCATATGAATTATATATAAAAATACAAGTAGCAAATGTCAAAAAATGTCAAGTTACAGTAGGATGATTTCTGAGTATTTGCCATTACTGTAACAGAAACAGCAACAATAGTTCAGATGTAAGTGTGAATATTTTTAAGTTATTCTTTGTGTTTCTTGTTAAAAGTTTAACCACCCAACAAATTTCCTATTGTTTTTGTTCCTGTTTGACAAACAGATTTGATTTCCCCCTACCTAAAGGGTATGAATTAGTATTCTTTTACTATCTCTTTGCTTTCAGCAGAATTATTAATTTGTTACACAGCTCTAGGAATAGATTTAGCTAATTGCGGCTGCTGTACCAGTATTAAGGCACGATTACAGAAAATACTTAAGCATGTTTGTAACTAAAATGATGTCAGTGGTTCGATTGACTACGTTACACATATGCTTACCAAACATGTGCTTACACATGTATGCACACTGAATCATAACCTTAGAGCATGCAAACTACGACATATTCAGTCCAGGTCCTACATTAACAAGTTGCTATTGTTTAGTTTCTAATTGCTGGAGAGCTTCAGACGCCTCTGAAGAAGTGGTTTTTTACCCACGAAAGCTTATGCCCAAATAAATCTGTTAGTCTTTAAGGTGCCACCAGACTCCTTGTTCTTTTTGTGGATACAGACTAACACGGCTACCCCCTGATACTTTTTTCTTATGTAAACTGGACTCAGGTTACAAACCCACTTTAAATAAGATACATAACAAATATAAGATGATAAAAAACTTTCATTCACTACATTTCTGGACGATTTTAAAATTAGTAACCTGAAGTTAAACAGTTTTGTTTCCCATGACCATGGTCCTTCAAATTCCTCTACATCTTCCCTTTTTACGTGTTTTAAATTTTATCAATATATGTTGAGCTCCTGGATCTTAAAGTGGCTTTTAAATAATACTTTACAAATCCTTAATCTAGATTCTCTAAGTAAAAATTGGCTTGTTTTTCCGTAATAATAAAGCAGTAGGAATTAGAACAGTCTATCTTCTCCATCTTACAAACTGATGACAGACATAATTTATATGCATATTCTAGATTTCAATGCTCTTTTATTGCTGTTTCTGTCTACCGAGTAAATGCATTTTTTGAAACTTGGGTAAGTTAAGTATTTACATGCTAAACTAGAGTACTAGCCTACCAGGTAATAAGTGCATGCAGAGTTATCTAACAATTAGGCTGCCATTTTAACTTGCACTTTGAATTCTCTCACTATTGTAGATTTAAATGGGTCCTTTTCATATTCACTTGAATGCACTTTGTTGGAAACCTGACATAAGAGAAAGCTATTAACTAAAAATAGTTTTATGTTGTCTGATAGTAGCTATGAATCTAAAGTTATCTGTACCACTGTAATGAGACCTACAGTTACAGTTCAAAATTAACAAGATTGGGAAATTTATCAGACAGCCAAATGTTATTTTAAAGCAGCAATGAGAAGTTCCTTGAACTTCTCTAAATCACACTTATTAATGACAAAAGCTTTATTTTTCTTCTTAAGAAGACCGGTCATATCCATTACCATCATTCCTCTAGTTAGTGAGCCATTCAGCTCCACACTTACAGCAACTTCTATGGCTTTTGTGACAAAGCTCTCGTCAATTGCAGCAGCCATAGCATAGGAATCACAAGACACGAATCCTGAAGTCCATAACATGTTGCCTGTATTTTCATGTTTTGACTCTGTGAATTTTATGCTGTGAGCAGATATTTTCTCCATGAATTTAGCTTTTTTGGTGTCCTGATTAACCCACTCACGATAGAATTCCTGCAAACCAAAAGAATAATGTTGGCAATTAAAAAATGAAGAGAAACATTGGGATATAGCTTCATGCCTCCTTTTGCAATTAAGTCAAGACTACCCAGCATTAGAGCATATACACAGCTTTAGATACAGTTATTTTTACATTCAAATTCAGGGAGCTCTGATTTAGGACCCAGTCCTGTAATCTGATCCATTTGGACAAACCCATGCAGACTGAGTTTCACCAGATTTACCTTTAACATTAAACATTTGGTATCTTACCCAAGACAAAGAATTGTGACATGTAAATTCCCATGATGCAATATAAGTAGGGCAAGTGAACTCATTTAAGACAACATAAGCAGCTTCTGGATCAGTTGCAAAATTGAATTCTCCACAGATCGTAGTATTTCCTCTGGCTAACAAAAACCGAAAAAATAACTGTTCAGTATATTTGCTTATTTTCTTCAATCATTTTACTTTTCAGTACCAAAACTTACAGTATTTAGTGCACCTTGTTCATTTTGCTTAGCAAAAAATCATAACACAAAAAAGAACATGTCCAAAATACACCATATTTTTAGCATTAAAATACTATCATAAATTTATCTTCTTATAAAATTCCAACAAAGATTTAACTTCAAGTTAAGGTCGTTAAAAGGTATTAACTGTGAGTGCGATTACTAAATATCAAAGAAATCACATATTATGGCAACATTCACAACTACACCATCTCATTTGGGGGGAGGGATAGCTCAGTGGTTTGAGCATTGGCCTGCTAAACCCAGGGTTGTGAGTTCAATCCTTGAGGGGGCCATTTGGAATCTGGGGCAAAAATTGGGGATTGGCCCTGCTTTGAGCAGCAGGACTAGATGACCTCCTGAGGTCCCTTCCAACCCTGGTATTCTATGATTCTATGATTTCCCATACTTAATCTAATACATAAATGCATGCAGTCTAGCAATCTTATACAAAAGACCACACAGCTTCTGAATAAACATACTGGAGTTATTAGTTCAAATGTTTGCCTACTGATCATTTTGTAAATGACTTACATTCTACATTTCCTCCCATGATGAACATATTTTTAAGCTTCATAGGAAATGTTGGATCCAATTTCACTGCCAAAGCTAGATTAGTCAAAGGACCAGTGGCAACTAGAGAAATCTACAAAACATAAACAAAACGCTTCTCTGTACATGTTACTCCAATGAAAACAAACCAAGAGAGACCCCAGATCACATTTTTCTCAGTGGCTTGTTTTAAATATTTGTTTACAGTTCTGTTAAAGCAACACTCCATCTCTGTGACTTCATCTTCTGGTGGATTAATTCTCCCACTTGCCAGAAGTATTAGCTATGTTGGGGTTTTTTGGAACTCTCACTGCAGATGTCTGGGAATCCCATAGAAGTCACATACTTCTTTTTTCATATGTAGTTGTTCAAGACATTACAGTCTTTTCTTGCTTTTATTGGAATACTGCAATAAAAACTCTACCGGGAGCTATCTATAAAGACCACTCAGAAGCTGCAGCTAGTCCAGAATGAGGCTAGGTGTTGTGAGTTGATATGAGCACACTGTGCCTGGGCTCCAGAGGTTATACTGGCTTCATATCTGTTATGAGTGCAAATTCAAGGTGTTGTTTATCATTGAAACATGATACAGTTTAGAACCTGGCAATTAAGAGAAAAAAATGTACCTCCATCCTTATGACATAAATTAGTTAAGATACTTTTGAGGACTGGAGGCAAGATATTTTCATTGGAGAGTGATCTGAATGTGGGTATGTCTACAATGCAATAAAAAACTTGTGGCATGGCCATGGCGCTTGGACTGTGAGTCTATAAAAGTACCATGTAGCTGTTCGGGCTCTGAGATCCCGTGAGAGGGAGGATCTCAGAGCCCATGCTCCAGCCTGAGCCCGAACAGTTACACTGCAATTATTAGCCTCAAAGTCCAAATTCCGAGATTCCATGCAGCAGGTTTTTTTATTGCAATGTACACATACCCTGTAGAGCTCTGAGCTCACTCCCTTCGATAAGCCATCAGAAGCAGAATCTACTAGCTTTCAAAAGAGGGAAATCTGTATGTTCTTGCACTATTTACATAGCTAGGTAGTAAAATGAGGGGCAGAACGGACCTGTAGGTGATTTTCTTAAAAAAGTTATCCGTGCCCTATATTGGTAAGATGAGGAAGAGAAGATCAGATTCCTCAGTATTTGGTTGAGGAAACATAATAAGGACGACTAGGTTTTTATGTCTTTGGGAAGCAAGGACATCTGTTGGGGAAGAAACTCTAAATGGCCTTCCATTCTGGCCAAAAAATTTCAGAAAGGTTGAAGAAGGGATTTAAACAAGGGGCAACAAGTGGAACACTTAAATCAGGCAGAGGACTGTTAGAGTGCATAAGATGGGTGATTTTATTGTCCAGGCTGAAGAAGCATCTGAAGAGGGGGGTGTTCTATTTTAATGCTACATTAGTAAAAAATAAAATGAGATGATGGCAAGAGAAATGGATTAAATTGTCTTTCCGGGAGTACCAGACTTGGCCATTACAACAACAATCTGATGGCATAAGTAGATAACAAAAAATAAAATGTATGCCATAGACTATAACAAGTAGAACAGGAGGAAATGTAATATATATAGGTTAACATCCACTCATCCACAACATTAACACAGCAGTGAAGTTAGATATTAACAGAATCACATCTATTAAGCATCATGGGATAAAAAGGGCTAGATACCTAAAGACACTTTATAATGTGTGTAAGCTAGGTTTCAGTGACAGTTTTAACAAAAGGAATTCCTCAAGGCTGAAGTCACAAGGGCAGCTAAAGCAGAGAACATAACTGAAATGGGAGGCTAAGCAGGAATCAACTGACAGTAGCGACAAACTTACAGTTCTGAAAGGGCCTCAGCAATTTGCAAGGAAACCTCTCTCTCCAAAGTAGTCAAAGTGGAAGTGGAGGGATGGAGACAGAGCCTACTAGACCTAGTTTCCACTGATTTTGAAGAAATCATTTGGATTTATGAGATTCTCTAATTGCTAGACACAAGCACCTAGAAAAAACAGATTTTGGGAAGGGAGATTTAAAATATTTTTGAGTATACAGAAGTGAACTAACTGAAATAGATATTGCAAAGAAAAGGGTGTTACATAGGCTGAGGTATACTGTAGTCTGCTTTTCCAGTTAAGATTTATCCCTGTTTTAAAAATTTTGTTAGAAGAAACTAACTAATTAACTAACTAAATAAATAAAATCTATAATTGCTTATAATGAAGATTACAAGCATATCATCAAAAGAAAAAGTCTTTATAAAACCTGGAAGAGCAGGAAAAATATAAGAAACTCATTCAACTGAATCTATCTACAGCATGTACAAAAATAATCATTACAGCAAAAATGCAAGGAAAACATGGTAGATACAATTTGTTCTTAATATTTTTTTAATGTACTAAAGGGAAGCCTGAGAAAAAGTTAGTGTAGGTCACCCTAAAGCCTAGAGGTTGACAGAACACATTAGAATGAGAAGCTAAATAAAGTTTTGCCAAAGGTGTACAGATTAGACAAGGAAAACGTATCGTAACAACTATACCAAAGATGGTGTTTGGGAGCATAGGATGAAGACAATATAATCATGAGCAGAGTTCTCTGTAAAACAAAATATTAAAAGAAAATCCCAAAATGCAAGAAAGATAGTCAATAGGATCCTAGGCTGCATTTGAGGAGAGACATTATAAACCAGACTAAGAAAATTAATATTTTAATTTTTCTATAAGTTTGAGAAGAGTGTTAGAATTAGAGACCCGGAAAATCAAGTAATCAGTTTAGCTACTGAACAGTTACACCATTGGTGAAGACAGACACTTCATTATGCCATTCCACCAATGTGCCACAACTCTGACCACCTCTAGAGGCAAGATATTGTTCATAGATTCCATGTCCATTCAATCCTTGGTCTCTGCTGGAACTGTTATCTATCTTTTGTCAATCACTATCAAGTCCAGAGGTGGCTTTTGTCATTTGTCTACTTGTCCATACGGAATTGGACTGAGCACCAGATCCATCTCATTGATCAAACACCCATCAAACAGTAATAGCTTTCAAGCACTACCAATGAGGCCAATCATCTGAATTTGCAATAAAGATGAAACTCTCTATATCCTATCTTCAGTCCCTCCAAGTCATGCAATCCGCCATAAGAAAAGCTATGACAGAGAAACACTGAGGCCCCAAAATGAAGTACCATGATAGTTTATGGTTCTTTTAACTCTGTAGGGATGCAAAAATTCTAAAGAAGATAAAAAAAAAAACCCTGATAAATTAAACAAAGGCATAGAGGGTCTTAGCTATTATGAAAGATTTATACCTTGTGCCTACACAGTAGAAGCTGAGAAAGAGAAGGTAGTAGGAAATCTTATTGCAATATATACCTAAAAGAAGATCACAAAGACATGAGTGAGGACATGTTTGAGGTAAGCAGCAAAAAACAAACAAACAAACAAACGGACTCTCCTAAATATTAAATAAAGATTTTATTTCTCTGGAAGAAAGGGGGATGGTAAATCAGTGTGTCAAATTCTTTTGCCTCCAGAATTACCTGACTAAAGGGACAGTTACTTGGACACCAGTGACTTGGGACTAGATGTTTAATTATGGTTATTCATGTACAGGGTGAGAAGCATGAGAAACAATTTCTTCCAACCCCAGTGTACAACGCCATGGACTACCAGGAGAAGGTAGGTGGGTCACCTTCCACTGAAGACTGAACCTGGATCCTCCATTAGGATTAGACAGGCAAAATAATGTCATATAATTGCAAGGAATTGGCATAAGCAGACTTCAGTCCTGCTTGCTGTCTTCTTTTACTACATAAAAAAAAATGATATAAAGAACATTCTCACCTGACCAGGCTTCTCACTAACAATTCTTAACATTGCAATCACAGCATGTTCTTTCTGTAGATGGTCTAATCCTGGAGCATTCGGATCAGGAACATCACCCAAACCATCTCTTCCATGATACAAAGCCCATTCCACAGGACCACCAAGTAAGGGAGTAGAAGCACCTTGATAAACTGGAATCTAAACAAGGTGCAAAACCAGACTGAATATACCATGGCTGCACATCATCTAAAGACATATTGCCTCTCTTTACATTTATATTATCCCAGTACTGCCACCAACATTTTATTTAGAGTATTAACCCTGTTGTTACAGAAATGCACATAATCTATTGTAAAGAGCAGATTATGTTTGGAGCAAGTCTCAGGAGTGGTTAATTACTATTCATGCTGTCTTCTTGTTACTGATTGAGGGCCCCCCCACCCGCGACTACCAGCTCCTCTCCCTCACCCCCAACTATGGTTCGCCTGAGTGCCTCCAGCCTCAGAGCATCGGGCAGGTGCCCCCACCCCCAGGCAGGCAGCAGCGCAGCCTCCCCTCCCCAGCCCCGGAGCACCGGGTGGGTGGGCAGACGGCACGTGCCCCACTCAACACTGGGTGGGTGGATGGCATGCGCCCCCCCTCCCACCCCAGAGAACTAGGCAGGCGGTGCATCCCCCCAGCCACGAAGCACCAGGTAGGTGGGTGGGCTGCATGCGGCCCCAACCAGGAGCCATACCAAATCCCAGCCGCCCTAGCGCCAGCCCCAGAAGGCTCCCTGGAAGAGGAGCAGCCTGCCTGGTCTGGGGCCAAGGGCAAGCAGGAAGGGCCTCGGGGCGGAGCATGGGCAGGGCCACGTGGGGCTGTTTGGGGAGTCACAGCCTTCCCCAGCCTATGCTAGCTGCCATCCATGACATCAACCATGAATGGGTTTACAAGGAAAGTGAAGCAGGATCTCAGCTTCTGCAAATCTTCAAACCTGTCCTGAAAGTCATCAAGCAGTCCCTGTAATTTACCTTTGTATTCTTTGAGTTTGTGATCTTCTACTTTGATTTCAGGAAATGTGTTTACCCTACTCTTGAAATAGGGAAAATGGTTGAAGTCTCTTGACACTATGTTTCTTTTCAGAAACTTTAACTTGTTCTGGAAGCTGAAGATGCTGAGTAAGGTCAGAAATAATCTTATCCTTCCCTTGGATTGCCAAATTGAGAGTTTGCAGATGCTGTATAATATCAGTGACAAACATAAGATCCTCTATCCATTGCTCATCTCTCAATTGTGGATAGGACTGTTCCTTTTCTTCAATGAAAGCACTGATAGGCTCCAACAGTTCCACAAATCTATTTAAGACATTGCTGGTTGACAACCACCTCACAATACAGTAGAAAGACACATTGTTGGGTTTATCTTCAAGATCCAGCTCTTCAGTGAAATTTTTGAACTGTCGATGAGTCTTCCCATTTGAGCGGATGAAATTGACAATTTCTGGGACTATTTTTGTAACATTTTCATACTTGAAGTATCTGCCTGTGAGATGTTCATGATGGATGATGTAATGAACAAGGAGAAACTCTGGAAATTTGGGATTGCTCTTCAAGAGTCCAATCAGGCCTACTTTTCCCCTCACCACCGCAGGTGTTCCATCAATTGCAACACTGACAAGTTTATCCAGTGGTACATCGGCATTTGTCAATGCTTCGTCAAGTGCATTCTTTGTCAACACCATGGGTTGGTTTTTTTAGCACCGAGTCCAACATTTCTTCTTTCACAATTACATCTGTGGAAACATAGTGAAAAAATATCGCCAGCTGTGGTTTATCTTGAATATCTGTGTATTCATCAACAGCTAGGCTGAATGCTAGAGAATTCTTTAGATCATTTTGCACGTTGCTTGCAACACCGTCACTGATCTGGGAGATCTGCCTCTCCATAATGTGGCATGAAATTGGAATCTGCTGTATTAATCACTGAAGTTTAGTGTTACTTGGATTTAAAATTGCAACCACTTCTGCAATATTCTTCTTAACAAATTCTCCATCACAACATGGACATTTAGCAGGAGCGATATTCCATGCCATAACAAAACTAGCTTCAGTCATTGTGTCAGCTTCCTTACTGAGCAGAGAAAGTAGTGTCTGTTGACTGTTGAGGCATAATTTTAATGTGATTAGCTTGTTTTTCCTTAATTCTGATCTAGGAGGGTACTTAGACGAAAAGTTATTGTGTGTTGTTTCAAGTTGCTCACTTTGTAGTGAGAGCACAATGCATTGCAGATTAGGCACAGGGGGTTGCCATCTTTACTAGTAAATGAAAAAGCTTCCTCCCATTCTGGCTGAAAACTTTGGTTTTCTTCTTCGTAAATGCATTTCTTACAGTTTGAAGATGTCATTGTCATCCATGAAATTAATTTAAAGTTAACACTTAAATCTAAAACTATTCAAATGCAACTTATGAACAGGAAACACAGCCTGTAGTGTGCAGCATGCAGGGAGATCACAGCACACGAGGTCTGCACAGCACTACAGTGATGCAGTTTCCTGTTATAATGAGCATGTACAGTTGCAGTCGGAGCCTAGCACCACCTGCAGGGCTGAAGCCCCCAGCACCAGCTCACCTCCTCCTGCAGGGCTGAAGCTCTGAGCACAGCCTCATTGCCTCCTGCGGGGCTGAAGCCCCAAGCATCAGTGCCCCCATGCCAGTGATGTGGAAACTGTGAGCTATGTGTCACCCTGCTGTAGAGTGAAACCCTGAGCCGCAGCACTGCTGCCCCACCCCCGCACTGGGGCTGAAACTGCGAGCGCCGACTTGCCCCACTTCAGGGGAAAGCCCAGAGCCTCGGGCCTCCCCCTCCACAGGGCTGAAGCCATGAGCGCCGGTTCGCCCTCAACATGGGGTGAAGCCCCAGGCTCTGCAAGCTGCAGCTGACCTGTCAAAAGAGTCGCATGCCGCTCACAAGCTGTGGTTTAGCCACACCTGTCATAGTATCTGACCACTTGATTTTTAAACCATCTATCTATGGTAAATGTGAAACTGCAGTGAAGCAAAATTGCAAGTCTGCTCCGTTAGCAAGGAATGAATGGCTTTGAGATTAATATGCGTTGGCAAACATTTGAAAACACAGCTTGTTAGATTAAAAGATGTCTAAACTATATTACAATAAAATAGGCATTTGCAGTGTTGTTGTAGCCATGCTGGTCCAAGGATATGAAAGAGACAAGATAGGTGAGGTAACGTCTTTTATTGAACCAACTTCTGCTTGCAGAAAGTACAAGCTTTCAAGTGAAGAGGAGCTTTGCGTAGCTCAAAAGCTTGGATCAACTTCTGTTGGCGGAAGGTATAAGGTTTTGAGCTCCTCTTCACTCGAAAGCTTGTACTTTCTGCCAACAGAAGTTGGTTCAATAAAAGATATAACCTCCACCTACACTGTCTCTCTCAATAAACAGATAGAAATTGCTGTCTAGTGATGCAATTTCTGATGTGCATGGTCTTGTTCAGGGTAATCAAGATTTCTAAGACCAATTCATACCAGAACAAGTCAATAAAGTAAGTATCCAGATCTACTCCATAAAATCAGATACCATGCAAGTAATTACTACCAACTGCAAGAAGATCTGCATTATTATGCTTAGGGGAGGAAGAGTTAAATGGAAAAAACAAAGTTTAAGAATCAGACTGGTATCTGTGAGAAAGCAGACACAGAAAAGAAGGTTTCAGAGTAGCAGCCGTGTTAGTCTGTATTTGCAAAAAGAAAAGGAGTACTTGTGGCACCTTAGAGACTAACAAATTTATCTGAGCATAAGCTTTCGTGAGCTACAGCTGAATGCATCCGATGAAGTGAGCTGTAGCTCACGAAAGCTTATGCTCAAATAAATTTGTTAGTCTCTAAGGTGCCACAAGTACTCCTTTTCTTTTTACAGAAAAGAAGATGCTTTTTTTAATTCTGCCATGAAAACCTCTTGTGGTTTAGATCATGGAGATAGGTTCAAAACATTGAGGACCTAGAAGATTGAACCTGCAAACTGATCCCTAGGTTACTTGGACTAAATGTTAGAGACGATACCATATATATGCATTTTGGAAAACTAATATAACGTGTCAATTACCCTATCTGTAAAATGAAAATAATATTTGCTTACCTCACAAAGGTGTTTCATATTTCTAAAGCACTATGGAAAATATGAAGTAAGTTTGTTATGTGAAAAAACGGTTATTTACCCTACAGTAAATGTGATTCTTTGAGTTGTGCTGTCCACATGGATTTCACTCTTATGTCACATGCACACCATCATGCATGTGAGACTGGATACTTTTGACCAGCAGTGTCCATTTAGGCTGTGCTGGCAGCCTAAGTGCCCCTTCGCCCCCAAAGGCATAAACGCAGAGTGGGCTCAACCACTCCTCAGTTCATTTACTAGTAAAGAATCTCATGCTAGTAGGACTCGATAATAGCAGGGTGTCATAAATATAAAGGGAAGGGTAAACCCCTTTGAAATCCCTCCTGGCCAGGGGAAAGCTCCTCTCACCTGTAAAGGGTTAAGAAGCTAAAGGTAACCTCGCTGGCACCTGACCAAAATGACCAATGAGGAGACAAGATACTTTCAAAAGCTGGGAGGAGGGAGAGAAACAAAGGGTCTGTGTCTATATGTTGTTTCTGCCGGGGATAGACCAGGAATGGAGTCTTAGAACTTTTAGTAAGTAATCTAGCTAGGTATGTGTTAGATTATGATTTCTTTAAATGGCTGAGAAAAGAAGTGTGCTGAATAGAGTAACTATTTCTGTCTGTGTATCTTTTTTGTAACTTAAGGTTTTGCCTAGAGGGGTTCTCTATGTTTTGAATCTAATTACCCTGTAAGATATCTACCATCCTGATTTTACAGGGGGGATTTCTTTATTTCTATTTACTTCTATTTCTATTAAAAGTCTTCTTGTAAGAAAACTGAATGCTTTTTCATTGTTCTCAGATCCAAGGGTTTGGGTCTGTGGTCACCTATGCAAATTGGTGAGGCTTTTTATCCAACATTTCCCAGGAAAGGGGGGGTGCAAGTGTTGGGAGGATTGTTCACTGTTCTTAAGATCCAAGGGTCTGGGTCTGTAGTCACCTAGGCAAATTGGTGAGGCTTTTTACCAAACCTTGTCCAGGAAGTGGGGTGCAAGGTTTTGGGAAGTATTTTGGAGGGAAAGACGTGTCCAAACAGCTCTTCCCCAGTAACCAGTATTAGTTTGGTGGTGGTAGCAGCCAATCAGAGGACAAAGGGTGGAATATTTTGTACCTTGGGGAAGTTTTGACCTAAGCTGGTAAAGATAAGCTTAGGAGGTTTTTCATGCAGGTCCCCACATCTGTACCCTAGAGTTCAGAGTGGGGGAGGAACCTTGACACAGGGAAAGAGAGTGGCTTGTGGAATCCATGTGTATAATATCTTGCAAAACCACACGAACTGTAGCATACATAACTGTTCTTTCTTCTTTGAGTAACTGTTCACATGAATTCCACTCTTAGCCCTGGTCTACACTAGGACTTTAGGTCAAATTTAGCAACGTTAAATCGATGTAAACCTGCACCCGTCCACACGATGAAGCCCTCCATTCCAACTTAAAGGGCTCTTAAAATCGATTTCCTTACTCCACCCCTGACTAGTGGATTAGCTCTTAAATCGGCCTTGCCGGGTTGAATTTGGGGTACTGTGGACACAATTCGACAGTATTGGCCTCCAGGAGCTATCCCAGAGTGCTCCATTGTGACCGCTCTGGACAGCACTCTCAACTCAGATGCACTGGCCAGGTAGACAGGAAAAGAACCGCGAACTTTTGAATCTCATTTCCTGTTTGGCCAGCGTGGCAAGCTGCAGGTGACCATGCAGAGCTCATCAGCAGAGGTGACCATGATGGAGTCCCAGAATCGCAAAAGAGCTCCAGCATGGACTGAACGGGAGGTACGGGATCTGATCGCTGTATGGGGAGAGAAATCCGTGCTATCAGAACTCTGTTCCAGTTTTCGAAATGCCAAAACCTTTGTCAAAATCTCCCAGGGCATGAAGGACAGAGGCCATAACAGGGACCCGAAACAGTGCCGCATGAAACTTAAGGAGCTGAGGCAAGCCTACCAGAAAACCAGAGAGGCGAACGGCGGCTCCGGGTCAGAGTCCCAAACATGCCACTTCTATGATGAGCTGCATGCCATTTTAGGGGGTCCAGCCACCACTACCCCAACCGTGTTGTTTGACTCCTTCAATGGAGATGGAGGCAACATGGAAGCAGGTTTTGGGGACGATGATGATGATGATGAGGTTGGAGATAGCTCACAGAAAGCAAGCGGAGAAACCGGTTTTCCCGACAGCCAGGAACTGTTTCTCACCCTGGACCTGGAGCCAGTACCCCCGAACCCACCCAAGGCTGCCTCCTGGACCCAGCAGGCGGAGAAGGGACCTCCGGTGAGTGTACCTTTTAAAATACTATACATGGTTTAAAAGCAAGCATGTGAAAGGGTTAATTTGCCCTGGCATTCGCGGCACTCCTGGATGTACTCCCAAAGCCTTTGCAAAAGGTTTCTGGGGAGGGCAGCCTTATTGCATCCTCCATGGTAGGACACTTTACCACTCCAGGCCAGTAACATATACTCAGGAATCATTGTACAACAAAGCATTGCAGTGTATGTTTGCTGGCGTTCAAACAACATCCGTTCTTTATCTCTCTGTGTTATCCTCAGGAGAGTGAGATATCATTCATGGTCACCTGGTTGAAACAGGGTGCTTTTCTTCAGGGGACACTCAGAGGAGCCCGTTCCTGCTGGGCTGTTTGCCTGTGGATGAACAGATGTTCCCCGCTGTTAGCCACAGGGAGGGTTGAGGGGGTAGACACGCAGTGGAGGGAAGCAAAATGCGACCTTGTAACGAAAGCACATGTGCTATGTATGTAATGTTAACAGCAAGGTTTACCCTGAAAGAGTGTAGCCACTGTTTTATAAAATGTGTCTTTTTAAATACCTCTGTTTTTTTTTCTTCACCAGCTGCATGTGTTTCAATGATCACAGGATCTTCTCCTTCCCAGAGGCTAGTGAAGATTAGAAAGAAAAAAAAACACACTCATGATGAAATGTTCTCTGAGCTCATGCTGTCCTCCCACACTGACAGAGCACAGACGAATGCGTGGAAGCAAATAATGTCAGAGTGCAGAAAAGCACAAAATGACCGGGAGGAGAGGTGGCGGGCTGAAGAGAGTAAGTGGCGGGCTGAAGACAGGGCTGAAGCTCAAATGTGGCGGCAGCGTGATGAGAGGAGGCAGGATTCAATGTTGAGGCTGCTGGAGGATCAAACCAGTATGCTCCAGTGTATGGTTGAGCTGCAGGAAAGGCAGCTGGAGCACAGACTGCCACTACAGCCCCTGTGTAACCAACCGCCCTCCTCCCCAAGTTCCATAGCCTCCACACCCAGACGCCCAAGAATGCGGTGGGGGGGGCCTCTGGCCAACCAGCCACTCCGCCACAGAGGATTGCCCAAAAAACAGAAGGCTGGCATTCAATAAATTTTAAAGTTGTCAACTTTTAAAGTGCTGTGTGGCATTTTCCTTCCCTCCTGCACCATCCCTCCTGGGCTACCTTGGTAGTCATCCCCCTATTTGTGTGATGAATGAATAAAGAATGCATGAATGTGAAGCAACAATGACTTTATTGCCTCTGCAAGCGCTGATTGAAGGGAGGAGGGGAGGGTGGTTAGCTTGCAGGGAAGTAGAGTGAACCAAGGGGCGGGGGGTTTTATCAAGGAGAAACAAACAGAACTTTCACACTGTAGCCTGGCCAGTCATGAAACTGGTTTTCAAAGCTTCTCTAATGCGGACCGTGCCCTCCTGTACTCTTCTAACCGCCCTGGTGTCTGGCTGCGCGTAACCAGCAGCCAGGCGATTTGCCTCAACCTCCCACCCCGCCATAAACGTCTCCCCCTTACTCTCACAGATATTGTGGAGCACACAGCAAGCAGTAATAACAGTGGGAATATTGGTTTCGCTGAGGTCTACGCGAGTCAGTAAACTGCGCCAGCGCGCCTTTAAACGTCCAAATGCACATTCTACCACCATTCTGCACTTGCTCAGCCTGTAGTTGAACAGCTCCCGACTACTGTTCAGGCTGCCTGTGTACAGCTTCATGAGCCATGGCATTAAGGGGTAGGCTGGGTCCCCAAGGATAACTATAGGCATTTCAACATCCCCAACTGTTATTTTCTGGTCTGGGAATAAAGTCCCTTCCTGCAGCTTTTGAAACAGACCAGAGTTCCTGAAGATGCTAGCGTCATGTACCTTTCCCGGCCATCCCAAGTTGATGTTGGTGAAACGTCCCTTGTGATCCACCAGAGCTTGCAGCACTATTGAAAAGTACCCCTTGCAGTTTATGTACTCGCCAGCTTGGTGCTCCGGTGCCAACATAGGGATATGGGTTCCGTCTATGGCCCCACCACAGTTAGGGAATCCCATTGCAGCAAAGCCATCCACTATGACCTGCATATTTCCCAGTGTCACTACCCTTGATATCAGCAGATCTTTCATTGCGTGGACTACTTGCATCACACCACCCCCCACAGTAGATTTGCCCACTCCAAATTGATTCCCAACTGACCGGTAGCTGTCTGGTGTTGCAAGCTTCCACAGGGCTATCGCCACTCGCTTCTCAACTGTGAGGGCTGCTCTCATCTTGGTATTCATGCACTTCAGGGCAGGGAAAAGCAAGTCACAAAGTTCCATGAAAGTGCCCTTACGCATGCGAAAGTTTCGCAGCCACTGGGAATTGTCCCAGACCTGCAACACTATGCAGTCCCACCAGTCTGTGCTTGTTTCCCGAGCCCAGAATCGGCGTTCCACAGCATGAACCGCCCCATTAGCACCATGATGCATGCATTGGCAGGGCCCATGCTTTCAGAGAAATCTGTGTCCATGTCCTGATCACTCACGTGACGTCGCCTCCTTGCCCGGCATCCCTCTGCCAGGTTCTGGTGCTGCATATACTGCTGGACAATGCGTGTGGTGTTTAATGTGCTCCTAATTGCCAAAGTGATCTGAGCGGCCTCCATGCTTGCCTTGGTATGGCATCTGCACAGAAAAAAGGCGTGGAACGATTGTCTGCCGTTGCTCTGACGGAGGGGAGGGGTGACTGACGACATGGCTTACAGGGTTGGCTTACAGGGAATTAAAATCAACAAAGGGGGTGGCTTTACTTCAATGAGTATTTCAGGCAGGACTTCACGGAGGGTTCCAATAAGAAATGGTGCACCTAAGTAATTGTTCTTATTAGAACAAGCAAGTTGGTCTGGCCTCTGACTGATACATGGCTAGATTTACCTTGCTGCACCTTCTCTTCTCTGCAGTGTGACCTAGAGGAATGAGTCCCCTAGACGGGGGGAGGGAGGGAAGCAAATGAGTACAAAACAAATCTGGTCTATTTCTTGTTTTGATCCATTCCATCTATCTTTCACATCTTTGGCTGGCAGCAGACGGTGCAGAAGGACTGCAAGCCATCCACATCTCATGGCTGCTCGGCAGAAGATGGTACAATAGGACAGTTAGCCATCCTCATCTCTTGCCTGCCCGGCAGAAGATGGTACAATAGGACTGCTAGCAATCTGTACTGCCTGCCTGCTCACCATAAGATGGTTCAATAGGACTGACTGCAGGACTAAAGAGAATGACCTGGTCAAGTCACTCCAAATTTAATCCCTGCGCCCATGTCTGCCCAGGCGCTCCTGGTCAACGTGGCCAAGAGCACCTCGGACATGACGATGACGGCTACCAGTCCTATTGTACCGTCTGCTGCCACAAGGCAAGGGGTTGCTGCTGCTGTGTAGCAATGCAGTACCACATCTGCCAGCACCCAGGAGACACACGGTGACGGTTACCTGAGCGGGCTCCATGCTTGCCGTGGTATAGCGTCTGCACAGGTAACTCAAGAAAAAAGGCGTGAAATGATTGTCTGCTGCTGCTTTCACGGAGGGAGGGAGGGAGGGAACGGGGGCCTGACAATATGTACCCAGAACCACCCGCGACAATGTTTTAGCCCCATCAGGCATTGGGATCTCAACTCAGAATTCCAATGGGCAGCGGAGACTGCGGGAACTGTGGGATAGCTACCCACAGTGCAACACTTCAGAAGTCGACACTTGCCTCGGTACTGTGGAAGCACTCCGCCGAGTTAATGCACTTAATGCACTTAGAGCATTTTCTGTGGGGACACACACACTCGAATATATAAAACAGATTTCTAAAAAAACGACTTCTATAAATTCGACCTAATTTCGTAGTGTAGCCATACCCTTAGAGACTAACAATCAGTTATCTACTGCCTGGAGGTGGGTATTAGGAGTCCTACTTAAATGGCTATAAGACAGCCCTAACAAAACCAACATCTGATGTGGGAGCCCTTACTAAGCAAGAGTGTCTTGTAAATGTGTGGTTTAAGCTCCACATAACTGCTCCTCAGATATCGTGGAATGAGCTCTAGTCTGGCTAGATGGATCTATGGCTAATTCATAATATGCTCTCACACATCTGGAGACCCACTTAATCAGGCTTTGGAAAGAAAACCAGGAGATGAAAGGACTGGCTCATATGGAACTCAGACAGTCTGGGGAGAAACCCGGAATGAGGTCTAAGAATGACCCTGTCCTTACGAAATACTATATATAGACAATATGTCACAAGGGCCTGAACCTCCCCTTCCCTGCGAGCTGATGTAATGGCCACCAGAAAGGCAGTCTTCATCGACTAGTGGGGAACAAGCTGCTGAGAGTTCGAAGTGGGAACCCAGCAACGCTGCTAATTACTATATTGCCACACTGTATTGAAGTCCCAAGAAGGGGGCGGGGGGCTCCTGCATTGGGGGAAAAACATGTGAGGCCTTTAAGAATCTTGCTACTATGTAGTGGGAAAACACAGTATTACCCAGGAGTGAGGGATGATGTGCAGACATTGCTGCTACATGGACCTTTATGACCTGATGTAAAGTCTAGACTGTTTCAGGGCTAGCAAATACTCCACTATTGCTGAAACTAATGATGTTAAGGAAGACAACTACCACTGGCATCCCAAGTAGCAGACGCCTTCCATTTAGCATTATAAGTAAGGTTGAAGGTTTCCCTGCTTTGAAGCAGAATGTTCTGAATCTCAGCTGAACAGTTTCTTTCAGTAGATGTCATCCACACAACATCTAGGCCAGAGTGGGCACACTTTTTGGCCTGCAGGCCACATCAGGGTATGGAAATTGTATGGTGGGCCACGAACAAGGGACGTGATAAGTCCAGTCTATTCAGCATTGGTGAGGCCTCATCTGGAGTACTGTGTCTAGTTTGGGCCCCACACTACAAGAAGGATGTGGAAAAATTGGAAAAAATCCAGCGGAGGGCAACAAAAATTATTAGGCGGCTGGAGCACATGATTTATGAGGAGAGGCTTAGGGAACTGGAATTATTTAGTCTGCAGCAGAGAAGAATGAGGGGGGATTTGATAGCTGCTTTCAACTACCTGAAAGACGATGGATCTAGACTGTTCTCAGTGCTAGCAGATTGCAGAACAAGGAGTAATGGTCTCAAGTTGCAGTGGGGGAGGTTTAGGTTGGATATGAGGGAAAAGCTTTTTCACTAGGAGGGTGGTGAAGCACTGGAATGAGTTACCTAGGGAGGTGGTAGAATCTCCTTCCCTAGAGGTTTTTAAGGTCAGGTTTGACAAAGCCCTGGCTGAGATGATTTAGTTGGGGGCTGGTCCTGCTTTGAGCAGGGGATTGGACTAGATGACCTCCTGAGGTCCCTTCCAACCCTGATATTCTATGATTCTGTGAATGCCCACGAAATTGGGGGTATGGGTGTAGGAGTGGGTGCAGGCGGGGGCTCCAGGCTGGGACCAAGGGGTTCAGAGGGCAGGAGGGGGATCAGGGCAGGGGGTTGAGGTACTGGGGAGGGGGGTGAGTGCTCTGGCTGGGGGTGCAGGCTCAGTGGTAGGGCTGAGGGGTTTGGGGTGCAGGAAGGTACTCCAGACTGGGACCAATGGGTTCAGATGGCAGGAAGGGGATCAGGGCTATGGCAGGGGATTGGGGCATGGGGGCTGCGGGGTGCAGGCTCTGGGCAACGTTTACTGCAAGCAGCTCCCGGAAGCATATCCCACCTCTGGCTCCTAGGCACGGCCAGGTAGCTCTTCGCGCTGCCCCATCCAGAGGTGCCACCCCTGCAGCTCCCATTGGCCGAGAACCGCAGCAATGGGAGCTGAAGGGGCGGCGCCTGTGGACGGGGCAGCACGCAGAGTCGCCTGGCCACACCTCTGCGTACTACGTAGGACCCGGAGGGGGTTCATGCTGGCTGCTTTCTGGGAACCATGCAGAGCAGGGCAAGCACCTGACCTCGCTCCCCAGCTGGAGCGCCGGAGCAGGACAAACCCCTGACCCCGATTCCCGGTGGGAGCTGAGGGCTGGCTTAAATGGTCCGATGGGTCGGATGGGGCCCACGGGCCGTAGTCTGCCCACCACTGATCTAGGCTGTCAGGTGTAAAGATACTGGATCGAGGTGCAAGATCTGACAATTCTGGAAGACTGTCAGGCAGAGCAGATAAGGTGATAAAGTGGCTGCACTGAAAGGTTCATGAAATCCAAATACCAGAACTGCTTGGCCCATACTAGGGCTATCATAATAACTCTGAATCCTGCCTCAGTATCCTGAGTATCACAGGGACTGGCAGAAAGGCATACTTCAACCCTGGCATCCAAGGGATGAGAAAGGCATTTGTCAGGGAGCCTTAGCTTGCATCCCTTCTGGAATAGAAGAATGTCTGACACTTGTTCTGGTCTGTTGCTACTCTTGGGAATCCCCATTTACAAAAGATGTTCTGTAAGACTGAGTCTTTGAGCGCCCACTTGTTGTCAGGAAATTGCCTGCTGAGTTGATCTGTCAAGGTGTTCAGAAGGCTGAAAAGGTGCACAGCCACACATGTAACTTGGTTCAGAATGTATCTATTCCATAGTCCCATGGCTTCCTGACAGAGTGAGAATGATCTTGTTCCCCATTGTCTGTTGACATAATCTACAGCTGTGGTGTTGTCTGTCAACACTTGTATTCAGAATTCCTAAAGAGGAGGTAGGAATGCTTTGCATACCAAGCTGATACCTAGCCCTAACACATATATATGGCAGCAAGCTTCCTGAGGGAACCAGAGGTCCTGAATTTGAAGGTCATAATCTAGATCAGGGGTGGGCAATTTGCGGCCCGTCAGAGTAATCCGCTGGTGGGCTGGGAGACAGTGTTTATGTTGACCATCTTCAGGCAGGGCTACCCACAGCTCTCAGTGAAGATCCAAGATAGGCTATCATCCCCCTTTCTTCTTTGTGATCAAAAAAGTAATGGGAGTAAAAAGCCAACCCTTGCATTGCTCCCAGCTGTAAAAGGGACAGTACTTCCTATTTTGATGGTCTTTCACGAGACAGTTCCCTGAAAAGAGACAGGAAAGGAGGCAGTAGGAGGGTGGAGAGAAGGATGGAATTGAAACTGAATGCCCCTTTGTTACCATCTCTGGGACCTATAAATCTGAGGTAACCTCAGCTCAAATTTCTCCAAAATAAAAGAGGTAGTTGCCAAGGGGGGAGGTGTAGAACAAACAAAGTTCTCTGATCATCCTATCAGTTTCTCCACTTTGCATTGCACCTGCTACCTAGTGGAACCCCAAGACTGTGGGGCAGCAGAGGAGGCAGAGGGTTGTCTCCAGTGGAATCTCTGTCTCTTCATTGGCAGTTTTGAAGTACCATGTGACTGACTGTAAAACTGGACTGAGGTGTGCTGTCTATAGGATGTTGATGTGGCTGCTTCCTTTTTGGGTTAAGAAAAGGAGTACTTGTGGCACCTTAGAGACTAACCAATTTATTTTAGCATAAGCTTTTGTGAACTACAGCTCACTTGGAACTCAAAGTCCTAAAGAAAGCAGAGTTGGCCTTGAATCTTTTGGAGGCCACAGGGCTTCATCAAATGAGAGGTTCTTGCTTGGAGTTTCCTGGGGATCCTCGAACACTGAAGCCACAAAGATCTCCTCCTGGCTATTGCAGTAGCTATTGTGTGCACTGTGGTGTCAGACACAGAATCATAGAATATCAGGGTTGGAAGGGACCTCAGGAGGTCATCTAGTCCAACCCCCTGCTCAAAAGCAGGACCCATCCCCAATTAAATCATCCCAGCCAGGGCTTTGTCAAGCCTGACCTTAAAAACTTCTAAGGAAGGAGATTCCACCACCTCCCTAGGCAACGCATTCCAGTGTTTCACCACCCTCCTAATGAAAAAGTTTTTCCTAATATCCAACCTAAACCTCCCCCACTGCAACTTGAGACCACTACTCCTTGTCCTATCCTCTTCCACCACTGAGAATAGTCTAGAACCATCCTCTCTGGAACCACCTCTCAGGTAGTTGAAAGCAGCTATCAAATCCCCCCTCATTCTTCTCTTCCGCAAACTAAACAATCCCAGTTCCCTCAGCCTCTCCTCATAAGTCATGTGTTCCAGACCCCTAATCATTTTTGTTGCCCTTCGCTGGACTCTCTCCAATTTATCCACATCCTTCTTGTAGTGTGGGGCCCAAAACTGGACACAGTACTCCAGATGAGCCCTCACCAATGTCGAATAGAGGGGGACGATCACGTCCCTCGATCTGCTCGCTATGCCCCTACTTATACATCCCAAAATGCCATTGGCCTTCTTGGCAACAAGGGCACACTGCTGACTCATATCCAGCTTCTCGTCCACTGTCACCCCTAGGTCCTTTTCCGCAGAACTGCTGCCTAGCCATTCGGTCCCTAGTCTGTAGCTGTGCATTGGGTTCTTCCGTCCTAAGTGCAGGACCCTGCACTTATCCTTATTGAACCTCATCAGATTTCTTTTGGCCCAATCCTCCAATTTGTCTAGGTCCCTCTGTATCCTATCCCTGCCCTCCAGCGTATCTACCACTCCTCCCACTTTAGTATCATCCGCAAATTTGCTGAGAGTGCAATCCACACCATCCTCCAGATCATTTATGAAGATATTGAACAAAACCGGCCCCAGGACCGACCCCTGGGGCACTCCACTTGACACCGGCTGCCAACTAGACATGGAGCCATTGATCACTACCCGTTGAGCCCGACAACCTAGCCAACTTTCTACCCACCTTATAGTGCATTCATCCAGCCCATACTTCTTTAACTTGCTGACAAGAATACTGTGGGAGACCGTGTCAAAAGCTTTGCTAAAGTCAAGATACAATACATCCACTGCTTTCCCTTCATCCACAGAACCAGTAATCTCATCATAAAAGGCGATTAGATTAGTCAGGCATGACCTTCCCTTGGTGAATCCATGCTGACTGTTCCTGATCACTTTCCTCTCATGTAAGTGCTTCAGGATTGATTCTTTGAGGACCTGCTCCATGATTTTTCCGGGGACTGAAGTGAGGCTCACTGGCCTGTAGTTCCCAGGATCCTCCTTCTTCCCTTTTTTAAAGATTGGCACATTAGCCTTTTTCCAGTCATCTGGGACTTCCCCCGTTCGCCACGAGTTTTCAAAGATAATGGCCAATGGCTCTGCAATCACAGCCGCCAGTTCCTTTACACTCTCGGATGCAACTCGTCTGGCCCCATGGACTTGTGCACGTCCAGCTTTTCTAAATAGTCCCTAACCATCTCTTTCTCCACAGAGGGCTGGCCATCTATTCCCCATGTTGTGATGCCCAGCGCAGCAGTCTGGGAGCTGACCTTGTTCGTGAAGACAGAGGCAAAAAAAGCACTGAGTACATTAGCTTTTTCCACATCCTCTGTCACTAGGTTGCCTCCCTCATTCATTAAGGGGCCCACACTTTCCTTGACTTTCTTCTTGTTGCCAACATACCTGAAGAAACCCTTCTTGTTACTCTTAACATCTCTCGCTAGCTGCAGCTCCAGGTGCGATTTGGACCTCCTAATTTCATTCCTACATGCCCGAGCAATATTTTTATACTCTTCCCTGGTCATATGTCCAACCTTCCACTTCTTGTAAGCTTCTTTTTTATGCTTAAGATCCGCTAGGATTTCACCGTGAAGTCAAGCTGGTCGCCTGCCATATTTACTATTCTTTCGACACATCGGGATGGTTTGTCCTTGTAACCTCAACAGGGATTCCTTGAAATACAGCCAGCTCTCCTGGACTCCTTTCCCCTTCATGTTAGTCCCCCAGGGGATCCTACCCATCCGTTCCCTGAGGGAGTCAAAGTCTGCTTTCCTGAAGTCCAGGGTCCGTATCCTGCTGCTTACCTTTCTTCCCTGTGTCAGGATCCTGAACTCAACCAACTCATGGTCACTGCCTCCCAGATTCCCATCCACTTTTGCTTCCCCCACTAATTCTTCCCGGTTTGTGAGCAGCAGGTCAAGAAAAGCTCCCCCCCTAGTTGGCTCCTCTAGCACTTGCACCAGGAAATTGTCCCCTATGCTTTCCAAAAACTTCCTGGATTGTCTATGCACCGCTGTATTGCTCTCCCAGCAGATATCAGGAAAATTAAAGTCACCCATGAGAACCAGGGCATGCAATCTAGTAGCTTCCGCGAGCTGCCGGAAGAAAGCCTCATCCACCTCATCCCCCCGGTCCGGTGGTCTATAGCAGACTCCCACCACTACATCACTCCTGTTGCTCACACTTCGAAACTTAATCCAGAGACACTCAGGTTTTTCTACAGTTTCGTACCGGAGCTCTGAGCAGTCATACTGTTCCCTTACATACAGTGCTACTCCCCCACCTTTTCTGCCCTGCCTGTCCTTCCTGAACAGTTTATAACCATCCATGGCAGTACTCCAGTCATGTGAGTTATCCCACCAAGTCTCTGTTATTCCAATCACGTCATAATTCCTTGACATCACCAGGACCTCCAGTTCTCCCTGCTTGTTTCCAAGGCTTTGTGCATTCGTATATAAGCACTTGAGATAACCTGCTGATTGCCCCTCATTCTCAGTATGAGGCAGGAGCCCTCCCCTCACAGACGTTCCTGCCCGTGCTTCCTCCCGGTATCCCGCTTTCCCACTTATCTCAGGGCTTTGGTCTCCTTCCCCCAGTGAACCTAGTTTAAAGCCCTCCTCACTAGGTTAGCCAGCCTGCTCGCAAAGATGCTCTTCCCTCTCTTCGTAAGGTGGAGCCCGTCTCTGCCCAGCACTCCTCCTTCATGGAACACCATCCCATGGTCAAAGAATCCAAAGCCTTCTCTCCGACACCACCTGCGTAGCCATTCGTTGACTTCCACGATTCGACGGTCCCTACCCAGGCCTTTTCCTTCCACGGGGAGGATGGACGAGAACACCACTTGCGCCTCAAACTCCTTTATCCTTCTTCCCAGAGCCACGTAGTCCGCAGTGATCCGCTCAAGGTCATTCTTGGCAGTATCATTGGTGCCCACGTGGAGAAGCAGGAAGGGGTAGCGATCCGAGGGCTTGATGACTCTCGGCAGTCTCTCCGTCACATCGCGAATCTTAGCCCCCGGCAAGCAGCAGACTTCTCGGTTTTCCCGGTCAGGGCGGCAGATAGATGACTCAGTCCCCCGGAGTAGAGAGTCCCTGACCACCACCACCCGCCTCCTTCTCTTGGGAGTGGTGGTCGTGGAACCCCCCATCTCAGGACAGAGCATCTCATGCCTTCCAACCAGCGGAACATGTCCAACATGTCCAGCATAGACTGTAGAGAAGTACATGCAGTCACCTGAAATCTTTAATGGCAACAGCACATCTCCTCTTGGTGCTCACCGAGCAATTATAAATTGAGACAATCGATTCCAGTTTAAAAAGTCGTATTTTGAAAGGCTGGATAGTTAGCCACCTTCCTCTGAAGCACAGCTGTTAAATACACCTTGTAGCTGAATAGATCCAGCCTTTTTTGGATCCTCTTCTCTTGACATACATTTAGAAGGTCCCTGCTGTTTTGTTCTCTCCTGTTGTGCGGCCACTAGAAAAGAACCCAGTGTTGGATGTAAACAGAAAATCAAATAAGAAGCAGGAACCCAGTGCCCACTGTCCACTCTTTTTGACATGGACAGGATGGATACAGATGTATGTCAGATGGCTTATGCAGGCTCTAGCAGACCTTCATTAATGGGAATGCTCATGTTGAGCCTCCCTGCTGCAGAAGGATGCAGAATGACCCAGTTTCCTATGATTTTCTTGGTATGTCTCAGGAAGTCGGAATGATTTAATCAAAGCAATTTAAATCAGCAGGCTGGAAACACTGGTTTAAATAATTGGTTTTAATCTTATTTTGCTTTTGTAATTTTTAGTTATTTTGCTAAAGAATGGTTGGCTCTCATTGGTTGGTGACCATTAAAACACGTTGATTTGGAACTAAATACAGCCTTTATACTAAATTTGGTACTACTTTTTGCTAATCAGGAGACTATAATACACACCCACACTTACTTACTTGAGCAACTATATATCTTAACTTACATTTATTCAGATTCTTATTGTTTACATTTTTCTTATGTTAAGAAATGTCATTCACCTTTTTTTCTTTACTAGATAATGAATAATTTTTTACTTGTGATTTGTGTCAATTTGAATGGAAATTCAAATCCATTAAAAATGCACAAAACAGCAATTATTTTATTAAGAAAACTAGCTTAAATGTGCTGGATACATGAGAAAAAAAGTAAATGTATCAAAACATGTTTTACATTTATAACTGATTTATTAAACAAAGTATTATCTGTAGCTAGTGAATTCAACCAATTGCTTCCAACTCAAATTGCTTCCATGTCCCTCAAGATTTTAGAACTCATCCTCTCATACCTATGCTAGCTGCCACAGGAAGAAAGAAGGAGCTAAAGGACAATTGGGCCTACTCCACCCTTTATGCCCATTAAGGGGGAGGTAGAAGGGGGCACAAGGGCACCCAAGGCACAGCATGGTCCCAATGAACACTGCTGGCCAAAAGTATCAAAATCTCACGTGCATGGATGCATACACGCAGTGTATGGAATCCATTTGGACAATCACTTGAAGAAGCAATATTACAGCATCAATTCCAAAAAATATCTTAGCAATGATCAAATTAGTGGCACTAAAATTACAGAGCCTTTATGAAAAGGGCAGAAATTTTACATCAGCCAGGAAAAATATATATACTTATAGGATATTTTTTAAAGGAGCTAGGAAAATTACTATTACTATTCCTGGGATCGATATGATGAAACAACAAACAAGTCAAAAATTACCCTACATCAGCGAAGAAATTATTTATGGAGGAGAAACTATAAAAGGTGACCCTACCCTATGCGAGTTGATGATTTTTAAACAAGACCTGACACAAAGATGAACCCATTCACATACATTTAAGAGACTCATTACCTCAAGCCTGTTACAAACTTGTAGCACACGAAGTACATTTTTGCAGACGTTTTCCAACTGTGTGTTTCCATAACAGCAAGTAATTCCCAGGATTTCAACACTGGGAGATGCCAGAGCCATCATTATGGCTTGAGCATCATCAACTCCACAGTCAACATCAATCAACAGCAACTTTGTCATTTTTTAAATACCTACAAAACAGTTAAAAGTGGATTAGACAACTAACCTAATAATTAAGATACTGTAGATCATGTGGAGAAAACATATTCTAAAGATATGGCTACATTTTAACTGGGTTTCAGTTCAAACCCTGTAGGTTATTTGCCAAAACCTTTTTCTACACACTTTTTTTTATTATTTCAGGTTACATCTGATTTTTCGTGTAATGTTTTATGTACCATAAAATTAATCCACCTCTATTTTAAAAGAAAATGTCAAGAATCACTGATTTGTAGATCAACAGGAAGCTAAAAATGAGTGGTTAACTAACTGGGACTTTTGAGAAGTTTTTATACGTTAACTACAACATTTGCGCAGTGACTTAAAAAAATAAAATCTATCATATTCATTTACACCCAATTAAAATAATTGGGGAAATTATAAATTACCACCTAATACCAGTTTATTTTAAAATTGAGATGATTTCTTAATCCCTATAAAAAAGGGAGTAGTAATGTAGACTCCTTGTGACAATTAAGTAAATTATAATCTGGGAGGTACAGGCAATACCCACATGGGGGGGGGGGGGGGAATCTGAAATCAAGGAAACCAGCACACAATTATAGGAGCTGGGACACAGCTTTAACACTTACCTTCCTCAAAGCTTCCTTCCCAAATAGAAAATAGTTTATGATGGTCTCCACTGCAATTATCTTAAATGAGATGAGGAAATATTATTCATACTCAGTAGAACTGCAACCATTTTCTGCTACCTTACATTCTTATACCTTCATAGGCACTGACTTCTAGTTTTCCCTGGAGGTGTTCCACCCTTGCTCCGTCCCAAAGCCCTGCACCCTTTCCCCGAGGCCCCCAGCCCACCTGCCCCTCCCTGCTTTCCGCCCTCCCCCAAACCCTTCCCTCAGCCTCCAAACAGCTTTTTGATGGCAGCTGCCGATCAGCTATTTGGTGGTGTTGCCGAACAGCTGTGGCTAGTGGGTACTGAGCACCCACTATTTTTTTCCCCTGTGACTGCTCCAGCACCAGAGCACCCATGGAGTTGACACCTATGCAACTGTTAAATCTTGTTGACATTAATGATAGGTTACTCCATTTGCTTTCTGTGACTTAGTTTATCTCTGAAGTTCAAAGCACATCCGCGGACATCTCCCTTTTAATTGAATCTGAGTCAACAAAGTCCCAAATACCTCTCGCAGCCCTCCCACGCCTTTATCTCACATAATCTAATTCAGTGCTCTCAACAACACTCCACTAGCTACACTTTCATGAGACAGTTCTCGGTGTTCATCTTTTGGATCCACCCTTAGATTTGTTTAATACTTCTGGAGAAAAATTGCTATTAGGAATGTGTGTTGACACACTCCTCAATCACACACCCCCAGGCATTCCTGAGACAGCTGTATTCAGTTGTTTTCCCCCCTACCTTCACCTCTAACAAGGTGCTCCTTGCTCGGGCCCATTTGAGAAGTCTTGCGGCAGAGAAGACTGAATTTTTTTTTCTGTCATTGTTTCTCTGCATTATAGCCACCCAATTAATTGATTAAGCAATAATGGGAGAGTAATATTCCAAAACAGGTTCTGCCAGGTGCCTTAGGTAGCCAGTTTCTGAAAATCAGCAGGAAACTCCCACTGATTTTACAGATAAAGGAAACATGTACAACGCCAGGAAAAGCATTTTGCTAAAACATGTCAATCTAAAGCTGTCAACCCACGTCAAATCTCCAGAGACCCATAGATTCCAAGGCCAGAAGGGACCATGTAGTCTGCACTCCTGTATAACACAGGCCATAGGACTTCACCTAAAACAATTACCAGCACATGTCTTTTGGAAAACATCCAACCTTGCTTTAAAAATTGTCAGTGATGGCAAATTGTTCCAATGACCCCAAGCAAAAGTGATATAAGTTGCCACATTCTACTCCTGAGGGAATTCTGTGCTACTGCACAATGCAAAATTTGCAGAAATTAATGTTTTTTGTGTAGAATTTCCTTTCTGCCACAAAAATGAGCTGCAGTGATGCTGGCTGACATTAGAGGCCACTGGATCCTCAGGAGGAGGTAGCAGGTGTCTGGGCTGGTGGGACCCCATGGCTGGGCTCTGGGAGGGGCAGGTTGTGGTTGTCTGGCCTCCCCGGGCTGGGCAAGGGGCCAGAGAAGCAGGAACCAGGTTGCCACAGGGGTTTCTTTAACTCTCTGCTCCTGGGGGAATTTGTGTCTGTATTGTTTTCTGTTTCGGAGTGCAGCCATGTTAGTCTGTATCCCCAAAAAGAAAAGGAGGACTTGTGGCTCACAAAAGCTTATGCTCTAATAAATTTGTTAGTCTTTAACATGCCACAAGTGCCCGTTTTCTCTTTATGTGCTGTTCTATTCATACTTGCTGACAGGTATTTTGACATAAATGACCAAGATAATCGAAACCGGTGGGATTATGTGGCGTTATTTTGACAAATAAAATTTGCAGAATTTTGCAACATTTTAAAATAGGGCGGGCAGAATTTTTCACGTTTTGGAGGCAGACTGCCCCCCCCCCCCGGCGCACCCGCGCTACGCCGCTGTAAGGTCAAGACAGACGGATGCTGCTCGGGCTTGTCCCCGCTCACGAGCCCCAAACCTCCCGCCGGCAAACCACGGGGGCGGGAGTCCAAAAAGCGCCCGCCCGCTCAGCGCCGGCAGCTTTTAGTTGCCGGGGTAAAAAACAGAGCCGCCCACTCCCCTCAGCGGGGCGGGGCGGGGAGGGGAGGGGGGGCGAACCGCCTGCGCCCACCACCGCAGCACCCGGCCGCCTCCCGCCGCGCGTCGGAACCCCGGGGGCGGCGCTTCCCACAGCCGAAGACGCCCCGGCTCCCGTCCGCGGCGCATCCCCCCGCCCCCGGGCCCCTAGCGCCCGGCACGGAGCGAGGCGCGCGCGCGCGCTCCTGCAGTTGGTTTGGGGCTCCAGGGAGGGGCCAGCCCCCGCCCCTACCTGCCGCCGCTCTGGGAGCCGAGCCCGCTGGGCGACGTTGCGCGTCCCACACACGTTGCGGCCAATCCCGAGCCGCCCCCGCCCCACGAGTCTCGCCCCTGAACTGGAAGAGCCGAGGAGGGGTTGGGGGAGGTGTCACGTGAGCTAACGCCCGGGCGAGGGAGGGCGGGAGGGGCGCGGGTGCGCTCGCTCTGCGTGCGGAGGCGGGGCAGCGCGGGCTGGGGGGGGCTGACCACGCCCCTGAGCGGTGTCCTGGCGGCGGGTGCCGGCCTAGCCCCGCCCCCCAGCGCCAGCCGCGGCAAGGGCGGGCGCTCCTGGCAGCAGTGGCGGCACGGGGTCGTGCCGAGTACGGGGCGCCCAGGCGCAGGGGCCTGGCCCTGCCGGGGTCCTCGCGGTGTAGACATTTGTACTTGGGCCGCGCCCGCGCTCTGGGACCCTCCTGCCTGGCAGGAGCCGAACATCTACACAGCAATGAAACAAGCCCCAGAGCCCGAGCCAGCTGGCACAGGGCAGCTGCGGGGTGTCCCGGTGCCATGTAGACGTACCCAGGGTCAGGGCATGCTACAGAACTGCAAAGTTCCCGCCTCAGGCTCTGCCCGTGCAGCATTCCCCCCCCCGACCCCCCCCTCAGTCACCCAGCAAGTCTCCCTCCTCGCCCTGGCCCCACCCTCCAGCAGTCTGGCCACTTAACTGGCCACTCCTATCACTCTGGCCATGCAACCACCCCCCACTCCATCATACAGCAAGGCACCCCCACCACCCTGGCCATTTAACCAGCTCCCCCATCACCCATGGCTCAACAACGCCCTCCCCCCCATCACACCCTCCATCACCCATGTGAGCAGGCCTCCCCCTCACCCCCTGGCCTAGCAAAGAATCCAGGACCTGTTAGCTGGTGGCCTGCCCAGAGCTCCCTGCTGTTCCATGGATGGTGGGGCTAGTCTTGCCACCACAATCACATTCAGACAGGGACTGATTACCTCAAACCTGTTACAAACTTCATAGTATCGTGGCTAACAGCATTCAGCATCAACCTTCTCCAAGCAGGTGGCTGGACCACAGTAGCCATTGAGCCACATGGAGATGTTAAGGACAGGGCTGCACACAGTTTTTCTATTGCTATCTCCTTTTGAAACTGATGTAGTTAGAGCAGAGCAATGGCCTAGTATATATACTTATGTAAAGCAGTATAGTTTATCTCCACAAATTAACACTTGTGACAGTATAGTCTATTCCCACAAATTTATGCTAAAAAACTTTACCAGTAGAACATCCTCATTAGGGTTGATTTAACTATACTGGTAATAAAATCAACCCCATAACAAAAATAGTTAAATTGGTTAAAAGTAACTGCATAGACCCAGCCTAGGAACAAGATTCCATCATTTAACAACATGCCTTGGGAACCTGATTCATGCGGTGTCCTCTCTTTGTATTTGGTTTAAGAAAAACACATTTATTAAGCTTAGAATAGAAACAAGACAGCTCCCAGAAGTGATCTTTAGAGATACCCACCTGGCAAGCCTCCCTGTGGGAGAAGTTACCATTTTAAGGACTTCAAATAGTTTTCATTCCACATAGTTACAATTGAAAGGTGACCATTAGTACCATGTTGACAGACATACTGCTCTGAAACCTTATAAACACACAGGTTTCAGAGTAGCAGCCCCATTAGTCTGTATTCACCACAAGTACTCCTTTTCTTCTTATAAACACAGATTTACAATGCAAGTAAATTAGTCAAGCATGGCTTTTTCTTCTCAAAACTATACCTATGTTGTCACGTCATGTTACTGCTCTTCAAGGTGATCTTATATTAAATTTTCAACAATATCCCCACAACTGACGTTAAATTAGCATATAGTTACCTGGTATGTTTTGTGCTACTTTTCAAATCTGGTGTTTTGCTTGCTGCTGCTTTCCAAGTATGTTGGAATTTGATCTGGAAGTAGAGAACTTTATAACATACCAGTTAATTCATAATTTGCTGAAAACAGAAGCTGTGTGTGTAGTGTTGTATATGAACTTGGGACTTGTCAAGGTTCCTCCCCCACTCTGAACTCTAGGGTACAGATGTGGGGACCTGCATGAAAAACCTCCTAAGCTTATCTTTACCAGCTTAGGTCAAAACTTCCCCAAGGTACAAAATATTACACCTGTTGTCCTTGGACTGGCCGCTACCACCACCAAACTAATACTGGTTACTGGGGAAGAGCTGTTTGGACGCGTCCTTCCCCCCAGAATACTTCCCAAAACCTTGCACCCCACTTCCTGGACAAGGTTTGGTAAAAAGCCTCACCAATTTGCCTAGGTGACTACAGACCCAGACCCTTGGATCTTAAGAACAATGAACAATCCTCCCAACACTTGCACCCCCCCTTTCCTGGGAAATGTTGGATAAAAAGCCTCACCAATTTGCATAGGTGACCACAGACCCAAACCCTTGGATCTGAGAACAATGAAAAAGCATTCAGTGTTTTACAAGAAGACTTTTAATAAAAAATAGAAGTAAATAGAAATAAAGAAATCCCCCCCTGTAAAATCAGGATGGTAGATATCTTACAGGGTAATTAGATTCAAAAACATAGAGAACCCCTCTAGGCAAAACCTTAAGTTACAAAAAAGATACACAGACAGAAATAGTTATTCTATTCAGCACAATTCTTTTCTCAGCCATTTAAAGAAATCATAATCTAACACATACCTAGCTAGATTACTTACTAAAAGTTCTAAGACTCCATTCCTGTTCTGTCCCCGGCCAAGACGACTACAGACAGACACAGACCCTTTGTTTCTCTCCCTCCTCCCAGCTTTTGAAAGTATCTTGTCTCCTCATTGGTCATTTTGGTCAGGTGCCAGCAAGGTTACCTTTAGCTTCTTAACCCTTTACAGGTGAGAGGAGCTTTCCCCTGGCCAGGAGGGATTTTAAAGGGGTTTACCCTTCCCTTTACATTTATGACACGCCCCCCAAATCTCAGCTAGGGTGAAACACTGGCTGGGATTTCTTCCTGGAGCTCTAGGAAAAACAGAGTTAATAAGACACATGCATCTCTAAATATACTACCAAGTACATAAAGACTAACAATATTTTCCATATCTCAAGGACGATTTTAACCAGTTGATTCTGGGAAACTTTCACGGGAGAGTGCATCAGCCACTTTGTTAGAAGCTCCTGAGATGTGTTGGATGTCGAAATCAAAATCTTGGAGAGCTAAACTCCACCGAAGAAGTTTTTTGTTAGTTTCCTTGACGGTGTGAAGCCACTTCAGTGCAGCATGGTCGGTTTGCAGGTGGAAACGCCGTCCCCAAACATATGGCCGTAGCCTTTCCAGAGCATAGACAATGGCATAACATTCTTTTTCAGTGACTGACCAGTTGCTTTCCCTCTCAGACAGTTTTTTGCTGAGAAACACTACAGGGTGGAATTCTTGATCAGGTCCTTTCTGCATTAAAACTGCTCCCACACCACGCTCGGATGCATATGTGGTTACTAGGAACGGTTTGTCAAAGTCTGGGGCCCTTAGTACAGGGTCAGACATGAGTGTCGCTTTAAGCTTGTTAAAGGCCTTCTGACACTTCCCGGTCCACTGAACAGCATTTGGCTATTTCTTTTTGGTTAGGTCTGTCAGTGGGGCAGCGATTTGGCTGTAGTGCGGTACAAATCGTCTGTAACAACCAGCCAAGCCTAAGAAGGATTGAACCTGTTTCTTTGACTTTGGGACAGGCCACTTTTGGATAGCCTCCACTTTGGCCTGTAGGGGGCTGATAGTTCCTTGACCCACCTGGTGTCCAAGGTAAGTCACTCTGTTTAGGCCTATTTGACACTTCTTAGCCTTAGCAGTTAGTCCTGCCTCCCTTATGCGCTCAAGGACTTTTTGTAGATGTTCCAGGTGGTCTGCCCAGGAATCCGAAAATATGGCCACATCGTCAAGGTAGGCGACTGCATATTCTCCTAATCCCGCTAGGAGACCATCTACAAGTCTTTGGAAAGTGGCGGGTGCATTTCGCAGCCCGAAAGGGAGTACATTAAATTCATACAGCCCGAGATGTGTGATGAAGGCTGACCTTTCCTTGGCAGATTCATCTAGCGGTACCTGCCAGTACCCCTTGGCTAAGTCCAAGGTAGAGATGAACTGGGCCCGTCCCAGTTTCTCTAATAGTTCATCTGTGCGTGGCATTGGATAGTTGTCTGGGCGAGTTACAGCATTTAGCTTACGGTAGTCCACGCAAAAACGTATTTCCCCATCTGGTTTGGGAACTAGAACCACTGGAGATGCCCATGCACTTTCAGAGGGGCGGATTACACCCATCTGTAACATATCCTGGATCTCCCGTTCTATAGCAGTTTTAGCTTGAGGAGACACCCGGTAAGGTTGGACCCTAATTGGGTGAGCATTACCTGTGTCAATGGAGTGGTATGCCCGTTCAGTCAGTCCTGGGGTGGCTCAGAACGTTGGCGCGTAGCTAGTGCACAGCTCCTGGATCTGCTGTCGCTGCATACGCCCAAGGGTCATGGAGAGGTTCACCTCTTCCACACCACCAGCACATTTCCCTTCGTAGTAAACACCTTCAGGCCACTCAGCGTCGTCTCCTCCCTAGGCTGTAAACTGACAAACCTTTAATTCTCTGGAATAAAAGGGCTTTAGAGAATTAATATGGTACACCTTTGGCTTTCGGTTGGAGGTGGGGAATGCTATGAGATAATTAACAGCTCCCAGGCGCTCCTGGACCATGAATGGCCCTTCCCACGATGCTTCCATTTTATGGGCCTGGAGCGCCTTTAAGACCATGACCTGGTCCCCTACTTTGAAGGAACGCTCTCTGGCATGTTTATCATACCAGGCTTTTTGCTCTTTTTGAGCATCCTGTAAGTTTTCTTTAGCAAGGGCTAAAGAGGTTCGGAGGGTGTTTTGTAGGTTGGTTACAAAGTCCAGAATATTAGTTCCTGGAGAAGGTGTAAATCCCTCCCATTGCTGCTTCACCAACTGCAATGGCCCCTTAACCTCACGGCCATATACAAGTTCAAATGGGGAAAACCCTAAACTGGGATGTGGTACAGCTCTGTAGGCAAAGAGCAACTGCTGCAACACTAGGTCCCAATCATTGGAGTGCTCATTTACGAATTTACGTATCATGGCCACCAAAGTTCCATTAAACTTCTCCACCATGCCATTTGTTTGATGGTGGTAAGGAGTGGCAACCAAGTGATTTACCCCATGAGCTTCCCAAAGGTTTTTCATAGTTCCTGCCAGGAAATTAGTCCCTGCATCTGTGAGGATGTCGGAGGGCCAACCTACCCTGGCAAAAATGTCTGCTAGTGCCTGGCACACACTTTTAGCCCTGGTGTTGCTTAGAGCTACTGCTTCCGGCCATCGGGTGGCAAAATCCATGAAAGTCAGTATGTACTGCTTTCCTCTGGGTGTCTTTTTCGGAAAAGGACCCAGAATATCCACAGCTACTCGCTGAAATGGAACTTCAATGATGGGGAGTGGCTGGAGAGGGGCTTTGACCTGGTCTTGGGGTTTTCCCACTCTTTGGCACACCTCACAAGACTGGACATAGGTAGAAACATCCTTGCCCATTCCCTCCCAGTGGAATGACCCCCCCCAAACGGTCTTTGGTCCTGTTCACCCCAGCATGGCCACTAGGGTGATCGTGGGCTAAGCTCAACGGCTTGGCCCGGTATTTAGTTGGAACTACCAACTGTCTCTGAGGATGCCAGTCTTCCTGGTGTCCACCAGAAAGAGTTTCCTTGTATAAAAGTCCTCTTTCTACAACAAACCTGGATCGATTAGAAGAGCTGAGAGGCGGTGGGTTGCTCCGTGCTGCCGTCCAAGCTCTCTGGAGGCTTTCATCTGCTTCCTGTTCAGTCTGGAACTGTTCCCTTGATGCTGGAGACATCAGTTCCTCATTGGATTGTGGACCTAGGCTTGGTCCCTCTGGAAGCGATATAGAGGATGGAGCTGTTTCTGTTGACTGTGAACCGCTCTCCGCTGGTGCACTATGTTGGGATTCAGGCTCCGGCTGAGCCTCTTGGGTAGGGTTATCGGCTGCTGCCAGTTCAGGTTCAGTGGGGCCCTCTGGTGTTGAGGTTGCAAGTACTGGATTCAGTGCTGGCACGGGGTCTGGTGTTGGTTGTTTGGCTGGTTCCGGTTCTGGGACTGGTTCCGTCTGGGTCTCTGGGACTGGATCCACTACTGCTGTTGCAGACATTGGCCTGTGGTCCGGGTCCATCACCTCTGACTGGGTCCTGATAGAAGTTTCCGGAACAGAGCTAGGCCTCACGGCTTGTTTAGCCTGGCTGCGGGTGACCGTTCCCACCCTCTTGGCCTGCTTCACATGATTGGCCAAGTCTTCCCCCAACAGCATGGGGATGGGATAATCATCATAGACTGCAAAAGTCCACATTCCTGACCAGCCCTTATACTGGACAGGCAACTTGGCTGTAGGCAAATCGAAAGAGTTGGACTTGAAGGGTTGAATCGTCACTTGGATCTCTGGGTTGATTAAATTGGGGTCCACTAAGGAAGCATGGATAGCTGACACTTGTGCTCCGGTGTCCCTCCACGCGGTGACCTTCTTCCCGCCCACACTCACAGTTTCCCTCCGCTCCAAGGGTATCTGGGAGGTATCTGGGCCTGTGGACCTCTGGTGTGATTCCGGTGCAATGAACTGTAATCTGTTGGGGTTCTTGGGGCAGTTGGCCTTTACATGCCCCAGCTCGTTACATTTAAAACATCGTCCAGCTGATGGGTCACTGGGGCGAGGTGGGTTGCTGGAGAACGGGGTGGTGGGACGATAAGGGGTCTGGAGGGTTCTTTGGGAGGTAGGTGGGGCTTTGGGCGGCCCCCGGTAATAGGGTGTGGTCTGGGGTGGTCCCTTCTGGTCTCCGCTCCAACTGCGACCAGTTTTCTTCTTCTCTGCCACCTCCACCCATCTGGCTCCAATCTCTCCTGCCTCGATTACAGTTTTGGGCTTCCCGTCTAGGATGTATCTTTCTATTTCCTCAGGAACACCCTCTAAGAATTGTTCCATTTGCATTAGGAAGGGCAAATTTACTGGAGATTCAACACTTGCTCCTGATATCCAGGCATCCCAATGTTTCACAATGTGGTAGGCATGTCGGGTAAATGACATGTCTGGTTTCCACCTTAGGGCTCGGAACCTCCGACGAGACTGCTCGGGTGTTATCCCCATTCTGACTCTTGCCTTGGATTTAAACAGTTCATACTTGTTCATGTGTTCTTTAGGCATTTCAGCTGCCACCTCAGCTAAGGGTCCACTGAGCTGCGGCCTCAGCTCTACCATGTATTGGTCAGTAGAGATGTTGTACCCAAGGCAGGCCCTTTCGAAGTTTTCTAAGAAGGCCTCAGTATCATCACCTGCCTTGTAGGTGGGGAACTTTCTGGGATGGGAAGGGGTACCTGGAGAAGGATTGCTAGGGTTTGTTGGTATATTCTGCTGGACCTTTATCCTCTCCACCTCCTCCACATGCTTCCTCTCTTTTTCCTTCTCCTCCTCCACATGCTTCCTCTCTTTTTCCTTCTCCTCCTCCACATGCTTCCTTGCCTCCATTTCCCTCTTGTGGGCAGCCTCCTGTACCTCCTTCTCCAGCCGCATGAGTTCTATCTGTCTTTCATGTTCCCTTTGTTTTTCCTCAGCCTGAAATTTGGCTAATTCCAGCTGTAGTCGAGCTGAGGATTTGGTCATTCTAACCTCTCTGTTTTTAACTAACTTTACACCCGAGGTTTAGAAATAAACAAAACGTGGCTGTAAAATTTTGCTGTGCTGGAATAGAATACCTATTCTCTGATAGTGACTGTCAGCCTACAGAAAAAGACAATTCCCTTGTCTCTGCTCTGGGCCCAAATTAAAGCAAAAAACCTCCAACTACTTGGAAACCTGCTTACCCAGCCCAAAGAAAAAGCAAATGGGTAGAACACACACCCCCTATTTACTTTTAGGAAGAAAAGAAAAAAAAACCTCTGGGTTGGAAGACTGTGAATTTCCCTGCAGGAGTTAAGTACCCTGCCTCCAGGCAAAGAAAACCTGCAATTCACAAAGATAATCCCCTTTTGTCTCTGCTTGGCCACAGTTTCAGCTTTCAGTTTCAGCTGCTTTCTGGACTTTCTTTCCAAAGAAAAAAAAATTTCCTTTTTAAAATCTGTATTTCTAGTTCAAAAAATCTCAACTGGATCTCAAAATGATTTCAGGTTAATCCCACCACTGTGCCACCATGTCAAGGTTCCTCCCCCACTCTGAACTCTAGGGTACAGATGTGGGGACCTGCATGAAAAACCTCCTAAGCTTATCTTTACCAGCTTAGGTCAAAACTTCCCCAAGGTACAAAATATTACACCCGTTATCCTTGGACTGGCCGCTACCACCACCAAACTAATACTGGTTACTGGGGAAGAGCTGTTTGGACGCGTCCTTCCCCCCAAAATACTTCCCAAAACCTTGCACCCCACTTCCTGGACAAGGTTTGGTAAAAAGCCTCACCAGTTTGCCTAGGTGACTACAGACCCAGACCCTTGGATCTTAAGAACAATGAACAATCCTCCCAACACTTGCACCCCTCCTTTCCTGGGAAATGTTGGATAAAAAGCCTCACCAATTTGCATAGGTGACCACAGACCCAAACCCTTGGATCTGAGAACAATGAAAAAGCATTCAGTGTTTTACAAGAAGACTTTTAATAAAAAATAGAAGTAAATAGAAATAAAGAAATCCCCCCCTGTAAAATCAGGATGGTAGATATCTTACAGGGTAATTAGATTCAAAAACATAGAGAACCCCTCTAGGCAAAACCTTAAGTTACAAAAAAGATACACAGACAGAAATAGTTATTCTATTCAGCACAATTCTTTTCTCAGCCATTTAAAGAAATCATAATCTAACACATACCTAGCTAGATTACTTACTAAAAGTTCTAAGGCTCCATTCCTGGTCTATCCCTGGCAGAAACCAGCATACAGACAGACACAGACCCTTTGTTTCTCTCCCTCCTCCCAGCTTTTGAAAGTATCTTGTCTCCTCATTGGTCATTTTGGTCAGGTGCCAGCAAGGTTACCTTTAGCTTCTTAACCCTTTACAGGTGAGAGGAGCTTTCCCCTGGCCAGGAGGGATTTTAAAGGGGTTTACCCTTCCCTTTACATTTATGACAGGACTCTTTTCACTGTTTACTCAATGTGCTGGCATAAGATAAAATTCCATTGATTATGTATTTGAAAGCTCAGACCTTTGAACTTCTCAGTTTTACTGCACAATAAAAATAGATGTCAAATAACTATCAGTCCTACCATGTTCTAGATTTTTTTTCACAGATTCAGGGTGTGTGACTGGGCAACAAAAAGACAGATGAAATTCAATCTTGATTAAATGCAAAGTAATGCATACTGGAAAATATAATCCCAACTATATATACAAAATGACGGGGTCTAATTTAGCTGTTACCACTCAAGAAAAAGATCTTGGAGTTATCGTAGATAGTTCTCTGAAAAACATCTGCTCCATGTGCAGCGGCAGTCAGAAAAGCAAACAGGATGTTGAGACTCATTAGAAAAGGGATAGAAAATAAGACAGAAAATATCTTAATGCCACTACATAAATCCATGGTATGCCCACACCTTGAACAACACATGCAGTTCTCATTACCCCACCTCAAAAAATATATATTAGAATTGGAAAAGTCCAGAGAAAGGCAACAAAAATAATTAGTGGTACAAAACAGCTTCCATATGAGAAGAGATTTAAAAGACTGGGACTGTTCATCTTAGAAAAGAGGTGACTAAAGGGGGATTTGATAGAAGTCTATAAAACCTTGAGTGGTGTGAAGAAAGTAAGAGGCGATTACTCACCCTGTGCAGTAACTGTTGTTCTTTGAGATGGGTGTCCCAGTGGGTGCTCCACTTCAGGTAGGGTCGGATTAACCTTTTGTGGGCCCCTATATAGTCATTGTGGGCTCCGAGTGTGGGCCTGGTGTGGCAGTGCGATTGGTGCCATAGTATACCCGGTACTGAATCTCAGAGACATTTTTCGTTTTGATCACACACCTCTACATGACTATCTGCATTGCCATACACAGCTCCCTCAGCCCCCAGTTTTTCTCATTGAGCTGTACACCCATGTGGGCAGAACTTTCATAGTGATTAGGGAAACTCCCCACAGATTTATCTCCTTCCTCATTCAGACCTTCTATAGCCATGTCTCCAGTACCCCCTGTGTCACCAGTCACCGTATGTGGTCCTAGTCTCAGCTCAAAGTTCCAAAGCAAGCAGATACCTGATCAGTTCTGACAAATCCCTCCCGCAGCACCCATTTGAGCAAGCCACTTGCAAACACCATTTCCCCAAAGTGAGGACTTAGCCCTTGGGAATCTGAAGACACCAGCCTTTCTCCCTCTGCTCCCTTCTACATGCTAGTCTACTACCTGATCACCACTACCTCTCCCCATGCTTGTTTCCTTTCTACTTTGGACATGCTCCCCAACCAGCTGGGGCTATCCTCCCGCTGCAAGCCTGACCTGCTTCCTCTTTCCCTGCTCCCCTTGACATTCCTTTCCTACTGGTGACCTCTGTTCCTTGAGGTTAACTCCAGTTTCTTTATCTGCTCTAGCTTAATGGCCCCCAGTAGTCACAGAGCCACCTGCAGCTTCTCTGGCTATAGCTATGTGGCCAATTGCCAGAGGCCAGCCTGAGATAGCTGCAGCTACTAGTCAAGGGAGGGGTGGCTATTCCAAGGCTGAGAATGCTTGAACCTTGCAATGGCGGCACTAGGGACTCTAAATCCTCAGCGCTGGCCCTAGGCAGCTGCAGACTCTGCAGTTATGCACTTCCCTCCTCTAGGCTATGGCTTTAAGTACCTGAGATACCCATCACCTGCAGCAGAGGCCAATTCCCATGCACCCCTCAGCTAGCACATAGTCTTGCAGAAAGTGCAGCCTGAATGATTTTGGAAGCTGGGGTGCCAGGAGGTTCCCATCCCTGAGCAGCAGCTCTGCAACAAGCTCACATGCCCCCCCCTCTGCTGTGGGACCAGGACCCTGTGAAGACGGTGGAGTTACCCAGTGTATAACCAGTTCCATCCAAAGCCTCTTGAAGTGAGTGGGAGTCTTTTCGTTGTTGTTGATGGGCTGCGTATAGAAGCAAAGGACCTCATTCTAGACTCTAGAAGCAAAGTGCATTCTATGCTGCCCTGGTTTACTGTTGTAACAGGAAGGTCTCACATTACCGAGTGAATAAGCAACACTTCCTACGGCACCTAACTTTTTCTGAGAGGCTTCCCACCCAATTACTAAATGTAAACCTGCTTTGCTTACCAGGGCTGAAAATATCAGGTAGTATGGTCACAAAAGCCAGGCACTTCTGAATTCAGTAAGAATTTTGGATGTGCACAGAACACACACAGGACTGGTTCCCGCCTGGTTACAGAACTGCAGCAAAGTGGAACAATTTTCAGTTTGTGTGACTGGAGGATATCTGGATCCATATAAGACTGTCCTACATAAATGAGGAAAAGTTGAGGTGTCTTTATTATTCTTTTGTTCCACTCTTCGTTTCTATGGGGAATTTGCCAATGCAATATTACTGTCTTCCTTTTAAACAAACTAAAAAAAAAAAAAAAAAAAAAGGTAATGGCTGTTGAAAAGAGCTATTCCAGTCCTAGTTAGCACTGGGAAGACCCCAGCATTTGTTGCTCAATTTTATCCTACTTTTTCTACAGCAAATTACAGTGGATCAGCATATTTGATTTGGGAGAAACAAAGTAACAGTTGCCCAAATTGAGCTTGAGAACTCCTGAATTTTGAGGGTGTTCAAACCTGGAAGGCAGGTGCTAGATTTCCTTTCTGAAAATTAGGTAAATCTGGAAAGGAAAAGTCAATTTCTATTTTCATGGTTCAGAAGTGGAAATCCTCCTGTACTGTATCTGAAGCTGCCCAGGTCCTCCTCCCCTCCCTTACTTTTCATGTTAACTTCTGGTGGGATCCACATATCTCCCTTGCTAGGCTTCAGACAGAGAGGTGCACTGTCCATTTAGTCCACCCAGTTCCTCCTTTGGGGGCTGCCCTGGTGAGGGCACACCAGCATCCCTAATCCAGTCTGGGGAAGTCTTCTGAGGGTGATATCTGGGGCCAAAGCGTTCTACTCCTTGGGCATACATGTTCCCCATTCACAGTACCACCCCCTTTTAGCAGCCAGCTCTCCATTCACAGCAAGCTGCGGTGCATGGGGTCTCACAGCTTCCCCACTTCCTCCCCCTCCCTTTCCTGTTGATAGCAGCCAAGGGAATGCTGGGAAATCTAGTTCCTTCCCTGCTCTAGGGCCAGCACTATAGGCAGGGAGCTGGCCAAGAAACGACAGTTCCCAGGGTCCCATAGATTCTCAGCTCCCATGCTGGATCCCTGCTGCTCTGAGGCTCCATTTCTGCAGCGCTACAAGAGGGGAGAAAGTGAGTGTTAGCCCCCTTCTGAGCTTGGGCCTGGCGCTATGGCGCCATTGACACCATGGTAAATCCGGGATGGACTTCAGGTCAAGGTGCGTCCCAGCACCTTCGATCGGAGATTCCTACAGCAGTACCCCTATGGGCCACACACGCACAGTGCCTGCCTCACGAGCTGTCAGCGTTTGAATAGCACGTGCACGGCCCGGGCTCCTCAGTTCCTTCTCTACAACGGAGTGCGTTCCAGATTCCGAAGTAGAGGGAGAAGGGTGGGTAGTGGAGTACCCACAGGGACACTCATCTCGAAGAACGTCAGTTACTGCACAGGGTGAGTAACCTCCTCCTCTTCTTCTTCGAGAGATGTCCCTGTGGGTGCTCCACTTCAGGTGACTGAAAAGCAGTACCTCTTAGGATGGTTGGGACTTCAGATCAGATAAGAAGGCTGTTGACAAGACAGCTCTACCCATCTTGGTGTCAGATGCTTCAGTGTGCATGAGCACGTAATGATCGGCAAAGGTAACGTTCGATGCCCAGGTGGCTGCCTTGCATAGGTCAGAAAACGGAACATTACGGAGAAAGGCAGTGGAGGTGGAGACAGCTTTAGCAGAGTGTGTCCTAATTGATGTCAGAGGGTGTATTTGCTTCAGTTGGTAACAGAGACGTATGCAGTCTGCAATCCATTTGGAGAGTCTCTAGGTAGAGATAGCTTTTCCCTGTGATTGCTGAGTGGTAGAGACGAAAAGTTTGGGGGCAGGTTTCTAAACGGTTTTGTTCTATCCGGGTAAAAGGATAGTGCCCTGCGCACATCGAGAGTGTGCATTGCTGTTTCAAAAGCATTAGCATGAGGTTTTGGGGAAAATGTTGGTAGGTGTATTGGCTTATTGAGGTGAAAGGAAGAGCGTATCTTAGGCAGGAACTTTGGATGTGTGCAAAGTGTGACCTTATCATGGAAGAACATGGTGTACGGAGGTTCTGCCATGAGCACTCCCATTTCTCCTACTCGTCTGTCTGATAGCAATCACATCTGCAAGGCGGTCTTCATGGATAGGTGGAGAAGGAAGAACGTAGCCATTGGCTCAATGGGTTTATCCCTCAGGGCTTTGAGGACCAGGTGGAGGACCCATGGCACACCAGGCGGTTTCATGTTTGGATGCCCTTCAGGAACCTTTTGGTTACTGGATGGGCAAAGACCATAGTGTTGTCGATCTTCTGGTGATTGCAGTGAGGTGGACCTTGAGCGAGCTCGTGGAAAGACCTGATGTTTTAAGGTCCAGCAGATAATCCAGTATCAGTGGGAGTGGGGCGGAAACTGGGGAGGTCTGTTTGGCAGTACAGCAAGATGTGAACCTCTTCCATTTATGTAGGTAAGTAGTGCGCGTGGTTTGTCCTGCTGTGGAGTAGAACTGTCCGCACTTGCTCAGAACATGTTAACTCCTCATTAGAGAACCATTGATTAGCCAGGCCCTCAGGTGGAGTCATTGTACGTCGGGGTGAAATAGCTGGCCCCTGCGATGTGATAGGAGGTTGCTGGGGAGGGGGGGGAAAATCGGTGGCTTGACCGACATCCACATGAGGAAGGGATACCATGGTTGTCTGGGCCATGATGGGGCTATTAGAATGATGTTGGATTGGTCTGTTCTTGTCTTCTGTATTACAGAGGTATTGGTGGAAACGCATACATGAAAGGTTCCATGGGAGCATGAACGCATCTCCTCAAGAGTGTTTCCCTAGGCCTGCTCTGGAGCAGAATGTCGGGCGTTTTTTGTTTATTGCCATGGCAAATAGATCCAGTTGGGGATAACCCCAGGTCTGAAAAATGCAGGACAGAATGGTGTCAAGTTCCCACTCGTGCTGGGAAGGATTGACTGAGCTCATCTGTGGTCGTGTTCTGAGAAGTGGGCTGGTATGAGGTGGAGATATGGATATTGTATTGAAGGCACCAGTTCCATAGTTTTACCGCCTCTGTGCAGAGGGTATGGAACCGGGCTCGGGTTCTCCCATGTCTGTTCACATAAAACATACATGCGATATTGTCGGTCATGATCCGAATTCTGCGGTTTTGGATAATGGGAAGGAAATGGAGGCAGGCATTGCGTATGGCTCTGAGCTCTAGTAGATTTATGTGAAGCTTAGTTTCTATAGAGGACCAGAGACCCTGAGTGGTGAGGTGCCCATTTGCGTGCCCCATCCTGTGAGGGATGTATCTATAGTGATGGTAATTGAAGGGGGTTCTTGTCAGAAGGGAACCCCAGCACAGAGGTTGATAGGAGAGTTCCACCACAGGAGCAAGTCCTTGACTTTCGGGGGCATAGTTAGCAATTTGTTTAATCTGTGGATATTTGGTTTGTATACTGGGGCTAGCCACCTGCGAAGGCATCGCATGTACAGGCGGACTTTTGGGACCACAAATGTGGAAGCAGTGGCCATGTGTCCTAACAGCTGCAGGGAATCTCAGACTATAACCTGTGGGCTGACGCATATCTGGGTAATGAGGGTGCCCATTGTGTGGAATCTGTCCTGGGGAAGAGAGGCAAGACCCGTGGTGGAATCCAGGTGGGCCCCGATGAAGTGGATTTGTTGGGTAGGTTGTAAGGTAGATTTGTTTCTGTTTATTTGCAGACCCAAATGGCGTGGAAGCAGTGCACGGTTGCAGAAGTCACTTGGATCGCCTCCAATTGAGTGGGGCACTTGAGGAGACAATTGTCTAGGTAAGGAAAAATGAGGACTCCTTTCTTTCTGAGATGTGCTATTATGACTGCTAGTACTTTTGAGAAGACACATGGGGCAGTGGAAAGGCCAAAGGGCAGGACCCTGTATTGATAATGTTCCACTCCCATGGCAAATCTGAGGAAACGATGATGGGCAGGATAGTGACATGGAAATATGCATCCTGGAGGTCGAGGGTTGAAAACCAATCTCCCTGCTCTAGCGCTGGAATTATTGTTAGCGGAGTAACCATCCGGAATGTCTGTTTCTTGACTAACTTGTTTAGACATCGAAGATCAAGGATAGGGTGCCATCCACCATTTTTCTTTTCTGCCAAGAAGTAGCGTGGGAGTAAAACCCTTTCGCTCTATGTTGAGCTGGTATCTGCTGTCTCACTCCTAGTTGTATGAGGTGCTGTACCTCCTGACGGAGCAAATGTTCATGGGAGGGGTCCCTGAAGTGGGAGGGGGTGGGAGGGTGAGTGGGGGATAAGGAGAGGACAGGGATGGCATAACAAGATCTGATCATTTCCAGGACCCATCTGTGCGTAGTGATGGCTTCCCAATTGGTAAGAAACAGTCGTAGATGATGTCCAAAGAAATGGATGGTTGAAACTGGTGCTGAAGAGGGTGTGAAGCTTTCTTTCTATACACTCAACCAAGACTTCAAATTTGTTTATTTGAGGTAGGAGAGTGGGTCGCCGTCGATTATGGAGGGCAATGTCCTTGGGTTCTGGGTTTATGGCATTGTTGTTATTGCATATCATATTGTCTGAAATGTTGATTTTGCGCAAAAGCATGGTAGCACGACCGTTGGTATGGCTGATATCTGTACTGCCTCTTTTTTGGGCAGGTGGCTGGATGCCTAAAGATCTGAGTGTGGCAAGTGAGTCCTTCATGGAATGGAGGGCCTCATTGGTCATAGAGGTGAAGAACTTGTCCCCATCGAAGGGGAGATCTTTGACAGTGCTCTGTATCTTCTTGGGAAAGGAGGAAGAAGCAAACCATCAGGCATGCCGCATGATGATGGCCACGGCTGTGGATCTGGTGGCTGCATCAACAGCATTGAGGGCAGCCTGAAGAGCTGTGCGGGAGATCAATTGGCACTCAGACACCACTGCTTTGAATTGTTGTCGTTTGTCTTCTGACACATCGTCAATAAATTGCATTACTTCAGCATAATTTTTGTGGTCATATTTTGCTAAGAGTGCCATGTAATTAGCTACTCGATATTGCAATTTGGAAGATGAATACACTTTGCGGCCAAAGGAGTCCAGTCTCTTGTTATCCTTGTCAGATGGGGTAAATTGGAAGTACTGGTGCTTATTTTTCTGATTGGCCCCCTCAACCACTAGTGAATTGGGTGATGGGTGTGTAAACAGAAACTCGGAACCGTTCAACAGGACAAAATATTTGCGGTCCAGTCTCTTGCTAGTGGGGGTTATTGTGGCCGGGGTCTGCCAGACAATTTTAGCGGGTTCCATGAAGGCCCCATTAATTAGTAGGGCTATTTTGGATGAGGTGGTAGCTTGTAATGGGTTGGTAAGCTCATGGTGGGTTCCTGGTACCTCCTCCAAGGTAATCTTGAGCTCATCGGCTACTCTTTTAAATAAGTCCTGAAAATGAGCGAGCTCATCAGTAGTGGAAGGTGGTGGGGACACCATGGCCTCCTGTAGTGGTATCGCCTTAGGAGAGGTGTGGGGAGCGATGTCCTGTGAAGGCGGAGCAGCTACTTCAGGTCTTATCTGCTTATCAGTTAAGAAAGCTTCGGGGAGGATCTAACATCTTTCCTATGGGCAGCACAGTGAACACCCGACTGTGTCGTGGTGTAGTTCCATGGACCCCGGTGTGGCCATTGCCCACAAAAGGGCATAGGTGGTCCCATCCAGCAGTTACCATACCAGTGTGGGTAGCCACTAGGATAGGAGGATCGTGCTTTAGTTTGTCTCCCACTTGCAGAAAATGGAATGTGGGAGGAACATTGTGAGGAAAACGTTCACCATCCTCCTCGTTCTCCTCCTCCTCCTCGCCACTTGAGAGGCTTGAAGCGGTAGGGGAGTACTGTAGATAGGGTGCTGACGGTCTCGGTGCCGAGTAGCGGAGATTCAGGGGCATGGGACACTCAAGTCCCCTGGATGTAAAAACTGAGGTGGTGCAGTGACTCCAGGTGCTGAATGATAAGGCAGGAGAGGAGTGAAGGGTGACTGAAATGGAGCTGGTGCCACTGCAGTTGGTGCAGGCAGAGTCTGTGGAGGCATCTGCTGAGGCGGCATATGTGTCTGCACCGAAGGTTGCCCTGGGGGTGCATATTGTGCTGAAGGAGTAGGTGCCCCAGAGGTGGGCACTGTCTGGCAGGCAGGCGACATTAGGCGGCTCGGGGCTGGGAGCGTCGGCTGCGGCGGGTGAGAAAGCGGCACCATAAGATTAAACGGTGGCACCGTGACAGCTCTCGGCACCGTGCTGTCAAAGGTGGCCAAGGGAGAGCTGTAGGAGGCGGGCAGCTGAAAGCCCTGAGCCTCGGCACCAGGTAGCTGAGCAGCCCACTCACGGTTGGTGCCTGAGGTGCCGGCAGAGTCAAAAGTGCTGAGCTGCGGGCACTGGTGAGGTGGAAGCCATCTGAGACTTTTTTGTTGAGGAGCAGCTGCTGAGGGGGGAGGAAGCTGGCCATTTTTTGTTTTGTCCTTCTCCCTTGAGGGTTTTAAAGAGCTTTTTTGGCCAGGGTCTGAGGGAGTTTTTTAATAGGAGCAGTTTCAGTCTGAGCTCCCCGTCCTTGCGGGTCCACGCTTTGAGCTGGTTACAGTGGATGCATTTTTGGGGTACATGAGACTCCCCCAACCTGCATACACACTGTGAATGACCATCCGAGATGGGGATGGCATCTGTGCAGGAGGCACATCTCTTGAAACCTGGGGAGCCGGGCATGTCCGTAGCCGAGGAGGTTTGGTTGGTTGGTTGGTTTTTAAATAACTCTAATAATGAAACTATTTTTCTTAAATAGTAACTCTAAAACCTAAACTGTCTAAATTATACTGAGAAACGAAACTAACTATGACTAAATCTGAAAGGACTGCTGAACTCCGTCTCTAGCCAAAGATGGTAGAGAAGGAACCGAGGAGCCTGGGCCGTGCATGCGCTCTTCAAACACTGACAGCTCATGAGGCAGGCACTGCGTGTGCACGGCCCATAGGGGTACTGCTGTAGAAATCTCTGATCGAAGGTTCTGGGACGCACCTTGACCTGAAGTGGAGCACCCCCAGGGACATCTCTCTCAAAGAGGTGTTATTTACCTCTTCCCATAACACAAGAACCAGGGTCCCTCAATTCGATTAACAGGCAGCAGATTTAAAACAAACATAAGGAAGTACTTCACACAGCACACAGTCAACTGAAGAAACTTGTTGCCAGTGTATGTTGTAAAGGCCAAAATTATAACTGGGTTAAAAAAAGAATGAGAAGTTCATGCAGGACAGTTCCATCAAGAGCTATTAGCCAAGATGGTCAGGGACACAACCCCATGCTCTGCATGTCCCTAAGCTTCTAACTGCCAGAAGCTCAGACTGAATGAGAGGGGATGGATCACTTGATAAGTTGCCCTATTCTGCTCATTCCCTCTAAAGCATCTGGCAATGGCCGCTGTCAGAAAACCGGATACTGAGCTAGATGGACCATTGGTCTGACCCAGTATGGATGTTCTTATGTTCTTATCACTTTAAAAAATAAAAATTAATGTTATAATCAAGTAATTACACAGTTGAAAATGCATCAAGCATATTAACTTTTGATGCTAACTTCAGTTTATTTCTCTCATAGGTTTAAATACAAAAAAATAGGAATGTAAAAAATTATGAACCTAGAGTTATACATGAAAGGGGACTGGTGTCCCCTTATTAAAACTCGGTGGGGGTGTTTTGGTTGGCTAGCTCCCAGTACCAAAAGAAAGTGGAAGGGTCGATGGGAAATCAGGACTCTGAGACTGACAGTCCCCAGGAACACTGAGGCCAATGCTCCAGGTCAGCCTGATCGACGGGGCGAGCAGGCTAATCAGGGAGTCAGGAGGCCAGGGGGGTCCCGTCCTCCGTGTGAGCAGGAATTGCCTGGAACAGAGAGTGGGGCCGAGCTAAGCCAGACACTGGGGCCAGAAAAGCAGCCCAGGAAGCAGGTCAGTGCTGGGAGCAGAGTCACAGAAGCAGCCTACAGAGCAGACCTGTCATGGGAGCAGAGCTGTAACAACCAGATCCAGACGGCGCCAGAGAAGCAACCCAGGGAGCTGGAGGCAGAGCTTCAGTAGCAGCGTAGCTGAGGCAGAGTGGAGCTGGGGCTGGAGCAGTCTGGAGCCGGGTGCAGTGAGCAGCTGGGGAGAGCGAGGGGGACCCTGGGCAGTGGCCCAGCTCAGGGAGACGCCCCCCTCCAAGAGGCCTTGCAGGCCAGACTTGGAGGGGGATTGTAACCCCAACAGGGTGGGGGCGACACTGGGAAGAAAGGCCCTGCCACCTAAAGCCTGAGAGCATGTGGCCATCGCCAGAGCAAGTGTCCAACCCACGGCATCCCTGCAGCACAGCCAGGGCCTGAGAAGAAAACCTGGGACTTGTGAGGAACAGACGGAACTTCCCTTACATTCCAGAGACGCTGGTTGTGATGTCCCCGTGCCACAGAGTGGGGTGACAAGTTTTCCTTTAACCTTTCCCGTTTTTTCCTTATTTTTTAAAATTGATTGCTGTTTAATAAATTGTATTTGCTTTGAACTGTATGTAATGATCAGTGGGTCAGGAAAGCATCCAGTGCAGAGAGAGTACCCTGGAATGGGGACACCCAAGCTCCTGCCCTAAGTGACCACGACAAGGTTGGGGGTCGAGTCCCCCAGGAATCCTGGGCCCAGCCCTGTGGGGGTTACGAGGACTCTGCCACACAGGAGAGTGGAAGGGGAGCCTGGAGGTCAGGCAGGCCTCCAGGTTAAGGGAGTGGAAGCGAGGACTCAGATCCTTTCGCTAGCCCATTTCACCGGGGTAGTGTATAAGCCAGGAAAGTTCCCCACAATAGCGGGACCATTCCCCCGCTTACATACACAAGTAATAATAAATAAAATTCCTGAAGGAGGAAAGAAACCAATGTAGTTCCTACTTAATAGTAAGATTTTTACTGATCCCTTGATGTACACATCAAAGAAGCTTTCCAAGCTTGTGTGAAGTAGCAAATTTCACCAAGGTGGAGCAACTAAGTACTCATCCTAGTTGTTAATAATGCATTTGCACATTTATAATTTAGATGTAATAGAATTACTAAAATAAAACACATTTAAAAGGACACACAAAAGGTTATTTTCAACATCAGGATCTGCTACTTTCACTCTGCAGGCTCAGCATTTGCACTAGCAATTCTTTTGATTTCCAACTCCAGATTTTCTACCATTATGCTTCAACTCCCAGTGTACTCCCTTCACACTCAGCCCATCCCTCTTACAAGACAGTTCTCCACTTTAATGGGACTACACACCTCCACTAAGATGATATCTTCCCGTTCCCACTGAAGCCTCTTCTAAAATTCTATATCCTCCCATGATCTCTCCCCCTCCGGCCATCTGAATTAATGAGCACAAATGAGTAAGTCTTGAGTTCTAATCCAGGCTCTGCCACTGACTTGGTGTGTGGCCTTTAGCAAGTCACTTCACCTCCACACCTCAGTTTCTCCATTGGTAAAATAGGGATAATTATACATACATTACCTACCTTATTGGATGGGGTGAATATTAATATTAAATGTTTGTGACACATTTTGACCACGTCAAGGGATATATAAATGCTAAATTATCCTGTGCCTACAGTTATTGGCACTTTGTAAGCAGCTTAAATAGATCATTTTTACAGAGAGAGAGAGACTCTTTCAAATTCCCAATCTAATAAACAAGGCTTCATTTTGGTTCAAACGATTCTGATGATCACTGCAAAGACAAGTATGCACATTATCCCACAGAGAAAGAAGCCAACACTTAATTGTATGTACAGTACTTGACACAATGGGAATCTATTCTTTCTGGGGCCTTTGGGTGCCACCATAACACAAATAAATAAATACACACACCTCAACTCATACATATTGGTTGCAGAAGCCAGAACTTTATAATAAGCATCAATATTGTTGAAGGCTTAATACAAGAAAATACAGAGAATGGCAGATATTTATAAATAGAATACTAATGCTGATGTTAATAAATTTTTTTTTAAGATGAAATACCAGTTATCGTGTTTTGGAAATGTCAAACTTTGCAACTGCATAAAGGGAAAACAGGGATTCTATCTACACAAATATTTAACCACACAAATAAGAGCTATTAGCCATCACAAATTCCATGTCTTGCTAATATAATTTCCTGCTAACACAAGCTCCTAAGTACACACAAAAAATATAGGTGTGACGGGTTTGGTCAGAGAGCCCCCCCTGGGACTGTCACCTGATATGCTAAAATTACCTCTGATCCTGTTTTCCCTGATGGCTTGGGATTCCAGAATCCTGCTTTGTTGAGCCAGACACGCTAGCCTGCTACAACACAGACCCAGGTCTGAATCACGCCCCCAAAGCTGCAGACGAACTGAAAACCACTCAGCAGGTCACCTATCTCCAGCACACAGACACCCAGTTCCCAATGGGATCCAAACCCCAAATGAATCCATTTTACTCTGTATAAAGCTTATACAGGGTAAACGCATGAATTGTCCGCCCTCTATAACACTGATAGAGAGATATGCCCAGGTGTTTGCTCCCCCAGGTATTAATCCCTTACTCTAGGTTTACTAATAAACAAAAGTGATTTTATTAAGTATAAAAAGTAGGATTTAAGTGGTTTTAAGTAAGCACAGACAGAACAAAGTAAGTTACCAAGCAAAATAAAACAAAACACACAAATTTAAGCCTAATACGTTAAGAAACTGAACAGAGGTAAATCTCACCCTCAGAGATGTTCCAATAAATTTTTTTCACAGACTAGACTCCTTCCTAGTCTGGGCCCAATCCTTTCCCCGGTGCAGTCCTTGTTAACTCCAGTTCTAGGTAACTAGGTAACATTTCTCATGACTGGCAGCCTGCTTTTTTCTGTTCCACCCCCTTTTATAGCTTTGGCCCAAGGCGGGAATCTTGTCCCCACCCATCCTTCTAAATGGAAAAGCACCAAGTTTAAGATGGAATCCAGTTCAGGTGACATGATCACATGTCACTGTAAGACCGCCTCCTTCATTACCTAGTAGCTAGAAGACAAGTACACAGGAAAGGTTGCAGGTAAACAAACCCATTCACAGTTCATTGATTCTGAAGCACCCTTAATGGCTTCCACTTAACATGTATACATCAGTAATACAAGTTTATATCTTATTCTCCTAACATAGAAATAATACATGCAAAGAAATAGGATGACCACACTCAGTAGATCATAAGCTTTGTAATGATACCTTACAAGAGACCTTTTGAATAAATCATATTCCAGTTACATCATATTCACACTCATAAGCTATTTCCATAAACATATGGAGTGCAGTGTCACAATAGGAACTATACATCAGACAACAAAGTTTAATACTGGCAAAACTTATGAAAAAAGATGTAAGTAAAAGATGTAGAGCTGCCATTATACAAATAATCTCTTATGTCATCAGCAACTGCGAACCTCCACATAACAGGCCACAGACCCACAGATAATTGTTGCACTACCAAATGGAAATTTGAGGAGCAGGGGAATAGAATCACAGGGAATGAGAGTCGTAGTGACATAGCAAGAAATCTGTCTGCACTTTAAAATAATTTGAGAGAGCATGTGAGCACAATTAAACTTGCACTGAGCCTTCCCAGTCACAATTTGAAGATCCTTCAGTTCACACCACCTCTAGGAAAATGGATGATGATGGCAATGGTGTAGCCAAACATGTTTCTCTCTTGGACACTGAAAGGATGGGAACTCATCAATAGAGAAACAATATGGTTATTACAAAACGAATTAACAAATACAGTGAAATAAAGACATCTTCCCTAAATGGCAGAATTCCAAATAAAGACAGAACATATTCAGACAGCATTCCCCACAACACCAAGCACATACCCAAGAAGTCACGTAGCAACATAAGCAAAAGTTACATACACATAAATCTACACATTCTTTTCATTGGAAATCTTAAATAAGATTTTTATTTTTGTTAAAAACAAGAGCTGTGTATTCCACATTAAACCTATTTTTTGTGGTTTCTTATCTTGCCCATTCCATATTGCATCAATTTAAAAGTTTTCTTTTATCAACACAAAGGCACCTTTAAAAGATACTTTGAACTGGTAAAGGGGTTTCCCTGTTAAGCTATTTATCCCTTCAATACTATATAAAACCTTTCTGAAGTGCAATACACATCCTTATAAAGAAGGCCAAATTCTCTCTTTGACCTATATGTTCACACAAAAAAGCAGTGACCAAGAGGAGAATCAGGAGGAAGAAATGGTACCCCTTCTGGTTTCACTCCAACCTCAACTCAGGAGTATTAGTTCCTAAAAGAGGTTTATGTCTTGATCCAGTGTTGGTTCCACAAACCTGCCAGAGCTCAGAAACTCCTGTTCCTGGCAGGAATAATCTGCACATGGAAAAGCATAACATGGGGCTGCAAAGAGGCAACATTTGGCTCTTACTTTTTTTTTTTTTTTTTTAAAAGTTGGTCTTTGATGATGTCAAGTTTCCCCTCCCCTCCCCATCCATCAAAACACCTGGGTACAAGGAATAAGCAGCAAAGTTTTACTGAAATGAATGAGATACTTATGTATTTGATCTTGTAGGACAGTGTATTAAATCTGAACTACTGTCTCTGGGGATTCTTTGAAAGAGCATAACTACATCAAACAGCGGTGTAGTTTCATTACACAAATTCCTATCAATAAAACAATTACACCATTAATACACTTTTGTAGCAAGTTTTATGCATACTGTATAAAATGTTATACCTAATTTTTTCTCTGTTTGCTTAATCCAGTTCCATAAACAACATTTATGCTACTGTTTTGATGGGACCATGTGCCAAGAATTTGCATTAATGTGCAGAAAGATAATGTGCAATGGGTGCAATTCTCTACCAGTCAGAGGGCCAGCATAAGGCCTAAGAACCCTTAGCTCCCATTTAAGCCGTAGCCCGAGGGCTTAAGTGGTGCATCAGTCTTGTGCGGTCTGCACAGGGGTGAATTACATCCAACCAGAATACGGCAGCTCGTGTCTTACAGTGTTTTCTTATTCAGTTGTACGTGGGATATATTTTCAAAAAGTAGGAAACTCAACAACAAAACTCCAGCACAAATAATCAAGATTAAACTTCATCCCACAAAATAAAGGAATTCAGTATTAAAGTTCCATCTTCATCTGTAACTAATCCTCTCATGCTTAGGGACCATTTTGCAATTTATACCGCACAATATCTGAAGCCATCTCAGAGCCCATTTCCCTAAGCACAGCAAGATAAGCTTGTGGTGGAAGTGTGAACTCTGCTCTTGTCTTCGCGGCAGGGTTAACTCAGGGTATCAACACCTGAATTAGCTTAGCTCAAGTGAGCGAGGGCACACTGACTACACACTGCGCAAAGCGATTGTGTCTGTAGCTGATGAGTGGTGCTGACTCAGGCTGTAGCATGTATCCACTCTCAGGCCAGCCACCTTGAGTTAAAAGCCCCACTGCACTTGAGTTAAGGTTAGTGCGTGTGGCGGGGTCTCAAGTTAGAGGCAACACTTGAGTTATAACTTGAGTTAACTCAGCAGTGATGTCAAGCCTGGGGTATCCTTATTTCTGTGGGTCCACATCAAATCCAAAATGGTATTTTTATACAGATTCCAAAAATCGTGTTAAAAAGGACACAGATAAATACTATTTTATTATATCTAGTTAGAAGCCTACTAATGACTTTTTTGCCTTCCACCAATCAGGAATTTTTACACTTGGCAATCATGATTTCTTTCTGCATTTTGGATGATGCTGAACATCATTTGGTTGTTTTCTGCTACAATTGTCCTTCCATTGTGAGTAGAAAAATAATCTTTCCAAAAACAAATACAGTTGCATTTGCCATTCTTGAAACACTCAGAGACAAAGCAAAAAATAACAGGAGTGAACATGAAAAGCTTTGCTTAATTCATGCAGAATTTATTGCAACTGAACCAAAATGAAGTTCACGCACTCAGAAGGGGCCCTGTTCCCCTCAAGATCTAATTCATATGGATGGTGAGGAAAGGGACTTGCAAGCAGGATGTTTGTATTATGTAAACAATGAATGCCAGTCGATTCAGGGTAGGGAGGTAGCAGAGGAAACAGGGAGGGATCAAATAGGTAAAGTTGTTCCAGGGGAGAGCTGGCTGTAGTGGAAGCAGGAACAAGAAGAGAAGAGATTCTGGAATAGAAGGGAAGCAGCAAGCAGTGAGGATGGATTGGGAAGTTAGAGAAACTGGGGAGATGCAGTGGCATAAACCACCTCATTTAGCTTGTTTGCTAAATGTCACTGTGAAGTCTACGCAGAATATTGGACCAAATTTGTGTCTGGTTTAAACTACACTGATGGCTGTTCTTCTATGGCGTACACAATGTTTTAGCAAGATCTAAAAAAATAAATAGCTCCATTTTATTCATATAAATGTGTAAAACATATCCATAAAAGATCCAGTGCCTTCCCCATTAGATAAATGTTATCAGATAGGTCAAGTCTGGAGCCAAAGACCTTGAAAGTATTGATTTAATTTATCTTAAACTGATGCATTTAAAAACAAGTCACCATCTCAATATTCTTGTCAGTTTTTTATTGTTTTTCATCCTAAAGACGAGCACATTTACAGCATACATGGATTGGATGAACTAGGAATATATAAAACACTAACCATATGTTTATGATATATTAATACTGCCCAAAAACAAATAAATAAAAGTATTTAAGTGCATAAAGCCTGGCAAATACAACAGTTTTGGGACAAAACAGTATTGTATTATACAATAATTTTACATATATAAATGAAACAAAAGGCAACTGTGCTGTGGGTGCTTTCACGGAACATACACAGAACATACTTGGCAACATTTTTTTAAACCTTAGTATGTTTTATAATTTAAAAAATGTACTCAAAAAGAACATTAGACAGAACTTCATTTTACAATAATCCTTAATGTCTTTCCTGTGCAACAGAAAAGCTTAAACTCTCATGTGAAGGTTCCTATATGTTTAGTTAAAGTTTCACAGTTTTTCTTTTTCGATGAACTGCTCAAAATCTTACTGTTCAATATGCCCTTTAAGCAAGCCTATTTATGTGCATGTAATAACAATGTTGTATATATAAAATATTAGCCGAACAATGATGCTTTACATGAAGTACATAGAAATTGGAATATTCTCCACAAAATAATGCAGTACTTAAGTTTGGTGTTCCACCGCTTTAAAAAGGTGAGCAAAAAGCATGCACATAAAGAGTTTTGGAATTCTTTTAGATTAGGTGTGTATATAAAATAAATAAAGGTCACTATAATTTAGAGTGGATTTAATTATTAAGAACTCCATAATGCTAGTGAGCAGCTCTAGTAATTGTAGTAACTCTCTTGCATTATTCCCCCTCCAAAACTGAACACAGAGTTCCAGTGTAACAATGTAAGAATTTATAAATATGCTTAACTACATGATTGAAAAATATATGAAACAAACTGATCAACTAAATGTCACCAGTGAGAAACTCTGAGTTCTACAGAGTACAGATTACATAAAAAGAAATGTGGTGTTTAATAATGGAATAGGGATTGCAGATTTAACAGAATGAATGGAATAATATAAATCCAAAGGATTCTTACTGAAAGTTGCTGGGTTTTTTTTTAACGTGTATTTGTTTTACATATTGTCAAAAAACAAACACAGGTTGTTTCATTTGGGATGAACAGAGACAGTGGAGTTCCCAAGGATTGTTTCTGCTATAGCCATGAATTAATTATTCAAAACAGGGACAGGACCATAAATACTTTTTACAAACTTCTAGACATATGCATATCTTACACAGTATTCGCCATTTTGCTATCTTAGTAAGGCTGAAATAATAATAAAAAGCTAGGTCAACAAAACAGTCTAACTGGCACGTGTGACACTGTTAAATGTTGAACGGCAAAAAGCAAAATGTGAAAACTACGGTACTTAAAACCCCCAAATTTATGTGGGAGCAGAATGAACATGATCAATAGAGCAGTGAGAACACAGACGAACACCAGGAAGACAGAGAAAGAAATGAGGAACTGCCACATACATACCTGGCTGTTGCTATTCTATTATGAATAAACTGACCATATTTCCCATTCTGAAGCCTACTTCCTTAAAATCCCAGGGGGAGTGAGCACTTGACTATTGTATATTGGGCTAAATGTGGCTAGGGAAGATTAATCCTGATAAAATCTGGAAATTAATGTTTACATTCATTTTTTAGAATCCATACCCTTTACAGAGACTATTTTCAAGGAGATCTGTTGAACATTTCTTATAAGATGCTTATCTGGTCACCTTAGTCATGAGATGGAATAAGTATGAGGTTTTAACACGTTAACAGTTACTTGTATCAAAATAGGACATTGCTAGATTCACCAGAAATATATGTTACGATAATAATAATCCCTGTGCATTATTCTGACAGAGCTCAGCTGGGCAAAATGCAATGCTAAACAGAAAACAAATTTTTGTTATGGAAGGATTTGGGCAGTTGTGGACATTTATAGACCATCGTTTGGTTAGCAGGTATTGAAAATATCATCAAAAAAATTTTTAGATACTAACACGATTGACCTGAAGTGATATAAAAAGCCATGGAAAAATGCATTACTTAATACACAATACCATGATATTTACTGACTTGCCTGTTATGCTATAAGTTACACTACTGTAATGGGGAGATAAAACTGTATTTGAATTTTATAATATTGTTTGTTAGCATTCACCACTAATCAAATGCAATCACACAAGTGTTTGAAAAATTTAAAAAGTTTCTGAAATCAAATAAGGTGATTGTGGGTCCAATCCTGAGCCCAGTAAAGTCAATGGGAGTTTTGGACTAAGTTGGAGCAGGATAGGACTTCATGTCAGTATCTGGCCTTGTACATTACTAACTCCATGTATGAAAGACAGCATTATATATACAGTAAAACATTTTAAACTCCTGACTTTTGTTTTGACATTCTTTTTTAAAAATTAAACCATTGTTGCTTGATTGTAACAATTCATTCTACACTCATCCGACTGCCCAGGGTCCAATTAATTTACTATTTACAATGTTGAGATTTTATTCTCAGTTTTAAAAAGTATTATGAAAAGCTTACTCTCACGTCAACTCAGTATAAAAAGATGTTATGTGAAACACCTGCCTAAACACCATTCATAAAGTCCTTGACGATCCTGGAGGTACCAAGCTATTTCCATTTAGGTAATTATTCAGTGCTACAGTATTTGTGCATTTTACATACACTGAAGGCTATTTAAATGGGCAGAGAGTCATCAAGCTAAGGTGTCAGAATAACCTTCATAGATTCCAATTCAATAAAGTAACATGCTCAATATAACCTAGTGAAATGTACAAAAATTGGTCATCTGGTCTCGATGACAAATTCATATATTAAACTAGAGTATATCCCTGTGTTTTAATGGAACAGCTAATTACAGGACACAGTATGCTTATGTTTCAACTTTTCCATAAGTTCCTTCTGGAGGCCTGTAATGCTTTGGGAAAGCCTTCAGTTGCAGGGAATTAAATGCATACTTGCGACATCCAACATTCTTCATTGTATTTTCTCTTCGACAACCCTCACTGGGGAAAAAAACAAGCACAAAAAAATGACAGCAGTAAAAAGGAAAATAAATAAATAAAAGACTTAAACTAAGATGAAATGAACTGGTTATTTCATAGCATTAAAAAAAGTTGATTAGTTTCAATGGGTGTTTGTGGATCATTTGCCATTGCAAATATTAAAAATGGTGGATCATTAAACAATGCTATTAAGAAGCACATAGAATGGACACATGCTATGTTTAATTGCTAGTTTTGCATTTCTAAAAAGCAGCAGTGTATCTAATGGAACAAACTTTTATATTTGAGATGGTTTCATGTATTTCAGGATACTTTTACTGTGAAGTTTAAATGCCATTTCATTGCACATGGAATCCAAAAAACCTGCTGAAATAATTTACTAACAAATTAGCAGAATTGTAAGTTGAAAAAGAAAAACTGCTGATCTCTGAACAGAATTTTTAAAATAATTTTATTGTCCCCTGTATGGCAGTATTATCAAAGCTTACTTAAAGAGTGAATACAAAAATAATGACTTTTCAGATAACTCTGCATGCATAAATTAATTTGAAAATTAACAAACTGTACTAGCAGAATCTAAATCCTGAAACGGCAACTTTGTATGGGTGGAAAAAAAGATTGGCTCCATGTACAGTCATCACACAAAACTGTTCAGAGTTTAGATTGCAAACCTAATGTTGCTATGCAGTTGCTCTATACCAGCAGAGGAGGCTCTGTGCTATAATGAAAGCTACCCCAGCTATAAGGCTTCTATATAATGGTTCTGAAATCTACTGCAAAGTTCCTTTGATTGTATGCAAAATCCTTGTTTTCCAAAAACAGACTTACAAAGAGGAAGCACTTTTTTAAAAATGTAGGTTATAAGTTAACTTAGATTCTCACGAGAATGTTTTCTTCTCTCTTTACTAGAGAAGGTAAAAAATGGATAATGATAATGGTTTAATGCTCTAGCTTGATGGTGTAATGTACACACCACCATCTTACGGCTGAAATGCTATATTATTCCCGTTTTAAAGACAGATGAAAAGCAGCATGTAACATACTCCAGATAAACCATAGTGACAATTTAAAAGGTTGGTTTGGGGTTTTTTACCTTTAAAAATCTTCTTCCAACATTGGCTCATGCTCATTGCTGGGCTTATTTGATTTTGATTAATTAAAGTGGTTGTAATTTTATTTGTTGCCTGTTTTAAATGCATTTAGCATTCTTAACTTTGTCTCCTAAAACCACCCTATTTAAAGTTTGAGGACTGCCTACTACAAATGTGCAGTAACTGTTTTTTATAGTATGGATCCCAATATGTACATTACGCCATTATTTTGTGTCTTTACACAAAATACTGCAAAAATTGTTACAGCCAATTAAGTGAGTGAGATATATTGTGAAAATTTCTTGAATATATTTTCATGTCATGGACTTGAATTGCTTCAAAGGAGCCATTAAAATACACTTTCATAAAGGATTTGCTTTCCTTTTCTTGGACAAATTGTTTTTTTAAAATTGTAATTAAAACATTAAGTTTAATTGTGTAATGGTCTATATTATTATGTTCACCACTTTTACAAGACTAGGATAAATTTTGTACAAGGTATGTTTTGTGAAATCATTTGAAAACTCAATCTGCTGAACATTATTGTCTGCTGATCATTATTGTCCTGGTAAAATGTGTGTATCAACATTGTATGTGAAGTTATAAGATTTGGCTGTATAGCATTGTTATACATGTTTCAAGGTTAAGAAAAGCAGGCCCAAGCCAGTTTTTCCAGAGACAAAGACACATTGACACCTCAGCCAAGTGTTAAAGAGCTATCACCTGCTTAAGCAGCCATTCTCCAGCAATGGGAAGGTGTGAATAAGAAATTTACATTCCATCACAGGGACTTGTCAGATCTCATGTCCACAAAAGACTACTTGTTGCCTGCACTCCAGCTGGGGGCAATCCTCAAAGAGGGGAGGGTGATATAAGAATGATGGCTTGGCTACACTTGCAAGTTAAAGTGCATTAAATCAGCAACGGGCTCCCTAACTCCTGAGATGTCCACACTGGCAAGGCACTTAGAGCGACTGGACTATGCAGCTGGAGCGCTCCTGGTAATCCACCTCCACGAGAAGCGTAGAGCTTGCTGTGCCCCGGCTGAAACAACCGGGTGTCAGTGTGGACGACGCGGTGCATTACTGTGCTGTGATTGGCCTTTGGAAATGTCCCATAATCCCCTGAAGTGAAGTGGCCACTCTGGTCATTGCTTTGAACTCGGTTGCAGGCATGCGGATATCCCCTTTCAAAGCTCCGTTCTGACAGCCGGCTGCTAATCTGCTCCGGGACACAGAGCAACCATTACTGTGGAATGCTGCTGCTGTTGCCGAGGCAGGTGTTCGTGTGTGTGTGTGAGAGAGAGAGAGGGGCGGGGGGGGGGAGGGAAAGTCTGCTGCTGTCTGAACTTACAAGACAGCATGCTGACACACTCTCTGCCCCCCAAAACACACGGTCTCTCCCCCCCACATACACACAACACACTCCCTGTCACACTCCACGCCCACACCCTTTTGAAAAGCATGCTGCAGCCACTTGCACACTGGGATAGCTACCTCAATGCACTGCTCTCTGTGGCGTTGCAAGAGCTGCTAATGCGGCTACACCACTGCGCTTGCAGCTGACAGTGTAAATACACGGCAGCATTTTCCCTGCTGCTGTCTCCGAAGGCTGGTTTAACTCCCAGAGCTCTACACCTGCAACTGTAGCCAAGCCCTGAGAGATTGTGGCCTCCCATTTTCCTCTCTCCTCCTTCATCTCTGCTCATAACATCAACGACTCTCAAAGAAGTGAACTAAGGGGGCAGGATCTCACGCTGAAAGTAGACCCAGCCTGTGAAATTTACTGCAGCGTATGGTGAGACAAAACCTTTTGCTTTTAAGTTCACTTAGCTTGTTAAGTTAGGTATTAGCTTGCGTTTTACTCTTATTTTCTTTTGTAACCAATCCTGACTTTTATGCATCATCACTTGTAATCACTTAAAATCTAATCTTTCTGTCGTTAATAAACTTATCTTATTGTTTTATCTTAACCAGTGTGTTTGGATTACAGTGTGTGGGAAGCTCCATTTGGGATAACAAGGCTGGTACATTATCATTTTCCTTTGATGAAATGACAGACTTCCTATGAGAAGGTACTGAGCAGTACAAGATGCACATTTCTGGAGGAACAAGGCTAGGACTAAGAATTTGTGGGTGTCACCCTATATGTAATTCATGAGTGACTGGTCAGAGCACAGATGTAATTTATCTGGGAGTGATTTTGAATACTGAAGGCTGTGAGAGCAGACCAGGAGTGGATGTTCTGACAGCAAAGAAGGGTAAAAGACACCCAAGGCTAGAGAATTAAGCTGTTCAGCAGTCCAGATTGCACCCTGGGTAATGTCACAAAGGGACAGTAGCATGGGACACAAACCAGAAAGTTAGGGTATTCAATGGTAAGTTTAGTACTGTTCAGAATTCATCCCATCATGACTAGTTATTGCACATGTCTGAAGTGAGTCACAGTGATGGCGCTGCAAGGGCTTTTTCCCCCTCCTGTGAACGTGAAGACAAGATATAATACGCTGTCACATATCATCCTCTGTGCCAGATTTTTAACTGCTGTATACCATCGACTTCAATGGAGCTATGTCAGTTTATACCAGCTGAGGATGTGGCTTACTGTTTGACTGGAAACAATGGTGACCAGAAATATTAATTCACGGGTCACTTTTTCTTTGATGACCTAATAGTGAACATAAATCCTTATTTCACCACTGAGATTCCTAGACACAACTGAATGAGTTAGTAACAGCATACTGCACCAACTGGTATCAAGCTTCCTTAATTTTATTATTTTTAGTCCTACCTTTAATATAACCTTAAACATGATCTAAAATATATTTTGATATGTGACCACAAAGGCATAACAATAATTGGTATTTTTACCTTAAATGTAGGGGTTATCTTTACCTTAAATTAATTAAAATAATATCGCACCTTTACCCTAGTATCTGTCAACATTTAATTAAATGAATGTGAAAACTCCTGCCCAAAGGTAACCAGCTGAATTAGAAGGTTACAGTATTGCTCCTTCATGCCACCACCCAAAGTTACTAAAGAGTGTTCTAAAATGCAAAGAATGGAGATCTCGTGCTGCTTAATACTTCTGAACTAATGGCACTTATGTTTATTACGCGGTCATTGATATGACATAACAGCCATCTCCTCATTAGAGATCCTACGCAAGGGTTTGGATCGAGCAAGGTGTCAAGTACTCCTATGAAGTGCTGAGCATCCTCAACTGAGCATCCGCTGAGTTCATTGGGAGTTCAGGCACTTGGCACTGTGCAAGACTGAGACCGTTGTAAAGAACCAGAATCTTAACTTAATTATGTGATAGTTTTTGTGAAGAATTAATTTCTTCTGGTTGAGATCTGTTTGCAGCATGCAGTAAACTTTTCAGTTCTGGAGACCTGAGTTTAAATATAGGCTAGGTCACAAACAAAGGATGAAATCTACGCCCAAAGAAATGAAATTGAATTAAGTAGGCCTAGGGTTTCACCCAAAGTAAGACTAATCGGCTTCTTAAATTAGAGTTCGATTTTGCAAGATGATGAGCATGTTGGCCCCAATCCAGCAAAGCATTTAAACTTGCTTAATTTTAAGCACATGAATAGTCCCACTGACTTCTATGGGACTAGTCATGTTCAAAGTTAAGCACATACCTGTTAGATTGGGCTAGTGTGCTCAGCACTTTGCCGGATCAAGGCCTTTGTCCATACTGGATGTTTATTCACATAATAAAAACACAGAATTTGGCACAAAAGGCAGGCCGTTCAGGGGACAAATAAGGCTGGAATCAGAAGTGTGTGAAGATCAGGGCTTAGATGCAGTGGTAGGATAATTTATACCTGCCACCAATTAGCTTTGTATTTTCTATTGCTGGCATGCCATGGCTTCAATTTCATTAGCAATAAGCTTTCCCAGACTCACTCCAGTATGTTTTTATAAAAATGAAATATAAATTTAAATAAATAGACTCACCGTTTTTTAAAAAAAACATAAGAGGGTATCTGGGGTGAGGGAGGGGATGGAAACCAGGAGACATTGTACTATACAATTTGATTTGGTGAAGACAAAGAAAATATAGCCATGTACTTTCTGATTTTGTTATAACTGGAAATTAAACATTTCCTGAATTTAAGAGTCTATTCTAACCTCAAAATTACATAGCTGCTTTTTCATCTTGCATTATTACTGGTCAGAAATGCTTCTAAAACATTATAATGAATGTATCAAAGTTACAGCTATCTAGGCTTTCTGAATGCTGCTATGTGCCTATTTGAACGAATTATAATAATAATGATAGAAATTACATATTAATTCACTGTCATCTATTTACCTACCTAGGTCCTTATGTGGCTCCCATAACCATAATATCTGTGCACCTAGCAAATATTTAAGAATAGAAATAACAGTAATACTTTGTCTATTGTCACTGCACAAAACCCAAATGCTTTGGCTTTGTAGTTCAGTGTAACCATGCTAAGGGAGCTAACTGATATACCTCTTTTCTTGCCTGGTATATTAAATGTCAACATAATTAACTTATAAGTAATTATCCTGATTCAGTATTCTCTTTTTTTATAATTTAAAAATGGACCATCTTTCCCCAAGGAAGCATAAATGGACAATTGATCACTATCAGTCTATTTTTACTACATACTCCTTTTCTGAGAGTCATTCACTTAAATAGGTTACAAAAATGTATACCTGTAAACATAATGGAATAATATTGCATGCAGTACACTGCAATTCAAGGGTTTTTTTTTAGTGGGTACAGTATATGCTACTGAAATAGATTTAAACATGAGAAAGGAACAAGACTATGGGTTCTGCGAACTGTTTACTACTGTAATTTAGCGATTATGCTTTGAAATGGAAGTAGAAAGGTGTCAGATTTGTTTATCTAGGTACATCTGTTATAAACCCCACCTATTTATTTTAAATTTTTCTCTTCATACCTCATAAAAATGAAAGGCAAGGTTAGCATACACTTAAAGATTATACAAAAAGATACAAATTCTTTTCAGACAGAGTTCCTTTCTCTGGAATACATGAAACAAGTAACACAAAACTGTATATATGAGAGAGACTCTTAGATCTGAAGGTAAGAGAAATATTTGGTAAGAGAAACTGATCTTCAGGCCAGCTAAAGTAACGAGGTAACAGCCAACTTCAGACTATGTTACAAGCACTGAAAGCATAACAATGGTTTAAACTTCCAATACAATTCCTCTTTGATAAAATAATTTGATGTATATTTACACTTTAGTACAATATAAACGTAAAATTGTAAGGCATAATAATAATTCTTGGCAGACATTGCTATGACACATTCCTTTGTCCAGCAGGTATCAGGTGGCAATACATATTTAAGCACTTTTATCTATTTTTGTTTTTTTAAGCTTGTCTTCATTTGCAACGTAATCGGGCCACCAGGTATGCTACACTCAGAAACAGCCACACAATCAGTAAATTGGGGCTCAGAGCTAGTAAAGGAAAAGAGTAGAGGAGGCTGGGGTCTAGCCCGAAATCTCGGATGGGCACCAAGCCACTCAAGTTCTTCTGGGTGACTACCTCCCGTGTTCCAATGCTGTGAAAAGGAAGAAGTTTGGGAGAAGGGAAAATAAAACAGAAAGGAAAGCAGACATGCAACAAATGTATCAAAAGAGATGGGAAAACAAGGTGACCAAGAAGGGAAATGAAAAACATGGAAGAAGCCACAACAAAATTAAAACATGGAGTAAAGGAAGAGTGGAGTAATGCCAAAAAAATCACCACAATTACAGATAAAAAGAGAGAGAAAGAGAATAAAAAGAGAAAAATAAGAAAAAATACTGTCGTCTACTGAAAAGAAATACATGTAGGTTGAACAAGAATGGTTTTCCATGTTCATTTTCTCAATTGGCCAAGCAATATTCCATGCTGCCCTGCCATGCTTCCACATGCTGCAAAGAAATGGAGCTCCGAAAAGCAACCTGAACATGAATAACCATTGTAATATTTGACCATTTCAAACATGCTTCAATATGAGTTGCAGTGAATTAATTCAACAGCCTCTGATCTGTCTGTTACAATGCAACAGATCAGATATTGTGCTTCAAAATGAATTCTACTTGTTCTCAAAATGCTTTTCAACACACACATTTGGGCAGTGTTTGATTTATGCAACTGTGGACATGGGCAATGGGGGAATCCCCAGGTCTCAGAATAATCATCTCAGAATGGACCCTCACTGCCCAGACTGTTTTTGAGCAAAGAGGGCCAACAGCAGAGAACACCTGTCCAGGTTAGCTGAGGTTTCTCAGCCCAGCTCTTTCTTTTGGATCACTAGTCTGTTCTTACTACTGTCCTTTTTCAAAGCGCAAAGCCACAAACACCTGCAAGTTTGGGACCTAATCTTGTGAGTAACAAGTGCCTCTGTGCAAGATGCTAAGCAAACTCAACTCTCTTTGGCAGCTAGTAAGATCTCAGAAACTTCCTGGAGGTCCCTCAGGTAAGCAGGAATGAGATGGACAGAGGAATATCTCTGTCTCCCCAACCCTTAGAAAGAAAGTGGGCACAGGAACATACCCACAGTAGCTTCCCCTGCCTGGCCTGCTACTGGTGAAGAATGGTGGTGGATTGAGGAGGAGTGGTATATGTGAAGTTAAGGTACAAAAAGGTGAACGTATTTGGGATAAGTGGGTGGGAATCAATATGTACTGGGGGGCAAAATAAATGGAGGGAGAATGCTGGGGAGTGGATGAAGGGAATGTAAATGGGTTTGAGTGTGAGTAGTGGAGGCAGTGAATGGAGAGCTAGAGCTGAATGGAAAATGTGATCAGTGTTAGAGAGAGATTAGACTGAATGGGTTGGGTGAGGGACAAGGAAAAGAGTTTTGATCTTGAAAGATGAGAGGAGAAGAAACAGAATACGGGGAAGGAGAGAGAGAGAGAACACAACATGAGGGTAAAGAAGAAGGAGGGAGGGAAGAAGCAGCACTGAAAGTGACAGGAAGACATACATCAAGGTTGAAAAACAGAGAACGGAAAACGAAGAGAAGGATGGGAAAAGGAAAAGAAAAAACAAAAGCACAGGAGATGTAGGGCTTGTCTACTCTTGAAATGATACAGCGGCATGGCTGCACCACTGCAGTTGCGCCACTTCAGCAGAAACGCTACCTATGCTGACAGGAGGGATTCTCCTGTCGGCCTAGGTAATCCACTGCCCCGAGAGGCAGTAGCTAGGTTGACAGAAAAATTCTTTCATCGACTTAGCGCTGCCTATACTGGGGATTAGGTCAGTTTAACTACACCACTCATGGATGTGGATTTTTCACTTTCCTGAGCAACATAATTAAGCTGATTTAATTTTCTAGGGTAGGCCAGGCCATAGGAAGTCACCTCTTTACCAACTCACGTAATATAAAACTGAATACCACAGGCATCCAGGTCAGTTACATTTATCCCAGGCTCATGCAGACACTCCTAAAGAGCAAAAAATGCTACATTAGGAACATACTAGATTGCGCCTAATAGTATGTATTTCATTTGACAAAGTGAAATGCTCATAGTGAGAATAACTTTACAAAGGAAAGAGAAATGGAGGAGGAAAGTTCCTCACTAATCTGGCACTTGAATGTGACCTAAGGCTAACTGCAAAATTGCACTTTAAAAACAGATCCATTTCCCTCCATGTTATCCGATGGATAGTATCACTGAAAAGATCCAACTTAGCTATACTAAAAAGGAACTATACTGCTGACGGTGATTAGATCCAAATACCTTGGATGACAGTCAGACTTCGGATCTGGAGGTGTCTGGCTTTATTGGCCTTTTGTTTGCTATTGTGTACAGAATTTCTGCTATATAGTACTTTGTAACATTATTACTACTTAAGGTGCTGTGTCAAGATACCTCAGGTTCTAACATCAAGGGATTGCACAGGTTTCATACATAGCATGAATGAGTCCACTATTACAAAACCATTAAACTAAGTGAGAAAAAGAAAGACTACTGACAACCAATCAAATCTAGGAGTGAAATCATTTAAAAAACAAAATTTACCAGAGTAAGAGGCTGTATCATGTGAAGTATTTTCTTGTAGGCAATTGAAGATTAAGAAAGGGTCAAATAGCAAAAACATACAGAAAGGATAAGAGAATTGAACACTTTAGAGAATTTGGTGAGAAGACACACAGTACAATACGTTCAGTAAGAGTGAATGTCAAAAACAGGACTCAACAGCATTGCTGAACTACATTAATAGAGACTAAAACTGGATTTCTTATCCTTTCTTTTGGTATGTGAAATACGGAGTTTTCCAGCAGTGCTTGAAACAAGGCATTGAACAACAATAAACAGATATTTTTTTTTAGTATTTAACTCTGCAAACATGTCTGCTGCTTCAGAATACAGAACATTGTTAAATTGATGAAAACAGAACACTGACAGGTTTGATGGGGTTTGGTTGCTGTATCATGAAACACTCATAATGACAATTTGCCCAGTGAGCAAACTGTTTCACTGCTAAGGAGTAAGCATAGCAAACCAGTGCAACCTGCAGATGCGAACCCTTCACATAAGAAAGAACAGAAAGGTCATCTCTGAGAAAACCTCCTGATCAAAAACTAAATTAAAAAGATAGCACCATAATGGCAGCCAAGGGTATGTCACAATCATTGTGACTTTCAAGGGGGCATTAGTCTTCTATGCTCAACTGGTAGCTCAGCACTGACAGTCTGTTTGAAAGTTCTCTCTTATGTGCTTCTCTGAACACTTCCAATACATTGTCGAAAACTAAGGTTACAAATTGTTTCTTTGCCCCTTAAAGAGCACGTTGTGCAAATTTGGCAATAATCAATTTTACTTTGCACAGGTCAAGGAATTTAAGATTGAAAGAGAGACAGTCTGACAGCCAGCTATAGCCTGTGGGGTTTATTTTACTTTATTTTTTGATGGAACTGATCCTTTCCCAAAGAGAGACAACCACTCATCTGCAGTTTACATGGATCCTGAATTAGGAATAAGTGACAAGTGAGCAGTCCAACTCTTACCTCCTCATGCACTCCAGTGCCTGGGTGAAGACCTGAGGAGCCATTCCATGTTCATGCTGCAGGATCAAACACTGCTCTAGAGTCACTGACATGGCTGTCCTGTCCTTGGCACTTTTACAACTTGTAAATCGAACACCATTTAGTCTCCGGCATATCTAGAAGTGGGATACACAATTCATTATTTCTTCTTTGTGGGAAACACTCTGGCTAAGAGAACACACTTATTTTCCCTCTCAAATTGCATTTTGCACCAGCTCACACTTTAGATCTCCGATGTCAAAGTCTTAGTATTAGAGGCAGCGTGATGGAACCACTGTACCTTTAATTACTGGTGTTGTGGGAAAAAGTTATTTTGGAAAGACATTTCACCAAGATGGTAATAAGATTTGTCTTTAATTTTGGACAGAGCTTTTAGATAGTGTTTTACATTTTTAATCTAGTGATTTCTGACATCTGCTTGTCAGACTGGTCTCTTATTCTATAGGCCAGAGGAGAATGGTGAGATTCTCTATGTGGAAAGACATCTTCCAACCCTTCCACCAAAACACCCTCTAATAGCTGTGTGAAGAATTTATTGGATTTAAAAGTGGATACTTTCCTTTCCCACCTTAGAGATTTGGGTAGGGGCCGCTTAAAAATTTACTTGCAAGACAACTGGGAAATTTGGAAATATAGGTTATAAAAATAAACTTGAAAGAAGAAAGGGGAGTATATACTGTACATGTACAAAACAGACTGTCAGAGCATGGCAATAATCAGAATGATAAATACCTCAGCAGCTTGCCAAAGAATATCAACATTCTTATTTTTTCTTGCATGTACATTCTGTCCCAAAAACCTTAACAGTTCAGGCAGGCACGTCTGACTACGAGATCGAGGTAGGCCTACAAAATAAAAACAACTCCTACTCATTAGTGGCCATTGGTTACACAATGATAACTTCTCAGGGCTGAGCTGAACTGTTACATGTACCAGCTAGAACCTCAGCCATGTTCTCCTCAACTCATCAGAGCTTTACAACTCTGAACTACTTAGCACTATTAAACAGCCCAAATTAAAGCTTCATTTAAAGCTAAACTAAACTGCAATATTTACAGTATATTCAGAGGATTTCAGTCTCTGGGAACTCAGAATATGACTGCAAAGTAATCACACAGGAAAACAGGATCAGTTTACTATCCTATATGTTGGGTGTCATATTTCCCCCCTCAAGAGGCCATAGTGGATTGCACCTGTCCCTGCAATAACTCTGGAAATCTCATTTTACTTTCTGCCCTCCCTTCAATGTCCAACATCACAGCATCCACAAACTTTCAGATTCCTGTCAGCATTATTCAGGTGGTCAGAGAAGTCATTACTGAGTGATGTCCCTGCAGGACTCAGCATTCTGTGGATTGTTTATTAATACTGAACTCAAATTAATTAAGGTCTTTGATTAAACTCCTACTGAAGGAAACTGACAGCCCTTCAAAATGCCATGGAAATTTCAATGGTCACCTCTCTTTATAATCCAAGTGTTATATATTATTTAGTACACAAGTATCAAGGTCCTGTACAGCAATTATTACATAGTAACGACATTGTACACATCTTAAAGCTGCAACTGGATAAATGAGGTGATATATACTGTTAGAGAATTATTATCTGACAAAATAACATGCTGTGAACCATGTGATTCAGTTTTTGGACCACGGCTCTTCTCTCAGATGGTATCAGGGCACCAGCAAGCCATGAGAATAGCTACTCTTAATGGTCTGCCCTGCTGGCTCCCTACACAGAGAGATTGCCTGCTGTGAGGAGGGTGTACATTCCAAATGTTTCTCAACAGGCCAAGAGGATAAAATAGAGGAGAAACACACTTCATATCCTCTCTCTCCAGCCAGGAGTAATTCATGCACTTGAAATCCTGAGGTGCTTAGATCTTACAAGTCTGGAGGGTCCTGCAGGAAGTTTCTTCTGGCAATAGGAGAAAAGCAGAGAAGTTGCTTTTGGGAGGCATTGACCCTGGTTGACTCCTCCTGAGTCTCCATTTAAGTAATCTGTGTCTCCCAGAGCACTTTTTCCCTTGAACAAAGGACCAGCAGTCTCACCAACGGCCATTCGTCCTTTGCACTTATGTAGTTGCTGATACCAACCATCTGCTTTGCAGCCCGACATCAGCTGGGGAAATTGTTAGACACTCTCCTTGCTCTGCATGAGTTGGACATGGGTTCATGGAGAATAGTGCCTGTTTCAGCTTGTAACCCTACTCAAATAATGCCACTCTGTGCTTGGAATAGAAGCAGGAAGAGAACTGCTCTGACTTCCTTCCCTCCTGTAAGCATACATCTGGTTTTATCCCAGCTTTTCATAGGATGTCCCAGAAACTTTTTCTGAGGCACCTGAAATGTCCCAATTTTTCACATCACTAATCAGAGTATCTGGTTAATGTATAATCACAAAACATTTGTTCAAGATGTATTGTAATACCAAGCAGAATTCATTCCTGGTAAACACAGAGCAAACACTCCAGTGGCAGGAAATCCAGTGTGATGAATGGTACTTGGAGTGAAGAGAAAAGCCAAATGGGTATAGACACTATCAAAGCTGTTCTTTCGCTCAAAGTACATATTAGTGACACTTTTTCAATGTTTGTTACAAATTATACCTGGTAGGACACGCGCACAACTGCTGCAAATTATACCTGGAAGGACACGCACACAACTGCTGCGAATTATACCTGGCAGGACACGCACAGTTCGAATCTAGGCTGAGGCACATGAACGAAGTCCACAACTGCAGAGTTCCCAAAAAACACCAAGTTTATTACGCTCGAGCGCGGTGCCTCCCTGCTAGCCAGGAGGGGACCCCGAATACAGATTATACAAAGGTTATATACCTCTTAGCAAAGCATGTTGCCCTCGTGCATCAGAAACCTTAGCCAATAAACAAACCCTTTTCTCATCTACCACCTATCCCTGCTTGGTGCATTCCTCGTGCTAAACTAGTATGTTAATTACACAGCATGGTCCTAAAGCAATGCATCAGTAACTTTTATTATCAGGATGGGAGGCCTCACATCAAAGGCCAGGAGATAGGGAGTTAGGGACAGACAAAGAACAGATACCGGGAGTCAAGGCAGGCTGGAGACAAGGAAGAGGATTTTCACAGGAATGCAGTATCTAAGGAACACTCCTCCTGGAGCATGATGTGCTTGCTTTTAGACAATGGTGGGCCCTAAACCAAAATGGAATCACATGTGCTAACTTTTCCTTAACAAAGTTTCAAGATAAATTTACTCAGAACATTAAGTTACTGTACGAAAGCTTCTAGTGCAGAAAATATGTACATGTTGGTATTGAGGTGGAAGCTGGAAGTATAGCACCAGACACCACTTTTTACAATAAGATGTACTTTTGTCATTTGAATGACTATTTCACCATGCTAAAGACACCATCAAAGAGGTGTCCCAGGGTTTTAATTCAGAAAGTATCATACCTCCTTCCAGCTCCACAAAGGACACAAACAAGAGACGTGTAGGAGAGGAAGACACTCTGAAGGTAAGAGGAGGGACAATGAAAAAAAGATGGAGCTGCAGTGAGTATCAGAAAGAGACTAGGGAAGATCAGAAGAAGATAAAGACTGGTGGACAACAGGACACGGTCTGTTCTTCCTAGCTTAGTTCGTCTCTCACAGGGGCACGAAAACAGACTGTAGGATAAGGAATGCTCAGGAAAGAAAGAGTGAGAGCTAGCAAAGCAAGAGACAAGAGACAGAATTAAATGAGCCAAGGGAGAGAGAAGGGAGAGGAGTGAACAAAACAGAGAGGACAGAATTGGAGAGGGAAGAAAAAATGATTTGAATAATTCCTCACATAGACAAGAAAATAAAGAAGAATGAAGAGAGAGGAAAAACAGAAGGAGACTGAAAGTTAATTATATTATTTAACATGTGGCACCAAACTATTACATTAAAATCAAATGTAGTTTTTGTAGGTGAAGTCGTCACAGAATGTGATTACGCGGGATTAATGGGAACTTGGAGACCAGGGGCCAGATTCTGTTCTCAACTGCACCAGGATAAATCCAGTATAATTGAGAATGCAATCTGGCCTCTGACTGTGATTAAAAAGGTGGGCAGTGTCCCATATTCCTCTGTGCAAAGGAGGAAGGGAATAACATGCCTTAGTTTGGGGAAGGAGGGATCTCCCTGGCATTGTTACCGGCCTTTCAAATGCTTATGTGTTTGTTTCTGTGTATGTATGTGTCTGATGCAAATCCCATAAATGTGGTTTGGAGCCCACTGGTTTTTGTGTATGAGGAAAGGTTGTGACTTCAGAGTTGTGCCAACTGATTTCTATCTTATTTTGTGGTCCCGTGCAAAGTCCCTGCCTCCAGATAAAAGAAAAGGAAAAATGTACAAGAAGTTTGCCCTCATGCAGAGTGGAATTTTGACTTGTAGCTTCCATACCTGCTCTAGCAGCTGGTTCTCCACTCTTTAAAGCAACCTCACTGGCTACAAATGCTAACATTTCACAGGAGCTTAAAAGGAAAGGCAGGAGGGATGGACTGTGTCCAGGGTGTGGTGTCTCGATCTCACAACAGACCATCATGCATGTGAAGAATACTACCATAGCAGCAGGCAGAGTTTCTGCCATGGTACCAGCTGTGAAAATATTCACTCGTCTAATTTTCCCCCAGCAGTCATATATTTTATAAGTAAATATACCACTCAGTGAAGGATAAAAATTGAATCAGAGTGAGCCTCAAATCATTTTATACAACACTATTTAACTCTGCAATTGCAACACATAGTTTCATCACTGCTCTGATGCCATTGATACTGCAGTAGTTTCAACATTTAATTTGATACAAACTAGTCAGCTATTTAAATGAAAAATACTGTATTAGGTCTACCTGCTATAAGTTACTGAGTACTTACAATCATCAGGCAAAACTTCCTTGAACTGCTCAAAATAGGAATTCAACCGAACTAAACTCTCCATATTAATTATTTCTTGTAACGACGTGTCTCCAAACCTTTAAAGATGAGAAAAGGGAACAACATTAGCCCAGAGATACCTTTACTCCTTTTCTTTTCTGATATTTAAGCATGAGAGGGTGACAAAGATTCAGCCTGTGAAAATCCTGAAAGTTCAAACCTCTACTCAGACAGTGAGTACAGTACACAAAGATAAAGAGATTTATTCCAGGAATAAAATTATATGTAGGTGCATACACACACGCACACACAGGTTATGGCAGTTAATACTTAAAATCTTGGTTTCTCTATCTTTCAATATTAAAAGCCCATTTATTTAGAAATTTCAAGTTAATTTTGATTGGGAAAACACCATCTGAAACTTTTGCTGAGAACTTTTGCCCTGTTGTTTTGCCAGAGACAGGTAAAAGGGGTACAAAACAACGACGATCAGGACTAAGGAGAAGGCTGTAGTCACTGATCCAAAGATATGTGACTGAGAAACATGCTTTTATTTATCCAGCATTCATTTTCTTTTATGACAATAATGCAAGGTATTCCATCATCGCAGAAATGTATTTCCAGCAGGGTAAAAGATTATCTAGCATCATTTAAGGTTGAATTTTTGTGATTGGATATGTACTTCTCTGCTAGGGTTTGCTGCTCATTAATTCCCACGTTGAAAAGAACAGGCTGAACTCTCAGTAACATGCCGCTCTGAATTTCCCGGGGCAACGAATCAAACAAGGCGCTTGGCAAAGGAATCCTCACATTAAATCCATCACTTCAAACAAACAAATGGAAAATATTACAACTGAGACATTTGCTTACTGACCTGTATTTTTAAAAATGTGACGCTTCTTTTTCAAAGAATAATAGCTGAACATACAGCAAATTATTAATAGGGTATCAAAGACACGCTAGTGCTTTTAAGCTTCGTACTGATTAGAAAAGAAAGCAATTTAAAAACTGCAGCACTTAGCTTACGTCCTGATGTGTTTATCTTTTGTATTTTATCTGTTTACCTCACTGTCAAAAATTAGTTTTCACTTAATTTAGTACTGCAGAGCGCACACAGCTCTGGGAGAACAAGCTGGATGTTAGTGAGCCTCACACAACATCAACAGTCTGGTAATTTTGATTTCAAAAATCTTTATTACTAATGATGATACAGAAGCAAGAAGAACCCAATTGACTTACAAGCCCCAGGTTGAATTTGCAGGACTGCTGTTTATGGATTGGAGGGTGGGGTACATGTCAAATGGGCAATTTGTTAGGGAGGACAATGAAAGAACAAATATGGAATTTTTACAGCATTTTTCTGACCACAATGGTAATTTAAAAAGCTTTCAAGCACTGCGCTAAGGAGCTTAAGAAAATATTGCATTAAAAAAGTCAGTCTGTCTTACATTGGATGGAGGGGAAAGAGCATTGTTTAGACCAAATTTGTAATTTTTAGTGGACAAAAGCAGAACACACAAACAGCAATTTCCCCTCAACATAAAGCTAACACAAAAATTACAATTTGGTTTTAGAAATGATGCTTCATTTTCTGTAGTCTAACTGAAGGTGAAAAGACACGCTTATGTCTATATTTAATGTCCCCAATATCTTGTTTTGCCCTTGTGTTGGTTTAAAATAACATTATTTCCTGTATTTTTCTTCTCTTATTGAACTAAAAGTACATCAGTTAAAATCTTAACTAAATTGCAAAGAAACACATTCAGTTCAGCGAAGGTCCTGCCCTTCCCTAGCTAAAGCCCCGATCTCGATACCAGCTCCCTATGGGCAGATCCCTGCATTTGTGCAGAGTCCTGCTGATTGCAATGGGACTCCGCATGGATGCAAGGGTATGCTGGTATTGTGCCAGGAGCAGGACTGCGGTGTAACTGACTAGAGGGCAGGTTGCAGTGTCTGATTCAATGTGTTGTCCTGGCGGTGTGAAAGCTTTGCTATTCTCACCAGAATAATGCTGTAACAAATCCTAGTGCATATTGGAGAACAGCCTTTTGTTAATTCAAATAGACTTTTTATTTTTTTATCTTTTTAAGATGAGACTTCAAAAATGCTTAAAACCCTTGTGATTATGAAAAGCCAGGACAACTTAATATTTACACTTGATAACAAGTTTGTCATTTTTCTGGCTTCATCTTCTGATGCACTTATCAGTTTAGCTGTTAAATTTTTACTATTGCTATATTTTACTATCAAGACCAGCTTCAAAATCATTTGGTTTGAAATGTTGGGATTGTAAAATATATCCAGATTTTGGCTGTTTTCCACCTGAGGTTCAAGTATATTTTTATCTTTCCTTCTTCAAGTCCCACTGCCCCCCTTCTCCTCCGTTCGGGGTGTGGGTTTTTTGTTTTTTTGGTTTTTTTTACCGATTTCCTGTAATGACTGGCAGCATGTCAGCAGATGCATTTGATGTGGCCTGAGTTACTTTAAAGGTTACATTTCTCAAATCCATTATTCCCAAATTCATGTCCTCCAGCATTGCCAGCTCTTCACCTAAATCAAGGAGCGGAAAAGTGGATTGCAGTAATTACTTTCCATGAATAAACAATTTTCTCTTATCCAGTCTCATATACATACTTGATATGATTGGGGTTCACCAGCATTATGAAGAAATTAGGAGACCCTTATCCTTCAGCTGGATCTACCTGGATAGCCCCTTGCCTCCATGCTAAAAACCTTTGACATTAATGAGCCTCTCACAAACATAAAGATAAATAAACGTTGATCTGATTGCAAGACTGGAGTCTTAACTGGCTTTATGAATCTTGGTAAAGATGGAAAACATATGCATGGCTACAACCTTAAAGTATACTTCATATTCTTTTTCCATTGTTAAATAATGTTAGCAAATGCTTCAGAGGCTGGTCATATCCATAACCACGGTATTCTTTCTATTTGTCATCAGCTCAAAAAGCATTAATTCCATACTGCACAGTAGTATGAGTGGATACTGGATTTATTCATAGAGTCATAACTCCTAATACCGCTTCAGTCTCTCTTTCTATTATGTATTTAAGGAGGTTCAAGAAAGTGCAAATTGTATTTTTTGCAAGTAGTTCCTCTTAACATGGTGGAGTTTAATTCCATTTCTCTTCAGAAAAGAAGAAGTATGATCAAGTAACCACAATCTTTTATGTTATGAAATATAAATCATTTAAATGAAAGAAATACAAAGCTTCTATTTCAGGAGCTGACTAAATATTTAAACAATAATTTTGTTTTATGGTTCAGTTCAAAATTCTTTTTTGTTGCTGAACTGCAAATTACTCCAAATCCTGCACACTCATTTTGCAACTGTGGTCTATATTAAGCTGAACTTGTCAATTCATAAATAATGTCACCCGCCTTGACCCATGTAGAGTGATTTTACCATATGTGCTCAAAAGGCTTTCAAACTGCGCCAGCAGACCAATGGTGTAGAGCTGCCTTAGGAATCCATCATCATGCAGGCAGTTCCTCAACTTGATAATGAAACCGCAAATAAGAGCTGTCAGCTACAGAAGAGAAGAAATACAAAAGTAAAATAACTCTAGATAATATGTCTCTCTAATCCAAAATGAAAGCATCGTAATATCTAAGAGATGCTGTAACAAGCTGTCAAACTGATACTCTTTCTTTAAAAGTGACACTCCTTCCTCACAGTTAAAGAGAAATATTAATAAAAAATGGGAAATATTTTATTTGATTTACAGGGATTCCTGTTGCCTTCAGGTCTATTAGTTTTGTTCACATGACCAGTTGTATTAGAATCTAGGTTTTATTAATCAATCTTCAAGATTTCCTTGGAAAACAATTTCAATTACAGGTATAAAAGACATAACTAGTTTTAACTCTGAAACTTAGATTTAATATTAATAACAGATATAATTCCACTGACATTTTAAAAAAAGTTTAAAGGCTACAATGCTTGTTTTTATTATGCAAACATTTCTCTATAGTGTTGTGAACCACAGAACACCTGCTGACTTCAGTGGAAGCAGCTGGTGCTGAGCACTTCTCAGGATCAGGTCCCAGTACTTTGGTGGAGTCTTAATTCCGTGTTTGTAACAACACAGTCATTTCCAAGGCAAGTGACTGATGCCACTAACACAGGATTATGACTTCACTGCAAAATTAAGCCGAAGGAAATAAGTTTGATTTATGAGGGGGACTTTTTTTTAATTCAAAACAGATCTTGTTAACAGCAGCAAGTGGTTTACAGAAATTGCCCATATTATCAATTGCTTTTTGTATAAAATAGTCTCTGAATTGATCCCCATATGAAAATTCCTTGGGGGATCATTTAGGCTGAAAGAAGATGGCTAAGGGCTGTTTGAACTATTTAAACTAGGTAATGGTTACTGTAAAATTAAACTTGATGATTTGAGGTTATTAGACAAAGTATAACTAGAGCACCAAGATTTAAAATCATAAGGAGTATCTGTAAGGAGAATTTGAGTACGTTTTTTTCTATGGCGTGTAGTGAGTTAGCAGAATGAACCTCCAATTTAGCTGATGTCAAGTAGCACTGATGTGTTTAAGCAAAGACTGTGTGACTATGAGAGGGCATAGAATAATCTACTTGCCTACTCGCCAATGGCAAATTGTCAGCTTTCCCTGGTGAACAGGAGGAAAGTAAGTATAAATTACTCAAAATTTAAGCTTTAATTTAAAATATTATGGCACCCAATTGTAGCAAATGTGAACCAATACTCAGACTTCTGAAACTGAACCCTAGAGGAAATATCTATCCGACACAGCAGAGAGATGGCTCCAGCACCTGTGCTGCAGCTCCTGCTAAGAGCTATGCCAAGCGGCAGCTGAGTGAAAACTGAAAAGGAGGACTTGTGGCACCTTAGAGACTAACCAATTTATTAGAGCATAAGCTTTCGTGAGCTACAGCTCACTTCCTCAGATGCATATCGTGGAAACTGCAGCAGGCTTTATATATACACAGAGAATATGAAACAATACCTATTCCCACCCCACTGTCCTGTAGCTCACGAAAGCTTATGCTCTAATAAATTGGTTAGTCTCTAAGGTGCCACAAGTCCTCCTTTTCTTTTTGCGAATACAGACTAACACGGCTGCTACTCTGAAACCTGAGTGAAAACTGACTCCCATCAAGTTTTCATTTCTACTATTCAAAACCCCAAGAGCAACAGTAAAACTAACAATAACCAAGTCAGTTTCACTCTGCTGTTGTTTGGGAAAGCTAGGAGAAACAGCAGAGATGGGCTCTGGAGCTATTCACAGGAGGAGGAGACCCTGGAAAACGGAAGCCTGAGGAGGAGGGCAGAAGGCACAGAGTAGTCAGGAGGCTATGGGCAAATCTACACTGCAGTGCTACATTGGCGCAGCTGCACCGCTGTACCACATCTGGCGAAGACACACTATGCCGACAGAAGAGCGCTCTCCCATCAGCATAATTATTCCACCTTAGCGAGAAGCAGAAGCGATGTCAGTGGGAGACGCTCTCCCCCGACATAGCACTGGTGTGGATAGTGTTTAGGTCAATCTAATGTGCGTTGATCGGGGATGTCTTTTTCACACCCTTGAGTGATGTAAGTTAGATCTACTTACACGGTAGTGTAGACTGGCCCTATCAGGTGCGAGAAGAGAGTGCGAAAGTTCCTTCTGTCTTTCAGCAGACAGACATGTGGGAAGCCCTTTAAATTTATCAGACATCTTCTAGTCAGAGGCAGACAGAAAAGTCTGAGCCCCCAAGCGGTTCCAGGGACAGCACTTGAGTAGAAATCCCAGCACCCTTACCTTTCCAACCAGCTGGGGTTGGGAGCTGGACTTCTCTCCAGGGAATTACTCTCAAGCCATGTTTACACTGCAGTCAGAAGTGTGACTGCAGCTCAGATACACATAGCCACTCTAGCTTAATCTAACTATCTCACTAAAAATAGCAGCGAAGACACAGCAGCACTGGCTGCAATGCATGCAACATGAGCGCATGGCCAGGGGACCCAGGAGGGCTTGTAATAGCCCATGAAGCCATGACTTCACTGCTATTTTTAGCTGTGCTAGCTAGGTAGTGCATGTATGCCTGCCTAAACTTCAAATTACACCTTCAAGAATGGCATAGACATAGCCTTAGACCTTGTTGGTTCTCTCCTCCTCAAATCCTGCCACTGATATCTGATACATTTTGTAGCCCTGCTTTAAGTAACATATTAAAAATGATATTTGTCAGTTTTGCACTTAATGCAGGCAATAATCTATTGCAGGCCATGAAGAAATGTTTTGCTGATCATGAACATGAAATATATGCCAGAATGTGGGTAAAAGAGAGCAGGGGACATACAATTCTCCCCCAAGGAGTTCAGTCACAAATTTAATTAACTCATTTTTTTAATGAGCGTCATCAGCATGGAAGCATGTCCTCTGGAATGGCGGCTGAAGCATGAAGGAGCACACGAATGGTTAGCATATCGGGCACGTAAATATTTTGCAATGCCAGCTACAAAAGTGCCAGACAAATGCCTGTTCTCACTTTCTGGTGACATTGTAAATAAGAAGAGGGCAGCATTATCTCCTGTAAATGTAAACAAACTTGTTGGTCTTAGCGATTGGCTGAACAAGAAGTAGGACTGAGTGGACCTATAGGCTCTGAAGTTTTACACTGTTTTGTTTTTTTGAGTGCAGTTATGTAACAAAAAAATCTACATTTGTAAGTTGCATTTTCCAGACAAAGAGATTGATTGCACTACAGTACTTGTATGAGGTAAACTGAAAAATACTATTTCTTTTATCATTTTACAGTGCAAATATTTGTAATAAAAATAATATACACTTTGATTTCAATGACAACACAGAATACAATATATAAGAAAATTTAGAAAAACAGCATATTTAATAAATTTCAATTGGTATCCTATTGTTTAACAGTGCGATTAAAACTGCGATTAATCGCGATCAATTTTTTTAATCACGATTAATTTTTTTTAGTTAATCGTGTGAATTAAATGTGATTAATTGACAGCTCTACTAAACTAGCATAATTTTTAAATGAATATACAGGACAGAGATGGCAGACAATTCATTTTATTGGTAGGTACCTATATGCAGTACTATTTTTCCTATGGCTATATCCAAACAGCATGGTGCACAAGCGGGGAGGCTGCATTTGATTTCTACACTGCTGTTAAGACAGTAAGTATAAAAGATCATTATCAGTTCTAACTACATTAGTCTCTCAGACTCCTAGAAAACCCACCACAAGTCTAACTGTAATCATATCAGGCAACTTTCTTGCTTACAGTTTGGCAGAAGACAACATCCCTGCGATATTGAAGGCTCAGGCACAGAGCTATTGTAGGAGCGCTATCTTGCATTAACAAAAAGACCATAGCTTTCTTCGCCTTGTCACTCATCATGGCTACACAGTCCGTGAGCGTTGTCAGCAAGGGATAAAGAGCTTCACTCCATTCACCTGGTTAAAAAAAAAAAAAATTTAAAAAGACATTTTAAATACTTTTATTTTGAAAAAGAAAAAAAATGTTAAAGCCATTGTCCTAAGAAACCTTCTGGCTCAATTTGAAGTAGAACTCTATTGATAACAGGGTATTTAGCACAGTCTAATAGCAGCTTATTTTTCCTGGCTGGCCCATTTATTTCCAGTGCTATTCAGTACCATACTGTAATGTCCTTAAAAAGACTTGTTATTACAATAGATCAATAAAGAATGCTCTCCTGTGCAAGGCTGGGGTGGTGGATATTCTTCAGCATATAATAGCTGCCGTATTTGCCTACAAAGAGCAGGCAGCAGAATAACTGATTTATAAAGCACTATGAAAGAGGAGGAAGATAGGAAGAAAGAAAGCGAAACTGTATTCTATGACAGATACATAGTATAGCTAATTGCTACTAAATTTCTTCTGCCCCTTGGTGTCAAAAAGGCTTCTCCTAAATCTGTTTTACCCTTCTGTGGTACTTACATGGCTCCCAGCACCTCACAATCCCCAATGTATTTATCCTCAGAACACCCCTGTGAGGTAGGAAAGTCGTCTTATCCCCATTTTACAGCAAGACTAAGTGATTTCCCCAAGGTCACCCATGAAGCCAGTGACAGAGCAGGGAACGGACCCTAAGATTCCCATGATTCCCATGCTAGTACCCTAACCATTACACCACCCTTCCTCTCTAAAACTCATTTACCATAAGAAGTCCCAGTAGTTCAGTTTTTCCATTATTCTACTCCTTTCTTCCCTCCCCACATCTTAACCATCCTCCAATTTTTTAAGCCCACTTTCATCATTCTGTGAAAAAAGTTAATCAGACACTGTGCTGAAACTTTTTCCACAGTACAAGACAGGGTAGAAAGGTGTTCTGCTTTTGGTCTTTTTTAAAATAGAAATTTAAAAAGGGAAAACAGCTATTTAAATCACTTTTATTTTTAACATGCAGTACAGTCCCGAAATGGAAGTCATATCACCACCAGACTGGCCGCACCATACAAGGTGATGTTTTTGCATAGTTATGCAAAAACAGGATCACTTCAGGCCTCTGACAGGAAGCTGTCAGGATTTCAATTGAAGTCTATGGTTAAGAGCCAACAACAATACAAGTTTCCCTGATAACCATCCAAAGAGGGAAGTTATGGAAACTTGCTAACAGAAACATCATAAATGACAAGTCCAGAAGTATTGTGCTTTTCAAATCTCTGTCCTATGCAGGAGACAGATAATCTAATAAACTGAATGAAAGGAAGTTATTTGGCTCTGTTCCACTAGATATAATTACCTTACTTTAGTAGCAGGAAAGCTCAGAAGAGCTAACAAAGAATTACAGCTTGTCTTTTATTCTCTATTATACAGTTTTTCCAAAATAATCAAATGCCCTTGTGATGGTGCACTCCATATGCTTTATGAAAATATGCCTGGAATGTGAATATAATGCAACTGGAATATGCTTTATGCAAAAGGTCTCTTGTAAAGTATCATTACAAAGCTTATAACCTACTGCATGTGTTCATCCTATTTGTATGTATTTATCATTCTTGTATCTATAACTAGAAATATGAAGTTAACTCTGAGGTCCTATTGTAATTATGCAAAGTGTGGGCCATTAATGATGGCTTGGAATCTTGATGGCTCCCATTGACCAGGACAATTGGTTGTAAATGGCTCTGTTTACTTGTAAGCCTTCCTGTGTTCCTGTGAGCTAGACCAGGAAGAATGTCACCTGGTACTGGAATCCATCTTAAACCCGGTGCTTTTCCATTTAGAAGGAGGGGTGGACACCCAGAGACACAAAAGATTTCCACCTTGTGCCAAAGCTATAAAAGGGGGCGGAACAGAACGAAGGGGACTGCTGCTGCAGTCATGAAAAAACTACTAAAGACCACCTGAGCTGGAATGAACAAGGACTGTACCAGGGGAAAGGATTGGGCCCAGACTAGGAAGGAGTCTAGTCTGTGAAAGAAGCTTATTGGAACATCTCTGAGGGTGCGATTTACCTGTATTCAGTTTCTTAAATGTATTAGGCTTAGACTTGCGTGTTTTGTTTTATTTTGCTTGGTAACTTACTTTGTTCTGTCTGTTATTACTTAAAACCACTTAAATCCTACTTTTTATACTTAATAAAAAACCACTTTTATTTATTATTAAACCCGGAGTAAGTGATTAATACCTGGGGGAGCAAACAGCTGTGCCTCTCTCTATCAGTGTCATGGAGGGAGGACAATTTATGAGTTTACCCTGTATAAGCTTTATACAGAGTAAAATGGATTTATTTGGGATTTGGATCCCATTGGGAACTGGGTGTCTGGGTGCTGGAGATAGGTGACCTGCTGAATGATTTTCAGTTAAAGCCTGCAGCTTTGGGAGCGTGGTTCAGACCTGGGTCTGTGCTGCAGCAGACTAGTGTGTCTGGCTCAACACGGCAGGGTTCTGGAGTCCCAAGCCATCAGGGAAAACGGGCTCAGAGGTAATTTCAGCACATCAGGTAACAGTCCCAAGGTGGTCTCTGTGACCGAAGCTGTCACAGCCGTAACCTGGAACTATGAACCCTCAGAAAGCAAAATACAGATGATTTTAAAGAAAATATTTCTCGTTATTTTCTTTAAAGAGCTTTGTATAAAATGATAAAAAGAATGGAAAATATCTTCTAGAATGTAGCCATTCCAACACATGGCAATATTTAAGTTTTTAAATAATCCAGGGGGAGTTAAAATTCAAAATTATTATATGTCTTTGTCAACAAATCCATTTAAAAAACATGGATACCTGTTTTATCAAACTGTAAATCAGTAGCATTACAAAAAGAGAATTCACAAAGAGATAATGCAATTCTTGGATTTTTTCCCAAGGTTCAGCTGTCATGTAACGTAAGCTCTCATGGCTCAGTGGGAGTGCACTAACGTTTCCTCTATTGGTATATTTTATTTATGGTTTGGAACATCAATACTGAAATTGAAATCCTGTCATTTAACAGTGTGACACTGCTTTTCCCTCTAAGTTGAGAGGAGAGATGCCACACATGTAAATTAAAGAAATCTGACAGTAGCAGCAGCAACTGACTATAAACTAAGAGGAAAGGAATAATAACTGACAGATTCACATCAGGATTGGACAGCCACTGGCAGTTTTAAAATAAATTGTCTTTAGTACTCATATATACACTTTCCTCAATCAGGTTTTTGTTTGTGTTTTCTTTAACAATATCCTTAATAGGATTTTATTGTTGGAACTATACATTCTATAAAACAAAAGATTCTGAAACACTGTCAGGTACTTTAATTCTGTTGTGACAACACAATACACTTGAGCTCTGTGCTTACATTTTATGAAATCACCAGAACACTTTAATGGCAATACATTCTCTATGGGACAATTAACAGGATGGCTTGCCTCTGAAGGGCTGGAGCCAACCAATTCCGATATTAAGGGGCCACACCTGGGTATGGATCAGGTGATTTCCCTAGAAAGAGCAGCAGGAGGCTGCAGTGATGTGCAGATGCTCAGGGAGATCACAGATGACTATGAGTGATGAGACTTCAGCAGGGAGTCCTGGAACCTGGGACTGAGGCTCCAAGCAGGAGAGGCCTGGGAATGACCTAACAAGAGGCTAACATGGATGGATTTTGTTTTGGAGCAGTGAGTTTTACATTTTAGTTTATTTTATCTGAATAAACCCAGCTCCCAAGAAGGGGTTTGTGAATGGACAAAAAGGATGTGTGGAGTCTAAGAAGGCCCAGGAGCCACAACGGGGCTCTCGGGAGGCGCCCGATCTGGTGACAGGCAAATCCATAGCTAGGGTAAATTATCATAGCTCCACTGAAGTCAATATAACTTTCAAAGTAAATGGAGGTGTGGATGGGAGTGAGAGGGGCAATTACGCTGATTTACAGCAGCTGAAGATCTGGTCAAAAATGTTCAAAGTTGCCATTTGTTTATTTTGTTTATAAATATCCCCTTTTTACCAAAGTTTCTAATTTATCTTAAAAAGTTGCTTCAGACTGAAGGCCAAATCTCAGAGTACCCACTAAGAGGCAGTACCCATGGAAGTCGAGGACAGTCTTGCTTGGTAAAGGATGTCAGGATTTGGCTCCATATGTCTTCTCTATTTATTGCTATTAGGAAGCCAGGAGGAAGGCCTAAATGGGAGACACCTCCAGGGACATTTTGCTTTCCATAGGGAAGAACCTATGGAAATAATGAGATTAAAAGAATGCAGCCAAGGCAGAAAAACACTGCATATGGGAGGAAGAGAAAGAGCTTCTATAGGTGAAAGGCTGTGATGATGGGACATGGAGCACAGAAATTAGCTACTGAAAATGACCCACCAAGACGTATAAGTAGCTCCTCTCAGGACTACTGCATGCAAGCCCTATTGCTTTTATCCCTGGAAAGTCTATTAAAGTTAATGTGTACACACAGAGGTGTACTGGGGGAAAGGTGTGTGTGTGTGTGTGTGTGTGTGTGTGTGTGTGTGTGTGTGTGGTTTAGATCTTCCTTTTCAACAGCAGTAAAAAGAATAGAGCAATAAAGGCAGGGTCATATATCAAAGCATTGGGCACCTAAAGCTGCACTTTTACTCAGCAGCTCTGAAAACCAGATTATTCATTCAGGATCTGACCTAAGCGTTTAGCCCCTGATTCAGCACAGCAGGGCTCAAGTCCATCCATATTCAATAATATATTTAAGCATGCCTTGAAGCCCCACTGACTCCGATGAGAGTTAGGTACATGCTTAAGTGCTTTTCTGAATTGGGTATGTCTACACTACAAAATTAAGTTGACCTAATTTATGTTGGCATCCAGCCATTGCAATAATTACATTGTTTGTGCGTGTCTACACTTTGCTTCTTGTGTCAGCGGTGCGTGTCTTCACCAGGAGTGCTTGCACCAATTGAACCGTCAGTGTAGGGCATGGTGGGATGGCTTCAGAAAGCCAGCAACAGTTGATGTAAGCAATGCAGTAACTACACTGACACTGCGTTGACCTAACTACGTCTACCTTGACTCTATGCCTCTCGTGAAGGTGGAGTTAAGTCAGTGCAGTGGGTGAGCTACATTGGTGGGAGTGAAACCTTAATGTAGATGCTTGCAGAATTGGGTCGATGTAAGCTGCCCTGCATTGACGTAACTCTGCAGTGTGGACAAGGGCTTAGTTACGTAAGTTTAGGTACCCCGTTTTCAACATGATGATTTGCTAACTGATTTGCTTCAATTTATTCCTCTGCAGAAAGTGGATACTTCTCACCTACCTACCTCACGGGGGTGTTACAAGATAGCAATACTACGACGACGACGACTGTCTGTATTGCACTTTGAAGATTAAAATCACTGTATCTTGTCTACAACAGGGAATAAGGATACACATACGCAGTGTATAACAGAGGAGAATTTTTACATACTCTAGCTATGGTGCAAAGAGATGAAAGTTAGATCAGCATGGGGGTCAGTTTAAAGGACATGGTTTTAATTTCTTGAAGATTTCATTTGGCCCAGAGGATGTGACTGCTGTGTCAGTTCAGAAATCAAATCTCTGCCCCACTCCCAAACTGATCTCCAATAGGAGAGAGAAATCACGGTAGTTTAATATGAGACAGAGGCAATATTTAAGCAGAATAATTTAGAGACTGTGAATAAACTCTCTGGTGTTGTGAAGAGGAGAGGTAGACTATGAAATCAAACTCTTTCAAATTTGTGTTCTGAACGTTAAGTTTGCGATGGCCTACAATGCTGTGGTATACCCACAAAGCAATTACTTACCCTCTATCATCCAATCAGATCGCTCCATTTCCTAACGCCCATTCAGAATACTAAATTTAACACCCAATAAATGGCATTATGTAAGGTCCATTGAAATAAATAATCACATTACAATTGATATCCATGGCCTTTGGAACAGGTCCTACGTTAGCACTTCTCAAATCAAGTTACTAGAACTTGTCAACTAGAGAAATTAAAGGTAATATCACTGAACATTTCTCATCAACATATAAAGCAGTAGTTCTCAAACTTTTGTACTGGTGACCCCTTTCACATAGGAAGCCTCTGAGTGCAACCCCCCCTTATAAATTAAAAACACTTTTTTATGTATTTAACACCATTATAAATGGTGGAGGCAAAGTAGGGTTTGGGGTGGAGACTGACAGCTCGCGATCCCCCATGTAATAACCTCATGACCCCCTGTTTGAGAACACTTGATATAAAGCTACCAGACTCTATAGTGAGCCTGTTCCACTTCTCCTTAGGAAATAATAACCTATCAGATTTCATGGTGAGACAGTATGAGTTTATAGAAGTTAAGCAATACTTGTAGCTATATTTACTTCCATGTCTTCCTCCTACCGTGTTTTTATTTGGTAAAAAGGGGCTCACTGGGGAAAAACAACACTTTTCCTTGTACGTCTTTCCAATGCAGTATTAGATAACGTATCAGCAAAACACTTGTTCCATTGTTAAATACAAACAAAAATTGCAATTTGCAGAAGCCATGAATGGAAAACGCACATACCTGGGCTGGACTCTTCAGGAGGGGGGCTGCAATCTGCACAGAAATGGAGGTGCAACATGCATGATTAAGGAGCAGCAACACAGTCTCAACATAAGCAACTCAAATGCTCAGTGCAGGGTTCTCAAACATTTTCCACAGAGTGGACCACAACTCAACAGATATTGCCTCATGGACTACCTCTCCGCCCAATATGATTATGTGGACTACCTCTCCCCACTACTCATGATCACATAACCACCATGTAGCAACTACAGCAATTGCTTCCCTAATATTATTTTCCCCTGTAAACATTTTTAGCTGCTTTTAAAATTTGATTTGGCAGTTGAAAAGAGGGTGGAGAAGCCAGTACCATGAGACCAGCTTGCTGTTTGTGGACCATCAGCAAGTTTTCCATAGACCACCAATCCACGGACCATAGTTTGAGAACCACTGGCTCAGTGCAACTGTAGAATAAGCTTGCAGTAAGGCAGCTAAAACAGAACAGCAAAAGACCAGCAATAAATTTAAAGTACCAGAGCACTTAACAGAAAGTGACATTAATGCACTCAGAAGGCAGCAATAATTAGAATCACTACTCCGCTATTTCATAATATTTAGTTTGTATTGTACAATTTATAAATCTGTTCACTCTGACCAATACTGGGCGTATATCAAAGGCCCAAATGCACTCCACTCTGAAGCTTGTGGGAGTTTTGCACTGCGTTCAGTGGGAGGATTGAGCACTCAGAAAGGAATATAGTCAAAGTTTAATAACCTGAGTCACAACGTGTCCTGAAATATTCAATATTAGTTTAGTAGATTAACAAAACTGAAACTTGTGTCATGTTAATATCAAGAATTATTGGTCAAGGAAGTAGATAATAGAGGAAAATAACAAACTCAATAGTAGTCCTGGGGACTACCATCTGAGCTAGGAGGACTATTTTGGATAAACAAAACCTGCATAACATTCAGTAAAGATTTTAGCAGAGCAAAAAAATCAGCTTTTAAAGTGACTATCTGAGTCAATTGCAACATTTTATTTCTAAAATATTTCTTAGGCTTTCTGGATAAGTCTCTCCTTTCACTGTTTCAGACAATGTTTCCCCTCACAACAATTCACCCTTAGAATAAGCATGGCAAATACTTTCAACAGTGCTTTACTATGCCACTTTCACCAAATTTAGAACTGTTTGGGGGGGGGGGGGTTGGTTTCTTTAATACCGAATTATCATTAATCTCTAGCCAATGGTCATGGTTAAATAAATTAAATACTTTTCCCACACAAGTACTTATAGAAAGGAGGGTATTTCTATTCTGGATGTATATCAGTCAAGGAAATATGATGCTTTTGAGAGCTTGTCTTCACATACAGCACTACTGTAGTTCTGTATGTGAAGACGCTCCTATGCCAAAGGGAGAGTTTCTCCTGTCAGCATAGTTAATCCACCTAGCTGAGAGGAGGTATCTATGTCAATGGGCGAAGCCCTCCCATCTGAGCTTGCTTAAACCTGTTGATCCATCAGAGGCAATTTACCGGCAGGTCTTATGATAGGCCCCACGCCGTTCAGTCAATCCACAGGCGAACACCCACCCAGGTGATTCCAAGACAGATATATAAGCTCCTAAGGGAAGCAGTTGCTCTAGTCTGCTCAGCGTCGCTACCTGACTGGGAATGCTCCCATTGTCAGTAGTTTCAACAGACTGCTCCTGTTCCAGCTCTGCCTCATTCCATGCTAGTCAGCCCCTATTCCAGCCTGCACTGTAGCCTGATGCCTAGCAACTCTAACAGGAAGAATTTTAAAGGTGCCATAGTCCTAAATTTTGCGTGTGAGCCTCTCTCAGGTTCACTGCACTATCCTTAATATTAGTTGTTGGAAACTGCTTCTGACATCCAGAAAAAAAACCCAGCGATGCATGGCTTGAAAATTTAAAAAGAATAGGTGAAATCCTAGTCCCACTGAAATCAATGGTAATATTGACTTCAGTAGGGCCACAGTTTCACCCAATATCGGGAACCATTTCCCTACCAGGAACTTCTAGGGTCCAATCCTGCTCCCACAAAAGTGAAAGGGAATTAGCAACTGACTTTGATGGGTGCATGATCAGGCATTTTGTTGCAGTGGCTTCCAATTCATTTCTGGTACAATTCAAGTAGTTGTTTTTGACCTATGGAACAGCTGGGGTCCACGCTACTTCAGAAACTGCTTCTCTCCTCATAATCTTATAGCTGGGATGAACACTCAGATTGACAGATTTGTACAACTGGAAGACAGGCGCAGGGCATTCCTGGCAGAGTGCCCACAACTCTGGAACTTGCTGTACTTCTTATGTAATTGTTGTTCTGATGCTCAAATAGTTGAAGCAGGAAGAAAATACTCAAACAATTCTAATATGATATCTTAATAATACAAAATACCCAGAAATGTAGAATATTCTCGAAACCCCCCTTGGCAATTTAGAACATTCATCAAATCATATGTAACAGACATTCAATTCTATATTATATGCTGTTAAAAAGTTAATTTTTAATACAAATGTTGTTTAGTTTTTAAGTTAACATCTCTTACTGCGCTAAAATATTAATAGTGGAATGAACATGAAGTTACAGGCATGCAAAAATAGTGGAAGGAAGAGCCATGAAATACCACAGAGTATGAAACATGGAAATGTTCAAAACTCATATGACCTTTTCTAAGACTAAACACTGCTTGATCTGTTCTATGAAAATGACTGTCATAAATATAAAGGGAAGGGTAAACCCCTTTGAAATCCCTCCTGGCCAGGGGAAGCTCCTCTCACCTGTAAAGGGTTAAGAAGCTAAAGGTAACCTTGCTGGCACCTGACCAAAATGACCAATGAGGAGACAAGATACTTTCAAAAGCTGGGAGGAGGGAGAGAAACAAAGGGTTTGTGTGTCTGTCTGTAGTCGTCTTGGCCGGGGACAGAACAGGAATGGAGTCTTAGAACTTTTAGTAAGTAATCTAGCTAGGTATGTGTTAGATTATGATTTCTTTAAATGGCTGAGAAAAGAATTGTGCTGAATAGAATAACTCTTTCTGTCTGTGTATCTTTTTTGTAACTTAAGGTTTTGCCTAGAGGGGTTCTCTATGTTTTTGAATCTAATTACCCTGTAAGATATATACCATCCTGATTTTACAGGGGGGATTTCTTTATTTCTATTTACTTCTATTTTTTATTAAAAGTCTTCTTGTAAAACACTGAATGCTTTTTCATTGTTCTCAGATCCAAGGGTTTGGGTCTGTGGTCACCTATGCAAATTGGTGAGGCTTTTTATCCAACATTTCCCAGGAAAGGGGGAGTGCAAGTGTTGGGAGGATTGTTCATTGTTCTTAAGATCCAAGGGTCTGGGTCTGTAGTCACCTAGGCAAATTGGTGAGGCTTTTTACCAAACCTTGTCCAGGAAGTGGGGTGCAAGGTTTTGGGAAGTATTTTGGGGGGAAGGACGCGTCCAAACAGCTCTTCCCCAGTAACCAGTATTAGTTTGGTGGTGGTAGCGGCCATTCCAAGGATAACGGGGGTAATATTTGTTACCTTGGGGAAGTTTTGACCTAAGCTGGTAAAGATAAGCTTAGGAGGTTTTTCATGCAGGTCCCCACATCTGTACCCTAGAGTTCAGAGTGGGGGAGGAACCTTGACATGGTGGCAGCGGTGGGATTAACCTGAAATCATTTTGAGATCCAGTTGAGATTTTTTGAACTAGAAATACAGATTTTAAAAAGGAATTTTTAGGAAGTCCAGAAGGCAGCTTTGAAACTGAAAGCAGCTTGGTTTCTCTCTGCTTTGTGGCCAAGCAGAGACAAAAGGGGATTATCTTGTGAATTGCAGGTTTTCTTGCCTGGAGGCAGGGTACTTAACTCCTGCAGGGAAATTCACAGTCTTCCAACCCAGAGGTTTTTTTTTTTTCTTCTTTTCTTCCTAAAAGTAAATAGGGGGTGTGTGCTCTACCCATTTGCCTGGAGACAAAAGTGGCAGGGTTTTTTTTTAGGATTTTGATTTTTTTTTTTTTGTTTTACAAGGAGCACAGGTTTGAAAAGAAATTTTTTTTTTTCTTTGGGCTGGGTAAGCAGTTTTCCAAGTAGTTGGAGGTTTTTTGCTTTAATTTGGGCCCAGAGCAGAGACAAGGGAATTGTCTTTTTCTGTAGGCTGACAATCACTATCAGAGAATAGGTACTCTATTCCAGCACAGCAAAAGTTTACAGCCAAGTTTTGTTTGTTTATTTCTAAACCTCGGGTGTAAAGTTAGTTAAAAACAGAGAGGTTAGAATGGCCAAATCCTCAGCTCGACTACAGCTGGAATTAGCCAAATTTCAGGCTGAGGAAAAACAAAGGGAACATGAAAGACAGATAGAACTCATGCGGCTGGAGAAGGAGGTACAGGAGGCTGCCCACAAGAGGGAAATGGAGGCAAGGAAGCATGTGGAGGAGATGGAGAGGATAAAGGCCCAGCAGAATATACCAACAAACCCTAGCAATCCTTCTCCAGGTACCACTTCCCATCCCAGAAAGTTCCCCACCTACAAGGCAGGTGATGATACTGAGACCTTCTTAGAAAACTTCGAAAGGGCCTGCCTTGGGTACAACATCTCTACTGACCAATACATGGTAGAGCTGAGGCCGCAGCTCAGTGGACCCTTAGCTGAGGTGGCAGCTGAAATGCCTAAAGAACATATGAACAAGTATGAACTGTTTAAATCCAAGGCGAGAGTCAGAATGGGGATAACACCCGAGCGGTCTCGTCGGAGGTTCCGAGCCCTAAGGTGGAAACCAGACATGTCATTTACCCGACATGCCTACCACATTGTAAAACATTGGGATGCCTGGATATCAGGAGCAAGTGTTGAATCTCCAGTAAATTTGCCCTTCCTAATGCAAATGGAACAATTCTTAGAGGGTGTTCCTGAGGAAATAGAAAGATACATCCTAGATGGGAAACCCAAAACTGTAATTGAGGCAGGAGAGATTGGAGCCAGATGGGTGGAGGTGGCAGAGAAGAAGAAAACTGGTCGCAGTTGGAGCGGAGACCAGAAGGGACCACCCCAGACCACACCCTATTACCGGGGGCCGCCCAAAGCCCCACCTACCTCCCAAAGAACCCTCCAGACCCCTTATCGTCCCACCACCCCGTTCTCCAGCAACCCTCCTCGCCCCAGTGACCCGTCAGCTGGACGATGTTTTAAGTGTAACGAGCTGGGGCATGTAAAGGCCAACTGCCCCAAGAACCCCAACAGATTACAGTTCATTGCACCGGAATCACACCAGAGGTCCACAGGCCCAGATACCTCCCAGATACCCTTGGAGCGGAGGGAAACTGTGAGTGTGGGTGGGAAGAAGGTCACCGCGTGGAGGGACACCGGAGCACAAGTGTCAGCTATCCATGCTTCCTTAGTGGACCCCAATTTAATCAACCCAGAGATCCAAGTGACGATTCAACCCTTCAAGTCCAACTCTTTCAATTTGCCTACAGCCAAGTTGCCTGTCCAGTACAAGGGCTGGTCAGGAATGTGGACTTTTGCAGTCTATGATGATTATCCCATCCCTCTGCTGTTGGGGGAAGACTTGGCCAATCATGTGAAGCAGGCCAAGAGGGTGGGAATGGTCACCCGCAACCAGGCTAAACAAGCCGTGAGGCCTAGCTCTGTTCCGGAAACTTCTATCAGGACCCAGTCAGAGGTGATGGACCTGGACCCCAGGCCAATGTCTGCAACAGCAGTAGTGGATCCAGTCCCAGAGACCCAGACGGAACCAGTCCCAGAACCGGAACCAGCCAAACAACCAACACCAGACCCCGTGTCAGCACTGAATCCAGTACTTGCAACCTCAACACCAGAGGGCCCCACCGAACCTGAACTGGCAGCAGCCGATAACCCTACACAAGAGGCTCAGCCGGAGCCTGAATCCCAACATAGTGCACCAGCGGAGAGCGGTTCACAGTCAACAGAAACAGCTCCATCCCCTATATCGCTTCCAGAGGGACCAAGCCTAGGTCCACAATCCCATGAGGAACTGATGTCTCCAGCATCAAGGGAACAGTTCCAGACCGAACAGGAAGCAGATGAAAGCCTCCAGAGAGCTTGGACGGCGGCACGGAGCAACCCACCGCCTCTCAGCTCTTCTAATCGATCCAGGTTTGTTGTAGAAAGAGGACTTTTATACAAGGAAACTCTTTCTGGGGGACACCAGGAAGACTGGCATCCTCAGAGACAGTTGGTAGTTCCAACTAAATACCGGGCCAAGCTCTTGAGCTTAGCCCATGATCACCCTAGTGGCCATGCTGGGGTGAACAGGACCAAAGACCGTTTGGGGGGGTCATTCCACTGGGAGGGAATGGGCAAGGATGTTTCTACCTATGTCCAGTCTTGTGAGGTGTGCCAAAGAGTGGGAAAACCCCAAGACCAGGTCAAAGCTCCTCTCCAGCCACTCCCCATCATTGAAGTTCCATTTCAGCGAGTAGCTGTGGATATTCTGGGTCCTTTTCCGAAAAAGACACCCAGAGGAAAGCAGTACATACTGACTTTCATGGATTTTGCCACCCGATGGCCGGAAGCAGTAGCTCTAAGCAACACCAGGGCTAAAAGTGTGTGCCAGGCACTAGCAGACATTTTTGCCAGGGTAGGTTGGCCCTCTGACATCCTCACAGATGCAGGGACTAATTTCCTGGCAGGAACTATGAAAAACCTTTGGGAAGCTCATGGGGTAAATCACTTGGTTGCCACTCCTTACCATCATCAAACAAATGGCATGGTGGAGAAGTTTAATGGAACTTTGGGGGCCATGATACGTAAATTCGTAAATGAGCACTCCAATGATTGGGACCTAGTATTGCAGCAGTTGCTCTTTGCCTACAGAGCTGTACCACATCCCAGTTTAGGGTTTTCCCCATTTGAACTTGTATATGGCCGTGAGGTTAAGGGGCCATTGCAGTTGGTGAAGCAGCAATGGGAGGGATTTACACCTTCTCCAGGAACTAACATTCTGGACTTTGTAACCAACCTACAAAACACCCTCCGAACCTCTTTAGCCCTTGCTAGAGAAAACTTACAGGATGCTCAAAAAGAGCAAAAAGCCTGGTATGATAAACATGCCAGAGAGCGTTCCTTCAAAGTAGGAGACCAGGTCATGGTCTTAAAGGCGCTCCAGGCCCATAAAATGGAAGCATCGTGGGAAGGGCCATTCGTGGTCCAGGAGCGCCTGGGAGCTGTTAATTATCTCATAGCATTCCCCACCTCCAACCGAAAGCCTAAGGTGTATCATATTAATTCTCTAAAGCCCTTTTATTCCAGAGAATTAAAGGTTTGTCAGTTTACAGCCCAGGGAGGAGACGACGCTGAGTGGCCTGAAGGTGTCTATTACGAAGGGAAATGTGCTGGTGGTGTGGAAGAGGTGAACCTCTCCATGACCCTTGGGCGTATGCAGCGACAGCAGATCCAGAAGCTGTGCACTAGCTACGCGCCAACGTTCTCAGCCACCCCAGGACTGACTGAACGGGCATACCACTCCATTGACACAGGTAATGCTCACCCAATTAGGGTCCACCCTTACCGGGTGTCTCCTCAAGCTAAAACTGCTATAGAACGGGAGATCCAGGATATGTTACAGATGGGTGTAATCCGCCCCTCTGAAAGTGCATGGGCATCTCCAGTGGTTCTAGTTCCCAAACCAGATGGGGAAATACGTTTTTGCGTGGACTACCGTAAGCTAAATGCTGTAACTCGCCCAGACAACTATCCCATGCCACGCACAGATGAACTATTAGAGAAACTGGGACGGGCCCAGTTCATCTCTACCTTGGACTTAACCAAGGGGTACTGGCAGGTACCGCTAGATGAATCTGCCAAGGAAAGGTCAGCCTTCATCACACATCTCGGGCTGTATGAATTTAATGTACTCCCTTTCGGGCTGCGAAATGCACCCGCCACTTTCCAAAGACTTGTAGATGGTCTCCTAGCGGGATTAGGAGAATATGCAGTCGCCTACCTTGACGATGTGGCCATATTTTCGGATTCCTGGGCAGACCACCTGGAACATCTACAAAAAGTCCTTGAGCGCATAAGGGAGGCAGGACTAACTGTTAAGGCTAAGAAGTGTCAAATAGGCCTAAACAGAGTGACTTACCTTGGACACCAGGTGGGTCAAGGAACTATCAGCCCCCTACAGGACAAAGTGGAGGCTATCCAAAAGTGGCCTGTCCCAAAGTCAAAGAAACAGGTTCAATCCTTCTTAGGCTTGGCCGGTTATTACAGACGATTTGTACCGCACTACAGCCAAATCGCTGCCCCACTGACAGACCTAACCAAAAAGAAACAGCCAAATGCTGTTCAGTGGACCGGAAAGTGTCAGAAGGCCTTTAACAAGCTTAAAGCGACACTCATGTCTGACCCTGTACTAAGGGCCCCAGACTTTGACAAACCGTTCCTAGTAACCACAGATGCATCCGAGCGTGGTGTGGGAGCAGTTTTAATGCAGAAAGGACCTGATCAAGAATTCCACCCTGTAGTGTTTCTCAGCAAAAAACTGTCTGAGAGGGAAAGCAACTGGTCAGTCACTGAAAAAGAATGTTATGCCATTGTCTACGCTCTGGAAAAGCTACGCCCATATGTTTGGGGACGGCGTTTCCACCTGCAAACCGACCATGCTGCACTAAAGTGGCTTCACACCGTCAAAGAAACTAACAAAAAACTTCTTCGGTGGAGTTTAGCTCTCCAAGATTTTGATTTCGACATCCAACACATCTCAGGAGCTTCTAACAAAGTGGCTGATGCACTCTCCCGTGAAAGTTTCCCAGAATCAACTGGTTAAAATCGTCCTTGAGATGTGGAAAATATTGTTAGTCTTTATGTACTTGGTAGTATATTTAGAGATGCATGTGTCTTATTAACTCTGTTTTCCTAGAGCTCCAGGAAGAAATCCCAGCCAGTGTTTCACCCTAGCTGAGATTTGGGGGGCGTGTCATAAATATAAAGGGAAGGGTAAACCCCTTTGAAATCCCTCCTGGCCAGGGGAAGCTCCTCTCACCTGTAAAGGGTTAAGAAGCTAAAGGTAACCTTGCTGGCACCTGACCAAAATGACCAATGAGGAGACAAGATACTTTCAAAAGCTGGGAGGAGGGAGAGAAACAAAGGGTTTGTGTGTCTGTCTGTAGTCGTCTTGGCCGGGGACAGAACAGGAATGGAGTCTTAGAACTTTTAGTAAGTAATCTAGCTAGGTATGTGTTAGATTATGATTTCTTTAAATGGCTGAGAAAAGAATTGTGCTGAATAGAATAACTATTTCTGTCTGTGTATCTTTTTTGTAACTTAAGGTTTTGCCTAGAGGGGTTCTCTATGTTTTTGAATCTAATTACCCTGTAAGATATATACCATCCTGATTTTACAGGGGGGATTTCTTTATTTCTATTTACTTCTATTTTTTATTAAAAGTCTTCTTGTAAAACACTGAATGCTTTTTCATTGTTCTCAGATCCAAGGGTTTGGGTCTGTGGTCACCTATGCAAATTGGTGAGGCTTTTTATCCAACATTTCCCAGGAAAGGGGGAGTGCAAGTGTTGGGAGGATTGTTCATTGTTCTTAAGATCCAAGGGTCTGGGTCTGTAGTCACCTAGGCAAATTGGTGAGGCTTTTTACCAAACCTTGTCCAGGAAGTGGGGTGCAAGGTTTTGGGAAGTATTTTGGGGGGAAGGACGCGTCCAAACAGCTCTTCCCCAGTAACCAGTATTAGTTTGGTGGTGGTAGCGGCCATTCCAAGGATAACGGGGGTAATATTTGTTACCTTGGGGAAGTTTTGACCTAAGCTGGTAAAGATAAGCTTAGGAGGTTTTTCATGCAGGTCCCCACATCTGTACCCTAGAGTTCAGAGTGGGGGAGGAACCTTGACAATGACTATCATGAAAACGGTTTTTAAAAAAATCAAGACACAAAAATAAAGTCATTCTGAAATTTCATGCAGAGGTAGGAAATTTGTAAACCTAAAATAGAGCTTAAAAGTAGGATGAGTTTAAGAATTTCTCTCACTCACATGCTTAAGGCATTATTTATTTACAATATATTTAGCACCAGTTGAACTAATAGTTTTGATAATGTTATTGAGTTTACAGCTGCACTAGCAGGAGAATGGACTACAACGATCTTTTCTTTCCTACGTTTTATGCTTGTACTATAAAATCTGACTGATTGATTACTTTGATACCACATATTACCATAACTTTACTTAAATTCCTGAGCCAATTTTAAGGCAACCTTACCATGCAAACCAACAGTTACTTTTAAATAGCTGCATGCATTATTTTCAGTCAGTTTATACACGCTAAGATACAGATAACCTCACAGTTACAACTTAAGGCTGATCAAACTGCCATTTAACTCACTGAAAAAGCAGTATGATTGGGCCCCAGACAATCACATTGGTGGCAAGGGGAGAAAACTTGCCAGGAGCCCCTCCTTCCCTCATGCTTCCTAATGGGACAAAACCATCAACTGGAGTGCAGCAGGGGTCTACTAGCACTACTGACAGCCATGACTAGCCAGTAAGTCTGTTGGGATAGGGGGTGCCTGGAGAATTGCACTAATGGAAAGATGAGAGGGAGCTCACACTACACATTTCCAAAACGCGTTGCAGAGGCCACGAGTAAGTGTGCTTTGCCCTTCTCTATCCCTCAGGGCCCCTGAAAGCATTTTGTCTGTTCTGCCATTTTACAAATGGGTGAACTGGCACCTAAAAAGATTACAGCCAAACTGTTCCAACAAAGGTGCCTGTATGTAGGCACCTAAATGCATATTTAGCCACGTAGGTCAAAGTAGCTTAATTTTCAAATTCTCATTGACTTCAGTGGGAACTACAACTTGGGCACTTCTGAAATTCAGACCACTTTGATTTAGGTACCTAAGTACAGATTTAACTGCCTCACTTTAAGGCACCCAGACTTGAAAAAATAAGCATAAGTGACCTGCCCAACGCCATACAGCAAATCAGCAGCAGAGCCAGATGTAGAATTCAGGAGTTCCTGGTTCCTAGTCATATGCTCAGTCCACTACACGCTGCTGCCCTTCATAAATAAATGGTAGGAACAAGAGCACGTTATCCTTGGTCATCAGGACCCGTAGTTATGCTTTAGTCAGACAGTAGCGTGTAGTAAGATAGAAGGTGCCTTTCTCGTGCTGGTTCTCCAAAAGTCCAAGTGTCTCTCACTGGTATCCTAGATTTTTTTTTTTTTTTTTTTTTTTTTTTACAGGCTCATGGAACAAGTTTTCTTGCTTATGTATGCCTCCAATGTGGTAATTCACCTCAAAATCATTGCAGCCTTCAGTTTGCAATTTTGCAGTTTGTGTGTCTGGGTAGTACAGAAGTGATAGTAGATGATGATTTGCCCATGAAACATCAGTTTCTGACCAGACTATCCTCTCCTGCTATCTTCCTGTACTCCCCAAAGAGTAAAGTTTATATTTTTCCTCTTTGTCTATAATGCATACACTAACTCCAGCTGATCCCTTGGGATGTTAACTACCTTTAAGTTCTTGTTGGATATTAAGGCTGCTATGGTTTAAGCATGTTCATGTTTCAGATCCCTTGTTAACTTGCGGTAATAGTCTTAGCTAGGTGTTTTGAGACAACAAGACTGCTTTCTGTTGCTAAAGCAATTTGTGAAGCTCTGGACAGTTGGTATTTAGGTTGGATATTAGGAAAAACTTTTTCACTAGGAGGGTGGTGAAACACTGGAATGCGTTACCTAGGGAGGTGGTAGAATGTCCTTCCTTAGAAGTTTTTAAGGTCAGGCTTGACAAAGCCCTGGCTGGGATGATTTAATTGGGGATTGGTCCTGCTTTGAGCAGGGGGTTGGACTAGATGACCTCCTGAGGTCCCTTCCAATCCTGATATTCTATGATTCTATCATCACCAGGTCACCTCATTCACCTGAGAAATACTCATTCACTTGAGGAGCAGATCAGTAGGAGGATAAATATCATACACATCTTAAAAACCCAATGCACCTATCTGTTCTTAGCTCACTCTTCTGGAACCTCTCACCCAGCAGTACTTCCCTTCCACCTTCCCTGCACTCTCATTTGGCATTACAGTCTGGCAGCTCAGCTCTGTTCATCAGCATTGTATTACTGCATGGGCCACTTTCATGTTTTATTTTATCTTTTAAAAGGTACACCGGAATAGCCCTGATGCAGCCGACAAGCTGATGCCAAGAGAAAAAATAATGAGGTACTGGCATAACTGTCACAGCCTGACCCATATGCTGAGTATATCCGGCTATGATATTTTCCAGATTCATTCTATTCATCTGAAATCTGGAACCGCAGCTCTCAGAACACCAAGGGTGAAATTCTGATCCCACTGGAGTCAGTAGGAGTTTTGCCATTGATTTCAGTGGGGCCAGGATTTCACTTCAAAGATTAGCAACTCCAAACTCACCCAGGCCCCGTTGTCTGGTATCTTTACTATTTAAAAAATTTAGAATTTGACATAAAAGATGGATTAAAAGGTTTAAGAAATATGCCAACATACAGCAAAGCGGTGTCTGTCATACGCACTTGTGTTTCTGTGAGAATGGCATGCAGAGGATGATATGGTTGAAGATGGTGGTGAGGATGATGAAGGTGAGGATGAGGTCTCATCTAAGCCTTTTGGATTTATCCAGTAGGCACGAGTATCCCGATTACCTTTCTTACTAGTACAGCTGATGTCACACTGGAAAACATCTTCACAGCTATCGCTGTGCAAACGCTCTTTCTGGAGAAGTTTGTCCACTCTCTGAATAATGCACTCCAGACTTTTGTCAACATTCAACCAAACTTTTTCCTTGAAAGAAAAATGTCCCCTTTTCAATTAAGAAGATCCCAACATTAGATGACAAGAACATTTGCAAAAAAGAGATACTTTGCATGCTGTGGTTCTAGACAAAATTGCTTAGGAAAGTTTGCGCTTTGCCATTGCATTTCTACATACATACTCCATATGTATCTACGTAAGTTTAAAGTGACATCCAAATGTTAAGCTGCAGAGCTGTGTGATAAATTTGTCATACAATTCTGACTCTCGTAAGCCGTCTGCCCACTAACCCATTTCCCCGGTTATTATTTCAACTTCAAATGCACATTTTTTTTAAACCATCAACCTAACAGGGAAAATGTTTCCTCCTCCTTCAGCCAAATGTGGAATTTTCTTCTCAAAAGTTACACCTGTCTGAGGTTCAGAATGGATAAAGTTTAGTCTGGGCCAGTGACAGCTTTTCCATCCCTAAAAAATTGTTACTTTAAATTCCAGTGCCCAGTGTTCTTGCATAACTAGAAATGGAACTTAGTACCACTGGAAAGGGAAGTCCCCAGCGTCCCAATGGGATCCATCACTCACTTCTAGCTTTAAAATGGCTAGAGAGCGCTTACTTTAAAGCCATGCTATTTTTAGGTACAGAAAGACTATTTTAGTTCATTTTAGAGGGTTTTTTGGTGTCTCCCTTTTGAACTCTGCATAGTTTGACTCATTAGCTAAAATTTTCAAAAGTGGCCTCTAATTTTGTTGCCCAAATTGAGACACCTTAGGCCTGTTTTTCAAAAGTGCAGAACACACATCTGCAACTTCAGCTGAAGTCAATGAGATCTGTGGGTAATCAGTAATTTGAAAAATCAGCCTCTAGGTCTCCCAAGCTTGGCACCCAGAAACTGAGACTTCCAAAGTCACAGACTACTTCTAAAAAAGTTAGCCAAACTAACTAAGGAATCTGAATTTACAGCTGGAGGGATACAAAAATAGTTCCAACAACAAATTTTAAAACTAAGACAAGACATTCCTAAAAGATTTTCCTTGTAAATCCTGTAAATGGTATGAAGATTTTATTGGCATCCATTTGGGATGACCTGTATAACACACTTATGAGTAATGTGGCCATCCAAACTCATGGTGATAAAACCTTTATACCACAGTATCAAGTACTTTTATATGTAGCTGGTGTGTCTATTTACACACACACACAGTACATATGTGAATATAAAAATACATGATATTGTGGTATAAAAGTTTTTATATATATATATATATATATATATATATATATATATGTACACACCCATAATTTCCCGTACATACTATTATAGCATAATGTAAAATCAATAAGCCATCAGATACAGAAGGGAAAGTTTACATCATCATTATTAGCTCTAAAATTCACTGACATTATTTCTTTTCCTCCTGTATTTCATAGGGTTAATCACAATTCTAATCAATTTCAACAATTTTAATAAACACTGCATTCAATTCTGTTTCACTACACTGTTCGGACAGCTCAATTCTCATTTAAATTGGCAACATTAGATGGAAAGTTATTTAATTCTTGGTGCGACCTGTTTTAAAAGGCAGCTCATAATTAAAACAGAAACAGACACCTCACTTAAATATTTAGATTAAAAAAACAAGGAAAGCCTTTGAAAAGCTGTTTTTCAGAACTAATATCTAAGCGTATACTGCAAGAGTTCTATTTTTTTCCTTCTTTTTTGGCTGCGTATGGAGATTGATAAAGGGACACCCTGCACAATGTTTCTTAATTGTTTCATTAAAAAGAATACTCAATTAACTTTCAATATAGAACTGACTGCAGTACAGCCAGGTGGCCCAAGTGACTGAGGGCAGGTCTGCACTTAAAATGCATTGATGCAGCTGTGTCACTGTAGCGCTTAAGTGAAGATGCTCCTGCACCGATGGGAGAGAATTCTCCTGTTGGCATAGTTAATCCACCTCCCCGAGAGGCAGTAGCTAGGTCAGTGGGAGAAGACGTCAACATACCACCATCTACACGGGGTGGGGTTAGGTCGGTATAACTTACTTGCTCGGGGGTGTTAATATTTCACATCCCTGAGCAACAGAGTTATACCAGCATAGGTCTGTAATGTAGACTTGATCTGACTCTGCTATTATGCAAGAAACTCAGGCTAATTTTTCAGTGCCTGCTTCTGCTCCTGCTGCTCAAAGGGCAGACAGAGAGAGGGCAGAAGGAGCACTTCAAGACACTTATCAGTGACCCCTTTGGGCAACTAACAACATGTCTACCTTCGAGGACTACAGTGACATAGCTATGGCACCATACCCCATAGTGTAGATGCAGTTTAGAGTGATGGAAGGCATTATTCCCTTGCTGTAGGAACCCCACCTCCCTAAGCTACAGTAGCTAGGTTGAGCACAACGACATTATAGAATATCAGGGTTGGAAGGGACCTCAGAAGGTCATCTAGTCCAACCCCCTGCTCAAAGCAGGACCAGTCCCCAATTTTTTTTGCCAAAGATCCCTAAATGGCCCCCTCAAGGATTGAGCTCACAATCCTGGGTTTCGCAGGCCAATGCTCAAACCACTGAGCTATCCATTCTTTCATCAACCTAATTGCATCAACACTTAAAATACAGGTTGGCACACAGGGGTGTGGATTTTTAACACCCCTGAGTGCCACAGCTATGTCAACATACATTTTAAGTGTAAACCAGGCCTAAAACATGCAGTGATGTGCTCCAAAATAAGACTTGTAGATATCGGTGACAAGTGGCTAGTAGCTACATGCTAAGGGTCATAGGGCTAGGGAATAAAGGGATACTAAAAGGGAAAAAAGGAGATGACATCAGCAGACATCATCCCTCCATTCAGCAAACCTACCCATTCCTCTTCATGCCAATCCACCTGCAGAGAAGATCGGCTATTTCTTCCTGTCCATCTTGCCACAAGGGTGTCTTGATCATTCCTTAGCATCACTTGTTCCCCCTCTCCAGAGGTTGGAGATGCCTTTGAGGCTATATAATCTGGCCTTGCAGCATTTAATCCATGTATTGAATTTGCCAATAACTTGCAATCACAGACAGTGACAAGCTGCCGCGTCTAAAAATGATAGAAAACAGAATTTGAAAGCATTTTCACTTTTAAATCCTTACCTACATTCTTATTTTTTCATTTAAAAAAAAAACTACCCTCATTTTGAGTTTGTGCTGCTTATTTTACAGCAGGGCCTTAAAAGGATGTATAGGAAGCAAAAATGTGAAGTGTAATTTTCAAAAATGTGTACTGACATTTTAGGACTACACATGCTGAATATTTAACAAATACCTACAGTTCCTAGTGCATCTACCTAGAACCAGCACTTCATTTTCTGTTAAGTGAAACAGTCTTTAAAAAAAAAAAAAAAAACACACACCACACCTCAGGCACCTTTCTACAGTCCACAGAAATTGGTCTCCTCTGGTATGGCAATGTTCCATTTAGTTTAATATCCTGTCTCAGCCAATGGCTAATAATACATGCTTCAGAGGAAGGCATGAAACATCCATCTCACTGTGCAATACTGTATCCTGGGGGGAATTTCTTCCTTATTCTGGCAAATGATGTACGTAAGCCCTGAAGCATGAGGATTGCTGACCTACCTTTCTCCTAGATAATATAACTTCAGATACTATTCTTATTCACCTATTTAAAAAACACCTTACTAAACTATGTGCCTTAATATCCAGCAGCAGAGAATCCACAGGTCAGATATACACCATGTACAAGTATTTTTCTGTATATTTTTAACTTTAATTTCATCACATACATTCTTGCATTATGGGAAAGTATACAGGCACCCCAAGTGGGTATACTGTAAATTAACTATCAAATGCATTCTCTGTCAGAGTACTGCTTATTTATTAGCTATGCTTTCTTAGAACTCAGACTACTACAACAAAAGAGTTCTATAAAACTGCATTTGTTCTTGTCCTTGTGAAGAAGTTTCATTCTGATTGCCTGTTCAGTCCATTTTTATTGAGTGGAGTGTAGCCCAGTGGGCTAGTTTACCTCTATTATATTCACTGCTTTGCATTATATTCTGCTTTATTATATTCAGCAGTAATGCAAGGAACCTACAGGCTTGTATCCTGTAAGTCATTGGCTTCAGCAGTTAGCATGAGGCCTATGACCTTTGGCATAGATAAACGTAGGTAATTCATAAGTTCTGGAGAATTGGAAGTAGAGTGTAGGGGTGGAATCTTGTCCATAATGGACATCAGTCAACCACAGAACATAAGTGATACCAGCTTCTGGTCGGAACATCCGACCACAAGAGTGCCATGACAACCAATTGACACGTATGATAATGGAGAGAAATCATAAATGCACTGACCTATAGAAGGACACCTTAACATTGGTAAGGGAAGGAAATACAAATAAGGAAGAGGGGAGAAACCCTTACTGAATATGCATTAGACATGGTAACATCAGCGTAACGTATTATACAAGTGGCATCCCAAGGGCAGTTGGGGTAGAGCAATGTAGCCCTTGGGAGGGGCCAGAATGATGGCCACTGATGAAGGTGACGGTGACGAGGAAAATAATGGCTAACATTTCAGGTTGTTCTGCAAGGGATGGTGAGAGTATGGATGTTCAGATGTACTTTCTGTATTATTGCTATCTACCTTACTGAGTTAGAGTGTTTGACTTTGCTAAACATATTAATAAATTATTTACTTGTAAATATAAAAGAGAGTTCTTATAGTGTGAGTGTTGCACCTGTGCACATCGGGGTTCCCAACAATAAAATAATTTAAATAATACCGGCCCTGATCTTGGGACAAGAACCTGTCAACCCTCAAAGTGATAACTGGGGATTTTTATTCATAATCTACAGATCAGGCTACAGGAGTCAAGTATTAATTGAACAGCATCACTACAATTTGCCCCAAGTTCATGTCATTATTATACAAATGAAACGATAATGAATACTCCTTGTGGTGTTCCAGTTTCTTCAAGTTCCAGTTGCATGATATGAGCGCAACAAACCAATCAGTGATTATAGAGACATGAGTGTGAAAGTGAATTTAGGGTTTTCTGGACATGTGGTGGAGATGATACTTTAAACTTGGGGAAGGAAGTCAGTAGGTATCACTCTTCTTTCTCGGTCCTCACCACTCCATCCATAGGAGGTGGAGGCAAGAGTGAGTGGAAGAGAAGAGAAAACCTGAATAAAGGGTGGCAAATTCAGAAATTCCATCTGGATTTATCTTCCATTGGGGCTGGGTGGGGCCACAAAAGAGACCATTTTTGGATTTTTCAGGGAGCTCACAAAAAAAGGGGTGCTTCAGAACATGTCTCACTTCACTTTTATCAGTGATTTTGTTTTGGTGTTCTCGTACCTTATCTGCCAAAATGGCAAGTGATCTTTCAAGGCCATTAGCTGATCTATCCTTGGCAGCTCTCGAGAGCCTTTCGGCATAGTAACTGACTTGAGTTTTCAGGGTGTTGATTTGTGCAATAATTTCCTTTGCTCTAATAATGTCCTGTGGTATGTATATTATAGACTGGGAGCTTGTTGAAGTGCTGAAAAAGAAGAAACAATTTAAAGACAATCTATCAGAAGGTATAAACGCTCTAGTCACACTTCTTCATGCCGAAAAAGGAATTGCAGACAACAAAATTTACCTAAGCTAACAATTAACCGTGGAAGGCCAATTGCGCAATTAAACAGCAGGAACACTTATACCTGAGCACCTCTGTATTTAATGAAAACGTTCAGATGCAAAATTACTAATGCTAAATGACTGTGCTCACAGACCACATACAGGAAGGACAATTTTCTGAAGAGAATGTGCATGACAAATTTTGTCAGCAGCGACAGAACCAGTTTCCTTAGGTTGCTTGCTCCACTCTCTTCCCAAAATGCAGACACTTTACACAGTTACACCTGATATCTCCTTGCCAGGTTAGGAATTTTAGCCTTGTCTGCACACAGCTATATCACTTTAACTACACCAGCAGAGTTAAAGCTGTACAACCCACCCTACTGTGGACACAGTTACATTGATATCATAGTACTTACACCAGTACAGCTTATTCCCAGATGAAAAGGAGAATAGACTACACCAGTAAAATGCATCTTTATATCAGTGTAACTGCATCCACATTAGGGTTGACCCATTATAACTATTTAGGGGGGAAAAACCACACCCTGAACTGAAATAGTTATACCAGTAGAAAGTCTCTAATCATGAAACTCGGGCTGTGGAGCTACAAAATTGCAGTGTAGACGTTCAGGCTCAGGCTGGAGCTTTGGGTCTAGGATTTCGTGGGGCTTCAGTCTGAGCCATACATCTCCACTGCAATTTTATAACCCTGCACTCAGAGTCAGCTGACGTACCAGCTGCATGGAACAGCATGCAGATGTTTTATTGCCTTTGTCTCTGCTCAGGGTGTGACAAGCGTGCTTTCCTATTCTGGATGAAGTGTCAAGTCAGAGATGCCTAAACTGGCACATGGTAATTTATTTCTCCTCCGCCTCACTTTTTCCTGTCATTAATTGCTTCATTGTAGCCATTAGACATAAAAGTACCTATTGTTAGTGTAAACGCCAGCTGTTGTTTGGTGGACAAAGCCATGCTTAGCATATCAGAGAGCCTAATTTCCCAGGTGCAATTGCCTCAAATCACTCTCTCTGAGTCTGAATTCTTTTGCTCTGGGGGAAGGGTGGGGGGAGTTAAGCCACTGATGGGGAACATATTTTAATTTTTATAAACTTTTGCAAGGAAACTTGAGGAATGTATATTCTATTTCTGGGGGAATTCTGCACCACTGCACATGTGCATAATTAATGTGCCATACATATTTTAACGTTTTTTGTGTGCAGAAAATAGCTTCTGCCAGAAAATTGTTACAGTTCTGCCTTTTGCCCACCGGGGGGCGATGTGGTGATAGAACAAAACAGCCGCTCCCAGCCAGATACAGAAGAGAAAGCGCCTGCAGTGCCTTCTTCACAGTGCCTGTTGGGCCAGGGCAGGAGACAGGATATATGGGAAGGCAGACAGCCCGGGGCTGCTGGGGAGTCAGACAGGGACTTATAAGGGCTAGTTGGGGAGGACAGACTGCAGCAGGAACTGAATGGGAGTGCAGGTGCAAAGCCACATGGGGACAGGTGCAGGGCCACATGAGGGAAGGGGGATGGCTGAGTGGGGGCACAGAGACATATAAGGAGAGGGGGAGGGGTGAAGAGACACATGGGAGCAGAGGGGGGGTGCAGAGACATGTGTGGACAGGAGGAGGGGTGCAGGGACATGTGGAGATGGGGGAGTGGGTGTCTGAATTGGGGTGCAGGGACATGTGTGGACAGGAGATGCAGGGACACATGGGGATAGGCAGATGTGCCAGACTGAATGGGAGAGGCTAGGGGTCAGCCAGGGTCTACATGGAGGAAGTTCCCTAACAATCTCTTCCCCACCCCACCCCAAAAAACCTGTTCCATACTTTTCCCACCTGTACCCAACAACCCTCCAAGTTCACATCCAGGCTCCTTCCCAGCAATTACTTTCCTCTCTCTCAGCTCCTCCATTACCCCTGACTCCCCCAAGCCTTTGCACTACTTCTGAGGGGTATGGGAAATATGGTTCTGTATTGTAGTTTAAATGAATTATTACTCAGAGTTCTGAATTAATATGCCTAGTAAGGAATCTATTTGTCAAAAAACATTTCCTGAATCTTTTTTTGTTGTCTGTATTGTTACAGACATACTTGCTGACAGGTATTTTGAAATAGATTACCAAAATAATCGAAACTGGTGTGATTATACTGTGTTATTTTGACAAATAAAAAATTTACAGTATTCTAAAATATAATACGCAGAATTTTTAATTTTTTGGTGCAGAATTCCCCTAGGAGTAATATTCACTTTTACAGAGTGCTCATGAGATAATGCAGGATCCTCTCATGGGGCACACTTAAAAAGCAATTGTCCTAGAATTCAATCTGAAGGCATTTTCATAGATAAATAGATTTTAAGGCCAGAATGGACCATTATGATTATCCAGTCTGACCTCCTTTAAAAGGGTAAGTATCATGTTTGAAGGATGTAAAGCAGCTGTAACCCCTGAAACGGGCATCATTCTATGTTCCTCTGGTCACACACACCTTTCTACAGGGAACAGAAGGACATTTGATCCCCTACACTCTATCCATACATGAAACAGAGCTCCTTTTTAAGTGCTTTTACTGCATACTGATTCAGCCTACTCCTTGGTGTCCAGTGTTATTGTTGACAATTCCTCTGATAAATTTCTTTCCACTATAGAATGGTTAACATGCAGAAAGATGATTTATTTGGCAGGAAGGCCATGCAGCATGTTCAGATTAGACTCTTACTAAAAAATAAATACATTTCCCTGGGATGGTCAGAGGAAAGAAACTATTATGGCATGAAGTTCACACGTATTCATTTTCCAATCTGCAATCACTCTTTCAAATGAACAGCTGTCATTCTGCACAAGTAAGCTATATTATATGCTTAACAGATCCTTATCCTTAAATTTTTTTAAAAAAGAACACACAAGCTGCACGTCACTAGATGTGTAAAGTTATAAATAAACAATTTGCATTCTGTGGTGCTTTCAGAAGACATGCATAGTCTAATATGTGGACCTGATCCAAAACACACTGCAGACAATGAGAGAATCTTTCTATTGACTTCAATGGGCTACAGATCAGGCCACAAGAAGTATGGTCATAATAATCAGCAAATCAACTCCAAGTACTTTAAGGGGAAAAAACTGCACACGGGTTAGGAACATGTGTGTAAGTGTAGAGATAAATTTCAAATATATAAACCAGGCCCGTTATAACATTATAAAGGCTTAAAGTCATGTGTTATCTCATCCAGTAGAAGTGAAAGGTTCAAAAACTGTTTTCTGTAGCTGTCTCTCTTCCCCTCTGTTATCTATTTTTCTTTGGAAGTAACAGAGGAACAGATGAACACATTGTATTATTCTAATTTGCAAAGTCTCCTGACTTCATAAAAATCAGAGGCAGGTATGAAGTTAGCTGTTCATTACAAAATAAAAGTTGCAGTTGGAAGGACAAATTCATTCATATATCGTGTTCTACGAAGCAGCTACAGACATTTAAAGCACAATTAATGGTGTTATGATGCACAACATTAAAAAAATCTGCACACTTTAAAATACACCAATGTTTGCCCCATCCCAAAAGAAAAAAAAACAAAAACCTCTCTCTCCAAACTCTCAGAAACAGAAAACTCACCAACATTCCTCATAACTGCTAAAAAAACAAAACCAAAATAAAATTAGCAATTGTTTGCAAATACTGAAAGCAGAAAACAAAGCAAAGTAAGTTTGGGAAAACGTTTTAAATTGCTTAATATTTTCAAAAGGCATGTGCATACGATTAAACTTGTAAGCAAAATATACATATACTGCAGAATCACAGGAAAATGGGTTTTATTTGCTCTGGGTGCTATAAGTGTACAAGGAATACTCTTGCCAATAAGTGGAAAAAATAAAAGTCATCTGTACATAACACTGAAAATGAAAAAGATGGCACTAAATTCTAGTATACTATGGTTTGTATAGCAGCAAAGAAGTCCACACAAAACTGACTTCTAACTACTACTCGTTTTTTCTATCTATTAATAGTGGATTCTGTTCTCCCCTTTAGAGCACTTCATCCCTAAAAATGTTAATGAAAGCTGTATGTAAACAAGGAGAGATTAGACTCTCAATACATTTTATTTAGTTACCAAAACATGCTCTACAGATTTTAATATAACATGTGATAAGGCATCCAAATGATGGGATCTTGCTATTGACACTCTCTTGGCCTAATGACATTCAGAGATTCATACATTTTAAGGCCAGAAGGGACCATTATGAGTATCTAGCCGTATCTCCTATATAATACAGTCCAAATAGAACTAACACTCGCTACAGAAACTGACTCTGCCACTGCAGATTGACTACCCAGTCTTACACCTGAGATACAGTATTTTTTGCATTTACCGAAGTGTTACTGATTTCTTTTACTTTATTACAATATTTCTGGCTTCTTTCTCCAAAGATGAAACCCTGGTGCTTTTTTTAGGAACTATTTTATGGTTCTAATTTTATACATTAGGTTTAGGATGTGATGCCTGAATTACACATACAGGTCAAGCCCCTTTAAGTCAATGCAGTTTGGTTTTCCAAGTTCCAGGACATTTCATTTTTCATTCTGCTTGCAAGGCCCCAAACAATCAGAGTAAGAAATGCTCCAAGACAGTGATGTCTGGTTAAGCGGTGAGGATAAAATGCAATAAGCATACTTGATCTTCTATGCTTCTGATCAAATATATTTTAAGATTATCTTGGTAGGTACAGTATTTGTCCCTGCTCACTTTTATATGATTTGGAGATCGTCTCAAGCTTCATTACAAAAGTACTCTACATTAATATTGTAATAGGAGATACCCAATAGACTGAATAAGGAAACTTAGGTCCAACAGAGAAAGGGCCTGTAATTTGTGCTACCTTCAGGCAAACGATATTGCCGACAGGAAAGTTATTCTCCAGCATAGGATCAGAAGACCTGCAACTTTGTGAAGGCCCAGAAGAAAAATGCAGGATGGAAATGGAGGTTTTGAATAGATTTGATAGAAAAAAAGACATCAGTGGTTTAGGTGCTTAGATAAGTCAGTGATGAGGGCCCTGTAAGTAACTAAGTAGACGGATCTCCAATGCTTCTGAAGGCAGATTTTGGTATCAACAACAACAAAAAGTTCAGCCTAGCCTATTGGATTTACAATCTTTGCTAATACCATCCTGGAACATCCTGTATGTCAGACACACTTATAGGAGGCAGTTGTTAGTACTGGTCTCAATACTGTACCATTACATGTACTAGTCTGACTCTAAGGTTTCAACTGGCACTGCAAGTAGCCCTATCCATTACTAAAATTAGTGCCACTGATGGTACAATTCAGTAGCCTCCAAAAATACTGAATCAGATCATCCCCTCTCTCTGCGCCTTCCCACCAGCTCTGACTCCGAGGCAGGCTGCATTCCCAGCTTCTTGAAGCTGCACTACTAAAGTCTCCCCTTGGCTGCAGCTGCTCCTGTAGCCCCGAAAGGGGGGTTCTACAGTAAAGATAATGCAGCCCGGAGCTGAATTATCTTTCTCTTGTAAGTTCCTTGGGTATGTCTACATTGCAACTGGGAGTGCGCCTCCCAGCCTGGGTAGAAAAGCCACATGCTAGTTCTACTCAAGCTAGCAGGCTAAAAATAGAAGTGTGGACACTGCAGCACTGGCAATGGCAAGGTCTAGCTGCCCCATTCCCTGAGTCCTTTTATTCAGGTGGCTAGCCTGTGCCACTCTACGCTGCAACATCCACACCTCTATTTCTACAGTGCTAGCCCAAGTAGTCACCTGGGCTGCAAGAGCATGCTTCCTGCTGACGAGCAGAGATACCCCAGGAAGCCTGAAGGGAAACTGTGTCTCCCTTCCCCTTCAGCACACCTGGCCTTCTCAATTTCTGCCTCAGCCTGCAGTGTGAATGGCTAACCCCCAGAAAAGCCACGGTGAGATCCGAAGGTGATCTCACAGAGATTCACAGAGGTGAATGATTCCCTCCTGCAGGGTAGAAAGGGGGAGATCAATGTATAGTGGGTCCTTTCTAGGCATGCATCTAGGGGGCACATTCTGGCCTAATATTTTTACTTTAATATGGATGGAGAACAATTAGTAACTACACAGCAGCAAAAAACCTGGGGCAATATAGAGAAACCTGGAGCAACTGGGCCCATAACTAAATCCAAGCTGTTAATAAGAAACTTGCATTTGAGGAACTGCTGCTGCCTCTTAGGGAGAGTAGAACAAGTCAACTGATCTGTCTTTGCATAGAGTTCTGAAGCTCTAGGGGAAGGATCAGAGGTGGACGACTCCAGCGTAGAATGGGTGTCTAAGCATGTTGTGGTTTTAGGAAATTAGTAAGAGAAAGAGGCTAAGAAATTACTTTAGCCAACTTCTATCTGACTTCAGAAGGTAAATTAGAGTAATGCTAATCTCAGTTCTTCAGTTAACACCAGAGTCACAAATTAGGATATAGCCCAAGACAAAATTTACTTTGATTTGGAAAATGCTTCCCAGATGCGCTGAGGAAGCAAGCTAAAGGGAGTGGAAGTATCAAATGTAACATATTTAAAGAGATGCCAATGATATTTTCTACCTCCACAGCCAGACAGAACTTAAATTGAATTAAGCCCAATTCAACACTTAAATTGTTCAGTTTAGCTAGTTTAACAACAGTCTTGTAATATTAAATATTCCACAAAAAGTAATTTGAAAAGGAACTATCAGTAAACAAAAAACAATGGAAAAACTGTTTTTCTCTTCCCCCTCTTTGAGAAAAGCATAGCATAATCTTCATAGTATTTGGCAGAACTTCCAAATGGAGGTGCAACAAAATCATGGAATGGGATGATTTTACAAAGCCTGGAGATTAAGAAAAGGCAGGTGATGCATTTTATAACTCTTCTACTTACTGTTTCTTTGCCTCTTCAAATTTATGCAGCTTTTTCCGTAGACCCCCTGATTTAAAGCCTTGACAGTGAGCTGCTGGTGCTCCTATGGTTACTATGTCATAATTCTGATCTGGATGGACAAAAAGTGCTTACAGATGAAAGTTCATCATATTTACTTTGGTTGAATCTGTGGAAATTCAAACTACTGAAATATTCAAATATTCCTGAAATATCTCAAATATTCCTGACAGAGACTGAAGTCTTCAGAACAATTTTGAGTGTTAAAAAGTTTGGAATTGCGTTAGTGGTGAGAAACTCCCATGTGCTACGAAGTAAAAGACCCTTGTTTGAAACTTGGACCCCTGTTTCTTGTTCTGGAAGACATTCTACAATATTCTACAAAGACAATATTCCCATGTCTGGAGATGAAGGAGGATTAACGTTGATACCTCAGCCTATCATCCCTCCTATCTGAAGGATACACAAGGCCGCTAGGGTCGACAGGCGGATGGGGCTGAACATTAAATGAAAGGAGAAAATTAGGTCTTTTACAAAGAAGCAAGCTCAACCTAAACAAGTTAATGGCTTTTTACACATTTAAAGTGCAGCCCCTCACAATTAAATTAAACTAAAAAAAAAATAACGGAGAGGGCCTCTGATGTCATGCCAACCAGAAAAGATCCTGGCAGCTCCTAAAACCAAAGGGGATCCAGCAGATTAATCCAGTACATACAGCACAGGGATGGAAGGTGGGAGATTTGGGTTCTGTTTCCTAGCTCTGAGGCTGATGTGCCACGTGACCTTTGACAAGCTGATCTGCCCTTTGGTTTTGCCATCTATAAAACAGTGGTAATGATACTTACTTTACTTTACTAAAGTGCTTTGAGATCTAAGGATGGAAGCTGCTATTAAAATGTTAAATATTATTAGTACTGCACAGAAGCTACACTGGTTTGGGGGAAACTTAGCTCTGGATGGTGGAAACCCAAAAAAGAGAATAATGTGTATATATATACACACACATATACACACACACACACACACGAGAGAGAAGTACCTGATCCTCCATCATCCTGGACTCTCATTCTCTGTATGTGTAAATTTGTGGGCACGAATTCCAATTTTTTATCAGCTTTCAAGCTACTTGCTTTAAACGAAGGGCCTGAGAAATGTAACAGAAAAATATTTATTCTATATCTGCCCTATAAAACCATGACCAACTGCCAGTGTCAAAATACCAACAAATGGGGATTGGGGTTACTTTCAACACTGGTTGCACATTAGGTGGGAAGTAATACTGACAGAAAGTATGATTTGCTGACTAGCAGACTTTTAGTTGTAAGTATATTTGCAAGGCACATGCTGTTAGCTACAAGAGCCACTCACCCGCCTAAATGGCTGGGGGAACTGGATGGTGCCAGCTGCAAGGAAGGGAGATACCCACTGAGGGCACCAGGTAGGCTCCTCCCCTCTTGGAGTTTCTGGCACTCATTCGCCAGGTGGGGCCAAACTGTATGATCACAAAAGTGAAGGGGCAACATAGGCTTAATTTAAAATCCACTTTCAAGACCCTGTGACCAACCCTCTGGTACGAGAAGACTCCGTAACATTGGGGGGGGGAAATGCCTATTAAAACACAAACCAATGCACAGTCAAATACATTAATTTTCATTGTATTTTGATGGAACATGGTCTCTCTGTACACAAGTGCTGGAAGAGCATACAACAATACAGTGCAAGAACCTGGAGAATGTATTCTTTTAAAAAAAATACTAAAAATCTTCTGATTGCAAGGGGTGAAGAAATCAGTCCCACCAGAAGAACATTTACGACAGCAATAAGCAGACAAACAACTCTTCTAGTGCAGTCCATCTCACCAGCCTATGAGAATTTGTTTGTTAGGATTGCTATACTCACTTCCACTCCAATTTTGAGTAATTTATATATTGTATAGTATGGGAAAATACAACTAAACTGGAGGATGTTTACAGTTGAGGCATTCCAGGTCCCTGTACAATTATTGGATTACTTTATTTATTAGTAATAAATATTACTAGCTACTGGATCTGGTGGAGTCCAAATACTAATCTAAGAAGAATGAGTTGGAATTAGATATGCACTTAGGCCCTATAGCAGGGTGGTCACCTGCTCCCTGGTCTAGAAAGGGTTACAGCCAGCCCTGGGAGAGGGCTGGAGCTGTGGGTTAAAAGCTAGGCTGATTGGGGAAGAAGCCACAGCTGGGCCACGCCCCAATCAGACCTCAGCTGGCCCTGATAAAAGGGCTAGGAGCCAGGAGCTAGACACACACTCCCTCCAGCTTCAGAGGGAGAAGGACCTAGCTGCCTGGGAGCAGGCAACAGAGCAGGGCTGGGGAAAGGCGAGAGAAGCTGGGGAGCTCCTGCCTGGCAACTCCCCAGGCAGCAGGCCTGGTGCAAGGCCAAACCAGGTACTGGGGTTGCAGAGGCTGCAGCCCAGAGAGTAGACAAAGGCAACAGGTGCAAACTCCCCTTGGCTACTGATGAATGGCTTGTACACTGAAGTCTGCCCCAGTGAGTGGTGGCTAGATGCTGACTGGCAGTAGCCATAGACTGAGGCAAGGTAGGGATAGAGGGTTGGAGGTTCCCTGGGGGAGGGGGTACTGCCAGGGGGCAGCACCCAAGGTAAGGGACATGGGGGCCAGCCATATGCGAGACAGTGGCCTGGAGAGGGCGCCCTGGAGGCTGGAGAGCTAATTCCAGGACAACCAGTGGGAGGCATCGTGCCGGTGAGTCTCCGCCTTGCTACAGGCCCCAATTCAGGAAGCTTTAAACACATGCTTAAGTCCCTTGCAGAACTGGGGTCTAAATGACTAGCAAATTAAGTTTATGTTTTAGCACTGGACTATTATTTTCTCTTACTGTTGACGATCCCTGGAATCAATCCAGCAAAGCACCTGAGCACATACTTGACTTTAAGCATGGGAAAAGTCCCACTGACTTCACTAGAATGTTTATCATGTGCTTAAGTGCTTTGTTGGATCGAGGCCTTAAACAAAAAAGGTAAAGATACAACAGTGTCAAAGCTACAGGTGAATTTAATGTTTACCACAGACAATTGCTCTGTGGGTTCCAATGATCCATTATGCACAGACCAATACAAGTTCTGTGCTCAGTAATTAATATTGTAATATACTGTCACCTACACACGCCTGCCTTTCTAACAATCTGAGGTGGGATGCATGCTACAACGTTAGCATTGTGTACACTGAAACTTTGTTTTACTTTCCTGGGGTTTGGCTTTATTCTCATTGACTGGTCAGTGTCTTTTGAACTCGCGTATCACATGAAAATCACCCTTCCTCCCATTGGTCACTGCTGTTCTGTGCTTTCAGAGATAAATTCTTCCCCTCTGCAGGGAGGCCAGCACAAAGCCTACATACCACTTATAGCAAGTCCCACTTAACCCTTCAAAATAGAAGTTATGTGATGCCTAGACCTTTATGCTGGCCCTCTGTACAGAGTGGAATTTCACCACAAGTGAAGACACTATGTTAAAACAGCACCTTTGAACTATGAATGAACCCCATCCTTCTCAACGGTTGTCAACAGGAGTTATGGATGTAGAACAAGGGTATAATATGGCCTAACACGAATACATAATAGTAAGAGAAGTATAAAAGCAAACAAAATACACCCGATCATTTCCCCCATTCTGAATGAAAAACTGGACTAATATTATTTACCTATATAATATTAGGGTAAATAAAGTTACATCATTCCCCCATTTGTGCATAACTCAGTCGGTTATAAACTGCCTTATTTCCCATTTAGTTTTATTAAGATTTTGAAATAATTACACACATACATGCACACTCCTTAAAAAAGACGAAACACGGAAATCAAATAATTCCCATAATACTTTAGAGAGAGCTCAGTATAGGGGGAAAAAAACCCCACTGAGAATCTATCAAACAAAGATTTGGGGTTCTTGGAATAAAAACTAAAACCTAGATCATATAATAATATTACATTATTATATCTAAGATATTAAAAATTCTAAAATTATTATTAATATAAAGAGTCAGAATGTATTGGGGATTTCTGAAGACAGTTCATTACCTACAGAAAGTTAGCTCCTGTTTATTATTATTATTATTAAGCTGAATCCGCTCAGCAGAATTTATATGGTCAGTTTATATTATTCCTGAGGGAATTCTGTGCCAAAAAATTCTACACAATATTTTAAAATTCTGCACATTTATGAATAAATAAATGTAGAGGCTCCAAGCCGCTGGCTGCACACAGGTGGGAAAACATCCTGCAGCCCTCCCCTACTGCCCAGGGCACAGATTTGGCAGTGAGGCTGCCCCCAACACTGACACAGTGCAAGGGCTGAGCCTGCCTTCCTACACCTGATGTGCCTGGTGCAAAGGTGCAGGGCCCCAGGCTATTTCTGGGGTGGGCTCAGCCCAGCAGGATCCAAGTGTAGAGAGGTTTAGTGTGTGAGGATCCAGGCATGTGTACGAGGGTTGGGCGGAGGGGGGAGGGCATCGGGGTGTGGGTGGCTCAGTGGCCACTCTGGGTTTATGTGGGATCTGGATGCACAGGGGCTTGTTGGGGGGTTCCGGGTGCAGGGGCAAAGGGACTCTGCAGGGAGTCCAGGTGAAGGTGGTGGGGGCTCAGCAGGGTGGTGGTCCAGGTGCAAAGGTGGTCCAGGTGCAAGGTGGTCAAGGCGGTCCAGGTGCAAAGAGGTGGGGCTCCTTGGGGTGAGGGTTCAAGTGCAGGGGGTGGGGTGGGTGGAGTTTCCTGTAGCCAGGAGAGATTTCTGGGGCTGGTTCTGACCTGGCCCAGGCCCTGGCCACTCCCTGCAGGAGAAGAGTAAGTCTCGTCCTCCCCTGCGCCCAGTCCAGCTGGCACTAGCAGCTGTGCCCAGTGCATGGTAGGAGCCACCAGCCAGGGCATCCCCAGCCACCCCGCAGTGATGTACCTCCCCACCAGCTGCACCAGGAGCCTGAAACAATGTGCCCATGCTTCTGGGGAGGGAGGTGTGACCACTCTTGCGGCTTCCCTTTGCTTCCCCATTAGAAGTCATTTTTCTGCAGGGAAGCAAAGAACTCTGGGGGTGGGGACATGAATTCTGCATGCGCATAGAAGCGCAGAATTCCCCCAGAATATATTATAGCACTTATCATTAAGCATATAATAATTACTTATCATTAATTACATGAAATATAGAGGAGAGTAATGCTAATGGAAATCCACAGAAGAGAATGCAGGTGATAAAAATAATAAAATAACAAGAACAATTTAATGTAATTCATTTTTAAGGAAATTGCAGATTACTTTTTCTTTTCCAGACCTCACTCATTATCCCCTCTTTTGTATGTTAAGTTGCACAAATGACTATGATATTTATAAATTAGCTTCTTTGTACAATCACTATAAAACTTTATAATAGAGAGTACAAATATTTTGTCTGTTGATTTTTCCTAGCAAACCAAGAGTAAAACCACTTTTTTGGTTCTGAATTTTTGTTTTAAAAGGAAAGTAAGATGCATAACAAACATATTATCTATTATTACTGAAAATAAATCTTGCTGACCTTTGTATTGATGCAAGTCAGTTAGGTTTTCTTGATAAGTCAGTATAATTGTTTGGTACTGAGTAACTATTTGTCGACGAAGGCTCTCCCAACAGGGAGACAGCTCTCCCAGCTCTTCTAGTTCACAAACCCTACAAGAAGAAAGCAATATGTTTTCAACTCAGTTGTACACCTGAGCAAAAAGAAAAAATGCAAGTGATGTCACACAGCAGACTCCTCAGGCAATACATTCTGAATTCCATGAAAAGAGTTCCAGGCGCAAGGGAATGTTTCAAAATGTACCTCCCAATACACCAGAATGGGCAAAATTAAGGCGCCTACTTTCTTTCCCTCCATTTATCCAGCGTTTTCTATAAGGGATAGATCCCAAGTGGGCCCATATGTGGCCACATGGGGGTAAGCAAGAAGCCTTCCCTCTTCATGTGGCTGCAGAGTCTCTGTGCTCTGGGAAGAACAGGAACTGCTTGCTTCTGCTCCCCCTAGAAATAAGGAGAAGGGGGTGGGACCATATCTATGCCCTGAATCCACCAGTGCACTGTGATGGGGAACAGCTCATAGCCTATTAGGCTGCTTCCCTGCCTTCCAGATCCTATATTTCCTCTTCCCTCCCCTCCCCATACAGAGAAGCAACTGTCTGCAGTTATCACCTCCCCTTTCTCTGTATGGGGGGGTGGGGGGGGCGGGCGGTTGGAGAGGGAATATAGAATCTCAAAGGTGGGGAAGGAGCCTCATAGGCTATGAGCTGCAGACAGCTGCTTCCCTGCCTTTGAGATCCTATATACAGTACACACACACACACACACACACACACACACAGAGATGCTCCTCCTGAGAGGCACTGTGAGACAGCGTACTGCTGCAGGTGTGGGGCAGATACAGATAAAAGAGAGTGCACAACAAGGTTTGGATACCAGTTGATTCTTAGAGATGCGGACCCAGAGCGCAGGGCTCTAGTCATCTTAAACACAAATTTGGGATAGTAGGAATCAGATCTAGCAGTGTCTTTTGTATGCTCTCTCAAGATCCATGATCCATAATTTTTACCAATTATCTGTGTATAACTTGAAAGTCCATTTATGGAATTGACAGAATAATTCTCTATTAGTTATATAGTATTTTAGCACATTATCAAAATTAAGCAAGTTTGTCCACCCCACAATAATCCAATGTGTTGACTGCCAACAGGCAACATATAGTATCTACCAATAATTCATAGATTTTGAGGCCAGAAGGAACCATCATGATCATCTAGTCAGATCCTTCTGCATAACAGGCCATATAATTTCATTCTGTGATTTCTGCAGCAAGCCCATGGTTTAAAGACTTCAAGTGAGGTGGAATCTATCACATCCTTTAGTTAGATGTACCATGGTGGCATGGACATACCATGGAGTGTAGTATAAATGTTAGGTAGACATATCCCCCTGGCTATATGCATCCTGTTACTCTTCACACAGAGCTGTTGTGCAGAAGAACTTTACATGAGTGGCACCATCAGCAGGCAGCTGACCCTCTGAGGGGGTCTCAGACACACATAGACAGAAGGGACCATTGTGATCACCTAATTTGACCTCCTACACATTGCAGGCCACAGAACCCCACCCACCCAGTACTGCAGTAGGTTCATAACCTGTGGATGAGTTGCTGAAGTCCTCAAATCATGATTTAAGGACTTCAAGTTACTAGAGAATCCACCATTTACTCTAGTTCAAACAAGCAAATGACCTGTGTCCCATGCTGCAAAGGAAAGCAAAAAAAAAACCTCAAAACTGCTAGGGTCTCTGCCACTCTGACCTGGTGAACAATTCCTTCCCAACCCCCCCTCACAAGCAGCAATCAAGATCAAGCAATCAAGATCACCCAAGTACCTTTTAAGCTGTTATCTTAATGGTAGACAGGAGTGATTATACTGGCGTGCCACCTAAAGCTTCATAGTATTTCTCAAGGTTTCAGTACAGAGAGGAATACGTGGGTAGATCTAACGTATCCTGGGAGCATATACTATTAAAGTTTTCAACCCAGATTATAATACAGAAAATAAAATATACAATAAAAATATGCATAACTGAATTTTTTTGCAGAAAGCAAACCTACAGACAATAATTCATCTTAAAGAGAATTGTTTATTAATTTAACAATATAGAAGATACTGGATGAAAAGAAGAAAAAACTTCTATCATCTGATACTCTGCATACCTTAATGGAGAGTAAAGATATGTCAATGCCTTTCATCTAAGGGCCCATTTTTCTTAAATTACAGAAAGTCATTTTCACCTCTAAGCCATACTGTTCAGTATTTAAAAGCTTGTATTACTGGTATTTGTTATGAAATCAGAATTGGTCGGAACATTCATAGAACTTCATTACTCTACAGAAAGTACCCTTGACTGGTGACATTTTCTCGCTAATGCTCGAGTGAATTCCACTGACTAAAGTCTAATACCAAGGAGTAGCTTGTCCTGTTCATTCTAATTCTCTTCGGTTACATTTAGGTTCTTTAGCATGTCTATCTAAAGGGTCTACAGCGGGGTTCTCAACCTTTTTCTTTCTGAGGCCCCACCAACTTGCTATAAAAACTCCACGGCCCACCAGTGCCACAAATGGTTTTCTGCATATGAAAGCCAGGGCTGGCGTTAGGGGTTAGCAAGCAGAGCATGCCACGGGCACCCACAAAGCTAAACTGCTCAAGCTTTGGTGTCAGCCCCGGGGGCGGGGCTCAGGGCCCTGGGCTTAAGCCTCATGCGGTTGGGCTTTGACTTTCTGGCCTGGGCCCCAGTAAGTCTAATGCTGGCCCTGCCTGGCGACCCCCAATGGGGCCTTGGACCCCTGGTTGAAAACCACTGATCTAAAGGCCACTGAGCAGGGTCCAAGAATCTGGGTTCCAGCCTGAGCCTGAATAGCCCAAGACCCGCAAGGCCTGAGTCAGTGGGCACAAGCCAGCTGCAGGTGTCTAATTGCAGTGTAGACATAGCCTTAGCCAGCAACATTCTTATTAATGTCATTTAGCCTGTGGCAGACAGCACATCGGCCAGGATAGATACATACATCCCTTTACTCTTTTCACACTACTTTGTGAAATTTTAATATCCTCAATAGCTATAAAAAGAGGTTGCTATTAATGTCCCCTGTTACAGGGCACAAAGAATGTTAGATGCCAACAACGTAGTAACTACTTACAGGCCCCACCCACACTCCTTGTGCACCTAAAGCCTCGTGGCCAGGTACCTGGAGGATGCACCATACAGTGCAGCAGTTGGATAGCCTCCACTGGCAGAGGTTTCACGGGAACCCCCTCAGAAGGTGGTAACAAGCCCTCAATCTATCTAGGTATTCATATCCCACTCCTCATTGCAGAATTCAAGTGCCTCAGGTACAGCTGTCCCAGCTGGCACGTATGAGTTAGGAACACCCACAGACCCATCATATTGTGCAGCCTTTTACCTTTCAATTGGACTAAATAATGACTGCTGCACCAAAATACTAAAGATAGTTAAGAACACTTATTAAAAATTTACTTCAGTATTTAAAGATGCTTTTTATAGAACTGCACATCATTATTTGAATAATGCAATCTCCACAACCCCACCTCTGTTATCACTGTCCATTTATCCTGACCACACTGTAAGTTACTCTGTGGGCTAGACCTTCCTCTACATAGACACAGGTGAAAAATCAAGGGTTTAAGTCAATGAGTCAGCCCCTGACCTGTTGTAAAATGTCACAGCTCCATTTGACTTCCACAGAGCTCTGCCGATTTACACCTGCTGAGAATCTGGCCCAACAGAGTTAAAGCAGTGTAAGACACTCCAAAGTGAGAGAAGCATCAGGCCTGTGCAAGATACAGTTCATGGCCAATCTAGTGGTGACATGAAGGTATTGACTTTGTTAACAACAGGGCAGCGACCAAGTTGCTGCAGTCACTATTTCTGCTGCAGTCTCTTTGTCGTAACAATTTATTCTCTGCCAGCTCAGCAAAGGATGCACATCACTGCTGTATTACAACACATGTACATTTGTTCACCATTACCTGGCTGCATCTTCTTCAAGCAGAAGCTTCACAAACTGTCTGGGGACGTGCAGTGACAGTACACTCTCAGCCATCTGCTCTAAGATTCTCAGGTGGTTCCCATCAGTTGTGGGGAAACGATACATCCGACAAATGGCACCACCAAATACTAAAATATTAAAACCACATTATGTAAATGTGTGGTTTGAGTTCAGCATTGACAAAGTCTCCCTTAACCCATTACATTAAATTACACTGACTAGATTCAATATTGGCTGCTTGTAAAAATCCAATTTAAGTCATTTACCTATCTAGCTTTTTCAAACGCTATTTTTATAGGAGGGAGCTTTCCACACATAGTCAAAGAAAAAACCCCAAATCCAAAAGGTATTCCAAGTATTTTAAAGGAAAAAAGGAACAATTAATTTTTTGAAATTTCTTCACATATTGAATTTTTTCTCCCAATACACAAGTCTGTAGGAGAAGGAAGGACTGGCCCTGGTAGATGAATATAATGGCAAACAACATGCAAGATATTTTGCTTCATAAAGTATTGTTTGTACTACAAAGTGCTGTATATACTACAAAGTGCTGTAGTGCAGGTAACAAAATAAATTATTCTTATGGGTCTCAATTCAGCAACCAATCCCTATTCAACTTCAAACACACGCTTGAGTGCTTTGTTGAATGGGGGCTATGATGGAGGCAACAAGAGATTAGCTGTCACCGATATTGTAAACATGCTAAGTATAGTAAGAACTGTCAATACACATAGAGCAAAGATATTAATCTGATAGTAGGTGAGCTATCAATATCTGCCCAGTTAGCTGCTTACCGGATTTTAGTAACACATCTTTCCTTAATGAAGCATATTTAGATCTGATTCCTAAAGATTCTGTTAAACTTTCATCAACTGGCAGTACAGTCTAAAAGACACAAATAGTAAAGTCTGTACAATGTAAAACCTCAACACCAAAACTCAAGCTAAACTGGTGAGACTCAACATAAAGACATGAAGGTAATATTCAAAACAGGGAATGTTTAAAATACATATTCCAAACATTTATCATGGACAATAACTATCCTGACCTCAAACTGAAATACTAAAAACATCTATCAGATCTTCAGATAAGGGACCTAGTTTTTATTTGTACTACAAAGCACCTAGCACACTTCTGAGTGCTGTAAAAATGATGGGCCAGATCCTCAGCTGCTGTAAACTGGCATAGCTCTATAGTCTACATCAATTTACTGGCCCAATAAATGATGATGATAATCCACATTCTGAACACAATACAGGTATACAGATTATATGACTTCACATGTATTCACAATACAGAGTCTGAAGCATTAAACTTGTTCTCTAAGCAGGCAGGCAACTATAAATATCTGCTCTAGAGAACACAACTTGTTACTATCAGAAAAGATCCAGATTTCAGATAATAGTGTGGTCTGTTCTTTTAAACTATTTGATCGTATTTCTACTTCAAATCTGTCCTTCTTGAACTTCCATTTTCACGGACAGCTTCTAATAATCTAGTTTATGCATTTGCTTGGTACTGCCTTCAGATTCACAAATGGACATCACTGAATTTCTTGTAAAATCGGCTACTTCCCATAGGCATGCATCATGCACAGTAGGTAGTGGGTTTTTTTGTTTTGTTTTTTTAAAGGGTATACTGCAATACAAGCCAGTGTAATTAAGGGCACATAGAATAAGAATTACCACAGACAAGTTTCCATTCCATCATCTTCAAGAACTCACAGCATTACAAAAGACTGTATATCACAGCCTTTACCCGAAGTATTTCATCAACATTGAACTGTTTGTTACAGATTAACCAGCTAATATTTGTACAGTACATTGAAAATGTAAAGGACTGTAAGTGCTAAGTAGAATTAGTCAGTGATTGGGTAGAGGGAGAGACAATTTGCAGATTACAACATTACCTATAACATAGATACAGGATTACTGAAGACAATCTGAGGCTGATACAATGTTTACACTCACCCTCCCATTAATGGTGTCAGGAGACCTTGTTACAGGAGGCTTTTGGTCCGTTTTTTCTTCCATTTGCCATCCTATAACTGTGATGTTACCTACACGATCACTTTCAGCAGACCTGCAACAAAAAGTTTTTTTTTTTAGAGAGAGATCTGGTTGTCAATAGGAGACCAATTACTACTACGCACAACATACTGATCTGTGAACTTAATGAACTTCCTTTTGTCTCTTGTCCATACCTTGGTCATCTCTTACCTTCACTAATGCAACCTCCTTTATGCTTCTCCCACCAATTCCTTCAGGGCTTTCAATATGCTGCTGCTGCAATCATCTTCCTCTCCAGTGTCTCTGACCATGCTAATCCCCTACCAAGATCCCTTCACTGATTTCCCTTCGCATCACGTTCAAGATTCTCACCTTCACCTTTAACCCTCTCTAGCAATGTCACCCACAGTTACACCTTTGAGCTCAGTTCCTTCTAATCTCCTCCTGCTCCCCTCACTCTGCACAAGCTTCCTAACTTCTCCCACACTTGATTTCATACCTCCAAGCTGACCCCTAAGGGTTGGATTGTGTCCCTGTTCTTTGGCACCAAACTACCATCCCCACAAGACACTCTCCTCCCATGACGCTTTTCAACGTTAATCCACCCAGTAAATTATTTTTTAAAATAATATTGAAGATATCTGCTCTGCTTTGAGACTGGTTCTTCCTATAGCTAGAGTGTTGTAAGGACAAACACACTAAAGTCTGTGAGATGCTCAGATACTACAGAAATGGAGACCATATAAATACCTTACATAGATAAGTAGAGAAACAAGGTAGGTGAGGTAATATCTTTTATTGGACCAATTTCTGTTGGTGAGAGAGAGACACTTTCAAGCTTACAGAGAGCTCAGTAGCTAAGATATCCAATGTAAATAAGAAAAGCTTCTGGTTTTCCAGGGTCTCCTCTGTCTGTCTCTCTCACTCTCACACACCTTAGATATCAGTATAGTTAAGAGTAGCCAGTTTTGCCAGTGTGTGTACTGTGTGTACTGCAGTACACACACACACACCCTGCATGCCAAGGCAATTTGATGAAATACACAAAGAGAAAAGAAATTGCACTTGTGGGTACACTTTCAACTTGCGGAATTAAAGACAACTCCCAACAAACAATTACAGCTTTCTCATTCCTTGTTCCCTGCATGCTTTGCCACCAAAAATCTATCCCAATATTTGAAAAGGTTCTTATGTTCTACATGTTTTAAACATCACCCAATAACTGATTTTCATTAGTAGAGCCCCTGAACTTCGAACACTTATTTTTAATTAAAAATCAAAAACAATTTTCACAACCTGCTCTCGGGCCCTACTAATCACAATGTTAGGAATCAGAGTAACAGCCATGTTAGTCTGTATTCGCAAAAAGAAAAGGAGTACTTGTGGCACCTTAGAGACTAACCAATTTATACATTGGTTAGTCTCTAAGGTGCCACAAGTACTCCTTTTCTTTTTGAGAATGTTAGGAATGTTAGTTTCTGATGGACTGAAACGGCATTACAAACCTTAGTGTTAAATGCAATCTATGGCTCTTCTCCTGAAGTAATTCCTTTACAGTGAACATTCCAGAACCCAATAAATACATCTGAAAAGAGGAACATTATTAGTGCAGAAATTTCAATTCATAAAGCACCTGTCCATAAGCGCAAGTCGTGTACAAGGAATAAACATTACAATTATAAATAAACATTTAAGAACAAAATACTATTACGAATAATAATAAACTACCCAACCAGGCCCAGAAAGCATAAAAAAAACAAACAAACAAAAACCCCTACTACCTTGGGGATTTTTCCCTTGAGGAAAACAAGACCTTCGCTTTTGCTGGGCTTGAGGAAAAGGACTCTCCCAACACACACAAGCCAAACCAAAGGCATGGAAATGGTGCAGTCTTGCATGGAAGAGCAAAAGGGGTGACCTTCACTCTCTATGTTAATGGGTCAGAGAACAAGCTCAGTATTTCCATCCAAGCAATAATAATGAAAGTCCTGACTGTGCCCCCCACCCCAAAGGCTTATGGGCAAAAGAGAAGATTGGGTAGGACCAGGGAGACATATCATCCTCCTATTGACTCTCAAAGACTCTACAACCTCAGACTGTGTCATCTATTCTGCACAGCCACCCCACTGAGACTCTGAGGCAGCCACAGATAGGGGGAGTCGAGTCATGGGATACCCTGATGGAGCCACAGCGCCAGGGAGTCATGGGAGAACAGGCAATGGGGCCAGAGCCAGTGCAGACAGAGGCAGATTAAGATTTAGTGAGGCCCTGGGCACAAAGCACATTTGGACCCAGGAGCACCAGAACCAGGGGGAACCACGGGGCCATGCCCTGCCCACTTTTTACCATGGGCATAGTAGCTTCAGGCAGGTGCACAGCAGCAGCAGCAGGGGCAAGCTGATCACCTTCCTGGTGGGGGGAGGCCTCAATACCCCCTTGCCACGAGGCTCGGGTTGCCAACTTTCTAATTGCAGAAAACCGAACACCCTTGCCTGTCCCCTGTCCCCACCTCTGCCTTGTCCCTTCTCTGAGGCCCCACCCCTGCTCACTCCATCCCCCATCCCTCTGTTGCTCACTCTACACCACCCTCACTCACTTTCACCAGGCTGGGGCAGGGAATTGCGGTGCAGGAGAGGGCTCTAGGGTGGGGCCAGAAATCAGGGGTTCAGGGTGAAGGAGGGGGCTCTGGGCTGGGGCAGGGGGTTAGAGTGCAGGAAGGGGTGAGGGCTCTGGCTGGGGTGTGGGCTCTGGGCTGGGGATGAGGGATTTGGGATGCAGAAAGGGGTTCCGACCTGGGGCAGGGGGTTGAGGTGCGGGAGGGGGTTTTGAGCTGTGCCAGGGGGTGCAGGCTCTGGGAGAGAGTTTGGGTGCAGGAGGGGGCGCAGGCTCCATCTGGGTGGCACTGACCTCAGGCAGCTCCCGGAAGCAGCAACATGTCTAGCTCCTAGGCAGAGGGGCCGGGGCCTCTGTGCACTGCCCGCGCCTGCAAATGCCACCCCCGCAGCTCCCATTGGCCATGGTGCCCGGCCTCCCTGGCCACCCCGAGCCTACAGGCCACAGGGACATGGCAGTCACTTCCAGGAGCCGCAGGGAGCCTGCAGTAGCCCCGCTGCACCGCCCACTGGATTTTTAGCAGCCCGGTCAGCACTGCCGCCAGGGTCCCTTTTCAACACGGCAATCCAGTCGAAAACCGGACGCCAGGCAACCTTACACAGGGCCCTGCCCCTGCTCCTCCTGTTCCCAAGGCCCCGCCCCCTGGCCAGGCCAAAAACCAGAGCCAGACCATGATAAGAGCTCCCCGGGGAACTCAGACTACTGTGGGGAGCCCCAGGCCCTCCCTCTGCCCTGGGCAGCATGCCCTGGGGTGCGAAGACATGGGCTGGGGGCGACTCTCAGGCACCCTGGCACCGCCCAGGGAAGGTGGAGGGTCCAGGGCTTCCCACAGCAGCTGAGGTTCCTTGGGGCGGCTCTTACCATAACGTGGCTCTGGCTTTTGGCCTACCCAGCAGGCAGGGACTCTGGGGAAAGAAGAAGAGCAGGGGGTGGGCCACAAATCTGGTGCCGGTGGCCCCCCATTTCTACACAGTTTCCAGAGCTCCTGAGGGGGCCCTGAATTGGCCAGGGCCCCTCACCTTGGCCACCTGTAGAGTGAAGGCGGGGTCTGAATCTATGGATTTTCCTATGAGGAAGCAAACCCCACCCTCTCAATGGGGCAACGCCAGGAGTGGGGGGAACTTCAGTGTGAGAATCCATCTGAAGACTCCCTTCTCCAAAATTTTCTTTTGCTCATTCTTCTGCAGAAGGGGACGAGCTGGGTCGAAGTTATTACTTTTTCTTGGACTTCAGTTTGTTAGTAGGTAATACACACGTCAGAGGGTGAGTGTCAATCATAACATTCACTTCAGGCTGTCCTTTACTGAGATGATGTTTGAACAGAGAATGAGTAATTCCTCAGGCATATAAATTCAAGGGCTGATCCAGAGTATCCTTATGTCAGAAAACAGATTGCATGGTTGCTTTCCTGAATGCATCTTCTGGCATTTTTGCTTCAGAAACAACCCTCTATTTTGCAATTCAGGAATTTTTGAAAAGCAAGACTGAGGTGTCAGAAGGTTGCAAGGATTTTGATGTTGTGGAACTCCATATGCTGCTAAGCAATGATAAACTGGCAGTGCTAAGTGTTTTTGAATAAGAGGATGCACAGTGTTCATACTGAAATTAAAAACTACTCAAAAATCATGGAGCTTCCCCCCCACCCCCAGTTTTCATCAAGAACTGGAAAGTGGGCTCATTTTTGAGAAAAATTATCCTAAGATAGGCCCAATTTTGAGGGAAAATGGCTTTGCATGCAGATTCTTAGGTTTTTCACTTGTTTTCAATGAACAATTGTAAAGAAAAAATTACTGTGAAGCAAAATTTGGGGTTTGTGGAATTACACACAGCCAAATTGCAATCATTTTCATATAAAAACCCTCAAAACACTTTTTTTTTTAAATTTCACACAACTCTAATTTGAGGCCAACAGAGACTATCATTCTAATTTAGAACAGAGTGCCACAAAGATGGCACCTTTCACTTTAAACGTGTAGGGCATATTTCAGCCTTTAAATGTGTAGGACACACCAAATTAAGAGCTTTGCAGGGGGCCCCAATGTAAGAACAGGTTTCATCGTACATGAGGTGAAAATCCAGAGCTTTGGTTTAATTTAGAGCAACAGAAATGACAGAAGGATTATGAAGGAATACACAAGTGCACTTACTGTTCCCTGAGATCTATCTTTGACGTCGTACACAGAAAGTTTGATTTGCGTCATTTGATTGATAAGAGAGTCTTGAAAAAAAGCAATACTGCTTAGAAAGATAGGATTATTTGTTCCCTATGATTATAAACAAGAAAAAAGTAATATTAATGCAGTGTGATGTATGTTGAAATAAATGTTCCTTATACTAGCTTCAACCTTAAATCAAGAGCAATAATATACCACCACTTACCTCAATAATCTCTGTCTGTGCATGCTTTGTCCAGAATGCCTGAGGAGGTGTAGTGACACTCACTGCGACAAAAGTATTTGGTTTTCGATCTAGCGATGGTGTGAGCAACTCACTGCAAACTTTAGAGGTTTAAGAATATAATTTTTAAAGTCATGGTCTTTCTGACATTGTCCAAAATTCTACAGCTCTCATAAACATGTATAATACAAAGAGTGGGCAAGTGATGAAGGGCCAAATTTTCAGTATGCTTCTGTTTTGTGCATAGGTACAACACTCACGTTTGTGCATGCAAAAAACTACTGCACACAAAGATCAGGTAGTCAGATTTGCAGTTACCAACTATGCATATGCAAATGTGGGTATTTTTACACACACAAAAGATAGAACATACACAAAACTGGAACGTGCTGTGGGGTCCCAGCTGCAATTTAAAATTAGTCTCCCCCAGAAGAACCACTGTGAGAGGCTGGTAGTGCAACCATCACCCTTCCCCTCAGGCACTACTGTTCATAATGGCACAAGGGGGTATTTCTCCAGTGGAAAGCTCATGGGCACGGTGTGCATGAAATAAGCCTGCATTCTGCTGAACTCTTTGATCAATAGTATCTTCTCAAGGATATCATTGGGAGTGCTTGAATACCAGCCATGTGTCTGCATTGTAAACAGAAGTAAATGATGGTCCATCAAAACAAGAGGGAACTTTATTTCCTCTAACAAAATTATTGTCCTTTCATTCACCTACAAAGCCATTATTTTAACTACTGTGGAGGGGGACACGGAAGAGGAATCTCCTTCCAAAAACTTTGTATGTGATTGCCTTCCATACATAGCTAAACAGAACTTTGGTATTAAGGCTGATAATCCATGTTGTCTCCAGTTGGAATGCCGTCATTGTGCCTAGAGATACAAGGTGATGAGGTAAAATCTCTTTTTGTACCAACTTCTATTGATGAGAGAGACAAGCTTTCAAGCTTACACAGTGTGTAAGCTCAAAAGCTTGTCTCTCTCACCAACAGAAGCTGATCCACTAAGACAGGGCTGGGCAAACTACGGCCCGCGGAACACATCCAGCCTGCCAGCCATCTTAATCTGGCCCTCAAGCTCCCACTGGGGAGCGGGGTCTGGAGCTTGCCCTGCTCCAGCACTCCATCCGGGGAGCAGGGTCGGGGGGCTGCTCCACACGGCTCCCAGAAGCAGCAGCATGTCCCCCCCTCTGGCTCCTCTGCACTCCAAACACCACCCCCACAGCTCCCATTGGCCGAGAACAGTAGCCAATGGGAGCTGCAGGGGCAGCACCTGTGGACGGGGTAGCATGCGGCAGCGCCTGCGGACAGGGCAGCACACAGCAGAGCTGCCTGGCTGTGCCTCTGCGTAGGAGGTACATGCTGCTATTTCCAGGAGCTGCTTGAGGTAAGTGCCGCCTGGAGCCTGCACTCCTGAGCCACCCCCGCATGCTCCAACCCCCTGCCCCAGCCCTGATCTCCCTCCCACCCTCCGAACCCCTCGGTCCCAGCCTGGAGCACCCTCCTGTACCCCAAACCCCTCATCCTCAGCCCCACCCCAGAGCCTGCACCCCCAGCTGGAGCCCTCATGCCCCCTGCCCCACCCCAGTGTCCCCTCCCGCACTCTGAACTCCTCATTTCGGGCCGCACCCCAGATCATAGAATCATAGAATATCAGGGTTGGAAGGGACCCCAGAAGGTCATCTAGTCCAACCCCCTGCTCAAAGCAGGACCAATTCCCAGTTAAATCATCCCAGCCAGGGCTTTGTCAAGCCTGACCTTAAAAACCTCTAAGGAAGGAGATTCTACCACCTCCCTAGGTAACGCATTCCAGTGTTTCACCACCCTCTTAGTGAAAAAGTTTTTCCTAATATCCAATCTAAACCTCCCCCACTGCAACTTGAGACCATTACTCCTCGTTCTGTCATCTGCTACCATTGAGAACAGTCTAGAGCCATCCTCTTTGGAACCCCCTTTCAGGTAGTTGAAAGCAGCTATCAAATCCCCCCTCATTCTTCTCTTCTGCAGGCTAAACAATCCCAGCTCCCTCAGCCTCTCCTCATAACTCATGTATTCCAGTCCCCTAATCATTTTTGTTGCCCTTCGCTGGACTCTCTCCAATTTATCCACATCCTTCTTGAAGTGTGGGGCCCAAAACTGGACACAGTACTCCAGATGAGGCCTCACCAATGTCGAATAGAGGGGAACGATCACGTCCCTCGATCTGCTCGCTATGCCCCTACTTATACATCCCAAAATGCCATTGGCCTTCTTGGCAACAAGGGCACACTGCTGACTCATATCCAGCTTCTCGTCCACTGTCACCCCTAGGTCCTTTTCCGCAGAACTGCTGCCTAGCCATTCAGTCCCTAGTCTGTAGCTGTGCATTGGGTTCTTCCGTCCTAAGTGCAGGACCCTGCACTTATCCTTATTGAACCTCATCAGATTCCTTTTGGCCCAATCTTCCAATTGGTCTAGGTCCTTCTGTATCCTATCCCTCCCCTCCAGCGTATCTACCACTCCTCCCAGTTTAGTATCATCCGCAAATTTGCTGAGAGTGCAATCCACACCATCCTCCAGATCATTTATGAAGATATTGAATAAAACCGGCCCCAGGACCGACCCTTGGGGCACTCCACTTGATACCGGCTGCCAACTAGACATGGAGCCATTGATCACTACCCGTTGAGCCCGACAATTTAGTCAGCTTTCTACCCACCTAATATTGCATTCATCCAGCCCATACTTCCTTAACTTGCTGACAAGAATACTATGGGAGACCGTGTCAAAAGCTTTGCTAAAGTCAAGAAACAATACATCCACTGCTTTCCCTTCATCCACAGAACCAGTAATCTCATCGTAAAAGGCGATTAGATTAGTCAGGCATGACCTTCCCTTGGTGAATCCATGCTGGCTGTTCCTGATCACTTTCCTCTCATGCAAGTGCTTCAGGATTGATTCTTTGAGGACCTGCTCCATGATTTTTCCAGGGACTGAGGTGAGGCTGACTGGCCTGTAGTTCCCAGGATCTTCCTTCTTCCCTTTTTTAAAGATTGGCACTACATTAGCCTTTTTCCAGTCGTCCGGGACTTCCCCGGTTCGCCACGAGTTTTCAAAGATAATGGCCAGTGGCTCTGCAATCACAGCCGCCAATTCCTTCAGCACTCTCGGATGCAACTCGTCCGGCCCCATGGACTTGTGCACGTCCAGCTTTTCTAAATAGTCCCTAACCGCCTCTATCTCCACAGAGGGCTGGCCATCTCTTCTGCATTTTGTGATGCCCAGCGCAGCAGTCTGGGAGCTGACCTTGTTAGTGAAGACAGAGGCAAAAATCCCACACTCCCTGCCAGAGCCCTCACCCCCTCCTGCACCCCAACCCCAATTTCGTGAGCATTCATGGCCCTCCATACAATTTCTATACCCAGATGTGGCCCTCGGGCCAAAAAGTTTTCCCACCCCTGCACTAAGAGAAATTATCTCACTCACCTTGTGTCTCTAATATCTTGGGACCAACACAGCTACAAAAACACTGCGTGTATGATTATGCCTAGATTTTCCCCACCATGGTCCACGTTATGACTGAAAGTTGGTGACTAGATGTACAGCATTAACTCTAAAATTTGTCTGTGCTAGGCAACCTCTTGATGTAACCTAAATAGTATTGCAGTGCTGAATACTTTTTTATTTTCTTTGCTCATCTATCAGACTGTAGCTGAAGCCATAAAAAAATAAGTAATTCAGATTCTGTGGAATGACAACACACGGATTCAGATTCAGTATTAAACATACCTATTACTGGTTTCCAATTTTCATTTAAAAACCACTGTCAGATCATAAAGCTTTCAAACTTTTGTAAATTAGTTACTCAGCCAGGAACGTGCTCCACAAACGGAACTTTTGAATTTTCATTGAGAAGCTGCGTTTCTTCTAGTTTTCAGACAGGTTAACTGATGCACGAAGAGGTCAAAATAACTTGTCCAAAGTCATTCAACCAGCCACATTTTTAACCATGTTAGAAATCAGGACACTTCTGGGACTCATATTAACCACGTGACTGCAGGAAAGAATGTATAACTGGCAGTGGATAACCACTGGAAAACATTCTGTCCTAAAATATTTGTCATCCATTTATGCAGGTGTGTAATTTTCTTAAAGATTCATAGTGCTAACAAATTGAGATTGAAGCAACAATCTCAATCTCGAACTCATTAAATCTAAAAGTACAGAAGAAGTTTTAACCTATAGACTTCCAAAGTATAGCATAGTTGGTTCACTCCAGCCTATCATGCTATCTGTCAAGACCCTTTTACAGAAAGCAGGGAAAGCTCCATACAAATGCAAGTGCATATCCCTCTCAACACTTATTTGTATGGTAGCCCTTTCCAGATCAACACTGGTAAAAAAATATTCAACAGCAAATCCCATGAAAACCAGAAACGGTTTTAAAAAGTGTCATTAAAAACTACTGACCTAAGCTGAACTCTAAAATTGGCTCATCTGGATCCTGGATGTTTCCTGTAGAGCAGAAAAATTAGTAAAAGGTTAACTCTCCATTGTTCTCATACAATTCTTGAATTGAAGTTACAGTTAGAGAGGGGAAACATTTTAGGGAATCTATAGAACATTTTATGTGACTTTTTTTTAATTCAGTGAAGCTTGAAAAACTATTTTAAAATATTTACATATTACATCTTTAACACCTGCAAAGCCACTGGATTAAAAAAATTTAAGGCAATGGTTATGGGTTTTTTTTAAGTGCCTAAGTGACTTAGGAGCCCAAGTCCCATTTTCAAAAGCAACAAATACTTAGAATCCTACATCTCATTGAAAGGCACCTAAATGAGATTAAGCCTTGTCTATACTAGAAAGTGGAACCATTTCAATACTGACATAGTTAAAATGGTTTAACTCCCCTAGGGTGGAAGTAGTTACACAGGTATGAGTGTGCTTATACCAGTATAATTATCCCCTTACAGGAAGGGGAATCAGCTATATGACTATAAGGCACCTTTATAATGGCTAACACTAGGGCTTGTACCAGTATAATCATATCAGTTAAAAAATATCACATCCCTAACCAAATTGGGATCACATTCAAGTGTCGTCCAGGCCTTAAGTTACTTAGATGCTGTTGAGGATTTTACCCAATGCCTAAAGTGCGGGTTACCCAGACAGTTCGCACACACACATTCACACTTCCTCTCTTCCTCCCATCCTCTTCATCTCTGAGCCTTGTTCTGGAGCTTTGTTTTCCTTTGGCTTGTCCAATGATCATGGAAGATCTAGCCTAATCTAGCCTTCTCCTCCCTGCTGCCACTTCTAGTTCCTTGTCTATAAAATAGGGCAAAATAAGTTTTTAAAAGGCAGTCTATTGGTATTTGAATTTCAGGATAATCCCTCCATCGCATGCACTGAGGATAAACAGGAATGTTTAAAACTTCCAAAAAACAACAAAGATTTTGAAAAAATAATAATGTAAGTATGTCTGAAAGGAATATGTAGGCACCAGATGATGCAAAGGTGCTTACCTGCCAGAGACAGACCTAGCATGTCAGAGGCAATGTCAATAGTGGAGGCCCGTTGCACAGTGCGGGATTTTGCACCATGGCGGGGGCTGTGTTCTCTTGCTGTCATTTTGTCATGAAGAACACGTCTCTTCTTGCTGCTAGACGTTAGTGATTTGTCTTGCCGAAGTATGAGAGTGGAGCAGATTGTCGCCAGTCGCTAATCCTCCAATATCACCGTGCTAAGCATAACTAAAACAAAATTAAAATGACCATTGTCAACTCACTGTAACAGTGGCAAATCTATAGATTTAAAATTACCTTAAGTAACTCTGATAGAAAGCTAAATGCTGGTAAAATGCAAGGTAACAATTCACATGATTCATGCTTCTGTAGGACTTTTAATGAAAACTGTCTAAATACAGTACAACTTGCAAAAAAGGCTTTTCTGTCAGGTATCTCTCAACCCTGATCTCTATTAGACAAAGGGAAGAGAGCAGCTGCTGTGTTAACTTAAGTGATTACATCTTTAATGACGTTTGGTGGTTCTCATAACCCCAGGGGATTGAGAGTAAATTTGTCTGATGTGGCCTCTTTCTGTAGAAATAGGACAATAGATAAGGTCAGAGGGAGAATGGCCAGCAGAATATAAATAGAAGACAGGAAATGCTGTGGTTAGCAGTCAACAAACTCTTCCATTTTAGAATCTACCACCATTAAAAAAGGTATAAACCTAAAAATATGACAGATCAGGGATATTTTACTGTGCAGCATTGTACCCTGTTGTTTTTAAAGATTAATTATTAATAAACCTCATTACCATCAGGCAAGTTATTAACAATATTAATAATCATTACATTTTATAACTCACATTCCAACTGCAGACAATTTTAAAATGGAAGAGGAAAGATTTTCATGCACAATTAAGCTGTTGAACTCCTTGAACATGATATGAATTAGTCCAATAATATATAAAAATAATGCCAACATTTCCGGTGCATATTAGACAAGATAAATACAAGGGAGCTGTGATCTTCTTCCCCAAATGGTGCCAGAAAGAAAGATGTGGGCCAGTACAGGCAAGGAGAGAAAAGTATGATCTAAGGCCTGCTAAATTTGATTAGGTTGATTAATTTGAAGGTTTCCTTCCTCCCTCAGTTACATTAACACTGCAGTTATGAAACTTTTCTATATATTTCATAACATTGTTGTGGCAACTCTTTCCAACTAAGAAGAACAAGAAGAAAAATACAACAAATGGAAACGTAGTGACTGTGACCACACACGCATTATTCTTGCTTCTAATGCCTCTATAACACTTCATTCTATCATGAAACCTTTCAACCACTCTGGACAGAGATATTTTTTTCCTTACAGGATTATGAGACAAATAATAAGGCCAACGTTTGTGAGCACAGAACTAACTAAATTTTAAAACAGGAAACTCACTTTGGGGTGAGTTGAGAGAAGGAATTGTTGACCATCTGCTCCCAGAACCAGCAGATGGGCCACCCTATAATTCAATTCAGAATGAATAGCATTCCTTGCACATAAGAATTTATGCATCAACTGAAAGTGCCTATAAATCAATGAAGTGATGTAAATCAGTTCCAAGTGAAAAAAGGAACACTAATTAAATCAGTAAACCAAAAGATGAGAGACTTGCATACTTCATCCCCAAAAGTGTTAGCATGCATCATAACGAACTATACTCTTACCATAGCATGACAGTAAGCAATTGAAGCAGATAGTTTTCCAATTCTTCTAATTCATCTGATGGTTAATAAAGAGGCAGTCATCATAGAAAAGTATTTAATTTCACAAGATTTGCTCAAGTAGGAGATCTGTCATGACTCTCCACCAGCTTCCAAATCCTCACACTCCCCCAATTTGTTTTCCTTTGAGTATTAGATTTTAGCTGACTGCTTCTGTATATAAAATGGTCTCTTACTGGTAACTCTGTTAACGTCAGCATTCTAGTGGAATGTAACATTGTCACAAGAGATATATGGAGGGATCTAGGCTCAGTGCCATAAAAGAACAAATCATACAAATACTTTAATTTTGTGGATAAATAATATGTTCTTATGACAGTAGGTCAAGAAACAGCTTGGGCAGATAAAGGAGACTGCCACTTCTCCAGCCAAAACCTCTGCAACTGTTGGAGCCCTTAAAACAGATCAATATTCAAAATTGAAAGACAAATTATCTTAGTTTTCAAGCTGAAGAACTCCTATTTAAAATACCAAATATGATCATTTTCAGAAACCTTACATACCCTTGATTATTCATCTAAATTACAAATTAAACAATTTTAAATTCCACTTGGTGATACATTTTTATTTCATAGAAAATTCATACAGAGCATACTCACTGAGGGCTGTTTTCCTCCTGTGAGACAGTGTTGTTTTGCATTTCTTAAAATCAGATTTAAGGTCACATCTAAAAATAAACAGTAGTATTTATAAATGCATGCACTTACAGTTTTATGAAGACTTACACCATTTCAAAGTTGTATTTTATCAAATAATTGCATTTGTACTCCTAATTGTAGCCCATTCCCTTATAATTAGAGAGCTGCATATGTGCTTCCTAGTTGTCACATAGTTTTGCTGTGTGATAAGCGTTGCAACAGGTTTAGCAAAAGCATGTAAGTTTGACAGACAGCTTACTTCCAAACAAAATTAGCAAGGGCAACAGCCAATCATAACAGAAACAAAGAGTAACAAACTAACACTAAGGGGGACTGATTTCAAATCAGCATTTGGTGAGTGGATGAGACAACAGGAAGAAAAATATGCTAAAATATTTACACAAAAGTCTAAAAAGCTGTAAGTATATAACTGTCAGAATGTGAGTGGTGGGTTTTTGTTTTTTTCATACTACCCTTGCTTTTCTATAGCTAAGTCTGGACTCAAACCCACAATTTTTACAATACTTTGTAATGGCGGGAAACAAGCATTGCAAAAAGAAAGAGAAAACAAGTTATTTATAAATACATCATGGGATAACTGGAGGTTTGTATTTGTTAGTGGTTCAGTTTCTCCAGAGTAAATTTAAGGCCCTAAAAAGCAGAAAAGAGAACTAAATAACTTTAAACTTAAAGGAGTATGAAAATCCCACCATACTTAAGCATCTTGCAAAGGGCACACTATGATGAAAGTGGGTTGGGAGAACCGCACTCTATATTTTTTGCTTTTTACTAGAGTCCAAGCAGGCCATGTTTGTGCTACAAATTGTAATTGGCGCAAACTGTGGTTACATCAGCATACAGCTGCTAAAGTGTGTATAATTGCTTGGAGGTGTACATTATTTGGTTCTGCGCCATAGGTAGCCCCACTGTGCCATGCATAGCTGTCTGGCGAAATGCCTTTTCAAAATTTTTGCAATATGGGATATAGATGACTTAACTAGGGACCTCTGGGAGCTAAGGGTCAAGTTCAAAGCATGCAACTTTCTCCATCTCCTCATCCCATCCATAGCCCATAATTTTTGCACCTTTTTAAAAAAAAATCCCACAAACCCACGCGGCACTTTTTGGTCTCTGTCATTTCTGACAGAAATGGGTGCTTCGGGGCTTGAGCACCCACGTTGAAAAATTTGGTGGGTGCTCTGCACCCACCAGCAGCCAAGCTGAACACTAAATACGTTCTTATAAGACTAATACCTGTTTTGAGCAAAACTAACACATGGGTGAACTGGTCTGGTCTCTAGCTATAAGTTTGTCAGTTCTTAGCTAATGCCTGTAGCCTGGGCAAGAACTAGCATCTGGTTTGCCAGTATCACAACCGGATTTACAATCACAACAGAAAGGGGAAGATAAGTTTCAAAATTCTTTTCCCTCATTGTCATAAACACTTCTGATAAGACCCGCTTATTGAGACTTCAGCTTTGGAGCACCTCAGTATGGCACTGCTCCCCAGCCGCAGCCATGGTGAATATAGCTTATAAAAAGTGAGGAGAGGAAAGGATTTTCCGTTGCATGAAGCTAAGAAATTTCAGTCCCTATTCCATGGGTACTAACATAGGGCAACGGCACTGGATGTTGACACTATTTTCCACAAGCGGTGGTGATTTTAGCCAATATCTCACTCCTCAGGGTAACAAACGCACAGAGCTCAGCTGCGACTGGCATCTGGAAGCTGCCCAGACCCATATGTTGCTAGCCTTTTTATTACGACTCCAGCCAAACTCACTGCACAGTGGCATGGGAAAGTGCCCTACCACAGAGGAAGAAATAAGGCAGCCTTCCCTAGAAGCCCTCGGAGAAGATTGCAGAGTATCTCCATGAAATTTGCATTGAAATCTGTCAGGAGAATTAAAGGGACATCCCTATGTACATAAAGAAGTACACCATATCCTCATCCTCCGCCCCCCCTCCCCCCACCGCCAATCCTACAGGTAAATAAAAAGCAGAGGCAAACTCTACCTCTGTTGCACCCATACCTCTTCTTGATTGAGTAAAACAATGAGAAGTCAGGTTTCAGAGTAGCAGCCGTGTTAGTCTGTATCCGCAAAAAGAAAAGGAGTACTTGTGGCACTTTAGAGACTAACCAATTTATTTGAGCATAAGCTTTCGTGAGCTACAGCTCACTTCATCGGATGCAATACCGGTCTTGTTAACTCAATACCGGTCTTGTTAACTTGGGGACAGGCTGGTTGCCATCTCTAAGTTTAAACCTTGCAAGGAAAAATGGATGCACGCAAGTTACCCAAGTCCCTTCCCCTTCACCAGGCTCATCCACACTCATCTGGTGGGACTGGCTAGACTGTGGCAGAGTCTTGAACAGGTCCAGGCTTGTCGTATGGCTGGAGTCCCCCACTGCATCTCTGCCTCTCCTCCTCGCGGTTCACACCACAGGACTCTGTCGTGGGCTCCTCCAAGGTATTCACAGTGGTTGCAGTGTGCAGGTGGAGTCCCTGCTAACTATGACATGCAGTTTGTTGTAAAAGCAACAGGCCTGTGGGAGCAGCATCAGATCTATTATTGTTCTCCCTGGTCCTGTGATATCCCTGGTGAAGTTCCTTCACTTGCATGCAAAACAAATGCTGATCCCAGTTGTACCCCATTGTCTGCTTCACCCATGCCATCTGCTCATAGATGTCCACTTTTCTATGCCTGGTCTGTAGCTGTATTTGCACAGCTTCTTCCCCCACAACCCAAGGAGAGATCTAGGTCTACTCTAAGCAGGAGTGTGTCTAGTGCATGGAGTTGGCCTAGTTGGTTGGGAGAGTGGCACACAACAAGATGAGCACACCTGGCAGCTCACGCAAGGTGGGCAATCTGGAAAAGGCATTTCAAAAACACACACAGGAGGGGTGTGCCTTCCAGTCTCTGTGACCCCCGGGCAGTGGAGTTTAAAATTTTAACCAGAGAGGTGACTGGCACAGGGAGTAGGGCACTGTGTGACAGCTGTTGGAGGACTGTTAGGGTTTATACAGGTCACACAGAGTCCACACTTGCGCTGCATCAACCTCTGGAGGTCGACCATGGCTCAACATTCTTCAGGGAGGCGGTTCTACTGCATTGTTGTAATAGGGTGCTTATGTCTGCCACAGACAAATTTGAGTGTAGACACATGCACAAATAGGTTGACGCAAGGTAACTTACGTTGCCCTAACTTTGTAGTGTAGGACTAGGCCAGGCCTTGTTACTCAAGCTTGCTTAAGGACATGGTCCAAAAGAGGACAGGCACAGGAGGTTAGGTGGAAAGAAACAGGCTGCAGCTTTATTAAAGTAGTTCAGGTACAAATCAATGGAGGCATAATCCTTTCCAAACTAAAGCTTATATAATACTAATGGACTAGGTTGCTTCCTTCTGCTACCCAAAACCGCTGTCCCACCGAATAAACCCAGTGGCCCCAATGATACACATAATCCAGTCAGGATGCCTAGCCACACCCAGTCTGGAACATGCAAATTGAGCCATCGCATATGTAGATTATGAGTTTGTTCACTGAAAAAAAATGACCCATCGCTGACAATGGGTGTAACTGACTCCGTACCGAACATGTTTTTGCTGCAAGTGAAGGCTTCATCCATGGTTTCTGAAGTGGTGCGGAATACAGTTTGCCTTTGTCACACTAACCGCCACACTATGTTCATCATCAGCTCAGCAGCACCCATTGTTATCACTATGGCCAGCAGTAGCTCATTTTTATTGTGCAGAAAAGGCTTGTGACAGACTGTATTCTGTCATATGAGCAATACTGAGTACCGCCGCCTACCACCCCTGTACTCAGGCTCCAAAAAGCTGATCTTTATCAGATGCCATTTCAAGAACCCTACAACACTCACCAAGGACTATCTGCTTGGCTGCATCTCTCCATATGCCATAGGCTTAAGATTTAAAACTATCAACTCCACAACTGTGATATGCATCCCAACAATCTGAATGATGTTGAGGAAATGCAGGTTACCTCTGTGCCCCAAATTCGGACCTTCACAAACAGAAACTAATATCCTCACTTCCATCTCAGTCACTTTGCAAGTATAAAATCACTCACAGCTGTTTAGTCTGCTTCAGTCTTCACACTCTTCTGGAAAACAGCTTAACCATCCCCATGAAACAGCACACAAGTCAGCAAAGATCAATCCCTTTTCATCCTGAAACTCCCTCTTCTTTCCTAGCCCCTTCTCCTCCAACTCTCCCCGCACATGCACCATACATAAATAATTATGGGAACAAGGGTAACCAAAATTCACACAAAGGCAGGAGAAGGAGACCACTCCACATACAACACCACCTGAAACCAAAGAAGAAACCCTACTTTCTCTCAACTGTCTATTTCAACATGTTTCAAACTTTTTGAGCTAAGCCACAATTTTTGGTTGCGCCCCCTCCAACCCAGACAAAAATAGACACATGCAAGGCTGGGTGGCCACCTGGTGTGAGTAAGGGGGTGGACATGTCACTCCCTCCCCAAGCCACACTGCGTGGGCTGGCATCACAGATAGCCGCCCGAGCATTCCTCTGTGCTCCCCTACAGGGGTGCGCCCCAGTCTGAAAACCTCTGCTCTATTTCTATGCCATTGCACATGCTCTGGCCACAGAGCTACATCCCAGGATTGGGGGAGAAGAGTGGCAGAGGAGGAATCTCTATCACTGACTTACATGTGTGAAGAAAACAAAAGAGAATCTCATAATCACTGACACTCTATCACTGAGGTCTGGATCCTTACAAGTGGGTGCAACGGTTCTGTCCAGTCAAATCAGTGCAGATCACCACATTCCTACCAGAGCACTACATTCCAAGTGCACTTGTGGACCAACCAAGAAAGGACAAAATACTTCTGAAAATGGCCGGGGGTTGTGACCATCCAAGGAATTTATCATCATTTCCATGAAGGAGTTGTGGGGTGGTGGAGGTCGTGGTGAAGATTGAACTACCATAATTATAATAACTGTCAGGACTTCATAAATGCTTCCATTACCACACTGCCAAATCAGACTAGAGAAGCTGTTACTGTTCAATGTGCTTTGGAGAATCAGAGAAGTAAAGCAAATAAAAACCTGAAGCAAATACTCACCAACAACCACATACCACACAACAGAACCACTAACCCAGGAACTTATCCTTGCAACAAAGCCCGTTGCCAATTGTGCCCACATATCTATTCAGGGGACACCATCACAGGGCCTAATAACATCAGCCACACTATCAGAGGCTCGTTCACCTGCACATCCACCAATGTGATATATGCCATCATGTGCCAGCAATGCCCCTCTGCCATGTACATTGGTCAAACTGGACAGTCTCTATGTAAAAGAATAAATGGACACAAATCAGATGTCAAGAATTATAACATTCATAAACCAGTCGGAGAACACTTCAATCTCTCTGGTCACGCAATCACAGACATGAAGGTCGCTATCTTAAAACAAAAAAACTTCAAATCCAGACTCCAGCGAGAAACTGCTGAATTGGAATTCATTTGCAAATTGGATACTATTAATTTAGGCTTAAATAGAGACTGGGAGTGGCTAAGTCATTATGCAAGGTAGCCTATTTCCTCTTGTTTTTTCCTCCCCCCCCCCCGATGTTCTGGTTTAACTTGGATTTAAACTTGGAGAGTGGTCAGTTTGGATGAGCTATTACCAGCAGGAGAGTGAGTTTGTGTGTGTATGGGGGTGGGGGGGATGTGAGAAAACCTGGATTTGTGCTGGAAATGGCCCACCTTAATTATGCACATTGTAGGGAGAATGGTCACTTTGGATGAGCTATTACCAGCAGGATAGTGAGTTTGTGTGTGTGGTTTTTTTTGGGAGGGGGGTGAGAGAACCTGGATTTGTGCAGGAAATGGCCCAACTTTATTATCATGCACATTGTGTAAAGAGTTGTCACTTTGGATGGGCTATCACCAGCAGGAGAGTGAATTTGTGTGAGGGGGTGGAGGGTGAGAAAACCTGGATTTGTGCTGGAAATGGCCCACCTGATGATCACTTTAGATAAGCTATTACCAGCAGGACAGTGGGATGGGAGGAGGTATTTTTTCATATTCTCTGTGTATAAATAAAGTCTGCTGCAGTTTCCACGGCATGCATCCGATGAAGTGAGCTGTAGCTCACGAAAGCTCATGCTCAAATAAATTGGTTAGTCTCTAAGGTGCCACAAGTACTCCTTTTCTTTTTGAGAAAAGTAACTGGCTCTCTCAGATCGCTTCCTAGGAAGAACACTCCCATGCTCAGAGACCATTTCACTAATTTGCAACGAACCATGAAAGCCACTTTTCCAAGAAGCTTGTAAAAGTAAGCATTCAGACCCACACTTTGACAACTTGTGGGGCAGTGGGCAAAAGAACCAGTTCTGTGGTTTTAAGCCAACTGAGAGTACCTCCCCACCACGAAAATTCTCACCCACCAACTATGGCCAGGTTCTAGCCTTTTTGCACAACCTGAGCAGCACAAAGAGGCTGTATCCTAACTGAGACATTGGTCCTCTGTCTATTATCAAGGGAACCCCCCCCCCCCAATCTACTGTTAATTGGCTCAACGATCCCTCGTTGAAAAGAGTTTTGATTACCATGAACCAAAAAGGTCCTCCCAATAGTGCCCAGCCAGGTACCAATCATTCTTACTCTTTATTATGCTAAAATTGAGTGCCTGCAGGTGGCAAGAAGCCACCAGCTGGAGGGCAGGAAGTGCATTAAAGAAAATGAATACAAATACATTCATGCAGTGTGGAAATCCCCCAATACATCCTTTCACTGACAATTCGACTAAGTGCCGTGTAAACTACAGGAAGTGGTTTTCTTCCTTTTCCCACACCCTTCTCCACCTACTTAGATATGACCTATAAATCACACTGTTTTTCTTCTTGATCATCCTACAAAAGTTATTAGAAGCTTTAAAAAACTCAGTTAATCTAGAAACTAATTTTAACCACACTGTGATATTTGGGAGCACTTAACTGGAAACTGCAATTTAGGCCATTTAATTAATCATCTCCTTGTGTAAATGAAGGCAATTTGTATGTATTCACAACTGAAAAATAAGCAGCAGACTCATTTTTTAAAATTTAATTTACTCATGATCAAAATATTGCCATTTCTTTAGTTCTATCTCCATTAATACAAAATATGTACGCCTACATCTGAAAGCAAATATTAATTACAGAAATAAATAGCCCGTTAAGCAGAAAGATCTGTATACAATAGCTAGAAAGAACAAAAAGCATGGTTATGTTCTGTTTTGTAGAATTTTTAAACATCTTCATCAACTAGAAGAGAGAACAACGCAATTAAAACCATAAGTCTTGCTACAACACAGTTTGAAATTCAACCACCAATCATTTTACCACAAAAAGAAAAACAAAAAACAGCTTACAGTATCTATCATTTAAATGAATTTTTACCTTTTTCCCATGAACTATGGCGGCTACATTCTGATGCAGTTTCTCGTTCATGGAGTGATTTCTCTATGATTTACAACATGGGTACAGGGCTATATAGGACCTCTCTGGAAATCTACAGTTGTGTAGAACTTGAGTCTCCCACTGTTTTCCCACTTGTATCATGCAAGAAAGAGATGAAAGCCTGCTCACTTTCTCCATGGTGTAGGCTGCTACAAGCACAGCAGGCTACGCTCCAGTTTCTCTACTGGCTCCCAGTCAATTTCAGATGCCAGTCTCAGGCCTTGGTCCCAACCTTCAAAGCAATTCATGGACCAAGACCATTCAAGACATTTATTGGCCAAGGACCAGCTACATTCAAGACCAAATTTTTTATCTATGAATTGCCAAGACACTTGCGCTCTTGTGGGCCAAAGCACAGCACATGAAGCCCAGGACAAACTGCATGAGAGCTGGTAACAAAACATTCTCGGTTGAGGGGATCCAGCTCGTGAACAAACTTTTAGAGCAGCAGTTCTCAACCCACTGCCCGTAACAAACTGATAAACCAATCAACCAAAACAAACCACAAGGGAGGCAGGCCATATGCTCTATGAAGTCCATTAAGGATTTCATTATGGTTATTGGTTTTATGTGGAAGGCACTCAAATTGCCGTCCATTTCTGGGCAAACAGATAATGTGAATGAGCTGGGGGGAGACAGGAGAAAATACAGAGAAAAAGCACTGAAATGAATAAAAATACATTTGTAAATCAGAAATTTGACACTCATTTTGTTGGAATGCAAGCGTGACTTACAGCAAAATCAATAAATTGAACCATAAAGATTCCTTTCAACCACCCCATATGCTAGTGTACTATATTTAATAAAGCCATTTTATTCTGATCACAAAGTAATCCAACAATCATAGAATCATGTGTTGATACTATTTTCTTAATTTTGCATATATGTTTAGTGCATTATATCCAGGTTCTGCCTTGTCTTCCTAGCATACAGTAGGCCACAACTCTGCAATAGGACCCTGCACTAGGGACATGAGAAAGTATACCCCAAGGTTTAGTCTGCTATTGAGGTTTGCTGAATGACTACAGACTGCTGAATCGGGACATAGGTATGTTGAAGTGTCTCACTAGTTTTGTCCATTTTACATGGCACTTCTGTAACTTGCAATTATTCAACACTTATTTTTAAATGTCTAAAAAATGCACACATATAAATATGCCAGAGGACAAGCTTAAAATATGTGATTTCTTTGAGTTTCATCCACTGTAACTAATTGACCCAGCAAATGAAGCAATTAATTGGTAAAAAAAATCAATGATAAACAAAGGAGCTATATTCCACAGCTGTTATTACTGGGATTAATGCAGTGTAATTTATGGCACTAATATAAATATATAAATGCAATTTTTCCCAACAGTTTTCAATTGGTACTGTTACGAATTATACGGCCCAAAATAAAGTCATATATGCAGATATGCTAACTTTTCCTTAACAGTACTTAAGTCTTCAATAACCACCACCCCCATATATATATTACATAATTAAATGTTTGTTATACATAGCATAAAATATGTGCACTGCTGAAACAATATTCTTAGCTTAACCATTTAAGAACAATTTATAAGTACCAGAATATTAATATCATAGTATTTAGGGTAAGAAAAATATTTTGCTACAAATATTTCATATATTATGCAGGCACTGAGTGCAGTAATACCTCATATCGTCACTGATCTAGGATTATGTTGATATCTTTCTAGTGAAATAACTGTTTCGGTTCCAGAGGTCTGTTACCCTTTTTATTGCCTTCATTGATAATTTCTGGTACATTAATAGATTGTACTGCGTTGAGATATACAAGAGCTGGAATTGCAAACTCAGTATTTCATTAATTTCACAGTATATTTTGCTGTAAAATCTGTTCAGACGACATTCAAACAGCATGTATGGAGTCCTAATTTGGATGACATTGTTCTAGATTTGGTAAACTCATACTGGCTATTCATCGTTCTGGCCAGAGTTCTGGGGACTGTGTCAACTGCCACCTGAGGATTTGTTTGTTTCTTTGCAACAATGCCAGCCTCGCGCCACGAGACGGCACAATGTAGACCAGCTAGGCAAATAGCTGGTGACAGTCCACAACGTTCTGTTCACTCCGCTCCTCTTACCTGCTGCAGGTGGTGTCTGCATGCAGAGAGGCAGGAGGCTCACAGACAGAGAGGGGCATAGGCAGCGAGTTATATGGGCCCATGGTGCCTTGGCACCAGCAATATTCAGAGCCCAGGGGCCCAGCTCCACCAATATTTGGGGCTGGGTGTCCCCCCCACTGGCCCACCTGCCACCACCCCGCGCCTCCTACGAGTGTCCTCCAGCCTTCCCTTGCTGCCCCCACGCACCCGGAGCAGAGCGTCCCTGCCTCTGCTGTGCAGCTCCATGCTGCCTTCCTCCAGCAACTGCTGCCGCAGGGTCCTAATGCCCCCTTTCCCCATCTCCACTGCCAGGGCAGACTGACTCTGAGCCTGCCCTTCCACCTCAGACCCTTCCCTTTTCCGGCGGGACCCTCCACCAGCACAGGTGCCCCCCCCCACCCGCAGTCACCGCTTCTGCCCCATGATGGGCAAGGAGGCAGCCCCATCCCTCACCCCCAGTGAGGCTACAGTCAGGGGCAACAGCAGGGGAGGAGGCGTACGCAGCATCCCCCGGCACCCACCATGGGGGAGGCGAGGGAGATTCCTGGACCTGAGAGAGGCCCTAGGAGCACATGCAGTGACAGTGGTGGGGGTGAGTGTGCTGCTGAGGGGGCGGAAAAGGGGGGCTCCTCCCCCAGAGCTTGCTGCTCCCAAGAGGGAAAGGGCTGGGGGGAGTCCTCCTCTCTGGTCCCTGTCCTGGAGCATCCTGCCTGCACCCCAAACTCATCCCCAGCCCTGCCCCACCCCAGAGCCCACAACCCTAGCCAGAGTTTTCACCCCCCACACACACCCTCAACCCTCTACCCTAGCCCTGAGCCCCTCCAGCACCCCAAACCCCTCATCTCCAGTCCCAGCCAGAGCCCTCATCCCCCCCCCACCCTAACCCTCTGCCTGAGCCCTGAGCCTAACACCCCAAACCCCCACCCCAGACAGAGCCCTCACCCCCACACTCCTACTGTCACCCTGAGCCCCTCCCACACCCCAAACCCCTCATTCCCAGCCCCAGACAGAGCCATCACCCCCTACACCAGTACTCTTGCCCTGAGCTCCTCCCACATCCCAAACCCCTCATCTGCTGCCATACCCCACAGCCCTCACCCCTGCACTCCCTCCCAGTCCCAAACTCCCTCCCAGAACCTGCACCCCCTCCCTCCACACCCTCTCCCATCTCCAAACTCCCTCCCAGAACTTGCACCTCCTCCCATCCCCACACTCCCTCCCAGAGCCTGCACCCCAATCCCCTGCCTCAGCCTAGGGCCTGCACCCCAGACCTCCTCCCCCACCCAAACTCCCTCCCAGAGCCTTGGGCAGGTGGGGGTGGAGTTTGGGCAGGGGCAGATTCTGGGCATCACCAAAAAGTACACAAACATGCCGCCCCTTAGGAGGGGGACAGAGCATTTATCCTCCACGGAGATTATGTGACCGGGGAGGGGAAGTACATCCCTCTCACCAGTTTACCCTTCCAGGATCTTGTTGGGGGGTTAGGGGAGAGAGGCCACTGGAGGAAAGAAGGGGACTGGCCCCACCCCGATATAAAGTAAGTAGGAGATAATGCACCATGAAGTTGCAAGCGGGGAATGGGATCAGGCCTGCTTTTCTCCCAGCATACTCTAGAGGGGGCTAGAAAGCCAGTGGGTCTCCAGAGAAGCACCAGGAATTACTGGCATATCCAATAAACTAGCCAGGAAAAAATACTACTGACCAGAGAAGTCTGGGACAAGTAGAAGTGCTATCTGAGCAAGCGACAACCCCAGGTTTCCTGACTGCCAGACCAAGACACGAGGGCAGCTGGATGCAAGCTGAATGAGGTCAGGCAGAGCAGCAAAGGGAAGGTGGGCTGGAAGGGGCTGAGTGGGAATGAAGTGAAGAGAACTGAGCTTCCCCTCAACAAATGGGAGAAGGCACTGAGGCTGCAGAGCTATTGGACTGAGCTCATTATCTGTACGCCATAAGTAATACCTTGGAAGCAGAGCCAGGTACACTGCTGAGCATGCCTGAGGCCAAGCCTCAGTTTGTATGTATTCAATAGCATGCTGATCAGAAGTCTATGGGAATGGGAACCATGGAAGCGACTGTTTGGGTCTGAACTTTTCTGTTATAATTCGGGAGTTCAAAGAGTCCTTTGCCATAAAAGCAAATATTTTCATTTTCTAGCCAAGCCAGAATAGCCACGTAGCAGTTTTCAGAGCAGTACAACCCCCCACTACAGGTCATCATCAGAAATAGAACCCAAGACCTCAAGCACCAAAAATACAGCCCTCAACTATTTGAGCTAAACTAAGAACTCCATTAGCAAGCACTAGTCATGGGCTCTTATCCTCTATGCGAACCATCAACTAGGAGGAAATAGGACACAATTTAGCCAATGTGTTACACAAAATTAGTTGCCCTAGACACTGCTGCAGGACAAGAGTATAATTTGGAGAAAAAATAAAAACTATAGGCCACAGCTAGAGAGTTCACAGGCAGCTATATTTTTGCCAGAAAGATAAACAACAATGTAATTTGCTACCCAAGACAGCATAGGTTTTATTGTAAAATAAACTACTATTTGGTTATGTGCTGCTGCAAAAAACACAATTTCAGGAGAGAGAGGACTTCTTAAAACATTATTACAGCCATTGGCAATTCCAAACTTCTAATGCCACTGCCAGGTAGTTAATTTCCTAGATCAATCCTTGCCTTTAAAAACATCTGTAAGAAAAAGTTACATATACACAGACTTGGGTGGTTTACAAATATTTTGAAAAAATATCAGACTACCCAGTTTGGATTTTGGGTTTAGAAAAACCAGTAAAGGTTGAATCAGCAGAGGGTAATGCCAAAGACATGGGCTGAGTAAGTGAGAAGTACGTGAAACACAAGAGTATACAAAGGAATATGAGGAACTTAAAACTGCATATACTTGAAGAAATGGGAGCTCTCAAGATGGAATCAGACCAAACATCAGCAAAACATTTTATATGCTTAGTTTAAATAGTTCTCCAATATAACTGAGTCTGGAATTCAAATATTTCCTGTATGAATATTGTTTTCTCACCAGTCTTCCCATATGGAATTTTTTTCCCTCCCCACATGGAAGTTTTCAGAATCAATTGTAAGATTTGGATTTGGCCAAAATAAAGAACTATAGCTATTTGCTAAGGTGTGATTACACAAGGCATCTACTGTAGAAAATAAATTTATTGTAGCAGGTATTAAGGTGCTTTCCATGTTAAATAATGGTACAAGATTACGTTAGATAAGAAAGCTTGTAAGGGATAGCAAGAGTCCTTTGAACTAATATCCAGAGTTTACGGTGTGAAATCAGACATATCTGAAAACTGTGCGGTAGTTCTCTATTTAGAAAGTTTATTCCTCCTCATTCTTTGAGATACTCCAAGGGGAGAAGTTTATTCAAGAGGAGAGGGAGTGATTTAGTACATCTGTGTGGATTATATTATTTGCCTAGAGCACTAATTCGCTTAAGGGCCAGACAGATAAACAGTTCAGTCAAAAGTTGAGAGAGAGAAATTAACAGTCCTATACATAAGGGCTGAAGCTTTCAAACTTCTTGAGTCCAGGGCCTCTCTCCCACTGTTTTCCAAAATCCAAACCCCCCCCCCCACCACCACCACCACACACTCCCACCCTAAAACCCACTAGCTTTCAGTGCCTAGTCAAGTCGCTGCCAGAGGCGCAATGACCATACCACTATTTTTAGCGTGCCAACTTGGTGGCCAGTAGCCGTAGTCTGTCACCCAGACTGAGAGGCCTATTCCTAGTAGCACTGTAGATTTACCCTCAGCAGCATGCACTTCCCCTTTAAAAAAAAAAACTACAAGAGGAAGCAGAATTCAATGACCAACTTTCCTCTAAGCCTAGCCTGGTATGCACTAGAAGGATGACCCATTGCTGAAACCTGATATCAAACATAGCTTGATCTTTGTCTTTGGTGTTCTGCTGTTAAGCTGCACTGTGGACAACTTTCATTAAGAACAGGTTATTTTACTAGAGTGGAGAGTAGGCCTGGGTGTACATTTCAAGTGGCATTTTTAAACCAGAAATTGCCAGTCGCGCTAGTATTATTTTTGTGTGGTCTAACAATTTTGAACAGTTAGGGCTGACAATACTGCTGTTTACAGGCTCCCCAGATTGCACTGAACTCAGCACTGTATGCAGAGATTGAGTAAAAAGTCCCTACAGACCCACAATTTGAGAATCCCTAATACGGTTGCTAGGCATCTGGTTTTCTACCAGAATGCCTGGTCAAAAAGGGACCCTGGTGGCTCCAGTCAGCACAACTGACCGAGCCATTAAAAGTCCGGTCAGTGGTGCAGTGGGACTAAGGCAAGCTCCCCTGCCTGCTCTGGCTCCACATGGCTCCCGGAAGCGGCCGCCATGTTCGGCTCCTAGGTGGAGGGGCAATCAGGTAGGGTCCATGCGCTGCTCCCGTGCTGAGTGCCAGTTCCGCAGCTCCCATTGGCCAGAAACCGTGACCATGCAGAGCCATCTGGCAGCCCGATACCTAGAAGCTAGACATGGGGACCACTTCCGGGAGCCACATGGAGCCAGGGCATGCAGGGAACCTGCCTTAGCCCCACTGCGCCGCTGACCGGGAACCACCTGAGATACGCACCGCCCAGCTGGAGCCCAAACCCCCTCCCGCACACCAATCCCCTGCCTCAGCCCTGAGCCCCCTCCCAGAGTCCACACACCACACCCTCTCCCGCACTCCAACCCCCTGCCCAGCCCTGAGTCCCCTCCTGCATCCAAACTTCCTCCTGGAGCCTGGACCCCGCACCCTCTCCCACACTCCAACCTCCTGCCCCAGCCCAGTGAGGGTGGGGGAGAGTGAGGGAGGAGTGAGTGGGGGTGGGGCCTCGACGAAGGGGTGGGGCAAAAGTGTTTGGTTGTGTGTGATTAGGAAGTTGGCAACCCTAACCCCTAAATTAAAGGACGATAGCCATAGACTGCTCTTTAAGATCCAGCCTCTGATCATTGTGAGGCGTTCTATGCTCCTAGCATAATATATTTGCTTACACTAAAACATGAAGTGATCCCCCACACACAGCCACCACATAACCAAATCACACAAACCTTTGGCAAATGAGATATTGTTATTCCAAATATCATAAACCCGTAACATTTTATTTTATGCTACTTCCTGATTAAAGGGGATTAAACAACCTTGTGGAGAAGATACATTCTTTAAATGACAGGTTTCAGAGTAGCAGCCGTGTTAGTCTGTATTCGCAAAAAGAAAAGGAGGACTTGTGGCACCTTAGAGACTAACCAATTTATTAGAGCATAAGCTTTCGTGAGCTACAGCTCACTTCCTCAGATGCATATCGTGGAAACTGCAGCAGGCTTTATATATACACAGAGAATATGAAACAATACCTATTCCCACCCCACTGTCCTGCTGGTAATAGCTTATCTAAAGTGATTTCCAGCACAAATCCAGGTTTTCTCACCCTCCACCCCCCCACACAAATTCACTCTCCTGCTGGTGATAGCCCATCCAAAGTGACAACTCTTTACACAATGTGCATGACAATCAAGCTGGGCTATTTCCTGCATAAATCCAGGTTCTCACATCCCCCCACCCCCATACACACACATATGGGGGTGGGGGGATGTGAGAACCTGGATTTATGCAGGAAATAGCCCAGCTTGATTGTCATGCACATTGTGTAAAGAGTTGTCACTTTGGATGGGCTATCACCAGCAGGAGAGTGAATTTGTGTGGGGGGGTGGAGGGTGAGAAAACCTGGATTTGTGCTGGAAATCACTTTAGATAAGCTATTACCAGCAGGACAGTGGGGTGGGAATAGGTATTGTTTCATATTCTCTGTGTATATATAAAGCCTGCTGCAGTTTCCACGATATGCATCTGAGGAAGTGAGCTGTAGCTCACGAAAGCTTATGCTCTAATAAATTGGTTAGTCTCTAAGGTGCCACAAGTCCTCCTATTCTTTAAATGGTTGATCTGTTGGAGCGTTTGCTTTTTTTCTAAAAGACAGATAGATACCCACTTCTATGAAGAGTAATCTATAAAGTGACAGAACTGTCTAGAAACCTGACTAAATTAGCATGATTCAATTCCTATAATAGCAGGTCTTCTTAAATGTTATATGAGTCACATAGCTAGCACTGTAGCTAAGGTTGCAAAATAATTTCAGTTATAACCTATTTTCATATGTACAACATGTTCCAAAACATTCACCTTTCACTCTGAAATTTTCCATGTTTGGTATCTATCAAAAGGTGAATTTGTTTTTGGAAAGTGTGAGCAAAGTCCCTTCTGGGGATTTTGAGTTTTGTAAGGGAAAGTAGAATAATGACAATCATTTTTCCAACTTAAATAAAAAGAAGTGCCATGCTTTTTTCAACCAAGAAAATTGAAAACAGCTGTAATGTGTAAACTCGGCAATGTAAATGGAGCTTAATGAAGTTCACGTCTGTGACCAAATATAAAAATAAAGATGGATTTGATAATCGTGACATCAGTGAAAAAAAATCATTGCAGAGAACGCTCAGTTGGCATCTGCTAAGATTTTTTTTAAAGCAGAGGCTAATGAAGTCCTCTCCAATCCATGGTTTCACAGTGCCTCAGTTTGGAGACAACACATATACGTTAAAAGGTCCTGAACCACACACCCCAAAATCATGAGTCTAGCTCAAAAATCATTAAATTAAAAAGAACTAATCATAGAATATCAGGGTTGGAAGGGACCTCAGGAGGCCATCTAGTCCAAGCCCCTGCTGAAAGCAGGACCAATCCCCAATTTTTGCCCCAGATCCCTAAATGACCCCCTCTAGGATTGAACTCACAACCCTGGGTTTAGCAGGCCAGTGCTCAAACCACTGAGCTAGAACTTCTTCCACACACTCACAGTTGTGCATACGTGAGAGAGAAAGAGACAGTGAGAATGCTGTTAACTCTTGCAAATTTATAGTTAATAAGGTGTTGGCCCATGAGGCAGGAGCTCTAACCAGAACCCTGTTTTTCAACCTTTTTAGATTCAGGACCCATTTGTAAACCATGATGGCCGGTTGCAACCCAGAGATCCACCTGGACGTGCCCTCAGACTTGATTCCCCCTCCCCCTGCCCCGTAGAGGTCCATTGAAAGGGAGGGGTCCAAACCAATATTTCACATACCCACAACAGACGTTTCTGGTAGGGGGGCTTCCCCAGCTGTTAACTGGAGGGAGAGGTGAAAAGCCGAGATAACTCCCATGGAGGGACAGAGGACAAGGGAAGAGGGGGATTTGGGAGCCTGGGAGTGAATCTGGGGGTGTAGTGAGGAAGGAATTGGGATTCTGGGGGAGATGGGGCAGGAATTGGGGGAAGGAGATGGGGCAGAGGGTTGGCAAGTCAACAACTCCCCAAAAGACACACACACACAACCCATGGGAGGCAGAAGGTAAAGGGGTGGGCCTGAAGGAAGGAGCTGGGAGGCAGCAGGGTCCAGGATGGGTGGTTTGAAAGAGGGGGAGTCGCCTGGCTAATGGGAAGGGTACATGGGGGGGTCCAGACTGGGGAGCATAATGGGGGTTTGGAAGACTGGGTGTTGTCTGGCTGTGGGGCATGGGGCAGTGCATCATATGTGGGGGGAATACTGGAGAACCTGAAAACAATTACTCCCTCTCAGCTCCTGTCCTGTGGGGCTGGCTGGGTCGGCTCCTCGCTCTGGGCATTGCAACTTCTGGGGACAGCCAGACCACATTTGTAAGAAGGGTTTTTGAGACCCGGTGAATGGGGTTGCAGTGCCATTCACTCAAATTTGACCAGTCCAGCCCACCGTAATCATGACAGAAAGGCCAGATCTGAGCGGTGCTGTGATCCCATGCAGCAGGTCACAATACCCAGAGCGGGGAGCTGAGCCCAGCCAGCCCCATGACCCTTTGACACATTCTAATGACCCAGTTTTGGGTGGCAACCCATGGGTTTAGAAACTCTGTACTTGAGGACTCAGCTGAGCATGGGGCTGCTTTGAGCTAACCACTGTACGAACACATAGTAAGACACAGTCCTTGCCCCAAAGAGCTTGCTGGCTAGTGCCAAATACAGTAGTGAGTGTGCCATAGGAATGGTTACTGAGATCCATGAAACTTACCTTACACAGGGGCCATGAAAACATCCATTGGATGGGAGCAACTTTTACTCTCTGCTGAGCTGGGCTGGATTCAAGCTGGTTGAAAGACTCTACAGCTCATCAGTAGGGCCCTACCAAATTCACGGTCATGAAAAACACATCACAGACTGTGAAATCTGGCCTTCCCCCATGAAATCTGATCTTTTGGGTGCTTTTACCCTATACAATACAGATTTCATGGGGGGAGATCAGCGTTTCTCAAACTGGAGGTCCTGACCCAAAAGGGAGTTGCAGGGAGGATCACAAGGTTATTTAGGTTTCAGAGTAGCAGCCGTGTTAGTCTGTATTTGCAAAAAGAAAAGGAGTACTTGTGGCACCTTAGAGACTAACCAATTTATTTGAGCATAAGCTTTCGTGAGCTACAGCTCACCAATTAGGGGAGTCAGATATTGCCACCCTTCCTTCTGCGCTGCCTTCAGAGCTGGGCAGCCGAAGAGCAGCACCTGTTAGCCGGGCACCCAGCTCTCAAGGCAGCGCCCTGCCAGCAGCAGCGCAGAAGTAAGGGTGGCAATACCATACCATGCCACCCTTACTTCTGCGCTGCTGCCTTAGAGGTAGGCGGCCAGAGAGTGGCGGTTGCTGATCAAGGGCTCAGCTCAGAAGGCAGCAATGCAGAAGTAAGGGTGGCAACAACATACCAGGCCATCCTTACTTCTGTGCTGCTGCTGGTGGCGGCTCTGCCTTCAGAGCGAGGTGCCTGGCCAGCAGTCACTGCTCTCTGGCCGCCCAGCTCTGAAGTCAGAACCACCCCCAGCAGCAGCGCAGAAGTAAGGGTAGCAGTATAGCAACCTCCCTACAATAACCTTGAGACACCCCCCACACACACCACCATGAAATTTCAGATTTAAATATCTGAAATCATTAAATGTATGATTTTTAAAATCCTATGACTGTGAAATTGACCAAAATGGACCATGACTTTAGTAGGGCACTACTCATTAGCAATACCCTGAGGCATTCAATCTCTCCCGTAAATGCTAGAGTTACACCTTGAAGGAGACTTGCATTCTGGAATGATATGTTTATTAAATCTAGTTCTGACATTTTGGAAGCTTATTTACCCAGGCAGGGTCGTCCACTTAGGACAAATAGGCAAGATTTCCCACATTGCTCTCAGTCTTAAACATACTGTATAATGAAGTGCCACACCCTGTTCTTAAAGGAGCAGCTCCCTTTAATCAAATAAGAATATTTGAAGTGCAACAGTAAAACAAATATTAACACCACACAAATTCAAGAGAATGTTGAGCATCTTTCTTTTCCTAGCTCTGGGAGCAGACTGTGGTCTAGTGGTTATAGACTAGCACGGCCAGATGTAACAATGCCTCTGTTTGGCTCTTTTCTGGGGAGTTAACTCAGGACCCCTAGGGATATGTCTATGCAGTCCACAGAAACGGGTCTCCCAGCCTGAGCTGACAGACTCGTGCTAGTAGGGGTTCACAACAGCACTCTAAAGGCTCACTTTTTTGAACTCTGTAGACCCATCCTAGAAGTAAACACAAGATTCTTCCACTTGATCGAAGCCAGTGGTTCTCAACCAGTACATGTATCCCTGGGGGTATGCAGAGGTCTTCTAGGGGGTACATCAGCTCATCTAGATATTTGCTTAGTTTTACAACAGGCTACATAAAAAGAACTAGCGAAGTCAGTGCAAACTAAAATTTAATACAATTACTTGTTTATACTGCTCTATATACTATACACTGAAATGTAAGGACAATATTTATATTCCAATTGATTTATTTTATAACTATATGGTAAAAATGAGAAAAGCAGCAATTTTTCAGTAACAGTGTGCTGTGACACTTCTGTATTTTTATGCCTGATTTTGTAAGCAAGTAGTTTTTAAGTGAGGTGAAAATGAGGTTACGCAAGATAAATCAGATTCCTGGAAGGGATACAATTATCTGGAACGGTTCAGAGCCACTGACCTAAGCAACCAGATCCCTCAGCATGGAAGCAGTTTCAGAGTCAAATCTCTATGTCGTCTAGCTGCTACAGGATGACACACACGTTGCATTAGTGTGCCTTACTGTAACAGAGAACACCTGTCTGTTGAGCACCTTCTGCTGCTGCATGCAGTACTACGGTCCTTTTCCCGCTCCTAGCGCCCCCTGTAGGTTGTCAACCTCACTTAGCAAGTCTTCGGTGTCTTGGTCCTCCAGCTGGGTTACACAATCAAAATGAACCCCTTCCAGGGTAACAAAAGTCCAACAAAACCATCTATGTGCACTCACCAGCATCTTGAGCCCAGGCTCTGGGCCCTTTAAATTCAGCCCTTCACTGAGGCTTCCAAAGGACCCTTGTTCCCTTCTTGGGGGTTTATACCACTTCAGCAGTGGTCAGTGAAGGAAGCCAGACCAACGCATTGCTCTGTGTTCCAAACCAGGGACTCTATAAACAGCAGTCGTGTACCACTCCCTTCAATTGGTTGCTGCTACTTCCCTAGGCCTTTTCCTACTTGGTCCCTTTATCTTCACCCATTATCTCCGGGTTAAAGTTCTCAGGTCCTCTCTCTCGCAGCTTAAGCCAATGCAGCTAGCACCAAACTCTGGCTATCCCTCAAGCTCCTCTGGCCAGAGAGGAGCTCTCTGCCTTGCCCCTCTGGTCCCAGCCAGGAACTGACCTGCCTAAGGCCCTACAGCTCCTTCTATTGACTCTGCTGGACTCTGGTTGGCTGCTTCCATGACATCTCTCTAGGCAAGCCTGGAGGACCCAGCTTCACTGCTCCTTTCCTGGGGTGGAGTGTAATAGCACCATGGGGCCTCCAGCAGGGGCCACAAAAGCCTGGTACAGCCTGTCACAATTAACAAGCACTTAATTTTATTTGTTCCTTTGCAAAGCTGTGTGGCAAAGAAAGGTGGTTATGTCTTATTAGAGATCTGGGTTCTAATGCCAGCTTTGCCTGAAGTGACCTTGTGCAAGAACCTTAATCTGTGTGATTGGTGAATGACAGTTAACTTTGAGGTATGAAACATCTAGCAAGGGACATAAAAGACAATAAGAAAAAGTTCTTTAAATACATTAAGAGCAAGAGAAAGAGGAAGGAAAGTGTAGGTCCTCTATTTAGCAAGGAAGGAGAGGTAATAACTGATGACATGAAGAAGCCTGCAGTATTTAATGCCTATTTTGCTTCAGTTTTCACTAAAACGGTTAATGGTGGCCAGATGCTTAATACAATTAATATTAACAACAAGGGGGAAGGAACACAAGCCAAAATAGGGAAAGAAAGGTTAAAGAATATTTGGAGAAATTAGATGCATTCAAGTTGGCTGGGCCTGATGAAATTCATCCTAGGGTACTTAAGGAACTAGCTGAAGCAATCTTGGAACCGTTCGCAATTATCTTTGAGAACTCACAGAGGACAAGTGAGATCCCAGAGGACAAGTGAGATCCCAGAGGACTGGAGTAGGGAAAACATAGTACCTATCTTTAAAAAGGGGAACAAAGAGGACTCAAAGAATTATAGACCAGTCAGTCTAACTTTGATACCTGAAAAAAAACTTTGATACCTGATACTAGAACAAATTAATAAACATTCAGTTTGTAAGCACCTAAAGGATAATAGGGTTACAAGGAAGAACCAGAATGGATCTGTCAAGAACAAATCATGCCAAACTAACCTAATTTCCTTCTTTGACAAGGTTACGGGCCTAGTGGATAGGAGGAAAGGAGTAGATGTGATACATCTTTGAGCTTAGTAGAGCTTTTAACAGTCCCACATGACATTCTCATGAGCAAACTAGGGAAATGTGGTCTAGATTAAATGGTTTTAAAGTGTGGGCATAACGGGTTGAAAGACCGTACTAAAAGAGTAGTGATCAATAATTTGCTGTCAAACTGGAGGATGGAGGGGTGTATCTACTGGGGTCCCACAGGGTCAGTCCTGGTTTTGGTACTATGCAATATTTTCATTCATGACTTGGATAATGGAATGGAGAGCATGTTTACAAAATCTGCAGATGACACCAAGCTGGGAGGGGTTGCAAGCACTTCAGAGGACAGAATTATAATTCAAAATGACATTGACAAATTAGAGAATTGGTCTGAAATCAATAAGATGAAATTCAATAAAGACAAGTGCAAAGTACTTTACATAGCAAGGAAAAATCAAATGCACAACTACAAAATGGGGAATAACTAGGTAGGCAGTAGTATGCTGAAAAAGATCTGGGGATTCTAATGGATCACAACTTGACTATGAGTCAACAATGTGACGCAGTTGTGAAAATGGCTAATATAATTTGGGGGTGTATTAGCAAGAGTGTTGTATCTCAGACAAAAGAGATAATTCCCCTGCTCTATTTGGCACTAGTGAGACCTCAGCTGGAGCACTGTGTCCAATTCTGGCACCACACTTTAGGAAAGATGTAGATAAATTGGAGAGTCCAGAGGAGAGCAACAAAAATGACAAAAAAAGATTTAGAAAATCTGATGAGGAAAGGTTAAAAAAACTGGTCATGTTCAGTCTTAAAAGAAGACTGAGTGGGGACCTGAAAACAGTCTTGAAATACGTTAAGGGATGATCATTTGTTCTCCATGTCCTCTGAAGGTAGGACAAAAACTAACGGGCTTAATCCACAACAAAGAAGATTTAGGTAGGATGTTAGGAAAACTTTCTAATTATATGGGTAATTTGTTCTGGAATAGGCTTCTAAGGGAGGTTGTGGAATCATCAGTGTAGGTTTTTAAGAACAGGTTGGACAAACACCTGTCAGGGATAGTCTAGGTTTACTTGATCCTGCTTCATTACAGGGGACTGGACTTGATGACCATTAGGGGTCCCTTCCATCCCTACATTTCTATGATCCTATTGTAATTATCCTGTACTTCTGGTGCTATTCACTGGCAGACTTCAGACACAGGAATACTGGTAATGTTTGAAGTTTATATTAATAAGTAGTAGCTTTATAGTAGATCACTTTCAACTTTTGTAGCCAGAAAAAAAAGATTTAGGACCAAAATTGGATCTCAGTTACAATACAATAAATCCTAGCGTTCTCTCAAAGACCTCACTGGAGCTATTCCGAGGTCTTATCTAGACTGGGAAAGTGAATGGCAGTTAAAACGGTTAGCTAACACCACTTCGCTCCTAACATAGGCAGCCATGTTTAAAAATGTATTTTCTGGGAGTGGTCAACACCTGGAGGGCCTACCTAAACAGCTTTAACACACACCCTATCTCCCTAGCCTAGCCGTGCTAAAGATTCACTCTGTTATAAGTGAGGACAGAGTTTGGCCCATGCTCCTTTGACTAAATTTTTCCACATCCCAGTCTGGTAGATTATAAACAGAGTACAATGTAGGAGTTAGCATTTTACTGCCTGCTATGTTTTGTTCGGCACTCCTTCTGGGGCACAGACCACATGGGCTGGTACTTCTCAGGCACAGGATATTTTTAACGTTCACATTTAATTTTTTTCCTTTTGGTTACTTTTAGGGAAAACAAGTTCAGGGACTTTGTTAGGGACTTTGATTCAAACTCTCCTACTTACTCCCTCTTTCTCATCTAGCCCTTTCCCATTTCCAGTCACTATTTCTCTGGGTATGTCTGCACTGCATCTGGGTGTGTGCCTTCCAAAGCGGCTATACAGATACACACTAGCTCTGCTTGTGTTAGCATGCTAAAAATAACTGTGTGGCCTCAGCTGGCTGGGCTAGCCACATACCCGGAGGGTCAGATGGCCACTGTCAGTAGACAGGATACTGGGCTGGATGGACCTTTAGTCTGACCCAGTATGGCCGTTTTTATGTACGTTTTTACAGTCTCAAATAAAAATGCAAAGTTAAAATCTGAAATATTTACAAAACAAAAAAAACATTTATTTTCATTTTGGGTCAATCAAAATGTTTCCTTTTTGATTGTTTCAAGGTGCTTTGATTTGGAACATTTGAAAATATCTTTTTCAGTCTAATTAGCTCAAATACGGAAAGAAAGTCATTTTTAACCCAAAAACAGCAAATTTTTTTGTTTATAAACTGTCCAAACAAATCATTTAGACTATTTCAAAAGGTCTTTTTCTCCATTTTTTAAAAAAGACCCTAATTTTGCATAGTTTCAACAAATCAGCATTTTTCAACAAAAACATTAATCATATTTTCCAACCAGCTGTAGTTCCAAGTAAATAAAGATACTTGTATGTCTTTCCAGAGGCAGCAGTGTAAACTTGGCTATAGGGAGGGGCTTGGTTTGTTCAGAAGCAATAAGTACTAGCCATTCCTGGAGAACAAGGTGTTAAAACAAATGTTTCTGTGGTCTGACCTGGAAATGTATGTCTTTCCTGTCTTTCTATACATATCTCTCTTTCACAAGTCAGATTGTAATTTTTGGATTTAATTATAACAGGAACATCAAACAAAAAGCCTACAAGGAGCCTAAAGAATAAAGATGCTGTTTTGAGAGATTACAAATATTTTATGCACTGAAGTTAGTAACTTTACTTTATTTTTAATGCAGTTTTAGTGCTACTTTTCTCTTTCACACAATTGTAATTTACTCCTGAAACAAAAGTCTAGTTTCCCTCTCCCACTGTCACTAGCCTCTCAACACCATCACAATAATACACTTGTAAAGTTACTGCATTATGTTGAGTTATGGCCTACACTCACATATTGAAAGAGTTAGAACAAAAAGAATCCCAAAATATCTCTACTGACTTAAAGAATAGCAATGCTGAAAAATGTTATAATGTTTGTCTTTTTCCACTACCTAAAACTACTGCTTTAGTCATTCACTTCTAGAGTGAATATCGAAGTCTTCTCACACTGACTGAACCACAGGGAATAACGCTGTTTTTTACTGTTCAATCAGCCACAGGTTTTGCAGAGTCCAGTATGAAGTACGATTTGTGAAGACCTCTGGAGGACATCTACAGGTGTAAAACATAGCTGAAAGTGTGGCGGAATGGAGGTGTAAGACACTACTGGATGTTGGAGATGTCAGGAGGATTGTGTTAGATGGGAAAAGATTCAACTGATGTGCTTGTCATTAGAAGGTCATGGTATCTGTATGAATATGCAAATATGGTTCATTAAATGTGGCCCTGTACAATCTCATGAGATTAAATTAAGAAATGGGACAATTTAGAACTGAATATCAGGAAAGACTCCCCAAGAGTAAGATATATTAGATTCTGTAACCAGCTCAAAAGGAAGTGGTGGAATCCCCATTGTCAGAGATATTTACAATTACACTGCACAAAAGGCTACTTCACATACAATAGAGAACAATCTTGCATTGAAGAGGTACAAATGACTTAACAGGTGTTTTCCATCTCTAGTTTGAATATTTTATGACATTTGGCACATGCTTGCATCAACCCTGATAGTACATTAAAGAAGTTATAACAAATGTGGCTAAGGGAATTTCACCAAAGTGGAGGTGTATAATTTTAGTGAAAATTCCCTTTCTTGGGAACACTAGACCAAAACTGTGGTATGTAACCTACCATTTAAATCAGCTTCTGTATCAAATGCCTGGAGGACACCAATTTTTTTAAAGGCTCCAGAGGCGATCCTGGCAATTATAGGATTATCAGACACATAGTGAACACAATTTGTTGGGGAAGAGTCAACATGGCTTTTGTAAAGGGAAGTCATACCTTGCCAATCTATTAGAATTTTTTGATGGTGTAAACAAACACATAGACTAGGGTGAATATAGTATACCTGGACTTTCAGAAAGCCTTTGACAAAGGTTCTTAAGCAAAGTAAGCAGCCATGGGATAAGAGGGAAGGTCCTCTCAGAGATCAATAACTGGTTAAAAGGAAACAAAGGGTAGGAATAAATGGTCAGTTTTCAGAATGGTAAATAGTGGTATCCCCCATGGGTCTGTACTGGGACAAGTACTGTTCAACATATTCATAAATGATCTGGAAAAAGGGGTAAACCAGTCCAAAGCAGACTGCAAGGGGTTACAAAGGGATCTCACAAAACTGGGTGACTGGGCAACAAAATGGCAGACGAAATTCAATTGATAAATGCTAAGTAATGCACATTGGAAAACATAATCCCAACTATACGTACAAAATGATATGATCTAAATTAGGTGTTACCACTCAAAAAGTGATCTTGGAATCATTGTGGATAGTTCTCTGAAAACATCTGCTCAATGTTTAGTGGCAGACAAAAAAAGCTAACAATGTTAGGGACCATTAGGAAAGTGATAGATAAGACAGTAAATATCATAATGTCACTATATGAATCCATGGTATACCCACACCTGGAATACTGTGTGCAGTGCTGGTCGCCTCATCTCAAAAAAGATACATTAGAATTGGGAAAGGTACATAGAAACAGAAATTATTATTATTAAGGGTATGGAACAGCTTCCATATAAGAAGAGATTAAAAAGACTGGTATTATTCAGCTTGGAAAAGAGAACACTAAGAAGGGATATGATAGAAAGATGTGGAGAAAGGGAGTAAGGAAGTGTTATTAATAGAAGCAATAGGCACGCCCTTTATAGTCTCTTTCTTTGTTTACCTATATTTACATGAAACAATTAAAGTCTGCAGTCTCCTCCTGCCCATAATCGTGTAGACTGTAGAATACATTTTTAAAATACTTTCTTAGCAACTAAGTCCTCAAAAATATTAACCACACATTTTAGAGTAGTCCCTCCTGGGTTCTGTGCATCCTATAGAGAGAGTTATAGCAAGAGTCGCACTAAGATTTTCTATATGGAAGTTACAGAACAATCTTAGTCATAATTATCTCAAAATAGCCATATTTTTAGTTTTCAAAGAAAAAGTAGCATGGAAAACATTTGACCAGGGACTTAATATTCTCCCAGTCTCTCAAATTTGGCTATAAGGCACCAAAAATAACTTAGCACTCTTCATTTTTATTTTCTACATCATAAAAGATATACCTAACTAGAAAATTTATCATAGTAAAAAAATACTATAGGAGAACAACCCAAATGGGACAGAGCAACCTTCCATTTTGTAATTACTCCCAGAAGAATTCTGTACCAAAACATTAAAAATTCTGCACACTATTTAAAAATTCTTCAAAATTCTGCATATTTCATTTGTCAAAATAAAGCAATATAATCATGCTAGTTTCAATTATTTTGGTATTTTATTTAAACTACAATACAAGGGATGGAGAATGGAAGTGGGGAGCGTTGGAGGAAATCACCAACCCCCCCCCACCCCCCAACAGTAATGGAGCACATTTTGATAGGAAATTTTTTCAGTCCAAAATTTAGACCAGTTCTAATCACTAAAGCATCATAAGCATTTATAAGGCCATACTGTCCTTTACACCACTCTGGCAATGTAAAGGAGCCTTCAAACTTTTACACCTGTGTTATACTCCTGGGGGAATTTACAAAGAAAATGGGAACAATTCACTAAGCAGGCAGGCTGCTACATTCTGCTCTGTCTGAGGGGACAGAGCCTGCCCCACACCTACCTCCTCAGAAACACCCCAAAGGCCTGCCCCTCCATGCAGAGTGTGTTGTAATAGCGAGCAAGAGGGACAGAGTATCTCCCTCTCTCACACACACAACTGCCTAGCCTCCCCTCCCCCCCACGGTGATTTATGTCTCTACCGGCTACTCCAGGTGCCTGAACCAGCCTCCCTGAGCTGCTGGGGAGGAGCGCATGACTGCTCTTGTGACTTTTTCTGCAGGAAAGCAAAGAAATCTGCGGGGGACATGAATTCTGCACGTGCACAGTGATGCAGAATTCCCCCAGGAGTATGGCATGTGAACAATCCAGTAGAGCGAGAGTTCAAGAATTCTTAGGTCCTATCTAGATGAAGAAAAAAGGTGTTTTATTTTTCTACCTACTGTTTAAAAAATAAGTACCTAGTAAAGGTTGTGTTTAGCATGATGAGCTTATGTATGTATAAACATATTTTTAAAAAAATCTACTCTAGAGGTGCTAACACCTATGTAAACAGCATTTTCTTAAAACATATGAGCTAATTTAAAAAAAAAATTTTTTTTTCCTAACCTGGTCAGGGCCTCTGGGGAAAAACAGCAAGGAACCATCTTTCTGGCAAAGGGGAGAAAACTTCAATAAGTGTGTGGCGGGGAGGTTGTTCTTATCTGTTTTCCCCATTCACTAAGGGCCCAATCTTAGAAACTCTGACTCCAAAGTCTAATTTTAGGTATGGTGTACACATAAAATGTATATTGGCACAGCTGTGTTTGTCAGGAGTGTGAAAAACCCACAGCCCCTAACATAATTATGTCACCAAAACTTCCCATGTAGACACAGCTGTGCTAACAAAAGAATGCTTTTAGCTAGCTAACGTTGAGAGTGATGGTGCTCCTACACCAGCAGAAAAACTCTTTGTATGGTGTACGCTGTATCTACTGGAGGGGACTATGCCAGTACAGTCTCTGTCATGTAGCCTCTCTCACATGTATAGTTCCATTGACTTCAACTGAATTATGTGGAAAAGTAAATATCAGAATTGGGCACCAGGTATGGCCCCAATGAAGCAAAGATAAGTCATGTCATTCATTTCAATGAGGGACAGATCAGGCCTTTATTGGAATCATCATATGTGGTGAGAACATAAAAGCCACACACCCCCTATTTTATGGAGTTCACATACCTGACGTCTATATATACACTGACATGTTCACAGTATTGTATTGCCTCATTTTTTCCTAAGAATTTCATGTCAAGTGCAAACTGGTGCAATATGCACAAAACTGGGAAGTGGTTTGGATACTATGTAATTGGAATAAACAAAAAAATGCTGATAAATACTAAGTCTATTCATCACTGTACAGGAATAACAAGTAGGCAATGAGGCACAAGGAACCTCTCTCCATTCCATGCCCTGGACACAGACCAAGGTCAATCACAGTCCCTGCTGCTGCTACTCCCTTCCTCTCTCCCAAAAGCACCTCTCTCCAAAGGGAAAAATGGGACACTTCCATGCCCTTCCACACTAGTCCATAAAGGCACTATTAACAGCAAAGTGCACCAGTCTAGAAGGCTTATGCAATCTATGTAAACCATCCTGCACACATGAGAAGGATTGTGCTTTCCTGAGGCACAGCCTCTCCCCCAGTTCCCCTAAGGCAGGACAGCTCAACACTGCCCCAACACAGGGCTGGGCCTTAAAGCACAGTATAACCTTTGTAAACTGCTTTAAGATCTTTGGATGAAAGGTGCTTTAGAAATGGAAGGTATTTTATACTACTTACCTTCTGTTGGTAGTCATGTCAAAATTTATTGTCCCAACATTACAGACGTTTTCCCTGCCTCTGCTGTACAGTGCCTCAATATTTACTCATCCAATGTTATTTTGAAAAGTAAAAGAAGAAAAAAAATCTGTTTATTTGAAGAAAGGGAGAAAAAAACCCCAAGGACTGTAAAGGACAACAAATAGCAACAAATTGACAAAAAACAAAACAAAAAAAACAACCCTGTTTCTCTTAGTTATGTTACTAACTCCTTTTTGGAAACAATACGAAATCTGCCTTCAACTCAGATCTGTATTCTCCAGTTTTCCAACGCATTTTTATATGCTCCCTCCAACACAGACTGAGAGGGTTTGTTTACATGTCCCAGTACTGGCTCCTCACAGACACCATACACACTGAGGACATGATGAAGATCACATGCAGCTCTGAATCTCCTGTGCTTCCTCCCCCATTCATAATGCCATTTCTTTTTTTTGATACATCTGCGGGAAATTTAGTGTTTATTTGAAAGTTTAAAAAAAAAAAGGTAAAAACTGATAAAAACCAAAAACGAAGGGCAGCGGTCAGGGTGGACAGGTGCTCAGTAGTTATATGGGCCACATGCTGTGGGGGGCACTGACAATGCAGTGATCAAGTGGTCTCTGATCACTCCCTGCCTGTCTTGCTCCACCACTGTACAGAGGAAGTGGATGAGGCCATGCCGAAAGGCTGGGATCAGGTGGGGTCTCTGCCCAGAATGGGGGCCAACACTCAGAGGGTGCATCCTTTGGCTCCCTGTTCGCAGACTCCCCACCTGCCTCCTCAGCATGCCAGCGCAGATCAGAGTTAACTGTTGACTGGTGGCTGCTGCAGCTACACAGCAGAAAAACAAGATGGACAGGGACCCAGGAAGTGGACAGGACAGTGCTGAAGGGCCTGGGTCAGGAGGGGGCTCTGTCTGGCATGGGGGCCAGTGCTCACAGAGTGCAGCCTTCTCCTCCCCTCTTGACTCTGGCCCTTCAGCACAGCCCCACCTACGTTAGCTGTGAAAAATTCCTGAGCCCCAAAAATCCAAAATTTGGATGAAAATTATTAAAATCTGAATACTGGCTTTGTCAAAACCCAAGAAATCTTCTGAGAGAATAGGTAAATACTGAAAACGACCCCTACCCATTCACTCTGCAGGAAAGGTATAAAGAGAGCTCCAGGCTGTTACGGGATGAAACTGGTATTCAGCATGCCATTGCTAACTAGCATTTTGAGGGGGTGTCCCACAATAGCTTTGGGGGAAGAAGGAGGCAGGAGGGAAGGTTTGCCGTTGTTTCCAGTTTCTCTCTCCCCTCAGTGGGAAGGGGGTGTCTCCCAGTCCAACAACAGTAACCTTCCCCCAGATCTCAGAGCAGGAGATTCCTTAGGCCTGTACATCTTCACTGATCTTCCATGGCTTCCCCTGGAGCTGCTCCCCTTGTGTTGCAGGAGAAGCCCTGTAGCTGGCAGCAACCCAGGCTTGTAGGACAGTGATACTACATGTGTACACTCTCAAGCTGTTGTTTACACGGGTTTCAGAAACAACAGACTATGTTTACTGGCCAGAAACAAAAAAGTTGGAGCAAAATAAAAAACAAACAAGGCAGACAGAAACTGTTCCTGGGACAGGGATTCTAAATATACATGATTTACAACTAGTAAATGTTAAGATGACAATATTCCTTTAAAAACAAACCTGAAAAATTACTCCCACATTTTAGCACACGGCTGCACTATACTCTTTACCATCATATTTGATTCTCACTCACAGCACTGCTGTTTTGACAGAACATTTCTCTTCCAAGCTACTGACAATTCAGTCCATAGACAGCGTTTCTCCTTTTTTGTGGCAGTGTTCCACAGAAGGACTCTGAGATCATCATGTACTTGTTTTCACAACAGAACAATAACTACTCAGTACATTTATGTCATCATTAATTATAAAGAGAAAAAGAAAAGACATGTCACTCTCTCCAGAGCTTCCTTCCAAGGATTTTACAATCTCAAAGACTTCATGGGCTTGGAATAGTCACCAACCACTCAGTTTAAAAAAAAAAATCTTCTGGCTATCTAATTGCTTGTAGAACATATTAGGAGAGGTGGTTGGGGAGGGAGAGAGAGATTCTGAGAGGGGAAGGAAAATAAAAAGAAATGAAAGGTGGGAGCCTAAGGCAAAATAACCTAGACACTATGAAAGCTCTCAAAACACCCCTAATGCAGTCACCTGCAATGTGAGATAATTTAAACTAAGACCCTTTTTTAAGCCTGCCAGTATAAATCTGTGAGATGCATCAAGGATGTAAGCTACATAATCACCCTCTACGAGACATACTGTACATTAAACTCTGTCCACACAGTGCACTTTCTAACTAGGATGACATTCATATATTGATACTTGTATTCATTTACACTCTATATAGTAATATCACTCTTTCAATTTCCAAGCAGTTAAACTCTGGTTGAGCCTGAGGGCTAAACAAAGGCTTACCTGTGCCCTACCAACAATAAATAGCTGCCATTTAACAAAATAGGTCATCTCAAAACTGTGATAAAAATGAGTGTGAGCAACAAGGAATATGAAGCTAATAAATGAATAGGTGCTAGATCTCTTTTTATCTAATCTGATTACAAAAGGGCTATATTAATCCTGCGACTGAAGAGAAGATCACTTTACAAGATCCTTGTTCCTACAGTTTAGAGTAATATACTTGGAATATTTTTCCAATAATATCTTTATTGGCTGAGATGAAAAGATCATATTCCTTTCCTATTCATTCTATCCATTGGTAAAGTATACCAAAACATGAATCTATAGTGCATCTATTTAATCAAGCTTCATTTTTATGGGCAACAAACTACAGATTAATTTGTTTTTCAGCTGATGCAGTTAAAGTACATCCATCTATCTACCTAAGGCATTTTGTAAAGTGCCAGTCGCCATGACATGTGTGTTTTAATCTGTATCACATACCATGCAGTGAGACATGATCAGCATCTCTTCTAACAGTCAATATTTCCCATGCTTAAGGAAGTCACAGACAAGCAAGCATCAACGCAGACACTAGTTTGCATTTTCTACTATGTAAGAATGTTCTTTGTATGAAGAGACAATTTTTATCCTTTTATCCCTTTAAACTCCATCGATCCATCTCTACAAACTGTAAAGTCTGCAAAAATACTACTAAATACAAATTACATCTACCCTGAATCAACAGTTTTAATGCTTCCAGTATATTTGTAAAGAACTTTAAACAACATATAAAACAACAATGTCAAAATCTGGGGCCAACCCTGTGATCATATAGGAGTGTTCTACATGGTCATGCAGGACAGCTGGATTTCATGATCAGTCCCTCTCTCATTCCCTTGGCTGGCAGAGGCAAGGAGTGTAGAAGAGGAATGTCAAGGTTCCTTCCCCACTCTGAACTCTAGGGTACAGATGTGGGGACCTGCATGAAAGACCCCCTAAGCTTATTCTTACCAAGTTAAAAACTTCCCCAAGGTACAAACTTTGCCTTGTCCTTGAACCATATGCTGCCACCACCAAGCGTTTTAAACAAAAACCAGGGAAAGAGCCCACTTGGAGACATCTTCCCCCATAATACCCCCTCAAGTCCTACACCCCCTTTCCTGGGGAAGGCTTGATAAGAATCCTCACCAATTGGTACAGGTGAACACAGACCCAAACCCTTGGATCTTAAGAACAATGAAAAATCAATCAGGTTCTTAAAAGAAGAATTTTAATTAAAGAAAAGGTAAAAGAATCACCTCTGTAAAATCAGGATGGTAAATACCTTACAGGGTAATCAGATTCAAAACATAGAGAATCCCTCTAGGCAAAACCTTAAGTTACAAAAAGACACAAAAGAAGGAATAAACATTCCACCCAGCATAGCTTATTTTACCAGCCACTAAACAAAAGGAAATCTAACGCATTTCTAGCTAGATTACTTACTAATTTAACTGGAGTTGTAAGTCTGCATTCCTGATCTGTTGCTGGCAAAAGCATCACACAGACAGACCAACCCTTTGTTCCCCCCTTTCCAGATTTTAAAGTATCTTGTCCTCTCATTGGTCATTTTGGGTCAGGTGCCAGCTAGGTTACCTTAGCTTCTTAACTAAGGAAGGATTTTATAGCACTGTATACAGAAAGATGTTTACCCTTCCCTTTATATTTATGACAAGGAAGCATTTCCAGTTCCACATAGAGGGATAGATACAAAGAAAAGGAGTAGAGAAAACAGCGTGTCTCATCTTTTTCAGCTAATCAAGGAACAGCATTGGCAGGTTCTGAAAGGAGTTATGGAATAGAGAATTTTCTTGAACTGAGAAATGGATTAGATCAGAGACAGATTTTCTTCCTTATTAAGAGCTCTAAAGGGGGGAGGGGAATTATTGGAGAAAATGTTTACAATAAGATTGTTTACATTTATCTGGCAAATCATGTCTCACAATAGGTTTATCCTAATAGAGTACATTTATATAAGATATGGGATTGACCCAACAAAAATAATAGAGATTTCCAGAATTTACAAAAAAACCCATTGTGCTCAGTCATATTTTTCAGAAAGTTTGAAATAAAAGTTTCTGACTCAAGTTGGCTTTTGTGATCCTCCATGTGACAGCAATCATCCTTCTGAAAAGTGATATTTGGGATAGCAATATTTGAACTCATTGCCTATTTCAAACAATCAGGATTTGATTTTTAAGAGGTGACCTCCTTTTTGTGCATGCAACATGGCACATGGAAACATTCAGGATATGTCTACACTTAAAGCGATGCAGCTGCATCGCTGTAGCGCTTCGTGAAGATACTACTTATGCCAACAGGAGAGCTTCTCCCGTTGCAATGGGTATTCCACCTCTCTGAGAGGTGGTAGCTATGTTTATGAGAGAAGTCCTCCTGTCAACACAGCATTGTTTACACTGGGGATTAGGTAAATTTAACTACATCGCTCAGGAATTTCCACACCACCGAGCAATGTAGTTATGCCAACGTAAGTTGGTCACATATAGACCAAGCCTCAGGCACACATTTTTCAAACTCTAACTGTGTGTTAGTGGTTGTTAGAACTTGAAAAGTGCATGTGCAGGTTGTTGGATGTGCAAAGTTACATATCCACAAAAGGAGGGTGATGTGAGATCCCCGTGATAAAAAAAGCACAGCTAAAATTTTCAAGCTTGGGTGACTGAAGTTAACCACCTAAATCCATAATACTCTGGAGGTACCTCAATAAGCCCCAATTCAGGACAGTGCATAAACATATGTTTAACTTTAAGCACATGTTTAATCCTACTGAAGTCAATGGGACTTGCTCTTTTCTGATCTGAGATTTTAAAGTGGCCTGAATTTCAGACACAGTGAACAGACAGTTGCCATTGACTTCACTGTGAGCTGCAGGTGCTCAGCAAATCAGGTCACTTTTAAGGAGATACCTAAATACAGATTAGGCACTCATATCTGAGAAATCTAGTTTCAGGTCTTTCATAGTCAACTGCCAATAAAAGCTGCCAGAAGGCATATTCTAAAACTCAAAATAAGCAGAAATCTTTCTTGCAAGAAAAACACAATCCTAGGTGGGTTCCATTTACAGAGCTTCCAACAGTCACAGTATTTTGGTAGACAGTTGACTGTGAAGGTGCTCTTTAGGTAGATTTGGATTAAGTATTTATCCTTTCAATATGCTGTAATTAAACATTTAGTACTGCAATACTACTAGCAATCCTATTGCAGAATCTATGGATAAAATAGGAGTTTTTAACAGATGGGTTCTGGAAACTTGTAACCCAAATACTGCAGTATTTTTACAATTAAAATGAATAAATGGAAATAAAAACCATGTGATTTTCAGTGAAGTAAATTTAAACAATCCAAACTGTTTTAATTCCTTGATACAAGAGTTCCATTTAATTCCAGGAAATCTCTCGTTCACTTTTCATGCTGAACAGAATGCAGAATTCAGAGTGGTAGCCATGTTAGTCTGTATCAGCAAAAACAACAAGGAGTCCTTGTGGCACCTTAGAGACTAACAAATTTATTTGGGCATAAGCCCAAAGATCCAGCCATCTACGAAACATCAAATTGCCCCCGACTTAGACATCTGGTTCCTTGGTGGAATGAGGATTGCAAATTAACAATCAAGGAAAGAAATAAGGCACACAAGCACCACTGCAGTACACAGGCTAGTGGCACGCAGGCCTGGGTGGCTTCAGGACACCAGCAACAGCTGTGCTCTCTCTGCCTTTATTATCCTGAGGAGTGAGATATCCGCTAAAAGCACCACCACCTGTGGAAAACGGTGCTGCAACCAGTGCTATTGCTCTATACTCGTGTATAAATATAAAGGGAAGGGTAAACACCTTTAAGATCCCTCCTGGCCAGAGGAAAAACCCTTTCACCTGTAAAGGGTTAAGAAGCTAGGATAACCTCGCTGGCACCTGACCAAAATGACCAATGAGGAGACGATATACTTTCAAAGCTGGAGGGGGGGCGGGAACAAAGGGTTCTCTCTGTCTGTGTGATGCTTTTGCCGGGAACAGAACAGGAATGGAGTCTTAGCACTTAGTAAGTAATCTAGCTAGAGATGCGTTAGATTCCGTTTTGTTTAAATGGCTGACAAAATAAGCTGTGCTGAATGGAATGTATATTCCTGTTTTTGTGTCTTTTTGTAATTTAAGGTTTTGCCTAGAGGGATTCTCTATGGTTTGAATCTGATTACCCTGTAAGGTATTTACCATCCTGATTTTACAGAGGTGATTCTTTTACTTTTTCTTCAATTAAACTTCTTATTTTAAGAACCTGATTCATTTTTCATTGTTCTTAAGATCCAAGGGTTTGGGTCTGTGTTCACTTATGCAAATTGGTGAGGATTTTTATCAAGCCTTCCCCGGAAAGCGGGTGTAGGGTTTGGGGAGGATTTTGGGGGGGGGAAAAAGACGTTTCCAAGGGGGCTCTTTCCCTGTTATATACTTGTTAGATGCTTGGTGGTGGCAGCAATAAAGTCCAAGGGCAAAAGGTAAAATAGTTTGTACCTTGGGGAAGTTTTAACCTAAAGCTGCTAAAAATAAGCTTAGGGGCTTTTCATGCAGGTCCCCACATCTGTACCCTAGAGTTCAGAGTGGGGAAGGAACCTTGACAACTCAGTTTCATGCAACCGAGTAATTCCCTCCTCATTCAACCTCAGCCCTGGAGGTCCGAACACACCCAGGCAGGTGCTGAGAGCGGTGCTATGCACAAGCACTCTGAAGCAGAAGTGTCAATAAGCATGTCTTGTTTGAAACTTTAGGGGAGCTAGGGAAGGGAGTTCTGAATCTTAACTCTCACTTCCCATTGTGACTATATTGACAATGGTACCTCTGTGTGTTTTAGCTTCAGCTGATGCCGTTGTGGCCTTGAGGGCTTCCCCCTCCACACCTGCAGAATGCCTGAGCCACATATGGAGAAGAAAGAAGAGAACATGAGATGACATGTTTAATGAGATCCTGCGAGCCAGTGCTGCATCAAACCATAAGGATCAACACTGCAGACAGCCTGGAGAAGGGAAGAGCACACAGGAGGAAGGCCCAGCATTCCCAGCAGGAAAAGGAGAGGGAGTGCATGATGGAACTTCTCGGGCAGCAAACACAGATGCTGCAGACTCTTGTGGGCCTACAGGTTCAACAGTCACGGGTTCGCCTACCTCTGAAGTCCATGGAGAACTCCATTACAGCACCTCCCGACACTCCCCTCCCTTTCAACATTCCACATGGCCTCAGAGGCTTCCTCCCTATCACAACACCCCAGGGAACATTAAGGACAACCACAGCTTCATATACACTGACCTGTGCAGGTATTGCAGGTATTGTGTTGCTGTATGTGCAGGTAAAATGGACATGAATGTCCTTTCCACTTGTTAAGTTCTGTTCCATTAATTTATTAAGGTTTTAAGTTGCACAGACTACTTCTTGCACAGGTTTTGTTACTGAATAAAATACTATTTGGAAAATAATTAATCTTTTATTAGTTCACAGCATATGCCCCAGAGTGCCTAGCAGTTCGGAAAACACCACTTACTTGGTACAGTACAGTTTGACACAATTCATAGGATCAGTGACAAAAACAGTGTAATAATCAGAAATGTACAGCAAACACTGAAAAATTAATACGTGCATTGACAGTGTTGTAGTCATAGACGTACACCAAGCACCACACCATTCCTAACAGGCCCCAAAACAGCAGGGCCAGGTGTATCACAGTACACCATACATTCCTGTGGCTCACTGTTCAAGTGCTCTTTTAAAGCTTCCTGGAGCAGCATAGCTCCTGTGTCTGGCTGTTCAAACTCAGCAGACAGCAATTCCACCTCTATCCTCCACCCTGGAAGCAACTTTTCCCCTTTTGATTCACAGATATTATGCAGGACACAGCAGGCAGCTATAACCATTGGGAAGGTTTTTTTCACTGAGATCCAATCTTGTGAGTAAACAATGTCAGCGTCCCTTCAATCTACCAAAACTGCATTCAGCTGTCATTCTGCACCTGCTGAGCTGTTAGTAAAATTTTTCCTTGGTACCGTCAAGCTGGCTGGTGTATGGTTTCATGAGCCACAGGAGCAAGGGGTAGGCTGGGTCCCCCAGGATCACTGTTGGCTTTTCAACATCACTAGTGGTAACCTGCCAGTCAGGAAAAAGAGTCCCTGCTTGTAGCTTTGTGAAAAGTCCTGAGTTCATAAACATGAGAATGTCATGCACCTTCCCTGACAAGCCAACACGGATGTCAGTGGATCACCAGGGTTTCTTCACCAACACTTGCATAACTGTAGAAAAATAGCCCTTTTTGTTGATGTACTCTATGGCAAGGTGGCTGGTGTGAAAATAGAGATATATATGCTGTCTACTGCCCCACCGCAGTTTGGAAACCCCACTGCTGCAAATCTATTCACTATGTCCTGCATATTGCAGAGAGTCACAGTCCTGCATAGCAGGAGGCAATTAATGGCCCTGCATACTGGCATAACAATGGCCCTCACGGTGGATTTTTCAACTCCAAGATGGTTTGCCATCAACAGGGGTAGCAATCTGACATTGCAAGTTTCCACAGTGCAATCGCCACTTGTTTTTCCACTGTCAGTGTAGCTGTCATTCTGGTGTCTCTGCGCTGGAGCAATCTCAGCACACATATCCAGGAATATGGCCTTGCGCATTCAAAAGTTTTGCAGCCACGGCTTGTCATCCCAAGTTTGCACTACAATGTTATCCCACCAGCTAGTACTCGTTTCTCAGGCCTGGAAGCAGTGCTCCACCATATGCAGCTGCTCCATGAATGCCACCAACAACCTTGAATTGGTTCTCACTATGTCCCACAACCATCTGTCCTCCAAGAAATCATCATGTTCCCCGCTGCTGTGGTTCTTCTTACAGCTCTGCAAATACCAGAGAATCATGCGTCTTGTGCTTGCAGTGCTTATGACAATAGTGCAGAGCTGTGCAGGCTCCATGCTTCCATCAGAGATGGCGGAGAGCAAGAACCACACAGGTTCATAAGAATTTTTTAAAAGGTGCAAAAATTATGGAATATAGATGACATTCTGTGATGGAGACACTTGCATGCTGGGATGTTGACCCCTTGCTCCCAGTCACCCCTGCACGACTCATTTCTGCCCAACCATGCATTGCCAAAACTTCCCAAAATACAGTAGGGCTGGACAGTGGCAGGTTACACACTGAGTTACTTACCTATGGTGCACTGCACTATGCATTGACACAAGCAGTCCTGGTGAACACATGCAATGCCGACGCAAGGAGCCAAGTATGCATGCACATAAGCGATTAACTGCAGCAGCTTTATGTCAACATAACTTGCATTGATCAAAGTTTGTAATGTAAACGTGGCCTATGTCTACACTTAAAACCTTATAATGGAACGGCTGTATCGCTGCAGATACGCCACTGTAAACACTCACTACAGCAAGGGGAGCAGCTCTCCCATTGCTATAGTTAATCCACCACCTCAAGAGGCACTAGGTAGGTCGATGGAGGAATTCTTCTGTCAACTTAGCACTGCCTACTGTGGGAGGTAGGTTGGCATAGCTACATCTCTCAGGGGTGTGAACTGTTCACACCCCTGAGAGACAGCGCTATGGTAATGTAACTTTTCAGTGTAGACCATTCCTGAATGAAAAGATATAAATTTTAAAAACTTGGCTAAAAATGAATGATGGAAGTGGTGGTCATAGCCTCATGGACAAGGCTGCTGCACCAAAAAACAAACAAAGAAAGCACAGGGCGGGAGACCCAGGAGACAGGAGGTAGGGAGAGTTCTCTCTCCCTGGCAAGGGCCTGGAGCCCATTAGTTTGGGACTGGCTGTGGCCAGGAAACAGAGTTGCAGGAAGTTTTTCCTAATGTCCAGCCTAAACTGTTTTTGCTGCAATTTAAGCCCATTGCTTCTTGTCCTATCCTCAGAGGTTAACGAGAACAATATTTCTCCCTCCTCCTTGTAACAACCTTTTATGTACTTAAAAACTGTCATGTCCCCTCTCAGTCTTCTCTTCTCCAGACTAAACAAACTCAATTTTTTCCAACCTTTAAATCATTTTTGCTGCTCTTCTCTGGACTTCCTCCAATTTGTCCACATCTTTCCTGAAATTTGGTGCCTACAAGAATACTCCAGTTGAGGCCTAATCAGCGTGCAGTAGAAAAGAAGAATTATTTCTTGTGTCTTGCTTAAAATACTCCTAATACCTCCCAGAATGATGTTTGCTTTTTTGTTGTTGCAAGTGTTACACTGTTGACTCATATTTAGCTTGTGATCCACTATTACCTCCAGATCACTTCCCGCAGTACTCCTTCCTAGGCAGCCATTTTGTATGTAGGAGTGGGATTAACTCTGGTGGTGGGGCCCTGAAGAGGAGAGGAGCCCTGAGCTAAGATCTGCCAGGACCAGGGATTGAGGAAGAAGCCCAGGTGGGGCAATGGACTTTTTTTATTCAGAGTTGAACCCCAGAAAGGGACTGAGCTGTTAAAAATTTGGCCAGAGGGCCGAGCCACAGAAGATCCAGTAAGGCAGTCTGCAGAAGGGACTAGCTGGGACTGACCATCGTGGCCAACAGAGGGAGTGCAAGAGGCAATGTCCCCTGCAATGCCGTGTCCAGGCAGGAGCGGGTGCCCATGTCCACGTAAGGACATGAATTTACACTGCCATTCTCCCTCTGCATTCAGGCTCTTGCTCAGTCTGATTATTTCATCTCTAGAGTATTAACATTCATCCTTTCAGATCTGTTGCTACTGCTAAAATACTAGTTATCTCAGCTGGACTAGCAGTGTAAGAGCCAGATGGAAATGACCTGTTGGGCTGTATTATTAAAAAGTCAAGTACCTCAGGCCAGGTATCAGCCACACATGCAGTTACTGCACTTCTGCATAAAAATGAGGTGTTCTGCATGCAAAGTCTTAGAGATAAGGGGATGGCCACATTTTTGAATTTCGGTGCCCAAAGCTAGGCATTTAAATCCACATTTAGGCATCTAGATAAAAGTGATCTGTTGTTCAGAAGTGCTGAGCATCTCCAGATTTCACTGAAGTCAATGGGAACTGCAGATTCTCAGCAACACTTCGTATCAGGTCATTTTACCTAGAATTAGATGCTTACGGGTAGACAAGTTATGGGTCATGAAGTTACATAATATCTCTTTAATAAGGTCTGACATGTTTCATGAAATCCTTCCCATCTTTTTTTCTAATGCTCTTGCTTTTTGGGAACTATTACTACCTCCATTATTCCATCCTACTAAGTGGCTTCAGGGCAACCATGCAATTTTGTGTCCTCTCTTTAAATAATGCAAAAACTACTTTCTTAGACACCTTAACATTCTCTAATTTCTGTTGCCTGCTGCACTCTGGATAGCTCATCCGTCACCCACCTGAGGTTGAGCAATAGGGATATTAGCTAGAGAGTACTAAATATTTTCTTGTGTGTGTGTGAGATCAGCTGCAACTGACACTTTTGGTCCAGTTTGTGTTTTGCCAGATTGCTTTTCATCTATGTTCCTTTTCTTTTACATATTAGTTCGTACGCCTCATACTCTGTTGTGTCCCCGCTTTAGCATGATTACTTCATTCGATAGTATATATGTAGAGCGCCAATGCACCTATGACATTGTCTTACTTCTTTGATTCAGCTGAATTGTTGGCATCAAAAGGTCTTTTTATCCTTCAAAATCCCATCAGAGATGGGGTTATTAAGCTACAATACCTTTTCCATGTGGTACATCTTGTATGCTTCAGAAACAAAGCTGAAATGTACTAGAACGTTAGGTGCTTGGACCAGACAAAGTTATACAAAAAAGGGATAAAAAACCCATTCAGCTATGCTCACTACACATTTAACCCTGCAGTAGGCACGTGTATGCTCTCTTCTGTGTTTTCAATGTATGTTGCCCTTTGTACTGGCAGAAAAAAAAGAGATCGGAGATACAAGGGAACAGGAGCAAGCTATTAAATATGGTTTGTCAAAAATTTGTAACCTGCAATAACATTTAGCATTATAGGTGCATTATATTTAGAAATCTTCAAGATGTATTGAAATAGTTGACAAATGTTTTAAAGATACTTGCCGTTCTACTTAAGAAATCTAGGGCAAAATCCTGCCCCCTCTGGCTTCAAAAGGGCCAGGATTTCACCCCTATTGAATTACTTACTCCCCCACCCTTTCCTTCTATCACAATGTACTGGACTCCACTTACTTCAGGATGTGCTTTATGAGGGCAGGTGCTTTACTGAGGCATCTCCCAAGTAACTGATTTAACAACAGGCAGAAACTGCTCCTTAATGAGGACAGTATTGGCATAAATTCTGCTTAGCTGGCATGTATCATGGAGACATTACTGAAAGTGTTAACTGGTGCTAAATGTGTGTAATATTATATCTAATATTAAATCTGAGCTCAGATTTTTTTTTTAATGCAAAAGCTGCTAAATAAAGATTAAAAGAAAAAGAAAAAACCAAAAAGTGTACTCTAGTATTGCATTTCAAAACCTTTTCAAACTTATTTTTAAAAGGCGTCTTCTCTTTGGCTCCTGAAATGAACTTCAGATGGGTGTATGGACCTGCTTATGTGGACCTCATTGCAGGATCACGGCCTTAGCTGTGAGAGACACTTCATTAGGACAATATGCTGTCCCCATAGAGCTGTCCCAAATGCATCTGACTTTGCTGTTCTACCCCTTTTCTTATAGATTTCTGTGACTGGATGTATAGGGGTCCCAAGTGGTCTGTGATGCTCTGTTCTAATTTCATCAGTAAGAAGCACTGCTGAACTGGATGGCAGTGCAGGATAGCTCCAGGCAATGCTTTTAATGCAGAGGGTATCAGACAATGATTACAAGGCGAAGTAAAGATGAAACGAGTCACTTGTTTTATTGCAATTCATTTTAATCCACATATAGCTACTAAGCTAAGGGGTCTGGCAATGCTTCCTGTTACTGGCAAATACCACCACAAAGGCCCCCTTTTAGAACCTGGAAAGGCCCTCATATCCATGCACAGTTCCCAGATTATTTTTCGCTGAACTATTCTGGATATACTATGGGGGAAAAATTACATATAAGCCAATGAAGCATGCAGTTGTGCATTGTATTTGCATTTGTTCAGTTCCCTGGCTCAAAATATTCACAAGCAATTTGAATTCCAGATTTACGTACACCAGTAATAGGTCGCTTATCCAGGCTTTCAGATCACTGCCCCAGCAGTCTCTATCAGGACACATTTCTGATACAGGCAGACCCCAGTTATCACATGAGGGAATGGATTCACTGACTGCTGTAGAGGCAGATGGTGCAGTCTGATCTTCCAAATAAGCTTGCTTCCCTACTTACACAAGGGCCCACACCACCACACAGCAGAAGTTGGACAGGGGAACTGCAGGGAAACCATTACTGACCACAGCTCACTGTACAGCACAGCAGTTCTCCAACCTGTTCATTCCATGCAGAACTCCGCAACAGAGTGCTCTGCTGTCCTCTAGTGGATAAAGCACTAGATAGGGAGTCAGGAGACCTGTATTCTGTTCCCATCTCTACCACTGGCCTGCTGTGTGATTTACACTGTCAGCTCTGTGGGGCAGGGACTGTCTTGTATGGTGTGTTTGTACTGTGCTTAGCACAGTGAGGCCCCTATCTTGGGGGGTGTCTCTAGGTGCTACTCTAACAATAATAATGAATCCGCCTTCCCTCTCACTCTCTCATAACTTGCTTGTGAGAATGTTTCATTCTGTAGACCATCTCAAAGAGCTCTGCAAACACACTGGTGCTCCAAGGAACATCCTCTGAGCACCCGTGCACTAAAGCTATCCCTGTGCTTTCCAGGATGAGCAGGCTGTGGCAGCTTGGGAAGTAGGCAAAGACAGAACGTGCCTTGCAGGGTGGATAATGGGGGAAGAGAGAGTGCAAAGAGCAATGAAAGGAGGGAAAGGAGAGAACTTAGCAGACTGGAAGCCCTTTCGAGGGAACAAGATTGCAAAGCTAGGTCTTCCAACAAAGACTTTTTTTAAAAAAAAAATTTAACCCCTGCAAATTTTCAAACATAACAAAGCCTCTGGTAAGCATAAAGAATTATCCACAGCATTCAAATAGCATAGACGTCCACAGCATGAGAATGCCATTGAAACTGAAATCCAGAATTTGTGGGATGTTGTTAAAACCTCATTGCTTGAGATGTTGAAGCTCCCATATACAATGTGTGTAGCTGTTTCCCTGCAATTTACCTTTAAAACTTGCTATTATTCAGCACCCTAAAGCATCATTTACTATAGTAATAACCACTAAAATGATGTTACATTACCTTACTCCATCTTCAGCTGCTAAAATCCAGCACTGGCATCCAGACTCAATTTTCTTTTTTAAATAAAACCTGAAAGACAATAAGAAAAAGAATCTCTGTGTGGAACCGTAATAATGGAATAAGAATATGGAAAATAACTTTGGTATGAAATGAACATATAGAATCATAGAATATCAGGGTTGGAAGGGACCTCAGGAGGTCATCTAGTCCAACCCCCTGCTCAAAGCAGGGCCAATCCCCAACTAAATCATCCCAGCCAGGGCTTTGTCAAGCCTGACCTTAAAAACTTCTAAGGAAGGAGATTTTACCACCTCCCTAGGTAACGCATTTCAGTGTTTCACCACCCTCTTAATGAAAAAGTTTTTCCTAATATCCAACCTAAACCTCCCCCACTGCAACTTGAGACCATTACTCCTTGTCCTGTCCTCTTCTACCACTGAGAATAGTCTAGAACCATCCTCTCTGGAACCACCTCTCAGGTAGTTGAAAGCAGCTATCAAATCCCCCCTCATTCTTCTCTTCTGCAGACTAAACAATCCCAGTTCCCTCAGCCTCTCCTCATAAGTCATGTGTTCCAGACCCCTAATCATTTTTGTTGCCCTTCGCTGGACTCTCTCCAATTTATCCACATCCTTCTTGTAGTGTGGGGCCCAAAACTGCACACAGTACTCCAGATGAGGCCTCACCAATGTCGAATAGAGGGGAACGATCACGTCCCTCGATCTGCTCGCTATGCCCCTACTTATACATCCCAAAATGCCATTGGCCTTCTTGGCAACAAGGGCACACTGCTGACTCATATCCAGCTTCTCGTCCACTGTCACCCCTAGGTCCTTTTCTGCAGAACTGCTGCCTAGCCATTCGGTCCCTAGTCTGTAGCTGTGCATTGGGTTCTTCCGTCCTAAGTGCAGAACCCTGCACTTATCCTTATTGAACCTCATCAGATTTCTTTTGGCCCAATTTGTCTAGGTCCTTCTGTATCCTATCCCTCCCCTCCAGCGTATCTACCACTCCTCCCAGTTTAGTATCATCCGCAAATTTGCTGAGAGTGCAATCCACACCATCCTCCAGATCATTAATGAAGATATTGAACAAAACCGGCCCCAGGACCGACCCTTGGGGCACTCCGCTAGATACCGCTGCCAACTAGACATGGAGCCATTGATCACTACCCGTTGAGCCCGACAATCTAGCCAACTTTCTACCCACCTTATAGTGCATTCATCCAGCCCATACTTTTTTACTTGCTGACAAGAATACTGTGGGAGACAGTGTCAAAAGATTTGCTAAAGTCAAGAAACAATACATCCACTGCTTTCCCTTCATCCACAGAACCAGTAATCTCATCATATGGTCAAGTCCACAAAAATATCATTCCATTAAAAAACAATCAAAAAGATGACTTTTTTTTTTCCTTTTGTAAGCTAACATCTCAATAGTTGGAGAAGGAATCTAGAGTGGGGACCACTTTTGAGAAAAGGAAGCATGTTAAAAGGTGCAAGAGAAATTTCAGAAGTCATATATTATTGTAAAGTCTTATGCTTAGAGACTGTGATTCATGTGTCCCTTACACTATAAAAACATTAGTGAAAACAGAATACATATCGATACAACTAGATTTCCAAAGATTGTCACTCGGTGTGTCATCCTAGAGCCTATTATATCTGTAGAGCGTGAAGTGATGAAAACAGCCACAAGCATGGCTGAGGGCTCTTTTTCATCAGAATATCACCAGGCTGAATCATCACCGGGTTTCACAGTATGTCACCATCGAATTGTTAAGTTCGCAGCCATTTTGGCTTTACTAATTACACTCGTTGTACAGCTATAATAAAGGCATGTATCTATGCCTTGCCAAGAGTCCTAAGCCACTGTGATATCAGAGGTAACTCAACGAATCACCACCGTACTCTACAGTTAATTTGTATGTAACAATTTCACTGGTTCCCTAAAGGAGACTGCACAGATGGTGGATTATTTGGCCCAACCACCATGTCCGTGTGCCCTACTTCCACCCACACAAAAACACCAATATCCCAGCACAATCCCAACTAGACACAAATCAACACAACCACCCACACAACACAACCAATAAGCCCAAACATCACAGATTGTCTGTTGTGTCAGCGTGAAAAAATGGAAACAACTGCAAGCATGGTTGAGAGCTCCTTTTGCAGAATATCATCAGGTCCAATCATCACTGGGTTTTTCAATCAGTTACCAACCAGTATTTAAGTTCTCAGCCATTTTCAGCTTTTGCACACAACTTTATGAATTACACCTGTGCGACAGTCCAGGATTTCAGTTACTAATATATACTAAAAATGCTCTTTAATCACTATTAAATTCTGCAGGCATACTCAGAGTACATCCACCCCACAAAACCAAACAAATAAAAACAAACCAAAGCAGCAAGGAGACCCATTCAACTTTAATGCCACACTTCCCTATAGACCTGCAAATCACATAACAGGAAAGGCAGGCCCTTAACACTAATGCAGCAGAAAAGTTCTCTCCCATGAAGATTCTGCCTCTGGCTCCATTTCTGTACCCAGCATGCACCATATGATGATCCTACAGCAACAAGGGAATTGCCCTGCACATGCATAGAGTCAGCTCACCACTGAATAAATATTGTCTGAGTTTCATACACGGCATGAGAAACTGTGGAAACTCTGCTCTGTCAGAAAGAAACAGGAATTTATCTGAGCCCATGTGGGCGGGCTGCCTGCATCAGTGTTGATTCCCCAGAAGCAAGGACATCACAGCATGGTGTGTGCTGGGACAGCACAGTGGACCCAGAACTAGACCCAGTGGAAGCAGCTTCAGGGGAACTAACTAGGCTGGTAAGCAGGGCATTCATCACACTTCGCTGAAGTACAGTCACTTCCCTTTAAATGGAGACTATATTCCCAAGCAAGCGATCGTGCAATATAATCCCATTACAAACTCCCGCTGGAATTAGTGGTGTGAGTGTCATACATTGGCAAGGACTGTGCAGAATAAAAACTAAGTTTTACTGCACTAATGCCGCATCATATTGCCTGCAGAAACATGTGGGAGGAGCCAAAAAAGTACCTTTGTTATCCCAGTTTGACATCTTTGCCTGTGTCCCCATACCCAGAATAATAAATGCCAAATGTCTCAACTGACTGTTAAGGAGCCAGAAAATTATTTTATTAATTAAAACATTTTATTTGAAGAGCAAAAAAAAAATACTTCAATTTGACCTATTTTATGCATAATACCAGGTAAAATATTTCAGCTGAAACATTGGAGCCATCCTGCTGCACGATTGCACTGTAAACACATTTTTATACTACATTGCACATAATGGTATAAAGGTAACAGGTGCACATACTCAACGGGCATTCTCAAGCAAGATTCTTAGCCATTTTGAAAAAAACAATTTAAACAACCAAAGGCATCAATTAAAAATTAAACAACCAGAAGCCTCTTAAACATCAAGCTCTTAAAACTTGTAAAGTTTGGGGAAGACTCATACATAAAAACAATTAACATCACTGGTTTTACGTGATATTCCAACTAAAAAGTATTAACCACTTTATGTTATTATTTGTAAATACAGTCTATGACATAGGTATTTACATTGCAGTTATCATCAAGGTATTGGAGTGCCTTTTAGAGCAGTGGTTCTCAACCAGGGATACATGTACCCCTGGGGGTACTCAGAGGCCTTCCAGGGGGTCCATCAACTCATCTAGATATTGCCTAGTTTTATAACAGCCTACATAAAAAGCACTAGTGAAGTCAGTACAAACTAAAATTTCATACATGGACTTGTTTATACTGCTCTATATACTGTACACTGAAATTAAGTAAAATATTTACATTCCAATTGATTTATTTTATAATTATATGGTAAAAATGAGACAGTAAGCAATTTTTCAGTAACAGTGTGCTGTGACACTCTTGTATTTTTATGTCTGATTTTGTAAGCAAGTAATTTTTAAGTGAGGTGAAACATGGGGTACGCAAGACAACTTAGACTCCTGAAACAGGTACAGTAGTCTGGAAAGGTTGAGAGCCACTGTTTTAGAGAATTGTACCAGTTCATATGAGAGGTCTATACAAAAGACCTTTGTTTTCTTTCCCTGTTAAAGGGACAGGCAGGCTTGTCTAGAGTGAACTTCATTTCTTACTTCTAAGCCTATCTGACCTTCAGGTCACACTGCAAAAGATTTTTTATTTAACTCTAGCTTTTGGAGAGAAAGGGTCTTGATGATGGCAAAGGCTTACACAGAGGTGGGGAGTTTTGTTGGTGGTCAAGTTTGGCCAGTGGGGTGAGCTGTTAGTTTTAACTGATTTTATTTTTGTTGGTAACATCAATCACAGGTGCCTAGAAGGTCAAGTAGGTGCCTTTTGTATTTTTAAAAATCTAAATAAATAAATACAAATATTTTTATTTTTTCTGTTTTCCCACGGTGAGAACAGGCTAGGTAGGGTGAGGCTTGGTATTTTTCCTATCCAGACTGACAGTTCCTATATACTAAAATAGTTATTTATAAAGGAAAGACTGAAAGTCACTATTAGCTACAATCACAGTAATAGGTCCTTCTATAAATTTAGATACCAAGTTATAACCCTTCAATGGAGAGTGCCCCAGCTTAGCTGCAGGACATTTTATATGTTGCCAACATTTAAAATAGACAAGTCACTACTGGCTTCAAATTAGAAACAGGGAGTGAAAGAGATAAAGGAGATAATGGAGTGTACTGAAGCTAAAAATTCAATTAAGTTTCTAAATGGCTCAAAATGTGGTATCTAATGCTTATTCTTAGGGCCGTACCAAATTCACGGCCATGAAAAACACATCATGGACCATGAAATCTGGTCTCCTCCTGTGAAATCTGGTCTTTTGGGTGCTTTTACCCTATACTATACAGATTTCACGGGGGGAGACCAGCGTTTCTCAAACTGGGGGTCCTGACCCAAAAGGAAGTTGCAGGGGGGTCATCAGGTTATTTTAGGGGTCACAGTATTGCCACCCTTACTTCTGTGCTGCCTTCAGAGCTGGCGGCATACCATATCATGCTACTCTTCCTTCTGCGCTGCTGCTGGCAGCGGCTCTGCCTTCAGAGCTCGACTCCCAGTCAGCAGCTGCCACCCTCCAGCTGCTGAACATTGAAGGAAGCACCACCACTAGCGGCAGTACAGAAGTAAGGGTAGCAGTACAGCAACGCCCCCTACAACAACTTTCTTTGTGACCCTCCCCCCCACTCCTTTTTCGGTCAGGACCCCTACAATTACAACAATTACAACTGTAAAATTTCAGATTTAAATAGTTGAAATCATGACATTTACCATGTTTAAAATTCTCTGACCATGAAATTGACCAAAATGGACCGTGAATTTGGTAGCACCCTACTTATTCTCCAACCAGCCTCTTCCAATAATGAATAGGGTTTTATAATGAAGGTGTATGGTACATTTAACATATAACTTCACCTGCTTTATTGACAAACAATGGGAAGTTGAGCCAAATTACATTTGCAGCAAATGCAGACTATTATCCAGCCAATGACAGTATAGTATTGTAAGAGTGGCAGTGAGGTCCAATGGACTGAGCATAAGGCTAGGAGCTAGGATCTCCTGAAGTTTAACCCCAGCTATGCCAGTAACTACCTCTGTGGCCTTGGTCAAGTCAATTCATTGCTCTGCCTCAGCTTACCATCAGCAAAATGGGATAATGCTACTTACCTACCTTACAAGAGGTTTGTGAGGATGAGTTAATGTTTGTACATTGCTCCAACAAAAGGAGGACACTACATGAACCTTAAATTTCACTCAGGTTATGTCTAGACTAGAAAAAATGGTCCTGTTTAGAAATGTGTTAGCTAACTCTATTTTAAACAGGATCTTTCACTTAGTGTAGAAAGGGCAAGTTATGCTTAAAAATGTGTTAGCTAGTTTTAGTCAACCCTAGCATCCCTACTGCTCTGAATTGTACTCAAAAGGTAAGATTTTATTATTAATTATTATTATTAAAATTGCTGAGCACTTGCTTGGGCGTTCCCATCTTGTGACACAATTACAGCGGCGTTCCCATCTTGTGACACAATTAGGGCATGAATCCAATTTAAAAAACAAAATCTAGGTCCATTTCCCCGGTGCTTTAATTCCGGCTATAACTAATTTAGAATATGACCTTCACTGCTTATTTTTCCATTCGTTTGGGTTTTTCCAATTATTAAGCCAGGGTAGTCCAATGTCATTTACAACAGAAAGAATCTAGTTGGCCACTGAGCCCCGGTGAAATCTCTCCTGCTCAATCACCATATTGTATTTATAATTAAATTGTTTTGCAATAGCACTGACGTGGCTGTGTGTGAAAATGCTCTCTCATATTACACCAGACCTAGGACTTTTTGCAGACATTCTACCTTTGGCTTTCCGCACGAAGAAAAAGATGGTGACACATAGAAGGTTCTTCATGCCCTGATGTGTCTTACTGCTTAAATTAAAAGCCTATGGAAATTGGCTTGCAAAAAATACAGTTATAAGTCCAGTGCTTGCTGCCAAATTTTGAAAGACTTTTAAGTCCCTCCCTGCAGGAAATGTGATGCACGTTTCTCAGCTCCCCTGTTGACAGGACTGCAGACTCTCCAAGTCCCTTGCCGCAGGTCTGGGAGAGAAATAAACTTCTCAGCTGTTAAGATAAACATTGAGGCTACTGTACAAATGGACAAAAGCACCATTCTGAGCTCCAACTGCTGTCAAATCTTGCTTATGCCATTACCCTTATTGCAGCACATACGGCATGTGACACCACCCACTGCAGAGGAGACTCCAGAAAGACAGGAACAAAGGGGTACATTTACTATTGTGAGGATGAGTATTTGTACTGAAAATTCCCCACTTCTTCCCCATGGCTGCTCACTCCCTCCATGTCCCACAGACCAGGGACAACAAAAGCCACTCTCTTCTGGAAGGAGCAGGCAAGTAAGCATTTTCCCTTGTAATGAAATGTGTAAATACCACTGAAGTGTGTCTGAAACAACCCATGATACTGTGCGGGTTTTGTTCCCTTACAATGGGCTAGTTTATTCCAGCCCTTACTGAGCTGGGCAGTAAGTCTCCGCTTCGTGGCTTATTCATGTTCTTACTCCAGTCATAGGGTGGGAGAACAGGCACTATCCACCTGACATTCTGGCCTGTGAGCAAGGAGGGAATGGAGGGAGAAGAACCATCTACCCCACCCCCTTTATCATAGACTCATAGATACTTAGGTCAGAAGGGACCTTTATGATCATCTAGTCTGACCTCCTGCACAACGCAGGCCACAGAATTTCACCCACCACTCCTGCAAAAAACCTCACACCTATATCTGTGCTACTGAAGTCCTCAAATCGTAGTTTAAAGACTTCAAGGAGCAGAGAATCCTCCAGCAAGTGACCCGTGCCCCATGCTGCAGAGGAAGGCGAAAAACCTCCAGGGCCTCTTCCAATCTGCCCTGGAGGAAAATTCCTTCCCGACCCCAAATATGGCGATCAGCTAAACCCTGAGCATATGGGCAAGATTCATCAGCCAGATACTACAGAAAATTCTTTCCTGGGTAACTCAGATCCCACCCCGTCTGATATCCCATCGCAGGCCAGAACAGCTGATGTGCTTCATGAAAAGGGGTGAAAGTTGCTCTCTCCTCTCCCTGAGTAATGGGGATGCCAAGGAGGAATTGTGACTGTATGAATCACTATTCTTTCCCTGGATGGCTCCTGGGGCAGTGCAGCTACACACTGCCCCTTACTCAAGGCAGATTGTAAAGTTACAATCTAGCTCAAAAGGAGTTTCCTGCTAACACATGTTAAGCACTTGTATTTTCCTTAGGCAGCCTACAAATTTGGACAATGCTTTTCTTTCCTAGGTCAAGCTGTCCTAACTCCGGCTGTGATCTGCAGTTGAAGGGCGGTAGGCTATACTGTATATTGCTATTGTGTTCTGCCTGCCCCCATTCTATTTATTGTTTCAGAATCTTAGCCCATTTTCAAAATAGGCAGTAAAAGTTACAGGGGGGTTAATTATTTTCCAGGGCATTTCTAATTTTACTGAATGATCATCTTGTTACAAAGAGGAAGGTGATAAACTGTTCTCCTTAACCACTGAGGACAAGACAAGAAGCAATGGGCTTAAATTGCAGCAAGGAAGATTTAAGTTAGACATTAGGAAAAATTTCCAAACACTAAGGGTAGTTAAGCACTGAAACAAATTACCTAGGGAGGTTGTGGAATCTCTATCATTAGAGATTTTTAACAGCAGGATAAACAAAAACCTGTCTTGGATGTTCTAGCTATTAAGTTCTGCCCCAGTGCATGGACTAGGACTAGATGACCTATCAAGGTCCCTTCCAGTCCTATATTTCTATGATCTGTAACGTGCCCAGGCACATCCCCACAAATATTAACACTCAGTATTCATGTGGCTCCTGTAGTGACTGTTCTTGAAAATACTAATTTATACTTGACAATATCACAATTTCATCAAAACATGCATGTAGAAAAAAGCAGAGAAAACATTTTCTTGGTCCAACTCCCACAGAATGATTTCATTCTCACTTGCATTAAATACAATACTTGTACTTCAGCTGCACTAAAATCCATTTCAGCTCCCCTTTTGTGTATTTTGGGATGAGAGAAAACACATGACCATGGTAGCTCCTCCCAGTAAATACTTGTGTAACCCATGTGCCTACTAGGGAGATCTCTTTAAGAGACCCACTGGGGGAGGTAGGAGTAAATTGTGTCGGGGTCATTGCTGCGAGGCAGATTAAGCACTCCACATCCAGACGCTTCTAGAATTGGGTGTGGTAGTTTTGCTCCAATAGGTTCCCTGTTGCTGGGGTCAGACTCCATGAGGGCAAGCAGTCAGGGCAACTGCTTTGCAGAAGGCCATGTGCCCTGTGTGAGTTGGGAGAAGCTGAGCCCAGGAGCAGAAAACAGGCTGTTGTCCCTAACTCAGAAGCATTTTGCAACAGTGATATTGTTAACCCTCTAACAGGGAAGCATGGGCAATGCTAATTAGAGCCAGGGGAAACTGGGAGAGGAAGGTAACTATTTTAATTGTATGCTTTGAATGTTGTTTTGATTTTAGCCAAACTGTTAAATTGTCTCAACTAATCTGAGTCACCAACTTTTCTTTAAAAGTAGTAATGGGGAAAGAGTCATTTTTATTTTGCTATTCCCAGTTTTGTGTTTTCTTGTAACAGTGTAAATCTATACACTTAACTGAATGGTTGGTTAATCAATTAGCTGACTGGCTAGTGTGATTTCAGCAGAGGAAGAGTCTGCTTGGATTCCAACTGAAGATACCTACAAGCAAGTAGAGGGAAGATATTATTTTAGACCAGGGGTCAGCAACCTTTCAGAAATGTTTCAGAGTAGCAGCCGTGTTAGTCTGTATTCGCAAAAAGAAAAGGAGGACTTGTGGCACCTTAGAGACTAACCAATTTATTTGAGCATGAGCTCGCCGAGTCTTCATTTAGTCACTCTAATTTAAGGTTTCACGTGCCAGTAATACATTTTAACATTTTTAGAAGGTCTCTTTCTATAAATCTATAATATAGAACTAAACTAATGCTGTATGTAAAGTAAATAAGGTTTTTTAAATGTTTAAGAAGCTTCATTTAAAAATTAAATTAAAATGCAGAGCCCCCCCCGGACCAAGGCAGTGTGAGTGCCACTGAAAATCAACTTGCATGCCGCAGGTTGCCTACCCCCATTTTAGACTTAGCAGACTATAGATTTGGTGATCAAAGACTAACTGAGACTTATTTCAGAGTAGCCGCCGTGTTAGTCTGTATTCGCAAAAAAAAAAAAAAAAAAAAAAAAAAAAAAGGAGGACTAGTGGCATCTTAGTGACTCTTATCCTTGGTTAGTCTCTAAGGCACCACTAGTACTCCTTTTCTTTTAACTGAGACTTAGGTGAACAAAACCTAAGCTTCTGGGAACTTTCAGTTTCTTCGGGGACTGAACTGTTCAGATTTTAATGTATTTTCTTTAATTATGTTATATATAACAGTGATGGGAATGTCTGGGGATTATAAAATAGCCAGGTCATGCTGTAAAACATAGATTATTTGTTTCTTTATCATAAGATTTTATAAAGTTATTTAATTAAATTCATTTCTTTAGTTTCTTTTGGGACTTGAATGTGGGGAGGTTGACCCTGTGCAATCCTTGCTGAAAATCCTTAGAGACTGAACTCTAGGTCTCCAGCTACTTTCTATGGGAGTTGGGTTTTTTTTTAAGGCACTGGAGACTGGAAATGAAGTGAACTCTAGCCCAAAGGTTACACTTGCACACCTCCACAATTCAATCATATGCCAAGTGTACAGTCATGGCCTGTAAATTAATAATCATGGGAAATCAGATTACAAAATAAGGCCCCAATCTTGCAAGCTGCTCTGTCTGAGCAGATCCTGCACTTGTGTTCTCTTTTAAATGTTAAAGGAAGGCTCTGTTTTGTTATCACAGCTGTATATTATGGTCCAGCCCAATGACTCAGTAATACAGAGTGACATCATGAGACAGACTGGAGAAGGAAGGGAGTGACTGAGGAGAACACAGAGAGTGAGAAAATTCTGAATGAGGACAGGTCACATCTGCCTGACTTACAGGAGCGAGGGTGAAGCACATTCTGAATTAGTGGACACCAACACACACAAAAATAGATGTGTTTTATAAACAGGGCTCTCACTTTCTTTAATTCTCTTTCAAATGTGAAATTCAGTGCTGGTGTAAGGAATCTGTCAAAACTTGGCTGCAATGTTCTATGACATCTCATCCATATACTTCTCCCTACCGCCCCTTATTTTGTCAGTTTTAGAGATCCTGGTTAACAAGCACTAATCCAGATCAAGCCAAAGTGTGCATTACCTCCCCAGGAAGCCTCTGAGAGAAAAAGAGGTTTCTATCTTCTGAATTTTTTATTTTAGTGTATTTATTTTACAGTTAAAATTCCCTCTTTCTGCTGCGTTATCAAAATTTGTCACAAAGCATCGTACTTCTGCCACAAAGAGAGCCTACAGTCTTTTGACAAAGAGCATACAGGGAGTGAAAGTAAAAGTGACCAACTCTACCATCCTGTTCAATCTCACTATATGGAGAAGCATGAGAAGCAACTACAGAATAAATCTCTTTTTTCTCCAATGGACACAACTGATCTTAAAATTTGAGCATAAAACACAGCCTACACACAACATCTGGCTATAAACCATCTTTCATTTAAAGTTTTAGTTTTTTCCAAGGCATTAAAAGAATGGTGTCTAATGTAGACTAAGTAGCTATGGGATACAAGGGAAGTAATATACATTAAGTAGCCATGGGATAAGAGGGAAGGTCCTCTCATGGGTCAGTAACAGGTTAAAAGGATAGGAAACCAAGGGTAGGAATAAACAGTCAGTTTTCACAATGGAGAGAGGTGAACAGCGGGGTCTTCCAAGGATCTGTACTGGGACCGGTGATATTCATTAATGATGTGGAAAAAGGGATGAATTGCGAAGTGGCAAAGTTTTCAGACAAAATTTCAAAATTATTCAAGACAGTTAAGTCCAAAGCAGGCTATGTGGAGTTCCAGGATCTCACCAAACTGGTTGACTGGGCAACAAAATGGGAGATGAAATTAAACGCTGATAAATGCAAAGTAATGCACATTGTACAGATATAGTTGGGATTATTTTTTCCAATGATGGGTTCTAAATTAGCTATTACCACCGAAGAGAGAGATCTGGAGTCTCCATGGATAGTTCTCTGAAAACACCCACTCAGTGCACAGCAGCAGTGACAGATACAGGTAAAAGACAGACAAGGTAAAGGGTGTAAATGTATTAAACAGTAATCGGGTTAAACAAAACATTGGAAAAACAGGAAAAAATAATTCACACCGTTTCTCATTTGAGAAAATGGTGCACTCTGATAGATATAGCCGTGGTACCTCAAGTGGAAGCACTATCAGTGCCCACAATACAAATAGCATTTAGCTGGCTCAACACTCGGGTGGTAAGTCTCCAGAATAAGACCCCTAAGTGCTTCAAGAAACGACGTTGGTGATTTAATAGGTGGCTTACTTCCATCAGAGTCACTACAGTACCCAATACCCAAGGACTCTAATTTTATGCACCCCCTATTAAAGTTCACTTCCCTGAAGCTTCAATTGGACACAAAATTCTTCACTCAAATTGAAAAGGAGTACTTGTGGCACCTTAGAGACTAACCAATTTATTTGAGCATGAGCTTTCGTGAGCTACAGCTCATGCTCAGATAAATTGGTTAGTCTCTAAGGTGCCACAAGTACTCCTTTTCTTTTTGCGAATACAGACTAACACGGCTGTTACTCTGAAACGGTTCACTCAAATTGTAGCATTACATGTGCTTTTAAGCAGCCACTACGTTTCACAGTTTCCATTAGTGTTGGGGAAAGCTATATAGATATATTGTACATAAATAGTTTGCACACTCAATCAACATAATCTGTTAAACACTTTGGGATTTTTGGGGAAAAGATGAGCTCTATAAACAGAAGTTGTTCTAAATCTGTTGCTCTCCCACCAAGTTTTTCAAGAATGCTCTACTCACATGAAAAATGTTAAGGCAAATCATTTCTGTACCCCAGTTAGTCCTGAAACATCTCTTAATTTGTTTCTCCATAATGACACCTCACTCAGGGAAGCAGAGGAAATACTCTTAAGGCAACAGATGTTACTCATGCTATATTACAAATTCTAATATTGGCCACTTTCCATACATACCATTGTCCATTTACTATTTAAACTGATAGCACAATTTCCTTCAACTCAGTGTTTATAGAGTAAACCTCCTGTTCGGCCCCACCATCTTTTATTTTATAAACAAGCTTTGCCATCTAAACTGTAGACTCCATAGAAATGCAGTTGAGGATACATAAGACGTTGAACTCCATCTGCTTTCACCATTTGTTTTTTGAAAGCATTGCCTTTCTGAGAGTCTAGATTACATGTCACCTTGGCTGCATCTGCACTGGGGAAACAGTAAGCATTTCTCTGTATACATTTTTCTCTGTACAACACCACCACAACAGTAAAAACATCTGTGCCTTCCAGAGGACCACTTCCACCAATGAAGCTGCACCAGCACAGGAAAACAACTACAGACCTTTGTATTGTAGATACCACTATGGGAGCCATACTCCTATTATGCACACTTCTCAGGATTGAGCATTTATTGTCTCAACTTTATAAGTTATATACACAGCAGATTTTATAAGACTCGCTTTAAAATACAAAAATCTAATTAATACTAATACGAATAATAGAACACTAAAAAAGCGAAATTCCTTATTATCACCAATACACACACACACACGCACACTCACTTCCAGGCTTTGAATCATTTAAGAAGACTCCTCATTGAACATACACAGCTCAATATAATTCTTTTGACCAAACCTTTAGGAAATAGAAAAATCAGTACAAAACGATTGTGCTATTATTATTCTATATTTTTCCAAGGAATAACATTGCTATTAGTGAATAATATGACTTTTGGGATTAAAGTCAGATCCCTAAGAGCCTGAAACATTATAGAAGAAGTATTTTGGAGCATGTTATAATTTAAGAAACTCAGGATTAAAATACATTTGTTACCTGTCACATAGGAATTTATTCTAGTTGCAGACTATTTAATGCCATCTAAAACCCAGGTGTTGAAAGGTAATTCCTCTAACCAGGGGTATTTTCTAAGCTGAGTCATTGCCCAATTCATGGAAGTTTATATGTTCCTTAATTCACTTTTACCTGTAACATTTCTACAATCAACCCTGTGGCATTGCTAAATACTACCCAGAAAATAATCAGAATTAAGTGCCTTTTTTTTCTTAAATTAAAACACACAAGGTCACTCCCCAATCACGTGTGACTTTGTACTTTACCACTTTACTGCCATCCTTTGAAGCCTGAACAGCATATGCAAGATGAAATGCAAAACCAAAATGAAAACTGAGCTAATCCCAGACTTCTGCATTCTACCTGACTGCAGGGGATATTCAGCACAGAAATAACATGGCATGAACTGAAGCCCCAATCTCGTTTACACAGAGCACACTGAGCCAGATTCATCCCTGGTGCTGGCTCTGAGGTGGCTATTAAAAGCTAGATTAGCAGCAGCTCAGTCCTTGAGGGTTGACCAAGCTTGTACCCCCTGCTCCCAGGGCACTGGTCAGTCAGGGAATACTACCCAGAAAATAAGGGACCTTGTTCCATTAAGGAATAGGCACAGATTTGTTCTGACAATGCTTTCTCCCATCCTTAGCATGCCCCCTGTAACACCTCCTACACAGGGGACTCGTGGAGAGGGAGCACACAGAGGGCAGCACTAGTTCAGTACCTGCAGAGAGGCCCGCTATGCTGCTGATACTCAGTGTGGGGAGGGAGGGGACGGGAAGGGGGGGTTTGCACATATTTTATGACCTCTTTCCGCTATGTCAGCGCAAAGGAGCCTTAGGGCAGTGATGACTTGGGTCCTTCCAGAATACATTGGGGAGCAAAGAGACCAAGCTTTACTGGTCCTTTCCCCCCGTCTTTTAAAACCCAGGGAACAGTTCTAATCCAAACAGGCGACTTATCTAGAGACCAGGAAAAACTATAGAAACAAAAGCAAATACTTCTGCCTCTCCATGAAATACGTGTCTGTAAAACAGTTAATTTAGCTTTCTATAGCTTGACACCATGACTAATTAGTCAATTAGAAAGAAAATTAGATTTTTAAAAAATGAAATGGTTCAGAATTACAAACACCAGGTTGGGCTGCTCAAGTTCAGGAATTTCATTTCCATTACACACACCCAATTTCCAATTGTTTACCTCTAACCAAACCAAACCAAACCCCCCCCCCCACACACACACACACCAAAAAAAAAAAAAAGTGTGTCTAAATCTACTAAACCAATTCCCTCTTTTGTTCACCCCACAATAATTTTGAGTTTAAAACAAAAATAGCATGGCTGTTTTGAGCCACAGGACTAGTAAGACGGACATGATTATTTAGTTTTATTTAGTGGACTGCAGAGACATTCATTTAAAAGAGTCAAGTATCACAGAAAATTTGTTTCTAAAATGCATCAATCACTACCTTTCTCCCCCCCCCCCCCATTTTGAAAAAAAGAAATAGTAATTTCATTTCAGTAACAGGACTAATGTTCCTCAAGGGTCTTAACCAGTCTCTTTAGAAAACCTGGGCATGATTATGGGCTGGGGAAAGTACCTGTGGGAGAGAGTGATGGGGATACACAGCAGGTGTGTCTCACAATGTCAGGTGTCAAAGAATTCAGGAATTTAAGTTTGGTCTGAGATGCTTCTATTTTCTCCTTGCTCCCCTCCTAGTTTTTCAGTTTACTCTCAAAGACAACACCCATGTTTTCTGTGCAAAGTATTTCTCAAGCTCCCTCTCCCCCCGCCGCGTGGTGGGAGGGAGAAGCACAGTGAATAAGTAAAGAGAGAGAGTCATTGGGCAAGCAAGCAAGCATGAAAATGACCCTGTAGCATGGTGATTAGAACACTCAATAGACCCCTTGCTCCAATTACTTTTTAAATTACTTATCTGTAGTGCAATAGCTGCAACAGGAGATATTGAGGAAGCCCTACCCGAGAATATCCTATAGTTCAGTGATTAAGACACTCACATAAGAGGTGGCAGATTCCTACTCAAATCCTTTCTCCCCTTCAGGCGGGGGAGGGGGGGGACGACGGACGAACAACTTGAAGTGGGGATCCCCTGACATCCTAAGTGAGTATCCCAACCCCTTCGCTAAAAGTTATAAGGGAGGTGGTCCTTCTCCTCCTCCTCCCCCCCCCCCACACACAAACCCAGCCAGTTTGTGTAAGCTCTCCCAATGCAGCAGGTGAGTTACCAGACTGAGCCCCACAGGTGAGTTACAAGGTTTGTGAATTGTTGTGGGGCTTAGACATTTGAACGCCTGGTGTAGGGCTTGCAGGGTGCAGGCGCAGAGGCAGAAACAGACATCTAGGGAACTTTTACTACAAAAGTGTAGGCACCAAGTGAGTTTAGGTGCCTAAAGGGCTCAGCAGCAAATGAGCACGGGGCAGTGAATCCCAGTGGTATCTGATTCTGGGATTTAGGCACATAAAGTGGTAGTTTAGTGCCTAAATCCTTTTGTGAATCAAGCCCAAATTGCCCAGGTACCCTGCAAGGTGGGGGATTTTTTATTTATTTATTTTTAAGTTTTGCTCTTTTTAAATTGATGTCCTTTTCCATGTAGGGGTATTAATCCAAACCCCGAGTTGAGAGAAAGAGAGAGAGAGAGACAGACAGACAGACACACACACACACGATAACCAGCAGCCCTGGAGTTAACATAGCACTCTGTTGCACTGCAGTGGTTGCTCTTCTGAGGTCACAGAAAGCAAGTGTGGGTTGTGAACAAAAGCAGGGGGAAGAGAGGCTGCATTCAGGACAGCTATTGTCATTTATACTAAATACGTTAATTTAATTTGTTTCGAAAATGTTAACCACTAATAGTTTAACTGTGTGTCTCAACTGCAGTATTGCAAAGACTGAACAACTCCCACTGAAGTCCTTAAAAGGATACTATTTTTTTTTCTTACTCTGTTTACAGATTGGAACTAGACAGAATACACATTCTACATGCTCATCATACACATATTCAAAACTAAGTGCACGTACACACACACACGCGCGCACACCCTCCAAAAATGCAGAGAGGTTTGAGAAATGTTTTCCTTATTTCAGGTTTCAGAGTAGCAGCCGTGTTAGTCTGTATTCGCAAAAAGAAAAGGAGGACTTGTGGCACCTCAGAGACTAACCAATTTATTTGAGCATGAGCTTTCATGAGCTACAGCTCACTTCATCGGATATCCGATGAAGTGAGCTGTAGCTCATGAATCCGATGAAGTGAGCTGTAGCTCATGAAAGCTCATGCTCAAATAAATTGGTTAGTCTCTGAGGTGCCACAAGTCCTCCTTTTCTTTTTCCTTGTTTCAGTCAGTTCAGATACCCTTCCCTTGGTGTAGTAGATACTATTAAGGTTCCATCACAAGAGAATCCAGGAAACAACCATAATTTGCCTCCATAATATTATATAGCTAGAGAGATGTAGACATAGGTTTTACATACCTAAACAAAAGGACTTTCCTAAATCATGAAATTACTCATTGACTGAAAAATCTGCTCTGAAAGAAGGAGAGCCAAGAGCTGAACTTTCCAAAGACCATTCTCATGCTACAACTTTTTAACTCCAATGGCACCTGAGGTCTAGGACTACAACAAGCACACTGACTGAAGTAAAGACATGTGTTAAGGCTCACCTTCCATAAAGAGATAGGAAACAAATTAGAACCTCCCTAATTCACAGCAATGACAGAAAACCATTGTGAATCAGTACATTTTGTAAATTCGCAAGTAATTAATAACTCAAGGGGAAAAAAAACACATGGATAAGGTAGCACAATTCTGAAAATTGTAATTTACATTGTTTTTAATGCTTCAGAGTACACAAGCAAACAAGGCATGGTATCTTCCGTAAAAATCAGTGCATCTTAGTGGTGTGAGACCTCATTACAGAACCCTCTCTGCTCGTAAATCTTTGAGGAACATGTGTCCCTTTTGTACAAATTATAAAGTATGGAGATTAATGCAGGCTCTCTTGTAGTCAAAAGTGAGTCAGCCAGTGGCCAGCCTTCTAAGCCACCTTCTTTCTGAGATTAACAGTGTAACACAACAAATGATCAGGCTGCAATAGGTTATTAAGAGCAATTACCACCTTCATTGTAAGGTGCAACCTAAAAGACAACTGTCTTCTAAATCCGAAACATATAAAGAAATAAGCCAAAAGCATAAAACAAAGTTGAACACATGACTGCAGCTGGAAAGGAAAGATTAATAGAAGGATTTGTGAAAGAAAGGACACTATTTCAGACCAAAACTGATGATATACAGTAATCAGTTATGAGGAGTACAGCAAAGTCTCAAAACTTAGTAGGATTCCACATGAGGATTAGCAGCAATTTTGATACGATACAAAAACTACTTTTTATAGTGAATGCCAACTTATAAAAACACTACTTTCATCACTTTACAAATTTAAGCTAAAGAAAGTCAAGCTTCTGAGCCTGAGGAATTGACTAGCACATGTACTATTCTTTGCAAACAACAACAATTAGAGCAGTATATATTGTAAATGTGTGTTATTTCGGGGCACAAAAAAGGGAAAAAAGCAGCAGCTGGAGATACAGTTTTAAGTACTTCAAGCAACGGAGTTATCCTAAGCAACATTTACATTGAGGCAGTGAGGTACAGGTCACACCCAGCGCCATACATGCACAACCTTAACATGCAAGGTAAACTAATGATGTGATTTCAAATTTAAATAGTTATTACAGTGATCCTGGCTAGGCTGTTTTTGATTCTGGAACTGCAGAAATTCAGAAGTTGGAAAATTTGGTTTTAATGCATGAACTTGAAGAAGAGTGCTGTCCAAATAATGAACAGAGTACTGTGTAATGACTCTCATTGCCCTAATACCTAACAGCTCTGCTCCTTTGAAAGAGGTCCTCTATCCTTAACATGGCTGCCATGCATTATATAACATAGGATGCACTAGTGAATGAGTGTATCATTATTTTGTTTTGTAGCACATGTACCACCCATTAGCCATATGATTCTCTGTATGCCTTTTCAAGCAGCAAAGATGATGCTCAGCAATAATAAGGTTGCAAGGATCAGCACCCTCTGAGGAAAAGCAAAGCATATGAAATTCAACCTTGACAAGCTATTCATCTCCCTTTTCCCATCTCTCTCCCCCTATAATGAACAACAAACATTCTTACCTTTAAAAAAAAATTACAAACATAAACTGATCTTGCTCAGCAGAGCCTCCCGAGTTTCAGCCATGCCTGCAAAAATATCTTGGCACAATTGTCTCCTGCAGCAGCTAATCAATATCAGTCTGCTTCTTCTACTGTCAGACCTGCTCCATCTGAGTTCTAGCTAATGTGAACACGGACAGCGTGCGTCATATCAGCGACTCACAGCAGATGCAGAGCTGCAGGAGGAGTTTAAGTTTCAGTGTTTCTCACATACATTTATATATGCACACACACACAGGAACAGCCCACCCTAGCTCTATGCTGCTTCTTTCACAAGAGGTGTTAACAGCTTCATTTCCCTCTGTGTACGTTTACTACATCAATTCAGCATAGTTATTAACTGCAAATCCAGGAAACCACTTCTCTCCTCACCAGAAACAGTATTTTTATTTTAAATGTAAAAGGTTACTGTGCAAGTGTCTAATACTACAGCTACTGAATGTACAATCCTGGCAAAAGTCTCAACACAAAAAATTCTGAGCTCAGACCAGTAACAGAGAAGATGTGGGCTGGGGGGAAATTCAGGTACCCCGCAGGAATTTCCTAAACCCAAAAAATTTCACTGGGGTGAATTTCCTTCATCTACATAAGCCCAATCCATCATGCTTCTACATGGCAAAGTGCCAAGGGGAAAGCAGATTTGGGGGTGTGAAAACCATTGGATTTATCTATATATTTCTAATGCATCAATCACCATAGAATCTGTGGGCAAGCCCACCTCCCCAACCTGGGAGCAGGAAGTGGGGCTATGCTGCTACGCCCACAACCCCCCCCACCCCCGTACTCCAGCCACTTTACCTACATGTGTGGGTGTTGGGATCACACGATCCAAGAATGGACCAATCCCATGGCCCCTCCTACAGCCTGTCTCCATCTCTGCCCTCCTTGAGGAGCTAGCACAGAAATACTTTCTGCAGCACTGGAGAGGAACAGAGGCCCTTGACCTGTGCTCTACCTGCACAGCCCTAATGCAGGACTTAAGCAGCACGGAGGCCCTTACGCTGGTGAATTTCACCCTGGAAAGGGTACATTTTTTAAAAGGCACCAGTTGCATACACAGAATAATGAGGACACTTAGTTACCAATCTACTTCTGAATTGGCATGTTACACCAGAGCAGTCAGTGTGCTGAAGCTCTCCTCCTTGCAGCTCAATAGCACAAAGTAACGAAGAACTATGGGACAACTAGAACAGCGTCATAAAACCTTTCATACTTGGATTTATCTTTTCTTAGTAGGACGACTATTCTTTACAGCAGAATCTGCTGGCCAAGGTAAAGGTGCCATTAAAACTCAGACCTGTGTATCAATCCTTTTATATAAACATCCTAGATAATTTAAAAAAAAAAAAAAGAGAGAGACAGACAGACATTTGGTTTCTGTCAAAGCATTTATACATCAGGAGATTTTCCTCCCAACCCCAGTAAACATCTGACTGGATATCACCCAGACAGATAGATTTCTACTGAGGTTTCTCATTGAAGAAGGAACGCCCAAAGCAAAAACCACAAGAAGAGACTAAGAAAAGCTTGTATGACCAAGAAAACATGGTGCATTTCCTTAACAGTGCAAACACTAAGGAAATCATGAGTGAAAGAAACAGTCACATTCAACACAATACCAATCTACAAGCCTCACCCCACTAAACTCATGACACTCAACCACACCAACATAGTAACAACAACTTTAATACACTGAATTTCAGTTCAATAACACTGTCCTCCCTCTCTGCTTACAAAGAATTGAGTCAGACCTATTTCACCAACGTGGCTATTGGAGCATTTGGTGGCTGCGAGTGGTACAGAAGGAGACGGTGGTGTTGGTTTCCACTGTGCTCCCTTTTGTGGAAGTCTGTCCTTAGATGAGAAAGAGCATTTGCATTTACACTCCCCGTAAATGTTGAATAGACACAATGAGACAGATGATGATTATCCCAAAGTAACTGCAAACATCTCTTTTCTCGCCTTTTCCCTTGTGAACTGAAGCACATCAGAGAGACTTAAAAATGCCATTGGCCAGTCTTTAGATGATACATGGCAAAAATCTATGTTCTGCAGTCTTAGAAAGTCATCAAACGCTACATGTTAAGCATGACAAAAGTAGTAACAGTATTTCTTTTATATTGTTGCATAGATAGGGGTTTGATCTCTCTCTCTCGTGTCTTATTGAATTTTTTTTTAATGTCACTACTTACTCTCTTCAGGTCTTAAAACACAAATACACAATAAGACAAGGTTCACATTATCGCAGCTGGGCTCTCACTTTACTTCATTTTGTTCGTATTTCTCACTGACTGACGACACGCTGCCCCTTATATACCCGTGAGGGCCTGGCTGACAACATTCCAAGAGGTTCAAGGAAAAATGTTCTTCTCGGAAAGTCTGGAAGGTTCAACAAGATTCTACAAAGGCCCAGAACATTCTGGGAGGTTAGTGAAAAATGAATCCACATACAGAATACCGAAGTAATAGGCAAGGGTGCATATTAATGCTAGAATTAAAATTCAGATTTGCACATGGTTGTAGGGGGAATCATTTTAGGGAACCACTAGCAAAAATGTAAAAGGATGAAACAATACAAAGAAATCAAATTTATTTCACTGAAACTCTGCTGTGGTTAATCTTAAAAAGCCAATTGTTTTTCACTGTTTAGTTAGACAAGTAGAAAGCACTTCTGTCACAGAAGTTACTTAGCTGGGTGAGATACTTAAAGAGAAGTTACAGTCTCATGTCCCCACTGGATGCCAGACTACCCCACAGTAAGCTCATCCTCTCTCCTTTTCTTCCTAAAGGATTGCTTCCCAGTTCTTTGGTTAACAACCTCAGTAACAGGAGAGGAGGGTCTTTCATTCCTGCTGAAAATCCTGATAGTCATTCAGGTCTCCTGGCAAGATGTGCCCTGCATAGAGGAAATTTCTCTTTCATTCTGTCTCATTCCCAGATAACCTATATATAACACAAGACAAGCTTGCTCAGTAAAAGTAGAAATCCTGCCCTGTGGAGTGATTTAAAGATCACAAAGTCAACATGCTAATTAGACTGACACATGAGTTTCTAAACACAAGGATGTATTTAAAACAGCTTAGAATACACAGGCACTTTCGTTCTAGGGTATCTCACAACAGTGAGTTCCGATATACTATTTCATAGCAGTGCCATATACACAAAAACATTAACAATCTCCATGTTATATACTTTTCTCCGTCATGCCTTCAGATGCACAGTCCCCCACATGCCCCATAGATGGACATTTGTGTGACGCTATGGGTATAAATTATGTGGTTTCCGTATCAACACACACAAAAGAATTATTGGATTCTTGAAGGTGTGGCCACTGGCAAGGCATAAACAAGGAGTTTTAGAGCAGCTCATGCCTCATGAAAAACAATTTCATTTAGAAAGATTCTTTTTCCCCCCTACAACCATTGTTATCTCAAGGGATGAGCACGTCCAGGGAGAGCTGTAATTCCTGCCCTGTTTTTTGGATTTATTCTGAAAGTGAATCTTTGTGAGCCCCTATCAAGCTTGGATAGCTTTCTTTTTCCAACTGAAATGGCATATTTGGGCTGAGGCAATGCAGCACAGAGTGTTTGCCCTGGAAAGAAAGCTATTGTGCTTTAATAAGTGACTACCAGGCCTCTGAAGCATGAATTCAAATGTGATCTACAAGTGGGGTAATAAGACTGAGGTGCCTCTAATGAAAGATTTTGTGTAGAAGGCACTTTCACATAACAGACTGAGCTACTTATCCTTTTACTTTTATCTTTCAGAATTACAAAATCTAAAGACCTTCTATAGCACCCACGATAGCAGTATCTAAGCATTTCCTAAGCAAATGAAATCCACGTAGCGAAGTCCCTAGTAAAACACATTCTTCTCCTCTAACTGTCTAAAAGAAGCTGTGAATGAGGAATAACCATCATCCTGCCGAATATGGTGGAAATGCTCTGCCAAAGAGAACAGTCTTGCAGGGTGCCCTGAAGGCTGTCAAAGTCTGGATTAATCTGATCTCCCCTGGAAGCTCATTCCATGTCAAATCCCCTCTACTGAAAACACTCCAGTTCTTATGGGCTTCATCCTGGGTTTTCTTAGCTGCATAGTCTCGGAGAAGTGCAGCTATCTTGCTGGGAGATGTAGCCATTGATGGAGCTGGGTCGTGACCCACTGATGGCTTGAAGATCAGAACCAAAGCCTTAATCTGGCAATGGAAGCATACTGGGAACCAATGAAGGAAACAACAATGAACTCTCCTGCCACGCAGCAACATCATGCACCAGCTGGAGCCTCTGCACTATATCCTCCTTTTGCCCTAGATACAGCAAGTTTCAGTAACACAACCTGGAAGTGATGAATACATGTGTCACTGTAGCCAGATCCTCGATCAAGAGGAAAGAGCAAAATTTCCTAGCAAGCAAGAGGTGGACAAGAGTTTTTTGCCACGGGATTCTACCTGGGTGTCCAGGCTTTACAGAACAGAACCCCAAGGCTTTGCAGTACTTTGATAAGGGTGAACAGACACCTTTGATAAAAGAGGAAAACAGTCTTCCCCCTCTGACCAGGCTCATATTGGTCTTGTCTTTATTGTTATTTGTGTTACAGCAGCACCAAGAGTCCCAGCCGGAGATCAGAACCACGCTGTGCTAGGCACTGTACATATACAACGTAAGAGAGACCCTGCCCCAAAGAGCTTACCATCCAATATATACGAGACAAAGAGAGGGACAAACGAATTATTATCCCATTTGCAGATGGGGAACTCAGAACCCAAGAGGTAAAGTGACTTGCTCAAGGTCACACAGGAAATATGTAGCAGAGCCAGGAATTTAAACGAGATTCACAGTGTCCAGGGTCTTAGCAACAAGAGTCTTACAAGACTGTCAGTCCTTTTGTTCAGTTTCAGCCAAGTGCTCCTCCTTCAGGTGATTATCTTTTGCGGACGCTGATAGGCTTGTGATGGTGCTGGTTGTTTCTGTGGAAAATTAAATGTACAGCTGGGAGTATTTTTGGGAATGGAGTCTGTGGCATCTAACCTCCTCTCCAAGCGGAGAAGTGTAGACATTGAAGAGGAGGATCTGCAGAATGGATCCTTGAGGAACTCTTCATGTAAGGGTTCTTGGGGTGGAGCAGTAGTTACCTATCACAGCACTCTGGGGATTGGTGGAGATGAATGACTGGAGGTACTGTAGTGGTTGCCATTTAATTTTAGCTATGTCACACGGGTGTGTCAGCAGTACCTTGTGGTCATCTCTGTTAAAAGCTACAAAGAGGCTGAGTACTATGGGGACTGAGAAAGGACCTATATCCATTGCCAGGAAGAGGTCACCTTTCAGTGGTAATAGGGCTGTCTCCTTAATTATCCTACACTGAAAAGAGACAATAGTGTCAATAAGCCAGAACATACTGTACACAGATCTTAGAGCAATGTACTTTTGTCTCTTTGGTGAAAATGCATTTAAGTGACATAATCACCCATTTTCTTTTTATGCTCTCTATTAACATCCCAGGAAAGTCCATCCCGCTTCAAGAGCGACTTCACTGAATTGTAAAAGGACTCTATAGTGAGTGACAAATGATACAAGGTTGCTGTATGGACAGCCAATATGTCAAGACACAGAATGCATTTCAGACAAAACATTTGCTCCTGCAGCTCATTGCCTATCTAAAACCAATCCTGTGACAACTAACCTGTGACTGTGAAACAGACTCTGATTCTAGGCAGGCAATAAGCAGCAGGCGCAGATAGCTTTGTCTGAGCTGCATTCCATGTCCTGACATATATTTCTGTCTACACAGTTCCCTTGTATCTTTTATACCTTTGCCACTCCTTGTACTCCTTTAAAAATTCAGTAGTGGGCCAGACTCAATTATCTTGTTCTTATACAGGTCTCTGGTAATAAAAATAAACAAAAAAAACTCTGGAAAAGGAAGAAAAGGGTTTTTTAAAAACTCTATTTTTGTAACATACAAGTTTGAAAGACCCAGGCATTCTACATGTATTTGTAAGTTCTCAGCACATTTTTAAAATGATATAAGAAGATAAAGTTTTTCAAAACTTTCCAGACCTATAAAATGTCCACATAACTTGTTGGTCAAAAGTGCTTTTAAAAAGAATTTTATCAATAAGGGTCAGATTGTGACTTGGGCTACACACCCGCACAAGGCAGTAAAAAAGAGTAATTTCCTTACACCTACAGTACAAGGCTGATATTGGGTGTAGGTACACAAGAGTAAGTGGAAACTGCATGCCTGCTACTTCCACCCTACCAGAGCAGGTGCTGTCTGCATGGGTTTTCCTCTTGTTAGGACTCCTATATTAGTCCATGGTAGTCAAGGTATTTGGGGCTTTTTTGTCCCTTATTGGTAAACTAGTTCTTTGATGTTAAATGTACACATGTAGGTAGTAAGTTTTTTTGGGAAAGGCAGTCTTTATTAATTATTATTATTATTATTATGTGTGTGTGACATGCATAACACAATGGAGCCCTGTTCCCCAATCGGGGCCTTTAGGTGCTACTGGAACGTAACATAATATGTTCTATTATTAACATCAATATGTTTTCATAGCTAATTTTCCATCTGCATTTGGCTGAAAACAAGCATCATTTGAATAGAGCCTCTAAAAGCTGAAGTAAACCCTGAAATATGTTTAAACCTGTTCATGAACCTAATATAACAACTGTTAGATGCTAAGAAAAATACAACCTAAATCAGGGATCGGCAACCTTTGGCACACAACCCATCAGGGAAATCTACTGGCAGGCCAGGACGGTTTGTTTACCTGCAGCATCCGCAGGTTTGGCTGATCGCAGCTCCCACTGGCCGCGGTTCACCATTCCAGGCCAATGGGGGCTGCGGGAAGCAGCGGCACATCCCTCGGCCCATGCTGCTTCCCGCAGCCCCCATTGGCCTGGAATGGGGGACCGCGGCCAGAGGGAGCTGCGACTGGCGGAACCTGCGGGTAAACAAACCGGCCCGGCCCACCAGCGGATTTCCCTGACGGGCCATGTGCCAAAGGTTGCCAATCCCTGACCTAAATCATCATTCAAATTTAATAATTTTGGGTTTTGGCAGGAAGATTTTTTTCTTATGCTTTGTTCTTAGCAGATGAAGCAAATCGCTCAATTTTCAACTCTTAATGATTGCTTCTCAGAAACAAACTAACTCAAGACAAGCAAAATATTACTCATGGCAACAAAGATAGTATTAGCCAGATGGACTGACAGACACCGCTGCAATATCAGTGGGAGGGAGAGTAGGGGGAAGGATTTGAAAGACAATGAATGCACTAGCTGAATGTGATGGGTCGCCCAGAGGAAGGGTACGGTTCCCCAGAACATATTTGACTGCAAGTCTAACAGGGGCTGGGTGTGTGGCATCTGCTTGGTCCACATGTATCTACCCATTTCCATGTTCTTTAATGCTAGTAAGCGTCCATGTCTTGTCTAGATAGGGACAGTGAATAAGGTCTTGATGATGTCTTAATTCTGATCACCATACTATGAAACTTTTTCAATTAGCATCATACAATGTGTTCACACCAAATCTGCCTTTTTATTAATTTCCTCTATTAGGGCCTGATCTAGTTCCCATTAAAATCAATGGAAAGACTTTGAAGGCCCTGACCCTATCCTAAAGGCTTCCTAGAAAGGTTTTGAAGATGTTGGTAACCTGAAATCATAGCTTTGGATAACAGAGGCAGCACCTCTGAAAACCATGTCTGGCCTTCCCAACTTCCTTCAACAAATAATTGTGTTCTAGCTTGTTCTAGATGAAAGGACATTTCCTTAAATGTGTGTGATGCACGCAAAGTTCAAAACAAAGCATGCTTATTTTTATCTACTATGACGGATTGTGTCCAATGCATCTTTTCTGATGAATCTTCAACAATTGCACAACTATTTCAACTGAAAAGCTATATTAATCTGTGAATCCTAACAAAAGTGAAAGTCAGCCCCAAGAGTGAATTCATTTTGTCGCAATGACATGCTATTGTGTATCTTGAACATCACAATTCCATACACTGCTGAACAATGCTATGGTCTTGTGAATTGTTTACATACACCAGTTCTGTTCATTCAGTGAACACTATACATTCTCTGGGTCAAGTTTCCTGTGTGCTCACAATGCAGGACTTGTAAATCTTATGCTATTTTGTGCTATACATTGATTGTTAGGTTCTTCGGATGTCAGAGAAAGCATCATTGTTCATGCTCGAAAAAGTATACGCAGATATTCCATTGTTTGCTTTAAGTGCACTTTCTGCCTTGTGTAAATCAAACTGGAAAAAAAAAGAACCAAATGTAATGATATTTTGCTTTATCTTTTCATGGTAATGTATTATCAAACTTACTTGTCTTTTTTGGTCACACTTAAATTTACACAAAATACACCACAGAATATCAAGCCTTGTTTTTAAAAACTATTTTTCAAAGAATGCAAAAATGGCTTCCCAGTTTTCTTTCTGATAAGCAATTCCATCCGAACTCATTTGCATTCTGTTGCAAGTTAACCTGCCGCAAACCAACGCTACTATCTGCCTAACAATACCTGCTTAGCACAGACCTATGGGCTCAGTTCTGCTACTCTTACACATGTTTGTTGATACCTTACCAGGAAAGCAATCCCATTGACTAGTGAGAAAAAAGCTTTCAAGATTGGGCCTTAAATGTCTGTGGGCTAGTAACAGATTTAAAAACAATGAGAGTCAAAAGTATTAAAGAACAAGTTCCGCTTTCACTCTAGTCAATTAGTTCCCTTCTCAAAAAGCAACTCATGATTCAGTCAATTAGAATGTTATCTGCAAGATGGTAAAAGCTTCTGTTACTAAAAGTGGACCAGATTCACCCACCCTTAATCATGCTGAGTAGAAGTAACCTACTCCTCAAATTAGTCCCACTGAAATCATTGGACAACGTTCAGAGTAAGGTACTAAGCAATTTTCATGAGGGGTATCAGTACTCAGCCCTGTATGAGCCTGAGGAGGGAAAGCTTATTAAAAAATGTTAATAAAGAAAACTAATTCCTTCATGATTAATCTGAAGATTGACATTGAAAACGTAATTGATTTTAGATCATTTGGGATTTTTTCCAAAATTAGGCCAGGCAAATTTAAAGGAAAAAAAAACAACAACCTGACTTCACTAGACAAAAAGTGTCACCTCAGCATTGTTAATGTGGCTCCTACAAATCCTGATCTCACGTGCCAGGTGTATTTGTCCATAGGAAGGTCAACCTTAGGCCCAGTCTTTCAGCACTCAACTGAAACAGATCAGATAACAGTAGGGTAAGGAAATAGCAAGATGAACAAAAGATGGTGCTTCAGAGTAAAAATAAACCATTTCAAAACCTTCACATTGGAACAACCCATTTTAATATTTTTCTTGATTAAAACAAAATATTTAAGTGGTTCCATCAATACATTATTTTTGTTTTCCAAAACGATGGAGGCCTCATGGTCTGGGATGCTTACAGTTGAATGGGAGAAAACAATAAGACTATACAGTGTAGAGAAACAATCCTACACTGACAAGGGTAAGGATTAGGTTACTTTAATAGATCTTTTCCACCTCTAAATTCCCTTTGATTCAATCCTACGAGGCAAGGTAGATGAAATGCTGAAAAGCTCCCTACTATTATTTTCGCCACCAAACCATCCCAACTCTGCAGAAAAATCACGACAATAGCACTACCTGTAAACTTTGGCTTAGTTCCACCAGCCCAGGCCAATGAGAATGCCTACAGCAGTCCATTAAATTAAAGTGAGGCAATTTGTGGTTTTCACTCACTCTGTTCCACTAGTTTCATCTTCTCTAAATTCTACCTATCTTTGGTACTTACATGGTCCCCCATACCTTAGTATGTGAGCACCTCACTATCTTTAAACCACAACACTGCTGTGAGGTAGGGAAGTGCTCTTATTCCCATTTTGCAGATAGGTAACTGAGCCACAGAGACACTAAGTGACTTCTCCATAGTCAGACAGGAAGTTTGTGGCAGAGCAGAGAATTGAACCAATGTTCCTGAGTCCTAAACTATTGCTCTAACACTGGGACGTCTTTCCATCAAGATGATACAAGGTAATTGCTCAATAATACGTACCTTTGGGAACAAAAAGAACTACTAATTCACCACCCACATCCTACAAAACTGGTTCTAAACTTGTTTAGGTTTGTTTTAATAAGATGTTACCAATACTATATTGTCCACGTGGTATAGCTGCAAAGAGCTGGTCAGAATGTCAGGAATGTCACTGTGGCATTACACCCCATATTCTTCATGGTAATATTATATATATATGATATGATTCAACTATGATGTATTTTATGCAAGATAGGTCATGTAAGGTAGAATTGAAAAGGTTATGATTCACTGAATGTGATTATCCTATTTGTATGCATGTATCATTTTGGTATCTGAAGTTAGGAATATTGTCTATGCATCTATTACAGATGTGTTTACATCTGGGGAATGCCCACTAAGAAGAATGCAATCAGTCTAGATGGCTGGCTGGGAAGGACCATTAGGGAGAACAACAAGTCTTAGAAGATGCTAATCTCCCACTGGGGAGCCTTCCTGAGGATGCTACAAACAGCCTCTGACTCATGACTACTATGGCCCTACAGAGACATTTCACCAAGTCACCTGGTACTGGACTCTATCACAGAATACTAGTGTTTTTCCACTGAAAGGTGTGGGAACTAAAGCTGGAGACAAAGGGTTCCCACCATATGCAAAAGCTATTTAAGGCAGGGGCGTGACATCATTGGGGTTCTTCTTCTGACTCCCCGCCCAAAGGAGACGCTTGAAAACACCTGAGAAACAAACACTGAACTGGGGGAAAAGGGCTGAACCCAGGCTAGTGGGATTTCTAGCCTGCGAGAAGAACACCTCGGGTTTTAAGCTGCAAGCAAGGGCAGTTGGTCCCAAGAATAGCTGCAAACTGCTTAAATTATCATTTAGGGCGAGAATTTGCTACCCATATCCAATTTCTTTAGTATATTAAGCTTAGATTGTGTTTTTGTTTTATTTGCTAGGTAATCTGCTTTGATCTGTTTGCTATCCCTTATAATCACTTAAAAACTCCCTGTGCAATGTAAGATGGTATAATTTTGGGTTTACCCTCCAGAGAGGGGTGTGTGCCTCAGAAGCTGGTAAGTTCCCTAGCTGTATAGCCTTCCCATGCAGGGGCTGGTCAGAAAGCCTGTCTGCAAGTTACAACGGCTGGGTGTGTCCCTACCTATGTGTATGCTGATTGAAAGAACAAGCTTGGAGACTTAGCAACTTGTCACAGCAGCACAGTGTCAGAGGGAGCCCAGGCTGGTGGGTCGGGTGGCACGGCACCCCAAGGGGCAGGAACCCACCATGACCTTTCATTTGTAGGATGTCATTGTGATTGTTCAGTTTCCTTATGGATCATTATCTTTAGGTGACAACCCTTCTCAGCATAGTGTATAATCAGATACAGCCACTCTCTTTCTTACAAAGATGTGTCTAAAGTGCCTTTGTTAGCCATAGATTTTGGAAAAACTCAGGAAGTGATTTCAGAAATCCCTAAGGAAGAGATATTGAAAAGAGATGAATGTGGGTGCAAGATCACTTGTGTAAGTCAGTCTGGGGAAGTGGGAATTAAGGCGCAATAATACAGGGATGATCTAGTCAAGACGTCTTCCTCATCTTGATCCAAAATCTCATTCATTTTCTGTTATCTTTTCTTAGGAAAGAATGACTCTGCAAAGACAGTCACTAAACCCACAAGAAGGGCCTTCTCAAATGCAATATGGACACATTCTTCTGGTCAATTGTCAAGTTCATCAAGCCTGAACAGATGTTGGCAAAGACACCATACTGAGTAAGGGAAAAGATGACGAAAGCTGTCGTGTATTTTGTAAGAATGACAAAGGGGTTCTCACAATACATTCTTCCCCAAATTTTGCTCCAGAACCATTAAACTATCCTGATCTCTGTCTGTTATCTCCTACAGGCTGCAGCACTCCCACACTATTCAGCTAGAAAGAACGAGGAGTACTTGTGGCACCTTAGAGACCAACAAATTTATTTGAGCATAAGCTTTCGTGGGCTAAAGCCCACTTGTGGATAAGCATAGAGGAAGTGTCCGAGTCAGAGTGCAGCTCCCTTTGCCATCACCATGCACAGCAGTGTAACAACCAATCAAAAAATACCAGCCTGTTTAAAGAAACTTTTCTATGGCCTCCACCTATGCCTGTGGGAGGACTCTGAAAATACTCAGACTGTAGTTCAGTCTAACAACTGTAGTTATGATGAAAAAGGAAACTGACGCAACATTGAAATTAAAGGAAGAACAGCTAAACTACTCTATCATATCATTTTTAAGGAGTGATTTTTTTTATCCGGTTTAAAAAACAGACAAGACCCTCACCGCAGCCAGCATCTTTTTTGCAGCAATCTTAGACAGCCTCCCTTTTTAGGAAGCGTACAATAGATTGAAATGTTACAAATACTGCTCTAACACCAATTCAAAGAGTCCCACTTGCAGCCAACTATTACGCAAGTGAGCTAAGAATTTATTTCTATAGAATATGCTTTAGCCAGCAACTCAGCAGGATTTGCCAATTTATTTACGTATTTATTACACATTTTTTCCACCTCACCCTTTCTCCCCCCACCCAAGAAATGACATAATTGCAGGTGCAATTTTTTAAAAAAAAAGTGCAAACCCCCACTGAACCTTTTTACAAAACACAGAATCCAAAACTTCACCATCTGTGTGAGAAATGTCAGCAATTATGAAGTCTTAAAGGAAAGACACAATCATTTTTTAATCCACAGAAATAATTAGACAAACTTTGCAAATTGTTAGGAAAACAAGAGGGTAGGGCCACATTTTGAGTTTAATAAGTCTGATGATACTTATTTAAAAGCCTATTCAAACCTATTAGCCTGATGTGCCAAATCAATACCTAGTAATCTGCAATATAGGTGTTTTAAAAAAAGGAAAAAAAATATGCATCTCTTTTGTAAAAGTTTGTCATTAAAAATGTTTCAGCAAAAAGGGGACTATATTAAAAAGGAAACTGGAAAGCAAAGCCAGAAAAATCTATTTATTCCCCCTACAAATGCTGAATGCCCCTATTGATCAGGACCAGAAGAGCATTTAGAACAAACAAGTAACATTACCTTTTAAAATTCTAAAAAGGTCTGAAACTTTATACTTCAGAATTTTGAAGGCAATCTGCCATACGCTCCCTTGGTCTGGGTTGGAGAACTATTAAACAGAATTAACAAAAATGTCCGAGAGAGAATCAGAGGATACATGTGCTGTAATCTCCATTTATGAGACCAAACAGGAAGAGGTCAACAGAGGTGATGAAATCCTGAGGTATAAGTTTGTGCGCTAAGGCAGCCTAGATACTAGTCAGTCAGGCCAGCTGGTGAAAGACGGGCTCAGAATAAGATAAGTTATAAACTGAGATGAGTGATCTGATAATTAGCTATGGGATTTTTCTGAAAAGTGACAGGCAGAACAGGAGAAGAGGTCAGAGCTTGAGAACCAAGTCTCTCAGTCAGACGAGAGAGGCCAATGTTATTAGCAAGGAGGTAGTCTAAGCAGTGGGTTTCTGGTTAATACAGCAAGAAAGCAAGCCTGAAGGCAGAGGGCAGTTGGGTCTAAAAAGTGGTCTTGGCAGGGAGGAGGTTACCGTATTCCTGAGGCAGAGAAAGGAGGTTAGTGGAATGGTGGGGCTTAGCAGTGGCCGCGTAGTTTAAAAAGGAATTGTAGAGACAGGAAGGCAAATTGCTTGAGAGAACAGGCACTGGGCAGGAGATTGCTTACCTCTGTTGTGGAAGAGAAGAATGACTGGGACCATACTAATATGGCAATAGGAGTGTGATGTGAAGGGAGAAAATAGGTGGTAAAGAAGGGCAGACAGAAGGGCAAGAGAGGATGATACAAGAGAAAGGCTGCAAAGACAAACTAGGCAAGATTAGTAGAGAACAGATACACTTGGTAAGGGGAATTATGAATAGGTAGGTAGGTTGACAGGAAAAAGGCAGGCAGCATAGGACAATGAAGTGCTTTGGATAAGGCTCTGGAATGGTACAGGGAGAAAGGCAAAGGGGAGGTTAAGTTGGAACATCAGGACAAACGGGGAGATGGGAGGAGACAAATCCAAACAAACTTTATAAAAATGGCAATTAGACTCTCTTTGGGGGAGAGTCTAACATTTGCCAAGTGTCGTGGGAAATCATCTTTTTTCACTCAGTGAAACTGTCCACTCCTCCAAAATTGTTATTTTTTAGAATGGGGCCAAAGACTTTAATCGCCTTTTATGATGAGATTACTGGTTCTGTGGATGAAGGGAAAGCAGTGGATGTATTGTTTCTTGACTTTAGCAAAGCTTTTGACACAGTCTCCCACAGTATTCTTGTCAGCAAGTTAAGGAAGTATGGGCTGGATGAATGCACTATAAGGTGGGTAGAAAGCTGGCTAGATTGTCGGGCTCAACGGGTAGTGATCAATGGCTCCATGTCTAGTTGGCAGCCGGTATCAAGTGGAGTGCCCCAAGGGTCGGTCCTGGGGCCGGTTTTGTTCAATATCTTCATAAATGATCTGGAGGAGGGTGTGGATTGCACTCTCAGCAAATTTGCGGATGATACTAAACTGGGAGGAGTGGTAGATACGCTGGAGGGGAGGGATAGGATACAGAAGGACCTAGACAAATTGGAGGATTGGGCCAAAAGAAATCTGATGAGGTTCAATAAGGATAAGTGCAGGGTCCTGCACTTAGGACGGAAGAACCCAATGCACAGCTACAGACTAGGGACCGAATGGCTAGGCAGCAGTTCTGCAGAAAAGGACCTAGGGGTGACAGTGGACGAGAAGCTGGATATGAGTCAGCAGTGTGCCCTTGTTGCCAAGAAGGCCAATGGCATTTTGGGATGTATAAGTAGGGGCATAGCGAGCAGATCGAGGGACGTGATCGTTCCCCTCTATTCGACATTGGTGAGGCCTCATCTGGAGTACTGTGTCCAGTTTTGGGCCCCACACTTCAAGAAGGATGTGGATAAATTGGAGAGAGTCCAGCGAAGGGCAACAAAAATGATTAGGGGACTGGAACACATGAGTTATGAGGAGAGGCTGAGGGAGCTGGGATTGTTTAGCCTGCAGAAGAGAAGAATGAGGGGGGATTTGATAGCTGCTTTCAACTACCTGAAAGGGGGTTCCAAAGAGGATGGCTCTAGACTGTTCTCAATGGTAGCAGATGACAGAACGAGGAGTAATGGTCTCAAGTTGCAGTGGGGGAGGTTTAGATTGGATATTAGGAAAAACTTTTTCACTAAGAGGGTGGTGAAACACTGGAATGCGTTACCTAGGGAGGTGGTAGAATCTCCTTCCTTAGAGGTTTTTAAGGTCAGGCTTGACAAAGCCCTGGCTGGGATGATTTAACTGGGAATTGGTCCTGCTTCGAGCAGGGGGTTGGACTAGATGACCTTCTGCGGTCCCTTCCAACCCTGATATTCTATGATTCTATGACTTCACAGCACTTACTTGTTCTCATTCACAGTGAGAAGGACTCTGCCGATGACAAGGCCAACCAAAGAGCCATGCTACAATTATGGCTGCTCGAGTCCTGCAGGTTTCAGTTTGGGAAAGGGTCCAAACTGAGTCTTGCCATTCGGTTTGCAGGTTTTAGAGGGAAACAAACAGCTTCTGGCATGATTAAAAGTTGGAGTTTGACCAACAAGACAGTGGATGATGGAGGATTCCATAAGGTTCTAAACCAGGAGTTCCAAAACTCTTTCCCTAGCATGGAATGTGTCTCAATGGAGAGACTGCCCCATAGACCCCACTTTCCCATTCATAGTCAGGTAGTATCTTTGTCGCTAAAACAGCAATTGCTCACATGGGAAAGTAACATGAGCAAAGTATTCAATGTATGTTAGCCTATTTTAATGCAATATAGAAAACAGGAAAGCCATGTGACCAGCCACCTCTCCATGGGCCATAGATTGGGAACTCCTGGTCTGAACTATATCTTAGAAGCGGATAAATATTTTGCTATAGCGGCTGCAAAGGGCTAATACATAGGTAAGCAAATCTCCCATGATTCCAGTAACTTGTTCCCATTATATGGTAGCTCAGTTATAGGAAAACCAATGCTTGGAATGTTGCATCTGGATGTGGCAGGGGTTCATTCATCCCTGCAGCTACTGGCCTTTGATTCCTGAAACATTGTGTTATAACCTTTAAAATGGTCTCATGAAATATCTTGCTGTCACCGATTGCTGCAATGGGACTTTTCAGAATTGCCAGGCTTTGGTTGTAAAACAGCTGGAGTGGCTTTAAAACAAAGACTTGTTTAAAAATAACTTTTCAGGGCATTTGTTCTGTTATGCAATGACTTGGACAAATATTGTCAGAATATTTGCCCTCTGAAAACCTAGCACAAACAAAAACAAGAGAATGAAAGCCTAACTTGGGAAACAGCTGCATACATAGACAGGACACTAATTGGCACCTGAGGCCACAGCATGCCAACAGGAAGAAAAAGGGAATTCAAGTAACACAGAGTGCCACTACATGGAGCTTCGGCAAAATGTTTCAATGTGTGGGTTGCGGCCCGGAGATGGCAGAGCCTCCAATAGCCCCCAGACATTCATGGGGGAAAGGAGCTCCAGTCCCACAAAGCCTGAAGCTTCTGTGCTCCATCACCAACCGCCTAAACTTACTGGCAATACAGCTCTCTGAAGCTGTTGTCCTGCAACACCCATGCACTCCTTTACCATCTGCAGGGAGCAGAGGGATGCACAGTGACAAAACAGCATTAACTTCTGCCAGGAAACTCAGATGAAATTCAGCTTGTTTTGAGAAAGATATATTGCACACAGTGGCTGCTCTCCAGCCCTGGCCGCTTCCTGACATGCTTTCACCCTCTTCCCCCTCAACTGAGCCCTGACCATCAGGAGCTGTCACAAAGCAGCTTTCTTTAGCTCCTGGGAAGAAAGGTGATGAATATGGGAAGAGGGAATATGCCACAGAGCTGCTGCTTTCCCCTTCAGTAGGTTTTGGAGTCTTTCCTCCCCTTTTTGGTTCAGCAGAGGTCCCTTGGACTTTTGTTGGCTAGCAACATCAAGGCTTGGGGGTGGGAAAGAAGAACACCACAATATTAGCAGCAATTTTGTGTGCAGATCTCAATCAGTGGCTGCCTATTTCCTGAAAATGAATGACAGCATTGGACACATGAGGTACAAGCATCTGATTCAATCCCAGTGGATTCAGAGAATAAAGCATCAGAGTGAAGATTTGCCCTTTTCTTGTATAACCCTCAGTGTCTTGTAATTTTTGTGTCAAACAGGTGAGACTTACGGTTTCAAAATAGCCTAAAATTAATCCTAATGAGACATGACCTATTGGACAGCTTCCATGGAATGCCCTGCTATTCTCCTGTGGGCAGCGTTGAGAGCAGCTGGGGTTGAGCGTGAAGTCTCTAAGCTAATCACTAAATTGGTGCCAATGTCCCAGTGTGTCTCCAGTATCATTTATATGAATAGATATGAGACACTTAGGAAATTAGTATTACTCTCCCCTCTTTATCAAAAGCAAAAAAGACAGACTCCACTGTTCACATATAATAAATGGTGGAAGTGACATTCCATGTTTTAGAAAGAGATCATACAGTGGAGCATCAACAAACAGTGTTAAGTCCTCTGGAAAATATTTATCATATTAAGGGTCTGATTCAGCATTCAAAATATGGCCCATTTCCCACACCATGGAGGCTCACACATGGCCGCTAAAGGAGATTTTGTGAGATCTCTTAAAGCTTCTAAAATGTGGTGTTTTCTGTCCAATCTCCCAGAAAAAAACTCTGAGCTTTTAAGTGATAAAAAGACAAGATGAAACCAGTCAGTTAGAACAAACTAATTAACAAACACTTCAGAGGACTATTTTTCATGGTACTGCACAGTTCAACTCTATCATGCCAAGTCTGTCATCTTTATCACCTTTTCATGATTAAAATAGACTTGCCACAAAATTATGCACAGCTGATTACTTACCTGAAAATGTGTCTGTAGGCAAGTGCAACTTTTAGTAGTATAGGCAAAAAACAGAATATTCTCTTGACAGCCTTTAAAGAAAGTAAACTTTATGCTGAGGAAATGACAACTACATTTACAAGAAATCCTGTAATGACCAGGGGACATCTCACTTAGAACAAGAGACTATACAGCCTACAAAGCTGGCATTATTTTAGGACTGGATTTATCAAGTACAACAAATGTATGTTTACAGTTTTGACACAGGGGTTATGTTTTTGCAGTGATGGGTGTCACGAGGTGGCTGGCTCGTTAAAGGGAAATGGACCTAGCACCACCTGTGATACAATTAGTTTGCTTCCCAGATGGGAAAGATCAAGAAGAGTGTGACTGGTGGGACACATGACTCAAACAAGCCTTCTGGGAAAGAGAGAAGAGCAGAGGACTGCAGAGGAGCTGAAGGGAGTTTTCAGAAGGTTCCTGCAAGCTGCAGAGAGCAGGAACCCTGAGAAACAAGGGGAGGGCCAGGAGAGTAACAGAAGGGGTTTGTCTGCTGGCCCCTTGAGTCAGAGAGCAGAGAGATGTAAAGAGCACCCTGAAGGTAGGCTGAAGAAGCCCAAGCAGGATTAAATAACTTTTGGTTTGTTTGTACTTTTTTTGGTCTCTTGTTACCCCAAAAGGGGACTGAAGTCTGAAAGTGACCCAGCCGCAGGTCTGAATCACATGAAACCCTGGAGGAGTCAGAAAACCCTGGGGAAACAGACAGGGCACTGCAGAGCCACCCCAGGCCACAAGAAACTGCTCCAGAGGTGGCATACCTGACCACAATGGGCCAGCTCTCAGCGCTGATGGAAGCCTTCCAGAAATAGTGTAATGCTGCAGAGAGAGAGAGGGGATAGGAGAGGAGAATGCAGACAGAACCATCAGCTGAAATTAACAAAAATATCCCAGCCCAGAGAGGGAATGGGCAGGATCCTCCCCCATTCAAACCTCGGCCCAAAGGGCAGCAGCAATAGAATAGACTGCTCTCTTGGGCTAGGGGCAGGGTAGTAGCAGTGTCAAGAGTTTCAGAGACAGTATGGAGCAGCTGGCATTGTTGCCAACTCTTGCAATTCTGTTGCAAGTCTTGCTGTTTTTCTTAAAGGCTCAGTTCCTATAGTTATGGAATTATGAGGGAAACTCAGATTCAATTAAAAAATTGTAAGTCTCACTCCCTCATGATTGTGCAGAAAAGCTTGAAAACATCATCCCTAAAGGCTCAGGCACTGTAATGCAAATAAAAGGAATCCATATTTTTGATTTTTTTAAATCTCATGATTTTTACACCTCTGACTCATATTTTTAGTTGACAATACTGCAGCTGCTCCCAGCAGTCTTAGAGTTTCCTGGACTGGAGTACTGCAGCAGCACTCCAACCCATACTTGCCCAGCATAAGAAGAAAGGAGCCCTCGCTGCTACACATGGTGAGGGACTAGGTTGCCAATTCACCTGTTGGCGGGAGAATGTGGAAAAGCAGCCAGTCAGAGAGGCTTCTCCGCCTCAGCTAGGGGGTTTTCCCCACAGAGCCTGCAAGAGGGTTTAGAAATCTGAAGACTTGGCAGGTCAACCAACCATGAGACCAAAAGCACCAGCAGCTACAGCAGAAACACAGTAATGCAACATGCCTCCACAAAATCCCTTGACCAGCAGTTCCAACCACATAGTGAAACTAACTAGTCTTGTGTCATGTGAGAGTGATGAATTCCTTACACTGATTCACTGCATTACAGGGAGTGTTTGCTCCTCCCCCACTTTCTTCATATGTAAATTTATCCACTAATTAAAACAAGCATATTACAGTTCTCAGCTGCAAAAGGTCAGTATAATTTCTGAAAATGAACCTTTGTTCTCTCTTTCTAATCAGCAGCCAGACAAAAATAAGAACTAATTCACTATCATCAATAATTCTAGACAGATTCATGAGGTAGAATGAGTACATCTTATTTTTCATAAGCTGCAAGTGATCTAGCAGGGTAAAAATTAAGTCTTAAAAGATTGATCTGAATAGGAGACTGAGCAAATATGGCAGATGTCATGCAGTAAACTGAATGTGTACCAAGGCTTACCTCCAACCCACCCACCCCACATAATACTTTTATAAAAACAGTATTTTCTCCAAAGAACATTTTAGAAAGTTCCTCATCAATATTAGACAAAATAGTTTGTAAAAGGGGTGGCTCTGGAATATACACATAGCTGCAATTCACCTGAAGAGTAACATTAACATTTCAGACTAGGAAAGTCCAGCAACAAGATTAGGTGTTGTTTTGCATTTGTCACTAACCTGTGGAAACCACAAAGGAAGATAAATCTGTTGACCTAAAATACAATCTCAGGAAGAGACCTTACATCACATAAACAACAATAATGCAACAGTTTCAGAGGCGACATGTAGTGGAGCATGCGGGGTCAAGTGCCCCCGCCCCCCAATTTCTGCGAGTGCTGCAGGGCTTGCTCTGCTCCAGCAGGGAAGGGGGCTCTGTCCTTCTCCTGCCGCACCTCTCCCTCGGCACTTCCAGCTCGCTTGGCCCCTGGATAGACTGGCACTGCCTCCCCAGCAGGCCTCTCACCGGCAGTCGCCATGCTGCCCCGAGGGAGGAAGGCAGAGCAGCCACCCTCAGCTGGCGTGAGAAGCGGTTCCATCCTGCCCTCTCTGCTCCCCGCCTGGGCCTGGCTGCCAGAGACAGGGGCCGAGCCTGCCAGAAAAGTGCTGGGGGAGGCGCAGCAGGAGAAGGACAGAGCCCCCCATCTCCAGCAGGTAACACTGGCAAGGAGAGTGCAGTGGCACAGGGCCACAGCGTCGCTGGGGAAGGTGCGAGGAGCAGGGTCCCTCTGCTCAACAGGAGGTAGGGGCACTGCCCATGCCCCTCCCCCTGCTGAGGTGTCATGAGGGCACAGGAGCTCCGGGGAGACACTGGCGCTGTGAGTTTGCCTGGCCCAGAGGCATGCCCTCTTCACTCCTGTGGCCCCAAACCTCCAGGAACCAGTGGGATTAGCTGCCCTGGCCCAAGTAGGTGGGGCTGGAAGGATCCTCCCAGAGGCAACACGTGGGGCAGTCACATGGCCTCCCTTTACATTGTGCCCCCGCACTATCACCACAAGTCGTCTCTGCATAAGGTGATTCAGAAGACAAGTGAATCAAGGATTAAACTGAGACAGCTATAACCTAGTGCTCTTTTGAATAACAAAAGGAACTTGTCATTCACTGCCACAGATTCTCCAGCGGCAAGCCACCATCCTGACCGGATGGATTTCAAAGCCTCATTTTTGGTAGAATATGATAGTTGCATGAATAAGGTCAATTTTGCCATTTAATTTAATATTTATCCAGACAATTCAATGATTCATCAGGCTCTTCAGATAATTATATTAGGGAACCTTCTTGGCACAAATCTGTTGTATCAAAATAAAAGTAAAAATGCCAATGAAAATTAGAAACAGTACTGTGTTTTATTTTAACCAATTAAAATTATTTGAGATTGGGTATACAGAACTGTACTTACAACATCTTTATTAGTCATATAATGAAAGTATCACATTTGAACACACCGTGAAGAGTTTTTTGTTTTTTTTTTTAAAAGATCTTGGAAAGCACCACTGAGCTTGATCCTCCATTAAAAAATCATCCCTTATCCCATGGGCATGTCTACATTAAAAACTTAAGTCAATCTACATTAGGTCAACTTATAGTCTATGGTGGTTCACGTCCATACTACCCTCCTTCGATCAGTGGTGTGCATCCCCACCAGCAGCGCTTCCATTGATCTAAGAGGGGCAGGTGGGGAGCTGAGAACCCAGGCTCTTGACCTGAAATTCCCTATGTTAATATATGCAAAATGCTTTGAAAATGAAAACTGTTAACTATGTACTAGACAGGCATGTTACTATTATTCCCCCTCCCCATAGGCTTTGCTTTAATATTGCAATTAGTGCCCACTCTTGCACAACAAAAGTGAGGTACAAGGGCAGAGTTCTACTCCAGTGGGTCTGGGGGGAGGGGCACGGTGTAATCCGAAAACCTAGCGGGAGCAGAGGTAGAGAGAGGGCAGGAGCCAGCGATTAAGGGGAGGGACAGGGCAGGAGCTGAAACAGTATTTTTCCTGTTCTTCCACCAGCAAACACGCACCGGCAAGAACTAGGCCTTTGATACTTCGTTCTCAGACCCCTGCCATAGAATGTTCACCATTTTGTTTTCATTTTCGTTTTTTCTTCTCGATTAAAATAAAATCTGGCAAGTCCAAGTAGTGGTTTTCATTCTTTTTTACTTGGCTTGTTATCCTGCACGGTGCTTGCCTTCCCTGTTTTAAATTTTCCAGATTTACATTCCATCAACGAACAACAGCCCAGTTAATACTTGGATATGGATGGACCCTTTGATTGTTCTTTTATGGACAGCACAATTATGTCCTTATATTTTCATGAATTTTTTGTACCTGTAATGATGGATGCACCCTATGCGTATAAATATGATATAAACCATTTCCTTCCTTCCCAATCATGTTGTGGCTTAAGGTTCTAAATCTGTAGCAGCAACTACTAGATTTAAAAAAAAAAAAAAAAAAAAAAATCAATCACAGGAAATGGTTATAAGAATTGAATGAAAAAAATCTACATTTTCAGAGTACTTAATACAAAATTAACAGTAAAGCTTCTAAAAGAACAGGACGACTTGTGGCACCTTAGAGACTAACAAATTTATTAGCGCATAAGCTTTCGTGGGCTACAGCCCACTTCATCGGATGCATAGAATGGAACATATAGTAAGAAGATATATATATACACACACACATACAGAGGAGGTGGAAGTTGCCATACAAACCATAAGAGGCTAATTAATTAAGGTGAGCTATTATTAGCAGGAGAAAAAGACTTTTGTAGTGATAATCAAGATGGCCCATTTAGACAGTTGACAAGAAGGTGCAAGGATACTGAACATAGGGAAATAGATTCAATAGGTGTAATGATAAAGCTTCTATAAACCAAAACAGCTGTTAAAGATCCAAAATCATATATAGAGATTTCAAGAACACAGGAAGTCAAATACCCCTCAGATGTCATCCAAGACATCTTATTCTTCAAAGACAAACATCTAGGACTGCAGAATTGGCCCTTAAAAATATAATGAAAGAGTTTGCATTTCCTGTGCTACAGAAGACATCTGTCTCTGCTTAAAACTTCAAGGAGTGAAACTGGACTATAGATCATGTGACTTACAGGTTTAATTGCCTGCAAACAATCATGACTGATGCAACCCTCAATAGGAAGTCAATTAAGTAAACTGCAAAGCATATAGCAATTGCTAAATATATACTAAATGAAGAAGATGCTCTAGAAAACACAAAACACCCCACCCCACTTCTTACATGTTACCTACATTTTTCCTGCAGCTATATTTAAACATCCTTTTTCTACACCAGCCTCTGAGATTTTCACAGCACTGAGGGCCTGATCCAGCTCCCATTGAAGTAGATGGGAATCTTCATCATAGAATCATCTTTCCACTGACTTCAGTGGGAGATGGGTCGGGCCATAATAAAGGAAAATAACCCTGGTTAGAAAAGATCAGTGTGACCTGCTCAGTTTCTGGCTTTAGTTGTTTGTGGTACAAAACATCAGGAGCAGAGCACAAAGAACTCTGCATTTGAGACTTATCAGGTAAAGGAAGGGCTGATTTTCCAATACATTCTTATTTTATGCTGTATCTGTCATCATTAAGTATATGCATACATTGTGACCTACTTATGATCTTGCAACAAAAAATAACTTTGCAATTACGAAAAAAATGTAATTGTTAGAAAAATTAAATTTGTCACTCTGTCTTGCTCTTCTCCATACTTCCCAACTTCTCAAGTTCCCTTTCTTCCACTCTGTTACATTGATAAAGCACTTGTTATGGCTACTAAAGCCTAACTACAATATTTTTCCCCCTGGAAAGGTATGTGTACATGAACACTCAATAACATGATTGTGTTAGGCAAGTCCAATCTGTAGATCCTTATTCTTATCTGCTCTAGAATAAGGGATCCAGCTTATTAATGCTTTTTCTTATAAAGGCTGCCTAGAAGAGGAAAGCTGTTGACAGATCAAAAGGAAAGGAACTTGTACTCCTTTGATATGTTTTTCTACTGTTTGGAGAAGGTCTCCAGGTAAGACACTGCACAGTTGCAGATGTGAGCAGCTTTTTTACTTCAGTGAAATTAAAAACCCATTTTTAAGCTTAACAGCAATTATGCACCAACAAATAAATTATTATAATAATTTATTTTCACTGTCTAGGCTGTTTCCTTTTTTGCACTTCACTTTGCTTGTGTAATGAAAACAGATCAGTCAGTACCATTTTTAGGTTCCCATGTATTAGCACAATCTTGCTCTCTTAACATTCCCAACCCTACCCGGAAATATTTTCACAAAAAACATATGCACAGAATCGTTTCCATTGCAATTACAAAACAACACCTCTGGTATTATTTTGTAAAATCGTACAAACATTTAAAACATGTAAATAACTACATTTGGGGCCTAAAATTAGTCAACTTCATCTCATTCAAATCTCCAAAATGCATGGCAACCTGACCGCTGACTAGTAATGTCTGTCACAGCCATCTAGGAAAGTGGTGCTTGATCTCACCTCCTCAAATCAGCAACACCGGAAATCTTGTATTCTAAGCCCAGCGTCAGGAGGTATTTTGTGCCACTTACTACCAACCTGTCTGCTTGTTGGGAACAGAATGGCCAGTTTCCATTCAATCCAGCCCTTCCTGGTCGGAAGCCTGGTAGCAGCACACGCACACGAGTGGAAATGGGCATGGTAAAGGAGGGTGGAAATGGGCATGATAAAGAAGGGTGGAAATGGAGGATACTGATACGGATGAGTACTCACACGAAAATAAGTACGTGAATTCTTACGATATTTTCAGTATTTTAAAAAGATATTCAAAGAAAAATATAAATAAATCCTCATCAGCCAATGGAAGCATATAGTCTATATTAAAGTCTGTCACCCTCCTTGTGCATGCAGCCAAAAATTAGATCTGGGATTCAAAAAAAAAAAAAAAAAGAATCTTGTAGGATTTGTTTTGTTTGGGGGAAAGGTTTAAAACATTTAATACGTTTAATTTATGTTCACCTTATCACATTCTCTGGAATTTTCCCTACAATGAATTGTAATTTCAGGGTTTTATTGTGAGGGTGGGGCTAGTGGATGATACAGAAAAGAAACAAAGTAACATACAGAACAAAAAGTCTCATTGGTTTGAACAAACTAAACTGAAACTAGATCAGCCAATTTACATTGTGTCTGAAGTAAAACACAAACCAAAACACCTGAAATGTCTCAAATCCAGAATAGAAAATGAATGCTTGTCTGATATAAATCCTATATCTGCCAATAGTGGATCTCTATTATTAATTGCACATGAGAATAAAATAATCCTCTCTTCCATCCTCTGCCTATTTAATCTACAGATAATGTGTCATTCTTCAACAATATATCTGAAGACAAACAGGAAGCAATTCCACTACCTCACAGATTGCATTTCCCCATGCATGGTCTTTACAGGCTTCTTTTTCACCATGAAACCACCACAAATTCAGGCACAAGAGAAACAGGAGAAAAAGATCTCTTTGATCAGATGTGGCTCAAATATAATTTTACACCAACTCATTAAATTAGTTTTTCCTCATCCTCTCCCTTTCTTCTTTACTATATCATAGAATCATAGAATATTAGGGTTGGAAGGGACCTCAGGAGGTCATCTAATCCAACCTCCTGCTCAAAGCAGAACACATCCCCGACTAAATCATCCCAGCCAGGGCTTTGTCAAGCCTGACCTTAAAAACTTCTAGGGAAGGAGATTCCACCACCTCCCTAGGTAATGCATTCCAGCACCACCCTCATAGTGAAAAAGTTTTTCCTAATATCCAACCTAAATCTCCCCCACTGCAACTTGAGACCATCACTCCTTGTTCTGCCATCTGCTACCACTGAACAGTCTAGAGCCATCCCCTTTAGAACCCCCTTTCAGCTAGTTGAAAGCAACTATCAAATCCCCCCTCATTCTTCTCTTCTGCAGACTAAACAATCCCAGTTCCCTCAGCCTCTCCTCATAAGTCATGTGTTCCAGTCCCCTAATCATTTTTGTTGCCCTCTGAGGGACTCTTTCCAACTTTTCCACATCCTTCTTGTAGTGTGGGGCCCAAAACAGGACACAGTACTCCAGATGAGGCCTCACCAATGTCGAATAGAGGGGAACGATCACGTCCCTCGATCTCCTTGCTATGCCCCTACTTATACAGCCCAAAATGCCATTGGCCTTCTTGGCAACAAGGGCACACTCGACTCATATCCAACTTCTCGTCCACCGTCACCCCTAGGTCCTTTTCTGCAGAACTGCTGCCGAGCCATTCGGTCCCTAGTCTGTAGCGGTGCATTGGATTCTTCCGTCCTAAGTGCAGGACTCTGCACTTGTCCTTGTTGAACCTCATCAGATTTCTTTTGGCCCAATCCTCCAATTTATCTAGGTCCCTCTGTATCCTATCCCTACCCTCCAGCGTATCTACCACTCCTCCCAGTTTAGTGTCATCTGCAAACTTGCTGAGAGTGCAATCCACACCATCCTCCAGATCATTTATGAAGATATTGAACTAAACCAGCCCCAGGACTGACCCCTGGGGCACCCCACTTGATATCGGCTGCCAACTAGACATGGAGCCATTGATCACTACCCGTTGAGCCCGACAATCTAGCCAGCTTTCTATCCACCTTATAGTCCATTCATCCAGCCCATACTTCTTTAACTTGCTGACAAGAATACTGTGGGAGACCATGTCAAAAGCTTTGCTAAAGTCAAGGAACAACACGTCCACTGCTTTCCCCTCATCCACAGAACCAGTAATCTCGTCATAGAAGGCAATTAGATTAGTCAGGCATGACTTGCCCTTGGTGAATCCATGCTGACTGTTCCTGATCACTTTCCTCTCCTTTAAGTGCTTCAGAATTGATTCCTTGAGGATCTGCTCCATGATTTTTCCAGGGACTGAGGTGAGGCTGACTGGCCTGTAGTTCCCAGGATCCTCCTTCTTCCCTTTTTTAAAGATGGGCACTACATTAGCCTTTTTCCAGTCCTCCGGGACCTCCTCCAATCACCATGAGTTTTCAAAGATAATGACCAATGGCTCTGCAATCACATCCGCCAACTCCTTTAGCACTCTCGGATGCAGCGCATCCGGCCCCATGGACTTGTGCTCGTCCAGCTTTTCTAAATAGTCCCAAACCACTTCTTTCTCCACAGAGGGCTGGCCACTTCCTCCCCATTCTGTGCTGCCCAGTGCAGTAGTCTGGGAGCTGACCTTGTTCGTGAAGACAGAGCAAAAAAAGCATTGAGTAAGTTAGCTTTTTCCACATCCTCTGTCACTAGGTTGCCTCCCTCATTCAGTAAGGGGCCCACACTTTCCTTGACTTTCTTCTTGTTGCTAACATACCTGAAGAAACCCTTCTTGTTACTCTTAACATCTCTTCCTAGCTGCAACTCCAGATGTGATTTGGCCTTCCTGATTTCACTCCTGCAAGCCTGAGCAATATTTTTATACTCATCCCTGGTCATTTGTCCAATCTTCCACTTCTTGTAAGCTTCTTTTTTGTATTTAAGAGCAGCAAGGATTTCATTGTTAAGCCAAGCTGGTCGCCTGCCATATTTACTATTCTTTCTACACATCGGGATGGTTTGTCCCTGTAACCTCAATAAGGATTCTTTAAAATACAGCCAGCTCTCCTGGACTCCTTTCCCCCTCATGTTATTCTCCCAGGGGATCTTGCCCATCAGTTCCCTGAGGAAGTCGAAGTCTGCTTTTCTGAAGTCCAGGGTCTGTATTCTGCTGCTTACCTTTCTTCCTTGTGTTAGGATCCTGAACTCGACCATTTCATGGTCACTGCCTCCCAGGTTCCCATCCGCTTTTGCTTCCCCTACTAATTCTTTCTGGTTTGTGAGCAGCAGGTCAAGAAGAGTTCTGCCCCTAGTTGGCTCCTCCAGCACTTGCAGCAGGAAATTGTCCCCTATGCTTTCCAAAAACTTCCTGGATTGCCTGTGCACCGCTGTATTGCTCTCCCAGCAGATATCAGGGTGATTGAAGTCTCCCATGAGAACCAGGGTCTGCGATCAAGTAACTACTGTGAGTTGCCAGAAGAAAGCCTCGTCCACCTTATCCCCCTGGTCTGGTGGTCTATAGTAGACTCCCACCACAACATCACCCTTGTTGCTCACACTTCTAAACTTAATCCAGAGACTCTCAGGTTTTTCTGCAGTTTCATACTTGAGCTCTGAGCAGTCATACTGCTCTCTTACATACAGTACAACTCCCCTTACATACAGTGCAACTGGGAGGCCCTTCCTGAACAGCTTATATCCATCCATGACAGTATTCCAGTCATGTGAGTTATCCCACCAAGTCTGTTATTCCAATCACATCATAATTCCTTGACTGTGCCAGGACTTCCAGTTCTCCCTGCTTGTTTCCCAGGCTTCGTGCATTTGTATATAGGCACTTGAGGTAACCTGCTGATCGCCCCTCTTTCTCAGTATGAGGCAGGAGCCCTCCTCTCACGCGCTCCTGCTCGTGCCTCCTCCCGGTATCCCACTTACCTCAGGTCTTTGGTCTCCTTCCCCCGGTTAACCTAGTTTAAAGCCCTCCTCAGTAGGTTAGCCAGCCTGCTTGCGAAGATGATCTTCCCTCTCTTCGTTAGGTGGAGCCCGTCTCTGCCTAGCACTCCTTCTTGGAGCACCATCCCATGGTCAAAGAATCCAAAGACTTCTCTCCGATATCTTAAAGATTGTTTTGCTTTCACCCTTAAATTCTTTACTAAATTTGAAATGAAAACAACCCGAACAGTGTACATGTAAAAATAGGTTTAGGAAAAGTTCTGAAAATATCTATGAAAAGTATTGTTTAAATTACAAATGAAACCTCTTTCAAGGCATAAATTAAACCCTGCTGTAGTATTTTCTTCTCAAACTGAAAATAACCATCCTCCCATTTTCAGCTCACCACTCATCACTTTATATTTCTGAAATAAGAAATACCATTTGAATCATGACTATGTTATTAAAGTTTTTTTTTTTAAAACTATAAACTTAGAGCAGCAAAAACAAACAGTTGGCCCACAAGAATTTGCTAAAGTTTATTTTTATAGGGAAAAAAAGGAACTTCCTACCCTAAGGTATTCTTTTTAAAGTATTTCTGTTGACTAAGATTTGATACTGTCTTTTATTACTACAGAGGCAAGGTACAGGCCATTTAATAATAGCATCTTAGATTAGTGGAGATGCCTTTTTTATTAAAAGGTGCATTAATCAAATCATCATATCAATAACAGATGTCATTTCAGGCCATGTTGCAAATTTTTGAATAAACTGTTTTCTCCAGTGACATGTGTAATGTGCACTTCAACTCTTCAGGCTTGACTACACAAACAGTTTACAGCAAAATGGGATGTGAATCTGCCATGCACGGAAGCCTGGTCTATACCTAAAACTTAGGTTGACCTATCTACGCCACTAAAATTCACACCCGGGAGATGTAGTTAAAATAACCTAAGCCCTGGCAGAGACACTAGTTAGTCAACAGAAGAATCCTTCTGTCAACCTAAAAAGAAAAGGAGGACTTGTGGCACCTTAGAGACTAACAAATTTATTTGAGCATAAGCTTTCGTGAGCTACAGCTCACTTCATCGGATGCATTCAGTGGAAAAATACAGTGGGGAGATTTATATACACAGAGAACATGAAACAATGGGTGTTACCATACACACTGTAACGAAAGTGATCACTTAAGGTGAGCTATTACCAGCAGGAGCACCGTAGCTGTCCCGCTGTAGCATCTGTAATGTAGACATACCTTAAGTGTCCATGTGAACTCTGCTACTCACTAAAAGTTCCCAACTGCCCTTTAATTTACTCTGATTTCAAAGAGGGATAGAAGAAAGTGCACAAGGGAACCTTCAGTGAGTGACTGCAGGGTCCACACAGACAGTTAGTGTGCAGCAGGCTAATGCCGGGTAAATTTACACCCCAGCTTGCAAACAAACTAATTTACACCCCAGCTGTGCAGACAAACCATTAACAGGTTAGAAAGTTTTTACATCTCACAATCATAGGACTAGTCTACACAGGGATACTTAAAGTTAATCCAAATTAACTGAAGATGTGAATTTAAAGTGGATTAGTAAAACTGCATTAAACCCATGTGTAGACATTCTCATTCAGAATATAAATGGCCTTAATCCAGTTTATCTCAATTCACTTACAAAGACTTCATTCCTCAGAGCTGTCAATCTAACACTTTTCAACTAAATTCCCACACAAAGATTCATAAGAATAGCCATACTGGCTCAAACCAATGGTCCATCCAGCCCAGTATCCTGTTTTCTGACAGTGGCCAGGTGCCAGATGCTTCAGAGAGAATGAACAGAGCAGGGCAATTAGCAAGTGATCCATTCCCTATTGTCCAATCCCAGCTTCTGGCAGTCAGGTTTAGGAAGACCCAGAGCACAGGGTTGCATCCCCGATCACCTTGGCTAATACCCATTGATGGACCTATCCTCCTGGAACTTTATCTAGTTCTTATTAGAACCCAGTTATACTTTTGACCCTCACAATATCCCCTGGCAATGAGTTCCACAGGTTGACTGTGTATTGTGTGAAGAAATACTTCCTTTTGTTTGTTTTAAACCTGCTGCCTATTAATTTCATTGGGTGACTCCTAGTTCTTGTGCTATGTGAAGAGGTAAACACCACTTATTCACTTTCTCCAAACCATTCATGATTTTATAGACCTCTATCATATCCCACCTTAGTCGTCTCTTTTCTAAGATGAACAGTCCCAGTCTTTTTAATCTCTCCTCATCTGGAAGCTGTTCCATACCCTTACTCATATTTCTGTTGCTGTTCTCTATAGTTTTTCTGAAATGGGGTGACCAGAACTGCTCACAGGTTGTAACGCTGCCTGCAGTGATCCAAAAGCATGAGTCCCAACCTCAGGGCAGACTGTTAGGAATCAGAGCCACAAACACCAATTGGTTGGGAATTCTATACTTAAATTTCACCAACCAGTTATTCCCCAGGTACTATAACAGCTAAACATGGAGTCTCCATGATAGTCTCCTTGGGTACTCGGATATATCTCACCACCCACAGAAGCAAATCTTTGTGACAAATGGTCCCGTACACCAGAGGCTCTCAACCTGTCTAGACTACTGTACCTCTTTCAGGAGTCTGACTTGTTTTGCATACCCCCAACTTTCACCTCAGTTAAAACCAACTTGCTTAAAAAAATCAGACTTAAAAATACAAAAGTGTCACAGCACACTATTCCTGAAAAATTGCTTATTTTCTCATTTTTACCATATAATTATACATCAACTGGAATATAAATATTGTACTTACATTTCAGTGTATAATATATAGAGCAGTACAAACAAGTCATTGCCTGTATGAAATTTTAGTTTGTACTGACTTTGCTAGTGCTTGCTATGTAGGCTGTTGTAAAACTAGGCAAATTTCTAGATGAGTTGATGTACCCCTTGGAAGACCTCTACATACCCCCAGGGCTATGTCTACCCCTGGTTGCGAACCACTGCCTTATACCAAGAATCACAGCAATATCTAGATTACCCCCAGTCCCAAAGGACCAGTCACTTATACCACGTCATTTGCACCTTAAGTCTCACACCAGAGACAATGCTTGTTATTAATCCTTTAATAAACGACAAAAATTATAAAATAGGAAAAGGAAATTAGAGAGTTATTTACAAAGTTAAAACAGGTAAACATCAGTACACAAATGAGTTACAATCTTAAGTTTCAAAAGGCAATAGAAGCTTCTTTAATCAGAAAGCTCTATATGTCCTCTAGGGCTGACTCAGGTGAAGCAGCTGGGGATCTCTTGTTTATGCCTGGAACAACCTTGCCCCCAAAATCCATGCAGCATAAAGGTAATTAGTTTCTTTTGTTTGGGGTTTTTATCCCCCTACTGCTCTGAGCTGCATACCCAGCTGATGGGAGGAATCCACCTGCATCACTCCTCTTCATAGGGAGGAGAGCTAAAACAATAATCTTTTGTCCTCTCCAATGTCCCAGAATAGTCCATCTGGTGTCGATGGACCTTTCATGTTGGAACACCTTCTGTTGCAGATCAGCACTTCAAACTCATTAATGTCTCTCTCTCCTGTCTGATTTACATAGTTACAGAGGCTCACAATACAACTGCTCAAATTTAATGCCAGATACTCAAGTTCACCCATCTTAGTGTTTAAGAAAACCCTGCAATTGGCATTTCTGAACACATTGAGGTTCTCTTGCTAGAGACCGCATTTGCAAGTAAGATACTGCAAGAACCTTGAAATCTGGTTTCTATCCAGAATTAGCAGTAGCCTAACAAAAACTACAATCTCATGACTCAACAAATTCTTTCCCAATTTTCAAAATGAAATGCTCACACCCAATATAATGTATTGTGTTGGTCTCTTTATATAAAACCAAGATGGTAAAACTGGAAAGAGCAGAGAATTGCAAACTCTGATTTATTTGCTGTTTTCACTCCAGATTAAGAATATAATGTGTCTGTCACCAAGACTCACTATAGTAATGCTGATATAACTAGATCCCTACAAGACTGGATTAAGATAATGTGGGTTTCAAGGCACAGGCTGCCGCATTTGGATGTTGTTGATGGCCTCCTTTCCCTCACCCCCCACCCCCAAGCAGAGGGTCTCAGAGTTAACACCTTCCTGAGATGAATGGAGCATTTACAACCTTTCAGAGCTATCATTTCAGACTGTTCCCAGATTCAGGCAGATGTCACTGCATTGGTTATGTTCAGCTCATGTTTTCAAACTTTTCTTCTCAACCATAAGGGCTAGAAACTTTCATTAAAAAAAACAAAACAAAACAAAAACAAGCTAGGATTTTGGATCTAAACAAATGATTCCTGGAATCAGGACCCTAAATACAGGCCTGTAGTGCCTACACTTTAACTCTGCCCTGGTTCCACAAGGGTTAAATCATGAGTAATTTAAAGAGAGAGAGACACCTGTCAGCCTTTCCTAATACCAGGTTTTAGGCTGCAGTTTTCAGCACTGAACCCACAGTCAGAGATCCTAGTTCCAAGGAAATGGAAGTGTAACCCAGTTTAGGAAGTTAGATGAGAAGCCTGTTCAGAACACACAACAGAACCTCATTTCACCAAGACAAGGCTTCTCAAATTATAAGAAAGCCACTATGGTTTCCCGCTCTCCCTCCTTACAGTCAATGGATTGAATATCCTTCTGTGTCTAGAAAAAAGTATCTACTACACACAATTCTAGACTACTGCTGCTAATGATTCATATAAGGACCATTACCAATCTGGGATCTCTGCCATCATTTGACAGTCAGCACTGATTGAAGAGATTCAGCAATACCAAAAACATAATTCAGCATCTCTCACACTGTTTTGAAAACTGTGATTGCAGTTTCACACATACTAAGTCTAGTAGGTAACCATCTGCAAAATCTCATACTAATGCATTCAAAGATATCCAGCTAGGCCAGGGGTCTCAAACTCAAATGACCACGACGGCCACATGAGGACTAGTGCATTGGCCCGAGGGCCGCATCAGTGAAACCCCCACCCTTGCTGCCCCCGGCTCCTCCCCCACTCCACCCCTTCCATGAGGCCCTGCTCCGCCTCTTCCCACCCCTTCCCTGCCCCAATTCCAACCCCCTCCCCAAAGTCCCCACCCCCTCCCTGCCCCCAGGGGGAGCAGGAGGTGTGCAGGGCAGGCAGTTGGGGTGTGGGGTGCAAGAGGGGTGAAGGGTGCAGCAGGGGATCGGGGTGCAGGGTGTGGCAGGGGGCTCCGGGCAGGGAGTGCAGGAGGTATGCAGGGTGCAGCAGGGGGCTCAGGGCAGGGAGTTGGGGTGCAGGAGGTATGCAGGGTGCAGCAGGGGGCTCAGGGCAGGGAGTTGGGGTGCAGGAGAGTTGAGGGGTGCAGCAGGAGTTCGGGGTGCAGAGTGTGGCAGGGGGCTCCAAGCAGGGAGTTGTGGGAGCTCAAATAAAATAAATAAATGGTACACTGTAATACCATTACACAGAAGCCTTTATAAAAAGAGATTAAAACCCCAACTTTAAAAAAAAAACTACACTTTATTTTTTATTATCAAGGTCCAAAAGAAAGACATCTCAAAGTGCTGTACATACTTACAACTCTGAGTGGTATAAAATGTATTGCTATTTCTCCAAATTAAAATAAGATTAAAAGACAGGATGACTTCTAAAAAGTCAGCCAGTTGATTACGATATGACATTTCAGATTCTGATCGATTATTTAAATTTGGTGTCAAATTCCAGGAACTCTGTATTTTCCTATTTCCTCCTGTATTTTGCCCTGTGCACAAAGTGAGAAAGCTACCCACAGGGTGAGCAAATCTCCACTACTGCATAGTACTTTTCCAGCAGAATGAGCAAGAATGGAAGTAGAAAAGGCAGTAGCTCATAGTCCTAATCATTTTACAATATTGCCATCTTGGCTTAAAAGCCAAGGTCAGCATGGTAAAGGAGCAGACAGCAGCAGACTTTCCTTGATTCACTTTTTATCTTAAGAGTTCCAACTGAATTTCCATTTCTAGCTAAAAGTAAAACACAGGTAAAAATCTAGTGGCCTGGATATGGAAATTCAGTTAGTCTAGGAGGCAAAGCAAATTCTCTTAGCTTTTACTACCAGGAGATTGCAGATGTGAACAAGTAGAGCAAAGATGCTTAACTTTCTATCAAATCTGAAAAAAAAAATAAAACTTCTAATATCTGTTTTCTTCTGTGTTTCAAGGCTCCATTATTTTTATATTGCTAGTCCACCAATCCAGACTGACAGGGCACTGTCATCTTCACTCCGAGGCCATGTCTACACAAGATTTCTGAGGGAATAGCAATGTTCATTAGGGGCATGATTTTTTTTTTAAACAATATTTCTTAACTGCTAAAAGCCCCCATTGTAGATGCAGTTATACTAGAAAAAAGTGTTTTTGCCAGTATAGTTTATTTTATTTGGAGAACCAGTCAGTATATGCTGTGTCTACACGAAGAGGATTTGCCAGCACAGCTATCCTAGTAAACCTTTTCTAGTGTAGGCTAGGCCTAACTACTAGTCAGCAGTGACAAATGGCAGCTACACATTTCTGGTGCCTTCCAGCATGTTCTGTCCCCCTCTCTCCTTCCAAATTCTTTCTAAGAAGAATTTTCTCCACTACATCCTCTGTCTCCAGGAGTAAGGGTCACACAACACTGCTTCTTCCACTGCTGCTCAAATCCCACTTCTTCCCCATCTTCTCTACACATGATCCTCTTTTCCACTGTCCACCTCCCCCGTCAACTCAAAAGATACCCCTACCCCTTCTTACAACCATGTGCCTTCTTCAGGTCCCCACCTAAAACCCTCACTTTTCCTTCCAACCACACTCCCCCATCCATATACCCTACTCCTCTCCACACTCCACTTTTAAACACGGATATGTTGACGTGTATAAATAGAACACAGATAAATATTGATACGTACCAACATTTAAAAGCTGAACATTGCAGGAGAATAAGGGGCTTTGTGGGTGTCTGGGTTGGTGGGTGGGAGAAGCTCAGTGAGCAGGAAGGAGACTGAACAGGAGTGAGCAGGGCGTTTTGTGTAGAGGAAGCTATGGAAGGGATAGAAAAGAGGACTTTGACGTGGACCTGGGAAACAGTGTGTCTGAGGGGGGAAACGGGAGCAACAAAGGAAGGAAAATACATATTCACCTGGACAGATACCAACACTGATGACTTTCAGCACTGATTAACACTTCCTTAACACTTGGTATATCTCCCCCCCCGAATAGAAGTCTCCATTAAATACTGTTGAGGTTGACCAAATTAATGTTCCACAATCATTAAAAACCATCACCACCACAAACAGGAAATATGTAGCTACATCCTTCTCGGCAACCTACAACCATTATTTCATCTTCTTCGCATTACCTTCCCCATATCTCTTGCCTCCACCTCCATGCAAAATATGCAGTCCCTTAACGCCAATCACAAGTATCAAGACTGAAAGATATAATTGTATTTTTCCTCATTACACCATAGATATCGGTATTACAACCAATAACTTCTCTGACAGGGTCGGGCCAGATGGCTACAGGAGAGTAATTTTTTTTTTTGAAGCAAAAGATGTTTTTATTTGCATAACACACTTACAAAGTAAAAACAGCAGCATACGCAAGGTGTAACACAGTAACCAATCACAATTGTTTTCTCATTAGCTTCAGGGGAGGGAAGTGTTCAAGCTTGCCCGGGCCCAGAGCAGGGGGCTTCCTCGACTCTTGTGGTCTTCCACCCTTCCGAGTTACCTGGCGCCACGCCCGAGTGTCACCAACAATTCCCTCCTCTGAAAGCACCCAACCAAAGGGGCAGGCTGTGGGGTGGACAATCCAGGGGGGGAGGGACACGTGCACCCATGTGTGAAAGGATCCCTCTAAAGTGGTAGTGTCCGCAGCAGCAATGGCTGGGGCTGGGGTCCCTTACTCTCTTCCCCCAATCAAAGGGTCAAACAAAGGGACCCGGACGGGGACACCGAGCAGAGAACCTCGGACAGCACCCACCGCTCCTCAAAAGCGTCAAGGGAGTCGGTGGACGCCGCCCAGAGGAACTCCGCCCGGATACGTGAACGGACCGAGAATCGGAAAACAGCCCCACAGTCACAGGAAACTCCATCGGCCAACCTCCTCTCTCTGGTTTTATAGATGGCCGTTTTAGCCAGGGCCAGGAGGAGGTTAACTAGGAGATCCCGCGACTTTGTGACGCCACGGATGGGGAGTGCATAAATAAAAAGGTGAGGGGAAAAATGTAACCAAAAACATAATAGGAGATTTGTGAGGAGCTGGAACAGGGGCTGCAGCCTGGCGCACTCCAAATATACGTGCGCCAGGGTTTCCCTCACACCGCAAAAGGGACAAGTATCTGGGATGGGGTTGAACCACGCCAAGTACGTGCCCGTGCTCACAGCTCCGTGAAGGAGCTGCCAACTGATGTCCCCAACGGGCCTCGGAACCAAGGTGGAATATAGGCTGGCCCACCGGGGCTGCTCACCCTCCAAAGGTGGCAGAAGGTCTCACCACTTTATGTCGGGGCGGGACACTAGGGTGAGGGCGTGGAGGGTGTAGAGCATGAGCGTGTATAGATGTTTCCTCGGTGCGGTTTGGAAGCATACCAGCTGCAGTTCATGCAGCCAGCTAGCCGTAAAAGAGTGAAGGGGTCAATTGGGTCTATGGGGTAGGGGTCCAATTAAAAGGTCTGGCGGGCGTGGGGTAGAGGGTGGGCGGGGCATGCCCTCGAGCAGGACTCGATCAAGGTAAGCTCTAGCAGCGGGCGGCAAAGCGGCCTTCACCTCCTGAAGTATGCGCCGGGGGGTACGAGGTCTGGAGAGCCCCATGCGCCGAGCAAGCGTCAGGGGATCCAGCCAGTCTCCCCGGTCGTAGTCCAGGAGGTCTCCAACTCTTGTGACTTCTGCCAGGATCAAGCTCTGGTGCACCAAGCGGGACTCCGCCACCTGCACATGGAGCTGGGGGTTGTGTAGCAGGGGCTCCGCAAGGAGATCTGCCCCCTCGGTGGCCGCCATGGACCTGGTCCTTAAAAACCGTTTCCAAGTCCAGAGGAGGTCCTGGTAGAAGACCGGCAGCCCAGAGAGGTCTCACGGAAGACCTCCCGGACAGATATAAAAGAGCTGCCGGTCATATCGGAGCCCTCGGATGCGGCGCAGGATGGCATGCGCCAGTATGCTCCACGCCGAACTGCCTGCACTATAAAGGAGCCTCTGTAGGGCCTGGAGGCGGAAGACGCAGACCTGAGTGTGCAGACACTTCATCTACCCCTGAAGGAAGGAGGACAGGGCCTGAAGAACCCTACAGGGGCCCAGTGCATTCCTGACCAAAAGAACCCCAGAATCGATGTCCGGAGGTTGGTCAGGAAACCCGGGGCTGGGACCAGGGTGTTGAGCTGATACCAGGGCTTGGACAGGACTAATTGATGAAGCACCAGCGCTCTCCCACGAAGGGAGAGACATCAGAGTAGTCCCGTCCATTTCCGGAGCCGCTCTATCACCCCGCCCTCTAAATTTTCCCAGTTCTCCAGTGGAGAGGGATGCGTGGCAGAAAGGTAAACGCCGAGGTAGAGCAGCGGACCCGCGCTCTACCGGATGGTTTGAAGCCAGTCTCCTACCACCAAGCCAGAGCTCTTGACCCAGTTGACCTGGGCAGAGGAGGCTGCCGAATAGATGGCCTGGCAAGCCTCCACCCACGCCAAGTCGCCCGAGTCCTGGACCACGAAGAGCACGTCATCAGCGTATGCTGACAGGACCAGCCGCAGCTCCGGCTCCCGCAGCACCAACCCTGTCAACCTCCTGCGGAGGAGACAGAGGAAGGGCTCGATCGCCAGAGCGTACAGCTGGCCCGAGAGGGGGTACCACTGCCGTACTCCTCGCCCAAAGCTGACCGGTTCAGTCAGGGTCCAGTTGAGCTTAACCAGACACTCTGCGGAGGCGTACAGCATCCGGAGAAAACCCACAAACTGGGGTCCGAAGCCAAACGCTCGCAGAGTGTTCAGGAGGTACCCATGGTCCACCCTATTGAACACCTTCTCCTGATCTAGGGACAGGAGGGCGAACGACAGACTATTTCCACGCCAGAGTTCCAAAAGGTCCCGAACCAGAAATAGGTTATCAAAGATACTGCGGTCCGGGACAGTGTAGGTCTGGTCTGGGTGGATTACGTCCGCCAGCACAGACCCTAGCCGCAGCGAGATTGCTTTCGCTACGATTTTGTAGTCCATGCTGAGGAACGAGACGGGACGCCAATTTCATAAATCGCAGAGGTCCCCCTTCTTTGGCAGTAGGGCGAGCACAGCTCGCCTGCACGAAAGAGGGAGGACCCCACTCTGCAGAGACTCAGCCCATACGGTGACTAGGTCTGGGCCAACGACGTCCCAAAACACGCGGTAGAACTCCACAGTCAGCCCGTCCATGCCTGGAGACTTATTAGTGGGCATATGACGGAGGGCTTCCGAGAACTCGGCTAGAGTGAGAGGCAACTCTAGCTGGTCTCGGTCGCTCGCGCTGACCATAGGGAGCTCCTCCCAGAGCACTCTGCAAGCTCCAGGGTTAGTCGGATCCGGGGAGAAAAGACTTGTGCAGGAGGGCCCGAGCCTTCTACGCATCTCCACCGGTTCCGTGAGGGGGGTGCCGTCTTCTGCCAGGAGGCAGGTGACGTTTTTCTTGGCTCTCCTCATTTTCGCTAGGGCATAGAAGAAGCGGGAGCCGCGATCCATCTCCCGAAGGAGGCGGATGCGGGATCGAACAAAGGCGCCCCGGGCCCGATGGTCCTTGAGGGCCCGGAGCTCCTCCCACTTTTCCCGGCACGCTCCGCAGAGGAGCGGGTCCTCGGGGCTGGCGGCCAGATGCCTCTCCAGCTCTAAGACCTCCCGTTCCAACTGCCCTATTGCCGCATTTCTCCGTCGGCCGGCGCCCCGGGTGTAGTCGCGGCAGAAAAGCCTGGCAGTCCAACCGGGAGTGGCTCAACCGATGGGCTTCCACCCAGACAAAGGTGAATGTGGAAGTGTCATCCGGGTGGTGGTCACGCCAGGTGTCCACCAGGGAGTGATGTTCAACTATCTGCCGGAGGATATCCGCGGCGGCTGGGCACTGCTCGGTCCCCAAGCGGTCTCGCTCCTCGAGGGTGGTATTAAAATCCACCCCCAGGACCAGGCACTTGTGAGAATCTAAAGTGCCAAGGAAGGCGGATGCCTGCTGATAGAATTGCAGCCGCTCCAGGCCCAATGTCGGGGCATAGACGTTAACGAGGTTAACCACGAGCCCCTCTATACGGACCCGGAGTTGCAGCAGGCGACCCTGCACGGCCTTGGTGACCCCTAGCACCTCGGGCCATAGGTCGGTGGAGAACAGGGTCGCCACTCCAGCCTGCCGAATCGTGGAATGGCTAAAGTAGACCCTGTCCCTCCACTCCAGCCACCAACTATCTTCGGCGGTCGAATCCGTATGGGTCTCCTGCAGGAAACTCACAGAGTATCCTCCCTCCCAAAGGAAGGAGAGCACCTGGGACCTGTGGAGAGCCATCCTACAACCCCGAGTGTTCAACGTTGCAATGGTGAGAGGTGTCATGGGGAGGGCCGGGGGGTGGGGGGATCCTCACTGGCAGGGACGCTCGCATCCCCCAGCAGGCCGCGCAACAGTCCCTGACCCATCCCGTAGGTGAGTAATTGGTCACGGAAGACGCGGACCCGCCAGTAGGCCGCGGCATCCTGCTTTCCGGTCCCTTTACCTTCCCCCATGAGGGCCCTTGTGACCCAGAGGATTTGAAAACAATCCCCCTGTCGCTGGAGAGCAAGCTGTATCTTGTTGCGGGAGCCACGGACATCCTCTAAAAACTTCCGCAGCTCTCCTCGCAGCTCATGGGGGGGGTGGGGTTACAGTTTCCCGGTTGTTCCCTGGCAGGGCCCTTGGTGCAGCCCCGTGGCCCACTAAAACGGGCAAGCAGAGTGCGGACCCCCGACGGGGTGCCTGATGGGCTGGAGCTTCTAGGCCCGCCTCAAACCCTGGGGCGACAGGGGGCGGTGGAGGGAAAATAGCAGCCCCTAATGGGTCGGGGCAGGAGAACACAAAGGCTGCTCACTGGGGGTCATCGGTTGCAAAAGGGAAGGAGACAGCCCCGGGGCGGCGATAACATCACAGGAGGTAGACTGGATAGGGGTAGGGGCAGGGGCGAGGTTCTGGGTTTCGGGAGGCAAGCAGCTGGATGGTGGCGCCTCCCGATCAGGCTCGAGGGTTAAGGGGGTAGGGAGGGAGCTTTCAGTGATACCGGGCGCGGGCTCTATGGTGGATTTAGCAGCTACAGCATCAGGAGGTGGATTATCTTCTGTTGGGCCCCCGCCTGGGAAGGAAATCGATTGCTCCGCAGCAACAGGGGGTGCCCCTGGCGGCTCATGTCCTGGCCGCGTGCCGCTGGCTGTCACCTTAGCAGGCTCGGTGGTCGTCAGCGGGGTGCCATCAGTGGCCAGGTCGATGGAGGAGTCCAGGGGCTCCTCAGAGGCGGGAGCAGAAACAGCAGTTGGGGGAGGGAGCATGGGGAAAAGAGGGGTGGAGTGAGGTCACCCAAATCAAGGTTTGCTGGCAAAAGGTTGTCCTCCCCCTGAGTGACCGGGGTCAGATCTAGGGCCTCGATCTCCTCGAACATGGAGGAGAGGACACTTTCCATCGCCCCAGGGTTCTCCCCGCTGGCACCCGCCACGACAGTTGCCTCGGGGTTCATGGGGGCTTCGAGTAGTGTCAGGATAGAAGGGGCTTCCTCAAGGGTCTCAGTGGGGAGGGGAGACACTACCTTCCGGTGCTACCACGTCGTTCCTGGCCGACACCAGTGGATGGGATGCACTCGTGGGCAAAACGGAAGGTTCGGCATCGGTGCCCCCCTTCCTGGTCTTCCAGGGGGCCTCCGCCTCGGGTAGATGAGGCGGAGCTTGAGCCTTCCGCTTGCCTCGCTTCCCCTGGACTAGGGCCCAGCCCTCCATGGCATCACCTGGGGGCTGGTCAGCAGGGGTCATCTCAGGGGGTAAAGACGATGGCTCAGGGGCTTGGGGGGGGACGACGGTGGGGCGGCATAAGGGAGGGAGGATTCTCCCTGGGGCAGGCTGTCTCCCATGCCTGGTGGTATCTCTGCCACACCCTCCTCCATAGGCCCTGCCAGATTGTCAGCAGCGAGGGCGGGGCTCTCCCTCTTGTCTGGGCATTGTAGCGGAGGTGCCCCTTGGGCCTGAGCGAGAGAAGTAGTGGTCCGAAGAGGAGGGGGGGCGGGTTCAGGTATTGGGCGGCCAGGGGCGTCGGCAATGATGGGGCCGATGTCCTGCCGGGTCTCGGGACCCCTCCACGGTGATTTGTAGATTCCCCGGGAGGTGTTCCTCCAGTAGACGGCTGTTTCCCTTCCTTGTCCGGGCTTTCTTTTTCTCAGCTCCAACATTCCAGGGATGCCGGAGCAGATGATAAGAAATTCTCTCAGCCGGAGACGGGTCCACAAACAAACAGCAAGCGGCTGGGTCTGGGTCCTTCCACTCCCCACCTCCGGGGAGCGGGTCAGCAGGCCCCCCCCTCTCTTGGGCGGGGGTTTCAGCTGGAGCGGCAGCAGCATCTGAGGGCAGGCAGGAATGGGGTGGGGGGGGCTAATAGCCGGCCAGCAGCCGGCCAGCACTCTAGCAACAGCAGAGAAAGAAAAAAAAACGAACAAAAGACAAAAAAGGGGGAGGGCGTCTGGCCCGGTCGGGGGGAAGCCAAAGCAGGGGCAAAAAGCAAGAAAAGCCCAGGCCAGAGGGCAGCAGTAGGAGAGCAGGCTAAGTAGGTCCCTTTTCCCTGGGTAAGGTAACAGGGAAGAACAATCAGGAACTTTCTGGAAACAATTAAGGCAGACAGGCTGATTAGAACACCTGCAGTCAATCAAGAAGCTGCTAGAATCAATTAAGGCAGGCTAATCAGGGCACCTGGGGTTAAAAAAGGAGCTCACTTCAATTTGTGGTGCATGCGAGGAGCTGGGAGCAAGAAGCTGAAAGTGAGAAGGTATACTACTGGAAAACTGAGAAGCATCATCAGACATCAGGAGGAAGGTCCTGTGGTGAGAATAAAGAAGGTGTTGGGAGGAGGCCATAGGGAAGTAGCCCAGGGAGTTGTAGCTGTCACAGGAGCCACTGTAGACAGCTGCAATCCACAGGGCCCTGGGCTAGAACCTGGAGTAGGTGGCAGGCTCGGGTTTCCCCCCATCCTTCCTACTTGATACCGGAGTTGAACTGGACTGTGGGTTCCACCAGAGGGGAAGGTCTCTGGCCTGTTCCCAATCCACTAGGTGGATCAGCAGAGACTGCGGGGATTATTATTCTTCCTTTCCCCATGCTGGCCAGTGATGAGGCTAACTGAGTAAACGGCAGATTTGAGCTGTGAAAGTGGCCAAACTGAGGGCTGCTGTGAACCTCTGAGGCGAGAAAATCCACCAATAAGCGCAGTACCCACCAAGGCAGAGGAGGAACTTTGTCACACTTCCCATAAAGAAACTCTTATTGCAAAGTATTTCCACTTTCAAAAATGTGCTCCATTAACAGTCATCTAGCACAATACATTTAAATGGGTGAACTAAATATCCCCCACGCAAGTCTTCAACTTCAGAAGAGTATCAATATGTTATACAGGAGGTCACGCTAGATGATCACACTGGTTCCTTCTGGCCTTATAACCTATGAAACATTTTCCATCATTAGAAAACGTTCCTGTCTAACCACGCTACATGGTCAGCAATAGAGACTGCCCATTTGCATAGACATAGAGAAGAAAGACATGTGGGGGAAGTGGTAGATGTGAGCAAGATAGTGTGGAGAAAATAAAATCATAATTCTGGGTTTCAAGGGATGGCTTAACTGGGGCCTTCCTGGATTTTCAGTGGTTTTGTTGGTACAATATTCATAATTGTTTTTAACTACTTATTTCATTTGTGAAAATTAATCATAATTAAGCAAGCATAATTTATTTTTGCGCATAGTAATTTTAAAAAAAAAATACATGAGAAAAACATCTATTTTTCCATGATCAATTTTCATAGTAAACAGATTTAGTATCTGGGACAGTATATTTTTATGCCAGTTTTGCAGTGCTAAATATCTTATTTGCACGTCACCCACAACCAACATCTGGTTCTACAGCTGTCCCTGCAGAAGCTAATATAGGAACTCTTGTTTATTTCTGTTTTGCTTTATGTTGCTGCTTCTGAAGCTATAGCAAATTCCTATCTGTAATTCTGATTCATTATGGTGATAGTCTACATATCTCCTCTAGGATCTCCTACTTTTATATTAATTAATTTGCACAGTGCACTACCATTATTAGTTCAGTTACTTCCAGACTTTAATTTACAGAAGGTCTGTCCCTTCCCCCTTTCATTTTCTTTCTGAACAGAGTAAATCCCTCAATTCTGAGCTGCCCAGTTGCTTTCACTTTCCCACCATCTGTTTCTATTAATAAAATGTTGAAATTCTCTTTGCATTCACAGTTCCAGGTCCCCTATTTTTTTATTGCCTTGCTTCTTGAAATTATATGAATATCTAAACTCCTTTGTGATTTTACTCCCATAATTCTGGAGGATCTTTTAATATTCCCTCCCACACCCCACTATGTTACTAATACAAATTGGTAGTTTTATCGCTGTCTGACCCATTGTCAAGGTTCCTTCCCCACTCTGAACTCTAGGGTACAGATGTGGGGACCTGCATGAAAGACCCCCTAAGCTTATTCTTACCAAGTTAAAAACTTCCCCAAGGTACAAACTTTGCCTTGTCCTTGAACTGTATGCTGCCACCACCAAGCATTTTAAACAAAGAACAGGGAAAGAGGCCACTTGGAGACGTCTTTCCGCAAAATATGCCCCCAAACCTTACACCCCCTTTCCTGGAGAAGGCTTGATAATAATGCTCACCAATTTGTACAGGTGAACACAGACCCAAACCCTTGGATCTTAAGAACAATGAAAAATCAATGAGATTCTTAAAAGAAGAATTTTAATTAAAGAAAAGGTAAAAGAATCACCTCTGTAAAATCAGGATAGTAAATACCTTACAGGGTAATCAGATTCAAAACATAGAGAATCCCTCTAGGCAAAACCTTAAATTACAAAAAGACAGCTTATTTTACCAGCCATTAAACAAAAGAAAATTAACGCATTTCTAGCTCGATTTACTAACTTTACAGGAGTTGTAAGGCTGCATTCCTGATCTGTTCCCGGCAAAAGCATCACACAGACAGAAAAAGCCCTTTGTTCCCCCCCACACACTCCAGCTTTGAAAGTATCTTGTCCCCTCATTGGTCATTTTGGGCCAGGTGCTAGCAAGGTTATCTTGGCTTCTTAGCCCTTTATAGGTGAAAGGGTTTTGCTTCTGGCCAGGAGGGATTTGATATCACTGTATACAGAAAGCTGGTTACCCTTCCTTTTATATTTATGACACCCATTCATCTTGTTTCAAATGATTTTTAATCTCTTTCCTGACTTCTGCATGGACTTTATTTTCCCTTTTCCCCATCCATTAGTTAAACTGTCCCACACAGAAGTCTCTCCTCTTAACCAGCACACTGTTCAGATGCAGTTCATCCCACCTGCCTAATGTAAACTCATTTTCTTCCAATTAGAACCATAATGCCCATTTCTTAACCTTTCAGACTCTGCAGGCAGAATTGCATTTCTCAGAAAATTACAGATGGCTCCACTTTCTTTCACTTCAGGGATTTGTATTTATTTCTTTCCTTCTACCCCAAAATCAATTGGCACACTGCTTAGGAGGGTTGAAGATACACACCCTCCAGACCCATTTAATGTTACTCTAGAGACAGGGACTGTCAAAGGGAAGGGGAGGTGCTTCATTTTCCTCATGGCTGGGCAGGCTGCCTCCACAGCACTCCCAGCCCAGAAACCAGGGAAGAAGGGCAAAGGCAAAAATGGTTTATACCACCTCTGGGTTCCCCCAATCCCTGGGGCTGCCAAGGGTCAGTTTGACCCCTAGCATAAATCAGAGCTGCCACAGACTCAGTCTAATTGACAACAGCTTGCAATGGCTCCCAAAGGGCCATTGTAGCAGACAGGAACAGGCAGTGCACAGTGTGCCCCAGACATGGCTCCCTGCACATCTCCTGTGTGCTTGGAACGGGTGGGGGTGGCACAGAGCTGGCTGTGGCAATTCCCCAGCTTGCCACTTTGGCCAGATTTAAGGCTTCCTTATGAGAACCTGGCCCAGAATCTCTCACTCAGAGTCCCCATATTGTTCTACTCCTGGTACTCCCCTGCAGGGTCTGTTCCTTACAGCACTCTTTACTAATCCCTCAAAACACTTCCCAAGTGTTTCCCTGAGTGAATCAATATGGGTAGATATTACTGTCCACTCCCCAGTCCAGATCAGGAAGCTTGCACATAATCTTGCATCATGAACACCTAAAGCAATGAATCATGTACAATTCAGTCTCACCACTATATGAATCTGCACACTTTTAGGAGCCCAAGAAAGGTGGATTCATACTATCAAAGGGACACAGGCTTAAACACTACAGTGATGGGCAGTCTAGAAAACCCAGAAATTGACAGATTTGATAGAATTCCCAGCTCTTCCTCTATACTCAAGAACTGTTATCTTTAATGGTGCCTCAGCTCATAACTTTACTGAGAGTCGCACAATATTTGGGGGTTTTCCTTAAAGCCCAAGATCCTGGAATCATGCTATTATGTGAGACTCTCCACTTTCATTTTAAAAAATAAGCCTTTAGGCCTTCATGGTTGTGGAAAAGAGCTTGAAAATGTGATTCAGTGAACCCTAACGGCTCAAAAGCCAGGATGCAAATACAGAATGCAAGATGTACTATTTTTAAGCCACTCATGATTTTGGGGGCTCGACTCATGGTTTTTGAGCAGAGGGTTGGCAGTGGTGTTAACAAACATTCCCCAAATTCTCCTTCACCTGTTACAAATAAAAGCCAAGTCCTGCAACCTCAACTGGTCAAAAGAGAATTATTCAACACCTGTTTTTCATTTGGGGCTTGGAGGCTCTCAGAGCTCAACAGTTTCAAAGAAAACCCCTCTGCTTCCAACACCACCCAGACAGGATCATAATCAAACTACAGATACCAACCTGAGGTGTGACCTTCTTACCCAGGGAACAAGAAATACTCACAAATGATGATGAGAGAGAAAAATGCACATCAAAATTCCTAAGCTGAGAGCCATCAGAGTGGCCCCTACACAATGGTCACTCAGGAGGAACTCTGCTTCCATGCTGCAGCTCCAAGGGAGGTGCATTCTCTCCTTCTACAGCCACCCCTCCAGCAAGCCCAACTAATCAGACCTGCCATGGAGGAAGGAAGATACGGTTCTAAGGGGTTATTATACCAGACATTACCTCTTTTTTTGATCCTCTGATCTCCATCCGGGCGGCTTTTTGAAATATGAAAAAATGTCTGGGATTTTTCCTTGTTCACTGCAGATCAGAAAGAGCTGTTTCTGTGCCCCAATTGGTCCCTCCTCTGCATATGCAGCTGCTGGCCCCGCCCAGCCTGGCCCTGCCCACCAGCTAAGCGGAGCTGCCAAGCGCCTCTTGGCCAGGCCGCCTATCCTGCTGTGGGGCCTCAGAGCCCTGCCAGGAGGGCGACAGGGCCAGGCCCTAGCTCCCTGCCCTGGGGATGGGGAGAGGCCCACAGAGAGGTGCTGACTGGTAGGCTTGCGCTGTGTCCTAGGCCTGTGCCAGCCGCCCTGCCATGGAACGACACTGCCACCCATCTCAAAAGTAAGGCCACAGGTACCCCCTCCAGCACCTCCCAAATACCCCTCCCAGTACGCACATCCCCCTCCTGCATCTCCCAAATACCCTCTCCAGCACCCCCTAACTGCACCACCCCCTCCCCAGCTCCTCCTCTCTCCGGCAGCATCCTCTATTTGGGAACTTAAAATATGGTAACCCTGTTCTAAGAAATTATAACCATCTCTATGACTAGCTAATTTGACCACACATGCACCTGCATTTTGCCTTCTTCATACAAAAGCAGATCACCCAACAGAAACTGAACATGTTCTGTGGGTTCTAATGCACTGAGGCTGAGGGCTATTACATCCTTAGTGGATAAGAAGCATTATCTGGTGCTGGATTTGAATCCACTATTTCCTTTTTGCTACAGCAATTCGGCTATACAACACATCAGTTGTAAGTGCAGTAAAAGCTGTCTGTTAAAGACAAGTGACAGAAAACTATAGATTAGAAAAGAGGTAGGTTACTCCTGGCAATATCCTGTTGGGATCAAAGAGCTAACTTCAAGGGGTTAATTCAGTATTGTGCTGGAGGGGGCTTGTGGCAGGCCCTTATAAAAATTCTGCCACTAAAATGAAGGCCAGTTTGGGAGGATTTCCTTATCTCTGACAAACTCTCCATTACATCCATCCCTCCTCTTTGTAAACATGCCTGCCTGCCACACATGGCTTATCAAAGACTGGGGGGCAAGGGGCACAGCCCTGGGCTACTTTTGTGTGTGTCTGGAGAGAAAGAGGCAAAATTCCACACACGTTGCCACATGGAAACAGAGAAATTTATTTTAAGGACCAAAAAAGGGGGATTTGCAGTCACATCTTGTTCCTGTTCTTCTCTTTTTTCCTCCCTTTTTTTGCATCTGCCAAGCCATTTAACCCAAACAGGCTGCCACTAAGGCCAGCAGGGTCAGCCCCACATCCTTTTGTCTATCCTTGGACAGTCACATGAATAATGGGAACATCCAGATTTACTACTGTAAGAATCAATTGACTGATTAACTGACTAATGGGGGCAAGGGAGAAACTTCCACTCCAGGCAAGTTATAACCTACAGGGAAATGCTATGTGCATGGGCAGCAAAGATGTAATTCTCCCACAGGGGAATCTGTAAATTAACTTGGAGCACAGCAGTGGAGGTAAAGCAGGAAAATGGAACATTTTTCTGCTCTTGTGTCACATTTGGCCCCCTGAAATTTATAATTCTCTTGGCTAAGTAAGAAATAAGATTTATTAGCAAAATTTTGGGACAAGCTAAATGTCACCTGCTGCTACAAAAGCGAGGAAGAAAAGTAGTTTCAGATCACAAGATGGGGCTTTAGCATGTGTGCGTGTGAGGAGGAAGATCAACCCCAAACCACTGGTACCTTCCAATGAGGAAGGTTGATTAAAAAGCTTGTGTCCTCCATTTTATTTCCTTCCATTTGCACCCCACTTATTCTGCTTCACACTGCGTCTCTAGAGTAGCTCTTCTGTAACAACTCTGTGTATAGGAGATTGGCTTGGCAGCTGCTCAGGGGCAGAGCCGATACCCTTGCTCAGCAGGAGCCTAGTCTCCCCAGGCAGGATTATCCTGCTTGAAGATAAGTGGCATTGCAGTGGCCATTGAAAAGCAGTGCAATTCCCTGCACATACAGATAGCTAATTTAAAGCTCTAGTTGAGCCTGTGATGTTTCTAGAATGGCTTTATTTATGCTCTGCCAAATCACTGTTATAAGTCTAGTCATCCTATCTAATAAATGTTGATGCAGTTGCTAATTTTGGACCCAATATTACAGAGTACTGAACAGCGCAATTCCCCCCGAAATCAATAGGTTCCCACAGTACCTAGAGACAATGGGCTTTCTACCATTCCTGGGCTACTGTATTTTGACCAGCTGAGAAAACAGAATTACTGACCATTTTACCCAATCAAGACAACCTGTTTCAAAAACTATATATGTTTTTTTTCTGAATGACTGAAATTCTCTCAAAGTTTAATCAGTCAATAATATGAATTAAGGCTGCCACTTTTGGTTGGATGTATTCCTGGAGGTTTCATCACATGACACAATCTCTAACTAAAGATTCATCTTTAATTCCTGGAGACTCCAGGACAATCCTGGAGGGCTAGCAACCCTAACACAAATCCACCCAGCAATCTCAGTACAAGATTCATTTAGTACAGGAGACCACCTTTACATTTCTTATTAATTACATTTCGCTGTGCTAGCTTTTTATATATTATATAAACAAGAATGAGACATCCTTCTGGGCATAACAGATGGTTCTCTCCTGGCAGGAAGGCTTCTTGGAAACAGAGTTGTAGCCTGACCTTAGTGTATTTAGTATCGAACATTTGGATATTGAGACAGAGATCACAATGTCACGTAGAAAGCAACATGAAAACTCGATCTCTGTTTAACCTAGAACCTTTCACAAAATGAAGCAGGAAACTTGAATTTAAATCTTGTGTTGAAGGCCTTCTTATTGTAATGCAATTGGTACCCCTACACGTTAAGTAATCTTAATAAAAATATAGTTCTTACCAACTCCTCTTGGAAAGTGAAATATTTAACTTTGCTAAAATATAAGGGGCTAAACCAGGCCAAGTTAATATGGGGAGGGGAATCAACTATACCTTGTGAATTTTCTTCTTGCAAATATTTGAAATGTACAAAAGTTTTAATTTTACTAACACCATGAAATAAAGGTCTATTCCCTCAGGCTACTGTTTTGTCAGGTCTCATAAGCTAAGCAGGATCAGGCCAGTTCATTATTTGAATGATCAAAAGCCTAGGTACTATTGGCAGTTCATTTGGTAGCACTTGGATCTTTGAGTTCATACTGAACAAATGTTTTTCCATGGTGTTCAGAGACACTGTGCTGATCACAGTGCCATGTGTTATAGTTTTGGGAAGAGTGGAGGAGCCTGAGGAAGATGTTATGACACGGGACATAACACAGAGATCCTGGCACTTCACATTCTTTAATGTTCCCATGGCACCTAACAAAAGGGGAGGTGCCATTGTGTTCTCACCAATGCACACTACAAGTATTATTAAGGTTGCCTGACACCTCCCATTACAAGACTCTATTTTCAGTTGCCTATAACTTTGCCAAACTTTAACCATGTGGGCTGAAGTTTCCCATGCCAAAATGGTTCAGCTGTAGCCCGTTTCCAAAAACAAAGCTAGGAAAGAATACATTTTGTCTATATTTAAAAAATTATTGCACCCTTTTCTCTGAAATGATCTAATGCCCCTATGCTACAGGGCAGGGATTTGAAATTTGGCAAGGGGGGTGGGGGTGGCCTTTGTGTCAGGGAGGTGCCCTTTGACATCCCAGGGGAAATCAGCCCAAATTTAGACATGTTATAAACCATTGAAAAAAAACTGCAGTTCACACCCGCCCACTAGACTTAGCTAGAGCTTAAACAGCAAAAATCTCCAAAGATTCCATCCTCACTGAGCATGCTCGAGCCTCTCAGTTCTTAGGGCTGACCAGACTGCACATGTGCCATCCCCACACTGCAACTGAGCATGCTCCAGCCCAGGGCTACCAAGCTGAAGCTGGACTTTCCCTATTTTATAATGGCCGCTCCCAGCTGCTCTGAGAGCAGGGGAGCCTGTGCTTTCAGTGACTCCCTGCCACCCCCACCGGCGCCTGATCAGCATGAAGGAAGAAGCCATCTGATCAGGGGAAGAGAAAGGAGTAGATTGGAGTGAGGAGTCTGGTGAGACTGGAACTGAATGAGGGAGAGGAACTGTGCCCGGGAACTGAAGGGGAGACTGGAACTAGTTACACAAGAAGCCTGTGATGAAAACTGGGATTGGACAAGATGAAGCTGGGGTGACTAGGAGAGACTGGGAAGAGGAACCAGTGGAGCTGTTAAACAGAGGAGAACTAGGATTGCCTGGGCAAAGAGACTGGGAGAAAGACTCATGGAGAAGGTGGGGTGGCTTGAGATTAGATGAGAAGTCTGAGTGGGGAGAATGGTGACACAGATCGGACAAGAAGCCAGGGTCGGGAGGAAAGTAGGACAAGGAGGTGGCCCTGAGTGAGACAGTGAAAAGGCTGACAATCTGACTGACACACACAAACAGAGGGTCCAGGTCCAGACTGTAAACCGCATAGGCTAGTTCTCCTAGCTTGGAAACTGGCTAGAGGTGAAAGTAGATAAGGGAAACAGGCATATAGGTTTCTGTTATTTTAAATCCACTTCCCTAAGCACTTTGCATACACATCGAAGGGTTTTGCCTGTTCCTTTTTTGCCTTCATAGCTTTCCACTAGTCAATCACTGCCCAGGGCCCAGATATAATTCATGAATCTTCAGTGGCTCACTACTTCCTCTGCTATCTCAACTACCATCTTCTTCCAATCTGACCATCTGTGTCCTCCAAACTTTCATTGGCCTGGTCCTGCAAAACACTGGAATGGTTGCAAAGTACAACCTGGAATCTGATCTGCATTTCTTTGCCCTTGAAATTCTCTACTGCTATAAACACTCTTGTTGTCTGGCTTCGTGATCTTTTTTACTTGAAGTTGTAACGTACCCACTAAAAGATAATCTGAGCCAACATCTGCTCCTCTGCTTACTCTGACATCCCTCCAAAAAGATGTCCATCTCTTATTTATACACTCATGATCTATCTGGCTGACAATCACATTGTCTGGTGATCTCAATGTGACCTTGTGAATCCTCTTGTGCTAGAAGAGACTGCCTCCTATCTTTCGGAGGTTTGTGACACAGAAATTCAAGAACTGTTTGCCATATCAGTTTGGATACCTTCTGCTGCTGTGCCCATAACACCTTCCCAGCCAATAGAGCTGTTGCCAATTTGTGCATTGAAGTTGCCTATCAAGTTAATGTCATGGTTAGGCAAGCCATCAAATACTTGCTGCACCTGCGCAGAGAATGTATCCTTTTCACTGTCACCTACTGCATTTGTTGGTGCATATACTCGGATTATTGCATGCTTGACGTGTCTTGTTGGCTGTCTGCCTGTTCTGTTGTTCACTGGCTCCCACGCCAGCAGAGGCTTTGTTGTGATGTTATTCAACATAATTACACCTCTTTTGTCCATTCCACATCCCAAGTACAGTAGAACTGTTTAACCAAGCCTCCATTATCCGGCTCTCTGTATTAACCAAACCAACAGCTGCCTGGGGCTGTTAGCGGCTGAGGCTCCAACTGTCAGCATGACAGCAGGAGCCCCACTGCCCGGAGCTGATAACCTGAGCCCTACAACTCATTCTCTGGTTTATCTGGATTTTTGGTTATCCGACCTGGCCCCACTCAGATAATCGAGGTTTCACGGTGTAAGATTGTAGCACCATCACACACCATCTTCCCACTCCCTGCCCATCTTGTCTCACTGACACCAAGTATGGTCAGATGGTACTTTTTTCATTTCTCACATAACCTGTGCCAACTTTCCCAGACAATACAAAGAGCTGACAGAGCAGGACATCACAGAAGATATAACAGAAGGATATCAAAGAAAGCTCAGGTGGTTGCGACATGTATGCCCTATGGAACGAGCAAGACATCCTGTTGCTACCCAGTGGCACATACAGAGAAGAAGACAAAGAAATAAAGAGGAGAGGCAGGTAAGATAGAAGTGCCTAGTTTCAGGAGAAGGCTGAAGAGGCAGAGAAGCAACACAGAGGGGAAGACATCAAGCAGCTCTACAGAACAGTGATAGACCTCTCAGGAAGAACCAGACAGTCACAGGTTGTGCTTACCAGGGATTCTAGGGTACAGGCATTGAAAATGCATGAAGAACAAGCCAGACAATGGTGAAAGTTTCCATTCCATTAAACGGCCCAGGGCAGATCATGCTCAGGTTTAAGAGAAATGCCAGTACTAAATTAGAAACAGAAGAGGACCAACAATATCTAATTAAATTAAAGCAACAGTCCAAGATTTTAAACAGGGGAAAGATTTTTGTGTTTAACAGAATTCAACTTTGGCGAAAGAACAAGTGCCACAAGACTGGAAAGACAGTATCACGGTGTCATTGACAAAAAAGGGTGATCACAGTCGCTGAATGAACCTGGGAGCTATTGTACTGCTACCAACCTCGGGTAAAGTATTGGGCACCATTATGCTGAATGGACTGAAGTAGATGAAATATTAAGAGAAGAATAGGCTGGGTTCTATCCAGGCACATCACGTTGTGAACAGATATTCACCCTTTGAGAGATCGTCAGAAAAGCTGCTGCTTGGCAAAAGCACACCTTTATCAAATGTATTGGCTTTAAGAAAGCATTCGATACCCGGTGGAATATTGCTAGCTATGGGATCCCAGACAAGCTGATCAACATAACAAGTTTGTATGATGGAAGTATACGAGCAGTATAATCAGATGCAGGCCTGGGTGAGTGATTCGATATTGTGACTGGAGTTAGACAAGGGTGTGTGCTACCACCCATCATCTTTGCACTAGAAACACACTGAGTGATGAAGCAGGCAACAAAAGGCACCATGGGTGAAGTAAAATGGGTTAGTAGAGATGAGTTATACAACCTTGACTTTGCAACGGCAATCTTAATTCTGATATTGCCTAACTTTTTAATGTTTGACTTTGCAACCTTGATAATGTTCTATTAACACAGAAGTTCTGTATGTGAGAAAGATGTAAGTTATCACAAAGGATAAAAACCCAGTGTCTCACTGCCACCATAGTGAGCTGGCTTGCTTGCATGTACAGCATTGCCTTCTACTCTGCCCTCAACACTGTAACATTCCCAGAATCCTTGAGCTCAAGTGGCAGGGGCCTATGATTTTGGGGTAGGAATTAAATTCTAACCCTACTGTCCTCCTGAAGTTCCAAGTAGACATAAGGTGCATAATGATAAGCACAAAACCCCAGGTAGCCACAATTTTATTCAGGTGCATGATCCACAGAGAGCAGAGTGGTCCCATGTTACTGGCTTCCTGCTCCTGGTTTCCATCTGTTAAACTGGTTTTAAAGCCAGCTAAATGCATTAATTCCCTAGCAATTTGTTTTCATGTAACTGTCTATTGAGTGTTATATGATTGTGATAAAAGAGGGATGGGTCAACAGAATCATAACTGGAAGGGTAGAAGGTCCACAAAATAATCCCTTTTAACATAAAGACCATACTAGGAAAGCATTCAAGAAATCCTGTAGCAATTGCTGTTGTGGGTAGCTTTCCAAAACAAGGCCAGATTTTATAGAGTGAGACACGTAACATTTCCACAGGATTTGACATGAAACATTCTTTTAATAAATGCTATAGTGTTTGTTTAAATAATATTGATACACAGAAAACTGCCAGCAGAACTTGCAACACACTTATCAGCCTCAACCTATGGTGAAAATACAGCTTTTAGATGACAGAATTCATACTGAATAATTTTCATGTTTCATGAAAAGCTACATGAAGAGGCTGTATAATGAGCCTTTCAAAACACCAACAGAAAGTTTTTGCATTGGCGTCAATTCTAGCTGCCGCCAACATACAATTTCAAAACCAAACCACTGCATTGCTGTCCTTCCTTCCAACACCTTCTTCACAGAAATTGCCTTCTAGATACAGACAAATTAGAAATTTAAAGTGCTTGTTCCTTTGTGTTCTCCATTAAAAGTTCACAATATTCATATTAATTATCAAAATGTAGTTTTGTTTTTCCTCAACTAATGTTTGGTCATTGCACTCATTGTTAAGGACAGACAATTTAGTTTATCAATGGGAGGCTGCATATTTAAAAATGCAAATTAAAGCAAGATTCGGTGTCTTTCTTAAAAGTGATACTCTAGCTCAACCACAATGTATGGACCTGATGCAAGAATTATAGGGTGAGGTTCTATGGCTTGTGTTCCTCAGGAAGTCAGACTAGATGATCACAATGGTCCCTCTAGCCTTAAAATTCTATGAAATATGGTATATAATCCACTTTGTTTGGCACCAGTAGTGATCTCAGCACCATACCATGCATAAAAATAAAGACAGTTCCTGCCCAAAGGAGCTTACAATTTAAAGATTACATGCATAGACAGACTGCACGGAGAAATCCAGGAATATGGGACAATTTAGTTTTCCCCTTCCCTCATTATTAATTCAGTTCTTGCAGGCATCAGAGAAGAAGTGTTTTGTTACTTTTTTTTTTTTTTTTTTTAAAAGGGCAATGTGAATGAAGAACCTGAGAGAGACCATTCCATGCATATTGGACAAATGCACAGAGTGTGCGGAAAAGAATGAACAGGGCACTAAGGCAGGCACATATTAAAAAGCCTGATGAAAAAACTGTTCACTTGATGCAGTTTGCTAATATTAAAATTTCACTACAGCTCTCATTCTTGAAGGTTATTTGTGAAAATACTTACAAAGCCTATATCCACACCACAGACCAGCAATGGTTAATGCTTTAAACGGAAGCAATGTTGAGCCATAGGACAACAGAAAGACAATACCTCATCACTAGCAGTAAAGAGATACTACGCTTTTTCCCAATGCAAAGCTTCTAACTGTGAAGGCAGAGTAGCAGAACCCATTCTTGGCAAAGCTAATAGTTCTCTGACTGCTATTACTCTCAGTGATTTAAAGGTTATGCATTAGAAAATTCCCTCCAGGAGAAATGCCAGTCACCAGATTCAATCTGTTTATGTTACACCTTAGCTTTGGAGCTGTACCTATTACAGGAAAGCTCACTTATATGGAGTGGTATTACCTTGCAAACAGCTTATTCAAATATAAGATTAGTATTTGTTTCTTAGCACTGAGAAAGAAAACGACACATTGTAGAAGTGTTTGCAAACAAATAGAGACATAATTCATAAGTTTATGATACAATGTGGTTTACTTCATTGTATTTGTAACTGCTCATCTACAAACTGCCCTAATTCATTCTAGATATGCTGCCAAGCAAAGTTAGGATCAACTGTAAAAATAAAACAATTTATTTTAAATTCTTCTTGAATCTTTGCACATACACTGTCAAGGATCAGAAACATTAGGGTGCAAAGTGTAATGTATAATTGTTCTTAAAATGCTAAACATAATTGTATTGTATATGTGGGGAAATGTATTTTCCCGACAAAGACATCTGTGTTTGTGAGCAGATGCCTTTCCTCAACTGCTCCAAGACACTGACCACTACCCCACCTACAGTCAAAGTTCACCCTCTTCCTGCTTTTTGACTTTCATTAACAACCAAAATGGATGAAAAAGTCTAGCCTAAGGCTGCTTCTAGGGTTCCTAACTTGGGGCTGATAATCAGCCTACCACTAGTTGCTCTATGCCCAGACCCCAGATCCCTCTGTCAGGAAAGACCAGCTTAGAAATTGGCTTCCTCTCTTCTTATTTCCTCCAGGATTGATATTTCTGGCAGAAGTTGTGGATCTAGGCCCACTACAGCCCAACTGCAGGGCTATTAACCCCTTCCTACACTGTTCACCCCATCACAAATTACAGTCTCCAAAGACTCCAGCATTGAGCCCTGAAAGACATAAACCATGAATCTCTTCCCATGGTATCTTTATTTCCCAAGTGTCCCATAAGTTCTACCTCCCTTGTCCTTCATTTCTCCTCTCTCTCTATTCTGTCCCTTCCTACTCCTGTTCTATCCACAGTACGGGAGGGCTGTTTCTTTCCACTCTGCTGGGTCTGGACTGCTCCACTACATTTGTCTGCAACATGTGAGCAGAACTGACAGCAATTAGAGATCGCGTCAACTTTCACACTGCAGACCTCACTATCAGCATGACAAAACTGCAGGACATGGCCAAGACTGTGGCTGTCATGATAAATGCAGGACAACTGAGAGGTACATATTCTTATCAATATGCAAGACGCTACCAGAATATCAATGGTCCCCTTTTAAATAAATGTATCCCATTTCTTTAGTAGTCTGTCTTAATGAGATTTCACTGTTTATGAGAATAGTATTGATTAATTGGACATACAGGTCCAAGGACTGTGGGCAAGATTCTGTGCCTTGCCTCTAAGTGGTAGATCAATGGAGGAGGAACAGTATTTTCTCTTGAAAGAGTATAGGATGAAGGCTCAAGAAGGATCTTTTAATTTTAAAAGGTCAATCCTAGGTCATAATTTATATGAGTGTAAACTGGAGCAGTCTACCATTTTGCGGGGAGGGGGCTCCAGTTCTAACAATAAGTAGATACTTCTCAATATTGAGAGATGGACATCATCATCATCTGTTCCAGGTTACTTACCCCACAGCTATGCTTACCAAACAAAGCCAGACTGTGGACAATATTTGGCAAAAGTATTTTTATTTTCTGAGACTGGGAGAATTCTCCAATCTCTTATAATAAGTGTTGATCAAGGATATTGGGCAGTAACTAGCATATTTACCTGGGCTTTTGCAGTACTGAGATAAGGGCAGTTCATGGGAATGGAGCTAGGACACCATCTTTTGAAGAGTCTCAGAAATACCTGTCAGGAATGGTTTAGTTATTCTGTAGCCCTACCTTGAGTGCAGGGGACTGGACTTGAAGACCTACTGAGGTCCCTTCCCGTACCATGCTTCTATGATTCTATGCGAATTAGGGGAGGGGGTGGAGGGCAAGTATTTCAGCGTTTCTGTACTGAGAAACTATCATTTCCAGGTTTGCCAGGCTGCCTGCTCTGGATTGCTCCCTGGACCCACAGCTCCTAGTCGTCATCTTCGGGTAACTAAATGAGGCTTAGATGCAGGTGATCTGTGCACCCGATCAAAGTCTGTGTCCCAAGGCAGCTTGATTAATATGCAATGAAGGAATCAGCATGCTTGCTAGGACGTTCATATTGCAGTGCTGAGATCTATCCCCTTTGTCCTGCAGGGCTTTTATCAAGTCAGGCAGGTTTTGCCTCCACCTCTTGTACAGCCCAGGATTGGTCTTCAAAGCCAAAATCTGTTCTTCAGACTCTGCTGTCCACACAGTCAGATCCTGCAGCATCATCTGAACTGTGTCCAGAAGGGACTGCATGCTGGTGATGTCATCAGAAGTAGTCCTGCACGAGTGAGCCTGCTACATGGTTGAGATTCCATTCTCAGTCTGCGTTTTGAGGGGCAGAGGTGTCATAGCTGTTTATATCAACTCTTTCAAAGTTCTTCTCTGATGGAGCGATTTGAAAGGTTCTGCTATCATCCCTGTAAGTTCAAGTGCTTCTTAAAACTGCTGTAGAAACTTTTTGGGTAAGGATGTTTTAGGTAAACACCTAATTTGTCTGGATCTTGATCGCAGAGTTCAGAATCAGGCAGCCATCTTCCTTCTACAGCTCAAATGACTCCTTGTAAGGATTATTTCATTCATATTTTCAAAAGGTACTAGTGCACATTAGGGATTATATTAAAATTTGATCATTAAAAACAAATTCACTCCAGTGTAAAGCTGTCATATGTCAGTCTTTAGGAAACATGTATGGCACAGGTGCAGACAGCTGAAAATAGAGTACTACAATAGACACTAAATGAACCTGGTACTACTGGCTGGGAGGGGAGCAGCAGCAAGCTCCACATCTCAATTTGGACTAGCCAACAAAGTGCTAAGGTTTAAAAATATTGAAGTTTATACACATGTAAAGACCTATTGCATTTCCACACCAGTCTCAGCTCCCCTCCAACATTTAACACTAGTGTTGAGTTTAGTGAGAAACTGAGAGGAAAATAATTGGCTTATATTCACCAAGGAGTTCTCAAGCCAAGCAACCTGTTGAACTGAATCTTCAGAAGAAAAACAGAGCTCAACAGTGAGCTTTTAAAAACAGGAGGTTTTGAGACAAACACAAGTGTAAAGCTGTTTTCCAGGACAACCTGCACTTTTAAACTCACGTCAGCTGACATGACTGAGTCAAGAGTTTGAATCAAATGCACATACCACCACCTCTATATCATTCCCTTTGGTTTAGAAAACCAAAATCAAAAAAGAATTAGATAAGTTAATGGAGGATAGGTCCATCAATAGCTTTTAGCCAGGATGGGCAGGAATGGTGTCCCTAGCCTCTGTTTGTCAGAAGCTGGGAATGGGGGACAGGGGATGGATCACCTGGTGATTACCTGTTTTGTCCACTCCCTCTGGGGCACCTGGCATTGGCCACTGTTGGAAGAAAAGATACTGGACTAGATGGACCTTTGGTCTGACCCAGTATGGCTGTTCTTATGCAGACAGATCTCCGCTGTTGACATACTCTGGTCTTGCACATGGATAATAAAATCTAAGATATGTTATAAGCAATCTGCTTCCTTTTAGGGCTTGTCTGCATATGGAAATTGACCAGAATGATTACTGCAAAATAAACTATTCCAGAATAGCTCCCAGTGTGGACACACACATTCCAGAAGAAGAATGCCTTTTTCCATTTTAGCTTAATCCACTTTTAAAGTGGACGCTCTCTCAAATTTTGTATTCCCTCTCCATCATCTACTCCACCCACCTGGGTTTATCATTATTTGTCATGTAACTGTAGTCCTGATACTGTGGCCTCTTTCTGCCTCTTGCATGAGAACTTAAGTGGAAAGGCAGAGATCACAAAAGCCCTCAAGGCACCCCAGGTACAAGCAAGCAATTGGTTTGCAGATAGGCGTTTAGAACCCTGCTCCAACTTATTTTTTTCAATTTGAGTGATGGGAGTTGCATTGGATGGGAGGAAACTCCTCCCACTCAAGCTGTGGAGTAACATCAGGTGGAGCTTCCAACTCAGAAGAGAGTCACTTGCAAAGGATGGGTTTCAGAGAAGCAGCTGTGTTAGTCTGTATTCGCAAAAAGAAAAGGAGTACTTGTGGCACCTTAGAGACTAACCAATTTATCTGAGCATAAGCTTTCGTGAGCTACAGCTCACTTCATCGGATGCATACTGATTAAGTGAGTATGCATCCAATGAAGTGAGCTGTAGCTCACGAAAGCTTATGCTCAAATAAATTGGTTAGTCTCTAAGGTGCCACAAGTACTCCTTTAATTTCGATTGTAAATTCATCAGGTGAAAAGACCTTGCCATCAAGTATTTCTGTAAAGTATTATGTACACGAACATCACTACACAAAAGAGGTGCCCATGCTAATGTCAAAACACAGGCTCTGTGATAAAATACCCAGAAACATGGATGAAAATAAATGACAATGCGACTGTCACATAATAATAAATTCAAATGGATTGTTGGTAGGATTAATTACAAAAATCAGTTTTGAAGTTCTGCATCTGTCTGCAAGATAGTTATTTATATGCATCTATTTTTTCCTCCAAAACACCAAAGGCAAGGCACAGCTATTTTAAAGTGATCACAGTAGCCCACTTCTCAAGATCAACAATACAGAAAACAAAATTATGCTGACATGGAAAAAAATCACCATGGCCTACAAACAGCTGGACTAGTAAGTGGGAAGTTGGAAGAAAATGATTTTTGAAATTGGAGGGAGACCTTGATAGTGCCTGTTAAGTAAACAGCAAGCATCATAAGCCTGTTCAAAATGGATACTGCATATGAACACCTTAACCGGCGGGATTAAGTAGGGAAACTCAACATTCCCCCTTATTTGGGTAGCAAATACAGCATACCCCTTCACTCGCCCATCACTGGTTCCTAAGCTTACGAGGAGCAGAAGCCCCGGCATCAGCCCGCCAGGCCTGCAGGGCAGCCCAGGCTCCGGCAGCCCAGCAGCTGCCGCGCAGACACCCGGCGAACTATTCACAAGTCAGGATTTGTCCCCGCCCTGCCAACTGATGCCCTCGACCTCGGCACCCGCCAAGCACCAGGCGCGAGCCGCGCGGCGGCCACATCCCGCCCGGGCCCGGCGCGGGGCATCGGCGGCGCCGCCGCAGCCCCGGTCACGAAACGCCCCCACGCGCGGGCTGCGGCCATCGCGGCGCTTCCCCCCGGCCCCCGCCCCGGCAACCAGCCCTGCCCACGGCGGGCAGCTGCCCAGGGCTGAGGGGAGCCGAGCGTCCCCTGGCCATAGCCGGGGCGCGGTCCGGAGCAGGGACCGCTGCCCCGTCCTGCTGCCGCCCGCTGGTCCCCCCCGGCCGCTGCCGCACCTCCGAGCCCCCGCAGTGCATCCGCAGGCTGGGGCACAGCCCGGGAAACGAGCCGCCGCCTCCTTACCGCCGCCGCCGCCGCCCCGCTCCTCCGCCGCTCCCGCCCAACAGGGCTCGCAGCAGCAGCAGCAGCAGCAGCGCCCCGCTCCGCCGCCCGCGGCTCCAGCGGCCGGAGGCGTCGACGCGCTCCGCAGCTCCCGGTTGTGACGGCAGAAGGCAGCCCGGCCCCTCCTCCCGCCGCAGGAGCGGCGGCGGCTCGGCCCCCTGCAGGCCAGCTCCTGCCCGGGCGTCCTCTGCCGCAGCGCCGCCCCCCCGGGGGTGGGTCTCAGGAGAGCTGGTAAAATCCCCTCTGCTGAAATCCCCTCCCGCTCCGGCAGGGCCGGGAGCCTCTTGCGTCCGGGGGCGCTGGAACAATGTGGGGAGTGGAGGCGCTGAGCGCTATTGCACTCAGCTGTAAACCCTGTATATGGTGGAAACCACGTCAAGCCGGGGGGCGCCCCTAGTTCCTTCCAGCACCTCTGCTTGGGTCTCCGCCTGCTGCACGCGTAGGCCCGCACTTTCAACATGAGGGGGCCCTGCCCTGCTCTGCTTGCCTTGTGCAAGCCAAAACGGGCCGCTGAGCACTATCCATGCAATCCGCACTGCGTTACCTAGAGCCAGTAGGGTGCTCCGCACTGTGCAAGGTATGAAAAGAGCCGCTCCCTGAGCCAACCTGCTCTTGGCACTGTAGCGAGCACATGCTATGGGCAACCGCACCCACAAGCTGTGGCCATCCAAGCCTGTGAACAGTACTGCTGCCAACCTCAAACTGTTGGAACTGAGTCAGTCTGGTCCCCACCCTATGAATTGGAAATTCGTGAATGTCTTAAAAATAAATTGAGGTTTTGCTTATTTGTGTTCAGGTTTTGGAGCCTTCTGGGTGCGCTCAGCCACATCTTCAAACTTTGGTTTGAAACCATGAAGGCTAGAAAGTTACTTTACAAAAAAACAATTAAAGCTGAGGTTCTCTCCTGAGTCTCCAGGAAGCTGAACTTTAAGTAAACATTGCCTATCATAAAACCAGTAATTAAATTACACCTGTTGGCAACACATACAGGTGTGTCATTTGCTTTAAAAAGGGGCAAAATGAAAGGCATCCTAAGATACACAGGTATTTAAGTTTTGTATTAAACATAACCTTACTGATTTCCTCTTCAATTTTTTGGGTTGATTTAAACATTTCCTTCAGTTTTTGAAACATGAGCATCTGAAAACAAAATTGACCAGTTTCTCTCCGTGTCCAATTTAAAGTTCAAAAGTAAACTAACAGCACATGTAGGGAAAAAAAAAATGTTTTGACTATTGATGACTTTTTATTAAAGTTATGCATTTTTAACAAGATAGACTAGGATTTAAGATGAGACATAGCTCCAATATCACTATAAAATAAAGAAAACAAGTCCCAATCCTGCAAGAAGCCCTGTCTAGGTGGACCCCTGTACCTGCAGGTAGTAGTCTCATTCTCCACACATGAACCCTGCATAAAGCCCCACAGAAGTAACTGATGATGTGAATGGGCAACAGCATTTACTGATTTTTAAGAGGATATAATTCAGGCTATAGAAGCAAGTACAGCGTATTTCTTATCTCTCCTCTTATGTGGCCATGGTCAACTGTGCTGCCTTGATAACTAGTGCACTTTCCACACGACGTTTATTGAAAATGCTAAATCAGGAATTTTGACTCAATTTATCAATCAGTGTATACCATAAAAAGAAAAGGAGTACTTGTGGCACCTTAGAGACTAACAAATTTATTTGAGCATAAGCTTTCGTGAGCTACAGCTCACTTCATCGGATACATTCATTTCCACTGAATGCATCTGATGAAGTGAGCTCTAGCTCACGAAAGCTTATGCTCAAATAAATTTGTTGGTCTCTAAGGTGCCACAAGTGCTCCTTTTCTTTTTGTGGATACAGACTAACACGGCTGCTACTCTGAAATTTATACCATGTGTCTGTCAGTCACCGTAGGCCAGAGCTGTCCAAAATAGCCAAATAGGGAAGCAGGGGTGCAAAAGATCTATCTGGCTTTAAGATTAAACTCAATAAGTTTATGGGGGAGATGGTATGATGGGATAACATGATTTTGGTAATTAATTGATCTTTAAATATTAATGGTAAATAGGCCTAATAGCCTGTGATGGGATATCAGATGGGGTGGGATCTGAGTTACCCAGGAAAGAATTTTCTGTAGTATCTGGCTGGGGAATCTTGCCCATATGCTCAAGGTTTAGCTGATCGCCATATTTGGGGTCAGAAAGGAATTTTCCTCCAGGGCAGATTGGAAGAGACCCTGGAGGTTTTTCGCCTTCCTCTGTAGCATGGGGCACAGGTCACTTGCTGGAGGATGCTCTGCTCCTTGAAGTCTTTAAACCACAATTTGAGGACTTCAATAGCTCAGACTTGGGTGAGAGGTTTTTTGCAGGAGTGGGTCGGTGAGATTCTGTGGCCTGCGTTGTGCAGGAGGTCAGACTAGATGATCATAATGGTCCCTTCTGACCTTAGTATCTATGAACCTGTTCAGCTAAAGGCCAAACATATTACAGTGGAACCCCATTTATGCAATCTAATTGGGACCAGGGAGAGATCCACTAATCAAAAATTTGGATAATCAGGAGAATGGGCGAGGCTCCGGCAGTCAGCCCTGGGCAGCAGCTGGGCTCCAGCTGTAGAACTGATCAATTGTTTTTAATTGTTCTCTTTATTAATATCACTTCATAAGCAAAGTTTTATGAATGAAACAACATTCATTCATAAAACCGGTTACCCCAATAACTGCCTAATTGAGTTTCACTTTCAATCCAATTGCTGCTTAAATCGCTGAAACTTGCACTGTTTCAACTTTGTAACTTCTGCTCACTGTTTGTCATTCCTTACACTTGTCCATATTGTAACTCAAACTCCATTTTAACTTGTTCCAAACTCCATTTTAAAATGCTCACTCCATTTTGTAAAAGCTTGCTGCAACCTTCATTTTTGCAAAACCCTACTGTAATCTTATTAGTTTAGTTTAGATGTGTGAATGAGGTATGTATGGATGATGGAATCAACCTCCAGCCCCAGCCTGTCCTGATGAAATAAAGTGTAAACACCCAAAGGCTGAAGATGCAGACAACAGCCCTGACAAAGTAAGAGGAGTCCACCGTCAAAAGACAAGAACAAAAGTACAATTGAAGAAATATCAAAGCCAGGTCCTAGGCTGAAAGTCATGTCTGCAATTGACGGGTGATCAATCACACCGAACCCAGAGGCAGCATGACACAGCAAGACCTATCAACTCTGGATTCAAACTAAAGCCTACAAAAAGGATGAGTGAGATGGAAGACTTTGAAGGGCAACATTCTGCTGCCAACATGGAAGGGCATCGGTGCATGCCCAACAGAGACCCAACTCTTCCTTGTGCCTGGCTTTCCTGGCCAGTTAGCCACCACAAGCTACGAACCCAAGCCACAAACTCAAGCTACATTCAGGACTGGTAACTATACAGCAGCTGCAGAACCTGTGTGTGTGTATGAACGAACCTGTGAATGAATGTGAAACTGAATGAAATGTTATAGCTATAACTGACTGCCTACTACGATTCTTTCTGTATTCACAATAAATGTGACATTTTGTCTTATCCATTTTAATAAGATCCTGCTGGTTTTTATTTTATTGGTATAACACAGCTGTCAGCCCCACCACTTAGTTCAGTTAATACAGACAGCCAGATAATGGAGGCTCAGATAATAGGGGTTGTACTGTATTTTGAAAAGTTCAAGGGGCCACAATTGATATTTTAAGGCAAGCTTTCTGCCTCATTCCATTTCCTTTACATAGCTCAGGGAATACAAATGGAGCAGGTTCTACCCCCGCAAGTCACCTGCTGTGGATTCCCCTTAACAGTTGACAGCTAGCTCCTGTGTGCAGGGAACATGTTGGGATGAAGAGTGGCAGGAGTATACTACTACCAGCAGGACAGTGGGGTGGGAGGAGGTATTGTTTCATATTCTCTGTGTATATATAAAGTCTGCTGCAGTTTCCACGATATGCATCTGATGAAGTGAGCTGTAGCTCATGAAAGCTTATGCTCTAATAAATTGGTTAGTCTCTAAGGTGCCACAAGTACTCCTTTTCTTTTTGCGTATACTACTACAGTAGAACCTCAGAGATACGAACATCAGAGTTACAGACTGACTAGTCAACCAGACACCATGTGAAACCAGAAGTAAACAATCAGGCAGCAGCAGAGAGACACACACACACACAAAAAGCACTGTACTGTGCCTGTATTGCATCTTAAAGGTAGGCACATCTGGACTCCCCACCCGACTTGTGGGGTAGACACAGCAAGACACTGCGCTTTCTTCAGAGTTACAAACATTTCAGAGTTATGGTTAACCTCCATTCCTGAGATGTCTGTAGCTCTGAGGTTCTAATGTATATGGCTATCTCCAACTGATATGTATGGCCTGTAGAGGACTGTTGCCAGTTGCTGACTCAAGATAGCGCAGGCCACAGGCTACTCTAACCCAGCTGGAGCAGAGAATCAGGGAGCCATAATTGTCTGTTGGTTTGTTCTCAGCTTCTCTTTTCTTTTCTCCTAAGCAACTGTGCGGAGGAAGGAGCCATCTTTTGCTAGGTGCTCCCCAAAGTTGAGGCAGAGCCAAGAGAGCTCCTACCCTGCTCTTCCACCCAGTGCCCAACAATAAAACAGGCAATGGAGCAACCAGAGCACCTCCCTCTCTCGTGCTGCAGTAGTCAGTCAGCAGGGGAGCTGTGGAGCTGCTTAGAGTACTCATGGCTCGCACCCAAGCTACTCCTAGGGCTACAGGGAAAGTGGTGGTAGGCAGGGCCTCATATTGTCTCCCTGCATTGACTTGGCTGATTCAAACACATAAAAATCACAGAATGTAGCTCAGAGAGCCTATTTTCAATTGATAATCAAACATAAATGTTTTTAACATTTGCCTGTAGCCACAGGTTAGAGCCTTGAGGGCCACAGGTTGGACACCACTGATCTAAACTAAGAAACAATACATGTTTAAAAATGCATACAAACATTATTTAAATTAACCATCTTAAAAACAAAAAGAAAATCACTACACAGATTTCCCATGTCTACCATAAAAAAAGAAAGAGTCCCTCCAAAACAAGTCATCTGCTCATAAAAAGCCTGAGTGCACAGCCAGAAGATCATCAAACGTGCTCTGTCAGACCAAGATGGGAAATGAGTTTCAAAGTAGGGGGCTCTCCACTGAGTATGCACCACTACCAGCACCCATAAGTATAAATCTAGGAATTTCAGCTCTAAGGTCCCTGATGATCTCAGTTGCCAGGAGAAAGAGGCAGTTCATCTGATACCCAGGACTCAAGCCATAAAGGGCTTTGTATACATTCTATCCTCGTACTGAAAAACATGAATCTAAAGAAAGGATTTTAGACAAGTAATGTTCTGTGGTCCATGCCTGAAGCATGCACTCTTCCCATTTATTCTCACTGTGCCCACCATGCCAAGGACCCACAATTGGTCTCCTCTGACCTAGACCTCCATATTTACAATTTGCAGTAGTATTGTTCAACCCCCTTGATCACCCTGCAGCAGTCATTGAAGGAGTACAGCTGGGTATGTGAGTAAAAACCACCAAGATATGTTGCAACAGACTTCAACTGAATAATGACCCTCTCCCCCCTCCAATCCCCCCAATAAAAAACTTGTGGGAAAAACACATCCCTGGCCCAAATTCACAAAACAATAACCTATTCATAAACCTTACCCCCCCCCAGGTGTGAATTAAAAAGAAACTATACAATGGAGTAATTAGCATCATTTTACAAGAACACATTTTAAAATTAGAATCTATGAAATAAGAAACCATCTTCAGCCTGTAAATAAGTGGGGAGAAGTAGCTGACTTTCAGTACTCCCAAAAGGCCAACTTCGCAGTTTCAGCATTCAGTTGGCCGTATTTAGTTACTGTTTCTTTCCCAACTGTTGTTAGATTCCTATTAAAAAGAAATCAACAGTAAAAATAAGAAACTTTCAATTCTGGGCTGGCTGTGGTGCCATCATAAATCAATTGAGATTTAATTGTGTGATTTATCTCACCAAAAACCTTGGTGGAATTACTGCAATTACTTCCTTCTGTCTCTAGCAGCCCATTGATTATTCCCTACTCATTAAGAACAGAGAACATCAAAACTCTCATCAAAAACACAAGTTCATATGAAAAAAACCCTAAGAAATATTTATTAAAATACTGCATCAGAAAAGTGTCTTAAATACATCACCTGCTAGTGACCTCATTGTGGTTACTCATAAGGGTGTTCCTGTCTCTAAACAGCGGCTTCTTCTCCCTTCAGTATCTATGAAAAATATTATTAATCAACCTATTTTTTTATCCTGAAAATAAAACATAATCCAGTGCAAGAAACAACGAGAAGCTGCTGAACTTGAATTAATATGCAAACTAGATACCATTAACTTAGGTTTGAACAGAGACTGGGAGTGGCTTGGTCATTACACTAATTGAATCTATTTCCCCATGGTAAGTATCCTCACACCTTCATGTCAACTGTCTGAAATGGGCCATCGTGATTATCACTTCAAAAGTTTTTTTTCCCCTGATGATAATAGCTCCTCTTAATTAATTAGCCTCTTACAGTTGGTATGTTTCAGAGTAACAGCCGTGTTAGTCTGTATTCGCAAAAAGAAAAGGAGTACTTGTGGCACCTTAGAGACTAACCAATTTATTTGAGCATGAGCTTTCGTGAGCTACAGCTCACTTCATCGGATGCATGTTTCCACGGTATGCATCCGATGAAGTGAGCTGTAGCTCACGAAAGCTCATGCTCAAATAAATTGGTTAGTCTCTAAGGTGCCACAAGTCCTCCTTTTCTTTTTACAGTTGGTATGGGTACTTCCACCTTTTCCTGTTCTCTGTATGTATAAATAGCTTCTTACTATATGTTCCATTCTATGCATCCAATGAAGTGGGTTGTAGCTCACAAAAGCTTATGCTCAAATAAATTTGTTAGTCTCTAAAGTACCACAAGTACTCTTGTTCTTTTTTGCTGATACAGACTAACACGGCTGCTACTCTGAAACCTGTCATAATGTATGTCTTGATTTCATTTTACCAGCCATCCTTTTTGGATAGCAGAAAGGAATGACCCTCTGGGACATTGGTAGGAATGCATCTGACAGACTGCCAGTGTCTGTACTGATGTAAAAGCAGGGACAGACCAGAACAATCCTTATGACTGATTATGGTCACCCTTTTGTTTTAGGATAAGTTATAATGTCTACTATGGTTTCTTTCCTATATGTATTACAAATTAGGCACTCTAGTTAAATGTACATTTCTTTGTTTTAAGGTTTAGTAAGTAAAAGACAGGATCTTGTATTGTGTCTATGTTAAGGGGATTCAAAATAAACTGACACTGCTTGTATTTTCAAAGGAATGAGGAATGTATGCATCAGGAAAAGATAAGGTGTGAAAGCCATTGTTATAACCAGATGGTCAAGGAAAAAGGAGTAAAGAGACTTAACAACACCAGAAAATCATTAATGCGCATCCATAATGAAGGAGGGGCAAATTGACGACCCTGAGGTGAAGGCTGGCACCCCTAAAGACAGGACAATTGACTAAATTGGAACCAGGACAGGATAACCCTCTCAGAGGTGTATTGGAATGTTTACATCAGAAGATAACACCAATTAAGAAGTAACCTGTCACAAACTGACACAGCAAAATCCATAAACTTCAACAGAGAAAAGGAACTATAAGAATAGGGTGCTTTGCCATGGGATTTTGGGTTCGTCTTGCCACTACTCCAGGAGCATCGGATAATGACTGACAAAGCCCGGCTCCCCTCTGCGACCAATCTGGCTGGCCACTAGATTGATCCAGACTCCAAACAGGTAACTATAAAAACATCAACTGGCAGGACTGTGTGCATGATGTGTATGTGTGTGTGGCTGAAAAGCATATGCTAACTCTTGTATTTTCAATAAATATGGTGTATATGCCTTCTCTCTTATAAAAGATCCCGTGTGCTTTGTATAGCATAACAATGCTTCCAGTGCATTGTTAAGTGTTTGCAGGATTGGGACCATAGACAGAACACCATGGGAAAATTAGATGTAGTGATAACCTACATATTTATTTAAAATTTATAATATATGGTTGGAATATTCATAAGCACCCAACATTGGCTGACTTTCCTCCTGTTGAATCAATAGGAGTTAGGCCAATGATGAGTGCTTTAGAAATCTGCATCCTAAATTAATTCTTATTACGTAATTACATTATTACTATCAGATATAGTGGAGACAACTGTACTGATTCTAAAAGTGAGCTGTAGCTCACGAAAGCTCATGCTCAAATAAATTGGTTAGTCTCTAAGGTGCCACAAGTACTCCTTTTCTTTTTGCGAATACAGACTAACACGGCTGTTACACTAAAAACAAACAACAACCCTTCTGAACCTGTGATAAATGAAGGGTGGGGGAGGAAGTAATTCCCTTTTATGGACCCAGCCAGCCAGTTAGCTATAAAATCCCTCTTAGCAGCTGTTCTGTACTTGCTTTACCTGTAAAGGGTTAAAAGTCTCACTGCTATGTATAGGTAAAAGGAACTGAGTGGGCACCTGGCCAAAAGACTCAATGGGAAGGCTAGAACTTTTTAAAATTGAAACAAGACACCCCCTGCCCCTGAGACTGTAAGCAGCTCCCGTCCCTTCCCCCCAGCACGGTGCCAAAAGGCTGCTGCTGGCCACATTCTGGTGCGAACTGTGGCAGAAATCTGAAGGGGAGGGGGCCATGTGACCCTGTGTTTCCCCCCCCCCCCCGTGTTACCTCAAGAAGACACCGTACCAGATACCAGGAGAGGCAGGTCAGTCCTGGGGGACCAGCCAGGCATGGAGGGTGGAGAACGCCAGGCAGGGAGTGTTGGGTCTGACAAAGTGGGTATTCACACATGAAAGCTTATGCTCCAATATGTCTGTTAGTCTATAAGGTGCCACAGGACTCTGCCTCTTTTACAAATTTAAAAATGTTTTACCTAGAAACTTGAACAGCTCTCAGCCATGGCAGAGTGGTTCAAATCTCCTGGGCAGTTATGTAATTAGACATATATTTAAACAGAACATTATGTTACCCAAGATTAGAGTGTAGCAATGCCGATCTCTTGAGTAAATCCGCATTCAGAGTAATTTAAAAATGCATATTATGTACATGTTTCTATGGTGTCCTAGAAAGTATAACAAACAGGTCTGGTTCCAGGCTCTGAAACTATGACAGTAAGTAGTCTTGTCCTAAATAAAGTGCAAATGAGACCCCTATAATACAAAACAAAGCTAACCTCAAGGCACCAAGTATTTATAAAGTACTGAAATCTCAAATTACAAATATTTTCCTATTAAAATTTAAAAATATTTGATCAACTGTCCACTGTATATTTGAAAATAATGTAACAGTTACCTACTCATGTTCTGCCAGAACTGTCTGTCAAACGATTTCCAGATGAAGTTTATGGTGTTGGTCTTAAAAGAAGCTTGAATGATTTAGCTGGCACCTTGAAGACTGCCTCCCTGCCTCCTGAGTTAGGTGCAGTCATCTCAACTAAAGCATTCAGACTAACAATCCCCTCCTTTAAGAGAGATGGTGGCACAGCACTCGCATGTGGGTGCCCTTGACTCAGCAAGTCATATACACCACCCCACTGACCTGCCACAGCTAAGATTTGATTAACTTTAAGATATATAACAAAGCCTTATCTTCTCCTCCACCCCAAGACTTTCCTACAGAAGAAGGGAATGAGGCACATGCTGCTTAGCATTGTGTCAATTTGTTTTATACCTACTGTGATATTTTATTCCATATTCTTTATGAAAATATGCTTATGATATGAATATGACCTAACTGAGATATACTTTATGCAAGATGGCTCATGTGAGGTATCATTGGCAAGGTTATGATTTACTGAATGTGATTATCCAATTTGTATGCTTGTATCCTTTCTGTATCTGAAGTTAGGAATATTAACTATGTATCTGTATTTCAAATGTGTTACTTTGCGTGTCACATCCCCTCCCCACCTCACCCCACCCAACCCCTATGCTTCAGGTACAACAATGAAAAACCCAGACAAGGCTAATGGGCCATTAGCAGAGACAATGGACTGTGAAAGAGTTTAGTCTGCCTGTGGACACTGGAGACAGCCTATGAGCAATGGCTGCCACAGCCCTGCAGAGACATGGGTCTTGTCACCTGGTACTAAACATTACCTGGGACTTCTTGTAACTTTCCACTGGAAGGGAAGGGAGATCAAGTTTGGGAAAGGAGGATTCCCACCTTATGTAAATGCAAAGGGGCCTCCTCCTTCTTGCCATGGCTTTCTACCCAAAAAGAAAGACTGCAAAAGCCACCTGAAGAGAAGGCAAGGGGGGAGTCCGACTGAGACGGGGTCCAGTCTGAAAAGGAATACAACTGGAACTCTGAACCACGGAAACTTTGCAACCTGCCTACAATAACATTTAGGGTGAGAATTTACATTTTGTAACCTGTTTCTTAAGTATATTGAACTTAGTTTGCGTATTCAGTTTTATTTGGTCAGTAATCTCTACTGACTTCGTATTGTCTGTTATCTCTTATATTCACTTAAAATCCACCTTTGGTAGTTAATAAACTTATTTCTTGTTTATAATATAACTCAATTTATATAATTTCTAACTGGTAGCTGGGGTGGGGGAGTAGTGTGCACACCTCTCTTCACACTGAGGAAGAGGGCGGATTTTTATGAGCTTGCACTGTGCAGATTTTTCTATACAGCGCAAGGCAGTATTATTTTGTGTTTAGCTCCCAAAAAGGGCCGTGCATGTGAGTCCAGGGGGAGTCCCCTCGCACAGAGCTGACTTCAGTCTGTGTCTGCAGTGGGGTGTGACCCTACATGTGTGTGTGTACTGCAAGAGGCTGAAGAGCCTGATTCAGCAAAGCAGGGAGAGGGAGCCCAGGCTGATTGAACAGGGGAGGCTCAGTTAAACCCGAGTACATCAGGTGGCATCCCAGAACGGGGGGGTCCAACCCACCACACATACCATGTAACTCTTGGGAGAATTCTGCACAATGGTGTGCATATAGAATTCACATCCCCTTCAGATTTCTTTGCTTCCCCACAGAAAAATGATTTTGTGATGGGGAAGCAAAGGGAAGCTGCATGTGTGGTCATGTACCCCTCCCCAGCAGTGCTAGCATATTGTTTCAGGTGCCTGGAGCAGCTGGCAGAGAAGTAAATCACTGCGAGGAGGGGCTGTGTGCAGTGGCTGGGGACACCCAGGTCAGTGGCTCCTATCGTGCTAGTCTCAGGACAGGACTTCCTCTTCCCCTGCAAGGAGTGGCCGGGGCTGGGTCAGAACCACCCACAGAAATCCCCCAGCACTGCACTGCCCCCAACTGCTTCCTGCCTGAATTGAACACCTCTCGCCCCCCCTGTCAAGCCTCACCCGCTGCATCCGGAGCCCTACTGCACCCATATCCCCTGCTGAGCCCTATCCCACTACCCCCAAACCCACCCACTGGGCTCTGCATCTGGACCCCCACCCCTGCATCCACATCACCCCGTGCTGACTACCCTGCACACATACCCCCATCGCCAAGTCTCACCCCCTGCATCAGGATCCTTACCCCTGCACCCAGACCACCCCCCACTGAAACTCCCACCCTGACAAGCCTCATCCCACCCTGCACCTGGACCCCTACTAAGCCCCACTCCCCAGCACCCAGATGCCCCAGCTGAGCCCAACCACCTTCACCTGGACCCCTCTGCAGTCCCATTGCCCCTGCATGCAAAACCCCCAATGACAGACTGCTGAATTGGAATTTATTTGCAAACTGGAGACAATTAACTTAGGCTTGAATAGAGACTGGGAGTGGATGGATCATTACACAAAGTAAAACTGTTTCCCCATGTTTATTCCACTCCCCACTGTTCCTCAGATGTTCTTGTCAACTGCTGGAAATGGCCCACCTTGATTATCACTACAAAAGGTTCCCCCTCCCCCCCGGTAATATCTCACCTTACGTGATCACTCTCCTTACAGTGTGTATGATAACACCCATTTTTTCATGTTGTGTGTATATAAATCTCCCCACTGTATTTTCCACTGCATGCATTCGATGAAGTGAGCTGTAGCTCACGAAAGCTTATGCTCAGATAAATTTGTTAGTCTCTAAGGTGCCACAAGCCCTCCTTTTCTTTTTGCGAATACAGACTAACACGGCTGCTACTCTGAAACCAATGAGACCCTGTACATCCAGATCCCTCCTGCACCTGAACCCCCCACTGAGCCACCCACACCCAGATTTCCCCAAACAGAATCCTCTCAACCCCCACCTGGATCCCCCCACACTAAGCCCCTTCACGCTTGGATCCTGCCAGGCTGAGCCTGCTTGCTCACACCTGGTGCCGAGGGGCAGTGCTCCAGGGGGTTTCTGGGGTAGGCCCAGCCATTGCGCTGTGTCAGGGGCAGCCTCACCCCTGAGTCCATGTCCTGGGGAGGAGGGCTACACGTTGATCTCCCAGCTTCATGCAGCCAGTGGCCTGTACTCCCCACTGCCATGCTGGAGCTCCCACATTTATTTATTGACAAATACAATTTGCATTTTGAAAATATCATGCATAGAATTTTTATTTTTTTTTGGCACCAAATTCCCTCAGGAGTAATACAAGATAGACACTATCCATCTAAACAAAGAGGAAAACTCCGTAAGAAAAACTGTTTAAAGTTCTTGCACAAAACTACCAAATTTTATCTATTTCAAAAACTATCAAATGCTTGAAAAGACATTGTTTATCATTAAAAACATCTGGCCATTCTTGGGGCTGGCCTTCTAGTTAGCAGTGTATGTATTAATTATCCATCAGAGGAGGTAGGCAAAAACTGGTAGTTATCTTTATCCTTACACTCATTTCCTGATTTAAGTTCTAGTTTACTAATCAGGCTGGCTAAAATTACTTTGATTTCCCCCATTTTAAGAGTTAAATTATCATTTTTGAGGCTATTTAGCTTTTAAAGGGCTCCAAAAGAAAAAATTGCCCCCATATAAAGCAGCTACTTTTAAACTGCTTTAACATTAGCTGAAAATAACTATCTAAAGGTATATAGCTAATTTAACTGAATATTGCATACACCAAGCAATTTTTGGGCTAGTACTTTTTAAAATTTCATGAATCTCCTTGCCTGTTTTATCGTGTGTTTAGACACATTTCTTTTTATGCTCAGATCGACTTGGTGAAAGACAAAATGTGATAAAACTGATCTCTGCAACATTAATCTTCCATAAAAGGAATATGAAGAGTTGTCACAGTATTTCCCCATGATGCCTCTCTATATTTTGGGTACAAAGGTGCCCTGGTTGTAAGGTACAACTATTCACAGAAAAGATGTCTTTGTTAGGGAACCAATGCAGTTTGGAGGGGATTTTATGTTTGTTTTTAAAGTACATGCCCTTGAAAGAGCTCTGAGAAACTGTTAAGTTTTCTTATTAAATACAGAGTTGAGTATTAAGAAGCCTTTTTCAGAAATTAGTTCTTGGGTAACCCTAAGTTTTGCTTACAGTATGTTTTGTGAGTGCCTCACTTTGTTTAACTACTGGTATAAATCTTGTTTTGTTACCAAGACGGATCATGGCTTAGATAAAAGGGTATATAAAGTGGCAAATTGCCTGGTTTGGTCCCCCTGGAGCCATACTACATGAAGAACAGAAGTAAAGGAATCCCACTCTCATGAATAGATATAAGTGATTGGGCAACAAAATGGCAAATGTAATTTAATGTGGATAAACGTAAAGTAATGCACATTGTATGTATAATTGGGATTATTTTTTCCAATATGATGGGGGCTAGTTTAGCTACAACTAATCAGGAGAAAGATCTTGGAGTCATCATGGATAGCTCTCTGAAGACGTCCACACAGTGTGCAGCGGCAGTAAAAAAAGCAAACAGGATGTTAGGAATAATTAAAAAAGGGATAGAGAATAAGACGGAGAATATCTTATTGCCCTTATAGAAATCCATGGTTCGTCCACATCTTAAATACTGCATACAGATGTGGTCCCCTCATCTCAAAAAAGATATACTGGCATTAGAAAAGGTTCAGAAAAGGGCAACTAAAATGATTCGGGGTTTGGAACGGGTCCCATATGAGGAGAGATTAAAGAGGCTAGGACTTTTCAGCTTGGAAAAGAGGAGACTACGGGGGGCTATGATAGAGGTATTTAAAATCATGAGTGATGTGGAGAAAGTGAATAAGGAAAAGTTATTTACTTGTTCCCATAACGTAAGAACTAGGGGCCACCAAATGAAATTAATGGGTAGCAGGTTTAAAACAAATACAAGGAAGTTCTTCTTCACTCAGCACACAGTCAACCTGTGGAACTCCTTGCCTGAGGAGGGTGTGAAGGCTAGGACTATAACAGGGTTTAAAAGAGAACTGGATAAATTCATGGAAGTCCATTAATGGCCATTAGCCAGGATGGGTAAGGAATGGTGTCCCTGACCTCTGTTTGTCAGAAGGTGGAGATGGATGGCAGGAGAGATCACTAGATCATTAACTGTTAGGTTCACTCCCTCTGGGGCACCTGGCATTGGCCACTGTCGGTAGACAGGATACTGGGCTGGATGGACCTTTGGTCTGACCCAGTATGGCCGTTCTTATGTTCTTATAAGAAAACTGAGTGGCAACATTAGGCTTGATAAACTGGTCAAAAAAATGCCAGTTGACCACCTATTATTTGATCACACTCAAATACAGTAACTCCTAGTTAACGCAGTAGTTACATTCTTGAAAAATGCAACTTTAAGCAAAACAATGTTAAGTGAATCCAATTTCCCCATAAGAATGAATGTAAATGGGGAGAGGGGGGGATTTAGGCTCCAGGGAATTTTTTTTGCCAGACAAAAGACATTATATACATATACAGTATAAGTTTTAAACCATTTTAAACAATGTAATATAGGTATAAGTTTTAAACAGTTTAATCCTGTAATCAGCAATGATGTTTGTGAAGCTTGGTTGAGGTGGTGGAGTCAGAAGGTGAAAGAGGGTGGATTGTTTGGCTGCTCCTCTTGCTGTTCTTTCTAAAGTGCTGGAGGCTGCTCAACCCACAGCTCTGCCCCTGGCCTGCCCCCACTCCACCCCTTCGCCAAAGGCCCCATCCCACCCCTGCTCAACTCCCTCCCCCTGAGCACACCGCGTCCTCGCTCCTCCCCACCCTCTTGAATGCTGCGAAACAGCTAATTGCTGGGTACAGGAGGCACAGGGAGGCTGCACACCACATCCTCATTCCTCCTCCTAAGCCTCCTGAACACTGCAACACAGCTGATTGCTGTGGGTGGGAGGCGCAGTGAGGGAGTGGGGATTCACTGATCTGCGGGGGCCCACTGTCAGGCTGCGTGGTGGTGGTGATGGTGGTGGAAGGGAGCTGATAGGGGGGCTGCCAGCCAACCCTGATTCCAAGCTCCCACCCACCCACTAGCTCCAAGGGGCTGCTCTTCCAAAGAATCCTGCAAGTAGTAGACAAAGTACTGTACTAGCAGGTGGCAGACAAACAATGTTATAAGTGAACATTGCACAACTTTAAATGAGTATGTTCTCTAATAGATCAGTGATGTAACAACAAAACAAAGTTAACTGGGACAACGTTAAGTGAGGAGTTACTGTACTGTCACATGTTCCAGCAAGAAAAAAAGTGATGTAGGTGGTTGCCTACATTTTTGATTGCATTATGGTGCCATTCTTTCATTTTTTAGAACTTGGTTTCATTGTGTCTTGCATTGTTCTAAGATGAAATAACTCAGTTAAGTAATTTTTTTTGTAATTAGGAGTAAGTATCTGAGCTAAGCCTATTAGAAACAAAGTCTTCCTCTCTTTTGTTACTGTTGTTCCCATTCTAATAAAATAGTGCTTTAAAATATATGACAAGCCAACTGACCAATTATTTTTGGACCTGTGAAATGCTTAACTCTAGGCAGTATATATCATAAAGAACATCCTCCAATACTTACATGTTACAGACAGATTTGGCACTGGGAGGAGACATCCTTGATTTCAAAAAACAAAAAAAACCGACATTTTTTCTTTTTCCCCATTTACAGTTTAGTCTTCCAGTTGAACTACATTATGACTTACTTATGCAATTATACAAACTTGTGAATTAAGTAGTACAAATGGAACATATGGAAATGCTAAGAGTTTAAAAAACAAGTTTACCATAGAAAACCAGTCATAATTTAAATGAATGTGCATGGATATTTGAAAATTATACACCCATATATACATTTTAGAGTACAGAAAGGAATAAGAATGCAGGAATAAGACAAAAAAACAAAAAATTGTAAAGTTTGTGATACATAATGAATGTTTAATAAGTTAAGAAAAAATGTGATTTTGAATTGTGGTCAAGTGTGTAAAGTATATTTGTTTGGGTAGTAAGGGGGAAGTCCAGCATAACCTCAAAGGAATCTAGAGGATGTTGTCGGCACACTATGATAAAAATGACAACCGATATCTCTTCAGCTGCATGTCTGGGTGAAAAACATGACATTTAATTACCCTTACTCCTCATACGCAAGTCTTCAGCTATACACTAGTACTGGTCAGATGAACTATATTTCTCTTAAAAGTTGTTTTTCGAAAAGAACAATCACTTTCAGACAGACATATTTTAACTTTAATTTAGCTCTTCAGTAGTGAAGTCTACAATGTATGAATGAATTTACACCAACCATCATATTAAAAAGGGAATTCTGTGGAGGGATGAAGAGATGCTGTCACAGTTCTTGGGGACTGGACAGGTACCAACTGCACTCTAACTGGAACTCACTATTGAGCAACATAAGCCACTCTCTTCCCCAGAGGCTAACTGTACATTCAGTGTGTGTTGGCCCTGCCAACCTGGGAAACAAGAGACCTATCTTAGGTTTCCTGAATGATACTGCAGAACACTACTCAAGCGGCCTACCAATTTCAATCATTTTATAGTATTTCATTCTGACAATGTTTTATGATTTTAGATAAATAAAACTACAAACCTAAAAACTGAAAGGAAATCTCAATTTCAAAACAAATTGACTCAGCTAAAGATTGCTACAGCTTACTTTGGATTTTGCATAGTTTATTTAAAATGCATTAGGGCGTTTCATATCACTCCAAACTGCCAGCTTAATGTTCGTTTTCTTTTTAGTATTTTAGGTGCATGCCAGCCTCAATTGATCAGAGTTCTTGAAAGCAGGTATTTTCCATGAGAATACTTCATGACTGGGAGGATGCAGCAGACATACTCTTCTTATTTTAGTCTTTGTGTTTTGCTTAAAGCACTAATACACCCACAATTCCCCATGCTTGGCTCTCTTCAGAAAGGCTTCAGTATCCCTTCCTTCCTCTGAATCTTGCTCTGCCATCCAACTAAAGATTGAAGAATAATTAAGTCAACATATTGCAAAATGTAAAATACTAGTATTAGAACTGCTTTGAAACACCTGTGTTTCTATTTCTGGCACTTTACAAACAAGGATACCATAAGGAAAAAGTCACTGAAGAGAATAAATGGTTTCTCCATAAAAAGACTCAAGACTGGTGTGACAGTACATGGTAGCACTATCTTCAGAAATCTTACTCATAATTAATACCAGGTGACTGATTAGCACTATCATGTAGACTTCAGATTTGCTGAAGGACCTTAGACAGAATAATAGTAAGTGGTACAATAGAGCCGCGAGAGTGAGGAAGCTGTGTACGTGGGGTACTGTAGAGAATACTTATTAGTCTTATCTTACTGATCATCACTCGTGATCTGGAGAATGTGCTACACAGCAAATTCAGAGTAAGCTAAAATGGAAGGTGTTGCAAACACCTGTGAGGCTGGGGTAATATAAAAAGGAACCTACAGTGTCTATAAATATGGGTGAAAAATAAAGTGAGATTCAATTTAGGAAAAATGCAAGTTAATATCTAAGGGAAGTAATACATGGATATATAATTGGAGAAAAAAGCCTAAAGATTTACTGTACACCAGCATTTCCTAAAGCTGAGAGTGGAGAGCTGCTGTACAGTAGATTGTTTTTAGCACTGCAGAGAGATATGGCAGCAAGAAGGGCCATGTTATTTTGGCCTGGCATAGTTCCTCTGAGCTTAAGTTTTCCATTTTCAAGGTTGCGATGACTGAGTATTCTTGAATCCAACAATAATTCAGCTAGTATGTTCTAGACACTTAAATTTGAGGAACAGATTACTACTATGCAAAATCATTAACTAGAATTCATTGCTATAGGACAAGAAAAAGTTAGGTAAACATAAGATTGACCATATTACAACAGTCACCATGCCATGTGGAGAGAGAGAACGTGTACACTCCCTGCCCATTTGTGTATCTAATTGCTAGCACAGAAGCATACTTTATTCTTTACCCAGCTGCTGATCTTCTTATGTCCTGAAATATGACAACTGAAAACCCTAATCATTTTAATCTAGTGTAAATGTTAAAAGTATTTGTTTTTGCATGCAGTGCCAAATCCTTTAAAAAATGTACTAAGTTATTTGCCTCACTAGTACCCTGAGATAGTAAAATTCCAGAACACAAAATCTTTTAAAATTCCATTTTAAGTTTGTTGCCTTTTAATCTAATTGGTCTACAAACGTGTCTTTTTCCCCTATATTACGGGACAGGTTAAGCAGAAGCACACAAACAGCCTTTTCTATTATATTCCTATTTAAATATAATTATCATAATCGCTCACTCTTTTCCTTTCCAGAATAAATAATCTAATCCAGAGGTTCTCAAACAGGGGGATGAGGCTCTCTGGGACAGAGGGTGGGGAATGCATTCTGGGGGGCATGAGGTGCTTGAGGTGGGGGAAAAAAACCTTACTGTTCACATTTTACCCACAGCAATAAATAACTAGCAAAGCTGATTCCTTCAGACATATCAGGTCCTCAGATGGTGCTGTGCATTTTGACGGTTTTCTGTTAAGCTTGCAGAGCATTTAACAAAGATGTTGCCATTTATAGATTAATCTGTTCGCTACAATGTAGTCTGCACATTTAATTGTAAGCATTGGCCACAATCACAGGTTTGCTTTTGCTGTTACAATGGGTCGTTGGCTCCGTTTGAATCAATGCCTTACTGTTTTTAATATTTAATCAGAGGTGCATGTTGATTTTTTTCTAATCCGTGTACGTATCTGTGTGGCGGGCGGGGAGGCATAAACCACTACAGACACAAAGAAGAGGGGCGCAATCAATTAAGTTTGAGAACCACCTACCTAGTCTTTTTGATCTGTCCTTGTTACATACTGAACTATAATGAGAAATATTTGAAGATTGGTACAGTGTTGTTGTAGACATGCTGGAGAGTAAATAAGATATTTGAAGACACTTTTCTAGCATATTTCTAGCTTAATTCTATTTTCCTTTCTAGCTGAATTAAGACAGTTTCCCCTGGAGAAGGGTTGAAGGCTGGGAGGCTAGAGCAGCAGAGTGGGATGAAAGATCTTAGGTATGTTCCATTTCTGCATCCCTCCTTAATCTAAAATTAAAATCAGGGTTTATTCATTATAGAGCAAAGTAACACGTTAGGTAAGACCAAAAACAGGCTGTGTGCCCATCATGTGTGGAATGGTTTGATATCAACTTTGCTGTCTCTACCCTATTTAAAAAAAAGCGCTTTATGACCGCAAAGGTCAACATTTCCATACAAGAAACTCATAGCCAGTCTGGGGAAACTCCTCCTTTTCTATCAAGGTAGGTACTTATAATAGTATGCTGTGGTACTTGAGCGCTCACTCCCAAAAGGAGAGTTTGTCACTCAATCATAAAACTGACTTATATCTCCTTAAATTAACAGTCATCCAATTACCTAAGCACATTACAGTAAAAATACAAAACTTCAAGTGGAAAGCAGAAGTCCATTACCACAGTAAAATGATCCTTCAATGAGTCTCCTCTAAACTTAAATCAATGTCCCCCAGTTCTGTTTCTTCCCATGATCTCAAATAGATAAGATTAAAGTATGGCTAAATATCAATCCTAAATATTAAAAAGCTATTTTACCTACGGCTCTTTCATATTTAAAATAACCCCAATTTTGTTTATCATTTCCTATTTTTATTGCAGCTGTCACACTCTGAGCCTTCTCCAATTTAAATATGAATATCTTGTTGGATTATACCCACAACCTAATTCATTGTTTTGCTTGAGTGCAAAAGATGCGCTATACTAATGTTCACAAGAGCTAACATTTATTAAGGACCAATTACAATTATGACAAGTAAGGAGCTATTCTACTAAATGATGTCAATTTGATTCATTTCAATGGTGTCTTCTTCCTCATCAGAATCTTTTAGAAAAGGAAAAAAAAAAAAAAAAAACCAAAAAAACACTGGCAACAAAGACTAACAAACAATCAAACCAATCACTTACCATTGACCTTTTGCACTCAAAAAAAGAAACCTGCAAACTTCTGCAGTGTCCTTCCTTCAAGCATTGTCTGGGGCTTTTTCCTTCCTGTCACATGAAACATAAAAGCATAAGAATACAGTGTATTTCTTCAGTGGAAAGGACACTACAGACAAGGCACCTCTAAAAAGTCCTGTGGACACTGTTGAAACTTTGTCCAAGGTCCTTTAACTTGTGTTCTTTGCTGTGGTAAATTCCAGGTAAGTGGAACTGAGAGTTGTGAAAGTCCAGATAATAATTCTTTCCCTTCTCCTCCCACTCCCAAGACATGTGCTTGTATCAGTAAAATGAAGACCAGGGTGGATAAAAATCAATGTTTAAAAAAACAACAACAACAAAAAAAACCCACCTGATTTTTTTTATTTCAACTGGATTTTTTTGGATAAAATGCTTTTTGAGGAAAAAACCTATCTAAAGATAATTTTAATTAAGATACATGATAGCTCAAAGCTATCTCATCATGGAATAGGGATTATAAATTCTAATTCTATAGTATGAGACAATATATTCATATAATTTTTAAGAAAAGTTTTGTAAATGAGTTCCAATAGTTCTTGGATTAGGGACCCAATCTGATGGGATTCCAGGGGCTTCTGTACAGATTATTTAGGTTAATCTTTCTATATACCCAATGGGACTCAGTGCTCAATCTAGAACAGTGGTGGCCAACCTGAGCCTGAGAAGGAGCCAGAATTTACCAATGTACATTGCCAAAGAGCCACAGTAATATGTCAACAGCCCCCGCCCACTTCTAGCACCTCTCACCCATCAGCAGCCCTGACGATCAGCACCTCCCCCTCCCTCCCTCCACCTCCCGGTCAGCTGTTTCGTGGTGTGCAGGAGGCTCTGGGGGAAAGGGGATCGGGAGGGCATGGCAGGCTCAGGGGAGGGCGCGGGAAGGGGTGGAGTGGGGCCAGGCCTGTGGCAGAACCAGGGGTTGAAGAGTGAGCATCCCTCAGCACATTGGAAAGTTGGCACCAAGTTGCCAACCAAGGAAAGTTGGTTAGTTTTGCAGTTCTCAAACTGTGGATTTGTGTCCCCAGAGATAACATGCCTGTTAACAGCAAAAATGTTTTTAAATAAGTATATAGAGGTGAGAAATAACTGACCTCAACCCTATTGTCCCTCTGCAAACTTGTGTACACACAGTCAATCCCTTACCTCTCTCTAAAAGTACAAAGTTTCAAAAAGTTCAATGAATAGAAGATTCTTGGGGATGGAATAGATCTGGACAAGGAGAAGAAGTCTGGAGATAAATGTGAGAAGGGAGGAACAGGCAGTAGAAACAAAAGTGAAACTGTTTGAGCAGCATATTCCGGAAGTCTTGAGGTCTTTCCGAGTGTAGCCTTCATTGATTTGAGATCTAACATACCATTCTCTCACTAAAAGGGAAAACCTATAATGGCAGCAGGCCATAAGAGAGACCCAGTTTGGGGATATTTTAATTAAGTTCCTCTACTTGTGGGTAAAACAGGCATGCGTGAAAAATGCAAACTGTGGAACAAAGAAATGCAAGGCCTGGTTGCCCAAATGAAACAACATCATGAAAAGTGCTCCTTCTCAGGAGGAAGCTGTGTTGAACATGATGAAAAACATCTTTCCTGTGATGAACTTTTTGAAACTTTGTACTTTTAGAGAGAGGAAAGGGATTGACTCTGTGTACACAAACATCCTGAACGTGCAGGATTTTCAGGTTGGTAAACTTTTTTAATTCATACTTCTTTCTTACGGACTGATTGTCTTCTCTCTGGACTATTCCTGAATTCTCATGTTTGAGCAAAAAATATAGTGGTTACTTTATGGTACTATCATTTTAGATGCAGTTGCGATAAAAAAAAATAGCTGAAATAAACAGATCTTACTTGTACAATTTCATATTTAAAGTAGTACTGAGCGTCAGTGAATGCTAAATGAGCAGTACGGTAATAATAATTAAATAACTACACTGACTTATTTTGTTTAGGAGAATCCATCCTCAACATACAAGATTCTGAAGACTATCCACCTTCAAGATCACCATCATTTTCTATAGTTTCAGAGTTATCTGACAGTGATAGTGGTTTAGTCACATCAAGTACGTCACACAGCCATAGTATATAACCTGTAGCAAAAAGAAAAAAAAACTCCATCATCCACAAACCACCATAGACAAGTTTGTGATAAGAACCAGCAGATTACAAAAAGAGCTAATTGATGAAAAAATTGCCTGATTTGTTTATGCAACAAACTTTCCTTTTCGTATGATTGAGAACCCACACTTCATTAACATGGTTCAGTCATTAAATAGAGTCACAGTACCAGCAGATGTCACAGGCAAATTGCTGGATAAAGCGTATGAAAGAGAAATTGAGCAGCGCGCAAAAGGTCTAGAGGATGAAATCGTTAACCTGAGTCTTGATGGGTGGAGCAATGTCCACAATGATCCTGTTGTATGTGCTTGTGTGACAACAGAAGAAGGAAATGTCTTCCTTGCAGAAACAACTGATACATCAGGAAATGCACACACAGCAGAATACTTACAAGAAGTAGCAGTAAAAGCTATAACAAACTATGAAAAAAAATTCAAATGTCTAGTACGCAGCTTGGTCACAGACAATGCTGCAAATGTATCCAAGATGAGAAGAAATTTAGGAGAGAGTGAAGAGAGTCCCAAGCTAACAACATACGGTTGCAGTACTCATTTGATGCACCTCCTAGCCAAAGACTTCAATGTTCCAGAAATAAAGGTTAATGTTGCTGAAATTGCAAAATACTTCCATAACAACCACTTTGCAGCAGCTACTCTGAAAAAAGTGGGAGGAACGAAGCTAACTCTCCCTCAAGACGTGCAATGGAACTCAGTAGTGGACTGTTTTGAGCACTGTATCAAGAACTGGCCTAATCTGATGACAGTTTGTGAACAAAATCATGAAAAATGAGATGGCACTCTCACAGCCAAAGTTCTCAACATTGGGCTTAAGAGAAATGTTGAACACATGCTGAGCACCCTGAAGCCTATTTCTGTAGTCTTAAACAAAATGCAAGGAAATAGCTGTTTTATTGCTGATGTTGTTGAAAGTTGGAAGGAACTGAGTGAGATCTTAAAAAGAGAAATATACAATGACAGAGTTAAATTACAAGCATTAAAAAAACGAATGGGACAAGCACTATCTCCAGCTCATTTTCTTGCAAATAGTCTCAATACTTGGTATCAGGGTCAAATCTTAACTGATGAAGAAGAGGAGTTGGCTATAACATGGACATCCAGCAATCATCCCTCCATAATGCCAACTATAATAAACTTCAGAGCTAAGGGTGAACCATTCAAGAAATGTATGTTTGCTGATTATGTTTTAAAGAAAGTCACACAAGTGAACTGGTAGAAGTCACTTAAGAACTTGGATTCAGAGACTGTTGAAGTGATAATCTCTCTTTTAACAGCAGTAGCTCCTTCTGCCGTTGTAGAAAGAGTATTTTCTTCCTTTGGACTAATTCATTCCAAATTGAGAAATCATTTGGAACCTGAAAAAGCAGAAAAGCTTGTTTTTCTTTTCCAGATTATGAACAAACAGGAAAATGAAGGTGAAGACCACTGAATTAGCTGCAGCAGCGAATATTTTGAGTTTCTCATGTTGACATGGATGACATAGTCTATTTAATTTTTGTTTAAAAAAAATCAAGTAACTATTTTAGTGAAAAACAATTTTAACAAAAAGAAACCTGATTTTAAAAAACGTGAATGTTTAATTACATTCAAAAATTCATATGCTTGCTTTGTTAAAATATTATATGTTTGCAGTTGAACAAAAAAATCCAGAATACATAATGTTGTTGTTTTAGTTAAATAAAACAATTTAAATGTGTGTCTGGTGATGTTCTCCTCCTAATGCAGCCTGGCAAGAAAATCCTCCAAATATTAATGATTAACCTGTTGAATTGGAGATCTTTATGAAGTCATTGGGAGGTGAACTATCTGCTTCAACTACCTTTGGTAAATGAAATAACCAATCGTTCATTTTCTGATATAGCTGTAAAACTAATCTGAAAAGTTTTCAAAATAAATCAGTTTAAAAATGTATAATGTGTATCTTCTAAAAATGAAACCTACATCTAACTCTGAGTTGTGAAGAATATGTACTAAGATAACAACCAACAAGAATGCATTTTTATGTAGAAATCCATAATTAAATAGAGTCTTCCTGACTAGCGATTTAAATCATGACTTTAATCAATTTGATTTAAATCAAATCCACCCTGACAGAAGAATAATCTAACTGGATACACATCTTTTGAGGGGTTTTAGATTTATTCAAACTGGACTTAACGTAATGCTAAAAGCAAGCTATCGTCACCAGAAGACCAAAAACAAAACAAAACAGTGGTAATTGTGCTGGTGAAAGGTGTCAACAAGACAGTCTTGGAGACAGACGTTTTCTACTTATCTACACAACATAGACAGCAGCAGGGCAAGCTTCCCTACAACATTCTGCTGATGTGCTTCAACCCCAATTGAAGGGACCACCTTTAGCGGATGAAAGTTTTTTTAAGTCTCTATTTCTATTCAGTCCTGAGGCTCCTATTCAAGTAGCCAAGCAAGGGTGCCAACTCTGATGGGAGCTTTCCATATGAACTTTTTGTTTCAATGAACTAAAATTTTATTAACAGTACAGAACTTCTAACACAACCATTTGACTTTTATAGAAAAAAAATCACACTACCACACCTGAAGTTCTGTATGATCAAATTTTAACATTTCTGTTTCAATTCACACACATTTTCCAAGCTCATGATCATACACAATAAACTAACCCACCGTGACACTTTCTTGGGGTGCCCAGGACTGTGAGTTACCTTGTTAGCCCGTGTTTCCAGTGAGAGAGAGACTTGCTGGTGCTTAATTGGGTATTACCTCCTTGACACTTCCCGCCTGTTAGCCACCCAAAGAACCTCCACTGGGCAATTCTAGCCTTCACTTTTCTTGTTATGATAACTTAGCAGGCTAACCTTCTGACTAAGGAATTTTATCTCACCCAAAATGTCTTTTGTAGTGTTTCCAACCAGGACAGGTTGGGATCCTGTTTTCATGAATGAAATCCCACCGAACGATTACTTCCTCAGGTGCAGGATAAAGATAAAGTCCTTTTGCCTTCTCTTTTATCCCCCAAAATTAATTATTGGATACTGAAGTTGGGATGCCTCCCTAGCACCCCAAAAAGTTTATTCCATATTGTGCTGACTTCACATCCCCATGCTGACTTTGTATGCAAAGAGGGCTTCCATTGTATTGGCTAACAATGCTTAATTTACATTGTGAACTGCGGCAGACAAGTGATATAAAATCTTTGTCTGGTAGATACCTCTTTGTCAACTCTGCCTTGATTCAGACTGTAGGAACATATTTCCTTTATACTGTACATATAAAGCTTTTTACATCATATCTATACAGACATTTCACAAGCGTATTTATGATCAATGTGTTTTCTGGCTTTAATTTAAGATGGTACATGACATCTTTTATAAAAAGCAGTGAGTCTGGCAGGTCTGTCAAGAGTTACTGTTACAGAACAGTGAACCCTTTGCCAGTTCGCACTGAGGGATTCTTAGGGGTCACACACATCTTCTCTTACAATGATTCTGTTTATTTATACTTATCTCTATTGTAGGTGCCTCCAAAGTAAATAAATCATTGTGGAATTCTCATTCCTACATTTCACTTTCTCTTCTATTTGCCCTCAAATGCAAGATACTGGAAGTTTTCTAGGTTTCAGTTTATCATGAAAGAGGGCAAGATTTTCTGGTCTATTTAAAATGAGATGTCCATAAAGATAATATAGTGAGCACTGCATGTTTTCAAACAGTAAGTTGGTAAAGAAGTTTAAGTATCAATGCCATCACAGCAATTGAACCTATTTGCATACTTGGCATATATGTAGCAATTCACATGTTCAGACAGTGTTTTACAAACATTAACAGTTCATTTCTCCTTTGGATTTTAGATGGAAATATGGCAATTCAAAAACAAAAGCTCAGGTGTACAACAATCTGCATTTTTAAAATAGAATCATAGAATATCAGGGTTGGAAGGGACCTCAGGAGGTCATCTAGTCCAACCCCCTGCTCAAAGCAGGACTAATCCCCAACTAAATCATCCCAGCCAGGGCTTTGTCAAGCCTGATCTTAAAAACCTCAAAGGAAGGAGATTCCACCACCTCCCTAGGTAACGCATTCCAGTGTTTCACCACCGTCCTAGTGAAAAAGATTTTCCTAATGTCCAACCTAAACCACCCCCACTGCAACTTAAGACCATTACTCCTTGTTCTGTCATCAGCTACCACTGAGAACAATCTATATCGATCCTCTTTGGAACCCCCTTTCAGGTAGTTGAAAGCAACTATCAAATCCCCCCTCATTCTTCTCTTCTGCAGACTAAACAATCCCAGTTCCCTCAGCCTCTCCTCATAAGTCATGTGTTCCAGTCCCTTAATCATTTTTGTTGCCCTCCGCTGGACTCTTTACAATTTTTCCACATCCTTCTTGTAGTGTGGGGCCCAAAACAGGAGACAGTACTCCAGATGAGGCCTCACCAATGTCGAATAGAGGGGAACGATCACGTCCCTTGATCTGCTGGCAATGCCCCTACATATACATCCTGAAATGCCATTGGCCTTCTTGGCAACAAGGGCACACTGTTGACTCATATCCAGCTTCTCGTCCACTGTAACCCCTAGGTCCTTTTCTGCAGAACTGCTGCCAAGCCATTTGGTCCCTAGTCTGTAGCGGTGCATGGGATTCTTCCGTCCTAAGTGCAGGACTCTCTGCACTTGTCCTTGTTGAACCTCATCAGATTTCTTTTGGCCCAATCCTCTAATTTATCTAGGGCCCTCTGTATCCTATCCCTACCCTCCAGCGTATCTATCTCTCCTCCCAGTTTAGTGTCATCTGCAAACTTGCTGAGGGTGCAGAAAACGATCAGGTAATTATTGGCATCTAGTGTTTATAGATTTTCAGCAGCTGCACATAAACCTACTCAGAGGCTCCATCTTCAACAGGAAAAAAGGTTTATTGCTAGCTCATGTTAGACAGTGGGCATGGCCCTTTCAGGTTATTTATCCTATGTAATTGAAAACATGGTCTAAAACTTCACCACTTCAAACTTTCATACCTGGTCGCTTTTTTTTATTTAATTTTCTGCAATTTCACTCAGTGAAAGTCTCTCTGTACAAGGATTTTTTTACAAAGCCTCCGTAGCCTATTATTCAAGGGATAAAAGGTTATGGTGATCTCACGTTGGTGGTGTTGCCTGAAGTGGCAAATTCTTTGATTTTTATTGACCAGCTGGTTACAGCGTTAGCTCTGGAGGTACTCGGTCTGGAAATAATCACAAGGTCTGAAATATTTAAAGACGTTTTAATTCTTCTATTGACATTGACTTTCCATGAATTCTCTTCTTTGATATGCACTAGAGTTTCTAGCTTTGATACTGACAGTTTATATACTAACGATCAATTTAGCAAACAAAACAAAGAGCGCTTTTATTTCCAGTACTACCGAGGTTTAGGGCTTGTCTATATTATCCGCAGGATCTATCCAGCGGGGGGAAGGGGGGTGGTGGTGTCGATTTATCGCATCTAGTCTAGACTAGACACCATAAGTTGACCGCTGAGTGCTCGCCCATTGACTCCGGGACCGAGAGGTGTGGGAAAAGTCGACAGGGGAGCATCAGTTGTCGACTCACCGTGGTGTCAACTTCAGCTATGTTATTCACATACCTGAAGTTGCGTAACTTAGATTGATCTCCCCTGCTCCCAGTGTAGAACAGGCCTTCCCAGTGTAGAACAGGACTAAGACGTAGGCCTGACTAAGAGAAAAGGTATTATATTTTGAAGATTGCTTATTAGCAACTTCAAAATCTCCTGAATGTCAAAATGAGCATTACAGTTCCCTTTAAATTACAACCCTAAAGTCACAAATCTTGACAGCTCAGAATGTGATAAATCATGTGATAATGGTTCTGTCATGCAAGACATCACAAGAGGTGGCAACCAATGACAGAATAAAATACAGACAATATGTTATCCCAGAGAAAATAAAGTAGATTGATCTAATAATAATACAAAGCGCTCTATAGGATTTTCACTTTGGAAGTGCTCAACAAAGTCTAACAATACTCTTATATTATTCCCCACATTTTTCAGATGAGAAAACAGTCAAAAATGTTAATAGCCCAAATGCATACAGTGAAACCCCTGGGATTACAATTCTGAATTCTTCCTTTGCTTGGCTATTTGCCCGAGACAAATAATATTTTATTAGTTTTATCACCATCATGTGCCGCCTGGTAGATTTTAATCAGGCTTTCCAAGGCTCCTTGGAACCAATTTCCCATGTAAGGTGGGGGAACTCAGCCAGTGACCCTTCTGAGGGAGATGGATCACGTTTTTTGCCATTTACGCTGGGGCACGAAGGCCTTCAGCGGTGTCGCACGTGTGTAAATAAAGGCAAGGCTTCGATACGTTGACCTGTGAAGGTGTAACTTGTTGGGACGGTTCTGCTGATGGCAGATGGGGAAGACAGTGTCCAGCTCTTCCCTTGTAGTTGTGCCAACTCCACGGGGCTCCGAGGCGCAGGGACGGTTTCACCCACATCCGTCCAGCCTGGGGCCGACTCGCTGCTCTATGTAGATGGTCCCTTGTCACAGGGGAGCCAGGCCCAGTGCGGCCGGGAGGACCCAACCGCTTTGCAGCGGCAAGGACGCTGCGGGACCGGGCGCGAGTCAGGTGCAGGGGCGCGGCCTAGCCCCTCACCCGGGGGTAACAGGGACGGGGCCGCCCAGCCCCCCACATTGACTGTATGACGCCGGGGTCTCTCAGCAGGCCCCGCCCTCCCCCGTACCTGTGTGACGCAGGAGGTCTCGAGCAGACACTGTCTCAGGTCCTCCCGCACCCCGGCACAGGCCCGCCCGTCCTCCTCCTTCTCCTCATAGTATTTGGGCATCGCGGCAGCGCTCCCCGCACACAGCCTCTGGGCTTCTCACTGCAGCAGCGCCGACGCCGCCATCTTGTTGTCCTTTGACCCAGATGCGGCGCACGGGCAGACACCGCCGCTGCGCTTTCCCGCCGGGACAGGAACTACCGTACCCAGCATGCTCCGCGCCGCAGGGTCACGGGCCGGGTCAGGGGGCGCGCGCCGTGCTACGTTGCCGGAAGCAGCTGGAATTTGCTGGGGGTGCGCGCGGCCCCGGGAGACCCTCGCGCTGTGTGTGGTTGGGAGGGGCGGGGCTGGAGCGGCAGGTGAGCGGGGCAGCTGCGGACGGCGTTCTCGCCCCTCGGGCGCGTGGGCCTGCGCAACGTGCGCGCGCGCGCGCGCTGCCTAGGCAGGGCGACCCAGGGTCCCGCCTGCGCCACAAACCGTTGGCGCCCCCGCGGGAACTGCTGGCCTTGGCTCGAGACACCCGTGGCTCCGCCCCCAGCTCCTGCATGAGCCGGCCCGGCGGGAGCCACAGCGGGGCTTGGGATCTCTGCGGGGCGGGGGGTCCTTCCCTTGTACTGCTGCGCGCGGCCCTTCCCCCGCCCGTCGGGTCCTCAAAGGAGGCGTCGCGCCTTGGAGCCGCCTCTGGGCCGGTGCCCCGGGCAGATGGTTGCCCGGGAGGCCGGAGCGGAGGCCGGCACCGCCCCCACCCCAGTGTCTCCCCCAGGGGGCAGCGCGCGCGCGGGGGGAAGGGACTTGAACCCGGGTCTCCCACCGGCCAGGAGCTGCCCGAAGCACTGGGCGCTGCGGCTGGCGGGGGGGGAGGGGTCTCCCTCCGCGCTGCCGAAGCTGTTCCACTTTGCGGGGACGCTTAAATAGGCTCGGCCTGAGCGGGACTGTGCTCCCCAGCGTTAAGGGGGACTTGCTGGGTCTCCTTCCTCCTTAGTGGCCTCCTGGGTGGCCGCTGTGGAGGTGGGCACTAGATGGCTTGGGTTGGTGTCTGAGGTGTCTCAGAGCATTTTCTCTCTCTCTCATGTTCAGGGTCTAACTGTCCCCGTATTTGGGGTCAGGCAGAGAGTTCCCCCAGGTCAGATTGGCAGTGACTTCAGCGTTTGGGGATTTTTTGCCTTCCCCTGTAGTGTGTGAGTGTGGGTCACTTGCTAGGATTATCTGGGTATATCTCAATCACTTCCCTTCCATTGCAGGGGCCTCAGGCATTGGTCCACCTCAGACTATGTGTACGCTACCGATCTTACAGTGGCATAACTGTACCACTACAGCTCCGCTGCTGTAAGGTCTCCTGTGTAGCCACTCTATGCTGGCGGCAGACAGCTCTCCTCCTGGCATAATTAAGCCACCCCGATGAGCATCTCGCACTGACATAGCGCTGTCCACACTGGCTCTTGTCAGTGAAATGTATGTCAGCTGGGGGTGTGTTTTTTTCCCCCAGTCCACTTGTCCAACAAAAGTATTACCGACAAAAGTGCTAGTGTAGATATATCCGTAGTCCCTCCTATTCTCTGCCTGTGACGACACATAGTCTAGTCTCCTGTGGGCAATAATATTTTGGTTGTTGAGTTTAGTGTGGGATTCTGGGTGATGTTGGTGGCCTGTGATATACAGGAGGTCGAACTAGATTATCTGGTGGTCCTTGCAGGCCCTTAAACTATGACTGATATTCAGAGACCCGAGTTCAAGACCCTGTTGCAATAACTCTTTATTAATATAAAGTGGAACAGCTTCAACAGGACAGATTGAGAGACCCACCGAAGAATACCCAGCAATCAGAGGGCACTCATCTGAGACATGGGAAACCTGTGTTCTCCCCACCTCAGGCAAAGGGGGAAGTTTGAATCCAGGGTTCCCACAGCCTAGGTAAATGCCCTGCCCACTGGGCTCAAGTTTATAAGGGGAGACTCAATCATCTTGTCTTCGTTTTGTTTTGTTTGTTGCAAGAAAGAGCTTAGGTGGGGAGAAGGTTCATAGCTTTGAATCCCAAGCAAACAGAGGTGCCTCCCTCCAACCCAGAATTACATGCCTATGTTTCTTTGAGGAGTGGGGCACACTGAATTTTTATCTGAAATAATTAAAATATAATGCAGTGTAAAATAGAACATCTTTAATAGTAAAAACATTCAAAGGCAATTGTAAAACTGTACATTTATAGATTAATAGATTCATAGATATTTAGGTCAGAAGGGACCATTATGATCATCTAGTCTGACCTCCTGCACAACGCAGGCCACAGAATTTCACCCACCACTCCTGCGAAAAACCTCTCACCTATGTCTGAGCTATTGAAGTCCTCAAATCATAGTTTAAAGACTTCAAGGAGCAGAGAATCCTCCAGCAAGTGACCCGTGTCCCATGCTACAGAGGAAGGTGAAAAACCTCCAGGGCCTCTTCCAATCTGCCCTGGAGGAAAATTCCTTCCCGATCCCAAATATGGCGATCAGCTAGATCCTGAGCATATGGGCAAGATTCACCAGCCAGATACTACAGAAAATTCTTTCCTGGGTAACTCAGATCCCATCCCATCTAATATCCCATCACAGGCCATTGGGCCTATTTACCATGAATGTTTAATTACCAAAACCATGTTATCCCATCATACCATCTCCTCCATAAACTTATCGAGTTTAATCTTAAAGCCAGATAGATCTTTTGCCCGCACTGCTTCCCTTGGAAGGCTATTCCAAAACTTCATTCCTCTGATGGTTAGAAACCTTCGTCTAATTTCAAGTCTAAACTTCCTGGTGGCCAGTTTATATCCATTTGTTCTTGTGTCCACATTGGTACTGAGCTTAAATAATTCCTCTCCCTCTCTGGCATTTATCCCTCTGATATTTTTATACTTAGTGCTTGAAGAGTGCTTTGTTTCCAGAGCATTTTACAAAGATTGTCACAGCAGCCTATGCAGTAGGCAGGTAATTGTTTGTGTTATACATGGAAAGGGGAGGGACAGAGAGGTTACATAATTTGTCAAAGGCCACACAGTGAGTTGTTAGCAGATTGGAATTTTAATTTATGTGTTATTGGCACCAATCCTGGTGTGCAAGTTTCTAAACTATGCTATTTTAATACATTGTTTGTAGGCAGCAGAAAGGTGACTCAATTAACATACATAGCCAAATTTTGAAAGGGGCTCACTCTAGCTTACAGTTTTGCACGTACAATCTTGCTGGCACAAGTGGTAGTATTTAGCTACCTACTTGCCTAATTACCCTTGCAAATCAGATTTAAATCTAAATGCCATAATTAACACTACATAATTTAAAACATTTCTGATTTTACATCTGCTGTCTATCATTTCTAAGATTATGTAAAATAAATTAGTTTTAACTTTAAAATCTTTTCTTCAGAAAAATGTTGCCGACCACTTCAGTTAGTTCCCAAAACCAGGGCAATGGTGCGTTAAACTCCAGGGATGCAGCGCGACATACAGCGGGTGCAAAACGCTACAAATACCTGAGGAGGCTCCTTCACTTCCGGCAGATGGACTTTGAGTTTGCTGTTTGGCAGATGCTCTACCTGTTCACTTCACCACAGAGAGTTTATAGAAACTTTCATTACCGGAAACAAACAAAGGACCAGTGGGCAAGAGATGATCCTGCTTTCTTGGTATTGCTGAGTATCTGGCTGTGTGGTGAGTGTCTATTTCCATGAACAGCAAAAATGAGGTGGGAAAAAGGAAGAATTGGGCATTAGCCTAAGATTAGGGAGGCCTGGGTTCAAGTCCTTGCTCTGCCACAGACCTTGTGTAACCTTGGTCAACTCACTTAGTCTCGCAATCCTCACTTCCTCATCTGTAAAATTGTGTAAATAGTAGTTCCCACCCTTACATGGGTGTTGTGAGGATAAACACATTAATTGTGACATGCGCAGATACTGTAGTGGTGGTGGCGGCGGCTAGATAAGATCTTTCTCTTTTCAATAAAGTTGCAGGAATGTATCTTCACAGGGTTTTTTTCAGCACCCTGGGTTTTTGACTGTAGAGGCCCTTAATCAGAATGGAAAAGAAGCTGATGAGCTATCTACACTCAAAGGTTACAGTAACCATTTAGAAATTAGAGAACCATGGTAAACCGCAGGGTCTAGCTGTATCTAGAATCCTCTAAAGACTCTTCTTTATGTTTGTTGTAATCAAGTCTTGTTTCTGTCTGTGTTTCAAACTGTGTCGGTTTCAATCATTGTGTCATAGCAAAGACAACCAGAGGAATGAATGACTATTCTTTTTTAAAAAAAAATAGTTGAACATTTGGATGATTAGAAACTGGGATGTATTATTATGTGTATTACCTTATCACATAAGCAGCCAAATTGTAGACTAGGACCATTGTGCTAGTCACTGTGCAAACACAGAAAAAAAAAGACAGTCCCTAATGTTGAACCCATTACAGGCAAAGTACCCTTTACACAGTGCTCTGTCCTTGCTCCCCTTCTCATCTCCATCTATACTTTATCTCTGGGTCATCTTATCTACAAACACAAATATGCTGATGGCTCACAGATCTACCATTCTGTCCAAACTAAAATCTTGAACTGTCTCTCTGACTCCCTCATGGATGTCTAGCTGCCAGCTCAAGCTAAGCATAGCTAAAACAGAGCTCCTATTCTGCAAACCCCCTCCCACCCCCCCATACCTTCCTGCTACCTCCTTTCTTGGTCACTGTGGACAAACCCCACCATCCTGCCTGTCACTCAGACCTGTAACCCAGACATTATCTTGACTCAGACATCTCGCTAGGTCATTACATCCAGGCTGTACCTAAGGATAGGCCTTTCTTATCCATCCATACAGCTAAAACTCTTGTCCAAGGTATCCTCATCTCATGTTTCAATCACTGTAACATCCTTCTCTCTGGCCTTGACAAATGAATCTTGCCCCACTCCTATCCATTCACAATGCTGCTGCGAGGATCATTTTCCTAGCCTGCGCTTTGACCACATCACCCCTCTCTTTGAATCCCTCCACTGGCTGCCTCTTCACTATCACATCAAACATAAGCTGCTTGTGTTCACTTTTGAGGCCCTTCATGATCAGCCCCCAGTCTTACTGATCATCTCTTATTCGCTATCAACCTGTGGATGCTCACTTCCTTTCCTGCACTGCCAGCCTCCATTGCCCACTACACCACTGTTAAATTTTCAGACAGCGGCTTCATGCTTTCCCTCATGCTGATCCACGCGCTTGGGAGGAGTATTCCGTAAGCATCAGCAAAGGAACGTCATTATCCACCTTCAAAGGCCTTCTCAAAACTCTCCTTTGCTGTGATGCCTACAGTACCCTTGGCAACAATTAGGCTGCTTGTATGCTGAGACCTCTGCCTATCATGCTGTCCAGTATTGTCTCATTGTTTCCTTGGAGACTCCGTCTGTCTTTATCTATTTGTTGTCTCTTGTCTGATACTTAAGATTGTAAGTTCTTTGGGGCAGAGACGCCCTTTTTTTACCGTACCTAGCACAGTGCTGTCGTGGTCCACAACTAGGACTCCTAGATGCTTTGATAATACAAAGTTACACAGTGAACAAAGCCTCAGCGAGACACTGTGGACGTCGGCCATCACCAAGCCAAAGAAAATCTTTTGCATGTAAGCTTCAGGTCAAATTGTCTTTTAAAAGGCAACAGTGAAAACACTACACCCAGTCCATTTTTGACATGGCACAGTACCTGCAGTCACTTCTGAAATTTTAATGTTCTTGCAGTTGGATGGGAAATATTTCCTAGATCCATATGTGTTTCATGGTTGTTTTCCCAAAGCTGCCAAAGGAACTCAATAAGAATGTGTCTTATGTGTACTGCATTTTCATTCAACTAAAATGGACTGGAAATTTGAATGGCAGTCTGAAGGACAGCTGAGTCTTCAGAGCCAGAAAACTATGCACTATCACGTGGTTTTGTTGTAACTGAAAGCAGTGTGTCTTCAGCTCTGCTTGTTGCTCTTACTCTGCACTTCTGCTTAACAAGGTATCTTCTTCATAAAAAGATTCTAAGTTTAAAAATGTGAAATGTGCCACACGCTGAACGTAAGCCAACCACATTATACACAAGTGGTACGGTATGCAGCATTTTAATAGAAGAAGGGGCTGCCTTGCAGAAGATCTTAGGGGTGAGGCGGAATAAAGGGGAAAATGCTGAGATTTCAGGAGACCTCCAAAAAGTTAATCCCTGGAATGTCAAAGTTTGAGTGATTGGCATTGTTTGGTGATGTAGCATTTTTCCAGCTAGGAAGGATTAATTTCTCTTTTTTTCCCCTTCTCTCTCTCTCTTCCCCCTGCCCCCAGTTTCTACTATAGGATTTGGATTTGTGCTGGACATGGGATTTTTTCAAACGATAAAGCTACTTCTTTGGGTTGTGTTTATAGACTGTGTAGGCGTTGGCCTTCTAATAGCAACTTTAATGTGGTAAGTAAATAATTCCATCTAGAACTAAGTTAGGCATTGCTACAGGGCAGTTGACAGTTCCCTGCTGCTGAGGCATTGTACTTAAATCTGTAACAATATGACTTGGCTCAGAAGAGAGGGCTAAGAGTTTTCATTGGCTGTGAATAGAGCTCTATTGGGAAAGAGCATTAGAAAATACTTATTTTGCTTGATCTCTTTCTGCAAAAAAAGTCACTACTTAGAGGAAATTTATCAGTTGCACCTCTCAGTGCCTATTTTCCTGCTGAGTTGGTCTTTATCAACAATGCTGGAGGGTTCAAGAGATTTTTTTATTGCTTTTTTGGGGCTTTTTTAATAAATCACATGCTTGTAAACATGTAACAGATGAATTCTTGTGTTTAGTATTCTTAATGTTTAATGGCACAACATTGTAAAGTCAAGCCACCCTTCTCGCTGAACTATTTTAACTATTGTTGTCACAAGTAATTCCGGAGGTGATTATAAGAGTTTGCTTTATGCATTTGTCAGCTTCTCTGCTCCTGTGGTCACTGTCACTTTTGTCTCCTGCCATATTATGTATGCCACATGAGTATTATGCCCTGTGCTGGGCAGAGTTCATGTGCAGTAAGAGGATGTTTCCCAGTAACATAGCAGCAGTGTTTGCTCTTTCAGAGATGTGGGCAGGTTCTCCTGTTCCTCAAACCATTGCAGGAGCCTGGGAGAGTGGCTGGGATGCTTCCTTTTTATCCAAGCCCTTCCCTTTGGGACACCTGCACGGAGTGGTAGTAGCTTCCCTTCATTATCCCTGGTGCCCTGCATGGGATTGGGAGAGGAAGGGAACGAGCAAAAAGAACCGCACTCTTCTCGTGTCCCTGTACTTGACCTCTCCACTGAGCCACAGTAATAATGGAAGAGGTGCAGCAGAGAAGTGCTCCCTCCCCCTCCATGGGTGAGGGGAAACAGGCCCCTTTCTTCACTCCCCTCCCCTCCCTGTAGTCAATGGGAAGGACAAGAGGGAATCAAGGGGCCTCATTAACTGCCCAGAGCTTAGTGCAGGGGTTCTTAGTGCAGGACTTTTGTACTGGTGACCCCTTTCACACAGCAAGCCTCTGAGTGCGACCCCCCCTTATACATTAAAAATACTTTTTAAATATATTTAACATCATTATAAATGCTGGAGGTAAAGCAGGGTTTGGGGTGGAGGTTGACAGCTCGTGACCCCTCCATGTAATAACCTTGCGGACCCCTGATGGGTCCCGACCCCCAGGCAGAGTGAGTGAAGAGCCCTTCCTACTTCCTGTGCCTTTGTACAGATATAGTGTTCCAATTCTAAGAACCTTGTCAGGATAGTGAGGGCCAAGAATCTCCCTGCAGACACGGGAGACTTTTCCAGTACTTTAGGGTATCACCTGATGGGGCAATAGTTGAGAATATGTCGAATGCTGGTTCCTCTGCAGAATTGGGCCTCTGAGGGAAACAGCTGAGAATAGTGGTAAGACTTTCCTGTCAGAGGAGACCAATAGCAGAGGCAATCTCTTGCCTTCAGTTGCTTCTTCGAGGCACACGCACAGGAAGGGCTCAGTTCTCACACATGCTCTTTTCTCTGCTGCTTGTATGGTTCACTTGAACCAGCAGGGAGGTGGGGAAAAAGGCAGGGAAGCTGTTGTCAAAAATGAAAAGGAAATCAGGGGCACTTCAAATAACTGATTTCTTAGTGAAAATGACATTTTAAAGTAGAGTGCCCTTGAAAAAGAGATTCAATATTTGATTCAAAAATGTCTTTGGAAGTTTGTTGATCATACGAGGAATGTTCTGCTCTTATTCCAGGTGTAAGTCCAAAATGTATAATCAAATTCTTTGCTCTTTACTCAGGTTTTAATTAGGCAAAATTTCCATAGACTTCAGTGGAAGTTTGCCTGAGAAAATTAGGCTAAGCTATGGATTTGGTCCATAAGCTCAAGACCAGAAACCATGTTTGGCCTGCTTTGTTTTTGGGTGCAGCAAGTAAGTTCGTACCCATATTTTTAAGTATTTTGTTGCCTTTTTTGGTGAAGATGAGGCATTTATTAAATAAGGTAACCGGTGTGCCTTCTGTCTCTAAAATTAAATGCAACTGAGAGATTTTTGTAACACAGGAAATGTGAAGATGTAGGATATAGCCAGCCTTTTGGGAAGTGAGTGGATGGGCCAACTGAAAGACAGTGCTGCTTCTGTCTGTAGTGACAGCAGCAGTCTTTGCTCTCCTGTGCACAACATTTGCACTTTTTACTTAGCATCAAAGAATGTGACTACTGCTGAGAGAGAAAAAGGCTAACAAAAGGCTGGTCTGCGCTGTCTTTTTGAGGAAATACTCACCTTTGCTTAGGCTACTATGTTTTATTCACATATTAGGGAAATAATTTTCAGTCAGCTGAGGTTGGCAATTATGCAGAAACATTTGAAAGGATTGAATTTATGAATTAAATGGTAAAGACTTGAGGGTTTTTCCTGTATGTGACTTCATTACTTTAACTATAGGTGGAATGTCAAGTCAGCATTATAACTTCAGGAAACATGAAAGTGTGAAATTGTTTCACAACTTATTCCTTTTGAATTTCTTTTCCAATTAGGTTTATTTCTAATAAGTACTTGGTAAAACGACAGAGCAGAGACTATGATGTGGAATGGGGATATGCCTTTGATGTTCATCTGAATGCTTTCTATCCACTTCTAGTCATTTTGCATTTTATCCAACTGTTTTTCATCAATTGTAAGTAGAACACCCTTTTTAATGCTTTTTGCCCTGGTGCTGGGCCTCATGCAGGTCACAGAGCAACTGTCTTCTCTTTTACAGATGTTATCTCAACAGCCTCATTCATGGGATATTTTGTTGGGAATACAGTGTGGCTGATTGCAATTGGTTATTATATCTACGTAACATTTCTAGGGTACAGTGGTAAGTAATTTCAAAAGCTTTTATTAATTAGGCAACTGACTATAGGAAAACCAACAAGCCTTGACCTAGTAAGCTACTTTAATTTAGAACTCATATGTTTGAAATGATCATCTCAAATGCAGAAGTAGGAGAAGAATTCAATGCTGATTTATTTTTAAGCTATCCTTCCTAGATAGATGTCTTGCAGTCTTCACTGTCTAATGAAGCAATTCCACTTGCTCCATTCTGTTAAATTTTTTCTGAACATAACTTTTCCCATTCCCTTCCGAATCCAATACTGCCTCTGTCCTTCGTGGTTGGAGTTATTTGTAATCCTTTGCCAAGAATGCTAGATACACCCTTATCTAAATGTCCAACTGGGTTAAAAAGTTTATACCTAAAGGACTTGTCAGTTTATGTTGTGGTGTTAAAACGCTCTTTGCACAGAAGATATTGGTACTTATTGATGCTCGCCATTGTGTTGTACTATAATCCAGTTAATATACTGCTTCAACCCTCAAGACCCTTACATTAGTTTTGGACTCCCAGATTGACTAGAGAGGAGGGTAGTAATGCAACAAAATCATTGAGCAGGTTGGCTGTACTAATGTATGCAGACCTACCTCAGTTACTCCTCTACTCTGATAGAAGCTATTCTGTATCTGGGCTAAGGGCTGCAGAATAAGCATGGCAGGGATGATAAACAGGCACCTAGTTTTAACCAAGCTGTTAAGAAATAGATGAAATGCTGACAGCCTCTCCCCAGGGTCCTTCTAGATCAGGGATCAGCAACCTTTGACATGTGGCCTGGTGGGCTGGGCCAGTTTGTTTACCTGCTGTGGCTGCAGGTTTGGCCAATCACAGCTCCTCCTGGCTGTGGTTCACTGCTCCAGGCCAATGGGGGCTGCGGGAAGTGGTGCAGGCTGAGGGATGTGCTGGCTGCCACTTCCCACAGCCCCCATTGGCCTGGAATAGCGAACTGCGGCCAGTGGAAGCTGCGACTGGCCAAACCTGCAGATGCAGCAGGTAAAGAAATCGGCCCAGCTCACTATAGGGCTTACCTGGGTGGGCCTTGTGCCAAATGTTGCTGATCTGTGCTCTAGATGTAAGAGTTCATGGGTTTGGTCTATTAATACAACTAATTGCTGGTTTTAAATTTTGTACTCTAATCATAATTGTATTTCTTTTCTAGCATTGCCATTTTTGAAGAACACAGTTATCCTTTTGTATCCATTTGCACTCTTAATTCTGCTATATGTGCTCTCATTAGCACTGGGATGGAACTTCACCAAGACACTTTGTACTTTCTATGAATTCAGAGTGAAATAAAAACAGGATTTCATATTTCTGTGTATTTTGTCTTAGCTGCTGACAGTATGAACATCTAAGATCTCTTGTTGTAAATGGTTGTAAATTTTCTTTGTAGATAAGTGTAAAAAGCTTGACCTGTCTATTGCAATTTTTAATGATTAAATGTTAGTAATTCTGTATGAATACTTTTGCAGTACATTCCTCAAGATAAACTACCTGTACATTTTTGTAATAAATCTAACTGAATAAGTTGAATAGCATAATTCTCACTGTTAATGTTTTTTAATGGGATAAGTACTGTATTTTAGTGGAACAAATAGATGGAGGCTAGTTATTTTAAAGATGCAGTGCTTGGTTTATTATTGTGTGGTTCTCAGGCTTAATGCTTCTACAGTTTAGCTACACTAATAATGCCTGACTGCTGCTCAGAGTCATGTTCTAGCTCCATGTCAATATTATGTGGGTTATCATCCTACAGTGCATCAGCCACTCCAAGTAGCTGGAGTCAGCTGCTGAAATTGGGCCCACTTCTATAGACTCAAAGGTACAGCTATGACCCCCCACACCTGTACTGTAGGGATATTAAGACCCAGGTGATGCCTCCCCTGCCATACAGCCTTGGGGCAAAAAAATGTAGACACTCAGCATGAGACTTCAGCCCCTAGGAGCAAAAGCACCCAACCACCAAGACCACTGGCCCTTCAGAACATTCTAGAATTTTGCATTAAACTATTTTTGTTCTATGCTGATTGGCTGTTTGCTCCAACCATGTCCCTCCCTTACCTTCATTTCACCCATACCAGTCTCTCCCCCCCCTCTTTCCATTATCCAGTCCTAAACACAAACACGTCTCAAAAGTGTGGAACTGACATAACTGTTCACTACATTGTTCACCCTTTGGCTTGTCTATTTAGACTGTAAGCTTTTAGGAACAGGGACTGTCTGCTACTATGTTTGTACAGAGCCTAGCCCAGTGGTACTATTGTGAAAAAGCTAGCAGTTGTTGTTGTTATTACTAACTTAAATTCTTGGCCAGCACTGAGGTTTTTGTATGTCACTTCTTATTGAACAGCAGCCACTGTTGTTCAATATGGAAGGCTCTACAGTACTTTAAATACATGGCATTTAAAGTACTGTATTCAATCCCTATTGAACATGCCTTTTGACTTTGAAATTTGGACTCAACACCTTCGGTCTCTTGGGGACAGAAGTATTCTCTCTCAGCTTATGTAAGAACTACAGAATTTTTTTTTAAAGCCTTTATTTCAAATATACATGGATAGCTGCGGCACATGAAACATTGATGAAAGGCACAGTTGACATGACCCATACCAGGTTTTCAAAGATAGCAGCAAGTTTTAAACAAATCTAACCAATTTATAAAAATCTGTTACAGCAGGGATTGGTTAACAAAAAGGTGGGGGAAAATGTACAGAACAAGTTTTGCCAGAAAATAATGTTTCAGGATCTAACAGTACTGGATTCTACAAGGCAAGAGTACAAACTGACACCCCCCCTCCCCTGCCAAAAAAAACCCTGAAAATGAAGATGGCAATTTTGCAAAAGCAGTGCTCAGTATCAAACTCAAGCACCAGGTTTTAAACAGGAAACTAGTTACAATACAACTTCAATATTTGATCTTTTATAGAAAAAAATACGTTTAGCTTAAAATGCCAAATCTGCTGGCAGTTCATTTTACAGTTGTGTATCAGCCCCTCTTCAGGCTTGAAGAGAATGCACTCCACGTCATCTATTGAAATCTCAGCAAACACTGAGCAACAAAGAAAAAATTACCATTTCAACAAGTAAAGCATACTACTTTTGATCCTGGGGAGGCTGGGAATTCCTGTTGTGACCTGCTGTACACTGGCACAAAGGGAGAGCTCCTGACCTGCAGGCAGCCACCAATTAACACTTTTTTTTAAAAAAAAACAACCACCCTTCCTTACTTCATAGGAACATTTAGCACCAGTGATGATCATCATGCCAGCTACCATTAAAGTTAACAGTAATGATGTTTTGAAATTAGGAGCTTGATCCTGCACCCATAAAATTAGTGGGAGCAGGATGACTCGCAGTCATGTAAAGATATCAAAGTTTGTCCCCTTGAAACAAAGTTTCATAGTTCTCAACATTAAGCTACCTAGAGTTCTAGCTCACTGCTTACAGCAGAAATCACAAGAGAACACTGAAATCTAAAACTTAAGCAAACACTTGATTTCATGAAACAATGGTCTTGGAATGAATTTGTATTCTTGTTCCCAGAGGAAAGCACAGATTAGAAGCACAAGATGTAAATTAATACTGTACTCCTTTTGGAGCAGATATTTCAAACAAAAAAAAAAAGGAATTACTGAAGAAATTTTATACTTGCTTATGGGAAAAATGAAGGAAAAAGTACAAAATTGTCTAGTCTTGCCAAAAGACTAAACGTGATCCCTCAACATACTCAAAGGTATACGTATTGCATATTATAAGGCAGAAGTACAAAATCATTCTGCCTTAAATTTAGCCAGTATCTTATCTCAAAAAACCGGAGGAGTACTTGTGACACCCTTCCTTCTTTTTGCTGATACAAAGCTACCACTCTGAAACCTATCTTATCTTATCTCAGACTCACAATGGACCCTAATGATTTTCTAGTTTAAATTTTTAAAAGGCTGAGAAAAGCAGTGATGGGATGAGAATTCTAATCTGGTCCATAACTACTATACCTGCCTTGAGCTTTGCCAAACCACCATGGCTAGCAAGAAAAAAATCATTACATTTATCCCTATGAGTATAAATAGTCAAATAATGCAATTAAATTAAGTTTAGGTCCCTAAGAGAGCAGAAAGCCTGTAGAAGCTTGTTCAGAGGGGGGATTGTTTTCATTCATGGGGGAATATTTCGACATGAGGCCAAATCTTTCTTACATCACTCACACAAAAAGTCTTCAGCAGGACTATTCACTTAATAAGCCAAACAGGATTTCATTATGAATAGGCCAAATCTTTGTAATTGTTGTGGGCCCTGCTAAAGGTCATTGTTAAAAAAAAAAAAGCCAGTATTTTAAGAAAAAGCTTTAATTGGCATAAAATCTGGGGATTTAAACTCAATTTGATCAGAAAATTAAGGTATCTGGAAATGCCAGCTGCTCGAAAAAAGACCTACATTTCCTTAAGCTATAACATCTATCATCTATAGTTTCTGGCTGACATAATGCACATAAGTAGATTTGGAGTGTCTATTAATCAAAAAATTATGGAGGAATGTAATACAGAAACTGGCTAATGTCCAGCAATATTTGAAATACTCTTATTCGGCCATATAGAGGTGGATCTCCAAAAAGGAGAGCAGACCACTTCGGAGTGATTTGTGAATCAGAATTTTTGAGAATTTAGAGTCTAAAACAATGGTGTGTAGAGATAGAGAGAATTTTCTTTAAACAACAACACCACAAGCTAAATTTTCTCCACCCCTACCTTCTTCTAATTTAAGGAACAAACTCTCAGGAAATCAATGGAATTATACCTGATTACATCAGGTCTGAATCTACAAAACCTGCTCCCTAAATGATTTATAATAAATTCACTTCTACTGTTGTGGCACATTCATTTACTAAGAGTGCAATCTGTCATAGCGTCCCAGGGTATTTCTGGGTCCTGCTAGTAAGATCCAACAAAACAGAATATAAATTCATCCTTTTAAAAAAAATCAGTTTATCATCAAGGAGGTAATGGATGATAATTGACAAATTTCAGTTCAATATTTTGACTTCTAGAAAAAAGTTCTTCAAAAAAAATATAGGGTAGAGCTAACAAAAAAACAACACAAAAATGTGATCAGTTTGGGGTGAGTTTCTACACATTTAGAGATGTTGTTAGGAGTTTCTTATATGTTGAACGTTGCTTTAGGAACAGCTGGGCTGACAGAATAAACCCATAAGAAGACACTGCTCAGAGGAAAGGCACCTAACAATGGTATTGGTAAATTTATTATAAATCATTTTAACTTCATGGAACAATAAGACAGTTGGCATTGCTTGTTATATTCAGAAACATATATCTGACTCAAAAATTAAGTAATGATATAATTTAATAAATAGCTATAATTTAAATTATTGGCATCATTCGCAGATACAATTGGGGGAAAACTAAACCCAAATAATTTCTCAGATCTATGCTGAGATGTGATGAAAAAATTACTAGATTTTAATGAACTGTTAAATGGCATTACATGTTATGAACAATGCTGTAGCAGCACAAAGAGCTCACACTGTCTGGGCTGCTCATCAGTTAAACAAGCATTGTTCTTTTCCTTGAAGCGCGAAAGGCAGGAAACTGACTTTGGGCCTGATTCTATTAAAATCAGTGGAAGTCTTTTCATTGATTCCCATGGAAGTTGGACATGACTCACCCTTTAAAAAAAAAAATCACCCACTACAACATTTAAGTAAGGTAAATACTGAAATAAAAACATTTAAAGAGAGACCTATAATGAGGTTACTTAGAAGTGTCTGATTACTATTATTTTCCTGATAAAAATATCATGTAGGATTGTAGTCATTCAAGGTACTGAACAGAATTCATATGTCTGGACATGTGAGACAAGATTCAAAATTTACAGCACAAAGATAGGGAATGCTCTTCTACACAGAGAATGAATTCATTCGGTTTAAGAACTGTCTACAAAGTTTTTAAAAAGTGATAGCTTGGTATCGAAATCTCCCTCTAAAATGTGATGGATTAAATTTAAAATCATTGCAGATTTAGCACTTATGTTATACTGAAATATTAAGATATTTCAACATGCTTTTTATGTGGCTATGCCCTGTAATCAGTGGAATATGGTAGCCCCCAAGAATAATGTTCTTCAGAACTCTGGCAATTAAGGCATGCTTATGCTTTGAACAATATCTTACAGATTTTGTGGTACAAAAGTACTTAATTTAGAAACTCAATTTAGTTTTCTTAGAATGGCAGGATAGCTGAAATATGGTATTAATTTTTTATGTTGTTTGCAGTTGCAAAGAAAAACATAGAAAGATAATTTAAGCTAGATAATCCATAAAAAAACCTATATCCATTTAAAATTTTACTGCATAAAAATATGTACTTTTCAAATTTTAATAAATTAAATATCCCTAATGTTTTTAATATATATCTATATCTATATATCTGAATCTAGATATAGATATAAATATATCCTGATAATCTATAAAAGAGGGTTTTGTTATAGCAAAATAAATGGAACCCCGAGAGTACCCCCCTTCATAAAATTTATTTAATTATATTTTTTCATCTTCAAGAAATGTAAGAATATGTACAACTTCTCCGTATTACTATACTATCAAAATAGTACGGGTTAAGAGTAGCAGGCTTCGGCAACCATAAGATGGTAAAGTCATGTAAAAATGGACAACAACTTGGATCTCAGATGAACGTTATCAGTGTGGAGCATCAGTTTCTGGATGGATATGACAGGCAGGGTTACTTACAATCTTCTTATCTACAGTAGATTTCACAAGAGGTAGAGTTCGAGTGAAAAATAAAAGACAACTGGAATAAGGTGCATGCTCAGTATTTTCAATTTTTGACTGTTAAAGATGTAGGATATTATAGGAAACGTTTGAAAAGATTTTCTCTTTTCTTCCAAAGAAATTTTGATCAGGTTGTGACTTTTTTAATGTGAATCTAAAATGAAGAATTGAGAAAAAAAACACATTTTAGTACATTACAGTGAATCTTAATGTTTAGACAATTATAAAAGAGAAACAGCTTTCTGATTAATCCAAAAATTCTTAGCTTCAAATATGTTGATGCAATTAAGAGACATCTCATATTTGATATTCTGATTTTAAAAGGGAAGGGGTAAAGTATACAACATCTCACCTCATTCAGAATTGCCCAGACTGCTGAGTTTTGTATTACCGAAAGCCGAAATGATAAAATAGGGTTTAGACTTGGGTCAACTGTTCCTTCTGCTATACCACTTTCAAATTTACCTTTAAATGAGCAAAAGCATATCCTGAATAAACAATCTCCAGACAAACAAATAAAAGATCTGGTTTGTAGAAAGGTTTCTAATGAAAGTGAATATTAGGGCTTATTAGGAATATTAATTAAAAAATTAATCACAATTAATCGAATTTTAAACAATAGAATACCATTTATTTAAATATTTTTGATGTTTTCTACATTTTCAGATATATTGATTTCAATTACAACACAGATTACAAAGTGTATAGTGCTCACTTTATATTTATTTTTGATTACAAATATTTGCACTGTAAAAAATCCGAAGGAATAGTATTTTTCAATTCACCTAATTCAAGTACTGTAGTGCAATCTCTTTTACATGAAAGTTGAATTTACAAATGTAGAATTATGTACAAAAAACCTGCATTCAAAAATAAAACAATGTAAAATTTTAGAGCCTGCAAGTCCACTCAGTCCTACTTCTTGTTCAGCCAATCACTCAAACAAATAAGTTTCTTTACATTTGCAGGAGATAATACAGCTCGCTTCTTGTTTACAATGTCACCTGAAAGTGAGAAAAGGCTTTCTCATGGCACTGTTGTAGCCGGCATCGCAAGATATTTATGTGCCAGATTCGCTAAAGATTCATGTGTCTCTTCATGCTTCAGCCACCGTTCCAGGGGACATGCATCCATGCCAATGACGGGTTCTGCTCAATAACAATCCAAAGCAGTGCAGACCGACTCATTTTCATCATTTGAGTCAGATGCCACCAGCAGAGGGTTGATTTTCTTTTTTGGTGGTTCGGGTTCTGCAGTTTCCGCATGAGAGTGTTGCTCTTTTAAGACTTCTGAAAGCATGCTTTACACCTCATCCCTCTCAGATTTTGGAAGGCACTTCAGATTCTTAAACCTTGGGTCGAGTGCTGTAGCTACCTTTAGAAATCTCACACTGGTGCCTTCTTTGCGTTTTGTCAAATCGTTCTTAAAATGAACAACATGTGCTGGGTCATAATCAGACTGCTATAACATGAAATATATGGCAGAATGCGAGTAAAACAGAACAGGAGACGTAGAATTCCTCCCGCAAGGAGTTCAGGCACAAATTTTATGAACGCATTATATTTTCATGAGCATCATCAGCATGGAAGCATGTCCTCTGGAATGGTGGTCGAAGCATGAAGGGGCATCCAAATGTTTAGCATATCTGGCATGTAAATACCTTGCAAAGCTGGATACAAAAGTGCCATGTGAATGCCTGTTTTCACTTTATGGTGACATTGTAAATAAGAAGGGGGCAGCATTTAAATATAAACAAACTTATTGGTCTTAGCAATTGGCTGAACAAGAAGTAGGATTGAGTGGACCTGTAGGCTCTGAAGTTTTACATTGTTTTGTTTTTGAGTGCAAAAAAAAATCTACATTTGTAAGCTGCACTTTCACAACAAACAGATTGCACTACAGTACTTGTATGAGGTGAATTGAAAAATACTATTTCTTTTATCATTTTTACAGTGCAAATATTTGTAATAAAAAATAATGTACACTTTGATTTCAATTACAACACAGAATAAAATATATATGAAAACACAGAAAAACATCCAAAATATTTAATACATTTCATTTGGTATTCTATTGCTTAACAGTGCTATTAAAACTGCGATTAATCACGATTCATTATTTTAATCGTGATTACTTTTTTTGAGTTAATGGTATGAGTTAACTGTGATTAATCGACAGTACTAGTGAATATCTATTCAATAAATGGATTTGCAATGCTACTGTCATGAATTGGCTGCAGTAATTCACCATAAGTAAGTTTTTGAGGGTTTTTTATTTTTTTGCTTAAGTCTAATAGTAGGAAGATGGAACCTTAAACCATGACCCAAAAATCTTCCGTAACGCTCAGAGCTCTTTGCCATAAGCTTCAGTTTTTTACTGGCAAATACTGCAGTATATATAGCCTCAGCACACAGACTAAGCAGCAGGGGCACTAATAAGGAATAAAAAAGCTTAAATTCAGTGTAGGTGTGGGTGTTCAACACCTCTGAAAATCAGGGCACTTTTGGTTAGGAAACTAACTGTGGATTCAGGGGTCAAATTTTAAGCAACCAACTATTAAATTTTGACTTAAATATATTCAAACTACATTAAGCAGGTACAGATATTGGTATTCCTACAGGTAGAAACTTCGATTATATCAGGATGAATAAATATGATATAAAGGCTATTAACAGACCAAAATAAAAATGAATTAAAAACTAATTAGAATACTTTAAAAAGTGATGAATAAAATCATTTTTTTTCCACTATAGCTAAGAATCACATCAGAACGTCATTCATTAAATCAACCTGAAAAGGGCAAGTAACATTTACAAGATCAGTTACGCAATGAGAATGATCAGAACCACATAAAGGCTTTAAAAAAAAATAACATTTTACTAATTGATATAGTAATAAAACAAATTTTATTTCCATGTTTGTAAAAGAACGAAAATTGCTGTTCTATGGTGCAGAGTATTACCTATCCTGAAATAACCGTCCTCTAAGCGTTTGTCTTTGGTTTCTTTGCTTAATACCAAGTCTTCATTCTAAAATGAAACAGGCACAAAACAAAATGAGAGCACTTATTTAAATGTATCTAATAAATTTGCAAGCTAGAGCAAAATGTGGGTGCCCTCGTTCTCTATTTAGAGCACTTTCCTAAAAACTTTGCACCAGCCTACTATTTCTATGAGCAAACAGATGTTATTGATAGCATAGACTTTTCTTAAAACAAAACAAAACAAAACACCTGTTCCAGAACTGACTGTATTTGGCTTCAGGGTAGAAAAGAAAAGTCCCCCTCATAAGAACTGATATGCTGAAAGGACGAGGATATTGCAGATACTGGCACACACCAGAAAAGACCCTCGGGGTAAAGCCTGCTCCATGGCTGATTTGGGGAGAGAAAGATTAAAAAACCTCTTCCCCACACAAAGGACACTCATGAAACCATACAGCACACTTTAATCTTAAAATAGGACTAGCTAATCTGCCTGCTGTATTCAGAAAGAAATTGGATACTTGCTGATTTCTCTTTTGAGTATTCAGGCTTATCATATTCCTATAGTTGGTTTTTGTTCTCATCTGCAGTTTGAGGCGGCAGGATCAGAAACCTATGACCCACCACACTGGGGCTGGCTGCTTTTTCTACAAACTAAGAATACTTCCAAAGCTAAACACAACTCAGTTTGTAACACTAGAACAATAATTAACAATCTACAGAACAATCTGTCGTCAAACAACTTTTACTTACTTCCAATTAACAGGTGGGTCAGAACATAGTGCCCGGATACTCGGAGAAAAGCTATTAGCAGTTATCAACTTTCTAATTCTTATCCAGGTTCACCATTCCTATAGTGGGAAAGCCCCAAGCAAGGGTAGGCCCCAAGCAAGACTACTGAAGTAATGATACTTTAAGATATTATTAGATATCACAGGTTTCAGAGTAACAGCTGTGTTAGTCTGTATTCGCAAAAAGAAAAGGAGGACTTGTGGCACCTTAGAGACTAAACAATTTATTTGAGCATAAGCTTTCGTGAGCTACAGCTCACTTCATCGGATGCATACTGTGGAAAGTGTAGAAGATCTTTTTATACACACAAAGCATGAAAAAATGGGTGTTTACCACTACAAAAGGATTTCTCTCCCCCCACCCCACTCTCCCGCTGGCAATAGCCCATCCAAAGCAATCACTCTCCTTACAATGTGTATGATAATCAAGTTGGGCCATTTCCAGCACAAATCCAGGTTTTCTCCCTCCCCCCCTCCCCACAAACCCACTCTCCTGTTGGTAATAGCTTATCTAAAGTGATCACTCTCCTTACAATGTGTATGATAATCAAGGTGGGCCATTTCCAGCACAAATCCAGGGTTTAACACGAACGTCTGAGGAAGGGGGGAGGGGTAGGAAAAAACAAGGGGAAATAGGTTACCTTGCATAATGACTTAGCCACTCCCAGTCTCTATTCAAGCCTAAGTTAATTGTATCCAATTTGCAAATGAATTCCAATTCAACAGTCTCTCGCTGGAGTCTGGTTTTGAAGTTTTTTTGTTGTAATATCGCAACTTTCATGTCTGTAATCACGTGACCAGAGAGATTGAAGTGTTCTCCGACTGGTTTATGAATGTTATAATACTTGACATCTGATTTGTGTCCATTTATTCGTTTACGTAGAGACTCTCTGTATAAAAAGATCTTCTATACTTTCCACAGTATGCATCTGATGAAGTGAGCTGTAGCTCATGAAAGCTTATGCTCAGATAAATTGGTTAGTCTCTAAGGTGCCACAAGTACTCCTTTTCTTTTTGCGAATACAGACTAACACGGCTGTTACTCTGAAACCTGTCATTATGCAAGGCACTGCATTTAGCCGTATGGAGTGGAAATCTATCAACTGCATGAAAAAACTTGTACAGATACAGACAGACAATCTTCCTTTCCAAATGCAAACAGATGGACATCGTACCAAAAGGACTGAAGGTAAAAAATCCATTACAATCTACATATCACACAGACTATGCTGACAGCTTGTGTCACACGCTCTCCAAGAAACTGCGGAACCGCCTGATCAACATCTCTACAGCAAACAGGGAAAGATAAAGAATGAGCTCTCAAAAATGGATAGTCTCATAGAAAACCAACCTTCCACACAAACTTCCTCGTGGCTGGTCTTTACTAAAACTAGACAAGCCATTTACAACACACACTTTGCTTCTCTACAAAAGAAAAAGGACACTAAACTTTCTAAACTACTACATGCCACAAGGGGCCACAGAGATGGTTCCCTCAACCCAACTATACTCTTAGCCCAGCAGAAGCAGCTGTCCTATCTTGGGGCATCTCCTTCTGCCCCTCCATCCCCACGAACATGACACAGTTCTGTGGTGACCTAGAATCCTATTTTCGACGTCTCCGACTCAAGGAATATTTCCAACACACCTCTGAACAACATATTAATCCACAGAGACCTCCCTACCAACACTACAAAAAGAAGGATTCTAGGTGGACTCCTCCTGAAGGTCGAGACAGCAGACTGGACTTCTACACAGAGTGCTTCTGCCAACGTGCACGGGCTGAAATTGTGGAAAAGCAGCATCACTTGCCCCACAACCTCAGCCATGCAGAACACAATGCCATCCACAGCCTCAGAAACAACTGACATCATAACCAAAAAGGCTGACAAAGGAGGTGCTGTTGTCATCATGAACAGGTCGGAATATGAACAAGAGGCTGCTCAGCAGCTCTCCAACACCACTTTCTACAAGCCATTACCCTCTGATCCCACTGAGAGTTACCAAAAGAAACTACAGCATTTGCTCAAGAAACTCCCTGAAAAAGCACAAGATCAAATCCGCACAGACACACTCCTGGAACCCCGACCTGGGATATTCTATCTACTACCCAAGATCCATAAACCTGGAAATCCTGGGCACCCCATCATCTCAGGCACTGGCACCCTGACAGCAGGATTGTCTGGCTATGTAGACTCCCTCCTCAGGCCCTATGCTACCAGCACTCCCAGCTACCTTCGAGACACCACTGACTTCCTGAGGAAACTACAATCCATCGGTGATCTTCCTGATAACACCATCCTGGCCACTATGGATGTAGAAGCCCTCTACACCAACATTCCACACAAAAATGGACTACAAGCTGTCAAGAACACTACCCCCGATAATGTCACGGCTAACCTGGTGGCTGAACTGTATGACTTTGTCCTTACCCATAACTATTTTACATTTGGGGACAATGTATACCTTCAAATCAGCGGCACTGCTATGGGTACCTGCATGGCCCCACAGTATGCCAACATTTTTATGGCTGACTTAGAACAACGCTTCCTCAGCTCTCGTCCCCTAACGCCCCTACTCTACTTGCGCTATACTGATGACATCTTCATCATCTGGACCCATGGAAAAGAAGCCCTTGAGGAATTCCACCATGATTTCAACAATTTCCATCCCACCATCAACCTCAGCCTGGTCCAGTCCACACAAGAGATCCACTTCCTGGACACTACAGTGCTAATAAACGATGGTCACATAAACACCACCCTATACCAGAAACCTACTGACCACTATTCCTACCTACATGCTTGCAGCTTTCACCCTGACCACACCACACGATCCATTGTCTACAGCCAAGCTCTGCGATACAACCGCATTTGCTCCAACCCCTCAGAGACAAACACCTACAAGATCTCTATCAAGCATTCTTACAACTACAATACCACGTGCGGAAGTGAAGAAACAGATTGATAGAGCCAGAAGAGTTCCCAGAAGTCACCTACTACAGGACAGGCCTAACAAAGAAAATAACAGAACGCCACTAGCCGTCACCTTCAGCCCCCAACTAAAACCCCTCCAACGCATTAAGGATCTACAACCTATCCTGAAGGATGACTCAACACTCTCACAAATCTTGGGAGACAGGCCAGTCCTTGCCTACAGACAGCCCCCCCCCAACCTGAAGCAAATACTCACCAGCAACCACATACCACACAACAGAACCACTAACCCAGGAACCTATCCTTGCAACAAAGCCCGTTGCCAACTGTGCTCCCATCACAGGGCCTAATAACATCAGCCACACTATCAGAGGCTTGTTCACCTGCACATCCACCAATGTGATATATGCCATCATGTGCCAGCAATGCCCCTCTGCCATGTACATTGGGCAAACTGGACAATCTCTACGTAAAAGAATAAATGGACACAAATCAGATGTCAAGAATTATAACATTCATAAACCAGTCGGAGAACACTTCAATCTCTCTGGTCACGCGATTACAGACATGAAAGTTGCGATATTACAACAAAAAAACTTCAAAACCAGACTCCAGCGAGAGACTGTTGAATTGGAATTCATTTGCAAATTGGATACAATTAACTTAGGCTTGAATAGAGACTGGGAGTGGCTAAGTCATTATGCAAGGTAACCTATTTCCCCTTGTTTTTCCTACCCCTCCCCCCTTCCTCAGACGTTCGTGTTAAACCCTGGATTTGTGCTGGAAATGGCCTACCTTGATTATCATACACATTGTAAGGAGAGTGATCACTTTAGATAAGCTATTACCAACAGGAGAGTGGGTTGGGGGGGAGGGGGGGAGGGAGAAAACCTGGATTTGTGCTGGAAATGGCCCAACTTGATTATCATACACATTGTAAGGAGAGTGATCGCTTTGGATGGGCTATTGCCAGCGAGAGAGTGGGGTGCGGGGAGAGAAAACCTTTTGTAGTGGTTTGTTTTATACACACCCATTTTTTCATGCTTTGTGTGTATAAAAAAAATCTTCTATACTTTCCACAGTATGCATCCGATGAAGTGAGCTGTAGCTCATGAAAGCTTATATTCAAATAAGTTGGTTAGTCTCTAAGGTGCCACAAGTACTCCTTTTCTTTTTAGGTATCACAGTATGCAATACCCTCCTGCTAAGGCAGCATCTGTCAAGGCCCGTGTCCATCTCCTACGCCCTGGTGAATGCTTAATTAGGTGACTGTTGCTGCCCTACCAATGCCTTTATTCAACACAAACAATTTACCAGTCCAGGAAGTAAATAATGTCCTTGTCTGAAGAGCTTTATCTTTCCTGTAAGCCTGCTTCATAGGCTTCTTTAATGCAATACTTCAGCTATCTAGCAATTAATGCTTTAGATGCTTTTTTTTGGCTCTTGTTGCAGGATGACTTTTCTATACATTTACATTCTTGCCAGGTAGATCTTAACAGCTTGGTGGAAATAAAATATTTGCTGGAGATTTTCTTTTGGATGCGTAGACTTTGTAGAGAATGATGGGAGGACTATCTCCTGGGATCTGTGAAATTCCTAATTTACTTTTGGTAAAAAAATATTTGAGATGAAGAGCCACCTGATCAATATGAAAAATACAATATTTGTGATTCTTCAATACACAATGCCTCTAGAAAAGGCACAATGCCTCCATGTACAAAGGGGATGGACACCAGTAAACTCACTTTAATAAAGAGATAGAAAAATGAAACTGAAGAAAGCAATGTGAACAACAGTCTAGTAATTTCATCCAGGGTCAGATGATCTAAATCCAAAGGCTCTACTCTGGGGAATTCCTGGTGATTAATCAAAAATGCTTGATAGGTGGATGAGAGGAAATCCATTAAGGTTTGCTTCTTCTATTACTAAAAAGATGGCTGAAAATGGTTTTTGGAGTGTGTTGCTTTAAGACCTAGAGCCAATCCATCCTGTAGGAATTCTGGGATTTGAAAGATTTTTACTGAACTCAGCTTTAAGTTTCTGTCCGGCATCAGCCACTGAATTTGGATTCAGCCCTGCTGGAGTCTGTGGTTCACAGGTCAAAACAGAGCTGGAAATCCTTGGGGCCACCTGAGCTGGGTCTGCTTCCTGCAGGGCCACCAGCCATTGTAGTGCTGTTACCTTAGTGCTGGTAGGGTGTATGCTTCGTGCTGTGGCACTGTGCTGAGAGCAGGGGAGCTGTTCCTACTGGTGGCCAGCACTGGGAGCTGGTAGTTATAGCTAGCAGCCAGAGCAGGAGAGCAAAGGCTGCTCCTGGGTATAGAAGATGCAAAACTCCCTCAGCCAGGCAAGGCTGAAGGGGAGATGATCTCAGGATCCCTTTGTTCCAGGCTACTTCTTGGGTTTTGCTACTATATCTCGAGCTCCTGTGGGTGAGGCTGTTGACGCATGCTTTTGAGCAAGCCTAGCCTAAGCCCTGAGAAACAAAACCTGAAAGCTTTATCATTAAACATGACGGGGAAAAAAGAGCATGATATTCAGAACCAAACTGGCAATTTTAAGTAGGCTTTTTTCCTATGCTCTCTATTTTTGGGAAGCAGGAAGTCTGGAAACAGCCTGTTTCTGCTCACAGAAGGCAGACTGAATTGCAGGTTTTTTTTTGAATGGGGAACCAGTCCCTACCCAATGATTGACAAAACTGACCCTGCCTCGGCAAGAACAAAGCAAAGGGAAAACTGAACGCAGGAATAACATGCCTGGAGAAGTGGGGAATATATATTCGGTTTATGGATGATCTTTCCTTTCTTGTATGGAGGATTTTTGAATAGAGCAGTTGAGTCTATAAACTGTTGGCTTAGAGTTACAGTATTGCCAAACTCAGGTGTTCAAACATCCTATGTCAGGCCTCAATAATTAGGAGTTTATGTGAAAAATAATGAGTTCAAATATATGTTGAGTTCTTTTTTTGCCTTTTATATTATGAGCCTTTATGGTATACCAACAGCTATCTTACATGGGGACATCCAGGAAAATTAATCTAAATTATCTAAAGGTGAAGTGGTTTAATTAAAGCACATTAAATCACTGTTTGGACACTGTTATTCAGAATTAAAGTGGCCTTAATTGGGTTTATTTTAATTCACTTTGGAAGTGAATGTGGTTTAGCTAATCTCCTTCAAATTCACACCTTTAGTTAATTTGGATTAATTTTTCTGGATATCCATATGTAGACAAGTCCTCAGGTCATAGAATCATAGAAGATTAGGGTTGGAAGAAACCTCAGGTGGTCATCTAGTCCAACCCCCTGCTCAGAGCAAGACCAACCCCAACTAAATCATCCCAGCCAGGGCTTTGTCAAGCCAGGCCTTAAAAACCTCTAAGGATGGAGATTTCACCACCTCCCTAGGCAACCCATTCCAGTGCTTCACCACCCACCTAGTGAAATAGTTTTTCCTAATATCCAACCTAGACCTTCCGCACTGCAACTTGAGACCACTGCTCCTTGTTCTGTCATCTGCCACCACTGAGAACAGCCTAGCTCCATCCTCTTTGGAACGCCCCTTCAGGTAGTTGAAGGCTGCCATCAAATCCCACCTCACTCTTTTCTTCTGCAGACTAAATAAGCCCCAGTTCCCTCAGCCTCTCCTCATAAATCATGTGCCCCATCCTCCTAATCATTTTCGTTGCCCTCTGCTGGACTCTCTCCAATTTGTCCAAATCCTTTCTGTAGTGGGAGGCCCAAAACTGGATGCAATACTCTAGATGTGGCCTCACCAGTGCCAAATAGAGGGGAATAATCACTTCCCTCGATCTGCTGGTAACGTTCCTACTAATGTAGCCTAATATACCGTTAGCCTTCTTGCAACAAGGGCACATTGTCGACTCATAGCCAGCTTCTCATCCACTGTAATTCCTGAGGTCCTTTTCTGCAGAACTGCTGCTTAGCCAGTCGGTTCCCAGCCTGTTGCAGTGCATGGGATTCTTCTGCCCTAAGTGCAGGACTCTGCACTTGTCCTTGTTGAACCTCATCAGATTTCTTTTGGCCCAATCCTCCAATTTGTCTAGGTCACTCTGGATCTTATCCCTACCCTCCAGCATATCTACCTCTCCCCCCAGCTTAGTGTCATCCGCAAACCTGCTGAGGGTGCAATCCATCCCATCATCCAGATCATTAATGAAGATGCTGAACAAAACCGGCCCCAGGACAGACCCCTGGGGCACTCTGCTTGATACCGGCTGCCAACTAGACATTGAGCCTTGATTGCTACCCGTTGAGCCCAACCATTTAGCCAGCTTTCTATCCACCTTATAATTCATTCATCCAATCCATACTTTTTTACCTTGCTGGCAAGAATACTGTGGGAGACTGTATCAAAAGCTTTGCTAAATTCAAGATATATCGCTTTCAAACTTTTCAAAGTTTTCTCTGCAATCAGAAGGGCTAGAAAATTACTTTATTTTTTGTTTTCCTTTAAAAATGCTAATGCCTTCATGTAATCGCTTGACTTGAGAAACTAAGGATTTAAAAAAACAATGAATATGGCAAGACTCACGATAAAAATCACAAGAGTTGGCAACGTATTTTAACCCCGTTTAAAGGCTTCTAATTGTCTTTCTATACATCTTTGGGCTTTATTTAGACATGTAAAATAGTATGATGAAATGTAAACTGTATTAAAATTAATAATTTTAATGATGTTTAGAATTGTATACATGATAAATATATGGATTTTTTAAAAGAAAAATTTTCTTGACGAAACAACAAGAATCAAACACCAGGAGAAAGGGATATCAAGATTGTCATAAATATAAAGGGAAGGGTAAACCCCTTTGAAATCCCTCCTGGCCAGGGGAAAGCTCCTCTCACCTGTAAAGGGTTAAGAAGCTAAAGGTAACCTCGCTGGCACCTGACCAAAATGACCAATGGGGAGACAAGATACTTTCAAAAGCTGGGAGGAGGGAGAGAAACAAAGGGTCTGTGTCTGTCTGTATGCTGGTCTTTGCCAGGGATAGACCAGGAATGGAGCCTTAGAACTTTTAGTAAGTAATCTAGCTAGGTATGTGTTAGATTATGATTTCTTTAAATGGCTGAGAAAAGAATTGTGCTGAATAGAATAACTATTTCTGTCTATGTATCTTTTTTGTAACTTAAGGTTTTGCCTAGAGGGGTTCTCTATGTTTTTGAATCTAATTACCCTGTAAGATATCTACCATCCTGATTTTACAGGGGGGATTTCTTTATTTCTATTTACTTCTATTTTTTATTAAAAGTCTTCTTGTAAAAAACTGAATGCTTTTTCATTGTTCTCAGATCCAAGGGTTTGGGTCTGTGGTCACCTATGCAAATTGGTGAGGCTTTTTATCCAACATTTCCCAGGAAAGGGGGGGTGCAAGTGTTGGGAGGATTGTTCATTGTTCTTAAGATCCAAGGGTCTGGGTCTGTAGTCACCTAGGCAAATTGGTGAGGCTTTTGACCAAACCTTGTCCAGGAAGTGGGGTGCAAGGTTTTGGGAAGTATTTTGGGGGGAAGGACACGTCCAAACAGCTCTTCCCCAGTAACCAGTATTAGTTTGGTGGTGGTAGCGGCCAGTCCAAGGATAACGGGTGTAATATTTTGTACCTTGGGGAAGTTTTGACCTAAGCTGGTAAAGATAAGCTTAGGAGGTTTTTCATGCAGGTCCCCACATCTGTACCCTAGAGTTCAGAGTGGGGGAGAAACCTTGACAAAGATACACCACTCTTTACCTGCTCCTGTCTGAAATGTTTCCTATCTTTTCCAGCTGACCTCCACGGTAAACTAGTGAACTTAAATCAAATTAACTCTACCCAGTTGAATGTAAATATGATGAGCCAAATTCAGGCCTAATTCGGGTACAACTCCATTTAACGCCTCTTTATGCCAGTTCTGAATTTGGCTAAAGATATTTCTATTGTGAAATTATGCAGCTTTCCAAATAATTTTTGCATTTTGAGCAGTTATTTCTTTTTTTATAATTTCACTCTTGTAATATATCTATGAGCATCAATAAGTTTGGCCTCTCACAACACAAGGAAGTGGGGAGAGGAAAGAGGGTCTTGTTTCGATTAAAACTGTGAAGTAATATCTCATGAGTGAAGGTAGGATTTGTGTGGGGGAGGCAGTGGGAATAAAGTAGGGGAGAGTGGAATACTAGCAAGATCACTGCTCTGATATCACTTTGAATCATCATATGTTAATCTTCCAGACACAATGGTCAGGGTTCTTCCAGCTAAAAATATCTGCATCAGATGTGTATCAACTGCAATGAAATTGGACACAAATACTTTAGATTACTTCAAAAAGAGGGTTATTTCAGTCAGTATGAAAAGAGTAATGTCTTTGCTATTGGAATAGAAATTTTTGTGGTGAAAAAGACTAAAGATTCTCCTTTAGGTACAGTGGTTAGAGTCTGACATCAGACTGGAATGGTCTTTATTCACTGCATTGCCATCTTGAGGTAAAATCCAGGTTGGTTGTGTAGAAGGAACAGAACGTTTCACACTCTGTTCTATTAACTTGACAATTAAGATACCAAAATATCTGCTTAGCTGGATTTATGCAGGATCTTTAAGGCTGGACACTCAGTGGATGAAAAATGAGGAAGCGGAGTGAAGCCAATTCCTCCAAAATCCAATTCTTAAAACAAAACAAAACAGCAGCTAAACAAAAATAGATGAATAAAGACTGTTCTCCTCCAGATTACCTATCTTCCTTTTACCAAGCTTTCTTCTGAATGAAAGTCTGCTCTTTGTAAATAAGGTCTGTTTAAAGTAAAGAGGAATAAATGTGATGAGATAAGAGGTTTTCAATTCCAATAAAAGAGACACCCATAATTTTCCCAGCCCAATGATGTCATTAGAAATTAGGAGTTTTGCTTTTACTCTAATATAGAAAGGAGAGATATTAATGTATTCATACCTTAAAAGGCAGAACCTCCACTGTAGTATTTAGTAGAATATCTCCTGGATGCTCTGGATTGCCACTACGAAAGAAGTATCTATAAATGCAAAAATTAAAAATAAATGGTCTGCACACCTCAGCCACTGTTGACTTAATAAGTAACATTAAAAGACATTATGGAAATTACACTGGTAGATGATCCCAGTTCAACTATGAAAATCAACTGAAAATTAGTTTCATATACTAATGTACTAAAAAACCCTGCTTTTTAAAAAAAAGTGACTAGGCCAAGTTTTTTAAATAGGATTTGCATATTACTAGAACTTGCCCCTAGAAAAATAACCATATAGAGCTGGTCTTGACACCACAAGGTTATCCTGTGAGACAAAGGGGACTGGGAGACAACAGGTCCACTCAATAGAACACAGGATTGGGAGTCAGGAAAATTGCATTTGTTCTTAGCTCTACTGCTGACCAGCTGTTTAACTGTGGGCAATTAACATAAGCCCACTGCACCCCATCATTCCCATCTGCAAAACTAATACTAAATAACTTCTTTCATAACATACTTTGAGATCTAGGGATGAAAAATGCTATATAGTAAATGCTACATGTTATTGTCATCTGTATTGAAATTTGCTGGTCATGGCAAAAGCTACTGAATAAGCACTAACCGAGATCATGAATGCAACAGCAAAGCTACATAGTTTATTAGCATAGTTGTAGTTACACATGTCTGTATTCATAACTATAAGTATTAGTCTTAACATTTACATAGTGTTATGGCTCATCAAAGCTACAACCCCTTGATCACATATTATAAACAAACATACAAAAAACCTACAAACAAACAAATCCCCAAAAGTAATGTAGTGCAGTAGACAAAAGCTACTTTCCCCCACCCTAGTTGTGGAACAGTTTCCCACTTTTAATGGGGTTACGGATTTATTACGAGAGAGAAAAACAAGGTGTGTTAGGCAACAACGGTACCCGTGTGTATTTTACAGAGTAATTTTAGAGACCATATTGCGATGTGCATCACAACTCTGAAAAAAGAAACTAGAAAATTTCCCTGTAAACATGCATATTGGATGGATTATATTACATAAAAAATGTTTATAGCACTTAAACCCTCATGCTTCAGGGCACAAGTAAACCACTAACAACATGAGAAAAGGAATTCACTTCTCCCATGGGCAGGTTATTCCGTAATTGATCGTTATTAAGTTTCCTGGACCTTACTCTGAAGGAGTTGGTGCTGGACACTGTTAGAGACTGGACACTAACCCAGAGGAACCATTGGCTTAATTCAATATGGCAGTTTCTAGGTCCTAAACCTAGTGGCAGCCAGCTTTCTGGCTGAGAGGACTTAGAGGAGCTCATGGACTATGGAACTCCCTACCACCAGAGACTTGGATGAACCTGAGATGTGCTACTTTTAAGAGTCAAGACACGATTGTCTCTTTGAGCAAGGCTTCCCCTAATAACGGTGGGAACAGAATGTTCCAAAATGTGACAATGAAATGGAGGAAAAAGACAACAATTCCACTTTCAGAAAGTAACGTAACAAAGCTGGGATGAACTGTGTGACAGAAATTACATTTTTAATTATGCCTATGACATCTGGTAATGGACACATTTCAAACAGACATTTGAAAATACACATTTGTAAGATCTCACTTTGCTAACAAAGAACACTCAATTTAAGTGCCTGCTAAATTTAGCATTAGGTTTATTAGGACAAAATTGGATGTTTCTCATCATTAATAAATACATTTATCTCCACAGTCAAAATTTTTCCGCAGTGTAGGCTGTTTGAACCGTGGTTGCATTTATTAATTATACTTTATTTTTTTAAACGATGTATTAATATGATTATAAAAATAAATGTGTATGGCATATATTAAGAGTAACTAACTGGAATTTTAATGCAAAGTTATGGGAGAATTCCAACATAGGGATTCACAGACCAGGACACACCAACTCAAAGCAGCACCAGACCCTGCCAGAACAGATACAACACCTGCAGACATATCTTCACTGCTACAATGATCAACAACCCCCACAACACACCCTTCAAGATCTGTGGATCCTACACATGCCTGTCACAACATGTAGTATATCTCATCCAGTGCACTAAGTGCCCCAATAACAACTATGTAAAACCAATCACTACGCTCTCAAATTTAACTCACACCGGAAAATATAAAAGACAAATACACCCTATCACCTGTGAACGAACACTTTTCACAAAGCCATCACTCTATATCAATCCGCATCCTCAAAGAAAACCTGCACAACACATTCAAAAGATCAGCGTGGGAGCTTAAATTCATAACTCTGTTAGACAATAAAAATCACAGACTGAACAGACACATTGGATTTATAGCTTATTAAAACAATCTGTAACCCAACTAAACCCCTCTTTTTGTCTTGTGACTGCAGGGGTGTTAACTGGTCACTTCACCTTGAATGATCCCTTACATTACTGTCAAGGTTCCTTCCCCACTCTGAACTCTAAGGTGCAGATGTGGGGACCCGCATGAAAGACCCCCTAAGCTTATTCTTACTAGCTTAGGTTAAAAACTTCCCCAAAGTACAAACTTTGCCTTGTCCTTGAACAGTATACTGCCACCACCAAGCATTTTAAACAAAGAACAGGGAAAGAAGCCACTTGGCGACGTCTTTCCGCAAAATATGCCCCCAAACCCTACACCCCCTTTCCTGGAGAAGGCTTGATAATAATGCTCACCAATTTGTACAGGTGAACACAGACCCAAACCCTTGGATCTTAAGAACAAAGAAAAATCGATCAGGTTCTTAAAAGAAAAAATTTAATTAAAGAAAAGGTAAAAGAATCACCTCTGTAAAATCAGGATGGAAAATACTTTACAGGGTATTCAGATTCAAAACACAGAGGATCTCCCTCTGGGCAAAACCTTAAAGTTACAGAAAACAGGAATAAACTTCCCTCTTAACACGGAGAAAATTCACATAAAACAAAAGATAAACTAATCCGCCTTGCCTGGTTAACCTATACTGGTTGCTATGTTGGAGACTTGGATTAGGATGGGTTGGAGAAGATGGATTTCTGTCTGGCCTCTCTCAGTCCCAAGAGAGAACAAACACGTAAACAAAGAGCACAAACAAAAGCCTTCCCGCCCCAAGATTTGAAAGTATCTTGTTCCTTTATTGGTCCTTTAGGTCAGGTGCCAGCCAGGTTAGCTGAGCATCTTAACCCTTTAAAGGTAACAGGATGTTGCCTCTGGCCAGGAGGGATTTTATAGCACTGTATACAGAAAGGTGGTTACCCTTCCCTTTATATTTATGGCAATTAAAATATGTGCTAGCTACTTATGCTAAACAATCTGTTCCATCTTGCATTTAGCTGTCATGCTGGGCGTTCCTTTCCTGTAAGGATAAGGCCTTTTCCTGTAGCCATATCGTAAGGCCTAAGGCCTTTGTCTGCAGCCATATTAGGACAGCAGCAGCCATTAGCTAAGCAGCAGAAAGTCACATCCTCACATTCCATCTAAAATTACATTAAAACAGTGGTACTCAAACTTTTGTACTGGTGACCCCTTTCACATATCAAACCTGTGAGTGCGAGGTTTGATATGTGAAAGGGGTCACCAGTACAAAAGTTTGAGTACAAAAGTACCCTGCTTACAAATTAAAAATACTTTAAAATACATTTAACACCATTATAAATGCTGGAGGCAAAGCGGGGTATGGGATGGAGGCTGACAGCTCATGACCCCCCATGTAATAACCTCACGACCCCCTGAGAGGTCCCGACCCCCAGTTTGAGAACCCCTGCATTAAAACAATGTAATATCGGCTGTTAAGGTGATCCTAATAGCACCCACCATTACCAGAGAAAGGAACAAATCTTAAGATGGTTAAAGAAAACTTAGTTTGATAGCATTCTGTATGGCAAGAAATCACTAGTAGTGGTTGTGAAATCCCCACTTCTTTATTGTTTTATCTTTGTGGTCCCCACTTCTCTATTGTTTATCTGGATGGTCTCTGTCTGGTTCTTTGATTGTTTCTGTCTGTTACATAATTAATTTTGCTAGGTATAAATCAATTAGGGTGGTGGGGTATGATTGGTTAAATAATTGTTTTACAGTATGTTAGAATTGGTTAAAAATTGTTTAATAATATTTTAGTAAAATGATTGGTTAAGGTACAGCTAAGCAAGACTCAAGTTTCACTATATAAACTGAGGTCCAAAAGGAAGTTCTTTGGAACCAACTCCAGGACACAGCCCCAAGATCAGAGGTACCAGACCTCAAGATTACCTGATCCTGACTGGCCAGCAGGAAAAGTGCATCTGCCTTATTGGGAGTGGTGAGCATTGTGTGCTTAGCATGTGCATTCTGTTTTGGTGATTGTTAATAAATAGAGGTTAAGTAGGATATTACTGTGTAAGTCTCCTTCACCCGTAAATCCCCAAAAGATTAAGTCCACAGGGAATGGGTGTTTACCTGGAGCCCATGGAGGAGTAGAGCCCAGAGCCCACGGAGGGATAAAGTTAGATGCCTTTTACCTGGAGCTCTAGGAACTGGGAAAGGGTGGGAGTGCCTAAATCAACCGGGTTACGCCTTGAGCCCGAGGAACTAGGTAAGGGCGGGTGTCCTAGAGTGTGTGTAATAGAGAATTTTGTACGGGTAACATTTGCAGACCTGAAGAATAGCTCCATGTGACTTGAAAGTTTGTCTTTCTCACTAACAAAATTTGGTCCAATAAATGATATTACCTCACCTACTTTGTCTTTCTAGTATCCTGAGACTGACATGGCTTCAGCTACACGCATGCCTTTTAACATTGAGTTTTCAACACGCACTGTGTGAATGAGAAACGCCAGCATTTTTTACCACTAGGTGGTATCTCTACTTGGGAATTTATTAAGGCCATTCATTTATACAAATAGAACACGGACTAGTTTCCTAAGATTAATGTCTATGTAACTGCGTATAGAAGTGACATCTAAATACACTACTTTAACAGGCCTCTGTTATTCTTAATGCATCTAAATAAATATGTAAAATCTATTAGCACTGAAGCCCTCATTTCAACTGAAATGTAAAGTAAGCACCATCTAACACACTACATATGCATCATCACTCAGTTAAAACTAGTTCAAGAATTATCACTTAACTAAAATTATGAAAAATCACTCAATTTACAATTTATTAAAATGTAATCAGACATAAAATTTCCAATTTGTCAGTGTTAAATATGTCTAGAGCTGGATAAGTAGTTGCCATTAATCCACAAAATCTTTATCTGCAAGAAATTATTTTTTTCTGTGATTAATGATCCTTGCAGAAAGCATCATTAAAAGAAAGCAGAAGAGGAAAACAGGGCTCTCTAGTCCTGATTTGGGAAAACATCTCTATTCAGACATCAGCACATGCTTAACTTTAAGCACCTGCTTTCTCAAACAAGGAAATTCTCTGATAAAGTGATAGGTGACAAAAAAAATCCTAAAACAGGATCAGGGCTCTGAAAGAGACAGAGCCAAATTCTGTTGTCAGATACATGCATGCAAGCTCCATTGACTTCAGTGGCATACACTGAGTTCAATAGGAATTGCACAGGAATAGCAGAACAGAATTTGTTTCAGGGACATGGGCTCTGTAAACTCTTCAAGAAAAATATTTGTTCTTTTTAACAATTGTTGTTAAATGTTCAATACATGAGTTTACACAATGCTAACACAGAAACAGAATTTATCATACACAGGCCTCGAATCTACAGATTTTATCAAATAAAACTCTTATTGAAATTAATGGAGAGTTTTGCCTAGATTAAGGACTGCAAAACTGAATTTGTAGTCTTTTTTCTAAACATTTATGAAATCTCAAAAACATACCAGGAGTACATTTTCCACCTTTTCCTACAGGTCTCAGTGATAAGTAAGCCAAAATTACAGCAAAGCAGCCCAGAAAGATACTTGTTTAAAATGTGCATTTAGATCTATTCTGATGTCCTTATGCATTCTAACATCCTAATCATCAGTGGGAGTTTTACCACTATATTAATGAGATAACCCCGATGAAGTGAGCTGTAGCTCACGAAAGCTTATGCTCAAATAAATTGGTTAGTCTCTAAAGTGCCACAAGTGCTCCTTTTCTTTTTACCACTCTCACGCGCCAATATTTTTTCATAAGGGAAACTCTAGAAACTCCTTTACAGTCATCATGCTCTCTGAGTTAATGGTGAAAAAATTGCAATGGTAACAGTGTTTTTCCTGCTGTGCTATTAACATTTAGACACTAGGGGGTGATTTTGTTCATTTACAGCAATTATCAGCTCCACTGTAGCAACACTGCAACACACACAAAAGTTAGCATAATCTCAGTATGATATGATTTAAAAAAATGATTGACCTAAATGAGTTTCCAGGCTTCCTTCTATCCAAAGTTGTCCTTTTCATTTATCTCTCTTCCTCTACGTAAACAACACATACACATCTGTAATTTCTCTTTGACAGATCAGGTCTATTACCATAATCAAAGAATGCATACAAAATACAAATAAAGTTATGCATGATAGTTAAGTCTACGTTTTAGTCATGGGTATTTTTAGTAAAAGTCATGGACAAGTCAAGGGCCGTAAACAAAAATTCACAGCCATGACCTATCCATGACTTGTACTATATACCCATGACTAAAGCTGGGGGCAGCGCAAGTGTTTGGGGTGGAGGGGGTTGCAGCCCAGGGGGTGCTGCGGGTGCTGGGGGAGTGGGCATGGTCCAGGAGCAGTGGATCACAATGGGTGCTCGGTGGGTGCCGTGGGTGGTCTGTGGGAGGGAGTATTGGGGCATGTTCCCTAGCCGGCTCCTGGGAAGCAGCAACCTCCACCTCCTAGCTCCATGTGCTGCCTTCAATTCGCCCCAAGCCTCAGTTCTGCAGTTCCCATTAGTTAAGAACTGCGGACAATGGGAGCTGCGTGGGCGGTGCCTGCAGGCTGAGGCAGCACATGGAGCTAGGAGCTGAGGGAGGGGAGTTCCTGTTGCCCTTCTAGGGAGCACCCCCCCCCCCACAGGTAAGCACCGTCCCGCACCCAATCCCCAGCCCTGAGCCCCCCCCACCTGAACTCCTGTTGCTGGGGGGAGAGGGTGTGAAGGGCCTAAGACTGCCCCAAGGGCTGCCCCGAGTGGCTCAAGCAGCTCCCAGGCCAGCCGCACAGGCCGCTGCGGAAGTCACAGAGGTCACAGAATCTGTGACTTCTGTGACCGCGGTGACAAACACGGAGCCTTAATGATAGTATATTCTTGTACTTCAGATTTATAAGAATTTTATTTCTCTTAAAGATAAAATTATTTGACAGCAGATCAAAACTCTATTGCTAGTACACTGGTTGCCATTTAGCTAGGTGTCCTGCAGTAAGCTTGCCTTCCTCTCAGTGGATAACGAGCACAAGGCCCAAGAGGAGTTGAACTACAGAACATTTTCCTAGCTGCAAGACCTGACTGATGTGTAGAGATGTGCTTTTGGTTCATGAATTACTAAGACATCTGGCCTGGGATTTAAGTGGTGTTAACCCATGGGAACGGTCATAACCATACAGCTAAGGGTAGCCTAGAATTTGTCCTTACCTGTAAGGGGTTAAGAAGCTCAAATAACCTGGTTGGCACCTGACCAAAAGGACCAATGGGGAAAGAAGATACTTTCAAATCTGGGGAGGGGGAGACTTTGTTTGTGCTTTTTGTTGGGTATTCTCTCCTGGGACTGAGAGAAGCCAGGCCGAAATACATCTCCTCCAACCAATCCTGAACCAGCTTCTAATATTACAAAAATAGTAAGTAAAGCCAAGCAAGGTGTGTTAGATTATCTTTTGTTTTAGCTTGTGAATTTTCCCTTTGCTAGAGGGAGGTTTTTTCCTGTTTTTTGTAACTTTGAACTAAGCCTAGAGGGAGTTCCTCTGTGTTTGTGAATCTTTTGTTACCCTGTAAAGTTATCTTCCATCCTGATTTTACAGAGGTGATTCTTTTAACTTTTCTTTAAATAAAATTCTTCTTTTAAGAATCTGATTGATTTTCAGTGTCCTAAAACCCAGGGGGGGTTGATCTGTGCTCACTTTGTAACCAAGTGGTTAGGATATTATTCTCAAGCCTCCCTAGGAAAGGGAGTGTAAGGGCTTGGGGGGATATTTTGGGGGAGATTGGGCTCCAAGTGGCCCTCCCTGAATGTTTGTTTAAATCATTTGATGGTGAAGCATACTGTCCAAGGACAAAAGAGATTTGTGCCTTGGGGAATTTTTAACCTAAGCTGGTAGAAATAAGCTTAGGGGGTTGTTCATACGGGTCCCCACATCTGTATTCCAGAGTTCAGAGTGGGGAGGGAATCCTGACAGGAACATTGGAAATATGTATTTTTTCTGCTTGAGTGGCATTTTTCTTGTCACTAAAATCATTAACAATAGTGTCTCATCTATCTGCTATTTCTACACAATAGCCTCAGAATCATTATTTAACATTAAAATTCAGAAAAGCGTGTGCATGCGTGTACACACACACACGTATATTATTCCAAACTGAAGTGAAAATTGCTAAATTATTCTCTTAAAAATAAAAGCTGTACAAGAATATTTTAGTTACAAATTTAAACATGCAGAAGTTTGGAAATTCTAAAATAAGTTTGTCAATGAAAAGTAATATTAATTTCTATTTTGTAAATGTAACATCAAGCTACCTCAAAAATGAAACTGTAAAAAGCTGCTCTGTCCCTGACACCTTCCTTGTATGGAGTATGGGGTCAGGGTTAATAACTACCTAATTCTGGTGTCATTTAAAAAACCTCAACCATTTGTACAAATCTATGTCAATACTTTTAACCTCCATTTGTGATTTTAATCTTCTCCATTCCATACTTAAACTGTTTAATCTCTAACAGCAGTTCTTCATCTCTTCTTGTGCAAAAGCATGTGCTGATTGTACCCTTTTTGATCAGCTATTGATTCTGTAAGGCTCATAAATCAGGTCAGGAAATAGAAGTAATCTTTTCTAGCAAATAAAAACTGTAGTTTCCAGCGTTTCAAAAATCTATGCTGGTTGAGAGAATTAATTATTGTTTCTCTCAGCTCAAGTTCTGTCTTTAGGTTTCTGCCTCATGTCCTTTCAAATTTTATGTACTTATAAAATGTACTTATTTTACACTTTTGATGAAGACAAGGCTTTCCTTTCTTCACAGCTGGCCTTAAAGATACTAGTGAGCTTGATACTGATCAGTATCATGTAGTTCATGAAACTACATGAACATCACTTGTAGTTTCATAAAGTTTAGTTTTATATTCATTTCTTGGTAATTCAATATAAACAACTACAATTATACTAGAGAAAAGGAAATAATATTTCCCTTAAATTAAAATTCTCTATCGATGGGTGATACTTATTGGACAGGTGTTATTTAATTTGATTTTTTTTTTTTAGAGTCTATTGTTGTATAACGTACAACTGCATTTTAACTTAGTTGGAAAAAGTATTAGTTTTTTTTTTTCCTGTCTTGTTTTTATGTGCCTAGTGAACTGTTTGATCTATTTATAAAATCCCGGGGGTGAAAATCTGGCCCCACTGAAGTCAATGAGAGTTTTGCCGTTGACTTCAATGGTGCCAGGATTTCGGCATTAGTGGTTTTTCTGGACTCCAAGCTCTTTTTATCATGGTTGTAGTTCTTGTTATTTAGGTTATAGTATGTGTTTCGTTTCTCTATACATAGATTTTAAAACGGCTCTGGTTTTGATAATCTTCTCTTACTGATTGATGTTTACATGATTTTTAAAAATAAAATAAGGAATGTTCTATAGAATAATCAGATTACATGTATGTTAAAATGTGTCTTCCTCTGAGAAATCACCATAGCAGGCTTACTGTTCTTTTTCATTGTTCTAAAACACCATTTTTTCTCCTTTGAGTGATTGTGCACATATACATTTCGCTGTGGGTGACTCACCAGCCATTTTCTTATAAGTGGTGGGATTTTGCATTATCTGAAGAGAGACTGATTTGCCAAAGCAGGAATCATCCCAGGAAGCTTGAGTAATAATATTGTATCTAGAGAAGCTATGTACAGTTGAGCATGTTGCTGCTTTGCAAATGTCCATTACAGAAATAAAGAAAAGGAGGACTTGTGGCACCTTAGAGACTAACAAATGTTAGGAATGTTGCTCAAAAAAGACTGAAAGTGGAATGAGCCCTAGTGGAGTGGACCATTATTATGGTGGAGTAAGGACTTTAGCAAGACCATAGCAAAGCTTGATATAGTCAAAAATCCAGTATAAAATACACTGAGCTGGAACAGGTTCCCTTTTTGATCCTTTCAGCAGAGACTTCAAAGAGTCCAGCAGAGGATTTGAAAGACGTTTTGTGGTTGAGGTAAAATGCCAGAGCCCTCCAAACATCTAAGATGTGAAGCTTTTCTTTGGCCTTGGAACTATGACATTTTGGAAAGAACAGTGGGAGATAATACTCTGGTTGAGGTGGAATGCTGATACCACCTTAGGCACAAACTTGGAGTGCGGCCCAAGAGACCTCTTGTCTTTGCAGAAAACTGTGAAAGGAGGGTCTGCTAAAAGTGCCTGCAGTTCTGAGATTCTCCTTGCAGAGCTAACAGCCATCAAGAACATGGTTTTCAGAGATGTTATCAAAGGTTCAAAAAGGGAACCAACAAGCAAGACAGCATTAAATTCAGGTCTCATGAAGGTAATGGATCAGACACAGGATGGTACATGCTAAGAAATCCCTTTTAAAATCTGGAAATGACAGGCTGTGAAAAAAGATAGAAAATCCATCCACTGGAAGGTGTTCTTCAGAGATGCATGCTAGATGGACTCTCACTGAACTGACAAAGACCAGAGGACTTCAGATGCAGTAGATAATCAAGTACATTATTTCAGTGATAGGTTACATACTATAGTTAAAAGAAAAGGAGTACTTGTGGCACCTTAGAGATTAACAAATTTATCTGAGCATAAGCTTTCATGAGCTGCAGCTCACTTCATTGGATGAAGTGAGCTGTAGCTCACGAAAGCTTATGCTCAGATAAATTTGTTAGTCTCTAAGGTGCCACAAGTCCTCCTTTTCTTTTTGCGAATAGAGACTAACACGGCTGCTACTCTGAAACCTGATACTATAGTTAGTAGTACTGCAATTTCATATCTGAGTTTTTTCAGAACGCTAAGGTAAATATCATATGGTCCTGGTGACTTCTTATTGTTTAGTTTATCAAACTGTTCTCAAACCTCTTCAACTGACAGAGATCAATTTGGGACAGTACTTCAGATTTGTTGCCCAAAAAATAGCTCTGATGTGGGTATCTCCCCCATAACCTCTGAATTGAAGATCAGTGCAAAAATTCATTTAGCTTCTGTGCAAGGGCAGTGTCTTCCCGGAATCCTCCTTTAACAGCTTTGTCATCTACTGGTTCCACTGCCTGTTAAGTCGGCTTCCTGCTTCTGATGTACTTTAAACAAAATTACTGTTAGTTTTTCCATTTTTAGCAAGTTGCGTCTCAAATTCTTTCTTAGTCTGCTTTATTATACTTTGACATTTTACTTGTCAGAGTTTGTGATCCTTCCTATTCATCTCATTAGGATTTTAGTTCCAATTTTTAAAGACTGTCTTTTTGCCTCTAACCATTTCTTATTCTGCTGTTCAGCCATGGTGGCATTCTTTTGGTCCTCCTTCTGTCTTTTTTTATTTGGAGTAGACATTTATTCTGAATGTCTACTGTGGTGTTTTTAAGTAGTCTCATGCTGCTTGAAGCCATTTTACCCTTGTGACTGCTCTTTTTAATTTCTGCGTAACTAGCATCCTCATTCTTGTGTAGTTCCTTTTCAAAGTTAAGTATCACTGTGGTGGGTTGTATTGGTATTTTCCTCCCTACAATGATGCTAAATTTAATTACATTATGGTCACTATTACCAAGTAGTTCAGCTATAATTACCCCTTAGATCAGATCCTATGCTCCACTTAGGACTAAATCAAGACTTGCCTCTCTCCTTGTGGGTCCAGGACTAGCTGCTCCAAGAAGCAGTCATTTATGGTGTCTACAGATTTTATCTCTGTATCATGCCCTGAGGTGACATTTACCCAGTCAATATGAGAACAGCTGAAATCACTCATTATTATTGCGTTTTCTGATTTTTAACCTCTCTAACCTCCTTTTCGTTTCACGATCACTGTCATCATTCTGGTCAGGTGGTCGGTAGTGTATTTCTACTGCTATACTCTAATTATTCAAGTATGGACTTTCTATCCATAGATACTCTTAGGTACAGTTTGATTCCTTTAAGATTTTCACCTTATTTGACTCTACTTTTAAAAAAACTTATTGCCTCCAAAAGGTTCCCCAGTTCCTAATAAACTTAACTCCCTCCTTGCTACACCATCATCTCATCCAGGCATTTGACCCTTGCAGTTCTGCCTGTCTTACTAGGCTTGTGCATGGAACTGGAAGCATTTCAGAGAGTGCTATCATGAAGGTCCTGGACTTTAATCACTTACCAAGCAGCCTAAATTTGGCTTCCAAAAGCTCACTCCTACCTTTCCCTGTGTCACTGATAACCTACATGTACCATGACTACTGGCTCCTCCCCAGCACAGCCTATAAGGCTACCTAGATGTATCATGAGATCCACTACCTCTGCACCCAGCAGGCAATTCACCATGCAGATCTCCAGCTCATCAAAAACCCAACTATCTATATTTCTAATAATCAAATCCCCCACTACTTTGTCTGCCTCTTCCTAATAAGTGGAGTCCCTGCCCCTGGAGGGATATCCTCAGTGCAAGAGAATATTATGACATCTGGACTGTGGATCCCAGCTATGGGATTGTTTCCCTCTACTCCAGCTTCATGCTCTCCCTCCCCAGACTTTCATCCTCCTTAGCAGCACAGGGACTGTTGGACAGGAGGCTATGTCCCTAAAAGTCTCCTCTATGTACCTCTCTGTTTCCCTTTGCTCCTCCAGTTCAGTCACTCTGGCCTCAAGAGCCCATACTCTGTCTCTGAGAGTCATGGGTTGCTTACACCTCACACATACATATGCCCCCTGCACACAAGCCAGATAATCAGACGTGTTGCACTCAATGTAATCAACTATGTAGCTCCCACCCTGCTGCTGGTTTTCTGCCTGCATTTCTTTTACTCTTATGGCTTTTTTTTTTTTAATATAGTTTAAGTTTGGGGTATATTTGTTAGGTGTATTTTTTGTTTTTTCCATGTCAGTTACTTTTCTTCGGGATTTGGTGTCTTTCTAATAGTTATAATCCCTTGACCTCCTCCCCCTGCAGCCAAACTTCTCTTTACCTTGGCAGTGCTCTCACTCAGTTGTAGGCCTGGAGTATCAACAGCACTGAAATCAGAGGCAAGTGTTCTGTTGCCAGTGCCACTGGTACTGGACCCAATGGCACTGCAGTCAGGAATCTGTCTGGTAATGATGAAGGCATTCTTTATGGCCCCACTGAATTCCAGAGTCAACAGTGCTGCCTCAGACAGCAATGGTGAGTGTCTGGATTTACAGTCAGACTTTGACTTGGCACTGGAGAACTTTTTAGAAGATTTTCTGTGGGGTGACACTTCAAAGAGGCTGCAAGGAAGGAAGATAAGTGGTGTTTCCCACCTAATTTGGGCTTAGAAGCTGGTGCAGCTAGATAGGTGCTCCTCATGGACAGACTGTCCATCCTCTCATGGTTGGGTCAGGCTCTGAAGGAGGACGTATTGGCTTCTTTATGACATGTACCTTAAGGTTGAAATCCCTCTGCTTCTTCATCCTCATTGGAAAGGAAGAACAAATAGGACATTTGTCCTTCACATGTCCTTCACCTAAGCAAATTAGGTAGCTTTAGTGTCAATCCACAGCTGGGACCTTGGCCCTGCATATGACACATTGCTTGAGTCCTGCGGATTTCTGCATATCAAACCCCTAATAGGAGAACTACTTAAGTAAACTGTATGAGATTAGCACTAAAACTAATTATAACTATACACAAAATAGAGAAAATCTCTTTTTAAAGGTTGGCTAACTGCAGCTGAACAGCAACAGGGGAGCTCCAACTCTTGCCATGGCTGGTAAGAACAAACTGTGAGGAAGGCGGCAGTCATGCCCCCTTTTACCCTCAGATCAGTGCACAAGGACAGCGAGGGCACATGCGCCACCTGTTGGTAATGCTGGCAAAAGTCTCTGACCCAAGTGCACTGGCACACACACACCTACAGTGGAATTTGTGAATGGATTTTTATTAAGTCTGATTCAGTTATGGTGTAAAATCTGTGGTTTTCTAAAAACTGCTCTAGCTGAAACGAAAACTATATGGTATCCCTATTCATAGTAGCTCTTCCTCTTTAACTGCAGGCAAAAACAATAGGAAGGGAGGACTCCTAATGTATGGTTTTTCAGAATATTGCTAAAACCATTTTCTAAATTATATAGTACACTAATGACATGAGGAATCATGACCTAATGTAAAATATTTCCTTCAGATGGACTCATTTTATATTCTTTAATTCCTTGAATATTAAAGACGGATATATTGCCTTTTTCTTCTCTGCACTGGAGATGAAACTCATGGAAAGACCAGTAAAAATTTAACCAGTTTTGCCAGTATTAGACAGACTGACAGAGAACGAAATCCTGCTTGTTTTATTCATGTGAGTTAATCCCACTGAAGTTCTGAACCTGCAAAAATGGGAATAAATGTACTTCCCTACAGCACAAGGGGAGCTGCAAGGATAAATTCATTAACATTTGTGAGGTATTCAGGTACAATGATGATGAGCACCATAGATAGCCAATACATTTACTGACAATGGTTGGGGAGGAAAGGAAAACCCAATACTACTAGAGGATAGAATATATTTTTGCATTTTTTCTTGAAAAATTTTCAGTAAGATCAAAGTTGGAAGCTTTTTTCTCAAGCTGAGAAGGAAGAGCCAGACTTTGATTTTGATGAAATGTTTACTCTGAGTTCTCAAGATAACAAGCTCTCATTTATAATTGAAAGGTGCCAAGTTTTGAAAAGAACAAATAGTGATCACAATGTATGTGTTCCAAAAAGCACATCAGCATTATTAGTGTTTTCACAGTCCTGTGTTATCATTAGATTTGTGACAATGAAACATTTGTGTGTACTATGCAGGGTGGGGTGTTCTTAAGGCAATGGTTACAATGGTGCTAGATGTAATTGAGAGCCAAGGGACAGCAGCCTTAGAAAGTGCTGTAGCAGAAGGTTTGAGTGTGGGATATATATATTTTTTTAAAATGGGAAGCACATTTATCTTTTATTTGTTCTCTCCTCTTTTCTTTTAGATTGACTGCTAAGCTAAAAATACTTCAATGATTCCTATAAAAACTAACACTAAACCAGACTAAGTGGTGTCCAAATTCAAACCTTTTTTACAACAGAACATACAGGTGCAGTGTTTCTCATTGACATCACTAAACAAAAGAGTAAATAGAAGGGAAAAGGGGTATCTATATTTTTTTACAAAACGTGAGAAGCTAAAAAAAGTAAATGTATCTTTGACACAAAAATTACAGTGACAGAACGGTCGAGCATTCAAAGCTACTTTTAAATGTGGCTGTCATTTTTAGTTCAGAAAAGTGCATTTGGACAACAAGTAGCATATATCAAAATAGCTAAAGGGGACTTCAATAGCCCAGTAACAACTTAAAGTGACAGCATCTTTTTGTAATCTTAAATGTGTGATCTATTTTGAGGGTCTTAACATCCAGAATTAATGAGGGATTTATTTTTGCAAACAATCCACAAAATGTTGATGTCCAATTTACTATCAAGAATAAAACTAATGAATTCACAGTATCCCATTGGTACAGCACTGAAACAGAGAGATGTGTGAAGCAGCACATCAGAGACTGCAAAGATGACAGTGTGATTCTAGCTTACTATATAGGGGGTTCAGTGCTCTGGATGAGGAACTTCAGTTGTAAGAACTGTTATCGAAATGGAAAACTAGTTTCAGAGTCTTGTTCAGTTCACTCCATCCCTATTGTAGTATGGTTGGCTTAGGACAAGAAACATCTGCTGAAGTTATGAAGGGATAAAATAAACAGTGGGTTTCTGTGTGTTCAGTTTTGCTCTTACATTTTCTTATACCTTTATCCTTGCTAAATAACAATTTTTCTGATTCTCAGAAGTATGGGGTTTTAAAGAAAAGGATCAAAAGTTTATAGCTAACCAAGCAAACTACTACAGAAACAGTAAATTCGGCACAGTAAAATGTTTTATATGGAAAAATACATTATGGGAACAAGTAATTGCTGTGTTATGCTGTTACAGAAGCACCATTCATTTGGTCAGTTTGGTTGTCATTATTTCCATCAGAAAGCTCATTTATCAGGATTTTACTAACATACCTAGCTATTAACCAGTAACTCTGGGATGGAGCTTGGCAGACAAGGTTTCATTCAGGTTCAGAAGGCTTTTTTCACTGGTTTCAAGAATCATAGACAAAGAAAAGACACGCATACTAAAGGTCATCAAGTTCCCTTCCCCCACAAATCCAGTATTGTTCCCAAAGGTATACTTTCTAGTGTTTATATAGTTTAGTTTTATTCCACATCCTACTACATTTCACCATCAGGAAGGTTTTCCTGATATTCAGCCTAAGTTTTCCCTTTCTTAATTCAACCCATTACTCCCAGTTATAACCTCTGTGTACTTCAGCAAATCATTCCTCTCCCTCATTGGTGTTTAGACCCATGATATATCTGCAAACTTATTTCTCCACCTACTTGTCACTTGACTTCCGTGGAAACAGATTTAGGCCAATACTGAGTGCTTTAGAAAATCCCACCACTTAAGTGCATCATATCCCTGACAATTCTTAGCTACAGTAGTAACTCTCCCAAATCTTATGACATTTCAAGAAAGGTAAAAACTGCATATGTGTGGACTTTGGGTAATGATATAAGAGCCCAAATAACATTTCAATACTTATTAGAAATTAAGAAAATGGCCTCATGTCAGATTAAAAACTACTTAGATTTAGAATGTTATACCAGTCCAGTCAGTGAACTTCCTTTGAGAAAGCAAGAGAATCTGAGATGTTCACTTTCTTCAGAAACTAAATTATCTTCATTGAATAGAGATTATTAAGTCATGTAATCCTCATCTCTTCTGAATGTTACTAGCACCCGAGATATGGCAGTACTGAGAATAGGCTTATATTAACCACTTTGCCTAATTACAAAAGAATGGACACATTCCCCCTTTCTTTGCAAAAATGACTGACACTTTCTCTCCCTCAACACGATAAACTGAGGTGACACTCTTCAGCAAATATATGGTCTGAGTCATGTCCATTTTTGAGGCACAAAGTTTACTTATGACATTTCCTAGCAAGTTTAGAGCATTTGTCAAAACTGCCAGGTTGCTTCTGACACATCTTAATAAAACAAATATCTAACCAAAATAAAAATTAACTTGTTCCACCCCCTTTCCCTGAAATTCATATCCTACAAAAGTACACATTTTTTTTTCAAAAATGGATAAATAAGTAAAAAAACCCAAACAACATTGTTCATTTCAATATAACTTTGAAACAGAAACTTTGCAGTTGATCAAAAACCTTCCACTGAATGTATACTCTCTAGCTGAAAGGTGTCTATTTCATATTATTGCCACAGGTAAAAGGTATTGACTTTTATATGATAAGGTGGGGTGTATGTACCCCCTTAAGGTACATTCCATGCAGGCCTAATAACCACACTGGAAGAAAAGACTTTTCTAAGCAACTGAAGAGTAATTTTTAATTCTTTCACCTCTCAAGTGATCTGCATTTCACTGGTCAGAATCATTGGAGCAAAAAGTACAATGTGGGGAAAATACCAAACTCAATGAATCTGAGATCTTTAAGATCTGTTAAGGTGATGACTCAGTCTTCAGCTAGCTGCCAATCCATGGAAGAAGTTGACCAATTGGGTTCACTTCAAGAATGCAGAAAGAGCAGCTTGACAGCCTGAGATAGCCTTCACAAGGAAAGTATCTAGTGAGATTACTCCAATAGTAGTTGTTAGCACTGCAAGGCTCTGGGTCTGTAGAACTGGGGAAGCAGAAAGGCTACAATGTGCATGAAAGGAGAATATAAGAGGAATATAAAGATACCTTAAACAAAAAATTTCTTTCGTAAGTCTTGGGCTAGAGTACAAGGAAGACAGGGTGAAAAGAAAATAAGCAAACAAAAGAGACTCCAACTTAACTAGAGAGAGAGGACAGTGGCAACCTAGCAAAACTAAAATTACCCCGTTAAAAAATAAAAGCAAAAGAAGTATTTCCTTGCCTTAGCTGGCCTAAAGGTTAATAAATAGAAGAGGTCACTTTCACTCCTCTGTGTGACTGTAGCAAATCATAAATTCAAGCACAAATGCAGATAAAAAAACCACACACATCGAGTTTGAGTAAGATAAAGGGCTTGAAAAAAAAGTCACCTTCAAACCAACTGGAACAGACTCAATTTGGCAGTCTTTTTAACTGCTGGCAGGGCACTGGCTGTGGTGTTATACTTCTGGAGAAGGTTACAAAAATAGATTTTGTAGCAAAATAGTCTAAATAAAATACAGAGTCAACTATGAAGAACAAAGTTGATTGAAGCACATTTTAAACTGAACTGCAAAGTATCCATTTCATCTGACACCTTGTATGAAATTAGTTTTTCCATTATGTTTAATTTATTTTTCCTCAATTCTATCCTCAAGCATACTTGCTTAGCAAGCATCTTTAGCTGTGAGACCAAAAGACAAGTGATTACTAACCTTTCTACGTTGACTGGTTTGTCAAATTTAAATAGGATATAATCCCCAGCAATTGGTGTAACAGCCCAGAAAAAATCCTCTCCCATATAGGTTTTTTCCAGTGTATGTCCTTGGTAGACTTTTAAAGATGTAGAAACTTCTGCCGGTGGATTCACATGAATTTTATGTAATAATGGTTTCAGGAAGTCTTTATCCTAATTGAAAGAAAGACAAACATGCTATTAAGTTGGTCAGGCAGTCTCTTTTCTTTAGTGGCTAATTTTGCTAGTACTTAAAAGCAAATGGAAAACAAAGGGCAACTAATGTATTATCCATTTTCTCCATTGTACATCTGAGACCCTGTATTGATGAATAAAAGGTCACAGTATTACAGATAAAAGGTTAGAGATTTAAAATGAGAGACTATATGCAGGAGTCATATAAAAATATATGAGTTGACCTAGAAATTCTTCTATTCTATGGTAGTCAGCTTTAATCAGGCTTAATTCCAACTAGAGTATAATATATTATACCTGAAAATGCTAAACTATAGCAAAAAGTTAATTTTCTGATCTGATGAAAAATCACTTATCAATCCTGTCTGATATGGAAGGGAAGGGAAGTTTTAGCTACTAACCGTGAGTTTCTGGATCTTTCCTGCTAGGGAGGAGTGCAGGCCAACATGTTGGAAAAGGGAAGGCCTGAAGCGTATTCGTAGATTAGATTTCTGTCTATCACAATGTTTCTTAAAATAAAATCAAGAAAACCTCACATTAGCAAAGATAATAAAGAAAGATCAGTGAGTTTTTATTGAAATTGTAGGATAATCCATGATTCATGAACCAAAACAAATTACAAGAAACTAGAACTATATACTTCATTCCTGATGCTATCTTATTTCATTGCATAAGAGCACCATTGAGCTATTCATTCTGGTTAAAATTTACTCCTTTCCTCCTGCAAAAAGCCTGAATAAATGGGCTCTGTACAGAGGAACTACATGAGAAATTATTTACCAATCAGTAGGTGGGTGCAGGGCAGCCTGTAACCCCACCACAACTACTTCTTGAGTCAAATGGGAATTTCTGTACAGCCTCCATATGATATGTGACCAGTAAGTCTGTATAGTCTCAGACATAGCGCTCTCCTCTCTCCCCTTTCCACCTGTGACATACTAATGGGGCTCTCCTGTCGATCCACCCTACCTAGCTGGTATTGGACCTGGCATAAAGCTGCTGAGTAAATTCTGCTCATTCATTGTTGCATGTGGGGCTTGTTAACTCTATAGGGATGTAAGGAAGGTGGAATTAATGGCACCTGCAGGAATACTTAGACATATGAAACTTGGGCAGAAAACTCAGGCTGAGATTTATGATGTTTAATACTTGTTTCTAGTACCAGGAAATCCAATTCTCAAGTATGGGATAAATCTGGACTATACTCTGACTACAAGTATTCTGTTTAGAGCAATCTGCTCACATGCCCCATATTCTCCAGCTATACTGGTCTACATGCCAACTGTGCCATACACTGAGACCCTTTAATATACTCTCTCTCAACACTTGCCCTGCCCATGCAGCAGAACTGAAGTGGTTCAGCTACACTTGGCCCCTTCACTGATGGGTGAATTTTACCCCTAGAGTTTTCACAGACAAAAACCTCAGCCAAAAAAAGCAGTGTGTAAAGTTAACCTGGAAACACTCTGCAGGCAAACACACATGCAGAATAGCACCCTGGAGATAAAGCTTTTTTATTGTAATAAGAGTCCTCTTGAGGATCCACCGCACTAGCAAAGCACCACTGATAATTACAAAATGTCTCTTAAGTGACTAACATAATGCTTGAAGAGCAAAATTTTGATTGGTTAAAGGACTGCCTAATGTTACTATGGTAGAAAAAGGAGTCTCCAGTATTTTAAAGACCTGCAGCAATTCTATAATATATGTAAATAGTTTACCAATTTTAGCAGATAATTTTAAATATTTTTTCAGAGGACTCCTAAGGTTTCCCCCACACACCTTCAAAACTCCATATTGTAGCCATCATTCTTTTGGTTAATGAGACCTGGATGAGATTTTTAATGGAACTAATCAATACAGCTTCTTCACTGGACAGAGAGAATCATAGAATCATAGAATAACAGAGTTGGAAGGGACCTCTGGAGGCCATCTAGTCCAACACCCTGCCCAGAGCAGGACTAATCCTAACTAAATCATCCCAGCCAGGGCTTTGTCAAGCCTGACCTTAAAAACCTCTAAGGAAGGGGATTCCACCACCTCCCTAGGTAATGCATTCCAGTGTTTCACCACCCTTCTAGTGAAAAAGTTTTTCCTAATATCCAACCTAAACCTCCCCCACTGCAACTTGAGACCATTACTCCTTGTCCTGTCATCTGCTATCACTGAGAATAGTCTAGATCCATCCTCTTTGGATCCACCTTTCAGGTAGTTAAAAGCAGCTATCAAATCCTGCCTCATTCTTCTCTTCCGTAGACTAAACAATCCCAGTTTCCTCAGCCTCTCCTCATAACTCATGTGTTCCAGTCCCCTAATCATTTTTGTTGCCCTTCGCTAGACTCTCTTCAATTTCTCCACATCCTTCTTGTAGTGTGGGGCCCAAAACAGGACACAGTACTCCAGATGAGGCCTCTACAATGTCGAATAGAGGGGAACGATCACGTCCCTCGATCTGCTCGCTATGCCCCTACTTATACAGCCCAAAATGCCATTGGCCTTCTTGGCAACAAGGGCACACTGTTGACTCATATCCAGCTTCTCATCCACTGTCACTCCTAGGTCCTTCTCTGCAGGACTGCTGCCTAGTTATTCGGTCCCTAGTTTGTAGCAGTGCATTGGATTCTTCCGTCCTAAGTGCAGGACTCTGTACTTGTCCTTGTTGAACCTCATCAGATTTCTTTTGGCCCAATCCTCCAATTTGTCTAGGTCCCTCTGTATCCTATCCCTACCCTCCAGCGTATCTACCACTCCTCCCAGTTTAGTGTCATCCGCAAACTTGCTGAGGGTGCAATCCACACCATCCTCCAGATCATTAATGAAGATATTGAACAAAACCGGCCCCAGGACCGACCCTTGGGGCACTCCGCTAGATACCAGCTGCCAACTAGACATGGAGCCATTGATCACTACCCGTTGAGCCCGACAATCTAGCCAACTTTCTATCCACCTTGTAGTGCATCCATCCAGCCCATACTTCTTTAACTTGCTGACAAGAATACTGTGGGAGACCGTGTCAAAAGCTTTGCTAAAGTTGAGGAATAACACGTCCACTGCTTTCCCTTCATCCACAGAACCAGTTATCTCATCATAGTAGGCAATTAGATTAGTCAGGCATGACTTTCCTTTGGTGAATCCATGCTGACTGTTCCTGATCACTTTCCTCTCGTCTAAGTGCTTCAGAATTGATTCCTTGAGGACATGCTCCATGATTTTTCCAGGGACTGAGGTGAGGCTGATCGGCCTGTAGTTCCCAAGATCATCCTTCTTCCCTTTTTTAAAGATGGGCACCACCATTAGCCTTTTTCCAGTCTTCCAGGACTTCCCCCGATCGCCATGAGTTTTCAAAGATAATGGACAATGGCTCTGCAATCACATCCGCCAATTCCTTTAGCACTCTCGGATGCGACGCATCCGGCCCCATGGACTTGTGCATGTCCAGTTTTTCTAAATAGTCCCGAACCACTTCTTCCTTCACAGAGGGCTGGCCACCTGCTCCCCATGCTGTGCTGCCCAGTGCAGTAGTCTGGGAGCTGACCTTGTTCGTGAGAGCTTTCTGTGTGGCTACATGAGGTACTCCCTATAGGGCTACAAGAACTACCTCCACAGGGATATGATAGTCTGAAGATGAAAAAACCCTGGATGAAATCCTGGCCTACTGAAGTCAATGGAAAAACTTTCATTGACTTCAAAAGGACCAGGAATTTACTCCAAGTCTGTATATTCAATGAAGAACTCCTTCACTGAAGTATTGAGCACTCCCATTGAGCTATTGGGATGAACCTTTATAATTATTTTCAAAAATTGAAGTGGACTCAAATAATTTTGCTGCAGAATGTTAAATATAGCTAGTGCAACTGCTAGTTATCTTAGGCCTGCTAGGCACAAAAAATTTTGACCTCTGTTTTCCCCCAAAAAGTGCATTTCTAAGCCTCCCAAATCTGAAACATTAAGAAATGTAAGAAAGTAATTTCTCTGATCTCTGAGGTCTCCAAAACTTTCTCACAGATTCAGATTTAAAAATAGACTGAAATTTGTATTGGGATATGAAGGAACCATGAAAAGAATCAGCATATCACATACTACTTAGATTCACAGAAAATAAAGCTTTTTTTTTTTTTTTTAATCAAGAAGAGACATTAAAAGCTACATAACAAAAATTGAACTTACTGCATCTTTTTCAGGGTTGCAGACTTTCACCCAGAGTATATGATCTAAGAGCCAATCAATAGGTTTCTCCTTATAAAACATAAATATGAACTCTACAATAAGAGTGATATCTGGAGCTTGGAACATTTTACCTGTAAAGATATTATTCTAAATTAATAATAGTAATTCTGAAACAACTCTTGAGATCACGAGCCTAGAGACCATATTGTTTGTGCTAAGGCAAGTTGTATTACCACCTCACAATTGGAAATCCCAGCTGATATCACAAAGGGACATGTCAACAAGTTGAGCAAAACTATATAAACAGGAAAACTTCACAAAATAGCTCTTTACAATCTTACAACTCCCAACATGTTTAAAATACTCAACTTGCATAATAAAACACAACTCAATGTAAATACAGAATTTTTCAACAATTCCAAGAACAGAGAACTTTAGAATACAAAAGTCAAACTTAAAATAGGACCAGATTTCTGTAAACCATTAGCAATACAATGTTGAAGATTATTTCTCCATATTAAAAATATTAATTTTGTGTTTATATAGAGAAGAGGGCAAATGAGAGTTTGGGATTCAAAAAAGGTATACAGTGGAAAATTTACTATTACCTATTATGACCTTCTATTAATTTATTAGTTCATTGGATTCTCAGTATATTTTAACTCTATTGTAAATTTATACTATTCTGACTGCATAGTATTTAGTTGGTCAGTATTAATGTAAAAGATACAATTCAAGAGGAAACACTTTGTTTTCATTCGTCTCTGAATTATAGATATTTAAATAATTCATTAAAAATCTCTAGTAAAAACATAGTGTTAAACACAGAGTTAATTACAGCCATAAATCAATTCCAAAACCAATTTTATATCTCCAGAAACACATTCAAGTGAAAAACTTTTAAACTATTTTTATGCTTATATTCTGCAAATTATTGAAGTTCTTTGACTAATATTAAAATGGATCCATCGACCGAATCTGTCTGGCAGCTGGTGTTGTTAGACTCCAAACTCATCCAGAATTAACTTTTTGATCTCGATATTTTAACTGGAAAAAATTTAAAAACTTGAGTGAGCACCTCACCCGTGCTACATGGCGCCTTCATGTTAGGGGTTCTAAAAATCTCTAGATCCAGCCATGGGAGGATTCCCCCAACATAGGAACTGCGGAATACAGTTGTAAGGCTGCCTTCAGAGGACTCCCTTGCAAGCCTTGGCATAGGGGACATGTCCAGGACAGGGCTGTAGCACTTGGTGCTCAGAATCTCTGCTGTGCAAACTGCAGGTCACAGGCAGCTGGAGACAGGCTGCCATAGTTCAGACAGGACCCCAGAGCTGCCTATGATATACCATGGACTGCCCAGCAGCCCAAAATTGGGAGGGCATCCTCTCCCTCAAAACTGATGACTGTGCTGTGCTTCTTAGAGGTGAAGCACAGAATTCCACTCTTTATAATTTATTTAGTTTAAATGACAACACTTAACGACTACATATTCAGCACAGCATACAGAGAATGCAACTTCTGTTATGATGTATGGATGGTAGAATTCTAATATTTTTTGGCTGTCAGTCAAAACCTCTCATCAACAAGGATGAATTTGTCACCTCTGTGTATAAACAATTTTTTTTCTATCACACTTTTTAAAAAAACAGATTAGATGTATGCATAAATAAGACTTACAGCCAAGACAAATTTTTAACAAAAACAAAACACCATTTTTATAAATGAACTTGTAAGCTAGCTAAGGCTTTCAACAGTGTATGGCTAAAGCCACATCTCTATTAACATTTCAATTATTATTTTTCTATGTTAAATCGATAGGGAGAAAGTGATATAACAGGTCATCAATATGCTAGCCTTTTGAGATCTGGATATAAATCTCATCCCAAGTCATAAATAATGATTTATTTGGCTGCCCCAACATCTTTGTTTCTTCACATTACCAAAATTGTACAACTTGTAGTATGTGTCCACATAAAGAACCAGAAATGGAATAGCAGAGATGGCAAATCAAGAATAATGATAACTGTGTGAAGAATTTTGCACTGTGGATGATTACACTATGTCTACATGTCTCTAGCCAATGCTATTAATCACACACTTTCATGAATACTACATTCATTCAACCTAAAAATAGAATAAGTAGCTAAATTGGGAGCATTAGACTCCTGATTTAACTCTCTCAATAAAAACACTGTTAAGATGTGGTGTAGTCATGGGTAAATCCTGCTGAAGGCCTACTAGCAATAACATCTGAATGAAATGGTTACAGAATGGAGTAAGCAGTAAATATAACACATGGGAAAGCAACAGATAAAATGAGAGAGAGCAGCTGGAGACAATTAATTAATTTAGTATTTAAAGTAATTATTTTCAGAATCCATATAAAGAAAAGCCAACAAACAGGCAGGCAATCAGGTATAACTCAACTTCTAATCCTTGAGTTCCAATCAGTTTTACTCATGATTTAACCAGAAACTCTATGAAATAAGCAAATTGTAATAAATAATGCTTATTTATTATTCCCCAAAGGTAGGGGTGAGTACAGAAAGGTGCCCCTTTTAAAGATGATCTGTAAATATACTTTAAAAAGTAACTCATAGGTAAGCCTGCAAGTCTGTCATGGAGGTCATGGAAGTCACGGATTCGTCCGCCTCCCACCAAGTTTTAGTTAGGGGTATATAGTAAAATTCATGGACAGGTCACGGGCCATGAATTCTGGTTTACTGCCTTTGACCTGGCCATGACTTTTACCAAAAATACCCCATGACTAAAACGTAGCCTTACTTATAGGTAGAGCCCTGGAAATCTGCAGATATCTGCTTTATATCTGTGGACCATGTTTGGGATCTGATACAGATACAAATTTTGTATCCACATAGGGCTCTACTCATAGGGTTATAGGCTGCATGTCCCAAATTGCAAGTGTAAACTAAAGATTCAGCACGATAGATTTTATATATTTTGCCTTTTCAGTCTTAAAAAACTGCAGATCACAAGCTCCCGCATGCCACAAGACATTCCAGCGTATACTATGCTAATTAAGAAAATCTACAATTAATTTTACATTACTTGTAAAACCACAGAATTTCATACAAAAATCTACATTAAGAGAATGGTTAGATTGTGAAGCAAATTCCAAAACCCAAGTAAAATTCATAATTAAGGTTTATCAGCACAACCCAGAAATTGAGATCCATGGCATTCTAGTTCCAGGCCAGTCTCCCGAGATAAAGTTTGGGCAGTCACAGAGAGTTACAAGGTGTACACAAAACTGCTTAGCAGGAGTAACAGAGCTGCTTGGAGGACAGAAGTAAATGAACTCTTAGCTCTCCACTCGAGACTGGTCCTTTTCCTCTTTTGGAGCCATGAAACTAATAGGAGGTATTTCAGCTGGAAGGAACCCTAACTGTGTAACTCAAGATAAAGAGAACACTTGTTCTTGCCTGGCTTAAGAACTGGAAAATTTCTTCCTCTCATTTGGGGCAGTTCCTGTCTCCCCATTGCTTTTGTTGTTTGATCCTACCACCTCATTGTCAAAGTATGGATCACCATCTCCTCCCGTTTTGGTTTGGGGGAAGATTGCTGACTGATGTTTTCAACCCAGTGGACACCCATTCTGCTTGCTATACAGCCCTGTTAAGGATCATATCTCCCTCACTTCCTGTGCATGAGAGGAACATATTAAAACCACATTTGATATCAAGCTGACTTCAGGGGAATGCAGGTTCTTTAATTATTGACCATATTCTGAAATCAAGAGTCTAATTTTACATTCACTGTTTCCCACCACCTTAATACAATGAACTGAGACACAACTTCTTTTGCAAACAAATATGTGGGTAGAGATCTGGGTCTTTAATTGAAATGTTGGAAAAGAATGAAAAAAAACCTCAGGGTTACATTCCACTAGCCACATTTCAGATTATTCTTCCTGTTCTGGGCTCAATTTATGATCTTTGTATTTGGGATCAGTAACGTTGACTAACTAATGGAAAGATGTCATAGCTTCTCTGAATCAGTTTCCAATTTTATCATTGTGTGGCTCTAGTTCATTATGGTTAATTAGATCAAACCAGACTGTGACTCTAGTTGTATCAACTTTCAAAGTGTTAAATTCCTTTGAAAGCTCTTTCAGCTGCATTTATGTAAGTTTTGTGCCTCTCAGTAAAATCTATTATTGTGTAGGAAACAAAGAACACTAAAATTACTCTCATGACATAGTGGTGGTCAACCTGCTAAGATTCTGGAGTCTGCATTTTCTGTCTCAACATTGTTGTAATTATCCTAATCACTGTAAATGACAGGTGGTATTTGTGACTTCATCCCTAGAAAGGGGACAGGCTCTGGAAGTCACATGGTTGCTTCAAGTGGTAGCAGGAGGGTAGGATAGAACCTTTTTGCAAAAGAGACTAATTTTTATGGCTGCTGACCCTTGGAAACTTATGAGGTTTCTAATGGCCAAAAGACATCATATTTACTTTGGGCTGGGTGAGTTTTCTTGATTTTGTCCCTTTGCTTCACATACGCAATCTTCTTTTAACGTCATTTTTATTTTGCCAAAAATTAGATAATTAGAAGACATATTTAAAATTTGATTTTCCATATTTTTAAAAGCAATTTAATTTTTAGTTATAAAAATGTTCTCATTTTCCATAGCTTAATTCTGACTCAAACATCCATAAGTAACAGCAATTATTGTAGTGTATAGTTACAGCATATAGCCATAAAAGTCAATCCATTTTTATTCCCTGTTCCATTACCAGTACAAAGGTGGCACTTTTGAGATCATAGCACTATTAATCAGAGATTCTGTGGCTGAACTTTTCAAACTACTAAACTGGACATTTTTCTTACCAATGAAACCCAGCTGAGAAAATTCTAAAATCATCCAATCTTCAGAAGAGAGTTGAAGTGCAAAATTTTTTATCGTGCTGAAATAATTCTGCTTGACAACAATGTCATCTTCAAGCTAGGGGAATCAAACACTTGTATTAACACAAAGCAGGAAGAGCAAAGCAAAAATAAAAAGTACAGCAAGGAAAAAGTAGTCCTAAAATATATTTATCCATAGATTTCTAGTGCAATCACCACCCTAGTATCCAGGAATCGTACACAAGAATTATTACTGTAGAAGCATGATCACTGTTCACTTATTTGAGGATAATTAGTTTGGAGACTCTTTATAGCAAAAATCCAGGGATATATACATCAACTATCTGGGAACACACAAGAGTGAACTGGATAGGAGATAGTTTTAAAAAACTTTTCTCTTTACAAGTGTATAATATCTAGATAAAGATTCCATTCAGCATGTACTTAACTGCTGTTAAAAAAACAACGAGGAGTCCACTGGCACCTTAAAGTGGAAAACCAGTGTTGACAGGGCCAATTCAATCAGGGTGGATGTAAGGTAACTCCCTTCTCTTCATGTGTCAGTATATTTATGCCTGCATCTGTAATTTTCACTCCATGCATCTGAAGAAATGGGTTTTTTACCCATGAAAGCTTATGCCCAAATAAATCTGTTAGTCTTTAAGGTGCCACAGGACTCCTCGTTGTTTTTATGGATACAGACTAATATGGCTGCCCCTCTGTTACTTAACTGCTGTTAGATTATAAGCTATCAATAATGATCTCTCATCCTTGATCAAAAGGCTGTGGCAATATTAAATACTTTAGTACACAATTGCTTGATGTTGCTACTTTCTGGCATATAACAGAACTGTACCAAAAGGGAAAGCACCATCTTTTAACTTCTATAATATTTTATTTGGTATTTTCCCCGCACGTTTCTTAGATGGGAAAGTATGTGTGCATTTTATAATGGACAATAAAAATAACAGCTTGAAAACAGAAGCTATAGTCCCATTCCCTCAATAACAATTGTCTCAGCAAATATAGAAAGCAATTATCATGGAAAATAAGCATAGAAATGTTTACATAACTCAAAGCAGTACAATCTCCATTTTAGAATTATGCTTATGAAGCAAATACTGGCATGATTAAACAATTTTTAAAAAAATTTCAAATGTTCCATAGTAGTGAGAGTTTTGGACTCTATCCCCAAAATTGCCCACTTCTGCTTACAACTGTTGCCCATAGTGGAAGCACTGAACACTAGCACCCATACATATGTTTCCTCCTATCGCATGTGTTGTTTGTAGGCACACAAACGACTAAGTGTGAGTTTCCAGATATAGATTAATTGGTTGTATTGTTTACTTTACTTCACATGAATACATGTATTATTTGTAACAAAACTGACATCATAGTATGTCATAGTCATATCATGATGACTTCACAATAATTTAGAAATTGGCATAAGACACACAAGGTGGGTGAGGTATTATCTTTTATTGGACCAACTTCTGCTGGTGAGAGAGACTAGCTTTTAAGCTTACATAGAGCTCTTATTTCAAGTCTCACTGAAGTTGGTCCAATAAAATATACTACCTCACTCACCTTGTCTCTAATATTTGGGACCAACATGACAACAACACTGCATATATAAAATGGCATATCAACAGTGAGGACCACTAAAGTTACATGGGAAGAGAAACAAACAGCTAAATGTACCCCCCCTCCAAAAAAAAGGATGAATCTCAACACTGATTTTTTATTCTTCTTCATGTATTTATTGTCACAAATATAACTAATTGGTAAGAACCAGTTTGAGTGATTCAACACAGTGTGAAAATAAGATAGGCCATAACATGCATTACTTCTTATTTACTAAAAAAGAAAAGGAATACTTGTGGCACCTTAGAGACTAACAAATTTATCTGAGCATAAGCTTTCGTGAGCTACAGCTCACTTCATCGGATGCATCCTTTTCTTTTTGCAAATACAGATTAACACGGCTGCTACTCTGAAACCTTCTTATTCACCATATGTAGTGGGATAGCATTCAAAGGCTCCCATCAGGACAGGAGCCCCACTCTGGTAGGTGCTATACAAACCCAAGGGCAGGATCAAATCTTCCTAATAGCTTAAATTCTAAAATTACTGTCTTATAACTGCATCTATTGGTGTACTGTGAGACAGAAGGCCAAAGTTTATGTGCTCTCAACCATCCTGATAAGAGATACTACAGGACAACACTGAAGGGACTAGGTATATTGTGCAGAATCTGAATAAAGAGAAGGAACTTTACACTTTTTTGTAAGCTATTAACGCCTTTATTTCTACATGTTTATGGTAGGATCTAACTGAAAATTTCTTCATGGCCATGATTCCTTAAAGGCCATCAGATCATCATTCTCTAATGCCATTTTTAAACAATAAAGGTAGAGTGTAATATTGGTATTGTTACCCCTTTTTGATCTGAGCAGCTAGTCAAATTTTGGGGCTCTGGCAATGTTCCAGTTGCAAGTAAAACTGATGGAGTCCGGTAATCTCCTTGATACAATCTTGTTTATTTACAAGGATTGTACAAAATCCTGCTTGTCTGAACATAGAAGGAACAAAGAACAAAAGGGGCAGTTTCTTAGTTTACAACCCTAAGCATCTTTAGCCAACACCACACCCAAAACTCTAGCTTTTTCCAGAGTCACATTGTGCTCACAGGCTACTGCTTGACTTTCTTGCTTTTTACCTCTGCCTCTCTTTCTGTTCTTGTCTGTTCTAAGTTTGTGTTCTCTCTCTCACACAATACCCAGTGGAACCCTCTGTTCACATGGTGCTAGTTTCTAGACAAAATCTAATAAGCTTTGCTTTAGGTGTGGGGCCTTAACTATATCTTACAACCAGGGGTGAGCTGGAGCCGGTTTGCATGAACCGGTTGTTAAATTTTGAAGCAGTTTTAGAACTGGTTGTTAACCTGCTTCCCTGCAGGGGGTGCTGAGGCTTTCATGGGCTCCGGCCGAGAAGTGATGTAACTCCTCCTCCGGCTGCCGGGGCGCTGTGGTGCGGGAGCCATGTGGGCTGCCATCTAGCCCTGGGCATGAGCCCTGTTGCTGCTGCTGCTCCCCCGACCCCTGGCCCTGGGGCTCCCGCTGCTGCCTGGTGGGTCCGCAGCTGTTCTGCTGGGCCTGGGCTGCATCCTACTGCTTGGGCTGCTCCGAGCCGCTCTCCCCATGAGTACCCACCACCCTGCCCGCAGCCAGCCCATCTCCAGTCCCTGCCGCACCCCCTGCCCTTCCGCAGCCAGCCCCTGCTGCACCCCGTCTCCAGCCAGCCCCGCACCCCCTGCCCGCAGCCAGCCTCTGCCGCACCCCCTGCCCTGCCCGCACCACCCCCGCCAACCTCTGCCGCACGCACCCCCCTGCCCTGTCTCCACCCCCTGCCGTCGCACCCCCTGCCCTGTCTCCAGCCAACCCCTGCCACACGCACCCCCCTGCCCTGTCTCCAGCCAACCACTGCTGCACCCCCTTGCCCCACATCCACTGGTGCCCTGCAGCTCCCATGGCAGTAACCCTGCACACCTGCTTCAATGAGGGGGGCAGGGAGCAGCTGGGACCCACACATGTGCACACCCTAGGGTGACCAGACAGCAAGTGTGAAAAATCAGGACAGGGGGTGGGGGGTAATAGGAGCCTATATAAGAAAAAGACCCCAAAATCGGGACTGTCCCTATTAAATCAGGACATCTGGTCACCATAGCACACCCCCAGGGAGTGGCGGGGACCCACACATGTGAAACGGAGCTCATTTCTAGTTCAGACCCATCTTTTTAAAAAAGAACTTTAGGTAGGGTTAACATACATCTGTATTTTCCCGGACATGTCATACTTTTTGGTTCTTAAATCGCTGTCCGAGAGGAATTTTCCTGGGAAAATACGGACGTATGGTAACCCTACTGGTACAAAAAATACAGACTGTGGCACATCCTTTAAATCAGAACTTTTTATAGGGAACCGGTTGTTAAGATTTTGACAGCTCATCACTGCTTACAACTATCAAAGAAAGGGTGTGCTCACAAACCAGTTTGAATGAGATTTTAGCTCAACCCATAACAAGGTTTCACCCAGCTCATAACAGTATAACATACATTTTTTTAAATCTATGTACATTCAATCTTTCGGATGTCCTGCCAAGTCTTAAAGCGTCACTGGACTCAGTGGCCTCCCATTTTAGAAAAAGGGAGTCATGGTTAGTTAAACACCAAGATAGGTCAGTTTTTAAAAAATTCTCACTTTAATTCACCTTCATTTTGGGACCCCCACAGCTAATTTTCTTCTTTTCTCCCTGTGTATAGATATAAGTTCCATACTGTGATTAGGTGGTTTCATATGTCAGTAAGGGGCAGTGTTGGCAGCAAATGTTGCCTGAAGAAAACATGCTGCTGTTTCTTCTAATAGCAACTCAAGCCCTAAATGTATTTGAGGGGGAGGAGAAGGTGGGGTTCTACCTGAAAGCAGGAATAAAAGGTGAAATCGACTCAGGGCTACATTTAAGTTTATTTTAAATTTTTCAGAACTGTTACAGCTTTTACCACAATCTTATCTTTTAGTTAAAAGCAGTGAATCTAGCAACACACTTAAAAGAATCTGTATTCAATACACACAGTCACATTAGCTTATGTGCCAAAGGACACAAAAACTGTATCTAGGCCTCTTCAAAACCAATTAAAAATAATGCAGCATCTAGAGCTCTACTTCCACCAACAACTATTCTATTGTTTCTTTGCATCATAGAGGCTCCATTCCTATCCCTTTCTTTGGCATATGAAAAAATTAAATAGTCTGTGTTCCTTCATGTTTTTTGCCACATCAGCAGTTTTTTGCCACACTTATGCATATAGACAACTGGCTTTCCAGTTTAGGCAGTGTATGTAATTCAACTTATACACATTCACTAATACTATAATATCCATAATTGCAATCATGCTACAAATATATAATCATTCTATTTATATTCTATTTAGGTTTTTATGATGTACCTATCACCAAGGCATCTTTGAATAGCTTTACACATCAAAGAACAGTGATTTACCTGAATATAATAAATGCCCTTTTTCTGGGCATACATCATAAGAAAACAATAGTCCAAGTTTTGTTTTGTTCGCCATCTGAAATTAAATGTTAAAAAAAAAGTCAAGGAATTACAAAATAAAAAAAATTCACAATACATAGTGAATTGCATAACAAAGAATGACAAGTTACCACACATTATTTGAATGATAGAACAATTATATCAGGCATTATTCTCCCAGGAAAGCCTCTGTCTGAAAAAATCCAAAAAAAACAGGTGAATGCCCCCCGCCCCTTGTATGCTGTAACACAAAAAGAGGAATGACCCAACTGAATCTGATATTTTGCAGCTATTTAAGCTTTCTCTAAAAATATATTGGGTATTTCAAATGGTAAGTGAGCAATACTGTTGAGTTTCATACACTGTTCTATTCCTGACAGCACAAAGGAAAACAGAAAACAAGAACAGACAACCTACATGATGTTATGCAACAAAAATTTTATACGCTGTTATATTCTGAACTCCCACTGCATCTTCCCAGAATTTAACATTAAAGGAAACCCACAAAGCTTAACATTTAAGCTTCAATCCTTAAGAAAAAAACATGCAGGAAGTGCTTCATGCAGATGCAGAGATTCACCCATGCGGTTTTTTTGTTTGTTTGTTTTTTTGTGCAGAATTAGGGCCTTTTTTCCCCACATAATTTAAAGAATATATGAAAAATGTTTCCAGAATTCACACTCAGTCTGGCATTACATAAACAAGAAAGGTCTGAGGGAAAAATCTTACCTGACTCTTTCTTTTGAGTCTCCAAATGTCTCTTTTAAATTTGTCAAGTCAGGATAGTAAGTTGCAGGTGGGGATATTATTTCCACCAAGCCAGAACTGATTTCTGTAGAAAATCTATCATCAGAAACATCAAGTAAATAAGTGCAGTAGGACTATTTATTTATTTATTATTGGTGCAGTTACTGTGTCTGACATAAAACATATTTGTAATCATTTGGAACAAATGCATAATGTTACTTCACAATATATCAGAATGAAGGCTCATCTTCTAACTTTTATGATATGCAGGATTTATGTCTGGTAAAATTACGTTCTTAATTTCTGTTGACAGCATAATACGGCAGTACAATTTTTTAAACAAGCAACATAAAACAAAACTAGTATTAAAAGTTATTTTCCTAAGTGAGTCTTCCAGAACAATAACTCCTCCTCTCTACACTATATTCTAGTTAATCTAATGATGTCAATTTTTAAAATACCTGCGCTTTCCCTTCTATAGCTCAGTTTGAGCATACCACTGCAAAGGATAGCATGAATGCAGATGTCAGAGAATCCATTTATGTCACGCCAAATCCACTTAATCCCATTTACTGTTTTACAGTTTAACCTACTTAATTACTTCCCCTTGGTTTGTCTTCATGCGCTTATTTTTTCTGAAACCAAAACCATCCTGAGGAAAAAAAAGGAGTAACCAAAACATTTCCTTCACACCACAGCTTTGTTAAGGAAACAAAACAAAACAACCCCCACAACTTACTCTTTCTCCAGGATTGCTACAACGCTGTGTACATAGTCAAGATCTGTCTGGAAAAGAAAAAAAAAGAGCAGTTTTGGAGCTACACTTTTCCCCTTTAAAAAGAAAAGGTGTTTTAAATTGTGACATTTCACAACCATAATTTTAGAACACAAGGTGTTCAAACAACAGAGAAAAGGGATTTTTTTTTTAAACTGGAGACGTAATTAAAAATAGTAACACTTTTTAAATGTGTGCTGCAAAAAAAGTTTGGTGGGGACTGACGTGAAATGAGATTCATGCCAGAAGAATTAAAAGTTAATCATATTTATTTTTTTCTAAACCTACAAAAGTGATATTACGTCTATGAAGTGTTCTATGTAGTGAAACTGCTCATTAAAAAAAATCATAAGAAAAATTTAAAGTCTAGTATTTGCACTGCTCAGGTGAATTTGTAGTGAAGTAACTAGAACCAACTAGCTGCATTAGATTTCAAGACACCCTCATAATTTGAGTTTTTTGTTTTGGCAGTGGGATAGTGCCAATATCTGTGCTGAGAGGAGCAGTGAGGGGGGCTTGAAGGCATATTCTGGTACTGGGAAGTGTTCTGGCTCTAGTGCTGGCACAGGTTTCAGCATGGATATTGGTGGGCCTGTCTTTCTCGCTTTAGATGGCGGTGCTGGTGCTATCCTTCGTTGATGCTGAGGGCTTCTTTCTCAGTCCAGAATCATCTCTGCGGGATAGACGTATTGCCTCTCCACGCTGTGTTTGCACTCGGTGTGGGCGTGCCTTTCTGCTCTGGAGGATGGAGTTGGGTCTTTCTTCCCCACCAACCCAAGGTAGACACGGTCAGTATCGAAGATGCCAGTGCCTGCACAGATGGTTTTGGTGCCTTCTTCACCTTCCTTTTCCTTTGGAACCAGGGGTGTGGCGCCTCGTCATCAGAGTACTTTCCTAAGACAAACTTCTCTGTTCCTATCTCGATCCAGGAGTGGAGACATCCTCCAAAGTTACCCTCCTGGATTGCTCCAAGAGGTGTAGTTTGAACGTGACATCCCAGGATTTCTGGGTGCGGGACAAAAAGAGCAGCAGATATACTTACTGGGGATGTGTGCTTGCTTCCCCAAGAGAGAACAGGCATCTGCTCTGTTAGTCTACCACAGGCATTAGTACACTGAAGGAAAGACAGGGTTTGAACCTAGTGAGTTTTGAATACACCATAGCTAGTGGTTGCCACAAAGCACCTCATAGAATCATAGAATATCCGGGTTGGAAGGGACCTCAGGAGGTCATCTAGTCCAACCCCCTGCTCAAAAGCAGGACCCATCCCCAATTAAATCATCCCAGCCAGGGCTTTGTCAAGCCTGACCTTAAAAACTTCTCAGGAAGGAGATTCCACCACCTCCCTAGGCAACGCATTCCAGTGTTTCATCACCCTCCTAGTGAAAAAGTTTTTCCTCATCCTGCTGTACAGGGGCATGTCCAGGAGGGTCTCCCCAATCTGCCTTAACTACTACTTTTTTTTGGGGGGGTAGGGTTGATGAATTGGGGGGAGAAAGACCAACAAAACTTAAATGAAGAAATTAATTAAAGGGAGAATCGAGAAGACATTTCTTCACTCTTCAGAGAAGAGTTACAGAAATCAGAAGTGGGTTGAGTCACAGGCCAGGTTCTGTCTCACTACCATGGGCAGAAGAGGGAGCTGAGGGAGGGGCCAGGCCGCTCTGCCCTTTATTCCCTTGTATGGCTCCACTAAGAGGCACAGGGCATACCAGACAGTCCCACCAGACATTGCTAGTCAAAAGATTCCAAGCTTACAACTATGGAGTGCTTGCACACCTACGGTGGGATCCATGCATACCTGAAGAATTACTAGTTTTAGGAAAAATATTTACAGATAAACAAGTTTTCTACAAATAGACAACTCGAAGTCAGATTATTTCTCTTGGAAATAAAGACATTAAAATGGTCATTTATAGTATCTATTAAGGCCCCAAATCACATGCTTAAGTGCTTTCTTAAATAGAGATGGTCTTATGAATCAGGGTCTAAATTTTACTAGAGACAAATTTCTACTAGCAATCTCTTAAGTCTGATTTAAATAATGTTGCAAAAATAACAAAGTTTTACAAATCACTTCAATCAAATCCTGACCTTCTATAAGGTAAAGGTCACCAACATTCTAAACCTGCCATATCATACAACCTATTCTTCTGTAATATGTACCCAATTCTGGAAAAAGTGAGCCTTTTAATTTATAAATCAAAGCTGAAAATCAGTCTTTGTTACAGTTTTTAATCTAATACTCTGAGGAACTGATTATCAATTTTCAAAAGAAAATTTTTAGCCTTTGACAAATCAAAGTAGATTCTGGAAGTTCATCAGAATGCTTTATTTACAGCCTCTTGCTGGTTACTCTTACAAATGATGGAAAACAAAGGGATAATTTATGCTCTTCTGTTGATGTGCCCATAACTCAGATTAGCATTAATGAGCTATGTGCACTGAAAGGAGAATCTGCCCCAAGAATTTCTATAGCAACATTAATCCTGTTTGATTAAGGTTACGATCCTTTGATTTTCATCACCATTTCAATTAAGAAAACCTGCTTTCATATTAACTAAAGTCCATTATAATGCCTAACAGAAAGCATCTTGAAATGTATGGGAATAAGTTTCCTCCTGAAAGAATTCTGAATGAAAACTTTAAATATGTCAACATGCCTCATATCAAAAGCATACAAGTGTTAGGTAGTCTTCTCTGTTCTCAAACTGAATCAGGTTAGATCTGACTAGTAGGTGTATGGAAGACCTAATACAGCAAACATTCAGTAGACAGCACTATTAAACCTATGCCCCGGAATAGTGAGAGAGGTTATTGCTGCTGGAGGTGCCACCCTCCGAAGGAAAAGACACGTAGTGATTAAAAGATTCAAGGCCAACTTTTCACAAGAGCAGAAGCATTAGACGTGGTGTCCTGGAAAAATTACAACTCAGGTGGTTATACTCTTATCTGTTAGCAGGTGTTAGCCAATCCAGTGCTAAGATTTTTCATACCCAGTGCCTCCTCTTAAGAAGGCTGGCTGGCAGCCAGGCAGGCAATCTTTTCCCAGGTAAGACCTTCCAGAACTAGAGAGAAGCCTTTTTGCCAGCCAGCTCTAGTCTAACTAAGCAGCCACTTTGCCAAAGACCTTTTGTTTTGTTTTTTTCGGTCTATTAGTAGGTTCTTAGTGGGTGCATATTGCCACATTGTGGCAAGCACAGCAAGTGTGACAAATTTGTTTTTCCTTGATATGGCTGCCACCAATATATACAGTCACTATGTGTGACGAAGTGGGACTGTTCTTAATGTTTTATCTGAATATTGTGGGGGTGCCTCAGTTTCCCCTATGCAGTTCTTAAGTATCTAGGTGGTGGGATAAGGGTGTATGATCGTTGCAGAGTCCTAGAGGGCAGGAGTGTGCAGGGATCTGGACACAGAGAATGGCCAACACCCTGTTTCCTGGCAACTGATGGCCTGGCCCTTCCCCCCTGCAAGGTGATAGCTAAACGGTTGGAGAACAAAGGAATTAGGTGACCTCCTGGCCCGGGAAAGGAACAAAGCCCAGAGGAGGAGGGGCTGGAGAGAATTTCAGTTTGAGGCTGGCTGGGGATGAGGAGTGAAGTGCAGATGTGGTTGTCAGGCTCACTGCCCCCCAAAATGGACCCGGCTGAGGGGTCCTGTTCTCTGTACCTACAAGCTCTGTTTCAGAACATGTTCTTGTCGTCTAATAAACTTCTGTTTTACTGGCTGGCTGAGAGTCATGTCTGACTGTGAAGTTGGGGTGCAGGACCCTCTGGCTTCCTCGGGACCCCACCTGGGCAGACTTGCTGTGGGAAGCACACGGAAGGGCAAAGGATGCTGAATGCTCCGAGGTCAGACCCAGAAAGGTGGAAACTGTGTGAGCTTTTTGCCCTGCAGACAGTCTGATCACAGAGAGGAGACTTCCTCAGAGTCCTGACTGGCTTCGTAGGGAGACACTATGCCCATGGGAGAAAATTAAACACAAAAAGAACTAGACAGGAGAAGGACAGGAAACAGTCAGGAGTTGTTGGGCTGAGTGGGAACTACTCTGAGAACCATCTGACCAGCGTGGATAGATTCAATTAGTAACCATGAGAAATTGTGCAAACTGAGACCAGCAGAGTTAGTTCACAGAAACTTCCTGCTTTTAATGGAAGAGGTGACTAATGTCCTGGTAGAATGAGTTCTAAAGCTCCTCTGCATAGAGAAAGCCTCCCAAAGAACCAGAGTGCTGGAAACAAACTCCACTGGGCAAGGACAACACTTTCTGCCTTTTCAGAGATTCCTCAAACAGGACAAAGAGAGATCTATAATAATCAAAAGGAAGTACTCCAGGAAAAACAACATGTAAGGGTTCTTCAGGCTTCCAGGGAAGGCTACTTAGTATCCATTCCATCTTGGGCTAGAGGAAGATCTGGTGAACTTAAGCTCTGGCTCATAAAAATAATGTTCATTGGGGCTTATATCTAGGGCCCTACCAAATTCAGACCATGAAATCTGGTCTCCCCCGTTAAATCTGGTCTTTTGTGTGCCTTTAGCCTATACTATTACAGATTTCATGGGGGAGACCAGCATTTCTCAAATTGGGGGTCCTGACCCAAAAGGGAGTTACGGGGGGGGGGGGGGTTTGCAAGGTTATTTTAGAGGTCATGGTATTGCCACCCTTACTTCTGCCAGAAAGCAGCAGCTGTTGGCCAGGCGCTCAGCTTTGAAGGCAGCACTCTGCCAGCAGCAGTGAAGAAGTAAGGTGGCAATGGTGGCAATAACATGCCACCCCCACCCTTACTCCTGCGCTGCTGCCTTCAGAGCTGGGCAGCCGGAGAGTAGTGTCTGCTTACTGAGGGCCCAGCTCTGCAGGCAGCAGTGCAGAAGGGTGGCAATACCATACCATGCCGTCCTTACTTCTGCACTGCTGCTGGAAGAGGCTCTGCCTTCAGAGCTAGGCTCCCGGCCAGCAGCCGCAGCTCTCCAGCTGCCCAGCTCTGAAGGCAGCACCACCACCACCAGCAGCGCGTAAGTAAGAGTAGCAGAACTGCAGCCCCCCCTACAATAACCTTGCAACCCCCCGCATAACTCCTTTTTGGGTCAGGACCCTACAATTACAACACCATGAAATTTCAGATTTAAATAGCTGAAATAATAAAATTTACTATTTTAAAATTCCTTAGACAGTGAAATTGACCAAAATGGACCGTGAATTTGGTATGGCCCTACTTATATCTGACTAGTGACTTCCTTTCAGAGACATCACCTGCTCATCCTAGAGGAAGAAGATGACAAAAGCTTTTGTCTATTCATTGAGGAGGCTAACATTTTCTGAACACTCTTTCAAGGATGAATCCAAGATATCTCCACAGAGACAGATCCCTCAATGTGTAGGGGAGAAAATGAAGATATAAACAAATTTCCCCTTGAAAGGGATGAATCCAAGGCTGTGCTGAGCCAGAGCAGAAAAGCCAAGAAAGTGAGTCTCTAAAGAGATGGGACATATCAATGAGTGTGCTGGAGAGTCACCAAAGAAAGAAACTTGGGAAAGGATGTCTTGTTAGGTGGAACTCCATAAGCCAATGAACTCCCACCTTATAGGTGTAGCAGGCATAAATAGCCATGGTGATTTCAAAGCCCACCAGTTCAAAGGCTTTCTCGACCATGCTTTGAATCTTCTTGTGAAGGTAGTCAGAAAGGATTAGGCTGATCTCCAAGGACAAAAGTCACACCGTGTATAAACCTTTTGGTGTATAAACTACTCCTGGGCAAATTCTGCGCCAAAAAAATAAAAATTCTTCAAAATTCTGCATATTTTATTTGTCAAAATAACAATATAATCACATCAGTTTCAATTATTTTTGGTCATTTATTAATACCTGTCAGCAAGTATGTCTATAACAATACAGACAACAAAAAAGATTCAGGAAATGTTTTTTGACAGATAGATTCCTTACTAGGCATATTAATACAGAACGCTGAGTAATAATTCATTTAAAATACAATACAGAACCATATTTCCCGCACCTCTCAGAAGCAGTGCAAAGGCCCCGGGAGTAAGAGTAGTGGAGGAGCTGAGGGAGAGGGAAGTAAATTGCTGGAAAAAAGCCTGAATGTGAACTTGGGAGGGTTGTTGGGTATGGGCGGGAAAAGTATGGAGCAAGTTTTCTGGGGCGGTGGGAAGGGATTATTAGGGAGCTTCCCACATGCAGACCCCTAGCCTTTCTTATTTAGTCAGGCACATCTGCCCCTATCCCCATGTCCCTCCACCCCCACTCAGACACCCACTCCCCCCATCCCCATGTGTCCCTGTACGCCTTCCCAGTGTGTCTCTGTGCCCCCACCCAGCCACCCCATCCCTATGTAGCTCTGCACCCCTCCCCCATTGCCATATGGCCCTGCATCTCCCTCCCAACTGTGGCCCTGTGCCTCCACTCCCATTCAGCCTCTGCCCCAGTCTGTCTTCCCCCACTAGCCCTTATGAGCCCCTGTCTGATCTCCCCAGCACCTCATGCTGTCTGTCTCCCCATAATCCTTGTCTCCTGACCTGGCCCACTCCCAGAACACGCATGGCCCCCTGCCCAAGTTTTAGTCACAGCAGGTATTTTTAGTAAAAGTCATGAACAGGTCATGGGCCCGTGAATTTCTGTTTACAGCCCGTGACCTGTCCATGACTCTTACTAAAAATACCTGTGACTAAAATGTAGTCTTAACTATGAGACTACTAGTAACTAGTAACTATGAGAACTAGTCATAGAACGCCAGAGTTGGAAGGGACCTCAGGAGGTCATCTAGTCCGTCCCCCTGCTCAAAGCAGGACCAATCCCCAATTTTTGCCCCAGATCCCAAGTGGCCCCCTCAAGGATGGAACTCAAAACCCTGGGTTTAGCAGGCCAATGCTCAAACCACTGAGCTATCCCTCCCCCCCCCTTTTTTTTACATTGTAAATGGTATTTTTTTTAATTCTCGAGATAAGTGACATGTAAAGAACCAGTAGAGATTTCTGAGCAATGTAACCATTAACACCCAACAAAGTTCAAGCCTTAATAGCTTGTCCCACCCTCACAAACAACCAACATTTCTTGGGACTGGCACAGTATTACTGATGTTTAGTGCCATGATTTGCCACTATTGCAGTTCCCTTCATAGATCTAGTAAAGAACAGATGTTCAAAAAGGTTCCAGTGATCTGAGGCCAGCGACAAGGCCTTTAAAGACTCTAAAGGATTGTGTGCATCAGGAACTAGTTCTTTTTAATCCAAACTTTTCAAACAGGTTTACATTGCAAACTGATGCCTCAGATGAAGGGCCAGTGGCAGTTCTTCTGCAAGAAGTTTAGGGAGAAGAATTCCCCATTCTCTACATCAGTGGTTATCACCAGGGGTATACCTACCCCTGGAGGATATTCAGGGGGTACATCAACTCATATAGATATTTGCCTAGTTTTCCAACAGGCTACATAAAAAGCGAAGTCAGTACAAACTAAAATTTCATACAGACAATGACTTGTTTGATGCATGCCTGAAGGACAAATGGTAGATTCTGCTGAATCATCTGGTGTCTTCTGCTTGATACAGGAGATCTTCAAGGTCTTGGTGAAATGAGCTTTAAAGTACCTTTATTTTTCCTAGGATGCTAATTTAGGATTCTCTAGAGCCTTGAGCATAGATGAGATCAGATTACATTCAATTCTCTCCCTCCAAAATGTCCCCTTCTGAAAAAGGAAACAGTGAAAAGCACTCTATTTTTTTGCCAGGGCAAAGGGGGCCAAGAACAGATTCTTACAGACATTTGATGAGAGGGAAAGGAAGATCTCAAGTGGGCAGAAGTGGCCTTTCTTTGGAAGTTTCTTGGGAAAGGAGCAGGATGAGAGAGCAAAGAAGCAGACACCCAGCTGATCCAGTCCACGTTTCCTTCGTGAAGATTCTCCCCCTCACTCAGAAGAAGAGGGGGTCAGTCTAAGAGGGGGGAGAAACTGGATGTCTCCTAGATGACTGAATCTTGAGACTTCTGATCACTCTGGTCTTCTAGTTTGCTATCCTACAAATCCTCTGTGTCAGCAGGAGGGTGCTGAAGCATGGCACAGACATGCAGGTTCAGAGTCACTACTTTCACTGCTTCTACCAGGCCTGGCAGAGGCAGTTCTACCTGAGGGAATGAAGGAGAGGGTCAACTTGCACAGAATGCTACTGTTATGAAAGGCTTAAAAGAGACAGTAAAAGCATCCGATGAAGTGAGCTGTAGCTCACGAAAGCTTATGCTCAAATAAATTTGTTAGTCTCTAAGGTGCCACAAGTACTCCTTTTCTTTTTGCAAATACAGACTAACACTAACTACTCTGAAACCAGTAAAAGTAAAACATTTTATTTCTGCCCTTTCTCCACTGCTTCATCTGTGGGTCTTCTGTCACCTTGCTGCTGCGGGTCTCTCCTAAGGCCTTGGAACAAAGATAGTGCCTTTCTAAAGAGACACCAGCTATAGCTGCTCCAGTGACCTGATATTACACTTAGAATTGATGTGAAGAGGGATGAAATGGAGGGACTATAGGTGAAAATTACTGAATCTGAATTGGCTCCCACCTGTTTGATTGGTAGATGAGAGAAGACACACCCACTGTACATAAAGGTGGGCAGTTACATCAAGGAACAGCCATATTATAGAAAACAAGTAACAATCCTTTACTAGACTTTGTTTTCAGTTGCTTATAATTCTGTCAAAATTTAACTATTTGGACTGAAATTTTCCATGTTGGGTGTCTGTTTCAGGCTAATTCCTCCTCTCCTGCTCCCCACTAAAAATGGTTCAGTTATTTCCTAGAGTGAGGTTAGGGAAAATAAGTTGTTTCCCCCCCATGTTAAAGAATTTTTACTACAGTTTCATTAAGAACTGTAGCACTTCTGTGCTTTGGAGCAGGGACTTGAAAATTGGCAAGTGGGACTGTCCTAGTGTCAAAGATGTACCTTTTGCCATCCCCATGAAAATCTGCTCAAATCTAACAACGTCATTAGTCTCTAAAAAGTCATCAGTTTACACATATTCCGAGGTTTATTCTCAGCATTATTCTCTTAAGATTCTATCTGCACGGAGCATGCTCCATTCCCACACACCTCCTATAGGCCAACCAGACTGCACATATAGCACCCCCACAGAATGACTAAGTATGCTCCAGCCCTGGGCTGGAGGGAAATGGGACTTTTCCTGCAATTGCTCCTTCCAATTGCAGAGACCCACTGTAGTGCCAGGCCTCAGAACTGAGAGCAGGGAAATGATGTCTCCTGTGCTCTTAATGTTCCCCTTCTAGTGCCTAGGCAGTATGGAGGAGGAGAAGGAAACAGTCTGACTTGAAAGCCAGGAGTTGAGGAGAAAGCAGGGGCAGGGATTGGATGTAAGCAATGAGCAGTGGAGAACTGAGATGGCTGTCTAACCACTTCAGCACACTTATCTTCAGAACCTGAAACCGAACCTAGAAGTCCTGAGACTCTGCATTCCTCAGTTCTCTAGCAAGCATTTGTGAATCCTACTGGCAAAATCTGAATCTCTTCCCTCCTAAGGGCTGTTCAACCTAAAGGATAACAGCCTACTCCTGCTACCAGTTACTCCATTAGCTCAAGCAATAGAGGTATACACCATGGACCTAAATGTCCCAACCCCAATCACTTATGTAGTGGACAGTATGGTTCCACTTGATGGAATTTGTTTGTCCAGTTTGCTAGTAAGTCACATGGAAAAATATGGCAAAGGAATATTATGTTCGCAAAAACAAAGCACTCAAAATTCAGGAAGTGACAGAATTAACGGTTGCCAGTGCAATCTTAATTTGCCCCCCTTGTTGTTATGATATGTTGATGCACAATAATGATTTCTATATGCAATAGATGATTTTAAAAAGAGCTGGCTGAGGAGCTCGCTGGACCATGAATGCTGATTTTCAATAAGTCTTGGAGAACTGTAGAAGTGCTAAAAGACTGGAAGAAAGCTAACATTGTGCAATTTTTTAAAATAGGTAAACAGAATGACCCAGGTAATTGTAGGCCTGCCAGGCTGACATTGATTCTGGGCAAGATAACAGAATGGCTCAATATGGGACTCAATTAATAAAGAATTAAAGGAGGGCAATGTAATTAATCCAAATCAAAACAGATTTATGGAAAACAGATCCTGTCAAACTAACTTGATATCTTATTTTGATGAGATTACAAGCTTTGTTGATAAAGATAATAATGTAGAGGCAATATACTTAGATTTATGTAAGGCGTTTGACATGGTACCACATGATATGTTTATTAAAAAAACAGAATGATACAAAATTGACATGATACACATTAAATGAATTAAACGCTGGTAACTGACAGGTCTCAAAATTTAACTGTAAATGGGGAATCATCATCAAGTGGGTCTGTTTCCAGTGGAGACTCAAAGGGACAGGTTCTTGGCAATACACTATTTAACATTTTTATCAATTACCTGGAGCCATAAATAAAATAATCTGTAGGACCTCCTCTTTACTGGAAATTGGAAGCTGTGTATACAGTTAATGAGAGAGAGGACTACAGGAAGAGAAAGGATGCTCTCATGCTAAGGCAGCTGAATGCCATGCTGGAGAACAGGATTCTATCCTTGCCTCACCCACAAAGTTACTATACTGATGCTAGGTACATCGTTTAAACCAAACTTTTCACAGGTGGCCATTAAGTGTTACTAATTTTCGAGGTGCCAACCTTTAGGCACTTAGGGCCTGATTTACATAAGTGCTGAGCACTCAGAACTGCAACTGAAATCAATGCCAGCTGTGCTTTGAACATATAAAGTTCTATACGAATGCTAAGATACTCTCAAAAATTAAGTTCTAGATAGGCACCCAAAAATAATGGATATTTAATTTTGGCCTCGATGTCTTTGAGCTTCAGTTCTTCAGATGTAAAATGGGGGTGATAATACCATAGTACTTCACAGGGATGATGAAAGAATAAATTGAACAGAAAACCTTCATTCTATCATTTCCTAAATTTAAGTGCTTGAGTTTCCAACCTTAACATTTTTTCAACATAATATGAATAAAGTTCAACCAGTATCAAGGTAAGTCTATAGGAGAAGGAAGATGAAAACGGTTAGTGACCTTGGGGAAGTTCAAATATGAGATTTTAAAATATGATTATTTAGCATGGAAAGGAGGCATAGGAGAGTGAGAGATAGTGTGTTGGGGGGAGGGAGGAACAAAAACAGAGGTGTACATTATTATATTTTACCCAGATGTCTGATGTAAAGGTCACTGATTATTTTAACACGGACTTTGAGACTGTAGTATATTAATATTGATTGCTTTTCCCTCCTCTGTAAACAGTGTCTCACTTTACATACTAACTGGATGTAGATGGCCTCCAATAAGACATGCATAACTTTGCAAATTAGTTCTGTTCCCTCACCATCCTACATTCCTGGAACTGCATTTCATACTAAACAAATAATATAGGGTTGCAGGAACAAAACCAGACTTGTATTAATAGATCTGGCATATTTGGTTAGTGAAGAAAGCATGTTTTCAAAAGTGTTGAGAAATCTCAGTGCTGCTTTTGTGGAGATCAAGACACCATATGAAGGAGCGCATTGTTGTTGCTACAGTTAAGGTTGTTTTAGGCAATCTCTTACAAGCCTCACATTTATTAGTTTATACTACAACTCAGCCATAATAATTCATTCTGGGTTGAAGTTTGGCATTCAGTTTCAGTCCTGGAGAAAACTGTTTTCATGATTAGTCTAAACTTTAAAGCTTTTAGCTAAAAACATGCTATGACCTGGAACACTTTAATATTTATTTGTATTTTAAGATCTTTAGGGCTAAAAGTAAAAATTTGCAAGCTATTAACTCATAACCTGGCTTGTTTTTGCAGTTAGTACACAGGCCTGGAGAACTGGGTTAGAAGTTACTGGATCAGCTACTGGCTCTTTCACAGACTGTGTAATCCTGAGCAAGTGCTTGTCTACACAGTGCAGCAATGTGCACTACATCGGTGTGATTTTTAAAGCACATTAATGTGTTGTCCACTAACTGGTCCGTGTAAACCCTGCTGGTGCACACAAAGTTCCCTATTGTGCTTTCCACATAGTACCTACATTAAAGCACCCTAGAGAACTTGTAGTATGCACCAGCAGGGTCTACATGGATCTGCTAGTGCACTTTAGATTCACACCCCTGTAGTGCACAGTGCCGCACTGTGTGGACAAGCCCCAAGTCACTTTCCATGTCTGTGTTCTGTTTTGTAAAAAGGGATAGCAGTATTCAAACAATATTCAACAAGATGCATAAACACATACAACAATCTTTGCCTCTAAATGCATTTTTTCTAACACAGTCTTTCTTGGTACTTTAATTGGATTTTTGAATGTTCATTGTATAACACAGAACTGCAAGTATAGCATATGCTCTGTATCCAAAGAGAAATGCTCCTGCCAACAGGCTGAGGTTTGTTTGCAGCAGGGACTGTGCTGGTGCTCTGTACTTCAGTTTACTATCTGCTGCTTCTGCCTACTGATATTGATGCCCTGAACCGTTCCGAAACTGGAAAAGAATTCCAAGATACGATAAAGATAAACTCTTATGTATGCAAACACTATTTACTGTAAAATAATTTAGAAAAAGAAGTTCTGGCAGTATATTTTAGAATAATCATCTGTGTGGTGCATTGATGTACATATTGCCTTTCAAAGAGAGTAGGAGATGTTCCCTACCAGGACATGCTCGCAATTTAAGGAGTACAAGAACCGGCTCTTAATCACGTAAAACTCTCCAATTGTATTCTTATTGAGTCACATAGCAGCTATCTAACTCTGTGATAGTAATTGTTTTACATTCTAATTCCTTGCTTCGTCCTATATGCTTTCAGGATGCAATTTTCAGAAGCACCTAAGTGACTTAGGAGGACTTTTGCTCCTAAATCACTTAGTTTCTTTTGAAAATCCTTTCCAGTATGAAATCCTGAATAGGTATTGAGGAATTTTTTCCCTTGAAAATTTTGAAATGACTTGCTCATGAATATATATTGTCATCCTTTGCTCACACTGTTTTAAAGGTGGCAAATTAGAGATGCAATTAATATTTGGATTTATATTCACTTCATATGAATAGTTGCTATTTATAGGTATTTATATTTGAACAAATACTGAGAAACAAATAACCAGAGTGAAATCTGGCCCTGTTGAATTCAACAGCACAACTCCTATTGACTTCCATAGGGGCAGGATTTCACCTTGACTATCTATACTGGCAGCCATATTTCCTAAATCCTAAATCTCCTTCGAATGATTTCCCCACCCCTCACCCTACAGCATAAGTCAAGTTCAGGCAGAGAAATGCAAAGGGAAGCAAGCAAGGCACTAACGTCAGGGAGAGCATTAGGACACTGACTGGGAAAGGAAACAAAGCGAAAGGGAGTCAAGTTACTGTAAATTCAGAGAGAAAAGCTGCAGGGATGATCCAAACACTATCTACACAAGCCATACTGTTTAAAATGGTTTTTATCTAGGCTCACAAACTACACAACCTGTAACTATAAATAAATACATTGGAAACCATCGAGAGACATCTTTAAAAAGCAAAGGAGAAAATGATCCAACTCTGCCAAAACCAGTCATTCTATTTGTTGCAGTCATTTCTTCAAACTTACTGATCCCTTGCATCATATAGGATGGGGAGGATGAGTACAGTATGAAAATAAAACAAAAGGAATTAACTACCACAGAAGTAGTTTCCCTAAAATATGAATCTAACATTGCAAAATTGACAACTCTCTAAATTTTGTGTAATATGCAGGAAACAAGGAAAAATATGTTTCGGGGTGGAAATGCCAATGAATAACTACTTAGAAACTTTGGTTTGTTGTGCCTTTAGACATAACAGTTTAGAACTGCAGCCACTAAACAGGCTTGTGGTGTTTACATATAGCATGCTGCAGGAGTGGTGAATCTATGTAGGACAGTGAAGGAGAAAGAGAACGAAAGGATTAATCTTCAATAATAGTTTGCTATGGAGATGTAAATGGAGAAAGCATATATCCTCACCAAAGGGAACAAGGAAAGAGGATGGAAGGATTTGTGAATAGTCAGAATCGTGTTTTGGTTAAATTTGCCTACAATTCACCTTTCCCACTGAAATTAGCTGAAATGCTTCCAAGAAGATATCTTTCAATGTAGCAGCTGTGTTAGTCTGTATTCGCAAAAAGAAAAAAGGTGCCACTAGTACTCCTTTTCTTTTTAAGAAGATATCTGTCACCAAGGCAACAAAATATAACAAAAACAAAACCCAAAGCAATCTGCAACCAGGATAAATGTGGCTAGTTGCTGCTCCATATTACAGCCAGAAAATGTGAATGGCATAGTTTAGCAAGACTGCATTTTGTTATATATTTGTATTTGTAATACCATTCCCTTTCTTTCACCCTCAGATTGGGCAGAAAAAATGGTTACCTACCTTTCGTAACTGTTGTTTTTCAAGATGCGTTGCTCATGTCCATTCCATTCTAAGTGTGAGCGCACCCAGATATACAGTTATCAGAGATTTTTGCCTTAGCAATATCCGTAGGGTCGGCAGTAGCGCCCTCTGGAGTGCTGCGCTCATGCGTCTGTATATTAGATGCCGCCGGCCCTACGCCCTCTCAGTTCCTTCTTGCCAGCAACTCCGACAAAGGGGCAGGAGAGCAGGTAATGGAATGAATATGAGCAACACATCTCGAAGAACAACAGTTATGAAAAGTAGGTAACCATTTTTTATTCTTTGAGTGCTTGCTCATGTTGATTCCATTCTAGGTGACTCACAAGTAGTACCCTTGGAGGTGGGCTCGGAGTTTACGGTTGTGCGGCTTGCAACACTGCTCTCCCAAATCTAGCATTGTCTCAGGCCTACTGGGTAAGTGCATAAGACTTAAATGTGTGGACGGAAGACCAGGTAGCAGCCCTGTAGATATTCTGGATCAGCATCCAGATATTCTGGGCCAGGAAAGCCACTGAGGAAGCCTGTGCCCTAGTTGAATGGGCAGTCACAACCGCTGGTGGAGGCACGTTCGCCAGATCATAGCAGCAGCAGATACAGGCACTGATTCAGGATAAAATTCTCTGAGTGGACACTGGACAACCTTTTATCCTGTCTGCCACCGTGACGAACAGCTGTGTTGACTGATGAAATGGCTCGGTCCTCTGAATGTAGAAGGCTAGTTCCCTCCTGATGTCCAGAGTGTGCCATCTGCACTCCTCCTCCGACTTGAGGTTTTGGAAAGAAGAAAGGTAAAAATAGGTCATGGCCTGTAAGAAACTGCGAAATCACCTTGGGCAGGAAAGTCAGGTGCAGACACAGCTGAACCCTGTCCTTGTGGAACACTGTATAGGACGGTTCTGAGGTGACCACCCTCATCTCAGAGACCCTGCAGGCTGTTAGTGCAACTAGCAACCAAACTTTCCAGGAGAGAAGGGAGCAGAAAGCCAGACGCTCAAAGGGGGGACCCATGAGCCACGGCAGCACAAGATTCAGGTCCCAAGGAGGGACGGGGTCCCGGATGTGGGGGTAAAGTCACCCCACACCCTTGAGAAACCTGATCATCATGTCACGAGTGAAAACCAACCTGCCCTGGAGCAGAGGGTGGAAGGCCGAAATGGCAGCCAAGTGGACCTTAATAGATGAAACAGAGACCCTGGAGCTTGAGATGCAGAAGGTAGTCCAGGATTGACTGCAGCGAGCCCGCTTAGGCCTAATACCTTGGTCCGAGGATAAGCCCGAGGAGTGCAGTCTAGAGTTGAGCCTCACCACCACCACGGAGGCCAAATCCATGGCTGCCAAATCCATAGTGTCCCAGGCGATCTGGAGAGTGCCCCTTGCCACTGCTATGCCCTTCTCCACTATTGTGGCAAACTCCTTGGCGTGGTCCTCCTTGAACTGGCCAAGGGAGTCCCACAGACTAAAACTGTAACTGCCAAACAGGGCCTGATGGTTAGATACCTGAAATCGCAGTCTGGCCATTGAATAAATCTTTCTGACAAAAAGATCCAGCCTCTTGGCGTTTTTATTCTTTGGGGTGCCGCTCGCCTGCCCTTTCATTAACTGTGAACACAACCAGTGACCCAGCTGGTGGGTGCGTATAGGCGTATTCAAACCCCTTTGCAGGGACATAATACTACTTTTCCATCTTTTTGGATGTGGGTGGAATGGAAGAGGGTCTGCCACAATGCCTTAGCGATCTTGAGGACCCCTGGGTGGACTAGCAGCATGACGCGGACCGGGGTGGTGGTAGAGATGACGTTGAAAAGGTCATCTGATTGCGCCTCAATTTCTAGATTTAGGTTGGCAGAAATCCTTTTAATGAGGGCCTGGTGCTCCTTAAAATAGTCCGGGGGAGAGAGATGGGTTATCACTCTGGGAGACAACCGCCGCTGCTTCGTCCAGTGACGGCATTGCAGGGGGACAGGCAGGTTCCCCTTCCCCTTCTGGGGATGGCTCTCTGGGCATCAGCACCTGATGTGCTACGCTCGCGTCAGGTTCCATACCGTGCTCCAAATACTGTGCCAGTAGTACCAGGGGCAGTTTGCCTGAGGCGGCCAGGGAGGAGTGGTGGGAATATGGAACTGGCATCATGGACGCACCCCAAGGGTTCCAACTAGGCCACTGAGCAGGCCACTGGCTCTGCTGCCACTGCAGATGTCATGGCTTTTTTTTGGGCCAATGGGGATCCTTGCCTTCTCGCCAAGGGGCTGAACTCCAGCTTCGACTCAGACCATTCCCCTTCAGGTGACCAAGGCGGAGCTGTGGAAACCTGAGTCTGCCGGCTGACCCTTCACAAAGACCGATGCTTAGAGGGCAGAGAGTGGCGTCTGTCCATCGAGCAGTATTGAGGCGGCAGAGACTGGTGCCTCGATGGAGAGCAGTCCCATGCCGGTGGGACCAACGCCTGGGAGATCATCTAGACAATAGGGACCTGCACTGAGGCAATCTCTGGCGAGAAGCTGGCTGATACCAAGAGTATGGAGACCGGTGCCTCAATTCTGGAGTTCCATGCCTCGTGGAAGGAGAATGAGGTGCCAGAGACCTGGGTCTTCTGTCTGGAGGCTGAGATTGCGGGGCTGAGGTTCTAGGCCATGGGGCCAGGGATGTACGCCTACAATCTGGGGACCAATGGTGCTCCATTGCTCTCTGCGGGGGTCCCATGGCCAGGTTGCCCTTGGATTGCAGGGCCATAGCCATATCCAGCGCCTGGTGCGGTGTCTGTGGTACCAGAAGGCCCATGAGGTCTTTGTCCACCTGGGCAACTTCAGGTGTTGATGGTCCCAGTAGTAGCCAGGGTCCCCTGCTGCTCCCAGGAGTTGGAGGCAGATCCCTGGGTGGGCTAGGGGGTCCCACTGTAGCTGTACTCCCTTGTAGCTCTGGGCAGGCATGTGGCCTGAACTAGGTCCTTTGCCCAGAGCCCCCTGCCCCTGCTTAAATGGTGCCAGGGCACCTCTTTTCTTTTGCCATTTTTTTGGGTACAGACGAGGAGGAACAGTGCTGGGGAGAGCTTGGTGCCGGCAGGGTGCTCCACACCGACGCCGAGGTGCTAGGAACAGAGTCCAATCGGGAAGGCTCTGACACCAGACGAAGTCCAGCCTCCATGAGGAGGCCTTCAAGTGGATATCCCGTGCCTTCTGGGTTCTGGGATGAAAATTTTTGCAAATCCCGCACTTGTCATTTATATGGGATTCCCTCAAGCACTTCAAACAGTTGCTGTGGGGGTCACTAACAGGCATCAGCCTGTTGCATGAACACAGTTTCAAGCCTGGGGAACAGGGCAAAGTCCCAGCCAGGACTCTAACAACTAAACTAACAACAAACACTTAACTAAATGGTGAACTAAGTACCTAAGAACTATATACAGAGAGAACAACAGTGGGCTGTTAAGAACTGCTAATGTTCTTTCCATGCAAGATAAAGCGATCCGAACAACCATCATGGGCACTAAGAAGGAACTGAGAGGGCGTAGGGCCAGTGGTGCCTAATATACAGATGCATGAGCGCAGCACTCAGGTTACTGCTAAGGCAAAAATCTATAACGATTGTGCATGTGGGTGTGCACCCAGCTAGAATGGAATGGACATGAGCAAGCACTCAAAGAACAACAACTTTATGGTTTTTAGTTTTCAACATTTGCCAAGTTTACAATGAACACCAAAATGGAGGCATTTATTTATTTATTCTTGACTTTTCCTAAAGAGGCTTGGATTTGAAGTGCAGGTGACTCAATTTCACATGAATACATCAATTATTGAGTTAATCTCTTAAAGCAATGAGTTTACTTCTGACATTTTAAAAACTAAAATGATGTTGGATTGTTTCTTTTGTATTGTTTTTTGGCCCCTAACTCAATATATAATGATCTACTGACAGTCTTCTTAATTTTAATTAAAAAGATATTTTTATTACTCCATGTTGACAAAAAATAAACTAATTCTTAGACCAGGGGTGGGCAAACGTTTTGGCCTGAGGGCCACATCGGGGAATAGAGATTGTATGGCGGGCCATGAATGCTCACAAAATTGGGGTTGGGGTATGGGAGGTGATGTGGGCTCAGGGGTGGGGCTGGGGATGAGGAGTTTGGGGTGTAGAAGGGTGCTCTGGGCTGGGTCCGAGGGTTTCGGAGGGCAGGAGGGGGATCAGGGCTGGGGCAGGGGTGCGGCCTCTGGGGTAGGGCTGGGGATGAGAGGTCTGGGGTGCAGGAGGGTGCTCCGTGCTGGAATCAAGGGGTTTGGAGAGTGGGAGGAGGATCAGGGCTGCAGGCTCTGAGTGGCACTTACCTCAAGTGGCTCCCGGATGCAGTGGCATGCCCCTTCTCCAGCTCCTACATGTGGTGTGGTGCGGCCCTCAACCCTCAGAGCGGGGCCATGCAGCTGCTTCCAGGAGCTGCGTGGTGTGGCCCCCAACCCTGCGCCCCAGAGTGGGGCCATGCCACGGCTTCCGGGAGCTGCGTGGTGTGGCCCCCCACCCTGGCTGGAGCGGCTCCTGACCCGATGCCCTGGCTGCCGTGCCAGAGCAGGGCTGAGCCGCGTGGTGCGGCCCCGGACCTGGCACCCCAGCTGGAGCGCAGCAATCCCCAGAGCACACTCCCCAGCGGAAGCTCGCAGGCTGGCTTAAAACAGGTGATAGGTAGGGTGGGGAAAGGCTGCTGGATCTGGCCCGCAAGCCGTTGTTTGCCACCTGTCTTAGTACTGGATATAGAAGCAAAAGGTTACGTCTTGTCGGCTTTTCCAAGGCATTGCCATGATGGTGTTTGAGCTTTACAAAAAATATATAAGAATCAAATGGTTTTGATCATTCTTGTAGGTAATTCTCAAGAAACAAATGTGGAACAGTTTTCCTAATTTTAGTCTCTAATTTAATCCAGTAAGATTATAAAAACATAAATATAAATAAATTAAATATTTTCAATGAAGGATACAAAGTAATTTGATTATTATACCAAGAACCTTTTTGAAATAGATACGAGTGGCATACTGAAGGTAAACTACTTAGATTATACTCTCCTAAATAAGGAAAGAGTGAAATGCAAGTACTCTGGAATTTCTTCCTTATACCACATCAATGATGAATTCAGATATTTTCTTCTTTTCTTTCTTTAGATGAACTAGTACTCAAGAATATTCACATTCACAATACAAGTAGTAATTCCACATAATGATAGTGTTTTAACTTATTTATAATGACACTATTATCAGGGCTGTCCCTACCCATACACAAAGTATGAAGCTGCGTAGGGCCCCAGGAAATTTGGGGTACTGCCCTGCGCAGCTGCGTACTGCTCCAGCCTCTGCCCCAGCTCTTCCCCATGGCTCCAGCCCCTACTCCGCCCCATCTCCTCCTCTTCCCACCCTTGCTCTGCCCCCACCCCGCCCCCACTCCACACCTTCCCCAAATCCCCCGCCCCTACTCTGCCCCTTCCTGCCCCTACTCTGCCCCAGCCCTGTCCCCACTCCCCTGAGGACTGCAGCAGGGCCGGGCCTGCACTCACCAGTGGCACAAAGTGCAGCGACCCAGCCCCAGCCACGCCGCCGGTGAGTGCTGGGGGGCGGTTCCCGCTTGCCTCCCTAAGCCAGACCCCCCCCCCCACAGGGGGGCTGTGTAAGGCCCCACAATAGCTAGGGACAGCACTGTTTATTATTTGTGAGAGGCAACATGGAAGAAGCATGAAGATGCTTGTTTGAAAATTTAACAAGTAGGAGATGGAGGCTGGGTGAGCACTGGCCTGCTAACCCTGGGGTTGAGAGTTCAATCCTTGAGGGGGCCATTTGGGATCAGGGCAAAAATTGGGGATTGGTCCTACTCTGAGCAGGGGGTTGGACTAGATGACCTCCTGAGGTCCCTTCCAACCCTGGTATTCTATGATTGGCTAACTGGAAGCAGGAGTCAACATACGGATAGTGAATGAGAGGTGATAGGTAGGGTGGGCTCCAAAGGGCCTTGAAAGTGAAGTAGCTCATGTTTGACACTATAGAGAAGGGGGAACCTATGGAGTGATGCAAAGACAGCAATGACATGGTCAAAGCAAGAGGCTAGGAAAATTATCTTTGCAGCAGCAGCATTCTGAATGGATATGAGTGGGGCAAGACTGCATTTGTCAAGGTCAGAGAGAAGGATGTTGCACTAATTGAGACATGGGATGACAAAAGCCTAGACAAATGTTTTAGATGCATGGATGGCCATATCCTGGAGATGTTATGCAGAAAGAATCCATGAGATATAGACACAGCCTGGATATGAAGACCTGTACAGAGGTCTGCGTCAAAGATGATGCCCAGGTTATAAGATGAACTGACGGGCAGGATGGGAATGTTGTCCACAGTCATCAAGAAAAATGATAGTTGGGAGTATTTTTGGCGGGGGAACATTAAGAGCTGTGTTTTAGCCATGTTGACCTTGAGCTGGCAGACAGACATCCATGAGGAGCTGTCAGAGACACAAGCTGAGATTTTAGTTTGGACAAAAGGAAACAGGTCTGGAATGTACACATGGTTCTATAAATCATCCGTACAAAGATGGTAGATGAATTTGTGTTTGCGGTTAAGGTTACACAGAGATATGGTGTAGAGAAGGGTACGAAGGACAGTCTTTTGTGAGGGAGAAGGAGGTGAGAGGGAGATTATGAGGATCTGCCAAAGGACATGATGAAAGAGTGATAAGAGATAGCAGGAGAACTAAGAGAGGATAAAGTCACAGAAGCTACGAGAGAACAGGATTTCAAGAAGCAGAGTATAGTTGACAGTGGCTGACAGATCAAGGATGATGAGGGTGGAGTACCGATGCTGAGATTTGGTTAAGAAGATGTCATTAGAGAGACTTTGAAAAGAATGGTTTCAGTGGAGTTCAAGGGGCAAAGCCAGACTGGAGAGGGTATAGGATGGAATTGGAGGAGAGCAACTCCAGACAGCAATTGTAAATAGTGCATTCCATGAGCTTAGCGATGAAAGGGAAAAGAGGCAGAAGTTGGAGATGCAAATAGGGTCAAGGGTGGATTTGTTTTTTTAAAATGGGATTGACTAAAGCATGCTTTTATTGTGAGGGGAAAGAGCCAGAGAAGGGGGAGAGTTTAATGGGAAGAGTACGGGAGAAAATAAGTGGGCACAAAGAGATCATGATATGGTGGTATTGGATGGGGTCACTGGGGCAAATGGAGAGTTAGAGGAAGAAAGCAGATGAGAAACTTCTACATCTGTGAGAAGGGAAAAGGAGGAGAGATTTGTAGGATGGGAAGGGAAGCCAAGGAGAGAGGAAAGGTCATTGTGCAATATTTTATCAATTTTTTCTTGGAAGGAATTCGTGAGATCCTATGTGGAGAGACAAGTTGAAGGAGGACAGCATTTGAGGAATGAGTCAAAAATGGTGAAAAGATGGCTGGGGTCAAGAGCATGAGATTCAATTAAAATGGAAAAGCAGAATTGTTTAGGTAGGAAGACGTCAGAACTGAAGGAAGAGAGAACAAATTTGTAGTTGAGGAAGTTAGCCTGATCATGGAATTTCTACCAGGGATGCTCTGAGTCAGGAACAGGGGTTAGCAGGATGGATCTTAAGAAGGGAAAGAGTCAAGGGTGGAGGGGAGTGAACCCTGGGGAAAATCAACAACCATATCAATGGAAGAAAGGGAAGGGATGGCAAGGAGGGGAGGACTGAGAGATTGGAAGTCATGGAAAGGCTGAGTCACAGGGCATGATGAAGGGGGCTGATGGGCAATGCTGACTGATACCAAGTGACATTTAATATATTAGCACAAACAAAAAAAAATCTAAGAAGTTTGCTTTGTGGATTTTAAAAAAAATGTTACTAAAAATGTGTAATTCTGCTGTGTGTGTTCAAGAGTTCTTTATGCATTTTGTAAGCATACGCGTTTACCCTCGTGTCACTATAAAAATATCCCCTTTCCCACTTCCATTCTACGATCAATCTGCAAATGAGTCCAAGCTAAAGTATTTCATAGCCCAACTCCATTCTCCCAACATTCTAAAACACTCTAAGTTTGAGCTGATAAAACAGAAAAAGTTTCAGCATGATGATTGCGAAGACTCATAACTTTAAAACTACTGATCTCCGTTTCTTCTGATGACTTGTTTTGTAGCACCAAAGACAAAAAAAACAAGCAAAATTTGAAGACTGAGCTGTAATTTACAGTATACAAGGTTGTATATGAATTCAAATTTGTGTTTTATATTGTATTAATTGACAATGACATAAAAGGAGACCATATTTTAAAGACAAAAGCACAAAGATACAGCACTAAGGTTGGAATGTGCAGCTTTAACTGCATTTTCTGACTTTGCATACTTTATTTCTCAGCCTTAACACTGCAAAAATGAACATTAATGCAAGATATCTGTCATCAAAACATTCTACTGGCAATTTATTAAGGGCAAGGGGGAAAGAGCAAGGAAATAATACATATTAACTTCTATGAAAGATATAAATAAATAGCATTTTACATGTACACACACAATATTATATTAACATGAGATTTCTTAAGCAAGAGAGTTAATATCCTAATGGGGTACAGTTTCAATGTGGTCCATGAAAATTCAGGTCACTAACTGGTAGTACCAAGACTTGATTGCCCAATTATAATATATTATACATTAATAATTGGGCAAGCAAGTCTGTATTCAGGTTATATATATTATATATAGAGAAGTTAGACATGTGCTTAAATACCTTGTTGAATCAGGCCTATGATTCCAAAAGTGTGCCATGTGCTTTACAAATAGGATTTCACCACACACAAGAAAAGGAATTTACTCGAGTATCCAGACACAAATACACTATGTATGTTAATAACAGATTATTAGCACTAATTAGTAGGGCTGTCAAGCGATTAAAAAAATTAATCACAATTAATCATGCCGTTAAACAATAATAGTATACCATTTATTTAAATATTTTTGGATGTTTACTACATTTTCAAATGTATTGATTTCAATTACGACACAGAATACAAAGTGTATACTGCTTACTTTATATTTATTTTTAATTACAAATATTTGCATTGTAAAAAACAAAGGAAATAGTATTTTTCAACTCACCTAATACAAGTACTGTAGTGCAATCTTTTTATCATGAAAGCTGAACTTACAAATGTAGAATTATGTACAAAAAAATAACTGCATTCAAAAATAAAACAATGTAAAACCTACAAGTCCACTAAGTACTACTTCAGCCAATCGCCCAGACAAACAAGTTTGGTTACAATTTGCAGGAGATAATGCCGCCCACTTCTTCTTTACAATGTCACCTGAAAGCGAGAACAGGTGTTTGCATGGCACTGTTGTAGCTGGCGTCACAATATTTACGTGCCCGATCCGCTAAAGAGTCATATGTTCCTTCATGCTTCAACTACCATTCCAGAGGACATGCATCCATGCTGATGATGGGTTTGTGACATTGCACTCCATATGATTTTATGAAAATATGCTAGTGAGTGTGAATATAATGTAACTGGAATATGCTTCATGCAAAAGGTCTCTTGTAAGGTATCATTACAAACCTTATAATCTCCTGAGTGTGTTCATCCTATTTGTATGAATGTATTATTCTTGTATCTGAAACTAGGAATATAAAATATAACTCTGAGGTCCTACTGTAGTTATGCAAAGTGTGGGCCATTAATGGTGACTTAGAAGCTTAATGGCTCCCATCAACTAGGACAATTGACTATAGATGGCTCTGTTTACTTGCAAGCCTTCCTGTGAGTCAGGCCAGGAAGAATGAAGGCTTGGGGTCTCACAGGACATGTGACCATGTCATCTGGTACTGAAAACCATCTTAAACCCAGAGCTTTTCCATTTAGAAGGAGGGGTGGACACCCAGAGACACAAAAGATTCCCGCCTTGCACCAAAGCTATGAAATGGGGGGTGACATAAATATAAAGGGAAGGATAAACCCCTTTAAAATCCCTCCTGGCCAGAGGAAAACTCCTCTCACCTGTAAAGGGTTAAGAAGCTAAAGGTAACCTCGCTGGCACCTGACCAAAATGACCAATGAGGAGACAAGATACTTTCAAAAGCTGGGAGGAGGGAGAGAAACAAAGGGTCTGTGGGTCTTTCTTTATGCTGCCTTTGCCGGGGATAGACCAGGAATGGAGTCTTAGAACTTTTAGTAAGTAATCTAGCTAGGTACGTGTTAGATTATGATTTCTTTAAATGGCTGAGAAAAGAATTGTACTAAATAGAACAACTATTTCTGTCTGTGTATCTTTTTTGTAACTTAAGGTTTTGCCTATGTTTTGAATCTAATTACCCTGTAAGGTATCTACCATCCTGATTTTACAGAGGGGATTTCTTTACTTCTATTTACTCCTATTCCTATTAAAAGTCTTCTTGTAAGAAAACTGAATGCTTTTTCATTGTTCTCAGATCCAAGGGTTTGGGTCTGTGGTCACCTATGCAAATTGGTGAGGCTTTTTTATCCAACATTTCTCAGGAAAGCGGGGGGTGCAAGTGTTGGGAGGATTGTTCATTGTTCTTAAGATCCAAGGGTCTGGGTCTGTAGTCACCTAGGCAAATTGGTGAGGCTTTTGACCAAACCTTGTCCAGGAAGTGGGGTGCAAGGTTTTGGGAAGTATTTTGGGGGGAAAGACATTTCCAAACAGCTCTTCCCCAGTAACCAGTATTTGTTTGGTGGTGGTAGCGGCCAATCCAAGGACAAAGGGTGGAATATTTTGTACCTTGGGGAAGTTTTTGACCTAAGCTGGTAAAGATAAGCTTAGGAGGTTTTCGTGCAGGTCCCCACATCTGTACCCTAGCATTCAGAGTGGGGGAGGAACCTTGACAGGGTGAAACAGAACAAAGGGGGCTGCAGTCATGAGAAATCCCCTAGCTACCACCTGAGTTGGAACAAGGACTTTACCAGGGAAAAGGATCGGGCCCAGACTAGAAAGGAGTCTAGTCTGTGAAAGAAGCTTATTGGAACATCTCTGAGGGTGAGATTTCATCTGTATTCAGTTTCCTACAGTGTTAGGCTTAGTCTTGCATGTTTTAGTTTATTTTGCTTGGTAACTTACTTTGTTCTGTCTGTTATTACTTGGAACCACTTAAATCCTACTTTTTATGATTAATAAAATCACTTTTGCTTATTAATTGACCAAGAGCTCATGACTAATACCTGGGGGAGCAAACAACTGTGCATCTCTATCAGTGTTATAGAGGGTGGAAAATTTATGAGTTACCCTGTATAAGCTTTATACAGAGTAAAATGGATTTATTTGGGGTTTGGACCGAATTGGATATCTGGGTGCTAGACACAGGAGCACTTTCTAAGCAATTTTCTGTTAAGTCTGCAGCTTTTGGGGGACGTGGTTCATACTTGGTCTGTGTTTGCAGCAGGCTAGCGTGTCTGGCTCAGCAAGACAGGGTACTGAAGTCCCAAGCTGGCAGGGAAAACGGGATCAGAGATAGTCTCAGCATATCAGGTGGAAGTCCCAAGGTGGTCTCTGTGACCCAACCCGTAGCAGGGTTCTGCTCAGTAATGATCCAAAGCAGAGCGGACTGATGCATTTTCATTTTCATCCTCTGAGTCAGATGCTACCAGCAGAAGGTTGATTTTCTTTTTTGGTGGTCCGGTTCTGTAGTTTCCCCATCGGAGTGTTGCTCTTTTAAGACTTCTGAAAGCATGCTCCACAGCTCGTCCCTCTCAGATTTTGGACAGCACCTCAGATTCTTAAACCTTAGATTGAATGCTGTAGCTATTTTTAGAAATCTCACATGATACCTTCTTTGTGTTTTGTCAAATCTGCTGTGAAAGTGTTCTTAAAACAAACATGTGCTGGGTCATCATCCGAGACTGCTATTACATGAAATATATGGCAGAATGCAGATAAAACAGAAGAGGAGACAGAACTCTTCTCCCAAGAAATTCAGTCACAAATTTAATGATGGCATTATTTTTTAACGAGCATCATCAGCATGGAAGCATCTCCTCTGGAATGGTGGCTGAAGTATGAAGTGGCATACGAACGTTTAGCATATCTGGCACAGAAATACCTTGCAATGCCAGCTATAAAAGTGTCATGTGAATGCCTGTTCTCACTTTCAGATGACATTGTAAATAAGAAGCAGGCAGCAGTATTTCCTGTAAATGTAAACAAATTTGTTTGTCTTAGAAATTGGCTGAACAAGAAGTAGGACTGGGTGACTTTTAGGAGTTAAAGTTTTCCATTGTTTTGTTTTTGAGTGCAGTTATGCAACAAAAAAAATCTACATTTGTAAGTTACACTTTCACGATAAAGAGATTGCACCACAGTACTTGTATGAGGTGAACTGAAAAATACTATTTCTTTTGTTTATCATTTTTAAAGTGCAAATATTTGTAATCAAAAATAATATCAAGTGAGCTCTGTACACTTTGTATTCTGTGTTGTAATAGAAATTAATATATTTGAAAATGTAGAAAAACATCCAAAAATATTTAATAAATTTCAATTGGTATTCTATTGTTTAACAGTGTGATTAATTGTGATTAACTTTTTTATTCTAGATTAAATTTTTTTAGTTAATCATGTGAATTAACTGCGATTAATTGACAGCCCTACTAATTAGGCAACAGTGTACAAAACTACTAAAAAATGTTTAGCTAATATGAGATGTCTACTGACTGATTGAAAGCTGCCAGAAAGTCAGCTAATGTCTTGGGACAATCAATCAGAATGCAAAACAAGATCTCAATAGTTCTGAATATATCCTGATTACGATTTTTATCAAAGGTGTTAGAGGGTATTCACTGATTAAAGTGGGTAGACATAATGATTTGTGCTAGAAATATCTCTAGAATAAATTATTGAGAGGTATATTTATTCAGATTAGTTTGCAGTTATTTAAGCAGGCATGCTTCACTGAGACAAACCTGTTCGGGGAGCCACAAAATATTTTTCACTTTTAACTATGTGGCAAAGCCCACCAAAGTTTTTAAACAAAACCTATTATTTAGTAATGTTTATAATGGTAAAGACAAATTCAAAATAATACTTCCCAAATTAACTACAATCCCTTCCATAATAAATACTGTATATAGTTAATGTAATTTGGAGTTCATCATTTCTGCAATTCAGTACCTCAAGGGTATTCTGAAGGGCAATACTTAGGTAAGATAAGATTAAATAAATATTTTAAATGTCACAAACTGAGCTGGCAAGTATATAAACTAGTTACATAGTGAAAAAGAACCCAAGAGTTTCAATATGTAATGGAGATGGAATACAAAGATGAATCATGCCCACTTTTAAAATAACTGATAAAATAAAAATAAAATTTGTAATCCTTCCTAATTAATGAGCAAATTCTTAGTCAAATATGATTATATGATTAATTAATCCAAGTTATATGAAATACAATTGTCTCAGCAAATCAAAGAGCAAGGATGCTGCAGTTATTGAGGCATAACTGGATAACTTTCTCAGTTATACAATTCCAGCACTTGCCTAATTTGGTGCTTAGCTATCAAGCTGACAGGCACTTTAGAATTCCCTGAACTCTGAGTGTGGATATCCAATTTGCATAATCACTGCATAAAAAAGTTGAAGGCAGTTTAGGGACAAGTGATCATGACTTAATTTCATTTATAATGTGAAAACAGAATAAAGTCCAGACCAGTAATACATACATATATGTGTTTGTGTATGTGTATACACACACACACAGACATACACACAGAGGAGTTGGTGCTTTAAAAAGGCCAGTTTCACATAGCTGAATAATTATGAGCCAAATCTGCTGCGAGGAAGAATTTAATCAGAAAAATGTGAATGATAATTGGGGATTGTTTTAGAACAATTTACTAGACACCCAAAAAACCATAATTGAGAAAGAAGGTACTCTTTCCATTCCAGTTGTATCTCAGAAGGACGTGAAACAGCAACTACTGAAGTTAGACATTTTTAAATTAGCAGGCCTGGATAACTTACATCCAAGAGTTTCAAAAGAAATGGCTGAGGAGCTCACTGGACTGTGAATGATGATTTTCAATAAGTCTTGGAACACTGGGGAAGTTCCAGAAGACTGAAAGAAAGGTACTATTATGTCAACATTTAAAATAGGTAAATGGGATGACTCAGGTAATTATAGGTCTGGCAGTCTGACATTAATCCTGGGTAAGACAATGGAACAGCTAATATGGGACTCAATTAATAAAGAATTAAAGGACAGTAACATAATTAATCACAATTAACATGGGTTTATAGAAAACAGATCCTGTCAAATTACCTTGATTTTTTTTTATGAGATTACAAATTTGGTTGATAAAGGTAATAGTGATTATATAATACACAGATTTCTATAAGGCATTAGATCTGGTATAACATTTTGATTAAAAAACTAGAATATAAAATCAACATGGTATACTTTTAAACTGATTAAACGCTGGCTCAGTGATAAAGCTCAAAATATAGTTGCAAACATGGGATCATCATAGAACAGGTATGTTTCTAATGGGATTAGTTCTTGGCCCTACACTAGTTAATATCTTTATCAATGACCTCAAAGAAAACATAAAATCATTTCTGATAAAGTTTGCAGTTGACACAAAAATTGGAAGAATGATAAATAATGAAGCGGGTATGTCACTGATTCAGAGCAATTTGGAACACTTGGTAAACTGAATGCAAGCAAACAATATGCATTTTAATATGGCTAACTGTAAATATATACATCAAGGAACAAAACATGTAAGCCATACTTACAGAAAGGGGACTATCTTGGGAAGCAGTGACTTTGAAAAAGATTTGAGGGTCATGATGGATAATCAGCTGAACATGAGCTCCCTATCTGACCCCGTAGCCAAAAGGGCTAATGCGATCCTGGAATGCATAAAGAGAAGAATCTCCAGAAGGAGTAAGGAGTTTATTTTACCTCTACCTCTATAGTTGGCACTGGTGTGACCGATGCTGGAATACCGTGTCCCGTTCTGGTGCCCACAATTCAAGAAGGATGTTGATAAATTGGATAGGGGGTTCAAGGAAGAGCCATGAGAATGATTAAAGGGTTAGAAAACATGCCTTATAGTGATAGTCTCAAAAAGCTCAATCTATGCATTTTAACAAAGAGAAGGTTAAGGAGTGAACTGATTACAGTCCACAAGCATCCACATGGGGAACACATTGTTAATAATGGGCTCTCTAGCAGAGAAAGGTGTAACATGATCCACTGGCTGGAAGTTGAAGCTAGACAAATTCAGACTGGAAAAAATATGTAAATTGTTAACCATCAGTGTAATTAACCATTTGAACAATTTACCTAGGACCATAGTGGATTCTCCATCACTAACAACTTTTAAATCAAGACTAGATGTTTTTCTAAAAGACAGGCTCTAGGAAGTCAGACTAGATGATTACAAAGGACCCTTCTGATCATGGACTCTATTAATATGGAGGTTGCTGACTTGTAACTGGAGGTTCTTCGAGATGTGTGGTCCCTGTCTGTTTTCCCACACATGGGTACCCATGCACACCATGCACCTGAGACCAGAGATTTCTAAGTGATGTCCGTTGATCCATGGCTGGGCAGTTCTCCTCATGCTCTGACATGAGGGAGTAAGTGACATTGGGGACCAGTGCCTCTCCAGTTTTTCTCATCACAAATCCAAAGCAGAGGGGAAGGAGTGCAGATAGTGGAATATATACTGGAAACATGTATCTCGAAGAACCTCCAGTTACAGGTTAGTAACCCCCATTTCTTCTTCAAGAGTTGGTCCCTATGTGTATTCCACACATGGGTGATTAATAGGCAGTATTTTAACAGGAAGGCAGTGCACGGATGCCGTTGGTAGAGGTTCTTGTAATACTACAGCCCCAACAGCTGCAGAGGACACTTGAATAAATACATAATGTTTCATGAATGTATGGATAGAGCTCTGGGTAGTCGCTCTACTGATGTCCAGTACAGGTACCTCTCAAAGAGATGCCATTGAGGTTGCTTGTGCTCTCGAATGGGCTCTCACACCATCCAAAGGAGGTATATGTATCAGTTGGTAACACAGAATGATGCAGCTGGAGATCCACATATGATCTGCTCAGAGACTCTATGTCTGTCCTTGTGACCATTCCGCTAAGCTGAGAAATAACCTTGGTGATTTTCTAATCCATTTCATCCTTGTAGGTAGAACAAGCTAGAGAACGAAGTCTTCTCTCCTGATTGAAAGCATGAAATTTTGGGAAGAATACCAGTAAGTGGACAGGTTGATTTATGTGAAAAAAACTACTTTTGGGACGATTTTCAGATGAAGGTGAAAGGAAATATACTCCTTATGAAAAATAGCATAAGGCAGGTCAGCTGTGAGTGCTCTCAGTTCACTCACCCTTCTGGCCTTTGTGATGGCAACTAAAAAGTTAACTTTCATAGAACATGAAAGGTAAGTCATAGAACATGTGGGCAGTGATTCAAATGGTAGTCTAGCAAGTTCTGATAGTAGTATGAGGTTGAGGTCCCATTGTGGTACAGGTTTCACCACCCGTAGAACGATCCAAAACAACATCCCCAATCAAGGCCTGTGTCTTGGACAAAATTATTTAATAGTTTAAAAAACTCTTCACCAGTTCCTTGTGTTGGAAGTGGACACCAAAACAGAAAATCCTCATTTAATTCTGTTGCTACAGAAAAACAAATATACCCGAGTAGCTGTGCAGCATTTGATATATTGATAGACTCATCTATTTGAATTAAATAATATGGGCTCTGATTAACACTTTCTAGGAGCTGGTCTTTTACATCGGTGGCCATCTCCACAATACAGCGTGAAACTCTCATTAGAAAATGGGATCACATCTAGCTGTGATGCTGCTTTCTCTCCTACCATCACCACGCACATATCCTTTGCAGCTAGTTATTGTTTCTCACCTATGTCATTGGCTTTCCATCTTTGGCAATGCACAAAGCCACACGGCAAGAAGCCTTCCTATTAACAGCGCTATACACTTCAACAAGTTTTGTGTGTGTCTTATAACTCATTAAGCTTCCGCTGGAAAAACTTTATGGGTTTAGATACTAAGCTAGTGTGTCTTGTTGCGAGATGCTGGTGTGGCTTGCAGGGCCATACACTGTTGTTCACCAGTACTTCACCCCATAAAACAGATTGAGGCATCGGTGCATCGCTGGACCCACTCCACGTAAAGCCCAGCTTGAAATAAGCTGTCATATTTTCAGCTTCTGCATTTTGCTAGAACTTCCGCTGCTGCCCTCACTTTGGCTTGTGTTGTACGCTTTTCTCCCTTAGTCACAAAATGATCCATTTCTCATATAAAGGTTTGTCATTGTAAGAACGCTGCTGATAAAGTTCTTGGGAGGGAACCACACGAGACATTTGACCTGTCACAGTTGCTCAAAGAGCCCTGCGTGGGACTAGTGGGAGAGGTACGGTAGAACTCATGGATGGAATCAGGATGCCTGCCATAGGGATCCCATGGGCCCCACTAGGTCTAATATGAAGGGTCGACTGGTTGAGAGGGCCCCCACGGCATCAACGCTATAGGAGATGGTGGATGTGATTGCAGAGCCATTGGCCATTATCTTTGAAAACTCATGGCGATCGGGGGAGGTCCCGGACGACTGGAAAAAGGCTAATGTAGTGCCCATCTTTAAAAAAGGGAAGGAGGAGGATCCTGGGAACTACAGGCCAGTCAGCCTCACCTCAGTCCCTGGAAAAATCATGGAGCAGGTCCTCAAGGAATCAATTCTGAAGCACTTAGACGAGAGGAAAGTGATCAGGAACAGTCAGCATGGATTCACCAAGGGAAAGTCATACCTGACTAATCTAATTGCTTTCTATGACGAGATAGCTAGCTCTGTGGATGAGGGGAAAGCAGTGGACGTGTTGTTCCTCGACTTTAGAAAAGCTTTTGACATGGTCTCCCACAGTATTCTTGCCAGTAAGTTAAAGAAGTATGGGCTGGATGAATGGACTATAAGGTGGATAGAAAGCTGGCTAGATTGTTGGGCTCAACTGGTAGTGATCAATGGCTCAATGTCTAGTAGGCAGTCAGTATCAAGTGGAGTGCCCCAAGGGTCGATCCTCGGGCCGGTTTTGTTCAATATCTTCATTAATGATCTGGAGGATGGTGTAGATTGTACCCTCAGCAAGTTTGCGGATGACACTAAACTGGGAGGAGAGGTAGATACGCTGGAGGGTAGGGATAGGATACAGAGGGACCTAGACAAATTAGAGGATTGGGACAAAAGAAATCTGATGAGGTTCAACAAGGACAAGTGCAGAGTCCTGCACTTAGGACGGAAGAATCCCATGCACCGCTACAGACTAGGGACCGAGTGGCTAGGCAGCAGTTCTGCAGAAAAGGACCTAGGGGTTTCAGTGGACGAGAAGCTGGATATGAGTCAACAGTGTGCCCTTGTTGCCAAGAAGGCTAACAGCATTTTGGGCTGTATACATAGAAGCATTGCCAACAGATCGAGGGATGTGATCATTCCCCTCTATTCAGCACTGGTGAGGCCTCATCTGGAGTACTGTGTCCAGTTTTGGGCCCCACACTACAAGAAGGATGTGGAAAAATTGGAAAACGTCCAGCGGACAGCAACAAAAATGATTAGGGGACTGGAACACATGACTTATGAGGAGAGGCTGAGGGAACTGGGATTATTTAGTCTGCAGAAGAGAAGAATGAGGGAGGATTTGATAGCTGCTTTCAACTACCTGAAAGGGGGTTCCAAAGAGGATGGAGCTAGACTGTTCTCAGTGGTAGCAGATGACAGAACAAGGAGTAATGGTCTCAAGTGCAGTGGGGGTGGTTTAGGTTGGATATTAGGAAAAACTTTTTCACTAGAAGGGTGGTGAAACACCAGAATGCTATACCTAGGGGAGGTGGTGGAATCTCCTTCCTTAGAAGTTTTTAAGGTCAGGCTTGACAAAGCCCTGGCTGAGATGATTTAGTTGGGGATTGGTGCTGCTTTGAGCAGAGGGTTGGACTAGATGACCTCCTGAGGTCCCTTCCAACCCTGTATTCTATGATTCTATGATCAGGTACCATCAGTCCTTTGGGTAGTCATGTCTAGGTGAAGGACAGACCTGAATTGCCTTGAATCTCTCTCTGAACTCACCTCCCTGTGTGGGCATAAAGCAATGTCTGGAGCCTCCAATTCCTCTAAAGAGAAGGCCGGTTCCTGCTCAACCAACAGAGCCATTGGTACCAGTGGGTGAAAGCTTCTGCCTAAGGATTTAGGAGGGGAACATTCCCATCTCCTCGAGGTAGTTTTCTCCTCTGGTATCACAATGTTTCTCAGGAGGGTGAGACCCGAAAGAAAAGGAAACCAAGGATAAGGCAGGGTACAGATATCCTACAGTGAGGGGCAAGTTTCAGTTAGTCCCAGAGCCCAAGGCATGCCAGTAGTTGGGACTGACAGCTCTGGCACATCCATGGTCAGTGTAGGAGGCAGGTCTTGCAGAGAGAGAGAGAGATCAATACCACCAAAGAGTCTACTTTGAAGCTCTTAAATAGTGTCAGGAGGTGCCAATATTTAGGCTTATGAATCAGAACCTACATCGGTATCAGCAGACCCTTTTTCCTTCACACTTTGACCTCATGATCGGAGGATTTAACCGAGCCTAAGTATTTAGGGACCACGTATGAGGACTCACTAGACTTGGATGGAGTCAGGGAGGGATCCCTTCTCTTGAAAGAAGATATGTTCTTATACTTATGAGAGTGCCCCTTACTGTCATGAGAAGCCCTGCAGAATGATGCCATGGGCTTAGCGGGTCTGGTTTCTCCTCCTGTGCTCATTCTTGAAGGGGCGCTGCACTTGAAGAATTAGAAGTTATTTGTCAAAACATGAGTGAAGATGCAGATCTCTCGCTCTGACAGGCACCCTGCTCCAGCCACCCCCACCTCTGGTGCTTGTTGTAGAGAAAAGGGTTTTTCAAGGGCTGCTCCTTTGCAATGGAGGGTGTTCTGCCTCACATAATCAACCAGATTAAGGGGAGAGCTCTTGCATGGGTCCAGCTCGCATCACTGTCTAATCCAGGGATGGACCTCACAAGCAGGGAGCTCCAGCTGCTGGTACTACTGCCACTTTGGTGTCTCATGGGGAGAATCTGGGGTCAGACCTATACAGACCAAATCTGGTGGTGATGAGGTAAAATAAAACTGAAAAAGCAGAGAAAAATATTTTTCCATTGAATTTTCAATTACAGTATCTTAGGTGTTACTTGTAACTAGGTAAAAAAATGTAGGCAGAAATGTTTTTCAAGTTGACCATGTCCCTTTATAAACTAATGTATATCTCATTCTTCACCAACTTGATGGTGGCATAATTTCTTACCCAGAGAAGGCAGACCCTAATGGCTGAATCATTTCCTCGCTACTAAGCATGCTCTCCTGCTCTTCTTGAAGTTAGTGGCAAAACCCCTATGGGCTTCACTAGTTATATAACCGCAGCCCAGGACTGGGAAGAGGCAAAGATTCTGAATCTGCCTGCTCTATAACTAGCTTACAGGTATATATAAAGAACTGATGATCCCAACTCCAGTCATTCCTTTACATTTATGAACATAAAATATTCATCTAGAAAAGATTTTGAAATAAAATGCAGGTAAAAAATGAGAAACAATGAAGGGGTCGGGGAATGGCAGAAAAGGATCGTCTGGCTACTGAAGTAAACTTCTGACAAATGAGATGTGGAGGCAGCATAGCCACTGTATAGTTATTGGGAAAATTAGCTTTGCCATATACTGATATTTGGATGAAATAAAATCAATAAGCAGTGAAAGACCCAGAGCTACAGACATAATTACCACAGATGGTAAGCTGTTATATTTGGCACCATCTTCCTCTCTGTTAGATGTAGCTGTACAAGTTTTTTGTTGCAGGCTTCCAACAGTGCATCAGAAGCCTGATCATATTTCTATTACATCAATGGCAAAATCCTCACTGACGTTAGTGGTGCAAGATCAGGCTTTTAATTAAACAGTAGCGGTCTATCCTTCAAATAACCAAACAAGACTCCTAATAGAGCTACCAATTCCAGCCTGCAGAAGCTGGCAAAAAGTTGAAGTATACCTGGCTTGCTCAGTGAGAAATATTTCTTAAACAGTTTTGGTTGTCAAGGAAAGTTTCCTGAGGCAAATTTTACACTATGCCCACAAGAAGCTGGATCTTAAGAAAAATACAAAATACAGCAAAAAGAATGGTAAAGAAAGAGGAAAAAAGAGAAAGGAAGGAAAGCAAGGCCAGTCCAAGAGTTACAGTGGCAAGTACACTATGCTTAGACATGCCAGGGATTCAAATTCAGGTTCTCAGCCTAATCTTTCACTCCTGAGCCAACAACTCACAAGGATGAGTGTGAGAAGTTCATGGTGTTGTTCCTAAACAACATCTTGAGTACAGCTGATACATGGGTCACCAGTGACCGACTCCAGATGAAGCCACATCCAGCCCTCTTCTGCCAGAGAAAGTATAGCTGCAGTTTTAAATTTTGCAATTTGCTTATCTACAGGCATGTATGTGGCTTTTATTAATCGGAATCTTGGAACACCTCACAAATATGAATGATTTTCACATCCTCATCACCATTGTGAAGAAGGGAAGAATTACCCAGATTCAGAGATGAAAAACAGAGGTATGGAAATGTGATGTGTTTAAAGTCACACAGGATATCTGTGGTAGAACTGAGAATTGAACCCAGATCTCGACTCCTTTTCTTTACCTTTGGAAAAGAGTGGATATCAGATAATTGTTATCCTCAGAGCAGAGAACAATCCCTCTTCTTCACCACCCCAGCAAAACAAAATAGAAAAGGAAAGTGTCTAAATTTTATAGGTTGAAATGAGAAAAACATTAACTAGAAGTAATTTTATCGTCTTTAATATAATGCAGGAAAAAAATGCATGTAGCAATAAATTCACTATGAATTTTTGTCTTAATTTCACTTACACTCTTATCAATCTGCATGAGATGCTCCAAGGACATTTTCTGCAGCTTATGGAGATTGAGAGCTAACCAAATGTAATATCCAGACTGATGGTCATGGTTGACAGGCAGGAAAAATGGAGAGCAATATGACCTAGAATTGACTTCCAAGTTGTTCTAATTTAACATTTGAAGAGGAGTAATCTAAAACTTTTAAAAGGAGGCCTTAGAGTTTGCTGAATTCTCAGCGTGTTCTGATAACAGAACTAGAACCATCTGCATGTCTGTTTGGCTCTGCACTTACTCATAGAAAGGTTCTAGCTTATATAAGTTAAAATAAATAGAGCCACTATACAATTGTAGGCTCATACAATAGAGACCGTTTTCACAATTGTCTATATCTAATGGATTCAGGTTATGAGCCCCAGAGGTGATCACACTGCTTCATGAGTAAATTATACAGTTAGAGGAGTAAGAATAAGTCCTTTATAAACTCTCCCAGATTCTATAACTCAGACCACAATCTGCCAGGGAAAGCACACATTTCTAAAAAGAGATTTTCAACCCTTGCAGCAACTGATAAAATCATTCCTAAGAGAGAATGGGACCCTGTTGCCCTTAGGATCTGAGGTAGAACATCTAGTGTAATCAGCAACAATAAATCAGCTTTCAAACTCTCCAGTGAATCCTGTTTGAATGGTGTCCACCAAAAGACAAGGTTCAAAAATAATGATCTTTTAGCAGAAGAAACATATTGTCCATAAAAATAAAAACAGCAAAACATTTGTCAATAGGCTATTATGCATTTTGGACAAAATCCTAAGCACAGTACCCAAAGCAGGAGGATCAGGCACTTGGATGATGTACAAGAGAGGAATTCTCCCCACCAAGCTGGATCTCTGCAGAGGCTACTTCACCCAAATAGCTGCAGTAGTGCTCTCCAGCATCGATACATGCCACCATCACCAGTGGGAGCAAGCACCAGAGGATCTGCAAAATGATGGATCCCCTGTACCTTCCTCCACCTTCTCTCTATTGAGCAGAAAGTCCTTCTCTCACACAACTTCAATGTGATGTGTCTCAATATAACACATGCACCATACATTCTGCCTCTTCATGCACTACCACAAAATCAAAAACATTTTTCTATAACAATGTATTTGTCCTTGTAAAACATTCAAAACAATTCTTAGAAATTGCACAATAAACTGCTATGTGATACTAATGATGTAAAAACACATAAGTGATTACCTCTCCTATGAAGACAACCATAACACAATCCAGTTTCTCTTCTGGAGACAATTTATCAATAAGGGAGTGAAGAGTTTCTGTAAGGTAAGACTTTACTTTTCTCTTCACGGTGGGAATTCCCATTACAATTGAAACTGAAAATAAATAAAAAAACACAATCAATATAGAAGTCTTTATATAACAAAGCATTAATTCAGAAATACACTCAAAATATTAAGAGATAACACAGTAACCAAAAACAATTTCAAAGCATACCAGTATCTTTGGGAATATAATTAATAGTAACAACATCAACTCTTAGACTAAACACACCTGCCCAAAAAAAAAAAAAAAGCAAATGCTGAAAGTGTCACAGTATTAATATAGGTGTATTGTTAAGATGCATACAACTGTGGTACCAGTTAGTTAAGGTTGCACTTAGACTTACACAAAGTACACTAAAATCCCTTTCCAGAGTTTAGTCTCCAAATTTAGTACAACAGTTTTTCACAAACTAATCTATGTTTTTTTTTTATTAAAATACTTAACAACATTTGCAGAAGAAACTTATTAAAACCTCTTCTTCCCCATAAACTACCCCAAATACCATCACTCTGACTCCCACCACATTGATGCTATCCCTATCTTCCACATGGCTGTTCAATCTTCGTGCTCCTTAGCCCACCCCCAATACAAAGGGCTGCTCTCCCACTGGGAACAGAATGGGTGGGGGGAATAAAAGGGATGAGTAGGACTGGATGCAGTAATGAGGAAGTGTCGTGGCCCTGTGCTGAAGCAGCTGTACTTAGAGGGATCTCACCTTTAATACACAAAATCAGGTTAGAGCTGAAAATGCTGATTGGCATTCTTAACTCATCCTCTTGTGCTTACAAACTACAGATCTCCTAGAAAGGTATGTGATGTTAAATTTGCATTGAGTAGAAATGCCTATCCAGCAAGCACAACAGAAAAAGAGAAGGATGGTGAAGCAAATCTTAATTTCTCTACTGTTTTTAGGACACTTGATTTTAAATAATTTTTTTTGCAATTTAAATTTTGAAATAATATATGGTTGGCTTAAACCGGTGGAAGAAAGTCTGAATCCTTCACTTTGCTAGTTAAATACATATAAATAGGCCCTACCAAATTCACAATCCATTTTTAATTTCAGAGTCATAGCATTTAAAAATCTTGAATTTCAGTTTCAGAAATTTAAATCTTAAATTTCATGGTGTTGTAAGAAAGCATGAATATGTATTTTAAAACAGAAAAATACAAACCTGTAAAGCCCTTAAGTCAGCATTTCTCAAACTGGGGGTCCTGACCCAAGAGGGGGTCACAAGGCTATATGGGGTGGGGGTCGCAGTATTGCCACCTGTGCTTCTGCGCTGCCTTTGGTGTTGGACGGCCAGAGAGCAGATGTCTGGACGCCAGCTCTGAAGGCAGCGCCACCAGCAGCAGCAGCGCAGAAGTAAGGGTGGCAATACACCCTACCATTCCATCCTTACTTCTGCACTGCTGTTGATGGCAGTGCTGCCTTCAGCACCCAGCCAGCAGGTGCCGCTCTCCAGCTGCCCAGCTCTGAAGGCAGTGCAGAAGTAAGGGTGGCAATACCGCAACCCCCTTACAATAGTCTTGCAGTCTTTTTTGGGTCAGGACCCCCAGTTTGAAAAACACTGTGTACTTTTGTATACTTTTCCCCCCTAATATAGTATAGGGAAAAAGTACACAAAAGGCCAGATTTCATGGGGGAGATCAGATTTCACAGTCTGACACATTTTTCACGGACATGAATTTAGAAGGGCCCTACATGTAAAATACGTATTTCCATTTTGTTAGTGGGTGTGACTGTGAATATAAGACTTGATTCTGCACATTGATATATGGGCATGCATCTTGTTATAACAAGGACAGAATCAAACACACAGAACACAAAAAAGAAGACACTAACTACTATCTATCTACTATCTTGTAATACTACTATCAAAACAAGGAAGCTTCCATTATGAGAGAATCAGCAGCTCCAGATCAAAAGGCAGACAGACACATATGGATTAATATGTGGGGTCTTTATGCCTTATAGACATGCAGACATGCTTCCAAGTATATGACCCTGGTTGGGCTTTATCTGCTTTAAGGACTGCAGCTCCAAGAATGGAATTATGTGAAGATCTACTGATGAAGGAGCGGAACTTTTGAGGATTAATCACTTGTTTTGTATTTACGAAGCATAAGGAATTAGTAAGAGTAAAAATATGTAGTCTAATAGTAGACGTGTTTTTCTCCTCCAACCAAGGTCCAACTTTTATGGAAAGGACCAAGCCAATTATCATTAGGTACCCATAATTCCAGGTGTTCTGAGTTATACACTAGAATTCATTGGTGGGAACACCAGACACGAACTTTGAAACAGTTAAATCCATGCTCGATTTACCTATATATCTGAGTAGCCAAAGGGATGTGTCAGAAAAGTAGTTTCAGAGCCTGTATTATTTCCATGCCTTGTTAATTTTCATAAATCTCATTAAAAGATAAAACAATTTGATCCAGATTAAGTGCTTTTTATTCTATACCTTAGCACCGGGGGTAGTGTGTGATCTGGGACTATGCAGTAAAGAGCAAAACTGAAGACAACTCCTTTTATCTTGGATTCAGTGCGAGTTCTAAGAGATGTACAAATAAAATTGCAGCTACCAAACAATACTTTAAATTATGATATTACCAAAACAAAATTAGGAAGTCCTTCAGACATATTATTTTTATATAATATATATTATTTTACATATATAATATACGTTTATAATATATATAAATATTATTTAAATAATGCCAGCATACCGCCTGTTCGTCCCAGGCCAATCTGCACAGAAGGCTGAAGGCTTCCTTCATTCTTCAACAAATGAGGCAAATGGTAATAGATATTCGGCACTTGAAGAGATTTTCTGCTTATTAGCTCTTTTAACAATTTCAGTGTTTCATCTGCAAACACATATAAAACCAATAATGAAGAAAATTAATCAGAGAGGCTACATGTTTATGCAGGAATAAATCATATGCAATTCCAAAACTGATCATTCATTCATGCTTTGTTTGAGTTAGGAACCATTTTTAAGATTTGCGTACCAAGAAGTAAAACCTTTTCTGTTTTTAATTTTTAAAAGAGTTATGAACAAGATTGATTTTTAACAGTTTTCTGGAAACAGGAACATCATACATCATCGCGTGTGAGTTACAGTGTGCTATGACCAATGACAAAGAGGAAATAACTCACCTTGAGTAGAATCCTCCATAAATTTTTACCTTGGATGTGTCTTCATATTATACAGTATATTGGGCTTATTATACCCCAAACATTCAAAATAATCTGTATCTATTCTCACAGGAGCTCAAGCAACAATTTAATCCTCAAATAAATAACTTTAAAATTGCATGCACATTTTTACATACATTGCACCCAAATATATTGCACAGAAATAGGACTTCACAGAGTATACGGTGCAACGGTCCAGGGATTAAATTTGGATATACCTTTTGTAATAAAAACAGATACACCTAACAAAAGTAGACATATAAATTATTTACTACAGTTAAATACGAAAGTTAAACCAGTTCTAAAGATGTTTCCACAATGGAACATAAATATCAGCTTTGAAATTCCCTTGCCAGTATGTGTCAACTCTCTTAAATCAAATATGAAAACCGTAGCCAATTTTTTTAATTAGAAAAAAAAACCATAGCACCTCATATTGACCTTTGAGATCTCATGAATCTCATAAAGATCAGGTCAGAAACTGGTTGGGAGACTTCCAAAGAAAACCTACCTACCTTAGAAGTGATGGTGACTCAGTAGATATCACTCTTTCCTGGGATGTTGAAATGAACCAGTGTTTCCTATACAACTGGAGATACCTTTTTTTGGATTAAATCTAAAACTAAACTCCTGACTACTTATAGTCTTGAAAAGGCCCTTGTACAAAGTGCAATGAGTAGAGATGTTAGCTTCCATGTGTGGGCTAAATTCCAATTTGAGTGATTACACTCTTCCTGCCAAAATTTTCTCTGCAGTTTCAATTGCAGAAGTAGACGTGGAAGTTCACCCAAATGTATTCCAGGGTGGATGAATGATAAGATCTGTAAAGCAATTTGGATTCCTTCTAGATCTAAGGTACTAACCAAATACAATATAGATTTGAGAATTTATATTTTATTTAAAATATACCTATCATAGTAATCTCTGGCACATTTACAATTCATTAAATTTAACACAAGAATTCGTGAACCAGTGTCAACCCAAAATAAGAGGCAACAATCCCAAAATTACAATGTTAAAAATAATTATACCTAGCCCATACATCCCCCAGGAAAAAGTCACAGTGAAGAGTTAGTCTTTATGTTGTGTCCAAAAAGTCTCGACTTGGGTTCTGTCAAACCAATGCGGTAAGTGAATTACAGAGTAGAAGGTTCTCCAGCTAAAACACACTGCCACCATTCGTTCAAATCTGAGATTGTTAGTGAGAATACCACAACTGACTTAAGAAGGCAGGACAGCACACGGAAGGGGAGACTATCTTTCAGGCAACTATGCTGAAGCCATATTGAGTTTTAAAGATATATATTACTATTTTTAATTGCACCAAGAAGTGAACAGAAAAAGACAGTGCAGTCTTTGGAGAACTGGTATAATATGATTTCTTATGGCCAAACATTCTGTACAAAAAGGCCAATACATTTTACATAAAGACAAACACGAACTAAAACTCCAGATCCAACCATCTCTGAACTTCGTGAAAGTTCAGATTAAGATCCAGATCCAAACTTTATGGCTCAGGGACATCTCTAATTCTGCATGATCTCTAGCTTCTAAATGTTCTACAGTCTTAAACCACTATGGAGAATGCATTGCAATAGTCCAATGTTGATATCACAATGACATGGCTAACAACGGCAACGTACACATCAGAAAGAAAATCACAAGATATGTTACATGCAGATTTTAAAAAGTAATGTCCCCAGTGCTCCTAGAATCCCAGGTGGCTACCTAAAATCCAGAAGAGTGAGGCATTAACATATTGAGGGACAACTTTTTAATCAGTACCTGGCTGGAGGACCTAAAACATGAGCTGTAGAATACGGAGTAGATTCATCTTTCTATAAAAGGCACTACTTGTCCAAGTTTTTCAACGTTCTATAGTAGAACTAGGAAGTGACAGCAGACCTCAAATAATATTTGTTTTAGGTGTACTTCTCTCACATGAAAAAAATCAGGGAGTATTGGTTTAATTAGCTAGACTGAGGTCCTTTGGAACAAAATTATTTTTGGCAATTTTGACTTTTTAGAGACAAGTTAAATCTCAACGTCAGGGGAATATATTTCAAAACAGAAACAGTGACAAAACTGTTACAATATGTTTGTGCTAGGCTACAAGCTAATAATCTTTCCATATACAGCTCTTGTTAATTTTGAGGATTTGCTTCATAATTTGATGAAAAGGAATAAGAGGTAATTATTTTTAAATATTTAATTATTAGTTTTGAAGAAAAGGTTAACAAATGTTTGCTGCTATTTACTATGCTTTGCATTGCTTAAAAGGCAAACTTTAGAAACACAGACTCCCCAAATCAGATCCTGGCAGGTAAAGAGGATTTCATTCTACTTTTAACCTTTGCATGGATTGATTACTAGTTCCCTTTTTTTTTTTTTTTTTAAAGTTGCTCATCAGTTTTAGCTTAAAATGTGTAAAAATATTATACAAATTGCTGCCCGACCACCTGTACTGAATAGCACCCAGAAACCCCAAACCTATTTTACTAGGCACTTGAACAAGTATATAGTCCTTGAAGAGATTACAATCTAATTTAAAATATGATACAATGAGTGAATATAACAAACAGAGGGAAAGGAGGATGAAGGAAGGGGGAGAGGTACCAGAGATAAGAACATGTTTATATAAACTAGCTATATGCACTGTTGGATGGTTTTCAAGCATTTGGTTTTTTAGGATATTTTCTTTTAATAATTATATACAATAGACATCAGTAATCTAAAGACGTAAAACGTTAAGCATAAAAAAACCCTGTATCATGGCCTGTACCTGAAAAATTGTTTAATGCATCCTTACTTCCATTTGTTTCTGCTACTGCACGTCTGAATTGCTCCAAGATGGCATTTAGCTCAGAGGAACGCTGCAGGGTCCTATGCTCAGCAATGCGAAGACGTTCCTTTAAAGCATGAAATTCCCGTTGATAAGCAATCAGCTTTTCTAGAAGGAAAAATAATGTCTGGTTACTTACTTCTGAAAACATTTCATCTGCTTTTCACTCCCCAAATAACGTCCTTATATAAAACAATTTTGTTGCAAACTTTGGGCCTAGAGTCTCTGAACAAGTAGAAAAATAATTTCTTTTGTGGAAGGCTGAATGACAACCTTTATCAAATTATTAAGTTAAATGCAATATACTCCTGTTAACTCCAATGTTAGAAGAATTTAGATCAGTGGTTCTCAACCAGGGATATGAGGAGGTCTTCCAGGGGGTATATCAACTCATCTAGATGATATTTGCCTAGTTTTATAACAGGCTATATAAAAGCACAAGAAAAGTCAGTACACTAACATTTCATATAATTACTTGTTTATATTACTCTAAATACCATACACTGAAATGTGAGTACAATATTTATGTTCCAAATGATTTATAATTGTATGGTAAAATGAGACAGTAAGCAATTTTTCACTAATATTGTGCTGTGACACTTTTGTATTTTTATGTATGGTTTTGTAAACAAGTAATTTTTTTTAAGTGAGGTGAAAATTGGGGTACATAAGACAAAAATCAGATTAGGGTTGCCCCATCTCTGGTTTTTGACCAGAATGCCCAGTCGAAAAGGGACCCTGGCGGCTCTGATCAGCACTGCTGTTAAAAGTCAAGTTGGCAGCGCAGGCAGTCTCCCTACGCACCTTCATGCAGCTCCTGGGAAGCTGCTGGCATCTCCCTCCAGCTCCTAGGCATAGGGGCGGCCATGGGGGCTCTGCGTGCTGCCTCTGCCCCCAGCGCCAATTCAGCAGCTCCCATTAGCCTGGAACCATGGGCAATGGGAGCTGAGGAGGTGGTGCCTGCAGGCGCAGGCAGCGCTCAGAGCCATGTGGTGGCGCATCCGCCTAGGAGGCGGAGAGAGATCCTGGGAGCCACCTCAGGTAAGCGTCGCCCGGAGCCTGCACCCCTCATCCCCTCCTGTGTCCCACCCCATGCCCTCTCCTGCACCCCAAACCCCTCATCCCTGGACCCACCCAAGCCCACACCCCCAGACCAGAGCTTGCACTCCCTCTCGCACCCCAACCTGAGCCAGCCTAGAGCCTTCTCCTGCACGACAAACCCCAGCCCCACCCCAGAACCCACATCCATAGCCCTCACCCCCCTGCACCCCAATCCCTTGCCCCAATCCCTGTCCCATACCCTGAACCCCTCATTTATGGCCCCACCCCAGAGTCTGCACCCCTAGCTCAGAGCCCATACCCCCTCCAACACCGTAACCTGGAGCCTTCTCTTGCACCCCAAACCTCTCATCCCTGGCCACACCCCTGAGCCACACCCCCACCCAGAGCCCTCAGTCCCTCCTGCACCCCAACTCCCTGCCCCAGCCCAGAGCTCTCTCCTGCATCCCAAATCCCTCATCTCTGGGCCCACCCCAGAGCCCTCACCCACCCACCCTCACACCCCAACCCCCTGCCCAGTGAAAATGAGAGACTGAGCAAGGGTCGGGGAGAGCGAGTGACAGATGGAGACAGGTAGAGATGGAGGGAGCGGGGGGGGCATGGCCTCAGAGAAGGGGAATGGTGTGGCATGGCAAGGGTGTTCAGTTTTCTGCAGATAGAAAGTTGGCAACCCCAAGTCAGACACCTGAAAAAGGTACAGTAATCCAGAAAAGTTGAGAATCACTGATTTAGATGATGTGGTAATTATGCAGACACTTCTTGTAGCAGAGTCTAAAACACCAAACTTTTTGGACCAAAGTACCAGATAAATTTTAATTTCAGAGTGAAACAACACAGAACCTATTTATTATTTGAATCATTCAGAGGAGTTAGTGTAGCTGTAGCAGTATCAGACTTGGCAGCACTACTGACTCATAAAAAAAGACTGAAGCAGACATGCATTTGGAAATTGTTTGCAAAAGATATGTATCTTTTGAATAATTTGTATGAATGAATAAATGGAGTTTGGCAATATAGTTCAACTTTAATTATTTAATCCTTTAGTACTAAGTTACCAGCAATCTCCCGTGACTAAAACTGTGGATTCCTACTCGTATTAGTAAGCAAATGTGTTTGTAGGTAAATACACATACATTTTTTTCTTTTTTTGAGGTGTAGAAAGAAAGGAGGGCTGCAGTAAACACAAGAACCTCTCAGTGATATCCTGAGTCCTAGGACACAACCACCCAAGAAGCTAACCATCTTCCCTTCATTGTTGCCCTCTTCACTTTGCCAGCCTGTCAGCTCCCTGTTTTGAAGTCCCCACCTCTGATCTCAATCCATTTAATCCCTTTTATCTAGGGAATGGATGTTCCAACTATCCATCTGTAATCCAGTGGTGATCTCCCATGCCAACTTCTGAAAAGTGCAAAGTTAACTCTACTTAACTAAATTAAAGTTTTGCAGGTAAGTTATCTTTTTGGTTGTTAAAAGACTAATACAGTACAATTCCTTCTCTATCCATGCACTGCTCATCTTTCCCTTGTTCTCCATTAAAGATTGATTATACTGTATTTCTTTCTTTGTCCTTTTTTACCCCTATTTTACATTTATTTTCTCTCTGTAGTTAGGATGTATTATCCATTTAATATTTTGAAAACATAATTAGTTAGCTAAGATACCCTGTGTTTAGAAAAGAAGGAACAAAACACAGTTCACAACCAACCTCTTGATATGTGTCAGTTTGTTTTGCACAGAATAATACACACAATGGTCTATTGCTTCCTACCAAAAAACCCAGGCAGCTAATTGAAATAAGAATTATTGCTTAGTTAGCAGTACCAAAATAGCTCCTAGGGATCTCTTGACACAAGTAGGAAAACTTCAGATTTTTAATTATTTTAGAAAAAAAGAAAACATTAAAATTTAAATAAGTTAGAAAAACAGGTCACTAAAGGATCAATAACTTAAATGAAAATATACTTAAGTTTCCACCATATTACCGAATGCTTCTTTCCTTCTATTTATGTTGAATCTTACAATAATTTAATAAAACAGAGGAAGAAATTGAGATACCAAATTACTAGCCTCCATAAAGCTGATGGAAGGACCCCAAAAGAGATCTATCTGATGAATAAAACACCATTTGTTCCCGTACAGAGAAGCAGCAAATGAGTAGAAAATTTAATGGAAGATTTGGTCTTCAAAAATTCTGCAGGTTTTACAGCTTGATCCTTGATATTTTTATTTAAGAAGCATTTACCATTTTACTGTAAAAATGTGAAGCAGACGTTTTGCCATACACTTTGCTTTGGAAGCCAAAAGGATCAAATAAAAATATTAATACTCAATAACTGCTAATAGAGATGATTTTCCTGTTGAGAAATTACATAAGAACTGAATGTTTTAATTCTTTGTCAGTTATTTTCATTCAGCCAGCATAACTCCAGTAATTAAAAGTAAATGTTTAATCTGTCTTAATGTTCTGAATTTCCTGGAAAATTAACACTGTCTGCTAGTTTAGCAGTTAGGTTTCTCCATCTTTTTTTTTCTTGATCCAAGCACTGCTCATAAACAGGCAGAGTCAAAAACCCAGACATGCTCTTTTGGGAGTTTGATTCTTGTGTGGTGCTCATGAATGTAATAGGAGTTCCACTGGCACCTCAAGAGAAGAACACACTCCACAAGCTACAAATGCTGTCCATTTTCCTTGCAGCCTCAGCCCCACACACATTCTATATTATATAGTTAGGGTTTTTTTAATTCCAGTTCCGGCCAGCTAGCAAGCTATTTTTTACAATAGATGCCAATTTTCTAAACTCAGCAAGAAGAATCTGGAAATATTAGTGAGTTTTTCACTGGTTTTTAAGTTATATTTTCTTTATTACTAGTCCAGTGTGTTAAAATGAACCCTTGATGATTTTAACAGTTAAGTGGTCTTTTTTCCCTTAGCAAGAAAAAGGGGTAGCAAAAAAATAAGAAAAACAGGAGAGAAAAACCATAGTGTAGTTTCATTTTATATATATGTCTGCCAGAATATCTGAATACTGTAGCAGAAGCAGCCTAAATTGTAGGTTAATAGTTTGCATGACCAGAAAGTTTCCAACCCTGATATTCTATCATTCTATGAACTCTGAATATCAACATTTCAAATGAAAAATAGTCTGAACATTAAAATGGCTAAACCTCTCTCCAAACTTCGCCCAAGTCACTCTGCTGCAGTAATGTTACAATGTTGAAGATTAAAGCTTCAGAGTTCTTAAAGCTGTCAATAGCTTTTAGATTAAATGGACAAACTACTGCAGAATAACCTTTATAATTGTACATTGAAAGACTCCATAATACAATGAGTAGAGTTGCAGCCCCTGTGGCTATCATAGGTTTCACAATACACCAGTCTTGAGAGTAGGAATCCTACAAAGAAATCTAGAAAGTATAACTGGAAAAAGACGGTGCTACAACTACAGCAGGAAGTTGTTTAAGAACAAGTTCTCACATTACTGTTTAGAGGTATTCTAGTATTTTTAAAAATCTACTAACAAGGGTGCAGAAGATACAATTAAAAGTATAAGTTTCTGACTACACTACTGCTTTTACCAAAAATTGTAATTGTGTTCACATATATACATATGGTTAGCACATGGTTCCTAACATCATGGTAGGTGTGGACAGGCTAGAATCTAAGGCCAGAAGGGAAAATCATGATCCTCTAGTCCAGGGGTTCTCAAACTGGGGATTACGACCCCTCAGGGGGTCATGAGCTGTCAGCCTCCACCCCCAAACTCTGCTTTGCCTCCAGCATTTATAATAGTGTTTAATATAAAATGTGTTTTTAATTTATAGGGGGGGGGTTGCACTCATAGGCTTGTTGTTTGAAAGGGGTCACCAATACAAAAGTTTGAGAACCACTGCTCTAGTCTGACCTCCTTCACATTGCAAGCCACAGAATCTTATCCACCCACTCCTGTAATAGACCCATAACCTCTGGCTGAGTTACTGAAGTCCTCAAATCCTGATTTAAAGACTTCAAGTTACAGAGAATCCACCATTTATACTAGTTTTAAATCAGCAAGTAACCCATGCCCCATGCTGCAGAGGAAGGTGAAAAACCCCCAGGTGGGGAAAATGTATTTAATAGAAAGCTGATGGACGTTACAATTAAATGTAGTGCCAATAGAGGAAGTTCACACCTTTCCAAGTTATTGTTTCAGTCTCTATGCAGGCTCAGGATAACAGCACTACATTATTGCTATACCTGAGTTCACATCTGAAGGTTTCTTTTGCAACCATAAAGGTCACTTTTAAAAATACAATGAAATCTTAAATAGGGGAGCACAAGAAGACAGTAGGGAGGAAGTGGGCATTTGGCATTTACCTGTGTACAATGCCAGATCAGTCCCGTTAGGGGGAATTGCCAAATGCTAGCCCTTTAAGAGGAACAGATTCCAGGATTCAAAACTAACAAGCAGACTCAGCAATACTTTAGTGAAGCAAATATATAAAAATGGGTTACATTGGTATGTTTTTATTAGCCTTATACTCCAGGTCAGTCATCAGATGGCGATAGTTAAGTCTTCAGATCCTGGAAGAATGTCTCACTATTGGAGGCAAAAGACCAATCTGAAAGAGAGAGGAGTGAGAAACAAGCCTTTGGTTCTCAAAAATCTGATTACAATTTTGTTCATGCTGCTGTCCATCAATTTCAAACAAAAACCAGCAACCCCTCAATCTGGACTGGTAAATCTGAAGATCCAAAAAAGTCTTCCAATCATATCAATTTTTGTATTCATTTGTTATGAACATTTATATCTTGTTAAAAAAAGTGAGCTATGCAGATCTAAAATACCTTTTTGTAATTAGTTACCTATTTTGAAAAAATGAATTAAACCCTACATATTACTTGCAACATGAAAGTATCAGTAGAGAATGTGGCTGTAAAACAGTCTTGCACTTTGCTACCTCAGGTTTGCATCTAATTTATATATATTTTCCTAGCTGTATTATTTATGGGTGAGAGGTTTTTCGCAGGAGTTGTGGGTGAAATTCTATGGCCTGCGTTGTGCAGGAGGTCAAACTAGATTATCATAATGGTCCCTTCTGACCTAAATATCTATGAATCTTCCCCTGTAAAAACAAGGAATCAAAATAAAGTAATTGGTCTATTTAACAGATGTCAATAGTCTTATTCATCTAATGTTTGACATTTTTGTCATCCTGCAGGTTTTTTAATTGATTGAGTACTAAAACACATGCTTTCAAAACAAATTGTACAGTAGGAGATTGTCAGCAGGCATCCTCAGAAAAATAACAGCCCTTGCTACATTAATTCTCTCAGACTGCTATGCCTACTAAAACTCAGACTGAATCTTTTCCAGTAGAGTTCAAATTCTTATGTGAGATGTATGGGTCTTCTTCAAAAACAAAACTGTAGTCATAATACTTCAGAACCGAAAGTAAAAATGTATTTGAAACAATTCCTACCCATGTTTCCAGCATAATGTAATCATGGAACCACACTTAATGTAATACTTAACAAAATCTGCATAGCAAATTTCATAGATTCATAGACTATAAGACCAGAAGGGACCACTGTGACATCTAGCCTGAAATGCTAATATGAAGTTTACCAATCTGTATTTAAAAAGTGCATTGTCAAGTTAAAATTCATATTTTAAGAACAAGTCTCCTCACAACTGATGCTACTCTTATTTTATTTCTTTATAGGCATTTCTATGGGGATTATCACCCCACACGAATAACAGGTTGTCAAGGTTCCTCCCCCACTCTGAATGCTAGGGTACAGATGTGGGGACCTGCATGAAAACCTCCTAAGCTTATCTTTACCAGCTTAGGTCAAAAACTCCCCCAAGGTACAAAATATTCCACCCTTTGTCCTTGGATTGGCCGCTACCACCACCAAACAAATACTGGTTACTGGGGAAGAGCTGTTTGGAAACGTCTTTCCCCCCAAAATACTTCCCAAAAACCTTGCACCCCACTTCCTGGACAAGGTTTGGTAAAAAGTCTCACCAATTTGCCTAGGTGACTACAGGCCCAGACCCTTGGATCTTAAGAACAATGAACAATCCTCCCAACACTTGCACCCCTGCCCTTTCCTGGGAAATGTTGGATAAAAAACCTCACCAATTTGCATAGGTGACCACAGACCCAAACCCTTGGATCTGAGAACAATGAAAAAGCATTCAGTTTTCTTACAAGAAGACTTTTAATAGGAATAGGAGTAAATAGAAGTAAAGAAATCCCCTCTGTAAAATCAGGATGGTAGATACCTTACAGGGTAATTAGATTCAAAACACAGAGAGTCCCTCTAGGCAAAACCTTAAGTTACAAAAAAGATACACAGACAGAAATAGTTATTCTATTCAGCACAATTCTTTTCTCAGCCATTTAAAGAAATCATAATCTAACACATACCTAGCTAGATTACTTACTAAAAGTTCTAAGACTCCATTCCTGGTCTATCCCCGACAAAAGCAGCATACAGACAGACACACAGACCCTTTGTTTCTCTCCCTCCTCCCAGCTTTTGAAAGTATCTTGTCTCCTCATTGGTCATTTTGGTCAGGTGCCAAGCCCTAATACTGTAAGAGAACTTTGCTGTGACTTTTCTGCATTTACCTTGAGATTTCTTATCTATACAATAAAATTCCAGTATTGTCACAGTGTGTCACTCAAGGCTACAATGTCTGTTGAGTTGGTGTGAAGCCATGGAAAGAGCTACAAGCATGGCTGGGAGCTCTTTTTGTTCATAATATCAACAAGTTCAATCATTACGGGGATTTGCGGTGTGGTATCGAAGTTCTCAGTCATTTTGACTTTTTACTTTTTGACAAATTACATCCATACAACACCAAGACATGTATCTATGCCATGCCAAGACTCCTAGATCATGATATCAGAGGTAATCACTACCTTACTGTACAGCTAATTGGCATGCAACAATTTCACTGGCTATAAGAAGGAGACTGCTCAGATGGTGGATTACTTGGCTCAATTGCCACACTGATGCAACAGCATGGGGTTTTGGATTCTAGTAGTTTAATTACTTTCCCAGATTTTCATTCTTGTTTTCAAAGTCTGATGCATTTTCTTTTTAAGACAGAATTACATTTGGTGTACAATTTTTTGTCAACAAAGTTTCTAATTGCCAAATATCATGACTCAAGGAATCATTCAAGTTTTTATCTATTCCACGAGAAAAAATGACATTGAACTGGAGTTTAGGTTGAGTATAACTGTAATTTAAGAGCAGAAAATATTAGAGGCATGTTGTAAGTATTCCAAATCCAAGCACTACAAACCAAGGAAATTCAAGATTAAGGTTACATTTTAGAAGAAATCCAAACATGTTAAAATTAGGACTTTCAAATGATTAAATAAATTAATCGCAATTAATCACGAGATTAAAAAAACATGATTAATTGCAGTTTTAATCACACTGTTAAACAATAATAGAAGAATAGAATACCATTTATTTAAATATTTTGGGATATTCAGTTCAATCACAAATTTAATTAATGCATTTTTTTTTTAACGAGTGTCATCAGCATGGAAACATGTCCTCTGGAATGGTAACCGAAGCATGAAGTGACATATGAATGTTTAACATATCTGGCACGTAAATACCTTGCAATGCCAGCTACAAAAGTGCCATGCAAATGCCCTGTTCTCACTTTCTGATGACATTGTAAATAAGAGGAGGGCAGCATTATCTCCTGTAAATGTAAACAAACTTGTTTATCTTAGTGATTGGCTGAACAAGAAGTAGGACTGAGTTGACTTGTAGGCTCTAAAGTTTTACATTGTTTTCTTTTGGAGTGCAGCTATGTAAAAAAAATCTACATTTGTAAGTTGCATTTTCACGACAAAGATTGCACTACAGTACTTGTATGAGGTGAACTGAAAAATACTATTTGTTTTATCATTTTACAGTGCAAATATTTGTAATCAAAGATAATAATATAAAGTGAGCACTGTATACTTTGTGCTGTGTGCTGTAATTGAAATCAACATATTTGAAAATGTAGAAAAACATCCAAAATATTAATAAATTTCATTTGGTATTCTATTATTAACAGTGCGATTAATCACAATTAATTTTTTTAATCCAGGTAATTTGTTTTGAGTTAACCACTTGAGTTAACTCCAATTCACAGCCCTAGTTAAAATATGAGAATGCAAAGTTAAGGCACCCAAGCAACTTTAACACTGCCATATTGTGATGCCATATAACAATACAATTATGATTAGGGCATTTAGTGTGTGTGGTCACCAGTTAACTGAAACTGATTTTTAAAGATATATTAGGTTTTTTCCAAGTATAATTCTGTTATTTTAATCACGTAAAGATTTTTTGTTCAAATTTTAATAAAAAACCTTTAAGAAAGTTTCAGTACTTTAGTACAGTAACTCCTCACTTAACACTGTAGTTATGTTCCTGAAAAATGCTACTTTAAGCAAAACAATGTTAAGCGAATCCAATTTCCCCATAAGAATTAATAATAAGAACAGGAGTACTTGCGGCACCTTAGAGACTAACCAATTTATTCAATTCAATATGTGTAATGACCCAGCCACTCCCAGTCTCTATTCAAACCCAAGTTAATGGTATCTAGGTTGCATATTAATTCAAGCTCAGCAGTTTCTCCTTGGAGTCTGTTTTTGAAGCTTTTCTGTTGCAAAATTGCCACCCTTAAATCATTTATTAAGTGGCCAGAGAGACTGAAGTGTTCTCCTACCAGTTTTGAATGTTACGATTCCTGATGTCAGATTTGTGTCTATTTATTCTTTTGCCTAGAGACTGTCCGGTTTGGCCAATGTACATGGCAGAGGGGCATTGCTGGCACATGATGGCATATATCACATTGGTAGATGTGCAGGTGAACGAGCCTCTGATGGCGTGGCTAATGTGATTAGGTCCTATGATGATGTCTGCGAGGACTGGTCTGTCTCCCAAGATTGTGAGAGTGAGGGATCATTTTTCAGATAGGTTGTAAATCTTTGATGATGCGTTGGAGAGGTTTTAGTTGGGGGCTGAAGGTATTGACTAGTGGCGTTCTGTTATTTTCTTTGTTGGGCCTGTCCTGTAGTAGGTGACTTCTGGGTACTCTTCTGGCTCTATTAATCTGTTTCTTCACTTCAGCAGGTGGGTATTGTAGTTTTAAGAATGCTTGATAGAGAACTTGTAGGTGTTTGTCTCTGTTTGAGGGATTGGAGCAAATGCGGTTGTATCTTAGAGCTTGGCTGTAGACAATGGATTGTGTGGTGTGTCCTGGATGGAAGCTAGAGGCATGTAGGTAAGTATAGCGGTCAGTAGGTTTCCCGTATTGGGTGGTGTTTATGTGACCATTGCTTATTAGCACAGTAGTGTCCAGGAAAAGGCCAGCTTGTGTGGATTGGTCTAGCCTGAGGTTGATGGTGGGATGGAAATTGTTGAAATCATGGTAGAATTCCTCAAGGGCCTCTTTTCCATGGGTCCAGATGATGATGATGTCATCAGTGTAGCACAAGTAGAGTAGTGGTGTTAGGGGACAAGAGCTAAGGAAGCATTGTTTTAAGTCAGCCATAAAAATGTTAGCATACTGCGGGGCCATGCGGATTCCCATAGCAGTGCCACTGACTTGAAGGTACATATTGTCCCCAAATGTGAAATAGTTGTGGGTGAGGACAAAAAGTCACAAAGATCAGCCACCAGGTTTGCCGTGACATTATCGGGGATACTGTTCCTGATAGCTTGTAGTCCATCTTTGTGTGGAATGTTGGTGTAGAGGGCTTCTACATCCATAGTGGCCAGGATGGTGTTTTCTGAAAGATCACTGATAGATTGTAGTTTCCTCAGGAAGTCAGTGGATGTCTGGAAGATAGCTGGGAGTGCTAGTACCGTAGGACCTGAGGAGAGAGTCCAGAGAGCCAGAAAATCCTGCTGTCAGGGTGCCAATGTCTGAGACGATAGGGTGTCCAGGATTCCCAGGTTTATGGATCGGGGTTCTAGACATGTGTCTGCACAGATCTGTTCCTGTGTTTCTTCAGGGAGCTTCTTGAGCAGGTGGTGTAGTTTCTTTTGGTAATCCTCAGTGGGATCAGAGGATAATGGCCTGTAGAATGTGGAGTTAGAGCTGCCTAGCAGCCTCTTGTTCATATTCCACTCATATTCCTGCAAGTCCACTAAGTCCTACTTCTTATTCGGCCAATCACTAAGGCGAACAAGTTTGTTTACATTTGCAGAAGATAGTGCTGCCCAATTCTTGTTTACAACGTCACCTGAAAGTGAGAACAGGTGTTCACACGGCACTGTTGTAGCTGGCGTCGCAAGATATTTATATGCTAGATGCGCTAAAAATTTGTATGTTCTTTCATGCTTCAACCACCATTCCAGGGAACATATGTCCATGTTGATGACGGGTTCTACTGGATAACAATCCAAAGCAGTGTGGACGAATGCATGTTCATTTTCACCATCTGAGTCAGATCCCACGGGCAGAAGGTTGATTTTCTTTTTTGGTGCTTCGGGTTCTGTAGTTTCTGCATCGGAGTCTTGCTCTTTTAAGACTTCTGAAAGCATGCTCCACACCCCGTCCTGATCAGATTTTGGAAGGCACTTCAGATTCTTAAACCTTGGGTGGGTTAGAAATCTCACACTGGTACCTTCTTTGCATTTTGTGAAATCTACAATGGAAGTGTTCTTAAAACGAACACGTGCTGGGTCATCATCCGAGACTGCTAGATGTGGCAAAATACCTTGTTCGCCTCAGTAGGCTCAGTCCTTTTTAGCCTTGGAGACTCAGGTTTGGGGCAAGGCAAATCCTTATAGGTGGCACAGGGTCCTGCTACTCCTCTCCTCTGTCAGTCCCTTGTGCATGTTTTCCTTCCCTTCTGGGGAGCGAGTGCAGCCTCCCTACTGGGAAGGTCTGATGTCTTGCTGCAAACAGCCTACTGGCAGCTTCCCTGCTCCTCTCACTCCCTCACTCTCCCCCTCCTACCACCCAGGGGAGGGTTTAAAAAGGTCCCAAGTAGTTGGAGTCAGCAGAACCTAATTGATTCCCTAGCAACCCCTTTTCCAGCTGAATCTTATTGCCCTGTGGTTCTCTCTCCGCAAAAGGGAGGAGCCTTTTAATCCCCTAGGACTAATTACTACCTCCCTTTTGTAGCTGTTTGTCCTGGGTTTACCACATATAACATGAAATATATGGCAGAATGTGGGTAAAGCAGAGCAGGGGACATACAATTCTCCCCCAAGGAATTCAGTCAAATTTAATTAACTCATTTTTTTTTAATTAGCATCATCAGCACAGAAGCATGTCCTCTGGAATGGTGGCCAAAGCATGAAGGGGCATACGATTGGTTAGCATATCTGGCACATAAATACCTTGCAATGCCAACTACAAAAGTGCCATGCAAATGCCCTGTTCTCACTTTCTGGTGACATTGTAAATAAGAGGGCAGCATTATCTCCTGTAAATGTAAAACAAACTTGTTTGTCTTGGTGATTGGCTGAACAAGAAGTAGGACTGAGTCGACTTGTAGGCTCTGAAGTTTTACATTTTTTTTTTTACATAACTGCACTCAAAACCAAAACAATCAATATTTGTAAATTGCACTTTCACGACAAAGAGATTGCACTACAGTACTTGTACGAGGTGAACTGAAAAATACTGTTTTCTTTTATCATTTCTACAGTGCAAATATTTGTAATAAATATACACTTTGATTTCAATTACAACACAGAATACAATATATATGAAAATGTAGAAAAACATCCAAAATATTTGATAAATTTCAATTGGTATTCTATTTTTTAACAGTGCAATTAAAGCTTTTTTTTAGTTAATTGTGAGAGTTAAATTGACAGCCCTATTATTAGACAATATAGGATGACATCCTAATATTGAAACTGAAATGCATCAAATGAATGAAGCATATTTTGTGATTCAGCATTAGATTGTTTTTTTTTTAACTATATTAATTTAGGATCAGATGCTCCTCCAGTTGAAGTCAATGGTCACTTTTCCATTGATTTAAATTAGAGAAGGAATGGAGTCCTTACTACCCAATTCACAAATTAGTTTGCAATGGGTCTCAATTTATTAGCACTAATTAGCATGTTCTACTTTACTGCTGACTCTGTTCAAAGTCTTTTATTGTTATAGCCATCATAACATGTTAGAACAGAAGCCAGAGATGTCAAGAGTAACAAGAAGGGTTTCTTCAGGTATGTTGGCAACAAGAAGAAAGCCAAGGAATGTGTGGGCCCCTTACTGAATGAGGGAGGCAACCTAGTGACAGAGGATGTGGAAAAAGCTAATGTACTCAATGCTTTTTTTGCCTCTGTTTTCACTAACAAGGTCAGCTCCCAGACTGCTGCGCTGGGCATCACAAAATGCGGAAGAGATGGCCAGCCCTCTGTGGAGATAGAGGCGGTTAGGGACTATTTAGAAAAGCTGGACGTGCACAAGTCCATGGGGCCGGACGAGTTGCATCCGAGAGTGCTGAAGGAATTGGCGGCTGTGATTGCAGAGCCACTGGCCATTATCTTTGAAAACTCGTGGCGAACCGGGGAAGTCCCGGATGACTGGAAAAAGGCTAATGTAGTGCCAATCTTTAAAAAAGGGAAGAAGGAAGATCCTGGGAACTACAGGCCAGTCAGCCTCACCTCAGTCCCTGGAAAAATCATGGAGCAGGTCCTCAAAGAATCAATCCTGAAGCACTTGCATGAGAGGAAAGTGATCAGGAACAGCCAGCATGGATTCACCAAGGGAAGGTCATGCCTGACTAATCTAATCGCCTTTTACGATGAGATTACTGGTTCTGTGGATGAAGGGAAAGCAGTGGATGTATTGTTTCTTGACTTTAGCAAAGCTTTTGACACGGTCTCCCATAGTATTCTTGTCAGCAAGTTAAGGAAGTATGGGCTGGATGAATGCACTATAAGGTGGGTAGAAAGCTGGCTAGATTGTCGGGCTCAACGGGTAGTGATCAATGGCTCCATGTCTAGTTGGCAGCCGGTATCAAGTGGAGTGCCCCAAGGGTCGGTCCTGGGGCCGGTTTTATTCAATATCTTCATAAATGATCTGTAGGATGGTGTGGATTGCACTCTCAGCAAATTTGCGGATGATACTAAACTGGGAGGAGTGGTAGATACGCTGGAGGGGAGGGATAGGATACAGAAGGACCTAGACCAATTGGAAGATTGGGCCAAAAGGAATCTGATGAGGTTCAATAAGGATAAGTGCAGGGTCCTGCACTTAGGACGGAAGAACCCAATGCACAGCTACAGACTAGGGACCGAATGGCTAGGCAGCAGTTCTGCGGAAAAGGACCTAGGGGTGACAGTGGACGAGAAGCTGGATATGAGTCAGCAGTGTGCCCTTGTTGCCAAGAAGGCCAATGGCATTTTGGGATGTATAAGTAGGGGCATAGCGAGCAGATCGAGGGACGTGATCGTTCCCCTCTATTCGACATTGGTGAGGCCTCATCTGGAGTACTGTGTCCAGTTTTGGGCCCCACACTTCAAGAAGGATGTGGATAAATTGGAGAGAGTCCAGCGAAGGGCAACAAAAATGATTAGGGGACTGGAACACATGACTTATGAGGAGAGGCTGAGGGAGCTGGGATTGTTTAGCCTGCAGAAGAGAAGAATGAGGGGGGATTTGATAGCTGCTTTCAACTACCTGAAAGGGGGTTCCAAAGAGGATGGCTCTAGACTGTTCTCAATGGTAGCAGATGACAGAACGAGGAGTAATGGTCTCAAGTTGCAGTGGGGGAGGTTTAGATTGGATATTAGGAAAAACTTTTTCACTAAGAGGGTGGTGAAACACTGGAATGCGTTACCTAGGGAGGTGGTAGAATCTCCTTCCTTAGAGGTTTTTAAGGTCAGGCTTGACAAAGCCCTGGCTGGGATGATTTAACTGGGAATTGGTCCTGCTTTGAGCAGTGGGTTGGACTAGATGACCTTCTGGGGTCCCTTCCAACCCTGATATTCTATGATTCTATGATTCTATTTAATAAGGTTCCGCCAATGCAGAACACAAGAGCAGCTGCACACTTGAAAATCTAACTTTTGCTGTTCTTGGAATTGCTTGTATACATTTACAAAATGATGCAAGTTAGATGTACAAACAGATATATACAGCTTTAACAGGATAGGTGTAATAGGCTGCTGTCACGGTTCCTCCCCCACTCTGAACTCTAGGGTACAGATGTGGGGACCTGCATGAAAAACCTCCTAAGCTTATCTTTACCAGCTTAGGTCAAAACTTCCCCAAGGTACAAAATATTACCCCCGTTATCCTTGGACTGGCCGCTACCACCACCAAACTAATACTGGTTACTGGGGAAGAGCTGTTTGGACGCGTCCTTCCCCCCAAAATACTTCCCAAAACCTTGCACCCCACTTCCTGGACAAGGTTTGGTAAAAAGCCTCACCAATTTGCATAGGTGACCACAGACCCAAACCCTTGGATCTGAAAACAATGAAAAAGCATTCAGTGTTTTACAAGAAGACTTTTAATAAAAAATAGAAGTAAATAGAAATAAAGAAATCCCCCCTGTAAAATCAGGATGGTAGATATCTTACAGGGTAATTAGATTCAAAAACATAGAGAACCCCTCTAGGCAAAACCTTAAGTTACAAAAAAGATACACAGACAGAAATAGTTATTCTATTCAGCACAATTCTTTTCTCAGCCATTTAAAGAAATCATAATCTAACACATACCTAGCTAGATTACTTACTAAAAGTTCTAAGACTCCATTCCTGTTCTGTCCCCGGCCAAGACGACTACAGACAGACACAGACCCTTTGTTTCTCTCCCTCCTCCCAGCTTTTGAAAGTATCTTGTCTCCTCATTGGTCATTTTGGTCAGGTGCCAGCGAGGTTACCTTTAGCTTCTTAACCCTTTACAGGTGAGAGGAGCTTTCCCCTGGCCAGGAGGGATTTCAAAGGGGTTTACCCTTCCCTTTATATTTCACACTTGAAAATCTAACTTTTGCTGTTCTTGGAATTGCTTGTATACATTTACAAAATGATGCAAGTTAGATGTACAAACAGATATATACAGCTTTAACAGGATAGGTGTAATAGGCTGCATTCAGTTTTTTGTTGTTTTCATTTGGGGAGTGGAAGCGGGGGACGTGCACAGCCAGGTCTCCGTCTCCCTCATCTCTCCACACATAAAAACCATAAAAAGCCTCAAAATGGTCTGGTATTTTCATTCATTTAATAAGAGAAAGTTCATGTATGTGTTTATGAGGTGTGCACCTGTTTTTTTTCTGGTGACTTCCCTACCTCCAATTATGATACTGGATATCAGGTATATTGCACAATGTACTCACACACTCTTTTTTTTTTTTTTAAAAAAAGCAACAAATTGTTGATGGTCAGTATAAGCACTCCCATTAATCCAGCCAAAGTCAAATTTTAAGTTTTGTGCAAGATGTGGACTCTAGGGACCTGATCTTCCATCCAGTGTGATGCTCTTCTGGCATCTTCCCCTCATGGAAATGGGGAAAGGGAAGCTGTTTATGCCTGAAGCCTATTCTTTTCCAATCCTGCCCGGCTCCTTTCCTGGCCAGGGGAGTAGAACTAAAGCATGCCAACCCAGACTGGGCTGCTGAGACAATGCCTGTACCCTGCCCACCAGAGCCAGCCACCCATCCTCCTTGGATCCTTTCCTGCCCTGGGGAAGGTACAAGATAATTCCACCTGGACTGGGCTCTGAGTGGTAAACTGCACTTTGCCCACTAAGCCAACCAAGATCCCCAATGCAATGCTTCGTACTGGGGTGAAATAAATTGGGCCTTCCTTTTGCCTCTGGCTTTTCTAGGCCCAGCTCACTCTATGAAGTCTGCAGGGGCACCAGCTGATACAAACGCCTCAGAGGGGGGAACAAAGCTGAGGAGATCTGCTCTAAAATCAAATGTAGCCTGGGTTATAGCTGGGGCTTAACAGTCAGTTTAAAAAAAAAACCTAGGGCTGTCAATTAATCGCAGTTAACACAAGTGATTAATGCAAAACAAATTAACACTTTTTTTTTAAACAAGCGTTAATTGCACACCTCTGTTTTGGCCCTCTTCACTTACTGTACTTAATCTCTTGGCAGAGATTGGCACAGTTCTACTATGTTCTGGAGTGATTAAATATCAGAAAGAGTTAATGGAGTAAAGCAGAGCAGTTCAGGTCTTTTGAATGGGAAGTTTATTTTTAAAAAAAACTTACGGATGGTTCTCTGGATAAAAAGACTTATCTGTAGCTATTGCAAGGTTGAGATCCAACACCATCAAAGTACTTAAAGTCTGCATGCCACCTATGCCCTAAACATACTTTCACCTCTACTTCTTGCACTACAGATAGCCCACCAACAGAAATGAATCTTGCCAGCTGTGACAGAGTACGCTTACAGAGTTTCAGGATCGCTACAAGCCCATGAATCAAACAAAGTACAACCTCTTAACCAATGCTGTTGCAAAGTGGATAGCTACGGACTGCAGACCTTGCAACACTGTAAACGTCAGAGTGCTAAGAGATGTTATTCAAATTGCATCTTCCAATCAGTCATGCAATTTGCCCTCCCAAGGAACCATGTGCAACCCAAATACAGGACATCACAACGGGAAGACTACAAAGTTGGAACTTCTGAAAAATGCACTAGCTGTTGTTTTGATTGGTGATCACTGGACATCCTTGAGCAATCACAGCTACCTTAGAGTCACGGAACACCTGACTGATGCTGCATGGACACTGCAGTAGTTTGCTTTAACAGAAACGCACACTGAAGAGAGACAATATGTTGAAACTTGTGCAAAGTGTTTCTTGGATGTTGCCAAAGAATGGAATATTCAAGAAAAGGTAACAATTAGTACTAACAGTGCACATAATAATAATAGCAGCAGCCAGTCATTTGCCTTTTGAACATGATGTGCATCGCTCACAATCTGCAGCAATCCATTACAGTAGCACTCGGGGGTTTTGAAAACCTGCTGGCAAAATATAGAAAACTTGTTGGCCATTTCAAAACATAGTCCAGCTAACAATACAGAGCTAGAAAAACAACAAGCTGCAAATGGACACAAACAAGAACCTCTTGTACAAGATATTTCAGCCAGATGGAACTCCACATTAGGTATGGTTCAGCACCGCGATCACAGCCACCTTAGCTCTTCAAAACACAATCTATCAGTGTCAACAAGTAATGATTTTGAAAAACTGCAGAAGCTGAAAACACTACTAAAGCTCCTCAGGTTTGTGACTGAACTCCTTGAGGGAGAACCGTATGTCTCCTTCTTTATGGTTTTACCTGCATTCTGCTATATATTTCGTGTTCTGGCAGTCTTGGATGACGACCCAGCATATATTGTTCAATTTAAGAACGTTTTCGTTGCAGATTTGACAAAATGCAAAAAGGTGCCAATATGATATTTCTAAAGATAGCTACAGCATTTGACCCAAGGCGTAAGAATCTGAAGTGTCTTCCAAAATCTGAGAGTGACAAGGTGTGGAGCATGCTTTCAGAAGTCTTAAAACAGCAACACCCCGATGCAGAAATTACAGAACCCAAGCCACAAAAAAGAAAAAAAATAATTAAACTTGCTGGTGGCATCTGACTCAGATAAAAATGAACATGCGTCAGTCCACACTGTTTTGGATCATTATCGAGCAGAACCCTTCATCAGCTTGGAAGCATGTCCTCTGGAATGGTGCTTAAAGCATGAAGGGGCATACAAATGTTTAGCTTATCTGGTACGTAAACACCTTGCAGCGCTGGCTACAACTGTACAATCTGAACGCCAGTTCTCAGTTTCAGGTGACATTATAAACAAGAAGAGGGCAGCACTATCTCCTGTAAATGTAAATAAACTTGTTTGTCTTAGCAATTAACTGAATAAGAAGTAGGACTGAGTGGACTCGTAAGCTCTGAAGTTTTACATTGTTTTATTTTTGAGTGCAGTTATGTTAAAAACAACAATTTTACCTTTGTAAGTTTCACTTTCACAATAAAGAGATTGCACCACAGTACTTATGAGGTAAACTGAAAATACTATTTCTTCTATCTTTTACAGTACAAATATTTGTAATTAAAGATAATGTAAAGTGAGCACTGTATACTTTGTATTCGGTGTTGTAATTGAAATAAATATATTTGGAAATATAGAAAAACTTTCAAAAACAGTTATAATAAATTTCAATTGGTATTTATTTATTGTTTAACACTGCAATTAAAACTGTGCTTAATCACTACTTTTTAAAATCTTTTGACAGCCCTAAGATAAACTGAAGTGAAAGGAGTTTACTGCTGCCACATGTACCTTGAGAGAGTTGAGAGTGACACCCAATGCATTCAAAGACAGGAGGTAATCCAAAAGGAGGGGAATCTCCAGCTCTTCTGGGAAGAGTCTTCTGTTGGGCCAGGAGGCAAAGCATTTCCACTTCGCTTGGTAGGAACGACTCGTGGACTGCCTCGTGGACTCTTTCCTGCTGCTGGAGAGGATGTTTTGCACTTCTGATGAACAAGGGACCTCGAGAGATCATCTAGTCCAGTCCCCTGCACTAATGGCGAGACTAATTATCTAGACCATTCCTGACAGGTGTTTGTCTAACCTGCTTTTAAAAATCTTCAGTGATGGAGATTCCACTACCTCCCTAGGCAATTTATTCCAGTGCTTAACCACCAACAGGAAGTTTTTCTTAATTTCCAACCTAAACCTTGATGCTTCAATTTAAGCCCATTGCTTCTTGTCCTATCCTTAGAAGTTAAGAAAAACAATTTTTCTTCCTCCTCCTTGTAACAACTTTTTACATACTTGAAAACTGTAATGTCCCCTCTCGGTCTTCTCTTTTTCCAGACTAAACAAACCCAGTTTTTACAATTTTCCCTCACAGGTCATGTTTTCTAGACCTTTAATAATTTTTGTTGTGCTTCTCTGGACTCTCTCCAATTTGTCCAAATCTTTCCTGAAATGTGGCTCCCAGAACTGGACACAATGCTCCGGTTAAGGCCTAATCAGAACAGAGTGGAGCGGAAAAATTACTTCTCATGTCTTGCTTACAAACACTCCTGCTAATACATCCCAGAATGATGTTTGCTTTTTTTGCAACAGTGTTACACTGTTGACTCATATTTAGCTTGTGATCCACTATGACCCCCAGATCCCTATCTGCAGTACTTCTTCCTATGCAGTCATTTCCCATTTTGTGTGTGTGCAACTGATTGTTCCTTCCTAAAGGGAGTACTTTGCATTTGTCCTTATTGAATTTCATCCTATTTACTTCAGACCATTTCTCCAGTTGGTCCAGATCATTTTGAATTTTAATCCTATCCTCCAAAGCACTTGCAACCCCTCCCAGCTTGGTATCATCTGCAAACTTTATACGTGTACTCTGTATGACATTATCAAAACCACTCATGAAGATGTTGAACAGAACTGGACCCAGAACTGATCCCTATGGGACCCCACTCATTATGCCCTTCCAGCATGACTCTGAACCACTGATAACTACTCTCTGGGAACAGTTTTCCAACCAGTTTTGCACCCACCTTATAGTAGCTCCATCTAGGTTGCATTTCCCTAGTTTATTTATGAGACGGTCGAGTAAAGAAAAGGAGTACTTGTGGCACCTTAGAGACTAACCAATTTATTTGAGCATAAGCTTTCTTGAGCTACAGCTCACTTCATCGGATGCATACTGTGGAAACTGCAGAAGACATTATATACACAGAGACCATGAAACAATACCTCCTCCCACCCCACGCTCCTGCTGGTAATAGCTTATCTAAAGTGATCACTCTCCTTACAATGTGTATGATAATCAAGGTGGGCCATTTCCAGCACAAATCCAAGTTTAACCAGAACGTTGGGGGGGGGGGGTAGGAAAAAACAAGGGGAAATAGGTTACCTTGCATAATGACTTAGCCATTCCCAGTCTCTATTTAAGCCTAAATTAATAGTATCCAATTTGCAAATGAATTCCAATTCAGCAGTTTCTCGCTGGAGTCTGGATTTGAAGTTTTTTTGTTTTAAGATAGCGACCTTCATGTCTGTAATTGCATGACCAGAGAGATTGAAGTGTTCTCCGACTGGTTTATGAATGTTATAATTTTGACATCTGATTTGTGTCCATTTATTCTTTTACGTAGAGACTGTCCAGTTTGACCAATGTACATGGCAGAGGGGCATTGCTGGCACATGATGGCATATATCACATTGGTGGATGTGCAGGTGAACGAGCCTCTGATAGTGTGGCTGATGTTATTAGGCCTAATCATCATGCACATTGTAAGGAGAGTGGTCACTTTGGATGAACTATTACCAGCAGGAGAGTGAGTTTATGTGGGGGGGGGCGGAGGGTGAGAAAACCTGGATTTGTGCTGGAAGTGGCCCAACTTGATTATCATACACATTGTAAGGAGAGTGATCACTTTAGATAAGCTATTACCAGCAGGAGAGTGGGGTGGGAGGAGGTATTGTTTCATAGTCTCTGTGTATATAATGTCTTCTGCAGTTTCCACAGCATGCATCCGATGAAGTGAGCTGTAGCTCAGGAAAGCTTATGCTCAAATAAATTGGTTAGTCTCTAAGGTGCCACAAGTACTCCTTTTCTTTTTGCGAATATAGACTAACACAGCTGTTACTCTGAATCGAGTAAAGAAGAGTCCCATCCAAATACCATGCTCCGAGGTGAAGTGTCTGTACATTGGGATGTCTGATCCTCCCATGGTGCTGCGTCAGTAGCTTGGGGAAACTGGGAATGGGAATTGGGGGATGGGCTGACATGAAGGGGAGGTTGGGAAACCAGAACGGTCTGGGCCAGCATGTCGCTATCAGATGAACTCGTGGCAGGAATGGCGGGGGGGAGACTTAGTTGATCTGCTATGATCAGCGGAGTATGAGCACGTCGCTTTGAGGGTGGGACCAAATACCCTCCCCACTCCCTGGAGCATTTGTTGTTGGGAGGGGAGGCAAAGAGCTCCCTGATCAGAGTCCCACATTGGTCAAAGATGTCATATACTATAGTGTTGTAGAGTTGCCACTTGTGACTGATGACAAAACGGTCTGCTGAATGGGTCTGCGATCACGTTCTGAGTGCCCGGAAGATCGACTGCAAATAACAGGATGGTGGGTGATGCACCAATTCTGGAGCTTGACCACCTTCATACACAGAGCTGTTGATCTAGTGCCCCCTTGTTTACTGAAGTAGTAAACAGTGATGGTGTCGTCCAAAATGATAAGACATCATGCGAATGGATGGATGGGAGAAATGATTGACATGTCTTCCTTACAGTCCAGAGTTCCAAAATATTGATGTACATCCTAGATTCCCAAGAGGTCCATGTTCCCTGTGTCATGTGATCTCCCATGTGTGCTCCCCATCCTACAAGGGATGCATTGGTGATGATCATCTTTTCCGGTGAGGATGGGAGAAAGGGGACCCTACACAAACCTGTTGCAGGTCCATCCACCACTGGAAGGAAAGAGTACCATAGGGGGAACTGTCAGCATAAGGTCCATGGCATGGCGCGTGGGTGAGTAAACTATCTGGAGCCACATCTGGAGGCAAGTGAAGGCGGTGACATAGAATCCTCTCCTTGATAGACTATCACCCCTCTTTGTAGCAAGGAGTCCATCCCTAGGGTGAGGAAGCTGTCATGAGAGTGGTCCCTGTAGAGGGATCAGGGAGGGGGTTGTGCATGAGATGAACTCGTGTGTGAACTAGTGAGATGAACTCGATCTTACAGCCATAGTGGATGACATTTAGCACCCATTTGTCTATTGTTATTGCACTCCATGCTGGTAAAAAAAGAGTGCCAGATGACCCCCAAAGGTGGTTGTATGGCAGCAGGCAAGATGGTTGACAGCTCTCTATGGTTCCTTAGAAATCTCTCTACTACCGGGGTTGAATCTGAGAGGAGGAAGGCAACAAAGGTGGGCCTTGAGGACGATATCTTTGAGTTTTCTGATGCTTCCTTGGTGGTTCATAAGGTTTCTGATGGAAATTCTGTAACACTGTGTGGGCTGCGGGCGGTAGAATTAATATTTTGGCACAGGTGTATACCGAAGGAATGGAGTGTAGCTCTTGAATCCTTGAGTATGTGGAGCGAATTGTCTGTTTTCTGGTTGAAAAGATGGAATTAATCAAAAGAGTGGTCTTTGATGGTATTTTGTGTCTCCCTGGGAAAACCAGAGGAATGGAGCCACATCTCTCTCATCACAATGCCCGTGGCCATTGAGTGAAATGAGGTATCTTCCGCGCCCACCACTGATTGGCACCATTGTCCTTGCTACTAGCTTCCCCTCCTCAATTATTGCTCGGAAGCTGGCCTGGTCCTGTTGTGGCAGGGTTGTTTTTTTTTTTGTTTTTTTTTTGGCAAAGTCCTCCAATTTGCTGTAATTCAAGAAATTGTATTTGTCAAGTAATGCCTGATAATGAGATATCCTGAATTGAAGGCTGACTGAGGAGAGGACCTTGAGGTCTAAAAGGTCCAGTGGCTTGCCCTCCCTGTCGGATGGGGTGGAGTGTGGGTGCTATTGCCTAGCCTGTTCCATCGCTGGCTGGAACGCAAGTGAATTGGGAGAGGGGAGTGAGAACAGAAGAATCAAAACTAGTGTGAAGGATACGGCAACGATGTAGAAGGCCTCTATTGGTACTCATAGTAGTGGGAAGGGATGGACGGTCCCCGTCCTCATGCAATTCCTCAGAAGATGAAAATTCAGAGATCTGTTCCATCAGTGGTATTATCAGAATCATGTAAACCATCAGAGCAGGGAGGGTGGTGAGGAGTGCCTCAGATGTGGCTTGTCCTGTCTCTGAGATAAAGTCTCTCCGGAGATAGAGGATCCTAGAAGGCATGGAGACCTTGGCTCTCCCAGGGCGAACACTTCCTCGGGCTCTGGTGCTTTTCCCAACCTCCCCAGAGTCAAGGGTACTCTTTCAGTCCCCGGAACTGGTCTAGGAGCAATTGTCTTCCCTGGAACGGATAGCTCTAACTCTGAGGGATGCCAATGTGTGCGGGTCCGTACCTGGTACTGGCAGATCTATAGATTTACATGGCCTCTTTTTGTGCTTGTGTGCATTAGAGTGCACTCCCTCCCCACAACTGGATCTCGTGGAAGGAGTCTCTCCTTTCTTAGGTTTAGAGGAAGACTTACTGCCATTCTTATGTGCATGCTTGCTTATCTCACGACTAGGCCCCACCACGGGATCCATAGTGGTGGTACCACTGTTGGCCTCGGACTCCATAGCTGTACGTGCACTCCTGGCAGCCTCAGGCTTATGACAGGTGGGCTGCCCGGCCACGGTCCGAATGAGGTCTCGTGGTGACTTCCAGGAGGGGATTCCAGATGTGGAGAGCCCAGCCTTCTTAGGTACGGCTGGGGAAGGATTGGCAGATACTGCACTTGGATGAAACATGGGCTTCTTCCCCTCAGAGTTGATGTTCGTTGCTGACCGAGAAGGAAGGTGGGCAGGAGGCACAGATTCTAAAGGCTGGGGTCTTTGGCATAGTCCAGTACCTGCATGTGGGTACCAGGGAGGGGTGTTCATGCAGAAACAACCCCCCCCACCCCCAAAAGCCCCAGCTCTACTACTAGAACTAGCAAATTACTAAAACTACTACATAAACAGTAAAAACAGTAAAATACTCAAGGTATGTACAACTATATATTTCTGAAGTCCATCACATGCTAGAGAACACTAATAACTGCGACCTGGACCACGCAGCAGTCAGAAGGAACTGGAGACGCGGTCGATCTGCTCGGCCCTTTATCACCTCGGACAAAACTGTTACGTGTTCTTGGGACCAGCCAAAAAATAACCACAAAGGTCGAACTAAAGCAGTACTGAGGGTTGATTAATTATTTGCGCAGTTATACTCACAGGCACATCCCATTCATACTCTGACAGGCTGAAGACACGGGTGTTACTTTTGATCTTAGGTGACTAAGACTGGCCAGGTTTTAGCTGCCCAGAGATCGAACCACTAGGTGATGAGAGTCTCCGAAGTCCCTTCGGATCTGCAGGAGGGCTCTACTGCTTCCAGTCTGGTCCCGAGCTCTTTCTGTCATGGGTTACATCTCTCTCTGGCCGCTACTGCCGTAGGTATATATACAGCCCCATATACACCTTAGTTCCGTAAAAGGCGGCATTTGCTTCTTTACTTTGCCACTGGCTGTCACTCACTATCTCACTCATTCCTTACATTGACCGATTACATGTTCATAAGGATGAATACAACTGGTGATACAGAGCATTGCAGCTTTAAGGACCTTCCGTTGTTTCTAGTGGTTTTGTAGCAGAACAACAGGAAACCGTACAGACTACATGCGAAAGAGCAAGTTAGGGGAGAGATAAGAGGGGGCGCGTGCAGCAGGGCGTGTGGGGGCTGTGTCCGGCTACAAAAACCATGAGGTGAGCCACGGGCATATGTGCAGACCAACAGACGCTACTACTTTCAAAATCTCTGTCTCCAGCTGAATGGTGTGCATGCAAAAAATCAGTGCAATAGAATAGGGACCATCACTTGAAGAAAATCTGTATTTTCTTTGAATATATACCATCATGCTCAGGCTACAATATCTGAGAGTTTTACAAATCACAGTACAAATTTCATCACCTGGTCTAGTCTCCTTCCTTCTCCTTGGAGCCAACTGGCCTCTTTTTTTAATTAATTAAACTACTTATGTGGAAGCGTATACCAGACAAAATGGTTTTCAGCAGCATTTCAGAAAAAGACTGAACCTCAGTAATAATGAAAATATTTTTTTCTGCTCTACATTAGCGCTTAACCCATTTTCAATACTGGCTCAGGGGAACTCGGTTGAAAACCATTTTCAGCAATGGTTCAGCTTCCTAGCATAGAGAAGGCTTTTGTGACACTCATCTGACAGTTACATACAAAAAGTTAGGGTGTTAAAAAAACTGTGTTGACATAATGCAAACATGTGTCATCCATGTCTGTGCCTTGAAACTGCTTAAAGTTGATGTATGGTGTCCTTGAAATGTTAGAAGTGTACTGACATGGATGACTGCTTCCTGTGGGCTAATTAGCTGCCTCACTCCTGACTGAAATGAGCTCCTTTTAAGAACAAAACCTTTTAAAGGAAGTTCCAGAGGGTTATTAAACCTGAAGCAGAAGATCAATCAGCCATGCATAAACAAAACAAAATATAGATCCTATAAATAGATGTTCTTAAAGAAACTGCCTGGGATCAAATTTCATTAGGCATTCTTGACAATTTTATTCTCTAGGCCTCCAGAACTATGGCTATTCATAAAGCTGCTCTGCATATTTTTATTATTTTGAAAGTAGTAAACTGAAAAGCTTATTTTTTTAATTGAAGACTTTAAAAAAAATATTTTATCCTATTCATCTACGGAACTCAGGATAATTTTCCTGATGCATTTTTAGATACCTCAAAGCTATCAAAGCTCTGTTATCCTTCAAGTGAAATAGTCACAATAAGTTATGGAACATGGCTCTGTTAAATCTCTCTATATTAAATATACATCCCAATCACAGAACCCCTTCCCTTCTCCATAAATCAAATAAAATTATTTTCCTGCAAAGACTTGTGAAGGAATGGAGTATTCGGTGTCCCACACATCTGCAGAGAGCAGTGCAAGGCAGCTGAGCCAGAATGCTCCCACAAACATCCAGTAATAGAAGTGTAGCAGTTACTAGACATACTCTACAGCTGTTTCTGAAGCTTCATAGCAAGTTTTCAGTGCGGGCAAGCCACTTGCCAGGTCACACCTAGTCACGCTCTGAGCGCTAAGCATATCAGAGCACAGGGGGTGGGGAGGTTACAAATATAGGAGTTAAAGACAGACCTTTGGGTTCAGTGGCTGATCAACACAGGACCAAACGATGTGCTTGCTATGAGGGCTGGGTCCCCATCCTTGTACCACTTTGGATACAAGTGAGTGTTTATTCCAGCTTTACTTAGTAGAGAAGCCCTCCATTAGAATAAGGTTTGGTCCAACCTGGTGTGTTTTATGGCCCTAGAGGAAGACCTAGTTGGGGTGCATTTGTTACCCTGGGTCCTGGGGTATTGAAAGGACTGAGATGCTGCCATTCTTCTCAAGCTCTGAAGAGACCAGGTGACACACACCCCATATATTACGACAATACTATGAAGACTGAGAAATCGTCTGTGAGAGCAGATCAGAGGGGAATGCATTTTGATATGTGCATTAAAATACAGGCGTGTAATGTTATGTTGATTATGTAAAAGTAGGGATACCTGTAAAAATAACACCAGTAGATTTACTACCTAACAGCTTTTGTTTAAAAGTTATTCATAGTAGTCCAAATACTATTTACCATATTTCACGCCATTTATAATGTTTTCTGTATGCATTAAATGTTTTATTAAGAAAGTGTAGGGGGTTTCTCTCTCTCTCTCTGAAATTGTCTAGTACTTGTCAGGGTTTTAAACATAATAGCCTGTACTGAAGCAAAGAGTTAAGATGAGAAGCAGGAAGAAGGTGGGTGTTGCAGAATTATACATAATATTGCCTTTGCATCCCTCTTCCCCATTACATTTAGAAGATAAAAACATACATAAAGCAAAAACAGTTCTTTTTTCATATTTGATATTCCCTGAAGTAGCTCTCAGAATTTGACTAAGTCTCATGATATTTAGTATTTTTCTTCGAATCCTAGTTACAGGAATCAAAAGACTGAATCTCGGATTTCATTTAAAAAATAAAAAGCAACTTCATGGTTGTGGCAAAAAGCTTGAAAACATCAAACCATTGAATCCTAAAGAGTCAGCAACCAGAAGATAAATAAAAATCCCTAAGGTTTTTTAATTAATCATTTCTAAGCAAATGTAGTCTCTGTGACCTGACTTAAGATTTAAAATGTTTGAATCTGGTTATAGTTTTACAATGATTTGGACCCAAATCCAACAGCACTGCGCTAGTGCACATAAAGTGAAACTAAAAACAAAATCTGAAAGTGAACTATTTTTGTTAGCAATTTGAGTGAAGTGCCAAAAGTTTTAAACACCCACACAGTGAGATAATTAAAAATTTGACACCTACTAGGCCAAAGGTTTAAGTCTAAATTATATGACTCAAAGCAATAAAACGTGTAGTGGTGGCTGTGCAGTGTATGAAGATAATATATACTGCCACTCAACTTCCTAAAATACATTTTTAAAGTGTTACTTTATGGCTCCTGCTTTTCTTAAGCCCTTCCCAGCTTCACTCCACTTTTTCTTTACTATAATTCCCACTTACTCTCTTTCTATACATGGAGTGTAAACAATTCAACAGATATTTAATAGACGGAACTTAAAATTTGAAGTTCAGGGGCAATATGCAGAGAAGTCAAAAACCTTTCCCCTCCTCTCTCCAAACCATTTAGAAAGTACTGCAATTTTTACCAGAATACTGGCCCTAAAGCCTTAGGCTATGTCTACACTAGCACTTTTGTTAGTAAAACTTTTGTCGGTCAGGGGTGTGAAAAAACACACATCCGACTGACATAAGTTTCATCGACAAAAGCAGGGGTGTGGACAGCAGTAGGTCAGCAGGAGATGCTCTCCTGCCAACATACCTACCACTGCTCGTTCGGGGTGGTTTAATTATGTCAACAGGAGAGCACTCTCCCATCGGCATAAAACGGCTACACAGGAGACCTTACGGAGACCTGTGCCGCTGTAAGGTCTGTAGTGTAGGCAAAGCCCTTAGCACGAATCCATCTTTTTTAGTAGGTGTCTGAAAAATTTGAAGCTCTACACACCCATCCTCCCGACTGCTGCTGGTAGGTATAAACACACTCTCCCCTCAAAACCTTTAGGGTAGTCTACACTAGAAGTGCTACAGGAGCACAGATGAAGACGCTCTTTGCCAATGGGAGAGAGCTCTCCCATTGGCATAATAAAACCACCTCTGCGAGAGTATACATGTCGGCGGGAACAGCTCTCTCACTAACATAGCACTGTCCACACCAACATTTAGGTCGGTATAACTTACGTCAAAGGGGTGGCTTAGTCACACCCCGTGAGTGACATAAGTTATACCAACATAACCTGTAGTGTAGATCATCCCTTGGCCTGACTGCTGGTGAAAGGGTGGTAGTAATTACTTCTGATCTATCATTCACAAAGCTTCAGTTTTTGGGAAAGATTCTTACTCATCATAAGTGAGTGGATTTTTCAAACCCAGATTAAAAAAGGAAAGAATTTTAACATCTTGTTTACTTTTCACTATTTTTTGTAGCCTGTTTACTTTTTGCACTTTAAATCATCTTGACCTACGAGTATAATCCAATCACTCCTGGTTTAGTTTGTTTTCCACCCCCACCCTACTTTCTGGTTTGAATGCATTAGCACAGTGCTGAAGTGTCTGAGCTGAAAACTTTGGAGCTCGATTTTATGAGGTGTTAACCACCTTCACCTCCCATTATAAGGGAATATTTAAAGCAAACAAATCATTTTCACTGACTTAAAATTGCTTGAATAAAAACATTCCTATTAATGAGAGGTGGTTAAACATCTTTATAAAAACTCTAAATTTTAGGCTTCAGCTATCTGAAAACATTTCTAGAAAATTGTCCCAACTGTGATTCTATTTAATCATGAAACAAAGGAACAGAAATAGAGTATAAAAATAGGATAGGCCCTTACAATCTGTACAATTTTCCTGTAAAATTCTAAAATAACTGAGTCACAATTTCATTGACACAGAAGGAAAGAAAATTAAGGGAAACAGATGAAATGGTTTAAATCATCATATATACTGAACTAGGAACTAATGATTGTCACTGTGAAAGTTCATACAGATTTGGCAGACTTTTCATATTTTATTTGTAAAAACAACATACAGACTTGAGTTGTTAATTATTTTCCTTGACACCTTTAATTCAATATACTAAAAAAAAATTTGATTGTCAGTCAAAAAAGAAATATGACAAGTTGTTTCTAAATATTAGATAAACAAAAAAGTTTTCCTAGAAGATTAGACCTTGTTCAAATTAAAATCTTGACTTGATTTTCTTGTTGTCTAACTGAAGCAGTTGTGTCTGCACTTTGAAGGACAGAGTAAGTAACCTCACAGACTTTTCATTCTTCAACAATAATTTAAGGACCCCAATGAAACAAGTTCATAGGGAAGTTTTGCTTTCAAAAACAGATGCAAAAATGTAGCAGTCAGTTTTTCAATTAACACACAAAAAACAAAGTAATCGCTCAAGCAAGGTGATAAAAATTGTAGGACTCAAATCCAAATTTAGGAACATGTCCTTGACGCAAAATACTTCTGAACTGACCTCAAAAATTCTTTCACAGATGATTTCCTGACACGAGTCAAGCAGCATTTTAAAAAAGCAACAGACAAGTAGCTTCCCTTTACAATAATATTAAAATCTTAAATTGCACTTTTCATCCATAGACCACAAATCACTTAAAGAAAAGTGAGTATCATTATCCTCATTTTCAGTTGAAGGCACAGCTCCCACCTGAGGTACAGATTTAGTTCTGCCCACTAGTTTCAAGGAGAATGGAAACCCCACAATAGAACTGTAAGACACACAAAAGAATTCTCAGTTACAATCAATTCCAAGAGTAGTTTCTCCATTATAATTACTTATAGAATTGGCAACTGAATCAAAATTTAATCTTGATGCATGTTATTGCTTACACAATTTCTAATTCTTTTTTGAGGTTTCCTTGTGTGCAGGAAGCTGCCAGTCCACCCCTTCCTTCTTTCCTTACACAAGTGATAACAGTTTTTCAGATAGTGAGCTGCATTTATATCCTGCTTACGACTGAAATGAAGATTAATATGCAGCAAAGGCATTTAAAATATGTTCTCAAAAAAGAAAGATTCTATGAAATGAGGAGACCCTAATTACCTTCCAAATAAGGAAAAAAGTTACAGTAAGCTACTTGTTATTTTACTTCCAAATTCTGATAATTTAATTCTTTAAATACTGTACTATTCTCATTTACACCAGGGTCCAATCAACAGGATAAATTTTTTTAAAGATTTTTTTATATATTGCAAATCCTGTTTACTGAGGCTAAATACAGGAAGTAACACACAGACACCGAACTAATAACTATGAGCAACAAATCCTCCTGAACCAAAGATGAAAACAGTTTACCTGGAGCGTAGATAGGATAAAACCTTGGTCAGCACCAATTGGTAAAAAGCCAAATCTTCACCATAGTTCTTGAAATTTTGTCTCATTGTTGACAACTAATGTCGCTAAAGGTTCTGTTTCACATCAGAAAATTAGATAAACCCAGCTACATCTCTCAGGGGTGTGAAAAATCCATATCCCTGAGCAATAGAGTTAAGCCGACCTAAGTCCCAATGTAGACAGTGCTAGGTTGATGGAAGAATTCTTCCACTGACCATGCTACCGCATCTCACGGAGGTGGATTACCTATGCTGATGGGAGAACCCCTCCCATCAGTGCAGTCAGTGTCTATACTGACGCGCTACAGCAGAACGGCTGCAGCTATGCCACTACAGTGTTTCAAGTGTAGACAAGCCCTAATACCCCAGCCATACTTGGGAGGACCAATGAACATAAAAGCATTTAAAGTGATCTCTGCAATAAGATTTGGAAGGTTTAAAAGAGGTGGGACTTGTAAATTACTTTTATATTATAGCAGAAATTTGATACGTAAGTTGTAAAACAGTTACAGTGTTTAAAGCAGCCTAACACTAACAGTGTGGCACAGTTGCACATCTATCTAGGAGTTTTTGTTTTTTACAGCTGGATAAAATAAATGGGAACAGGTTTTAATCTCTTTTGATGTAATTGATTTTTCTATGTACCTCTACATATTCATAGTTCAAAACAGAAAGGACATAAATTTAGGAAGTTTGCTATTTTTGTTTTCTTATAAAGCTCAAGACCTCATGCTCTTCTTTATCTCACTAATGAGAGAGGTGGTGGGCCAGCCATTTGTAGGACATAATATCACTGTACGAAAACAAAGCATCAGAAAATCTAGACTCCTATTAAGGAGCTCATGTCAAGAGAAGCATATGGTTCGCTGTCTGTGCCTCGGCTACAGCCAATAAGGATAATTAAGTACATGTTGTGTGTGGAAATAATTCTTGCAGCTTAAATGTTGCCCATTACTTTATTTCATTGTAGCTTAGGTTTCTCCCCCCCCCATTTTAAAAAAATGTCTCATTTGATTTTTTTTCCATCTCACTGCTAATTTTACCAGTGTTCATACTTGTTGCTCAATGAACTCAACAACATACTTGTTCTGCTGTCTTGTGTTCCTATGTACGAACACGTTTTTCTACTTCATTGTTCAAGTCCCAGTTATTTGGTTTGTACTTCAGTATCAATATCAAGAAGTGATGTTGACTGTGTTGTCATTTCCTCCTGACAGGATGAGATAGCAATACAAAAAATTTCTCATATTCTGAAGTCAAATGTTGAATGAGTTCCACAGTAAGCACCCAACACTTAAAATACCTCTGATCCTCACTGAGATCAGCAAGAATTAGGAGGTTTCATATAATTCAGTTCCTCCCCCTTTATTTCCGCTAAAGCTGATGTCTTTTCCAATAGATTACACTATTTTCAATCACAGAGATAAAACAGTCCCTATTCATAATACAGCAGATTAACTGAATTTTTGCATTTTTAACTATATGCATCAGAAAAGTCCCACTGCAAATCATGGTTTCTTACAATTTGGAACACATTTAATACAGCTTTCTTTTGATCACGTTCACCACACCTCACGTCCATGTGTATTTGGCTCATTACCATAACTTACAATTTCAATTTTGCAAAAATATCTTTCATTTTAAAACCAACAAAATCAACAGAAACACACAGCAGTGCTTAAAAAATACACACACTGATTTCATTCAAAATAGTCATGACGCAGAAATGAAATTCTTCCAATTAATTTTCTGAGCAGGGTAAACTTAAGTCATTTTACAGTACTATAAGGGATCAAGGTATTTATTATTTTTCATTAGCTTGTAGGGTTTTTTTTAATTACTTGAATAGGTTATTATCAGCTATGTTGAGTGCCTAGAATCTTGCATATTGTGCCTTTCATCCCAAAGGAATGGATATTCCTAATGTAATAAAGTTATATTTTAGGAATTAGTGTTCTAAGTGAATTCTTTTACAATTCCACTGAACATGCATTTTTCAAAGATTACTAATACTTCCCAAATATAAAAAACCAAACAGTTATGTACCTCTCATAACTGTTGTTCTTTGAGATGTGCTGCTCACATCCATTGCAAGTAGATGTGCCCATGCCACGTGCACAGTCATCGAAAAGTTTTCCCCTTAGCAGTACCTGTTCGGTCAGCTGTGAAGCCCCCTGGAGTGACTACTTCATGGCGGTGTATATAGGTCCCTGCCAATCCGCCACCTCTTCACCTGCCACCACTCCTTCTTGCCAGAGTACTCCAACAGAGATGTAGGTGGGTGGGTCTTGGAAGGGACATGAACACCACATCTTGAAGAATAGTTACGAGAGGTAGGTAACCGTTTTTTCTTCTGCAAGTGCTTGCTCATGTCAATTCCAAGTAGGTGACTCCCAAGCAGTCCCTAGGAGGAGGGGTCGGAGTTCACTAGTCACAGACTGCTGCACCGCACTGCCAAACGTGGGATCATCTCTGGCCTGCTGGGTAATGGCGTAGTACGACAAAGGTGTGGATTGATGACGTCGCTGCCCTGCAGATGTCTTGAATGGGGACATCTGCCAGGAACGCTGCCAAGGAAGCCTGCAATCTTGTGGAGTACGCTGTTATTGCTAGGGCAGGTATTTTTGCTAGGTCATAGCACGTCCTGATACAGGCCGTGATCCATGAAGAGATCCTTTGGGACGACACCAGAAGCCCCCTCATCCACTCAGCAATTGCAATGAAGAGCTGTGTTGATATTCGAAACCGCTTTGTCAGCTCAATGTAAAAAGCTAACACTTGTCTGACATCCAGGGAGTGGAGCATCCATTGCCAGTTACTAGCATGCGGCTTAGGGAACAACACTGGAAGAAATATGTCCCAATTCGCGTGGAATTGTGAAAGTATCTTTTGGAGGAAAGTCAGGTGTGGCTGCAACTGTAGCTTGTCCTTATAAAAAACAGTATAAGGGGGCTCGGAGGTCAAGGCCATAAGCTCAGACACCTTCCCTGGCTGAAGTTACTGCCACCAGGAATGCCACTTTCCAGGAAAGGTAAAGGAGGGAGCATGTTGCTAAGGGCACACAAAGAGGGCCCATCAGCCTCAAGAGCACCAGGTTGAGATCCCATGGGGGGATTGGCTGTCTTACATGAGGGTACAGTCTATCTAGTTCCTTGAGGAAGTGGCCAACCATGGGGTTGGCAAATACTGACCAGTCGGCAGAACTGGGATGGAAAGCAGAGATGGCAGCCAGAAGCACCTTTACTGATGATACTGCCAGGCCTTGCTGTTTCAGGTGCAGTAAAAAGTCCAGGATGAAGGGAATCGATGACTGTAATGGTGGAGTGTCCTTTTTCAGTTACCAAGCCAAGAACCTCTTCCACTTAGCCAAGTAAGTGGCTCTAGCGGACGATTTCCTGCTGCCAAAGAGAATCTCCCTAACAGAGTCTGAGCATGTGAGCTCCAAAGAATTTAGCCACAGAGTTTCCGTGCCATGAGGTGGAGAGACTCTAGATTAAGATACTGGAGGCGGCTGTGGTCCTGGGTGATCAAGTCCAGGACCAGGGCAATAGGTGTGTCTACTGACAGGTCTAGAAGCATGGTGAACCAGTGGTGATGTGACCATGCCGGTACTGTCAAGATCATTGATGTTCCCCCTCTTTGGACTTTCAGCAGGACCTTGTGCATGAGCGGAAAGGGTGGAAATGCATACAGCAGGTGTCCCTTCTAAGGAAAAAGAAAGGCATCTGCGAACAAGCCCGGGCTGTGATTCAGGAAGAAACAGAACTGCTGACACTTCCTGTTGTACCATGTTATGAACAAGTCTATCTGGGGAAATCCTCACCTTCGGAAGATGTTGATCACGACATCCGGGTGGAGGGACCACTCGTGATTGTGGAAGGACCTGCTGAGATGATCAGCCAGTTCATTCTGAGAGCCCGGAAGGTACGATGCCTCCAGATGTATCAAGTGGGCAATGCAGAAGTCCCACAGCTTGAGGGCTTGCTGGCACAGGGGAGAGGAGCAAGCACCACCGCCTGTTTATATACACCATAACTTGTATTGTCTGTCAATATGGATACACACACCTGCAGATGGGTGTGAAATGTCTGGCAAGCAAGGCGAGCTGCACATAACTCCCTGACATTGAGTGCAGCAAAAAGTTCTGCTTTGGACCAGAGACCTTGAGTCCTGAGTCTTCTTAGGTGCGCCCCCCCCGCCCCGCCCAACCCATTGCTGACACATCCATTACTAGAGACAGCAAGGGTTGGGGCCCGGAGAAGGCCGCTCCCGCACACACCACTTGCAGGTCAAGCCACCAGGGGAGGGGCTCGATAACTGAAAGAGCGTGACCAACTTGTCTAGGCGGTCTCAATTCGGCCTGTATACCAAGGCTATTCAAGCTTGAAGGGGTCGGAGCTGAAGCCGTAGTAGTGGGGTATCGCCTCTATGATGGCACCCATGGCAAGAACACGTGTTTCCAGAAGGAATGCCCTGGCTTGACTGGAGTCTAGGAGAGCTCCAATGAACTCTATCCTATAAATAAGGGTTAGGGCTGATTTCACCACGTTCAGTATCAGTCCGAGCCTGTCAAATGTCACCTGAACCAGGCTCACGTGGTCCTCCACTTGGGCCCTAGAGTGGCCCTTGATTAGCCAGTTGTCTACGTATGGGAATACTTGTACCTACCGCTTCTGGAGGAAGGTGACTACAACCAACACCCAAGGGGCTGCCAAGAGGCCGAAGGGGAGAACTGATAGTGGGCATTGTTGACCAGGAAGCGGAGAAATCATCTGTGGGACGGGACTAGACATGTAAAAGTACACGTCCTTCAAGTCAAGGGCAGCGTACCAGCCCCCCAGATCCAGGGAGGGGATAAAGGAAACCAGGGAGACCATGCAGAACTTCAGCTTCATGAATCTGTTGAGGTTTTGCAGATCTGAGCCCACCCTGGCCTTCGGGATTAGGAAATAGCGGGAACAGACCCCCCTGAATTCCAGAGGGTCTCTCTCTACCGCCCCAATTTGTAGGAGCATTTGCACCTCCTGCATGAGAAGTTGTTCATGGGAAGGGTCCCTGAACAGCGACGGGGAAGGTAGGAGGAAACAGAAACGGGATAGTCTCTCCAATTCTACCATTGTCACACCCCAGCCCCCCCCTGCCCCAGGGGTCCCCTGTGGGAGACAGATCAGCATTGTATATGCATTGTATATTGTTAACACTGTTGCAGGGCAATTTGGGATGGGTCAAAGGTGTGAGTGGAAGATTCTTTTGCTTGGGGGCTGAGAGCTGCCTCACTGAACCGTGGCACTGGTTAGAGGAGGACTGAGAAGGTCTATTACTCCTGCCCCACTTCCTGCTATAGTCCTGTCTTGGGGGAGCAGGGTAGAAGTGAGGGGTAGGCTGCAGCTTAAAATGTTTCCTCTGGGGGGCTGATGTATGAAGCCCAAGGAACTTCAGTGTTGCCCGTGAGCCTTTAAGGCTATGGAGCTTAGAATCTGTTTGCACCAAGAAAAGCCCTGAGCCACTGAAAGGCAAGTCTTGAATTGTCTGCATAAACTTCATGCGGAAGTCCTGAAGCCTGAAGTCAATAGCCACTTCTCATAGCAATGGCTGTTGAGTACACAGAATCCAGGGAGACCTGAAAGGAGGTCCTCGCAATGACCTTGCCTTCCTCAAGAACAGCAGTAAACTCCGAATGAGAGTCAGCCAGAAGCAGCTCCTTGAATTTGGACAACGTGTTCCAGACGTTAAAGCTGTGGTGGCAGAGGACCACCTGTTCATTGACAATGTGAAGCTGGAGCCCCCCGGTAGAATACATCTTCCTATTGAAGAGATCCAACTTCTTTGCCTCCTTGGATTTGCAAGGGCAACTGGGACTGACTCCCCTTTCCTTTTTGTTGGCAGCCGCCCCAACCAATGTGCCTGGCTGAGGGTGAGTGAAAAGGTACTCATAACCTTTTGAAAACACAAACTACTTCTTCACTCCTTTGATTTGGGGGGGGGGAGAAGAGGTGGGCATTTGCCACAACACTTTAGTAGTGTTCTGAATGAGACACAAAGCTACCCTCGAGGGACCTTCAGGCACCAGAATATCAACCATGAGGTCTGTCCTGCTCTTCCTTCTGAGTAACTCCTGGTGGGCTCTGTTGTCCATGGCCAGCAGCGTGGTAGATGTGTCTGCCACTGCCTCATCCAGGGAGAATGAGGATGCCGCCTGCAGGGCCACTGGTGTTGTACCAATAAAATAAAAACCAGCAGGATCTTATTAAAGGGAAAAAGGCAAAATACCACATTTATTGTGAATACAGAAAGAATCATAGTAAGCAGTTAGTTATAGCTATAACATTCCATTCAATCTCATATTTATTCACACATTCATTCATACAAACACACATACACACACAGGTTCTGCAAGGTTGTTATCATAGTTACCAGCCTTAGAGTTGCTCATGCCAAGCCACTGGCCAGGTGGCCTGGACATGAGGAGGGAGCAGGGCCTTGTCAGATGCTCATCTGATGCTCCTGGAAGTTGGTTTGCAGAATCAGACCCCAAAGTTCTCACTTTTTAGAGTCTATTTTTATAGGAATTTCTTCCTATGCCAGTCTATGGGAATTGCTTCATCATGCTGTTGCTGAATCAATCAGCAGATAGCACATTCCTGACGGCTCCGTGCTGCCAGATGTTATCTTGTTCTTTGGTTCTCCCATTCTTGAGGCTGTTGGGTGGATTCCAGTCTGCCCTCCGGGGGGTCCTCTGGTTATTTCCACTTGACGCCTTCTTCAGCCGATGGACACTGGATTCTTAGGCTGGCACCTCCCTGATCATTCAGTTATTATCCACACCAAGCATCCATCCACAGACATCCTCTATCTCTATTTTAATCACAATTGTTAATACAACAAAAGGGTGGGGAGTCTCTGGGTGCTGTTTCTGTTGTTAGAGTATTGCTTTGAGTCTCTCTCTCTTGTGAATTGCTTTGAGAATAGACTCTGTCTTAGAATGTACTAACACAATTAGCAGCTTGCAAGTTTCACACACAGAGGGAAAGAAACAGTACCAAAACCCAAGAGACCTCTTAATTAGTAATACCCTGGAATTTAAACTCTGGGGAATCAAACTCATTTGTGATTTTAATACAGAACTTCTTTAATATGATCCAACACAATCCCCCTTTTGACACTAAGATTTATAATCGTCAGTGTCACTTTCTATGTAGCCTATTCAAGAGAAAGTACTGTGAAGCAATTTGAGTTTGTGATTCCAATTCATGCCACATACATCACTAGGATCATGTATCTTTACTACAAGGTTCTGGGGCAACAGGCAAGGTGAGGCACACCCACTTTTGAGGAGTCCATTCGGTACAACCTCTAGTGTCCAATAGCTTCACTCCCTCCCCAGCCCACTGGCTCAAGGTCCAGGGTAGCCAAAAGGATCCCATGTGTAATATGGGGAGTGGGTTAACCTTCAATACCTTTGCCTCCAGGGACTGTTGGTGTGCAATTTTGACAACAATTTCTCCCATTAACAAGTCTGGTTTACAATAGTGGAAACATATTGCATCCATTCATATTGATAAGTGTCAAACAATGATCTCTTTCTTTTTTAACAAATGCATCAAACCCTTAATATTTCCCAATATGACCCAGAACATTTTGTGTTCCAAAGTAGCTAGTGCAAGTATCTGCATTTCAGTGCATCCCATAGCTATGGCTGTGTAGTTTCCTATTTCTAATATTTTTTTTTCTTATGGATAAGCCATGTGGTAGTATTAAGCCATTACTAAAGATTCCATTGGCCTTTTAGGTTACCCAGACCAATTTGGACCAAGTCTACATTGGCATGTACTTGTTTTTGTATCAGGCTGTCCTGTAGCTGGGACAGAAAGCTTAATTTATTTTTAAGTTCCTGCAGGTCTTCAGTATTTTTTTTTTAAACACACAACAGTGCTAGCAACAACACAAAACACAAGACAAAACATAGAACACAGAACACAATTTCTATTGTGACAGTAGATGCATGGTATTGGGTTGCTTTTCAGCTGGCAGCTTTTCCTGATTTTCTGAAAGACAAAAAGAACATGTTTCTACCCCTTTTGGGGTGGCAGATTATTGCTTAAAATATTTCTTTTACAAATACCCTTGCTGATTGCAGGCAAAACAGAGAAATTGCCCCCACATTTTCCTGTTTTTGTTCTATAGGCAGGCCAGGTTTCAAAGGCTTTTATCTTTTAAGGGTTATGGGGAAATTATCCCACTGTTTAGTCATTAAATCCCTGAGTTTTCCTTCTTATACAGGTTTCAGAGTAACAGACGTGTTAGTCTGTATTCGCAAAAAGAAAAGGAGGACTTGTGGCACCTTAGAGACTAACCAATTTATTAGAGCATAAGCTTTCGTGAGCTACAGCTCACTTCCTCAGATGCATATCGTGGAAACTGCCTTTCCACGATATGCATCTGAGGAAGTGAGCTGTAGCTCACGAAAGCTTATGCTCTAATAAATTGGTTAGTCTCTAAGGTGCCACAAGTCCTCCTTTTCTTTTTCCTTCTTATACAGCAGACCAAGTTTATAATGTGTTTTTCCTGCTGTGTTAAGCTTTAAGTTTTATTTACAGGTAATAACTGAGAAGCATCATTACCATACGACCTTAAAGGATTTTTCCAAAAATCATACACACTATACGTTGTTACAGGGATACTTATTATCATTAAATTTATTAAAATTATCTTGTTATCCCATGCCTTTTATTTAGACAATTTGTTTGCTGACCAGGTATGTCCTTTATCTGCAGCTCCTTTGTGCTGCTAGTTCTTTCCTTCCTTTATCATTTAGGTAATTTGCATTTTCACAGAAACTTCCTGCTTTTGGATTTAAAGCCATCAGCAGCTCAGAGACTCTATCTTAAAAGGGACACAATCAACTTTCACCAGAGTTTTGATTACTTTTAACTTCTGCTTCCAAAACACACAGCAATCTGAAAAAGAAAACCCAACCTATTGTGGCTCCCTTTGGAGCCCTAATAGCATTTTAATTAAGTAGCATGGTATGTTTGCATTTCTTTTGCCCCTTCTACAATATACCCTGCACATGTTCTGGGGCAAATGCACATTCCTTCCATAGTTTAACTTCTATAACATTATCCAGATCCATTTTTACATAAGGTGTCACTATTTCTTTTTTTGCTTACAGAGTTTTCATGTACCTTTATCAAAGTGACAGTGATTACTCAGAGCCATTTTAAGACTCAGTGTTTCTAACATTGCTTCTTTTTGTTTTGTGCACCTCACCCCTGCTGTTGCTTCAGAGAGGCACTGTCTTTTTTTAATTTTTTTACTACAACTCTCATCTGCTATTTTGTTACAAAAACAAACAAACAAAAAACAAACAAAAAGAACCCCAAAAAAATTTTTTTTTATATTCTCCTGATTTTGACTGCCCTGCTGCAGCCACAACTTAAAAACATTTTAAATTTTGTAAAGCATTGAGTTACCTTTTAAGGGTTAAATGCCAAATCCCAAAGCCAAACAACACTAATTACCTGTGTCTACCAAAAAGGTCTGTCAGTTTTGCAACTTTGAATTAAAGAGTCAAATGGATTTTTAGTGGCATTATTTAAAACAAAAACAAAACTAACTGGTCCTTAGAACTTTACATATTTACACACACACAGACAGATACATACACATTTTCTTTTCCTTAACATCCCTTCCACACTGCTCTGTTTTTTACATTTTACATTCCCTTTATACATTTGAGGCAGTTAAGTTCCAATAGAACCCTCTTATGTTCTTTTAGCAAATTTGACTAAATTGTCCAGTCAAATGATTTTAATCAGATAGTTTATTTTTGCCTGGCTAATTTACAGACATTCCTTTGGAAAAGGGCCCATTTTTCTTTCAGAATGGCTGCAAAGAAACCAAGAATGCTCTAACACTTTTCCTTTTTAACATTTTCGGTTAAAAGTTGTTTGGGTGAAATACAAAGTTTAACTGCTTAATTCCCTCCAGCCTCTGCAGAGTTAACTTTTTTTTTTTTTTACTCTCTTTTCTCTTTGTAATTATGCCTGGGGGTGCCGTACATAGGACCTTCTCCCCCTTTACCTGCCTCCCTCCAGCCTCTGCAGAGTTAACTTTTTCACTCTTTTTGTATTCCTGGAGTGCCTCTTTCACTATTTTCAGCTGGCTTTGGATATTTGTAGCCAGCACCTTCCAATTGTCTGCTCCCTTTTCCATTTGTGCCTTTTCCTCTTTACATGAAGACAAGCGGAGGGAAGAATCCTTACATGCCTCCCACAACAACCAAATTGCTGCTGCATCTCTTTTGGCAGCACTAGAAGGTTTGTATATGAGGATATACTGAGCCAATCTATCCTCTAGGTCCGAAATAGTGCAGACATCAGCTAGGGCTTGTTTAGTCCAAGGACTGTGTCCAAATTTTTGAAGGATTTGTTTAAAAGGTGTAATTTCTTTAACAAAAGGTGAGGTTGGAGTTCCTTCTGACTCCATTCCTCCCTCTAGTACTGGCTTACCCTGTTTTCTTTTAAACATCTTAACATGGATATTTCAATCTCTTTGTCACTGCTGGTATTACTTAGCAAGTGACAGCCTAGATTCTGAAATCATAGCTTAATCTATGCATTTTTCCCCTGCTACCTTCCCGGAGGCCAGCAGGTCCCCTGCTACCTTCCCGGAGGCCAGCAGGTCCCCTGCTACCTTCCCGGAGGCCAGCAGGTCCCCTGCTACCTTCCCGGAGGCCAGCAGGTCCCCTGCTACCTTCCCGGAGGCCAGCAGGTCCCCTGCTACCTTCCCGGAGGCCAGCAGGTCCCCTGCTACCTTCCCGGAGGCCAGCAGGTCCCCTGCTACCTTCCCGGAGGCCAGCAGGTCCCCTGCTACCTTCCCGGAGGCCAGCAGGTCCCCTGCTACCTTCCCGGAGGCCAGCAGGTCCCCTGCTACCTTCCCGGAGGCCAGCAGGTCCCCTGCTACCTTCCCGGAGGCCAGCAGGTCCCCTGCTACCTTCCCGGAGGCCAGCAGGTCCCCTGCTACCTTCCCGGAGGCCAGCAGGTCCCCTGCTACCTTCCCGGAGGCCAGCAGGTCCCCTGCTACCTTCCCGGAGGCCAGCAGGTCCCCTGCTACCTTCCCGGAGGCCAGCAGGTCCCCTGCTACCTTCCCGGAGGCCAGCAGGTCCCCTGCTACCTTCCCGGAGGCCAGCAGGTCCCCTGCTACCTTCCCGGAGGCCAGCAGGTCCCCTGCTACCTTCCCGGAGGCCAGCAGGTCCCCTGCTACCTTCCCGGAGGCCAGCAGGTCCCCTGCTACCTTCCCGGAGGCCAGCAGGTCCCCTGCTACCTTCCCGGAGGCCAGCAGGTCCCCTGCTACCTTCCCGGAGGCCAGCAGGTCCCCTGCTACCTTCCCGGAGGCCAGCAGGTCCCCTGCTACCTTCCCGGAGGCCAGCAGGTCCCCTGCTACCTTCCCGGAGGCCAGCAGGTCCCCTGCTACCTTCCCGGAGGCCAGCAGGTCCCCTGCTACCTTCCCGGAGGCCAGCAGGTCCCCTGCTACCTTCCCGGAGGCCAGCAGGTCCCCTGCTACCTTCCCGGAGGCCAGCAGGTCCCCTGCTACCTTCCCGGAGGCCAGCAGGTCCCCTGCTACCTTCCCGGAGGCCAGCAGGTCCCCTGCTACCTTCCCGGAGGCCAGCAGGTCCCCTGCTACCTTCCCGGAGGCCAGCAGGTCCCCTGCTACCTTCCCGGAGGCCAGCAGGTCCCCTGCTACCTTCCCGGAGGCCAGCAGGTCCCCTGCTACCTTCCCGGAGGCCAGCAGGTCCCCTGCTACCTTCCCGGAGGCCAGCAGGTCCCCTGCTACCTTCCCGGAGGCCAGCAGGTCCCCTGCTACCTTCCCGGAGGCCAGCAGGTCCCCTGCTACCTTCCCGGAGGCCAGCAGGTCCCCTGCTACCTTCCCGGAGGCCAGCAGGTCCCCTGCTACCTTCCCGGAGGCCAGCAGGTCCCCTGCTACCTTCCCGGAGGCCAGCAGGTCCCCTGCTACCTTCCCGGAGGCCAGCAGGTCCCCTGCTACCTTCCCGGAGGCCAGCAGGTCCCCTGCTACCTTCCCGGAGGCCAGCAGGTCCCCTGCTACCTTCCCGGAGGCCAGCAGGTCCCCTGCTACCTTCCCGGAGGCCAGCAGGTCCCCTGCTACCTTCCCGGAGGCCAGCAGGTCCCCTGCTACCTTCCCGGAGGCCAGCAGGTCCCCTGCTACCTTCCCGGAGGCCAGCAGGTCCCCTGCTACCTTCCCGGAGGCCAGCAGGTCCCCTGCTACCTTCCCGGAGGCCAGCAGGTCCCCTGCTACCTTCCCGGAGGCCAGCAGGTCCCCTGCTACCTTCCCGGAGGCCAGCAGGTCCCCTGCTACCTTCCCGGAGGCCAGCAGGTCCCCTGCTACCTTCCCGGAGGCCAGCAGGTCCCCTGCTACCTTCCCGGAGGCCAGCAGGTCCCCTGCTACCTTCCCGGAGGCCAGCAGGTCCCCTGCTACCTTCCCGGAGGCCAGCAGGTCCCCTGCTACCTTCCCGGAGGCCAGCAGGTCCCCTGCTACCTTCCCGGAGGCCAGCAGGTCCCCTGCTACCTTCCCGGAGGCCAGCAGGTCCCCTGCTACCTTCCCGGAGGCCAGCAGGTCCCCTGCTACCTTCCCGGAGGCCAGCAGGTCCCCTGCTACCTTCCCGGAGGCCAGCAGGTCCCCTGCTACCTTCCCGGAGGCCAGCAGGTCCCCTGCTACCTTCCCGGAGGCCAGCAGGTCCCCTGCTACCTTCCCGGAGGCCAGCAGGTCCCCTGCTACCTTCCCGGAGGCCAGCAGGTCCCCTGCTACCTTCCCGGAGGCCAGCAGGTCCCCTGCTACCTTCCCGGAGGCCAGCAGGTCCCCTGCTACCTTCCCGGAGGCCAGCAGGTCCCCTGCTACCTTCCCAGAGGCCAGCAGGTCTAGTTTAATCTGTTTTCCCTGCTACCTTCTCGGAGGCCAGCAGGTCTGGTTTAATCTGTTTTCCCTGCTACCTTCTCGGAGGCCAGCAGGTCTGGTTAACCTAATAGAAATGCCTAGCTCACTAGAGCTGGCGGTGTGCACACCAATATTTACAATAACTGAGGTTTTTTACCAATATTCCCCCTTTCGCAATTCTCCACCAAAATGTTGTACCAATAAAATAAAAACCAGCAGGATCTTATTAAAGGGAAAAAGGCAAAATACCACATTTATTGTGAATACAGAAAGAATCATAGTAAGCAGTTAGTTATAGCTATAACATTCCATTCAATCTCATATTTATTCACACATTCATTCATACAAACACACATACACACACACACACACACAGGTTCTGCAAGGTTGTTATCATAGTTACCAGCCTTAGAGTTGCTCATGCCAAGCCACTGGCCAGGTGGCCTGGACATGAGGAGGGAGCAGGGCCTTGTCAGATGCTCATCTGATGCTCCTGGAAGTTGGTTTGCAGAATCAGACCCCAAAGTTCTCACTTTTTAGAGTCTATTTTTATAGGAATTTCTTCCTATGCCAGTCTATGGGAATTGCTTCATCATGCTGTTGCTGAATCAATCAGCAGATAGCACATTCCTGACGGCTCCGTGCTGCCAGATGTTATCTTGTTCTTTGGTTCTCCCATTCTTGAGGCTGTTGGGTGGATTCCAGTCTGCCCTCCGGGGGGTCCTCTGGTTATTTCCACTTGACGCCTTCTTCAGCCGATGGACACTGGATTCTTAGGCTGGCACCTCCCTGATCATTCAGTTATTATCCACACCAAGCATCCATCCACAGACATCCTCTATCTCTATTTTAATCACAATTGTTAATACAACAAAAGGGTGGGGAGTCTCTGGGTGCTGTTTCTGTTGTTACAGTATTGCTTTGAGTCTCTCTCTCTTGTGAATTGCTTTGAGAATAGACTCTGTCTTAGAATGTACTAACACAATTAGCAGCTTGCAAGTTTCACACACAGAGGGAAAGAAACAGTACCAAAACCCAAGAGACCTCTTAATTAGTAGTACCCTGGAATTTAAACTCTGGGGAATCAAACTCATTTGTGATTTTAATACAGAACTTCTTTAATATGATCCAGCACTGGGTCCTCCTGTCCTTCTGGCTCGCGGAGATCCCCCTGCATAGATGGGTTGTGTGGTGCCAGCTTCTGGACACATGCTGGCCCCTGCTGCAGCCTGGGTACCCATCTCATGGCCTCGAGGAGGTGATGACGGAGGGCCCTGTGCCTCCTTTACAACCACATGAGCTGGACCGTTGGTGGTAGGCCAATGGGGTCCAGAAGGGCCATTGAGCTGGCACCTGCCACTACAGTGGCCACAGCATCATAGGCAATGGCTGCCCTTCATCCCGTCTGGAGTGGTGCCGAGAGCGCTGCTGGCTCCGCCTAGAGATGTACGACTCTACCTCTCAGTCCGATGAAGACTCTGACCTCAGTGGAGCAAGGCAGTGCCAGGGAGCAGTGCCGAGGCCAGGGAGAGCAGTGCCACATCATTGCCGGGTTGCCTTTAGAAGGCACTCTTTGCTGCACCGGTGCAGGGGACTGCGCTGTCATCGCTATAAGGTCTCTGGCCACTCAAAGATGTCCAGAGTGGAGGGAAGGTCCAACTCCTCCAACTGACACTCCCACACTGAGGATTCCACAAGAACCAGACTCGACGGACCTCCCTACAAGGCTGGAATTGATGGTGCCGGCTGACCTAGAGCAGGGCATCCCAGCGCAGGATGCATCCTGCTAGCATCTCCTCGCTCTGCTGCTTTAGTGGGAGAGCAACCTGAGTCGGTCTTCTTGTGCGGCACCAGCAAATCGGAGCGGAGCCATGCACTCACACCAGAGGAAGTTTTCGGTGCTGGGGAGTGGTGGTGCTGAGGGTCTCTGGAGCCCGAGTCCTTTCTTGGCACCGCAGCCTCTTTTACTGAGGCCAGTGCGCTCCGAAACTGAAGTGCTGGGCTTGGGGTCGGATATCAACTGAGGATGAAAGGCTGACTCCACGAGAAGCAATTTTAGCCTAAAGTCTCTCTCCTTCTTAGCCCTTGGGTGGAAGCCTTTGCAGATTTTGCACTTCTCAGTCTGATGAGCTTCCCCCAAAACCACTGCAAGCAGGAGACATGAGAATCTCCCTTTGGCATAGGCTTCAGACAGGACTCACATGGTTTGAACACCTAAGAACAAGGTATGCCCCCGGTCCCTGAGAAGGGGAGAACGTGGTGGTTGGGGGTAGAAACCACCAACTAAAACTTATCTTAACTATGAGTTAATGAAAACTAATCAATCCTAAGTTTAACTATTCACATATACAGCAAGAGAAAGTCCACTGGGGATCGTTTGCCATAGTAAAAGAAGAGAGCGGCTCCAACGACTATCACTAGTGGTAAGAAGGAACTGAAGAAGTGACACCTCGGCAGGGACCTATACACACACCGACATGAAGGCGTGACTCCAGGAGGCTCCACCGCTGACCCAACAGGTACCGCTAGGGAAAAAAACTTCGAACAACTGCACGTGGCATGAGCACACCTACTTTGAATTAACATTAGCAAGCACTCGGAGAAATATTACCTTTCAGTGACCTAGGGTTGTCAACTTTCTAATTGCTAAAAACTGAACACCCCTGCTTTGCCTCATCCCCTGAGGCCCCGCGCATCCCACCTCTTCCTCTAGGCTCTGCCTCCATTCACTCCATCCCCCTTCCCTCCATCGCTTGCTCACTCACTCATTTTCACTGCAAGGCCTAAACAGGCACCAGAAGGCCAGGAGTTGCAACAGTTTGAATGTGGGAGATTGAATCACACATTCTAATACCCTTCACCTCACCAAGGAGGTATTTTAATCACTACTGCAAAATTAATTGCCCCCCAAAAGAGTCCCACCACTCTCAATGAGAGAGACTAAAGAGACTATTGCAGGAGCTTTGTTTTCCTTGCCTCACCCAACTGTCCTGGTAGGAGATCCAGCAGTGCTGCAGCCACTGACTGACTCCTTCCCTACCTGACAATGAACTGTTTAGTAGGGGAAAAAGTTATGTTGCTCCATGTTTAATGACTAGTTAAACTGTTTAAATGTATGCTTTAACAGACAATATATGCAATGTGCACAAATTAATGTTATGGGAGTCTTAATGTTAATATTTCCACACACTTATGTTTAACCTTAATATTACATTGATGTTATTTTATTAATTCATTGTAGCTCTTTAGTGTTAAGAAGATGAGGTTGCATAAAATGTAATTCACGACGCAGAAATGGACCCCTCCCTATTTTACCATCCTGCTAACCAACAGATTTTCTAGTGTTCTTCGTTTCAAGTTTTTTCATGTGTACTATGTCCCAGATTTGTCCCAAAGCAGGTTGAGAGGGAAGATGTTAGAATGTCACACACAGCGTGACCACCTGTCCTTTGTTCCATGCCCAATGTTCCATATAAATCAATAAATATTGTCTCATATACACTAATAATCATGAAAAGGATTGTACACTGTAATAAAATATGTTATTTGTATATGAGTGTGTGTCACAAATAAAAAGTTGGGGAGGTGCCCTTAAAAATAAACTCTCTCCAAGTTGTCCTTTATTTGAAACATGAAGGGTCTGTATATGGGTGAGAGGGAGATTACCATAGCCAGGGAGTAGCTCTTATGTTTCAGGAACATTCCCTGTTGCCAGGCCCCTTTTGTACTGCCCATGGTTTTGGCACCATCAGACCATATGACCCACTTACTTTTTGCAGACTCCAGCGGGTACCGACCAGTGCCAAGTGCAAGGCTTTGTGCACAGCGATATCTGGCTGCTGGGGTGGCTCCTGATATGCCCCACTGACTGGGTGGGTTGCAGTGGCCATTCCACTGGCGGAAGCCCGAGCAGCCCCAGTGCACTGACCCTGGATGAAGTGACAGAGATACACCCAAAACCACACTAACCTACATGCACCTCCTGTAGGGACTGGCCTGCACAGCCACCTAGACTAGCAGTTGCTGTGACCTACTTGCTGGGAGAGGGTGTGGGTGGGTGTATCTACACATCACTTAAACCTGGCTACCCCCTGTCCACTGACTGGGGCTCGCTGTGGGGCTGTGTTTGTTCAGAACTTGAGGTTCAGCTAGAGACTCCCAACAGGAGAGGGACTCGGAGAGCCCAAATGTCTACACAATAATGTTACAGCCCCAGTCCGCTGAGCCAGGCCAGCAGGGCATCTAATTGCAGCACAGACAGCTCAGTGGGGCTAAAGTGGAGGCCTCTGGATAGGGACTACCAGGGAAGGGAGCCAAAAATTTGGAGCATCTCCCTCTGACTCTTCCTCCCCAAGCAGCTGCTGGCCACTTGTGGGAAACAGGGCCACTAACTGGGGCAACTCCTAGGAAGAGCAGGAGGGTGCTTGGGGCATGGGAGGAGGTTAAGGATGGGGGAGCAGGATCTGGGCTGGGGGGCAAGGTGGTATGGGAAGGGGTTCGGGGTGCAGGCGGGACACTGGCTCTGGGCTGGGGTCAGAAATGAGGGAAAATGAAATTAAAAATAACTAGAAATGACAGTACAACTAACTTCAATTTTCATGATCTAAGATAAGTGAAATGCAAAAAAAACCCAAATTAGAATTAATGGCAAAAATGCATTTTTCAAATTGAAAAATTGAATGTATTATAGGTAAAGAAGCTAGTTTAATACCTATGTAGCCTGATTCTCCACTGCCTTGTACACTGCATAGTTATTTGTAAAATGCTGCCGAATCACAATGCAAGAATCAGGTCTGTGAATTTTAACAAGATAGTGTCCCTTTACAAAAGGTCGACAGAGTAAAGTTAGTGAGGGCATCGCTCAGATTTTGACAGCCTATCCATAGAGCCATTGCAACACAAATATCAGCAGAGCCGACGACAATGTTGCATCCGGAACTTAAAAGTTTGTGGGGACAAGGAAATGAAATTTACGTTTTGATTTTTACATATGAAGCAACCAACGTCGGGCAGAGCACATGCCCTGGGGGATCAGTGACCACTTGACTGCCCCCCAGAAAGTGCCACACAACTAGCGGTGCACAGGAGCACCAAATTGTGCCTCTGAAGGCAAAATTTGCCAAAAACGCAACTCCCTCTGAAGTCCCATACCTGACTTCAGCCCTCAAGGCTCCAGGAGACTCTGGTGTCAGGCCCAGGTCACTTGTGTCCCGCAAAACCCAGTAGCAGCTGCGGGCTCCCCATGGGCACCCATGGGCCAGAGAGCGGCTGCAGTTGCTGCTCCCCAGGTGGCACAATGGCTCCACTGCCTGGCTGTCCCCAGCCACTTGGGGATGGTGGCACTGGGGTGCAGGCTCCTGGAGGGCATTCGGGTGCAGGAGAAGGATCCAAGCTAGAGCAGAGGTTTGGGACACAGGTGGGGTTTGGGGTGCTGGCTCCAGGTGGCTCTGTCTGGTGTGGTTCATGGGGGCTCTGGGAGGCTGCTGCTATTTAAGGTGGCCTCTTAAATAGCAGCCACACTGGCATTGCCCAGGAATGGAGGAAGCTGGATGCAGCTGCGGCACCCCACTTTCACACCCATCCCAGATTCCCAGGCTTGGAAGCTGCGGAGCCAGTGCTTGGGGTGGCACCTGCAGGCTGGGGCAGCACGTGGAGCGCCCCCCCCCCAGGCTGTCCCTCTGCCTAGGAGTGGGACATGGCAGGGCAGCCACCGCTGCTTCCCCAAAGCCAGGCACAGAGCCTGCCTTAGCACCGCTGCCCCCAGAGCCTAATGAGGCCAACCGGACGCTGCCAGACCCCTTTTCGACCAGATGTTCCAGTCGAAAACTGGATACCTAGCAACCCTACAGTGATCTCTGGCATGGCCTTCAACTTCTAATAATCTCTCACACTGTTCATTCAGGAAACCCAAAATCAAACATATGATAGTATTGATTAATCTAGGCATATTAAGTAGTGACAACACTATTACCTTAGACACCAGGATTTTGCATTCCATAGACAGTTTGTAAAAGATAACTATCTGATTATATTCATTTGGAACATTCCAAGCTTCCAAACTGTGCTGTGGTAGGATCTTATGAGGAAAGGGACTTGGACTGCCTATTAAGAATTTTGGAAAGTAAGTGTGAAATCAAAGTTGTACAAATCTTCCTGTGATACTACCAGAAGGTAATTTATTTCCAAGATGCAGGACAGCTATGCAAACCAGCCTGGAAGGAGATGGTTAGTGTCCAGATGGCCTTTGTGGTCATAACAGCGAAGAACTTCAAAGTAGACTGAACAAGTCTATTCACTATACTATTTTGTTTCAGAGGAGAACCAACAAGCAGTTATTTTTTCCCCACAGATTCTTTCTATGAAAGTGTTTTCCTCTGCAGTAAGTGTACGTAGTGTTCCTGTTCCTATTCTTACACCTCTGTTGTGTTTAATTTAGCCCATACATTTATTACTTTTACCAGCACTCAAAGCTATCTTTTTATCCCCCTTAAATTATGCCTGATTATTCACAGTTTATATGGGATTTAGGGCAAAAGCCATCTTTGTGCCTGATCCTGAACCTGTGTGCTACTATAATTTAAATGTTAGATATAAAAATTACCCAGGATAACAGATTACTCTTTTACATTTAGTAATAGAGGGACCAGGGGAACCACTTTTGTCCTGAGAAATTTACAAAAAGATGAATATTTGCTGAGTGTAAAATTTAATTACTTTCAAGAGGAAACTCTGATCACTTGTTATAGTTTTGTCTAGAAGGCACCATCTGTGACACTCATGTTTCCCCTCTGAATAAGATTGACCAATATGTTCTGTGACTTTGGACATACAAAACGATGTACTTGCATTAAGATATTAACTGAAAACTTAAATGTTTGTGAGTGGCCCCAAATTCCTAGTCAGCAAGACTGGTCATATAGTAATACCACCTTTCTTTCAAAAATATCAAAACATTTTACAAAACGTTAATTAAGCTTCAAGCCACTTGAGGCCAAGGGAGGTCAAGAAGTGATTTGTCTAAAGTAACACTAGAAATTTGTGGCTAAGTAATGCACTCATCCTTTTGTGAATGCATTCCAACATCCCAACCACCATTTCCACTGAATTGCAGTCTACTGTTCAAACTCTTGAATGACTCGCTAGCACCAACAGAATAAAACCTTACATTAGGTTATTACCTAATGTGTGTATCTAATACTGTAATACTGTAACTGTACAGACTGTAACTAATCAATGAAAATAATAAAAGGTGATTAATAAATTTGTTTTTCCCCCCCCATTGTCTACCCAATGAGTTCCTTAAAATTACAAAAGACATCTGAAATTAGAGACAAGAGTTTTTTAGTTGAAGCACATAGTAATAAAAAAAATCTTTGGAATAGTAAACAAAACTATTTTTCTTATAGGAAAACCAAAGTGTAGGTGTAATTGATGAAAAAGTGCCCGGTTTGTTTACGCAACAAACTCTTCTTTCAGTGTGATTGATAACCCACACATCATTAACATGGTTCAGTGACTAAGACCAGGATACAGTCCCCCCAACAGAGCAGATGTCTCAGGCAAATTGCTGGACAAAGTATATGACAAAGAAATTGAGCAGCGTGCAAAAAGTCTAAAGGGTGAAATTGTTAACCTGAGACTTGATGAGTGGAGCAATGTCCACAATGATCCTGTTGTATGTGCTTGTGTGACAACAGAAGAAGGGAATGTCTTCCTTACAGAAACAATTGATATATCAGGAAATGCACACAGAGCAGAATGCTTACAAGTAGCAGCAGTAAAAACTATAACAAACTGTGGAAAAAAATTCAAATGTCTAATACGCAGCTTGGTCATAGATAATGCTGCAAATGTATCCAAGATGAGAAGAATTTATTTAGAAGAGAGTCCCAAGTTAATGTACAGTTCCAGTGCTCATTTGATGCACCTCCTAGCCAAAGACTTCAGTGTTCCAGAAATAAACGCTAATATTGTTGAAACTCCAAAATACTTCCGCAAGAACCACTTTGCAGCAGCTGCTCTGAAAAAAGCGGGAAGAATGAAGCCAACTCTCCCTCAAGACATGCAATGGAACTCAGTAGTGGACTGTTTTGAGTACTGTATCAAGAACTGGCCAAATCTGACGATAGTTTGTGAACAAAATCGTGAAAAAAGAGATGGCACAGCCAAAGTTCTCAACATTGGGCTTAAGAGAAATGTTGAACACATGCTGAGTACCTTGAAGCCTATTTCTGTAACCTTGAACAAAATGCAGGGAAATAGCTGTTTTATTGCTGACGCTGTTGAAATTTGGAAGGAACTGAGTGAGATCTTAAAGAGAGAAATATGCAATGACAGAGTTAAATTACAAGCTTTTTCCAGCTCATTTTCTTGCAAATATTCGCAATACTCAGTAGCAGGATCAAACCTTAACTGATGAAGAAGAGGAGCTGGCTATGACATGGACATCCAGCAATCATCCTTCCATAATGCCAACTATAATAAACTTCAGAGTTAAGGGTGAACCATTCAAGAAACAGGTTTGCTGAGGATGTTTTAAAGAAAGTTACATCAGTGAACTGGTGGAAGTCACTTTAGTACTTGGATTCAGAGACTGCTGAAGTGATAATCTCTCTCTTAACAGCAGTAGCTTCTTCTGCCGGTGTAGAAAGAATATTTTCTTTCTTTGGATTAATTCATTCCAAATTGAGAAATCGTTTGGGACCTGAAAAAGGAGGAAAGCTTGTTTTTCTTTTCCAGATTATGAACAAACAGGAAAATTGAAGGTGAAGACAACCGAGTTAGCTGCAGAAGCCAATATTTTAAAGTTTCTCATGTTGACCTGGCTGACACAGTTGACTTAATTTTTTTAAAATATTTCATTTAACTATTTTAGTTTAACACAATATTAACAAAAACAAACCTGATTTTAAAAAACTTGAATGTTTAGCTAAATTCAAAAATTCATATGCTTGTTTTGTTATAATATTATATGTTTGCTGTTGAAGAAAAAAAATCCAGAATACATAATGTTGTTGTTGTTTTAGTTAAATACAACAATTTAAATGTCTGTCTGGTGATGTTCTCCTCCTAATACAGCATGGCAAGAAAATCCTCCAAATATTATTGATTAACCTGTTGAATTGGAGATATTTATGAAGTCGTTGGGAGGTGAACTATCTGCTTCAATTACCTTTAGTAAATGAAATAACCAAACAATCATTCATGTTCTGATATAGCTGTAAAACGAATCTGAAAAGTTTTCAAAATAAATCACTTTAAAAACGTATATCGAGTACCTTCTAAAAATGAAACCTATGTCTCTCTCTGAGTTGCAAAGAATATGTATTAAGGTTATAACAACCAACAAGAATGCACTTTTAAGTAGAAATCCATGATTAAATCAAATCTTCCTGACTAGTGATTTAAATCAAATCCACCCTGGCTAGAAGTCCACAGATATGTATCAAGGTATTTATAAACAAAGACATTGTCATCAGAATTTGCAGGAACAGCATATTGCAATATCTTTGTCCAAGTTATATAGCATGAAACTTTTATTAGAAAGGGTACGTGTATTTTAAAGCCAAGATGCAAAATTCAGCATTTCTGGTACAGTATTAATATCCTTCTGTTTTCATTGTTTGTCAAATTTAGATTTCTATTGCCCAATTAAAACAAATTTACAGTATCATGACCTCAAGAATCCAGCCGTTTCATTGATGTTTATGTTCAGCAGCCAAGCCCATTGACCAACTGTTACAAAACAGATTAAAGGATACAGCATCTGTTTCTCCTACAAATGCCCAATGAAGACAAATTAGCCAACCTGCAACACAGCCCGTATGTTTCTTCCCAAAGGCTTTGTTTCTCTTTCTTCCCACAGATTTTTTTAAAGAAAGACTCTAGGTTGGCTCTCTCTGTAACAGATGGGATTCCTGGCAAGTCTTGGCTTGCTTTCCGGTAAGTCAATGCTTCAGTGGTGCAGGATCAGACCCCCAAAACAGCACTCTCTTAGCATAGGGGTTCCCAGCCTTTTTTTTTTTTTAAACCATGCCCCACCTTAGTATTTTTTAAGTTTATTTTATTTTTAAAAACTTGGATCCCCCACCCATCCTTACAATGCGAGTAGACTGCCACCTAGTGTTCCACATGTATGCTCATGGACTACTAGGCAAATTACTGAAAATGCAAGTCAAATGGTGCTATAAAAACATCCCTACCTGTTTAGAAAGGGTCAGATAAGGGGCGCTGGAAGGATGGCAAAAGTAATAAGTGCCAAGTCACAATGCCACTCACTCAAATGTAACCTGGCTGTCCCTTCCCAAAATCTGAGAGAGAGGCATTGTGATCTGGTAATTGCCCACCCCATGGCACTTTTCTCTGAGACTCACTGTGTCGCCACCAACCCCCTGCTCCACCAGAAAGTTTGATGTGCTCACATCCCGCACTGAGAAAGTCTTAGCAGGGACAATTAGAGCATATTCATCATTTTGAAGTGACTTGAGATAACGGTAATACAATCCTCAAACATACATATCAGTTTTGTAAAAATCTAATATATAGAATTCACTAATTCCTTATTTAAATTACTAGAAAAGGAATATTTAATATAAACAGGTCAAACTGGAAATACTTTACATTTCCCCCAAAGGGCAAGTCAGAAGGGAGAAAAATCTCTCAAAAGATGTTGAGTTGCAGTTTGCCGTTTCAATCACCAAATCAATAGGAAAAAATAGAAAGTGGCACCAAAAAGTAATGTTTATATTCTCCAGCCTGGCCCACTGGGCAACTGTCACAGGAAAAATTAAAGAAGACCATCTGTTTCTCCTGCAAGTGTGCAATGGAGATACTGCCTAACATAGCCCTTTTCCATTACGGGAAAAAAAAGTCTTTTGTTTATCTCCACAGAAATATGTTTTCAAACAAACACAATAGGCATCCCTCCAGGTTGATTTTCTGACTGCAAAAACAGATGCACATTACTCATCAAGGTAATACTCTTGAGCAGAAGTAGTCAACATTCAGTTTACAGCCTACTAGCATTAAGAAAAGTATTTTAAAAAAACCAGCATATGTTGCATCATTCACTTCTCCTTCACACATAGCTAGAGTTCAGTTTCTTTTCAGAAAATATTTGTCTTACCTTTACCATTTTGCCATGCAGTGTACCAGGACAAACTGAGAAAAGTGATGAAAACTAACACAGTGGCCACAGTTCCATTTCGGAGCCTCATCTCATTTCAACATCACACTTGTTTATACGGTACTTGCGATTTGGATTGATCAGTTGTACTGAAGTCAGTTTATTCCACCATTAGCGTCACTTGACCAACAAGAATGAGAGATGTAGATCTCTCGTTCCAAAAGCTCTGTAAAACCAGTCCAGCAGTTATGCCGCTTCAAACTGTTACTTGAGTCACTCATTAGCCTTCATAAAGCAAACTTCTTTATGCTTCTACTCCTGTTTACAAAGGGAACACAATTGATCAGTTAGAGGCACAAAAATATATCATAAGCAGTCTGTGTAGTGCAGGAGAGTGAGTGGTCCAGCAGCCTCCAACTTTCTTTTAACCACAGCTTTAGCTCTAGCATGGGTTACACCAAAGCCTCAGAGCTCCTTCAACCTACACCAGCTGGCAGCAGTCCACAAGGAATCATCTGAGAATACTACACTCTGCCCATGCCCCTACCTGTCTCCCCACCACTACCCTTCATACCAGGGTGTAGTGCAAGAGCTAGCTATGCTAGTACTGCCCAGTCAATAGCTCAATTTACTGGAAAATTCTAAGTATTCAGCCTTTTTGCACTACCTGAGCAGATCAAACGTCCCAAAACAGGCCAATGTCTGGTTTCTGGGATTTTTTTTTTTTTTAAAGTACCAGAGAAATCTGGAGGACTTTCCTCATACCAGACTACATAATTATGAAATGGCATAAAAATGAAGCCTAAGTACCCGATATTGTTCTTTAAGATACTGCCAGATCTTCTATTTCAAATTCCATCTGACAGAAGTTTGTTACTCAGCTGGCGAGAATTTCTTTGGGTTTAAGTTTTCCAGTTCAGAATTGATAATTTATTTCTCATTCAAATAGGTCATCACTTAAGAGCAAAAGAAGAACTTTTTTTATTACACTGGCACCTTAAGACTCTAATCAACTGGGGCCCCATTGTGTTAACAGCCATAAAAATACATAGCAACAGAACGACTCTTATGTAGAGAGCTTACAATTAAGACAAGATGCACCAAGAGTGTGTCACAAACAAATAGAGAGAAAGGGGTAACAGTTATAGGAGAACATGATTACGCAGACTACCACTGCACACAACTTTCAGGTTACAAGTCTTTTCATAAATATTTTTTTTATATCTTCTAAATCAGAAGCCTTCCCAATCTTTTTCACTTGGTAATTTACCATTAGTATAATCGCTGTAGTGACCCTTGAGGGAATTTAAAAACAGAGTCGGGCAGGTGCTTTACATATTAGTTTGCAGAGGGCATTCCACATGTAAGCAGCATCAAGAAGGTACTTGTGGGAGAAGTGGACAAATATGCGATAAAGGCGGACATTGAGAGAGCACTTGGGACAATGCCATATAAGAATAGATAAATAGGAAGGACAGAGTTGTGAAGGACTTTTAAGGTAGACAAGAAGATTGAATTTGATGTGAAGGGAGAGAGAGAGAGAGAGAAAAAAAACAGTAGGGAGATTCAGAGAGAGGACTGACACTGTTTGAATTATAGCTCAGGAAAAATTATTTATCACCCTCATTTTGAATGTTCTAAGGGAGATGAGATGGACATAAGGAAGGCCAGAGAGTAGGTTGCAGTAGTTAAGTCAGAAGATGAAGGCCTAAATGAGAGTTAAAGTAGTGTGGACAGAGAGAAAAGATCTTGGAAGTGTTAAGGGAAAAAAGTAGTGAGATTTTTATATGGCCTAGATGTGTAGGATTGGAAAGAGGGAGGAACCTAAAATGACTCTCAGATGACAGGCCTAATTGACTAGGAGGTTAATGATGTCAACAATGCTGACAGTAACAGCATTATGTTGATTTTAGAGAGCTATTATGATGTTCTGCAATAACATCTAGAGGTCCCAATCAAAACTGGGATCCCACTGTTCTTTGCAAACACATAAGATGACAGTCATTGCCCAAAGAGTTTTTATAAGACAAGGAATGATATATGAATGTCTCAAACAGCAGCAGAAAGGGGAAGGAAGAAAGTACAAGCCACAGTAATATGTGCAAAACTAGATGTTTCCAAATGAAGTAAGTAGTATTGTGGATAGTTGGTTTTGCTCTTATGCTATTCTTCTCTCCCCCAGGCCCCACATTTTTCCACCCATAACCTAGTTATTATTTAGGGGTACAGTAACTCCTCACTTAACGTTGTCACCTCACTGATCTATTAGAGAACACGCTTGTTTAAAGTTGCACAATGCTCCCTTATAACATTGTTTGGCAGCCGCCTGCTTTGTCCACTGCTTGCAGAAAGAGCAGCCTGTTGGAGCTAGGTGGTGAGGGCTTGGAACCAGGGTGGACCGGCAGCCCCCCAAGTTCCCTGTGTGGCAGCCACCCAGCAGGCTATCAATTGCCAGGCAGTTCAGGTGTCCCTCCCCCCACTGCCGTGTGCTGCTCCTGCCCTCTGCCTTGGAGCTGCTTCCAGGAGCCTCCTGCTTGCTGTGCACAGCAGGGGGGAAAGAGGAGTGCTAATGTCAGGGTGCCCCCTACTCAAGTACCCCATCTCCACAGAGCGCGGGGCGGGGGGGAGGAGAGACACAACAGGGTTCAAGACGGAGGGAGCTTGCTGGCAGCAGCTGCTATCTCAACCTACTGATCTACATAAAAGGGCAGTGTACTTATAATGGGGTCAGTGTACTTAAAGGGGCAATGCGCGTCTCTCTCCCTCACACAGTGCATGTGTGTCTCCTCCCTCCATTTGTGCTGCCTTGTAGAGTGTGAGGCTACATTAACAACTTGTTAACCCTTGGGGGGTCAGCTGACTGCTGCTAGTTCATCATTTAGCAGTAAAACATTCCCTAGGAAATATCCCACCCTCTGACTCCACCACCTCAACCAAGCTTCACAATCCTCATTGCTATGTACAGTATTAAACTGTTTGTTTAAAACTTATACTATATATATATATATATAAATAAATAAATAAAAGTCTTTTGTCTGGTGAAAAAAATTCCCCTGGAACCTAACTATCCCATTTACATTAATTCCTATGGGGAAATTGGATTCGCTTAACATTGTTTCACTTAAAGCAGCATTTTTCAGAAACATAACTACAATGTTAAGCAAGGCGTAACTGAACTACATTGCATCAGAGACTACACATTCTAAGACCTTATCAATACTAGAAAGGTTGCACCAATTTAACTAAAATTTTAAATTGATCTAGTTAACCCAGTGCATGCTCCAATGTTGATGTACTTAAACCATTTAACCCTCAAACATCTATTCCATTTGCTTAAATTACTGATTATCATAAAGTAATTTAGCAAACTAAGCTGATCTAAATGAGGGGTCAGCCAGTTGAAGTATAATTATATGGTTTCTACCAATTTATCTAGATGTATTTAGTTAAACTTGTAAAACTTCTCCAGTATAGAGATGGCCTAGGCTTCCCCACTATGGACGATGTGACTAAAGGCCTGACCTTGCAAGACGCTTAAGGCAATGGCAGTTGAGAGCCCTCAACATCTCTCAGGAGGTGCTCCCTAGCTTACTGAATCAAACAATTGGCTAATGTCTATATGCTTCCAGACTTCTGGTCTATAGACATGAGGTAGTTTCAAATGTGTGCCAAAACCTGATATGCGTTAAGGCCCCAAACCTGCAGTCCAACTATGCATAAGTCTCTGTAGGATCAGGACCTAAAGTACCTTGTGGTTCTGAGGAAACCTTAACACATATTGGAGCACAAATGCCTAGAAAATGAAATTCACAATAGCAAAAAACCCAACAACAAAACCTTAAAAAGCTCTTTTGTATAATATACAAAAAGAAAACTTATAAAGAGAAAAATAAATGGGTACATTCTCATTACAGCCATTTTTAAACCTTTCCTTTCATTAGAACGTTTTACTGTATTTAGGGTTGGGAGAATGAGTGTAAGCACAGGACTGGGAACGAAAACCGAATTAGTCCTTATCTCAGTTGACACTGGCTATCACTGTTGCTTACAAGCAGGAAACCTCGTTGCTACAGTTTCCTCCTCCTCTGTAAAAATGAGGGCACTAGTACCGACCGGATGGCTGTGAGGATCCAAGGTAAAATCTGTAAGTCACTCTGAAGGAAGTCTCACGTGTACCACGCTCAATAATATAAATACTTTTATCACTGAGCATTAGTAGAGTGCTCAAGACTGATAAATAATGTAACCATCATAACAACCTTAGCAAAAACGAAAAGCAATTCAGGGATGATCAAAGGCCAGACCACCCTGTTGTGCTGGGGTTTTGCAGCACACAGGCTTGGCAGGACCAACCACCGTGTCTAATTCCTAGAACACAAGACAAATTAAGGCTGGATTTTTACCCTTGCTCCCTTCAACGGTCTTGCTCGCATCCGTTTACTGATGTAGCTTCTCTCTCTCACCATCACCCCTTAGTTTTCTTTACAGCTACATCCCTTTACCCTGGTGTCCCACAGCGCCGGGGGGAGAAGCGGAGCTCGCGGACCGGCCAACCGCCCCCACGCGTCCCGGGCTGCGCGGGTGCCGACCGGGCAGCTTCGGCAGCGGCGATAAATAACGGTCGCCTCGGTCCGCGGGGAGGGGCAGCCCCTGCGGGGAGGAGCCTCGAAGGATGCGGTCCCTGCTCCGGGGCGCCCAGCATTTCCCCCCACCGCCGGGGCGGGGGAGCCGGGCTGGGGCACTGGCCGGGGAGACCCGGCTTGGGACCCCCCCAACACGCAGCGGGGCGCGGCCCCTGAGGCCGGACGGGCGCTCGAGGGACAGCCGAGGAGGGGGAGTCCCAGCCCCCGAGGCAACGGCACGGGATGGGCTGGGTCCGCCGGCGGCTCAGCCTAGGGGTACCAGCCCGGAGCCCCCGCAGCGCGGCCCCCACCTGCCCTCCGCCAGGCCCCGGGCTGAGGAGGGGGCGTGTCCCGGCCGCCACGCTCACCTGGGTCCGGGCCACCTGGGCTCTCGGGGGCGGGGGGGGGGGGGTGAGCCGCCGCTGCTCGCGCTTCCTCGCCGACAGGGGCTGAGGCGGCGCCTAAAGGCCCGCGAGCTCCTCAGCCCGCACCGCCCCCGCCCACCCTGTCGAGCGGCGGCCGCCGCTCCATCCGCCAGCTACTCGAAGAGCCCGCCCACTGCAGCTCGCCTGGCTGCCCATTGGCCAAATGGTCCGCCGCGGCAGGCCAACCGCCAACTTGCCGAGAGGCGCCCTCTCATTGGCTCAGGCTCCTGTCAATCTCGCTTCTGGAGCTATAAATATCTCTCGTGCGCCTGAGCTGGTGTGGTGCAGTGTCCGGGGGGGGGGGACGGACGGACGGACGGACTAACTATCGTGCAGGTGGGTGGGGTCCGTGCGCCGCCTCTAACAGGGTACAGCTGCCCCCAACTGCCGTCCAATTCCGGCTCTGTTCACAGCGGGCTCTCTCCACTTGTGGCAGCCTCAGGGCGTCTCTCGTTCGTGTGCGGGCGGGCGTGACCAGGCTCGCTCTTGGGTGGTGCTCACACAGATGCCTGGCGCTCTGTGGGGGTGTCCCTCCTGGGCTAACTGGGGCCCTGTCTGCTCCTGCAATCAGATATTGCGGATCTCAAGAGACGTTTAAAAAAAAAGGGGGGGGGGGTTGCTGTCTCTACAGAACTGGGTTTTTTTCAGCTCCCAAAACCAGAAAAACCTCCCCCACTTGAGCTAAAGAACAACACTGTTGCTTCACACTAGTGTATAGCGTGAGAGTATTTCAGGTTCCCCAAAAGAGGGCACTGCTGGGGGGGGGGGCAGTGTCACTCCCTATCACAGTGGTAGGGTAGCTAGGGCAAGCCCAGGATGTAGCAACAGCCCTCAGACAGTGCCTCCCTGTAGGGCCCGCGCTCCCCCGTGCAAGGAGCTGTGGTGTGGGTTGGTAGGATCCAGCAGTTGTGGCTTGCAGGGGAGGGACCCATGGGGAAGTGCATCAATGCGGGCTCTTTCTGAGCTGCAGCTTGTCTGCTCTGCAAAAACCTGGAACATTTCTTGTTATTTCAAAAATTTACCTGGACAGAGAAAAGAAGCTCATAAAAGAGGCTATGTCCAGGAAATCCAGACCTATGGTAACCATAAGTATGTAGGCCCTATAGCCCCTGCATCATTCCTATTGTTAGAGAGGGATTTTTGAAATCAAACATAGGCTAAGAGACAGGGAAGAGCAGGCTAAGGCCTTGTCTGCACATAAAAGTTCTGTCACTTTATACCGGGTCCCCCAAAAGTTGTATCACTCTAACTGTATCATTATAGTTAGAGTGGTATAACACCTCTATTGTGAGTACCATTACACTAGTACAAAAGTGGTTATACCACTACAGTTTATTCCGAGATAGGAAGGGGAATACTCTATACACAACATGAAGATACTAGTTATGTACAGTATGGCTTCACATTGTGGATACCAGAAAATCAGCAAATCAATGTCTGAGAGCCTTTTGTTGTACTAGTCCATAACACGTAACTGCAGCACTGTGTGAAAGTTGTCATCTTGCCCCCAACTGTACTGGCATAAGTAGGGCCCTACCAAATTCGCGGCCATGAAAAATGCATCACAGATGGTGAAATCTGGTCTTTCATGTGCTTTTACCCCATACAATACAGATTTCATAGGGGGGAGACCAGTGTTTCTCAAATTGGGGGTCCTGACCTAAAAGGGAGTTGCAGGGGGTCACAAGGTTATTCTAGGGGGTCACAGTATTGCCACCCTTACTTCTGTGCTGCCTTCAGAGCTGGAGAGTGGTGGCTGTTGGCTGGGCACCCAACCCTGAAGGCAGTGCAGAAGTAAGGGTGGCAATACCATACCATGCCATCCTTACTTCAGTGCTGCTGCTGGCAGCAGCTCTACCTTCAGATACTTTACAAACACACTCCAATAGTCAGGTAATACCCAGATGAGCACAAACCTCAATTGCATTTGGTGGTTCCTCAGGAGTCCTCGCCCCACACCCAAGATCCTTTATTCTCAAAGAGCCACTTCCACCTTCCGTACGTGCAGGAGATGCTACAATCCACTTAACCCTTTCCCAGTAGAATCAAACCTGCTACAAGTGTGAGATGTTTCAGACAAACACTGCCAACCTATTATACATACATACTGTTACACAAAAACCTGAAATGTAGATACAGCTTTGAAGTAATGAAAATTAACTAAGCACAGTTGACAGCTATCTCTGTTCCTCCCCAGTATCAAAATACTGTGTTTTACAACAAGCTGAATAAGGTCCATGGTAATTTACTCAGTATGTCTGACTGTCACATTTTTTATCCTTTAACTCAATCATCAGATATCAGCCTGCCATTGTTTCATTGCACCTGTCCCAAAAGATTTGCAGACTGTGAAAGCATGCTTGTATGCTATCATCAAAATCAAACAGCATCATCAAAATTAGCATGGATAGCAACCCTCCAGACTTATGACTGTAAGCCTGCCATATGGTTCTAGTTAACAATATCCAATCCTTTTCCCTCTCCAAGTGTCACACAGTAACTCTTTTGTGTAATAGTCTCTTGTCGTCTGTCCAGCTTAGGCCAGGTCAGTGCTAGAAACTTTAGCTAGTTTAGTAATGTCAGTTAGGGGTGTGATTTTCTTTACAACATTTCTATTCTGGCAAAAGCTTTAGTGTAGGTGCAGGTATACTCACATAAAAGAGATTTTTCCAGTGTAGCTTATTTCACTCAGGAAACCAGTATAAACTGTATTAAAAGCCATTTTACATGGCAATTGTTTCAAAAGGACACTTTGTCTTCATTCAGTAAGGCCAAATTTCATTAGGAAGGTTTGCTGGTATAGCTATGCCACTATAGGTACACTTCGACATTCTCTCTTTAACTATAAACTTCCACCCTAAATAGAGTAACTAAAAATAGAGCTTTCCACAATATCCAGCTTTTCCCCCTTGGGTTAGTTGCATGAGAAGAAAGGCAAAATAGAGAACAGAAAAAATTCAGAGTAAGGACACCAACCATCAACCTGCCACAATCCAACAGTAAGCAAACATCTACAGGCCTGTTTTACCGTTTGAAAAGTAGAAAATTGCACAGCTCAGGACAGTTGTGCAGGTGGATCTAAAATAAAAGAAATTCGGGCTCTTTGACAGAAGCTTCGTAATAGTAATTGTTTCTGGTAAGAGTGGCCGTACACTTGGAAACTGAACAGTGTCTCACACCTGTAATTCCTCAACAAATCTTTTCTTTCTTCTTGATAGTCCTATGTATTCTCCTATAAGCAACTGAAGTTTTGAAATATAGTTCATAGGTCTACAATGTTTTAATTTGAAAATGTAATTGAAATAAATTCACTCTTCCAGTAAAACAGGTTCATTTTTAAAATCAGAGCTTGAAGAGAAATCACTATAAAATGAAGAAGCCTTGGTCTACACTAGGAGTTGAGGTCAAATTTAGCAGCGTTAAATCGATTTAACCCTGCACCCGTCCACAAGACGAAGCCCTTTTTTCGACTTAAAGGCTTCTTAAAATCGATTTCCTTACTCCACCCCCGACAAGGGGATTAGCACTAAAATCGGCCTTGCTGGGTTGAATTTGGGGTACTGTGGACGCAATTAGACGGTATTGGCCTCCGGGAGCTATCCCAGAGTGCTCCATTGTGACCGCTCTGGACAGCACTCTCAATTCAGATGCACTGGCCAGGTAGACAGGAAAAGGCCCGCAAACTTTTGAATTTCAATTTCCTGTTTGGCCAGTGTGGCAAGCTGCAGGTGACTATGCAGAGCTCATCAGCAGAGGTGACCATGACGGAGTCCCATAATCGCAAAAGAGCTCCAGCATGGACCGAACGGGAGGTACGGGATCTGATCGCTGTACGGGGAGAGGAATCCGTGCTATTAGAACTATGTTCCAGTTTTTGAAATGCCAAAACATTTGTCAAAATCTCCCAGGGCATGAAGGACAGAGGCCATAACAGGGACCCGAAGCAGTGCCGCGTGAAATTTAAGGAGCTGGGGCAAGCCTACCAGAAAACCAGAGAGGCAAATGCCCACTCCGGGTCAGAGCCCAAAACATGCCGCTTCTATGATGAGCTGCATGCCATTTTAGGCTACCCCAGCCGTGTTGTTTGACTCCTTCAATGGAGATGGAGGCAACACGGAAGCAGGTTTTGGGGACGAGGAAGATGAGGAGGAGGAGGTTGTAGATAGCTCACAGCAAGCAAGCGGAGAAACCGCTTTTTCCCGACAGCAAGGAACTGTTTCTCACCCTGGACCTGGAGCCAGTACCCCCCGAAACCCACCCAAGGCTGCCTCCCGGACCTGCCAGGAGAAGAAGGGACCTCTGGTGAGTGTACCTTTTAAAATACTATACATGGTTTAAAAGCGAGCATGTTTAATGATTAATTTGCCCTGGCATTCGCGGCTCTCCTGGATGTACTCCCAAAGCCTTTGCAAAAGGTTTCTGGGGAGGGCAGACTTATTCCGTCCACCATGGTAGGACACTTTACCACACGAGACCAGTAGCACATACTCGGGAATCATTATAGAACAAAGCATTGCAGTGTATGTTTGCTGGCGTTCAAACAACATCCATTCTTTATCTCTCTGTGTTATCCTCAGGAGAACGATATCATTCATGGTCACCTGGTTGAAATAGGGTGCTTTTCTTAAGGGGACATTCAGAGGTGCCCATTCCTGCTAGGCTGTTTGCCTGTAGCTGAACAGAAATGGTCCCTGCTGTTAGCCATGGGGAGGGGGTGGGGCTAGCCACACGGTGGGGGGAGGCAAAATGCGACCTTGGAACGAAAGCACATGTGCTATGTATGTAATGTTAATGGCAAGGTTTACTGTGAAAGAGTGTACCCATTGTTCTATAAAGTGTGTCTTTTTAAATACCACTGTCTCTTTTTTTTTCCTCCACCAGCTGCACGTGTTTCAAGGATCACAGGATCTTCTCCTTCCCAGAGGCTAGCGAAGATTAGAAGACGAAAAAAATGCACTCGCAATGAAATGTTCTCTGAGCTCATGCTGTCCTCCCACACTGACATAGCACAGATGAATGCGTGGAGGCAGACAATGTCAGAGTGCAGGAAAGCACAAAATGACCGGGAGGAGAGGTGGCGGGCTGAAGAGAGTAAGTGGTGGGCTGAAGAGAGGGCTGAAGCTGACAGGTGGCGGCAGCGTGATGAGAGGAGGCAGGATTCAATGCTGAGGCTGCTATAGGATCAAACTAATATGCTCCAGCATATGGTTGAGCTGCAGGAAAGGCAGCAGGAGCACAGACCGCCGCCACAGCCCCTGTGTAACCAACCGCCCTCCTCCCCAAGTTCCATAGCCTCCTCACCAAGACGCCCAAGAATGCGGTAGGGGGGGCCTCTGGCCACCCAGACACTTCACCCCCAGAGGATTGCCCAAGGAACAGAAGGCTGGCATTCAATAAGTTTTAAAGTTTTAAACTTTTAAAGTGCTGTGTGGCCTTGTCCTTCCCTCCTCCACCACCCCTCCTGGTGCTTCTCTCCTCCACCACCCCTCCTGGGCTACCTTGGTAGTTATCCCCCTATTTGTGTGATGAATTAATAAAGAATGCATGAATGTGAAGCAACAATGACTTTATTGCCTCTGCAAGCGGTGATTGAAGGGAGGAGGGGAGGGTGGTTAGCTTACAGGGAAGTAGAGTGAACCAAGGGGCGGGGGCTTTCATCAAGGAGAAATAAACCGAACTTTCACGCTGTAGCCTGGCCAGTCATGAAACTGGTTTTCAAAGCTTCTCTGATGCGCACCGCGCCCTCCTGTGCTCTTCTAACTGCCCTGGTGTCTGGCTGTGCGTAACCAGCAGCCAGGCAATTTGCCTCAACCTCCCACCCCTCCATAAACGTCTCCTCCTTGCTCTCATAGATATTGTGGAGCGCACAGCAACCAGTAATAACAGTGTGAATATTGGTTTCACTGAGGTCTAACGGTGTCAGTAAACTGCACCAACGCGCTTTTAAACGTCCAAATGCACATTCTTCCACCATTCTGCACTTGCTCAGTCTGTAGTTGAACAGCTCCTGACTACTGTCCAGGCTGCCTGTGTATGGCTTCACGAGCCATGGCATTAAGGGGTAGGCTGGGTCCCCAAGGATAACTATAGGCATTTCAACATCCCCAACGGTTATTTTCTGGGCTGGGAATAAAGTCCCTTCCTGGAGCTTTTGAAACAGACCAGAGTTCCTGAAGATGCGAGCGTCATGTACCTTTCCCGGCCATCCCACGTTGATGTTGGTGAAACGTCCCTTGTGATCCACCAGTGCTTGCTGCACTATTGAAAAGTACCCCTTGTGGTTTATGTACTCGCCGGCTTGGTGCTCTGGTGCCAAAATAGGAATATGGGTTCCATCTATGGCCCCACCACAGTTAGGGAATCCCATTGCAGCAAAGCCATCCACTATGACCTGCACATTTCCCAGGGTCACTACCCTTGATATCAGCAGATCTTTGATTGCGTTGGCGACTTGCATCACGGCAGCCCCCACAGTAGATTTGCCCACTCCAAATTGATTCCCAACTGACCGGTAGCTGTCTGGCATTGCAAACTTCCACAGGGCTATTGCCACTCGCTTCTCAACTGTGAGGTCTGCTCTCATCTTGGTATTCTTGTGCCTCAGGGCAGGGGAAAGCAAGTCACAAAGTTCCATGAAAGTGCCCTTACGCATGCAAAAGTTTCGCAGCCACTGGGAATCATCCCAGACCTGCAACACTATGCGGTCCCACCAGTCTGTGCTTGTTTCCCGAGCCCAGAATCGGCATTCTACCGCATGAACCTGCCCCATTAGCACCATGATGCCCACATTGCCAGGGCCCGTGCTTTGAGAGAAGTCTGTGTCCATGTCCTCATCACTCTCATCACTGTGCTGAGGTCGCCTAGTTGCCCGGTTTCGTTTTGCCAGGTTCCGGTGCTGCATATACTGCAGGATAATGCATGTGGTGTTTAATGTGCTCCTAATTGCCAAAGTGATCTTAGCAGGCTCCATGCTTGCCGTTGTATGGCATCTGCACGGAAAAAAGGCGCAGAATGATTGTCTGCCGTTGCCCTGATGGAGGGAGGCGCGACTTACGACATGGCTTACAGGGTTGGCTTACAGGGAATTAAAATCAACAAAGGGAGTGGCTTGGCGAGAAACAGAATGGCCCCCTCAAGAATTGAACTCAAAACCTCAAGGAGAGAACTCAAAACTGGGTTTAGCAGGCCGTTGATTTTATGGAGGGAGGGAGGAAAAAATGAATACAAAACAAATCTGGTCTATTTCTTGTTTTGAGCCACTTCATCTATCTTTATACGTCTTGCTGGCAGCAGACTGCAGTACAACTGCTAGCCGTCGTCATCTCCTGGGTGCTCGGCGGAAGACGGTGCAGTATGACTGCTGGCTGCTGATTAAAAGACAGTGCACTGCCAGTAAGACTGAATTGCCATGAGACGAAACTTGAAAGGGAAATGATCTAGCTGAGTCACTCCCATGTTTGCCCAGGCGCCCCTGACTTCATCGAGGTCGGTTAAAAGAGCACCCAGGACTACGTCGACGATGGCTACCAGTCATACTGCACTGTCTACTGCCAAAAGGCAATAAACTGCTGCTGTGTAGCAATGCAGTACCACATCTGCCAGCACCCAGGAGACATACGGTGACGGTTAGTTGAGCGGGCTCCATCCTTGCCATGGTATGGCGTCTGCACAGGTAACTCAAGAAAAAAGGCGCAAAATGATTGTCTGCCCTTGCTTTCACGGAAGGAGGGAGGGAAGGGGGGCCCGACGATATGTACCCAGAACCACCCGTGACAATGTTTTAGCCCCATCAGGCATTGGGATTTCTACCCAGAATTCAAATGGGCAGTGGAGACTGCGGGAACTGTGGGGTAGCTACTCACAATGCAACGCTCCGGAAGTCGACAGGTGCCTCGGTACTGTGGACACACTCCGTTGACTACATGCACTTAGAGCATTTGTAGGGGGACACACACAATCGACTGTATAAAAACGCTTTCTACAAAACCGACTTCTATAAATTCGGCCTAATTTCATAGTGTAGACATACCCTAAGTTTAAACCTTTAGTGTTCCACTTTAGCCTGGTGAAAGAAGACCAAGGGTAGTCAGTCTATTCTATACCAACGTTAAAGAGACAAAAAGAAAAGGAGTACTTGTGGCACCTTAGAGACTAACCAATTTATTTGAGCATGAGCTTTCGTGAGCTACAGCTCATGCTCAAATAAATTGGTTAGTCTCTAAGGTGCCACAAGTACTCCTTTTCTTTTTGCGAATACAGACTAACACGGCTGTTACTCTGAAACCTGTCATTAAAGAGACAGTGGCAATCAATGGTATCTCAGCATAATAAAGATCTCCTGCTGCAAGGCATCTGCCAAGGCATTTATCAAAAGTAGATGTCAAACAGAAGTCAAAGTGTTACAAGAAACATCAGACTTGTGGTGATTTTACTGTAGATAATGATTTCTGTAATACTGAATGACTGGTTTACATTCATATTATCTAACGGAGCCATAATGTTGTCACTATTCATCAAGTTTGGAGCTCCTTTGCCAGGCACCTGTACTTTCTCCTAATTCTTTCAGCGGTGTGGATCCTTGTTTGTGCTGCTTTCATACTGGCTTTCCCAGAGAGCAAGAGCAATGGAACAAAAATGGTAAAATGGGTAAGAATGGGGAGAAAAAGACTATCTGGCTTTACATGTGGTTTGGTGGAGGGGCAGGAGTGAGGCTAATTTTGAGTTTTGCTTAGCTGAAAAACAGCAGCCCAAGCAGACTGACAACTGCATTTAACTGGTTCAGAGAACAAACTTCATGTGGTTCAGCCAGTCAGAAGCTAGCTGATAACTGGAATCTCTTCCCACTTCTGTCACTGACCTGCTTCCTGCTTGTGTAATCTTGGGCAAGCAACTTCACCTCTCTGTGCTTCTGTTCCTTCCCACCCAAACCATTGTCCGTTTAAACTATAAACTTTTCAGGGCAGGGATTGTCTTTCACTATGTGTTCATACGGTGCCTAGGACTATGAAATCCCTATCTCCACTGAGGCCTTGATACACTATCATACTACTGCAACTGCTAATAAAAGTACAGAATGTTTGTTATGGTTTGTTGGTATATTTTCAGAGCATACAAATAACACGTCATTCCATCTTTATAGATGTAAAACCAAAACAAATACATGTTTTTAATGAATAAGCTTGTTTGCAAGAGACAGTTATTGGTTTTCAGTATTATAAACTGCTTTTAGATTTTAATCGGCTAGGAGCAGCAATCATGTCTTCATGTGTTTCTTTTGCAGTGCCTCTCTTATTGACAGTATTTAACAAATAAATAACTCCATACAAAATTCCATGTAAAAGGTGAAAAAAGGTTGCAGAGTGATGTGATCAAAGTCAGAAAATTCATTGTCTGCACAACCTTTATCCTGGCCCTTGGGTGCATGCATTACAATACAGTCTTTTGTTATATGACCTTGCGGAAAAGAAGAAAATTTTAATAGCATCTCTGCTATTGCATAAATCTGAAATCTGGAAACCCTGAATTTTATTTGGTGTCTCTATTGCTCAGAGAGATTTAGGTCCAAAACCCAAAATAGAAATAGATGAATTTGTTGTTGAAGATGAAATCCTTGATGGGTTCAGGCAAAGAGAAATCATATAAGAATGAAGAATTGGGATTTCCGGCTCAGTCAGTCCACTGACATATCAACAAACACAAAAAGAAAAGGAGTACTTTTGACACCTTAGAGACTAACCAATTTATGGTTAGTCTCTAAGGTGCCACAAGTACTCCTTTTCTTTTTGCAAGTACAGACTAACACGACTGCTACTCTGAAATAAACACAAAGATTTACTCCCAAATGTGACTTCAAGCTGAAAATAATGCTCAGCCATAATTTTAATTTAAAAACAAGCTTACGCTAATAGGGAAATTAGCTTCTTTCAAGAAGCTTCGAAATTTAAATGTTAACCAACTTCATGTTGCAATTTGGCGTGTCTCTTATTCATAGTTCATGTTTTCTCTAATACCTCTAAGAACACAGAAAGTGTAGTTCTGGAGTATTTTGCAGAACTAGACTCATCATTTATGAAACTCCTAATGAGTAAGTAAAAAAAAACCCCCACACTAGCAATGATTCTCCTTTCACTGACATTAGTAAATTAGAGGTTGAGTTCCTGGGGAGAGGATGAAGAAACAGTGCAGGGGCATGAATGTGGCAGATGTTGGGAACAGTGCTGAACCCCCCTCCCACTATCCCCTACTGCAAAGCTGTGATCCCCTCCTTTCCTCACCACTCTTCCCTGCACTGCTCCGACACCCGCATAATCCCTTTCAGTGCTCAGACCTTGCTATACTCCCCCCAACTGCTCCCACATTTCCTCCAACATGGACATTGCTTTGACAAGAGCCGCACTGCTCCGATCACACCCACCCACACTGCTTTGAGCCCCCAGCTCCGCACTCTTCCTTGCCCTTCCATTTTCCTAGTAAGCACGGAGGGGTCATGGGGACAGTGCTTAAAGTGATCAGGGGTCACCACTCCCATATCTGACAGTCCCCTGGCCCAGCAATTATTTCTGCCTCCAACTCCCAAATGAATCCCCTCACATCACTTCTCCTCCTCCTGCAGCTCCTGGGTTCTTCACCCCTCCCCCTCATACTTCTCCTAAGCCTGACCAGGGCTGCAGGATGGTTTTCTTCTCCCTCTTCCCAGGGGAGCAGGAAGGAGCAGGAGGAATGGGGAGCTGCTGGGTTCTTTCTGCTCCCTCCCTGCCCTGCATGGGAATGGTGTGAGGTTGCCATTGAGGAGAGAAGGATGGAGCTCTGCCTGTTGCCTGCAGCACCACGATTGGCTTCTCCTCCCCAGGAAACAGGGCAGTAAAGAAAGCAGCCAATCAGAGGGGGTTCCCGCCTCCCCTCTCCCCCTCCTCCCCCCGGCCCCCAGTACTAAAAATGTAGGCCCTGGAATAGCCTGGCTTGCTTCTTAGCAATTTTATTTCTCAGGTCTGAAATCTGTTGCAACCTGGCACACTTTAAGCCCCGCATGCGGAGGTGGGAATGGGGTGAGGATGTGCGTAGTGCATGTGCCAGCTGGAGGCAGGGCGTGGCAAGGAAAGTAGAGATGCTGCATCCTTGGCTCAAATCAAGGCTTAGTGTATGGAGAAGGGGCTCTACACATCCGTCTGCATCGGGAGGCTCAGAGTCATGAAGTGGTCGACTGATCTCAGTGAGATGTTCTCAGCTGAATGGGAATGCCCCATGGAGATTAATGCAACCTGAAACAATAGCTCAGACTTGGGAACTGCTCCATTCATCTCAGTGCGTGTTCCCCCCCTGCAAGTTTCAGCACTTGTGGGCCTGCGTTACATACCAGCCATGCCTCTTCTCAGCTCCTCACCCTGGTCTTTCCATTGTATGCCTGTGCCATGCACCAAACATTTCTGTTCCCAGCTCCTCACCTCATCTCAGCACTGTGTGCCTGTTCCATGCACTGAACAAGCTCATTTGCATCTCCCCATCCCAGTCTCATCCCTGTGGCTGCATGTTTTGAAGAGAGGACAGAAATAGGGGGCATGGAAGTGTGTGTGTGGGGGAGCAGAATCCCTTCCTACATCCTTCACTTCATAGCTCTGATGCCCCTTCTTTCCGCTCCACTCACTGTTGACACTTTCTCTTTCTAGCTAGAAGCAGCAGCATTGGGGTATGGGTGAGTCTAGTGTTCCTCTCCCACTGCTGGAGGCAGCATGGAGACGGTGGGGAGTTCTAGGTTCCTTCCCCTGATCAAGAAGCAGTCTGGGGGAGCAGGGGGATACTAGGTACAGATTCCTGCATTTTAGGAGATTTTAGACCAAGGTTTTAGGCAAAAGGCAGACAAATCTCAAACAAACAGGAAGCCTATGGACTAATTATTAGTAAATCTAGAATAGTTTGTAGCTGTCAGACACCAACAAACATGCACCAAAAATCATGAACCTCAAACATTTATGTAGTGTCTGTCAGACACACACACACAAAAAATAGTGTTAACAAAAACCAACAACCCCAAAACCTGTCAGCACTTAAGTATATATATTAAAATTAAGTAGGCTATTCCCTTTTCCACAGATCCAGTAGGAGCATTAGATGCCCATATCCAGATGCCAGCCAAAAGCCCAAATCTGCCCCTACTGTATACATGTAATTTCCATTGTAGTCAATGGGACAACAGCTATTTAAGTGAGACATGTCAACATTGTATCCTATAAAAGAAATGCTGTTTGATATTAAAGCCCCTCCTCCCCCCGTGACACTAAAACCCAAATCCTCAAAGATATTTAGGCATCTAACTCTCTCTGAAATCATCAGGAGTTAGGTGCCTAAATAACTTGAAGGATCTGGGCCTAAGTACTGTGTGACCATGGAGATGAATGGTGCTCCCATCCACCAACTACACAGGTGATTAGAATGAATGGAAACAGGGCCAGGAATAAACACAAATCAAAGTCAGAAGTATTACTGGCAGCCAGAGTACACTAAGCAATTAATAAACTGCTTCTGAGGCTGATAAAGTGCCAGAGATCACAAGTTTGATAACTTCAAAAGCTGTATTGCTAGCATACGCATATCATGAATAGTATTCCTGTGTTCCTATCTCAAGAGAAACAAATCTACAACAAAATTATAACATTTGACACGTTTTTAATAACATAATGACACTCTTGCTGCAATAGACAGATGTGTACAGTGTATTCACTAATGTGTTAACCAAACATCAGGCCTCAAGGTGCTGCCTACTACACCATAATTTAACCATTTATATACATAACAATCTTAAAGCTATCCAGGGACAGATTGTGCCCCCAAAACACAGCATTGAGTAGGGGACTGTGGAGTCACACTACCTCAGGGGCGAGCTCCTGTGGCGAATGGTCACTGCACCTCTGGCTATGAGGCTGTCATGTACACTCACTTCGATAGCTGGGCATGACCTTGTGTCTTCCCCATTCTTTTTGGAGAGGTTAGTGCCTCTAGGAATATTCCTGAGCTGCCCTGCCCTCAAGGGAGTATGTGGACTGTGATGTGATCAGCTCTTAAACAGGAGATGTAAGGGAAGAAAGGGGGGAGCTCCTCTTTCCATCCCTATAATGTAGAAGCTAGCTACAATCTGGCCTTAAACCTATAATGTTATGCCTTCCATTTTGCCTAAGCCTGCGTTTAGATTAGGATAAACTAATATCTGCTGCTAGCGTAAACAAATTCAGTGTACACACAGGGGTATCATCCAAGCATTATTTCCTATAACCCGAACACTGGGATTGTTGGCATTTGCATAATGTTTAATTATTTAGTCAGAACATAAAATGTGTCTCTCTTTTAAAACAGATTTTTATAAAATGTCTCCATAATTAAACACCACCACAGTTATTAGCAGTAGGGAAGTCTTTCAAAATATATTAGTCAAAGCAAATAAGTAACTACATCTAATTCCACTCATCAAAATATACCACTTGGAGAGAAATCCCCAAGAGGGGTCAGGGGAATCAATACAGACTACTGCATATGAGTGAGCAAAAAACCCCAAAATATAGCAGGTTAGCCACTGTATCTGGCAATTTCAAGTAGACAGAATTCAGAGGCTTAATTTACTCATTAACCTGTATAGCTGTTCCTTAAAAGACCAAATCAATAGTATAGATCTTGCTGAGAAGTTCATCTATACTTATTGAGGTTAAATTCAGGGCCAGCGGAAGACCTATATGAGCCTATTGCATATTCTGGAATGGGTGGACATAGGCCCAAAACTAAAGGCCCAACCTCTCAGTCAACAGAGACAAAGAATGAAAAAATAAGGACAAGAGTGACTGTGATAGGGATAAAATGAGGGATACAGTGGGGGACAACAAGCAGAGAATCCTGAGCAGCACTTGCTGCTCCTCAAAGGAGTCCAAGGAGCCAGTGGATGCTGCCCAGAGGAACTCTGCCAAGAGACACACAACGAAGTGTCAGAAACATGCCCCACAGTTGCAGACCCCCTCACGCCAATGCATTGAGCTTTGTCCTCCTAGTCTGGGGAATGGCCATCTTGGTCAGTACCAGGTGGAGGTTGACAAGGAGATCTTGCAACTTTGTGGGGCCATGAATGATGTGCGCAAATACCAGGAGTGTGGGGAAACATGCTCAGCAGGAGGTTCTGGATGAGCCGGAAAAGGGACTGCAGCCTGACACTTTCTACATAGATGCTCCATGGTCTCCCTCTCGCTGCAAAAGGGGCAAGTTTTGGGAAACTCCATGAGCCATGCCAACTGCACAGCTGTGCTCAGAGCTGCATGGAGGAGCCACCAAATGAGATTCCCAGTGGACCATGGGACTAAAGTGGAATACAGGCTGGCCTCCTGGGCTTCTGCAGACAGCAGCAGGTCCTACAACTTTGTGTCATGGCAGGACACGAGGGCCAGGAAGTAAATAGTATGGAGCATCAGCATCTGTAGAGATTTGTGAGGCATGGTTCTGAAATGTGTTCAGCCTGCTTAGGTGATGCGTCAGAGGCAGACAAGGGGGCCCATGGAGTGGGGACCTGATGGCAAGCTCTGGAGGGCCAAGCATGAACAGAGAGTGATCTTCCATAGGACTTGCTTAAAATAAGTGAGAGAAGCAGGGGGCAAGACTGCCCTTATTTCCTGAAGCACAGAGTGGGGTTGTGTGTGGGGTGGGCAATCCCATGCACTGGCCAAGCACCATGGCACTCCAAATGTAGTCCAGGAGGTCCATGATTCTGGTGACTCCAGCCAGGACCAACCTCTGGTGCTCCAAGGAGAACTCCACCACCTGCACACAAAAGTGTGGGTTATGGACCAGTGATTCAGCAAGGCAGTCCTCCCCTGCAGTGGCCACTACAGATCCGGTTGCTGAAAACAGATTCCAGGTCCTGAAGAAATCCTGGTTAAGACTGGCAGCTCAGAGAGATCTCACAGATGGAGATAAAAGAGGGTCATATCAGAGCCCTCAGAGGAAGGTGTGCACCAGCATACTCAATGCTGGATTATAAGCACCAAAAAGGAGTCTCTGCAGGACCGGAAGGCAGAATGCATAGACCAGGCTGTGAATGCAAACCTGGCCCACTCCGCTCTCTCCCAAGGCCCATGTGGGGTATGATGGCCTGGGGACTGAACCCAAGGCCTTTGGCTCTAAAAACAAGAGCCTCTACTGCTTGAACTAAAAAACCCAATCCTGGCAGCTTAACATCCGTAAAACTCCTAAACCTCTATATGGACCAGTCATTACAGAAGGAAACTGGTGAAGTTCACTGGATTAGAATCGGATTTCCAAACAAGACAAAAAAAGGAAAAATGTAAGAGTTAGCCAAGGACAGAGTTTGAAAGCTACTGTGATTATCTGAGAAAGGTTTAACCCACAAAATTATTTACATAATTTGTCATTGAGATAGATAATCAGATTCTGGTCTAATTTAGACCTGTGTAAATACTGAATAACTGTATTGAAATCAATCATCAGCGAAATCAGGGTTATTTTATTTAGCAGCAATGGAGATTTTTATTTTTTCTTAAAAATCAGACTTTATGCTGGAGCAGCATTTCAGTACTCTTTTGCAAACATTTAATCTCATGTCCTTCCACCTTCTTCTAAAATCACCTATTACCTTCAGCTCAGGGCTCTATTTTAATTAAAGGAGACTTATAAGAAATCTTTATTTTTAGTGTCACCGCTGGTCTCATCAGGCTGCATAACACAGGCAAAGAAACCTCCTTTTCCCTCCTGTATCCTTGGGGTAATTTCTAAGGGTCAATATGAGTGTTAATATTCCAGAGCACTCCAGCTGCAGTCATATCAGACAGGAACTAGGTGAGAGACTTATCTAGAAAGGTTGAGCCAAAGAAATTATTCACCAGCCTAGAACAGGGAAAAACACCTGGGGAAAACTAGCACAAATTTGCTTTTTCATATAACTGACCTCCTGATCTCCATTTTCCTCATATCAAATCAAAATTTAAGTACACATAAATAGAGCAGTGCCCCCAGGGTTTTCTCCCTGGAGCCTCTAAGTCCTGCCCTTCACTTGGGCCCATAGGCACTGACTCTGTGGGTGCTCCGGGGCTGGAGTATCCACGGGAAAAAAATATTGGATGCTCAGCACCCACTGGCCACAGCTATTCCCGCTCCCACTCATCAGTTGATTGGGGGGGGACCGCTGCCGCCACCAACAGCTGATGGGGGTTGTGCCACCGCCTGACAGCTGACGGGGGGAGCAGAAGCACTGCCCAACAGCTGTTTGGCGGCTCAAGGAGGAGCTTAGGGGAGGGCAGAGAGCAGAGAATGCGGGGGACCTCGGGGAGGGGGCAGAGTGGGGGCAGGAAGAGGTAGAGCAAGGGCGGGGCCTTGGGGGTGGGGGCAGCAGTATGGGGGAGAGGGATGGAGCAGGGGCAGGAAGAGGCAGAGCAAAGGCAGGGTCTTGGGGGAAGGGGCAGAGTGAGCGTTGAGCCCCCCTGGGGAAAAGGAAAAGTCAGCACCTGTGCTTGGGTCTCTAAACAAGCCTTATCCCCTTCTCAGGGCTTAGGCCACCCTACCAGTGGCCTGTGGGTGTCCCAGGCCTGCCCACAACTCTGGATCCCAGGCCAGAGACCCTATAAATAGCAGCTACATGCTGCTTTCTGTAATCGTTGCTGGTTTATTCCCTGGGCCACTTCCCACATAGCCTCTTCGTCTTCACCCTTACCGCAGGGCTGAAAATCTCAACTCCTCTCTTTCCTCACCCTTGTGGTCCCAACCAGCAACTGGGCTGCTCGGGCCCTGCAGCTCTTTTTAACTGGGCCTGCTACACTCTGATTGGTCGCTTCCCTGGTCGCTTCCCTTTTGAGGCAGGCCTGGAGGACCTACCTTCACTGCTCCTTTTCTGGTGTGGGAGTGTGGTAGGACCGAGAGGTCTCCAGAGTATACCCCATCACACCCTGCTTTACTTCTTTTTCAGTAAAATAGATCAAAGCAAGGTCTACCTGCCCTGATCTGCTATCAGTGATTTCAAGGTAACTTAAATTCTATATCTCACTGTAGTCTAAAGGGAAAATGTGGAGTCAAAAGTAAACTCAAAAACCAGGAATCTCTCTGGAGGACAGCCAGAGGCACTATTCACCACCAAGGGTGTTTTGAAACCAGTTGCCCCAGATAGTTATTGTCCTGTTTTCTTTTCCCCTTGAATGGAATGTACTCAGTATCTGAATCAGACTTTAAAGAAATAAAGTTACTATTCAGCAACAGGCAGCCTACTGCTGGACTGTGGAATCACATCAGGAAAATGGAGAAAGCAACACAGGACAATCTCGGGAGGAGCTCCTTGTAAACATCAGCAAACCCACTTCACATCCCTCCTTAAAACTCTCCTTTGCTGTGATGATTACAAAAACCTTGACAACATTTAGGCTGCTGGTGTCCTTAGGCCACTACCCATCATGCTACCCAATATTGTCTGATTGTGCCCTTGTTCTTCCCCTCTTCGTCTGTCTGTAGCCATCTGTTGTCTCTTGTCTACTTATACTGTAAGCTGTTTGGGGGACTGTCTTTTTATTCAGTGTTTGCACAGTGCCTACCACAATGGGGCCTTGGTTCATGACTGGGGCTCCTAGGTGTTACAATTAATACATAAGTAATAACATACGAAGGGAAGCCTGCAAGGAAGCTTCACTGCACTGAGACAATGCTCTGTTAAGCCAGAAGCAACTGGCCCTGTCATCTCATGTTCTTTTCTTCTTTCTTTTTAAACTTATAGTGTTGTTTTTGCCTCCCTTCTGGGTATTGGAAAGAGAATTATGATGGTTCTTTGGATTTTCCACTGGTATTAAACTGGATGGGAGGAATAAACTGTAGGAGGGTGTGTATTCTCCTTTGCATCCATCTCATTAGCTTGTTTATATGTTGCCCTCCTGAACTATTACAGCTATCTACCTACTGCTCTCTTTGTGTTTGTCATTCTTACTTAACAGTCAGAATGAACCACTGTAAATAAAGGCATGTTCCAAAGAAAGGACATAATCCTACGAACACTTATGTACATAGTAATTTTACAAACTTAGTAAGACTGTATTCACATATATACAATTACTCGTGTGTTTTTGCAGGGCAGGCTGAAGTGTATCCTTCCAGTGTTATTCTAAGAAGATGCAAAATGCTACAGGTGAATAAAAAAAAAGTGCATAACTGTTCAAAGGAGGAGCCAGGTTGGACATTCTCAGGACCCTATTCTTTACTTCCTTCTCTGTACAGGTAACACACCAATAGAAGTTCATTCCTGCACGGGGAGCATAGAATAAGGTCCAACGAGTAATAAGGACTTCAAGGTTATTTTGGCTGAGAAAAGAAATGAGTTTTTTTCTGGGCTGTGATTAGCTGAAATCCTTTTGTTATAACTGTGGAGGCTTTCCATTGCTCCTTTCAACACATGATACAAATTCTGGTTGGTTTATTGACATTGGCCAAAGTAGCTAAATGAGCCTAAGTTTTTGAGGTGCGTATGATAGTCCCATTAAACAAAAGTCACTGTCTATTTGGGTGGAAACAAATGAGGTTGGAGGCTGAAATGAGTTCAGGAGACACACATGCCAGAGCTGGGGTTGGAATGAACTTGGGTCTCTCATTCATTCGCTTCTGTGAAGAAATGCAAGTTTACTTGATGATGATGCAACCCTTACTCACACTGGACACTTACTCATGCAAATAGTCAATTGATTTAAAGGGGACCAATCACATGAGGAAACAATGTTGCTGTATCTCAGTGTAGGCAGTTATCAATCATCTAGGACAACTTAACTCTTAAATGTGGTTAGGAGGGCCTTCCAGGATTCCCTTTGTGACTTCGTCTCTCAGCCTCAGATCTGTCCACATTGCTCCACGTGCCAACACAAGAGCACAAGAGCAATATGAGTTGTCCCAGTTTCCTTCCAGGGCTGAGCACCCCATTTCATTTGTGCTCCCAGCACCTGCCAGTAGGGACAGCAAGGGGCAACAGTCCAAGTCCACTAACCTGCCCAAGCCATGAAGTAGAATTTAATTTTCTAGTAGACAGTCACCAAGGATTTATTTTCTGATCCTTCTCAAGGCAGATGATGGCTCCTATATTTTCTTTCCATGCCTTTTTCTCATTAGGATATTTCTCCACTAGATTTTGTTTTCAGGCAGCTTAGTAGAGTTAATTACAGATTAATTACAAACTCCAGGAAATCAACAGACCATAAAGAGTCCCAGAATCCAGTGGGTATACCAGGCATTAGTATGAATTAGTAGGCATTCCGATACCATCTGTAGAAAGGTGCTGCCGTCCCAGGGCACCCCTCATGACCTGGGATGGTCCTGCAGGCACCCTGCTTCCGTTTTCCTTTGAGGTTCCTCTGACAGGTTTCCCTCTCCACTCATGACACCTTCTGCTGGTCATTCTGGGGATTAGTTCCATCTGTCAGCTGCACCCTCCCCAGTGTTCTCTCCACCTGTCTTCTCTCTGTATGTGGCTTAATCATAGAATCATAGAATATCAGGGTTGGAAGGGACCTCAGGAGGTCATCTAGTCCAACCCCCTGCTCAAAAGCAGGACCAATCCCCAATTAAATCATCCCAGCCAGGGCTTTGTCAAGCCTGACCTTAAAAACTTCTAAGGAAGGAGATTCCACCACCTCCCTAGGCAATGCATTCCAGTGTTTCACCACCCTCCTAGTGAAAAAGTTTTTCCTAATATCCAACCTAAACCTCCCCCACTGCAACTTGAGACCATTACTCCTTGTCCTGTCCTCTTCTACCACTGAGAATTGTCTAGAACCTTCTGTTGCTCTTGGTGCTGCCACTTCCAGTCTGTGGCTTGGCCCTCCAGCCAGGTCACTAAGTCCCTCCCCTTCTGGGGAAATCACAGTCTTTCCGTGCCAGCTGTCCAGCAGGTGTCTCCCACGCCCTGAGTCACTACCCAGTGGTTGGTAGGGGAACCCAGGCCCGCCCTCTACACTGGGTTCCAACCCAGGGACCCTATAACATACAGCCTAGACCTGTACTGCCTGTGGTCTTAAGGCCGTTTCTCCGGGGCTTTTTTCTACCTAACTGGCTTGCTACTTCTCTGGGTTCACCAGCTCCTCCACTCCCTCCTCTTACGGAGTCTGTGCAGCCTGCCTTCCTGCAGCCACAAACATTCCTCCCTCTTTCCAGGGAGTGACTGCCCTTCCCTAGCAGCCACCTCTCTCTCTCTAGCTAGCTACCTGGCTTTCTACAGGCCTCCCCGCCCCCGGTTCATGTCCCGGAGACATTGTTCCTCAACAATTTACTCCCTGGCTCGCAGCCTAATTAGCTGCTAGGGCCCATCTGGCCCCACCTAACTCTTGCATATCCCATCAGAGTTCCAAAAAACCCCCAAACTCTACACTTACATCCAGAATCTTTAAAATAATATTCCCTCTCTCATGGAGTCTAATTTATTGAACACCATGCAGCTCCCAAAAGAGCCCCTTTTGGTGCCCCTCCCTGAGATTCAGGGTTTAACAGACCTCCTTCTAGGGACTATGCTTCAAATCCTGGCCTCCCTGGCCTGCAAACTCTTCCCCTTCAGTTCAGGAGTTGCACAGACCTCCTTCCTGGGGCTGGGTGGGTCCTGGCTGAATTCCTCCTCCTAAACAGCTCCTCCAGCAGCTCTCTCTGACTGGGCTTGGAGCACCCTATTGATTCCCTTGCCCAGTCATCTAATCAGCCTCTTGATCCACCGCAATAACCCCAAACTCCTGTCTGCGCTGGCTAGGAGAGAGAGGAGCCTTGCCCCACCCCCTCTACAAGGCTCCTGGTTCCAGACCTTTAAAGAAACAATCGTTTGGGATGTCCCCCATACTTTCCCCTCTCCCAGACACTGACTGTTTCCCGGAACCATCTTCCTCTCTCCCAATTACGGCTTCAGTTATTTTCCAGCTTTCATCTGCTTCCCTGGACACAAAGAACGTGGTAACTGGACTCTCACATTATTCCCTAGGGTCTTAAAGAGCAGTACCCCATTACACCATGACACGCACGTGTTATAAGAACTTGAATAGAACAGAGTGTCATTCATTAGAATTATTGACATACAGCATGTACAATTTTATTTGCAAAGAATCCATAATAAATAAATCAAAGTCACATGAGGATTAAAAATTTGAATAAATCCTCATATTTCTGATACTGAAACATAATGAAATCAACAATGAAAGATATAGAGAGCAAAGGTAAAAGATAGAATGATTTCAAAATCTACTTTGTATCAACAAAATTTTCCACAGACCTTACTGAATTTACCCACAGTTCTTGGGTATATTTTGGATCTTGCTGCGAGGAAATTGTTTAACATTTTCCTGGATGACTTCCATTTAAGCTGCTTTAAACCAGGTAGGGAAGGTTCTGAAAATAAAGCCAATGTACATAAAGAACTGGAATGTTTAGGTAAAATATAGACAATGAAAGATATTACAAAGCAAAAGGCTATGGAAGGGATTACAGACATACACCTCACCTTGGTACCCCTGCATTGAACAGCATCATGAGATGGAGACTTATCTGTGTATTAGAATTAATAAAAGTCTTCTGACAGCGTTTTCAAGTTTTTGATGTCAGACAATAAAACATCATACAGAAGAACCTCACCAATTTACACTAATTACTGGGACATCAATGAATGCTGGGAATATGCAAGTGAGGGTGAAATTCAGCCATGTGAAGAAAGCGAGCATAAGCCTATGCATCACATAAGACGCACATAAATCCTATTTTGGGGACTTAAATAGTACACAGACCTTATTCTGGCTCTCTAAATGGGTGAATTTCACCCTAGGATTCTATGGAAGGTGCTGCACTGCCAAATCTTCTCAGAGTTGCTTGTTTTTTTCACAATACAAACCTGTAAAGTTACAACCATAAACAGAGTCCTGTAATTAAACCCTTTTCTCCCACAGTAGAGTGCTCATCATTTATATGTAACCCTTCTGCCCGTCAGAGTTGGCAGCAACAAGGGCCGGGTTCAGTATCTAGGGGTTCTGTTTCAATAACACAATGCAAAACCAGCTCGAGCCCCCACCCAATGATCTGGGACAATTACATACCACCCCCCTGGGTGCCTCTAAGAGGCAATACTTCCCCTCTCGCAAGCACAGAGCCTGAGTGTAGCAAAAGCCTTTTAATAAAGGAGGGAAACAATGTGGCATTATGTCGGGGAAATACCACAAACAGGACTCATAACACCAACCATGAGCAAAAGACCCACCCCCAAGTAAGTTTGGCAGTGTCCTTTTCCCCTCAGGGTCTTAAGTCCAGCAACCCAATAGTCACCCCACCCCCAGTTTCTGTCCTTGGTCAGTGCAGCCCCCCCCAGAGTTCAGAAGTTCATCTGCAGAGTTTACCTCCCAAACTGGGTGGAAGTGGAGGGAGGTAAGGGGGGCATCTTATGTGCTCTGCTGCGCGGGTCGACGGCTGATTGCCACGCCTCTCCATGGGGTTCTGCTGCAGTCTTCACCACCAGCTGCACCTCTCCTCTCCACCAGCCGCCCAGCTATCTGCTCCACTCTCATAAGCTTTCATGAGCTACAGCTCACTTCATCGGCTTTGCTCAAATAAATTTGTTAGTCTCTAAGGTGCCACAAGTCCTCCTTTTCTTTTTGTGGATACAGACTAACACTGCTGCTACTCTGAAACCTGTAATTCAGCTCTTTAGTGATTTCTGCCCTCAGTGATTTTTAGCTGGTAGTAGGGGAGCCTCAGTGCTGGTGCACCACTAATCCAAAGTAGGTCTAATGTTTAGACGTAGGTATCAGTGATTTCAGCTCCGCAGCATGTAACAAGACTCCTAATAGAGGCACAATTAACTTTGTTATTACACAGTGGAGAGAGGAAGGATCAAAGTGGTGTTTGGGATCCTCAGAAGGGGCCCATGCTACCAGATACATATACCTATCCCAGCATCTCTCAATTCTCTGTGTTCTGGAACCCATGTCCCTTGTCTAGCAAGTGCTACTTAGTTGAGGGAGAGTCCCTCTGTCATAAAATGCCAAGTACAGTTCTGCTGTCCTTGATTCACATAACCAGGATAACAACCCTTTATTACTTCTGCCCCAATAACAAAGAGACTGGGGATCCCACAGCAGCCAAAGTGACCATTTTGGGCAAGCAGTCCATCATGCTAGGCAGGGTGGGTATGCCCATGCAACTGAGATCAGCCCCTGAAGTCCTTTTCCACAGCTCATCACCAGATATCAGGGTAGAGCTCATTCTGACTCTGCTTACATATATGAAGCAAACATGTTGGCAATTTTATTATACTCTTTGAGACTAACAGGCTATTAATGGTGTCACAAAACAACAAGCTGTTTGCTAAACTATTGTTGAACATTTTTACTGGTAAGACTTCAAATATCTATTTGTCTCTAAAAAAAGTGAACAGATTTTGTAACGGTTTTCTCTGTTAAATACAACAGATGACACAACCCCATTTTGAAGTAAAGTCCAGAGAGATGTTTTAGCCTTAAAAATGTATTTATTACATTTTGCTATACATTAAAAATGGTTTAGATGTGATTTTTTTACTTAAAATTACTGAGCTAAAAGTTAAGAGGTAGCTATATTATAATAAGCAAAATAGTAAACACTGTTTAAGTCACAAAAATCTACAGTTTTCTGCATTCAGACACATACAATATACAATTTAATTTACACTATATTCATTACTTTAGCCTTGGGGGTGATAGCACTTCCAAAACTTGAACTTGATCATTAAACAGTAAGCAGAAGAATTGGTTTTAAACAACATATGGTCCATCACTTTGGGGAGAGAAAAAAGCTTCTAAGGATTTCTGGTCTTCACCTCTATATTTTTTTTTCTTTTTGTTTGTTTGTTTGAATTTAACTAAAGCTGTATTACTTTATATGAAAAGGCCATGAATTATCTTTGGTTTTTCCAATATTATTTCAGTAGATTTGCTACTGGATACTGTATTGTGCTTGTTGCAGTTGAGTAAAATGGATCATGTTGAGTCAGTCATATTGCTTCTGGGCTGGAAAAGTAGAATGACATCTACAGTAAAATTGATCACAGTTCTTTCCATACAGTCAAGAATATAAACCATAAATCAGTTTGCCCAAATACATTTGTATTACATCCTGGGATTGCCAAAAACAGTCCATTTGGCTGAGAGAAAATATGCAGGATCTGAAATAGTTTTGCAGTATTTTCCATGTTGGTGGATAATAGTGATTGTTTAGCAATTGGCTATAGCAGAGTCACATGACCTTTTGTTCTAAAATAAAGAAACTCCAGCACTAGATAATATTGATACAATAACCTATTTGAGGCAAAATCAGGCCCGACATTTAAGATACTTAAATTGATGCCATTCTGATGGACTAATCCTTTAAGGTCTTAGCACGCATCGTCTACTACTGACCACCCTGTAAAACCAGAGCTTTCTCGAATGGAAATCACTGGAAGTTTTAGTTTGATTTCAGTGGATCCACAAGCAGGCCTATAGGAGCCAATTGTCACTGTTCCTGGCAAAGTCAAGTTAGTGAGAGTATTGAACATAAAGGATGCTATCCTGGCCCCACTAACTTCAAATTCAACTAGAATTTTATCCAGAAGGTGGCAAGATCAAGCCCACATTAGAGTTAGGGCTGCACTTTGTGGGAATTTGCTCATCTCTCAAAACTATGTGTGGAGTCCATTCTTTGTATGTTTGTGAGTCTAAGAATATTGTGTAGAAAACCCTAGATCACTCTATTAATAACCTCCTTTATCTTGTACATTTGCCTGTCAAACAGAGAATTTCCTTAGAGATATTTGGAATTGTCCCATGTAGTTGGACTGCTCACTCCCCAGAAATTCAGCTGAGATCAGATACATCTTAAATAATTTATAACAGAGAGAAAACTTTAAAGCAATATAACATACCACTAACTCTAGTTCAAGTTAATTTCCAGAAAACATTCTACTCTTCAGCGAGGATCTGAACAGGCAATAATCAAAGGATAACATCGATTTTTTTAAAATGTAATTTTATGTTTTACATTTTCCCTTTAATGTGGAATAGTTTATTTCCAGAATTATGCAAATTGTAATGCAGTACTTTAAATAAACTTTGCATTGTGATTTCATGAGTTATTTCTTAATGTTAGTTTTTGGGGCTTTTTAAGACTGTGTTACGGTACCTGAAAAGTGAATCTGTTTATATTAGAGAGTGTCTTACAATACATTTAAGAAATAACTGTAGAATAAACTGTGATTTTGTATTCTATGATTTGAGAAATGAATGATTATTAATTGTGATTAAAGACTATATGGGAAATGCACATGCACAAAGGGAAGAGTGAAGGTTGCTCATGCAAACAATCTTGGGACAGTTTGGATTTGAATCCGAATTTTGTGCTTGAATACATTTCCACTTTTAACATGACCAATATACAGTTGATGAGGATGATTTTCACATTTTTAAGATTACCCCCAAATCCACAGGAGTCTGCCTTTAAGACTGAATTGCTAAACTTCTCCTACTCCTGGTTTCCGAACATTTACAAAAGCTGTTGTCTTGAATTTTGTGATTCCAATGAGATCGGTGGGAGTTTTGCCCGAATAAGAACTGCAAGACTAGACACATTAACAGCAGATTCATATTTATGTTTTCAAAAGACTGACAAACATTTTAAATTCTGTGATACAAATGATGACATTTACCTTTTTAACAGAAGCTCTATTCTGTTTTTATTCTTTAAATAAATGAGTTGTACTATACACTTACTAGAATATCTAAAGAGCAACTAACGCCAAACTGAAAATCTTCAAAAACATGCTTTTTACCCATATATTCTGTTTTATTTCCCTCATTTTCTAGTAGTAAGGAGATCTGATGAAAACAGCTTATTTATCTCAAGTGTTCATATGCGTCAATGTCTTATTCTTTATCTAAGTTGATTTACAAACGCTTTATTAAAGTTGATTAAAACACATACTGCCTTCTGCACCCCAGACCCTTATGAAACATGAGATTTCAAAATCTCAGACTCATGGGTTAGAAAACCAGGACATTCTAAGTTAAAGTTTCCCTACATATCCCTGCAAAGAATAGTCTGGCAGGAAACCCCGCCCCCCATAAATTTATAAAAACTAGGAAGTGAACATCAAGGTGTTGCTAAATAGATATAGCACAACCACCCAGCCTTACTCTAGTGCAGGGGTTCTCAAACTTCATTGCACCACGACCCCCTTCAGAGAACAAAAATAACTACATAACCCCAGGAGGGGGGACTGAAGCCTGAGCCCGCCCGAGTCCTGCTGCCCCAGGTGGGCGGCAGGCAGAGCCCAAGCCCCACTGTCCTGGGTGTTGGGGGCCCAAGCCCAAGGGCTTCAGCCCCAGGCAGAGGGCCTGTAACTTGAGCCCCACCACCGAGGGCTGAAGCCCTCGGGCTTCAACTCCAGGCAGTTGGGCTTGGGCTTCAACTCTGGTGACCCCATTAAAATGGGGTCACAACTCACTTTGGGGTCCTGATCCACAGTCTGAGAACCACTGCTCTAGTGTTTTTATGGGAGGACAGACTGTTTCCCTTAACAGGAGGACACTAATGTTAGGAAATTTCCTAATGGATTGTTGTTAGTTTCTTTGTGATTGTACAGCAGGAAGAGAGGAAGTACAATAAATTCAGCGTGATCTCTATCAACCAGCAGCAATTACTTCCCCATGTCAATGTTGCTACACAACCAGCAGAGAGGCCCATGAAACTGCATAAATAGGGATCCTGATTTGGAGTTGCGGTGGGCACAATGAAAATAGTATTGTTACAGCTTGTTAACATACTGTGCTATTCCCAGTCCCTTTTGCCATTCAGATGAGGGCAGAGTTAAGGCTGGGAGGTTGTATTGTGTTTGAAGAAGCACCTTAACTGTTCAGTTCCTGGTTTTGTAACATTTGAGTTTGGGCTCAACAAGTCCCATACGGTGGCTCGTTAATCTTTATCTGAATTCATAATCTTCATCTTTGATATCATAAGCATATCCATTGCCACTGAATATGGTGCCACAAACCAATATGATGAATTTCCATAAAAAACAGAACATGCGCATTTGGGTGAATTCTGGAGAAGAGCATTCATGAATACATACATGGGATTCCAATTCAATCTGAACACATTTGTTTCCTCTTTGCTTGCTTTTCTGTGCCCATTTGTGGAGCCCGTTTTGTTCAGGCAAATATTTCAGGAGGAATTTTTGTCCATTTTCATGCACAAACAAGTTTATTCATACCTCAGGAATCAAATCAGAAAACAGAAACCATACCATGTGACTCAGCTAACCAATCACACAATTCAAACAGCAAATTCTGAATATCTGATAGAGTACTCACTGAAAACAAGTCATGAATACCTCATTGGCCCAAACATTTTTAAAGAGTGTCTGTCAGATAATGCCAGTTAAACAGATTTATATTATCATGATCTGATCAGTGGACAATACACAAATAGATAATGAGCCGTGTAACAATATTTGCAACAAAAAGTTCAACAAGATTTAACAAAGATACTGGTTTTATGCAAATTTAATTGGGGTTGGAGGGGAAATACACAATGTATATAGGCAGAATGTTTTTCTAAGTAGGTGTAAGTATGTCCTTAAAGAAGCTTATTCTTAAACCATTTCTAGTGCTGTCCGGATTGTTACAGAAGGTTTAAGGTAAACTTTTTGACTGCACTTATTGCACTCTTTTTTTCAAAGCTTTATAACAAAACCCTTCTGATGTACCATAGATTCTTCATTGTGATTAACTAATCTATAGAAGTTCAATTACGTGGACTACTGAATTATCCAAAATAGCATGTACTATTAGTCTGAGATGTATCACCCTATTTTATAATCTGCGGCATATCACTCCAAGCTTGTGATTTCTTTTTGGCAAGTTCCATCCATGATGGCTGATCTGGAGCAGAATGACTGACTTTCTTAAACTGGTTCATTTCTTCTCTCTCTATCAGCACTGAGGATTGAGCTAGTGTGAAGAAAAACATATTTACATTGTGTTAGCTTGATGCTCAACTACAGACCTCACCTGTTTCTTTAAATAAACCTTTTCATTTCACATGGAAACTTATTCTACAGTGCATTAGCAAAGAATTAAAATGGTACTACAGATCAAAATGCAACATTTGCATGCACTTGACTTCCTCTAACAGGGGCAATGCATCTAGGTCCCAATCCAGTGAAGTGTCCAATGCCCCCAACTCACATTGATTTAACTGAGAATTAGCCCATCATAAGCAGCATTCCTCAAAGTAAAACTTTGGAAACTAGTGTTAAAGAAACAATTACAATTCTTGCTCTCACTGCAGACAGTGAGAAGTGGGAAAGAGACAAGTCACTGTGGCATGGATCCTGCAAACACTGGATCCATGGGCAATTTTGCTCATATGAGCAAAGTCATCCACACGCTTCAGAGTCTGCAGGATTGGAGCCTACATTAGTATTTCAAGCATTTGTTTTCATACCAGGCACATGATGCGACAGCAAGTTGGCTCTTGGCAGAGGCTCGTTCATGTCAGACTTTGTCTCATTCCTCTGTTCTTCAGATGAAGTTTTAGGTCCTAAATGTGACGGTTTGCTCCTGATGAAGTTTGCTTGTTGCTTCATTGACCCCTAATTACATTGGGGGAAAAAAGCAGGTAGAAATGTTTTAAATAATTCAGTGAAAATGAACAGTGGGAATTTAAAAGAACATGAGCAACACAGGAGAGAAAAACACGCTCCTGCATAACCATGGAAAAGTCTTGTCACACACTTGTTCCATTTATTTCACTCAAGTTATCACCAGTTCATAAAGCTTTAACATTTTGAGATTTGTTTCCAGGACGCTAATTTTGCAATTTAAAAAAGTGCCTCTGTATTTTGTCTTATTTACAGCAATGATTGCAGAAGGTTGTTATTTTCACTGCAAATTTACTCTCGGCCATATGCATCCCTCTGCTAATGTGAATAGGGAGAAGTCACGCCTGGCAGAAAATGGTTTCTGGTGCACACTGCAGGAGTTGTGGCTTTACCATAGGTTTCCCTTTCTTCTCCCCAACTCCATGAGTTGAGAACTCTGTGGTGGTGGAGGCAGCTAGGGATGGGATTAGATGTTCTTTGAGGCACAATTTCCTTCAGATCCTCATGGATTTCCTTAAGGAAGGCAATGCTGACCACGTCAGCATATTCTCCCTTGGGTTCCCCTACTGTCTGGTGAAACTCCCCCGTGGTGGGAATTCATGGTAGTATGTTTCTGGAAGGAACCCTGTTACCATGTGTGACAGAGATAACAGGAGCAGTAGAGTGGCATTGAGCTTCATGCCCTATGGTCAGCAGGATCTTGGGGTACCTACAGGCTAGAAGGATCGTGTCCCTTAGCTGTTGTATGGAACCAGTCCACATGGTGCAATCTGCAGGATACAATGCAACTTGAAATCAGGAGATTTCTGGCCTTTAAGAAGGAATTTCTCAATAGGGGATGATTTGACCCACTATGTTTTAAGTGTAGTGAACGTGTACAAACATTATTATGGTTTATAATCTCATCTGGACACATCATTAGGGAACATTTCTTGTTAATCACACTGCCGTTATTTATCGTTTGTCATCCTGTAGAGAGGCCTATTTTAAAATTTTAGAATACAATACACTAACCTCAAAGCTTATGCTCAAATAAATCTGTTAGTCTCTAAGGTGCCACAAGTACTCCTTTTCTTTTTACTTTCTATCAGGAGAGCTTCATGTAAGGAATTATTTAACATGAATTTTCTAAGAGGCAATGCTAGCTAATATCCAGTGTCACCATCACATGTAAGTCTGATTTATCACAGTACAAAGAGCCAAAATCTAGAGCATAAGAACATATATAAAAACATAAGAATGGCCACACTGGGTCAGACCAATGGTCCATCTAGCCCAGTATCCTGTCTGCTGACAGTGGCCAATGCCAGGTGCTTCAGAGGGCATGAACAGAACAGGTAATCATCAAGTGATTCATCCCCTGTCGCCCATTCCCAGCTTCTGGTAAACAGAGGGTAGGGACACCATCCCTGCCCATCATGGCTAATAGCCATAAATGGACCTATCCTCCATGAACTTATCTATTTCTTTTTGAACCCTGTTATAGACTTGGCCTTCACAAGATCTTGGTATTGTCACTGAGTTTCAAACAGAAAAGTTATTTTTACCTTATTTAATTTCTCCAGACCCTGAAAATTGTTGACTAGGCAGTTTTGAAACCAAGTTGCTCTGTCAGGCTTAAATCACTGAGAAGATTTTGGATTACTATGAAATATGTGTGTGTGTGTGTGGGGGGGGGGGTTAAATACACACAAAAAGAACAGATTCCCTCAGTAGGGATTGCACAATTTAGCACATCAGTCAATTTACTTCAGTGTATATATACACAAAGCTAGGCCTGATCCTGCCAGCATTTAAGCAGATGAGTAATTTTACACTCAAGGAGCAATCCCACAACCACTCACATATGTAAAATTATTCATGAGAGTAGTCATGGGACTATGCATGTGCACAAGTGTTTGCAGGATCAGAGCCTTTGCAATTAAGTATCAATAATAATTAGATTTTACACAATTATTTAATAGCAAGTGATCCAAACCAAGAATACAACAGCAATTTTACACAAAAGCATTAAACAAGTTTTCCTGTAAGCACCTCCATTCTTTCCCTCTCCTTATTTTGTTTTTCTGTATCTGACTTAATGTCTTGAGCCACAAGTTTCTCTTCTTTAGTAGGCTCCAGCTCTTGTTGCATGCCCCTTTGCTTCTGTCTTGCTATAGTAATCCAGGCTGGTGTGGACTGGCTGTCAGTTCCTCCTGGAGAGTCTGCTGTAATCACTGGGGAAGGCACAGCCTTCTCTGTTGACAGAAACATTTGGAAACAAGGTTATTTGAAAGTAAACCTTAATTCATTTTAGCTCCTCCACTTTCTCATTTCAGATTTGTTATTACAGAAAATGTGATTAAAGAACATTTTATTTTGACCCCTTGAGGAGTTTTGATATTACTGTTTCTTATTCACTTTGCTAAATTACAATTTTATTTGTAAGTGATGCTCCTGTATCTTTGTATCTTTTGTATCTTTGACCGTGTCACTCCTGTCATAGGAGCGATATAAAGCAGCACCAGTCAAATTACATCAACACTGCAACTGTCAATTGCAAACTGACAACAGTTGACCACTCTTGTTCTTGCTCTCTCTCTCCTAAATACCAAGGCAATGCTTCCATCGCACTGAAGAAGAGAGAAATGTTAAAATGGAAAGCCACAACAATGAATGCATCAGGCCAGTTTCACTGCTGGGGTAAGTGAATGAGTGGAAATTCCATTGACTTAAATAGCTGCACCCACTTACACCAGGGGTGAATTTGGTCCATCAAGCAGAAATAGCGCTTACTCCTAACTAAACAACAAGTTAATCTCACAGTGCTTAAAAGGTACAAGAAAAGTAACACTAACCCTAAAACACTAACTACCTGTGGGCCTGCTCTCTACACAGAAAGTCAATGGAAGTCTTGCCATTGATGTTGATGGCAGCAGGATCAAGTCTTAAAGTATCAGGCACTTATGTATCACTAGTAACTGAAAAATCAATACTGTCAGAGAGTGCCATTTCAGACTGGTGTATGAAATACAGGAACAACATTTACAGACGAAATCCTAACTTCTGCAGTCTCTGGTACTAACGTCTGGGATTCTTGGGAGCAGTCAGGCAGTCCTGTAGGACTTGTCTTCACTAGAAAATTAGGTTGTGTTAGAACACAACCTTGCAGACATATTAACTAATGTGATGCTCAACTTGCTGTTGCAGTGAGTGTTACAGGGACCATTGTGTTTTACATAGTTTTTTCTGGACATGAGTAAATTCTACTGGAACCAAAGGCTTAAGCACAATCACTGGACAGGATGTTTACTATGACTTGTCTTCACTGCCTGCAAAGTCATGTTTAACACTGTATTAGTTAACACAACTCCTCAGGGTAGTATTCTAACGCTACCCAGTTTTCAATTAAGACAAGCATGACAAAAGAGAGACAGTATGTGGGGGGAAAAAAAATCAGACAGTAAATTGTCAGAAGAGTCACCCCACTGGTGTCAGCACTGTAGACTGGTCTACATTAAAAAGTTAGGTTGACCCAGCTACCTCACTCAGGGATGTGAAAAATCCACCCCTCTGAGTGATGTAGTTAAGCTGACCTAACCCATTGGTTCTTTTAGGATAAACTTTTGCAGGCTGACACCAAGTGTGTGCCAGAAGCACTCCTGGTTGTTAGAAAGGGAAGAGCAAAGCCTGAGTAATATTACCTCCTGCCAAGGACCCACCCAGCCCCTGCTCATGGCCCTCAGCTGATTCTGCTGATGAACATGGTCTCTTGATTGCCTGAAGATTCCAGGAGGCACAGACTTAAACTCTGCAACAGGCCTGGATACCCAGCTGCTCCATAGCATTCCATGGTTGCAACTGTAGTTCTGGTCCTGTTCTCTGCTCTCCCTTGCTCCTAGCCCTTTCTCCAGACTGCTTCTGGTGCCCGATTCCTGCTCCCAGTTCCCATTCCTGGCTCCTGTCCCTGCTCCTACTCTGGTTGATACTTCAGCTCCGACCTTTGATTCCTGAGTTTTGACTCTTGCTCGCTCCCTGGACTTGGCATTCAGTTTCTGAACACGGCTCTGGCCCTTGGCTCCTGGTTTCTGGCTCCGGCTCACTCCCCAGGTTCAATAACTTGGCTCCTGACTCAGGGTTCTAGGCATGGCTGTCCCTGTTTCAACCATTAGGCAGTCCTCGTGCCCTGACCACTAGGCAAGGCTGTCCATAGCTGGGCATTACACCTCCCGGAAGAGGTGAAAGTAGATGATTGGTCTTGGACAGGAATGAAGAAAAGGGCAATTCTTAAAAAAAAATTGTCATCACTGTCTAAAATAAGAAAGAAAAGATGAAAACACAGAGCTGCAGAACTGTTACTCTCTCTTCTCACAGAAACCTCAGCAGCCAGGAAAAATATTGTCAGAAGTTGTCATTCTCTGGTGTACAGCGCACAGGGACTCCAAGGGAGTGAAGGAATAATCCAGACAACAAGGATGAGGTGTCTCACCCGGGGGCTTGTTAAGAGAAACTACCTGAAGGCAGCTGATCACTAAGGGACATGAGTCAACCGGGTGCCCAGACACCCTTACTCAGATAGCTCTGAGGGTGGAAGCTCAGAGCTGAGGGATTCTGACAGAAAAGCAATTTTAAACAAAAGCCAGAATGCCAGAATGCAAGCAGGAGGTAATGGTAACGGCTTTGGAGTGACACCAAGAAAAATATTTCCCATGGTCTCCAACCAACAGTGGTGGTACTTGAACTCTTAAGATAGAGTGTCAGCTATTTGAGAGGGAAAAGCTCTCGTGCACAAGGATTAATCTCTCCAACTCCAGGCCAGCAGTAGTACACTGTAACAGGAAGTTCTGCGGAGAGAACTGCAATATGGCTCAGATCATTGCTTAGGTGACTGGATTCCCCTGCAAAATTAGACTCCTCCCACAAGAAAATACTGCAGGTGCCTGTTTATTCAAATAATGCAGCACTGGTTGCTTTTCTGCCCAGGATAGCACTGGTTTCACTATGCAGGACTCCCTGAAAGCTAACAGTGCTTGCCTCATGAGCCCCCATGTTCTAATACATTCTTTTCTCCCAAAATGACCGTTTCCGCTGAATCATCCTGCGTCCCACAGAGCCCCACAGCCCAGATGACTGGTATCTGTAACCACTACTGTGGTTTTGACAGAAAGATTCCTTTTAACAGGCAGTTTGCCACCAACCACCAAGTGAGGAAGATTTCACAGGGAAGTTTAGCAGAGCAAAACGTGTCTAATGCTTCTTAAGCATAAGTGCTAGAGAGGTTTAGAAACCGCTGGGTAACTTGGGACAGTGCTACTACAACTGGAACCAGATGATTCTCTCACTGATTCTCACCACTCTCTAGAGATGAAAGCCCAGATTCACAAACAGACTGCATAATTTTTAGGTGCCTAGAAAAATCACTGGAATCAACAAAGCCTGAGTTAGGTACCCAGGCTCCCTATACAACAAATAGGGAGAGAGAGGTGCCTAAGAATGGGATCCACAAAAGCCAGAATGCTAGGTGGCTCCCTGCCAAAGCGAGCCAGCAGCAGATGCCAATGAGAAGGTGTATCCTAAGCCCCACTCCTCTTTGGGACTTGAATGCCTAAACTCAGGGTGGAGGGAGGCACCTATCTCTGCTTGGAATCCATAGCTGTGAACCTTCTCCTGGAGTCAGGTGTCTACGATTTTTTGTTTTGCAAGAAACACCAGACAAGAAGGAGAAAGAGGTAATGGTGGCACCTTCCTAATATCTTTTAGCCCAGTGATAAGAGCACTTGCCTGGGATATGGGAGACCTGGGTTCAGTTCTGAAGTGTTTCTCTCAGTCTCTCTGGTTGAAGCTGTTCCACTTTGTATAAACGCTTACATCATCATTGAAGCAGCCAAAGCAGGGGCATTTGGGCACTCAGAGACCTTTCTACAGACCTGACTGGACGTTCTCTGCCCTTTGCTGACTGGCTCCAACCCTCTCCCTCCCTCCCAGTCACGTCACACCTGCCCCTCTTACTCTCTTCTCTACTGCTCTGCCCCCCTCATCCCCTTCTATGTCCCCTTTCCCTTTTGCTCACCCTCTCCAACTAAACTAAACTAAACTAAAAAAAATAAAAATAAAAAAAAACCCATGGCACTAACATGCTGTTTGCTGCCACCACATTGTTCACTCTGCTTTCACACCTTTCCCCACCCTGTGTCTGTCTTGTCTGTTTTGACTATAAACTCTTTAGGGCAGGGAGTGTCTACTTCTCTGTGTTGGTATGGTGCCTAGCACAATGGAGCCTGTTCTTGGCTGGCCCTTAGGCACTACCATCAGAAACATGATTAATAATAACAATTAACGTCTGGGGTTGCCCAGATAAGACACATTTACCAGCACTTGGAGGGGAACCATCCATTCCCCCACCCCACCCCCATCCCGTAATAAGTTGAGGTCACCCCTGTGGTAATGGACAAGGTGGCAAGTTTAATCCTAAATCACTTATTCATATAACCTTACATCCAAACTAAAGTCTCCATCTGTTTCTTCAGCATTTCCTGGTAGCTGTCCATCCATCAACTTACACTCAATATGGCAAAAACTGAGCTCTTAATCTTTTCACCCAAGCCCTCTCCCTTCCCCTACTTCAGTAATTATGCACACTGCCACCATCCTCCCTCACCACCCTCCTGCTCACTCAGGTGTATAAACTGAGCAGCTGTCTTTCTAGACACATATGACTAAGCCACGTATCAAACCTACTGCTCCCTCCTCTGGAGTGTCTCTAAGATCAGCGCCTTTCCTCTCTGTCCACACACCTAAAACATTAATTTAGGCCCACATCTCACTCTGCACTACTGTATCCTCCTTCTTTATGGCCTTGACAAATGCCATCTTAAATCCATTCAAAGTTCTGCTACAAAGATCATTCCTGGCTCATCGCTTTAACCATGTCTCACACACACACACCCCTTTGTGTCCCTCTACTGACTCCCACTGCATCAAACAAAAATGACTTGCCTTCACTTTGAAGATCCTCATGGCTTGCCTCTGATCTAACATCTCTTATAGGATATTGAGCATTTGACATCTCCTTCCATGCTGCCAGTGATGCCAGAATTCCCACTTTTGTACTTTCTCCTGGACTGTCTCTTATGGGCGCTAGAAACTCTCTGTAAAAACCACAAAGTTACCTTATTGTCCTTCTTCAACTGCCCTCAAAACTCACCTCTGAAGTGATACTTCAAAACAATCTACAATGACTAGACAGCTGACATGTTGTGATCACTGCTTATTGTGCTAAACATAATAGTCTCGTTGTTACCTTGTTCTCCTGTTAGTTTGTCTGTAAGCATCTACTGTCTCTCATCGTATATACTTGGACCATGTTTTTTTGCTATTAGTGTAGACAGTGCCTAGCACAATAGTAATGCATTGGTGTCTTTGGGTGTGTAATGGGGCGGTACCCACCTCTCATGAGCACCCTCTTCTAGTTGGGTGTGTCTGCAATTGTTTAGTTTATGTCAGTGGTTTCTCGGGTGGTTTTTCAGTGACTCAGCACTCCAGCCAAGTCACACACACTGTATGTGGGACAGAACAAACCCCTTCCAGGGTATATAGTCTTTACCTTGTCCTGGCCCTAGTATGGTGCTGTAGCCCCAGGGCTTCCTCCCTGAAGTCACAGTCTTCTTGTGGCCCTCCCTGGGCTCAGTCCTTACTCAGTCCCAGCAGCCAGCCAGGAGCTCCTTCACAGCTCCCCTGGTCCCTGCCAGCAGACTGTCTTAGGCTCCTTTCTGGGACAGGGTGTGGCCTCTGGGTCTAGTCTGCCCCATCACAGGATGTTACCATAATAATAATGTTTATAAATAAATAGGAGAAGATGACATCAAGCAGTTATGTTCTTCTTATAACACTTCTTCAAGGTTGAAAAACTCAGCATCCCTGTCAGCCATGTTAGGGGGGCAGCTATCATCTCAAAAGATGGGAAGAGAGCACTCTCGTACTAATGGCAAGCAGCTTTTTGTAATTATTTTCAAAGAAATTATCTGAATCTGTATGGACCTGACCCTGGATGGCAAAGTTGTGACAGTTGCATTCTTAGGAGCCATAGCTGATCTGTTTATCCTTTGGGAAGGAGGCTGTTTTAAGGAACCAGTCTGTACATTTGCTTTTGTGATAGTCTTTGCTATGACAGAAGCCAAGTCTGGCAGGAAAGAGAGAGGTAGAACAGTACTGTCAACTCAGAAAGGAGACCTAGCCAGTGCAGGATTTACTACCGCTTCTACAAACAAGTTTGGCAGAGCTACTGCAGGCAGCATAACAAGTGTGTCAGATTATTTATTATATCTGTTTCCCAAAGGCTTCCGTGAAGGATGGAGGCCCCATTGGAGGGGGGGATGGCTAGACAGGCTACACACATAATAAAAGAGTCTCTGTCCCAAACAGCTTACAGTCTATGCAAGTGATAAAAGACAACGGGTGAATACAACAAAGAATGGAAGCTGGGGGAAGGGAGGATAAGGTAGCAGTCTAAAGAGTATTTGAGACTCTTCTTTAAAAGTGTGGGGTTCTGAGGGGCAGTGGAGGCCCAGTAGCCATGGCATGCAGTGGCTATCCACAAAATAAATATTTCACTCACCTTTTTCCTCAGTTCATTGGCCTTCTGATTCACCTTGAATAACACTTTTCTTTCTTATCTCTTTCAGTCATTGGGCTATCAATGTGCTTTTATGACTTGCGATGTGGCAAGTCAAAGGATTGGGGAATAGAGATAGTCACGGTGGAACCAAGAGTCCTTGGTAGTAATTTTTTTTAAATTAAGGCCAAGTTACAGTAAAACTTGGTATCAAGTCTTAAGCACAATTCAGTTGTTGTTTCTGCTTATTACTCACAGGAAGAACACACAAAAGTTCCAAGACTTGTGCATTCTACTTTTTAGAGAGACATGGTGTCCAGTGGGCAGGATACAGGATTGGAAGTCAGAAGATGTGGTTTTTTTCCTAGATCTTCTATGGGTTGTCTGACATTGGGCATACCATGAAACCTCCCTGTGTCTTGGTTTCCCCATCTGTAAAATAGGGCTAAAGATACCCACCTTTGGACTACACTTTGAGATCTATGGATTAAAAACATTATATTAATGCTAAGTACTATTCTTTGCTTGTTGCTTCACTGGGTAGAAAAAAATCATTTAAGATATTTAAAAATAATTAGTTATTGAATAACTTTGTCAAGTAATAAAGGGTACTGGGCGATGATTCAGAATCATATTCAGTCATTCAGAATATGTTCACACTCATGGCTGCATCTTTTATTTGTTTCTTTAAAACTAATTTGACATAAGGGGTTTTGAAAGAACTATGGGATTTCCTTCCTCCTCTTGAATGAAGTTTGCCCTCATTTTGGAAATAAGTGTCAATAAATGGAAAACTACTGCCAGCCACATGTATATTGAGGTGAGAATCCCTTAATTCTGCTAGTGCTTTACAAGAGCACACTTAGAAAGGGGCATGTTATCTGCCGAATTTGCAGGTCTTCGTCTGCTTTCAAACTTTTCTCAAACAGAATTTCTCTTCCTTCTTCAAGACTATGGGCCTGATCTGGCAAAGGGAGTTTTACCTGCATAAAGACTGCAGGATCAGACTGTATACCATTATGTGAAGGTTATTCTTTAATATATTTATCTCTAGTTATTTGAACAATAAGATTAAACCTGTAGAACTAATCTTGAGATAAAAAAGGAACTTTTGTTGTTGACATATTTACTAGGTGAGCGTGGGTGATTTTGCACATTCGTAAGAGATGGAAAAAGAGAATGATTAAATAATCATTGGCCACTGTTATCCATCTGCAGTCCTATATCACTTGCCATATATTTGAAAATTATTTTCTCTAACACTAAAAGTAACTGAAGCTGTAAGGCTTAATTTTTCAGAGGTAGCCTCAGATATTACTCCATTTTTGTGTCCACAAATATTTGCAGGCACAAAAAATTACAGATGTATTTTATAGCACTAAGATGTCTAAGTATCTGAAAATGAGGTGCTTACATATCGAAGGGCTGTAAAATAGGTCTATAATAATTCATCACCACAACATCATGCAGGTACAAAGTCAGACTAAATTTGAGGCCTTTTTGAAAGTCATGACCTTAATATGCAAGCAAAGTCATGTATTCCAAGCATATTTTTAAAAGCAAATATTTTCAGAACGAATGCAAATTTTTTTTGGGGGGAGGGAGAGGGGGCGACCAGGATCATTGTTTTATAACATACTGTTTGTGGATGCATATTTCATTCCATGTTACTTTATCTTTGTTCATTCGTAAATAAGCAAATTACTTTAAGACAGGCTTTATAAGGTATATAACATTTAGGATATCTCAGCCTACATATTTTCCCTTTGTTTTTTAACATACCATGTGTTTCTCTCAGTGTACACACCTTATGCTTTCATATCAGACTAAGCATCTCTGAAAGGTTTTGCTAAGCAGCTCTGATATCTTTTTTCCCCCCTCTAAGCGGCTGTGCAACATGAGCTGTAAATTTTGGTTGGATCCATAATAGATCCTCCAAGAGAGTTTATTACAGAGAAAACTGCTACCTCTACATCAAAAAGTCTATTGCTTTCTTGGAAAACAGCCCTATCAAAAAATTGTATGAGACAACTAGAAACAACTTCTTTTGAAGAGAAGTAAGCTTCCTACATATATTGCTTTAATGCAATCCTGGTTAGATATAAAAAAAAGTCTTTTTTATGCAGAAAGACAAGAGAGAAGTACTTTTCTTGTAATTTCAAAGCCTGGATTTTCTGGACAATATATTCTTTCACTCTCCTTCCTTGAATTCCTTTCCAGAATGTCAGTCCTACTACAATTTCTCAACACAAAAGTCAATTACTTTTATTTTTATAACTTTTCAGTGGCTCCAAAAGGCACACACAATGTTCTCCTACAGCGATGGGTTGTTTTTAAGGTTTGTACACAGTCATTTATCCTAAGGCCATGTCTACACTACCCGCTGGATCGGCGGGTAGTGATCGATTTATCTTGTCTAGTATAGATGCGATAAATCGATTCCCGATTGCTCTGCCATCAACTCCGAAACTCCACCACTGCAAGAGGAGGAAGCAGAGTCGACGGGGGAGCAGTGGCCATCAATCCTGTGCCGAGAGGACGTGAAGTAAATGATTCTAAGTCTATCTAAGATATGTTGACTTCAGCTACGCTATTCTCGTAGCTGAAGTTGTGTATCTTAGATTGATCCCCACCCCCAGTGTAGACCAGGCCTAAGAGACAAAAGGGAATACATGGTATATTTATATCATGCCATCGATTCTACAAGCCATTCCCTTGTCACTTTACAAATGATGGCCCAGATCTTGCAAATATTGAGGGATGTGCATAACTTCCCTCATGCGAGTTTAGATTTTAAAGACCTGTTGGGTTAATACTCACGCGAGGAAAGTGATATACATGCTTAAGTGTTTTTGCAAGCTTGTGTGAGGTCATAGGCCACTAACAAGGCCTATGAGGCAAAAAGACATCCTTTAAAAAGTGGAAGATAAATCCTAATGAGGAAAATAGAAAAGAGCATAAACTCTGGCAAATGAAGTGTAAAGATATAATTAGAAAGACAAAAAAAGAATTTGAAGAACAGCTAGCCAAAGACTCCAAAATTTTTTTTTAAATTCATCAGAAGCAGAAAGCCTGCTAAACAACCAGTGGGGTCACTGGACGATCGAGATGCTAAAGGAGCACTCAAAGACTATAAGGCCATTGCGAAGAAACTAAATTAATTCTTTGCATCGGTCTTCACTGTTGAGGACGTGAGGGAGATTCCCAAACCTGAGCCATTCTTTTTGGGTGACAGATCTGAGGAAGTGTCCCAAATTGAGGTGTCATTAAAGGAGGTTTTGGAACAAACTGATAAACTAAACAGTAATAAGTCTCCAGGACCTGATGGTATTCACCCAAGAGTTCTGAAGGAATTCAAATGTGAAAATGCAGGACTACTAACTGTGATCTGTAACCTATCATTTAAATCAGCTTCTGTACCAAATGACTGGAGGATAGCTAATGTGATGCCAATTTTTAAAAAGGTGACCCTGGCAACTGCAAGCCAATAAGCCTCACTTCAGTACCGGGCAAATTGGTTGAAACAATCATAAAGAACAAAATTGTCAGACACATAGGTGAACATAATTTGTTGGGAAACAGTCAACATAGTTTTTGTAAAGGGAAATCATACCTCATCAATTTACTAGAATTCTTTGAGGAGGTCAACAAGCATGCGGACAAAGGAGATCCAGTGGATATAGTGTATTTAGATTTTCAGAAAGCCTTTGACAAGGTCCCTCATCAAAGGCTCTTAAGCAAAATAAGCAGTGATGGGATAAGAGGGAAGGTTCTCTCATAGATTGGTAACTGGTTAAAAGATAGGAAACAAAGGGTAGGAATAAATAGTTAGTTTTCAGAATGGAAAGAGGAAAATAGTGGTGTTCCCCAGGGATCTGTACTGGGCCCAGTCCTATTTAACATATTCATAAATGATCTGGAAAAAGAGGTAAACAGTGAGGTGGCAAAATTTGCAGATGATACAAAACTACTCAAGATAGTTAAGTCCCAGGCAGACTGTGAAGAGCTGTCAACCTCTGGAACTCCACTGTCAACCTCTGGAACTCCTTGCCAGAGGGCATTGTGAAGGCCAATACTATAACAGGATTCAAAAGAGAGCTAGATAGATTCATGGAAGATAGGTCCATCAATGGCTATTAGCCAGGATGGGCAGGAATGGTGTCCCTAGCCTCCGTTTGCCAGAAGCTGGGATTGGGTGACAGGGCGTGGATCACTTGATGATAACCGGTCCGTTCATTCCCTTTGGGGCACCTGCAATTGGCCACTGTCAGAGGACAGGACACTGGGCTTGATGGACCTTTGGTCTGATCCAGTATGGCCGTTCTTATGTGTGTGTGGAACTCCATTAATGGGAGTTTTGTGTGATGTGCCTGCAGTATTGGGTCTCCTATGGATAAATTAAAAAAAATTCACTGAAATGAAGCTGGTTCAGGGTCTGAGGATGGCAACCGAGACACTGAACACTCCACAGTGCCAAAGAAGGAAACAGCACATTTAAAACAAATCACATATTTGAGGTAACACATTTGCAATCTTTTACTCCTGGGGGAATTCTGCACCACTGCGCAATGCAGAATTTTGCAGAAATTAATGTTGTGCGCACATAATTTCCTTTCTCCCACAGAAATGGGCTGCAGTGCTTCTGGCCGCCACTAGGGGCTGCTGGACCTGGCAGAGCCAGTATCTGGGCAAGGGGGAGCTCCGCAGCTGGGCCGCGGGTGGGGGGAAAGGGTGCGGGTGTCTGGGGGAAAGGGTGTGGGTATATGGGCAAGGGGGGGCCCACAGCTGGGCTTTGCAGGGAAGGAGGTTTGGGTGTATTGGCTGTGGGGGGCACTGTGGCTGGGTTCGGGGTGAGGGAAGGGTTGTGGGTGTCTGGCTCCCAGGCTGGGCTCAGGGGGTGGAGGGAAGGGGCCAGAGAAACGGGAACTGGGTTGTCATAGGGGTTTCTTTAACTCTGTATTCCTGGGAGAATTTGCGTGCCTCTGTATTGTTACAGACATACTTGCTGACAGGTATTTTGAAATAAATGATCAAAATAATTGAAACTGGCGTGATTATGTAGGGTTATTATGACAAATAAAATTTGCAGAATTTTAAAATATTGTGTGCAGAATTTTTAATTTTTTAAAATTTAAAATTCAGGAGCAGCAAGCGTTCTGAAAACTTGACTTATATATCATTTGAATGTTTTACACCATGTTTAATCTTATTTCTGGAGATTACATGATTTCCTTGTGTATTAGCACCATGAGCTCAATTCTGAAAAACTCCCATTGACTTAAGTGGAAGAAGGAACAGGCTGTGTGTGAATTATTGCTGTTTTTCCATAAATAGGGACTTTCTGATCTGTTATAAGGTGTTTCAACATTTTAGCTGTTTGGAGGGCGTTTATTTTTATTGCTACCTGCAACAGTCAATTCATCTCCATGGAAATAGAATCATAGCGTGTAAGGCCAGAAGGGACCAATGAATCATCCAGTTGGATCCCATGTACATCTCAGGCCACCATCTGCACTGCACAGTAAACCTTACATCCAAAATTAGACTGAAGTATTACAGTCCACAGGAGACTAGACTATTAGGTGCACAGGGAGAACAGGAAGGACTGAGGTGCACCAGTCTCGAAGGCCCCCGCGTTGACAAGGAAATGATTGTGAGATATAACCAGATAATCCCAGCACGTGACCTGCGCCCACATACTGCAGATGAAGACGAAAAAAACCCCAAGGTCATTGCCATGCATTCTGATGTGGGAGAAAATTCCTTCCCGACCCCACATATGGTGACCAGTTAGACTTTGAGCATGTGAGCAAGAACCAGCCAATGAAACACCTGAGAGATTACTTCCTACTGCAAAGAAAAGAAATGTCACAACAAACGTAATTATCGTATATACTCGTTCATAAGCCGCATCTTTTTTAGTAAAAAAGGGAAGATTCAGAGAAGGGGGTCGGCTTATGAACGGGTATAGAGAGGGAGGGGTGGGACACAGCTCCTCCCCCCAACAGAGGGAGCAAGGAGAAGCAGCACAGCCAGCAGAGCCAGAAGGGAAGAGGAGGGGTCAGAGTCTCTCTGCTTCTGGCCACGCTGCCCAGCCCGCCGAAGCAGCCTGTGGTGAGGCCAGAGACATCCTCCCTGGCCCTCCCCAGATAAGGTGGGAATTATAAGGTGAGCTTACGAATGGGTCATAAAATTTTTCCATTTTTACTTATCCATCTTGGTCGGCTTATAAATGAACCGGCTTATGATTGAGTATATACGGTAATCTTTGGATTTAGCCTCCCTTAAGATGAAGATATAAACAAAAAGTTTATTTACATTTGATTCATTTCATGTGAGATAAAAGAAGTAGTTTATTTTTTCTCTAAGTGTGGTTGGCGGGTGATAGAAAAGGTGTTAAGATGTTAAAAATAGTTAGAGATCCTAAATGAGAGTCGAATGGAAAACACATCCTGACTTAAAAATGACAAGCCAGTAGATTTTAAACCCAAATATTTCAAAATCTCTTTGCCCTGGCTGCCAAAATCAACTCAGGAATCTGTGTTCCCTTTGCAATAACTGATGTCATCACAGTAGAGAACTTGGATTCTCAACTCTGATTTGACTCTGGCAGAGGAAAGCAGAACCTTGAACTCAGGTCTTGGAAAGTAAGTGAAGATGGGTGAAGATGGCTGACGGATTTTCAACTACGTATTTTCAAAATGTATTGGTAATCTTTAAGTCAACATGTATGTTATGTTTGGCATTCAGGCACTGGGAGTGCAGAGCCGAACAGCATCTCTAGGAGGGAGAGAGGAATTCTGCCTGTGGATGATACAGCCTGATCCCAACCCTGTACACCTCCCCTGCTCTGTTGGCCAATATGCATGAGAAGAGTATAGCCCTTTCTCTTCCTCTGCCCCCCTCTTTTGGGGTGCATAGTGACTGTGGGTGCACCGACGGTGCAGTGCCTAGACACAGGGACTTCCATTGTTTCTATTTCTGAGATGGGGAGCACAATGGGCAGCAGAAGTCTGCTTGTGCCATCCTCACATGTGCATTCACACAAGGGCTAATTACGGTTTTTGCTACCGTGACCCACTGGTTAGTGTGTGTCACTTGTCCCACTCTGTATCTGATCCACAGAGGATGTGAATCTGCTATAGCCCCAAGCCATGGAGCTTGGCTCTTTAGCTCAAGCTGTAAAGACTCACGCTTTTAGCCCTGGAGGTCCCCAGGGCCAGCCAAGACGACAGCAATCACACTATTTTAAAACATTTCCTGTTCAATTTAAAGGCACACAGCCACCAAGCCATACCCAACTATCTCCACAGGCCTTTCTAGTAGCCTTGACTGCTGGTTGTGTTTGGGTGTGGAGTCAGCATGCCACCAACCTTACCAAACACTTTAATACCGGTTCTCCAGGTAACTGGAAAAATCTAGAGATTAAACTGAATGGAAGGGACCAAGCTGCTGTTGCGAACACTGAACATAGCAATCTTACTCTCTCCAAACTGCTATACACGAAACGTGAACTGCACCTCATCATAATAACGATACAGTTTGTTTCCCTATTCAGCATAATTAGACCAGCACTCTTTTCCCACCCAGCAGCGTCTCATCTTTTGAAAGGTCTAATAAACTTAAAGGATAGAAGTGGCCTGTTGCCAGAACTAGCAGAGGTTTGGATGCAATGCAGTGTCAAGTGGGAAAGAGCAGAGCTGATGGCCTTGCATACTTGGGAACAGATTGTGTCCATCTAGCCACACATTCCTTTGAAGAGCTATGTTCTGGAGGGGTTTGATAGCAGCTCTTTGAGTTGTCTCTGCCACTGGCTAAGGAGAATGATGAATTTGCATGTACTCCTAGGTTGGTGAGAATAGAGGGCAGGCCTTTTTTACAGTATAAAATAACTGAAGACTATGTCATCAGTTTGCAGTACTGGTCAGCACACTACTCCATCAATTAATTTGTTCTCACTGGTTATCACAGGGGCCAGAGCTCAGCCATGCCTTATAAGCTGTGAACAGCATTGGTGGCTGATGCAGTAGTGAACCGCCCCAGAAGCTTCTCAGGGCATTAGGGGAGCACACCTGCTGCTACACCTCTTCAGTGGGTGCTGCATAATGTCCCTTCCAAACCCAGCCACCGCTGGGTATTTAGTGAGGATGGGCACAGCCTGCATATCTTACTGAAGACGACGTATCCACAAGCAAATGTTTCCAACCCAGTGTCACATGATAAGCAATACCAGGACAAACAGTGCCATGATCAGATTTCTAAGGAGAAAGGTCCACAATGAGACACTCCGGACCTCAGGTCAATATAGAGCAGTCTGTTCCATATTTAAACTAACATTGTCCCTAGTTAGCTCATGCTAAAATGTCAGAAGCCATTTCAATTCTATTTATTCCCTTCCCCCACAGCTATTCAGTGAATACATAGAAAATAGCATGATGGCTTCTTTTATATGCTTAGTCAGTTTCATACAGTTATGAAATGGTCCAGTGTTCTTGTATGAGTATTTCATATCATATACTAAATACGTTTGTAACCCTAGCCCAGTTATTCCAGTCTTGTTTACAGTGAGCAAGCAATGATAAAGCCTTTCAAAGGAGTTTATGGGAGACCATAAATAAATAATGTGCTGAGCATGCTAGACAATTAGTAAACCTCTTTCAATATCCCGGTTAAAAAGAAGGATGAGTCTTCCAGAGGTCTGAGTCATCCATACCCTGAAAGGCTTGTTTGCACCTGCAGAATGTTACTTTTGGAATCACTATCCAGCAGCTCCAGCAGCTCTTTTCCTGTTAAATGAATGTGGTTAACTTGAATTTTTTTTGTACTGGCTGATTTTTTAACGGGTGCTCTGACAGACGCTTTTCGACTATATGACTTTTTTTGAAAAAAAGCCAGTAAAAATATTTGATAAGGGGTTTTCTGTTTCCATGCTAATATCCATAAAGGCCTTCTCAGCAAGGGAGAGAGGACAGGTCTGAGAGCAGCACTGCTAAATGTGTCTGTCCCCACCCCCACTCCTAACTACGCACTTAAGCTTGCTTGCCAGCCTCCTAAGCAGCAATGAGGTAAGGATTCCCAACTTCAGGAACTGCAGAACAGCTCCAGGGAGCCTCCCCATCTCCAGCTTCCCCACCAGGTTCCCATTGCTTCCTGGCACACTACCAGGGTCTGGGGAGTGAGGAATCTGGTAGGTATACCCTCCCCCCCTTAGCTTTCATCTCTCCCCAGCTTGGTGCAGGAGTCTGGAGAGGGAAGATAGGGACCACCATGGCCATCCTCCCAGCTGCTCTTGCTTCCTGGTTCAGTGCAGGGGTCCTGGGAAAAGGAGACACCATCCTGGTTCCAAATGGAGAAACAGCAGCAGCTCTGTTACTGAATTACTGGGGAAGAATGTGCACTTGAGCTCCCCCAACATCCTCAGTGCTGCCTGAGAATATGGTCAGTAGAATAGCGCGTGACATAGGAAGTATAAAGGCCCATCAGCAAAACCATGAAACTGGGCTGTACACAAAGGGCACAAAGTAAATGCTGGGCCAGATTCTCAGCTGGTATAAATCGGCACAGCTCCCTGGAAGTCAACAGAACTACACTGATTTACAACAGCTGAAGATTGAAACCAATGAAAACAATTTTTCCCTTTAACTTCTTTCATTTACAGTCCTTTTAGTTGCAAACTAGTAAGCATAACATTTTCAGAAAGAGGTGTGATTTTCAGTGTCAATGTCCCTATAACTAAAGAGCAACCAGTAAAGTTTTCTGCAAGTTTTCCAGTAAGATTGTTTATCATTTTACTGCAACGGCAATGAAATGTTACATAATTGTCATGAGCAAACCCTGGGTTTCAGATAAAAAGAGGAGTTAAATCTAACCAGATTGAATGGCTCTATGTCACGTCAGGCAACAATTTTTCATATATTCTAAAATACGCTTACAAAAGAATGTTTAAAATGTCTGTTGGTGCGGGGGTTTTTTGTTTTGTTTTAATGCAGAATCCTTATTCATTCTAAACCTAGGAGAAATCAGCTCTTAGGTAGATTTGGACCACAGTACTACATCTGATTTGGCCATATACACCTGATCTTTGGCCAATAGGTGAGTTGGGTCTCAGGTCTTTCTGTACTGGGCCAAACACCACCACAAAATCCAAATAGCACTGAACTGGGGAAGTTCACATTCAGATATAGACTTGGACCTATCTCTGTACTTCAACAAATCTGGTTGTGAAAATCTCTAGTTACTTTTTTAGAGTCAATATCAAAAATATTGCTAAACTTTAAAATATACAGATTCAAAATGTGCAACAATTCCATTAGACTTCCTGTTACCTTACCAGAGAAATCTCAATGAGAAACCAGACTGTGGCCAGTAGGGTATTCAGGGTCATATTTTCATCTTGCTCTGGTAGAAGGGGTGATTTTGAAAAATTCTAACATATTGCACAGTACCCTAACCCCCTTGGACTTTCTTTTAAATAGGTTTGTGGATCAGAGCTTGGCTCTTCCATAGAGTTGCCAGTTTTGATAGGACATATTCCTGGAGATTTAATCATGACATAATCTTTAATTAAAGATATTTAATTCCTGGAGACTCCAGGCCAATCCTGGTGGGTTGGCAACTCTACTCTTCCAGTACTCTGGCCATAACAAAAAGCTTCACTATTTCTTATTAAGAGTTCATTCCTGCAGTTGCCTCTGTGTGGGTGGACTCCTGGGCTTGTTGCAGGATCAGGGCCTAACAGTCAGATCCTCAAAGGTATTTCACTGAAGTTTGGCACCTAAAATACAGTTGAGGACCTGGGCCTAAGTCATTATCAGTGACCACCAGGAAAGCGAGTGTTTGGAACTAGAAAAGAAATACCACTTCACTGGGTAATCACTTCATGAGCACAGCTGGGATGCTGCTGCAGACTGAACTTGCAGACTATCTCGCATGGCTTCCATTAAGTCAAAGAGATATGATCAACTCAAATGATTTTGAAACATTACTTTGCTGATATCATTCTGTTTCCCTTTGAGAAGTAGTAGAGGTTTCATTTCTCATTTTTTGTTGCAACATTTCATTTCTATTAAACTGCATCTGCATGTATACAATGCTTCTGCTTTGGCAAACAGATTAGTAAACTGTACAAAGGAACAAATGTAAGGAATGTGTTACTGCTAGAAGTCATCTTCATTGTTTCAAAGAGAAGTATACCTTTCAAGATCATAAAATAACCCTCTCTGAATTCAAATGAGTATAGACAACTATATAAAGTATCAGAAGTCTTACCAGGCACTTTTGAAGGACATGATTTTTTCTCCAAGTCCCTGTCTTTACTTCTGGATTCAGGAGATTTAGTGGCTTTTTCCTGCTTTTCCACGTTCACGTTACTGTTTGCATTAGTTACATTTTGCAAAACAGGCTTCCTAGGCAATGGAGGTTTTGTGATAAGCTGTTCAGAGGACTTTGTTTTAGATTTTATGTTGTCATTCACAGAGCCATTGATATTTACATCAGCAGTTTTTTTGATCTGTGCCTTTTCACCTTTTAGAAGTGATGCCAATCCCTCTTTTTCTAAATTAATCTCTGCACTGTATCTTTTAAACCCCTTCGATTCTGGTGAAGAGCTGTCTCTATCTTTCAAGGACAGTGAAGTGGATCTAAGTTTTACTTGAAAAGGACTTTTATCTTCACTGCCTGGTTGGCACTGGGATACCACTGGAATTGCATCAATGGCCTGAGAAACATAGCCAGCCACCATTTTGTCTGCTGCTTTGCCCGTGACCTCAGAGTCAGAATCTGCCAGCGACACCTGCTTTTTAATGCTATTTTTTTCCTCCTGTAGATCTGCGCCCACCTGCACATCCTCTTTCAACTTATCATTTCTTGAAGAGAGCTTGTTTTTTGACAGGGGTAATTTGACATTTAATGGACTTTCACATTCTGAGTTTTCTTTCAGGTGGAGGCTGCCAGCTCTTGGTCTCTCCCATGCTGATGACACTGAAAATTTTCTCAAGGTGCTGAGTTCATGCACAGCTTTCTCTGTTTTTTCCCCCCAAATTGCCTCCCTGTGTCCCAGGGACTGATTGTTTTCCTTGTCAGATGCAGCTAGTTCTTGAGTGGGCGCAGTTTGCTCCAGAGACCAGGAAGCAGATGACCCCAGCTGCAATGACAAAGCAGGCTGTGGGATGTCAGAGGAAACACAGGGTGAGTCTGTGAGCTGAGAAGACCTTTCAGGTAATTGCTTGCTGGAAGCTGGCAATGCAGCAGACTCCTTCTTTGTTTCCTTATTACAGGAAGTTTCCATGGGTATCTGACCATCCTTCTGTACATTTTTTTCTGGCCCTCTCAAACAAGAAAAACTGCCAGTACTGGTTGAAGTATCCTCTTCAGACAGCAGATTATTCACTAAAGACCCATTAAGAAACTGTTTATTTTCTTGATTTAAAGTATTAACTGACACATCACACACATTCCTGGTGGACACACTCAGTGTTCCCGAGGGCTCTTTTTCCCTTTGTGTTTCTCTATCCGGAGGGGGATACAAGGTGATTACGTTTTCTTTAGGCTCTAAAGGAGAAGGATAATCTGACTTAGAATGTGTTAATTCCAGCATAGTTTGGCAGCCCTCAGGATTATTCTCATGTAACGAGGCTTCCTGTACAATGGCAGACTCAGAAGCGAACTGCCGTGTGAGAGGCCTTTCATCTCTGTGTCTCGAGCCATGGGGAAAGTCTTTAGGCATTTCAGGTCTCTGCCAGGAGGCCACGTCACTCGTCACAGCTGTGCTGTGTGTCAGCTTCTGATGGCTGGTGGTGAAGACTTCATATGTCAAGTCTGTCAGCATCTCTCTTCCATCGTGCTCCTCTTCCTCTGGGGTGCAGCTCAAGTCATTCAGAGACTCTGATTGGGTCCGCTACAAAGAGCAAACAATTATTAAGATTTTATTATTTCTTTATAACTTCACACACTTTTATTTATTGTTTAGACTGTGGCAGAGCCCACACTCTGGCAACTGCTTTCCAAAGATAGAGGAAGACAGTCCCTGTCTTGAACACACATAGCTAATTAGTTTATATTTAAGTACTATATGCTGATTTCATCGTATTATGCTCGGCAAGCTGTATTACGTATATGTGTAATAATTTTCTAACCAAACTATCAAGAAATCAAAGGAAGACGTCATTTCCTGCCCCTACATAATTAACCTCTTTGATGCCTTTATATCTGTAGCCAATATCCAGCAAAGTTGAAGCTGTAGGACTCTGGGGACAAGTTTTTGGGGCTGGATTCACCAGTGCAATTTGGCTACATTGTGGTGCTCCAGTGGCAAAGAGCAGCTCCATCATGCCATTACACATCACACAAACCCTTCTTTGTAAGGCCTGACCTTGGAGCAGCAAGTCCATGCAAAGGGAATAGCAGAATAAAAGTACTCAATACGATAACGTACAGCAGATGGTCTTCTTACCTTTAGTCAAATTGTGACACACCCTTCCAATCTTTTGTAGCTTTTGTTTTCTTTCAAGAGTTAAAAATATTTCACGAAAGCTTATAAAGCATCTATTTATTTGGGAGGTCTTTTGATAACACATCAGGTAAGCTTTTGGAAATATGAACTTAGAACTGGCTGACTATACAGGATTATTTCAAAGCATTTTATTAAGCTGTGGAACATGCATTTTCACACAGTGCCTTTGTTAGCTTACTGAACCACTGTAGTCTATTGTGTAAATCCATATTTTAGATGTAGGTACTAATCTGAGGACTACAAAGCTTGCATTCTAAAGTGACTTATGTCTCATCCTACTCCCAGTTTTGCAAACAACAACGTTACCATGCTAGTTCATTATAAAATGTAGACTATTCCAAATAAAGGTCCAGGAATATAAAAACAGGATGTAGATTAGGACAGAAGTGCTCAGGCAAAATTGTATGAGGAAAAAATTACTAGTGGTAAGATCTATTAGACAGTGCAAAAGCTTTCCAAGGGAAATCATGGAGGCTCTATCTCTGGTTATTTAAGACAGGACTGGACAAAGCAATAGTGACTATACTTTGGCAACACTCCTGCACTGGCAGAAAGGAATGGCTTAGATAGCCTTTTCCACGGCTGCTTTTCATGCTTCTCTGACACAGCCTGCATTGTCACTATGCATAGCTCAAGATTGCTTTCCCAAGCACAAAAGTTGCTTACTGGTTTTGAAAAAACAACAAATCCTCTTGACATCATAATTGGGGGAAAATGATATTTATGTCTTTAAACAAGGTTCAAAATATCCAGACATACTAATGGAAATAATGTATTAAGAGCCTGTACAATTTTAATTAAAAAAAAATCAAGATTTGAGACAGAGTCAGAAAAATGTGTTCTACAATGGCTGTCTTTTTTACTCAGAAAAACTTCACTGAGGTACAAAAAATGTTTTTTGCGAGGGCATATTTTTTGCTCAAATTTTCCACCTTTGCTGGTGAAGTCACATAAGGGTAAAGTGATTGGATAGTCCCACATAAGGGGGATTAGAACGCACGATGTTCCCAGGAACCAGAACTTGGCTCCCACTCATAGGCCATGTGATCTCTTATTTACGTGCCTTTCTAAAGTTAAAAATGTCCCAGTTGCCTTGGGGATTTTTTTAAAGCCCAACAACAAAATTCTTTCTAAAGGGTCAGATTTGACAGACCAAATTTCCATCCACAAAAATATGGTACAATCAAGTTATACTCTGGTTTTTAAAAACTGAGTAACAAATGCTACTAGAGCCTCAATTTTATCATCACGGTTAAACGCTGAAATAACACCTCACGGTAACTTTAAGAAGAAATGAAATGTAGCCATAAATCCTTATATCAAGAGAATTAACAAGAAATCCCCTCTCGCAGTGTGCAGTTTATACGTTGTCCTTAGGGGTTGTATTCCAGATGCATACACAATGCTTATTAAACATTAGTGATTAGAAAGCAATGAAATATCCACTCACAGCTCTGGCACTAGTTAATAAATGCTTATAGAGGCTGAAAAAGAATGGCAAGTCAAGTAAGAATGTGTAGTTTAAAGTCAGTGCTGAGTTCTCTGTTTATTTTTACAATTACCGAAGGAAGTCTTCTCATTTTACTAGATCTCTGGTTCCGTGGTTTTATTAAAAGCTTGTGTTTAGCAGCAGAATTATCCAAGCAAGTGGAGAATTCAGGCGGAGTGTCAAAATCAGCTGCTGGCGAGATGCTGCTGTCAGATGTTTGGGGAGATATAGTTTTAGCACTTGCATGCCTAGGGAATAGTTGGCCTTCTGTAGAGTGGGGCCTAGAAGAAGGACCTGATGTGACCTAAAAAAAAAAAAAAAATCCCAAAGAAAACATCAAACAATGAAATCAAGCAATGAAAATAGGAATTTTACAGAGAAAAAACTTGTTTACTGGGATTTGGGTTTTTTTTTGTTTTTTACTTTTATTTCAGTTGCACTGCAATTACTAGCTTTTGCACATGAAATACTGTGATAGCAGTTTTGCATTTTAACAGCTAGAAGATTGCAATATCCAGTCTATTGGAAAGGAATGCTTCACCATTAAATAGCAGACCTAAAACAAACGAAAAAAGAGTCAACACATCTGAGAAAGGAAATTAGGAAAAACTTCAAAGGCCAATCCTCCTGGGTCAGCTCCCTTTCTGACTCCTACTCACAACCTACGGGGCTAGAACCTTTCTGCATTCCAGTCATACAGGGCCACGTCCCGTTCCAATCCTACAACCCTCTCTTTAAGAAAACAAAGTCAAAGATTAGTGTCCCCATTATTTAACCTACTGTGCATTTTTTCAGTTTATTTCCATTAGGAAAATCTGTGACGTTTTTACCCCAAATGGAATATTTCATCCCCCTCCTCCCTCCCCCACCCCAGAATAAAGTATCATGGCCTGCTCGCAGCCCGGAACTTCCAGCCAGTACAACAATCTATCCAGAAATAATGCTCTTGGTATCTTTAGGATCTGGTACTTTCCTGCCAGAAGAGTTCAACTTTTCAGCCTTCCATAAATTTAATATATAAATCCCAAGGTTTTTGCATAATTCTCAATTCCCATTCAGGTATGAAATTAGGATCATCTTACAAAATGAATTTTTAAAAGTGATTTTTCTTTTTCAATAATTAAATTCTTCAAAATAAGAAAAAAAAAAAAAGAGGATATTGCCAAGGTATCAGCCATAACTTTAAAATGATCTCCTTTCACTGTTTATAGCAGTCCTGTGGCAGCTTGAAACTGAAGTATATTCCCTTATCGCAGTTTTCCTCTTCATTGTGCTTTGCGCTGCTACCCAAGTATGGTAGGCTGCTGACAGTTATATACAGTTTCTCTCAAATAAGAGCCGTGAAATATTTATTTTGCTTATGGAGAAAAATGAACATTTGTATCCAATGTGCCAAAAAACTGTTTTATGCACTGCAGCCAAACAGGTATTCTTTTGTATATAAAAGATCTGTTCCTGCTCCTATTCAAATCAATGGAAAAACTCCCACAAACTTAAGTGACAGCTGGATCTCCAATCATTCTATATTTAAAAAAGAAAGGGGGGGGTGCGCGGATAACTCAATTATGCCAGCTAAGGGATGTTTTAACTAATTTGGACTGAAGTTTTCTCTATGATATCTGCAATTTGCTAATGTGTAACAATGATACATGGGTACATTACACATTAGTACCTTACAGTGAATACATTGACATTTCAGCTCCTTGATAAAGGCTCAGCACTTGCTCGCCTGAACGACTGACATGAATGCGCGAAGCCCACCTTCCCCACCCCTTTCTCCTTGATCACTTGGAGATCGGACCTTAGGTAATACTAACACTGATCATTAGATTAGAAAAATAAAGAACACAGTTTCTGTCGCTTCACTTAAAATACAGCATTCGAATTGAGTTTCAGATGTATATTTGCTGCAGAGATCGTACGTCAGGGTATGGCTGGCCTTGTGTGTGTGTATAAGGGGGGGAGAAGGTTGAGAAAGCCCTTCCCAAGCAGCGCACAGTGGTAGGGGACAACCATCATTCAGCTGGCTGCACTGGTGAGAACAGGGCGCGAGGCCATTGCAGGGGAGCCGGCCCCAGAGGGGGAGTATCCAGTGGAGGTGAGGCCACAGCACCGTCTTCCCTCTTCAAACCAACAAAGCTGTGCTGTTGTGGATGGGGAGGACGATGACTCTAGCTACATCTTTTTCAAGGTGTAGCAGGTCGTGCTGCCCAGCTTGTGCCCTCCCACAGCCCAGGAGGGAGGTCTTGCACTGTCACTGGGGTGATGTGTCTCCTCCCCTCTCCTAAAGAAGCCCAATCTCTTAGAAGCTGCTGCTAAAGCCTGCACTGGCAGGAATTCATTTGTGCTGTGCCACTTTCTGGGTGTATCCTGAATCGACCAAAACACATTTACAACGTATTTACACCTGTTTTCAGAAAAAGAAAAAGAAAAAGAAAGGGTTATTTCCTTTTTTTCTGAAATGGGTTAAAATTTCACTTTGCTGAGTAACAAGCAGCATTTCAAATAGTTTTATGTGAAATATATAGTGAAGAGGAAAAGATGCCAGCAATCTGTGTCATCTAAATGGGATTTAAAAGTATATTTTGCATGATTATCACATAACAGTCAATTTAGAACTGGCCAGCTTTTTTATTTTTCCTTTGCAATTCTCTCCCCCCCATCTCAAAATTGCTCCTCGCTTTACCCCCCCCCCCCCCGGCATTGCATCCACCATAATGCAGCTGAGGAGGACTAACTGACTCTTCAGAACCTGTCAAAACCACTTTTCAATCAACCAGAATGATTTAGTGCTGATTGAAGAAAGGCATCTATTCACTTTTCCTCAAGGACTGCAGACATCACCACAGAAGAATCCCCAGCTCATGCTGTGTCAGGTGGACAGATACTGACTAAAGTCTGAACCCAGGTCTCCTAAGTAGCAATGCTAATCACTATTACCAGACCAAGTGTTACTGCACCAATGTAAGAGGATGGGGTGGTTTTGTAGTCAAAGCAGGGGACTGGGACTCAGAGGATCTGAGTTTTATTCATGGCTGTGCAACAGACTACCTCTGTTTGGGCACCTCATTTAGCTCTCTTTGCCTCAGTTTCCTCATCTGTAAAATGCAGATAATGATATCAGTCTCACAGGCTAAGTTTATCTATGTGTTTGGAGGCTAAATTCATTCATGTTTGTAAAGTGCTTCGAGATTTTGAGATGGGTGATATACCAGAAGGGGTCTTTAATTATTATTATTATCATCATTATTACCACTACTATTATTATCCCTCAGTATTACAGTATGAAGAATTTTTTAAAACAAATAGCCTTCACAACATACAAGATCTTTAAGCATAAAAGGGGGAAAGCCACTGTCTAAAATTCATGCCCAGGAGTCACCAATAAATCCTGACCATGAACTAACTCCATAGATTCGGGCAGTCAGAAATTTTGTTAAATCCTCTGCAGAATTCCTGCATTTTAGGTGTTCAAATGTACTTGTTTGTTCTCTTTTTGACTTTTTATCATCATCATCAATAATTCTTTGGCATTAGAGAATTCTGTTGATAAAGAATTGCAACTTTTAATGTTAGTAGGACAAGCATCAAAAAAAGCAAACAGGTATATACAAAAGGTTGTTCTTCCAGCAAACAGGCAACAAAGTAACATATTTATTCCTTACATTTCCTTAAAAGACTAACATATATGTTGCTTGCTTCTTAATATATTTGGTGGAAGTTACCTGTTCTTCTTCTTCACTGCCTGTTCCAGCTAAACTCAAAGAGCTAGGGTGCTTGTGAGAGTCAGAGAACTGTGGAATGGAATGAGGAAGAGATTCAGTAAAAGATGACAAATGAGATGATTACTAACAGAAAACATCCACACACACACACACACACACACAATCTAAGCTACAGTCCAGTACTGCTACCAAGTTCAAGAATTAGTGAGGACCTTGCAAATATAAAACATAAGAGACTCAGGAAAAGAATGAAGGCTTCATTAAATACTGCATAGCAAAATTACATTTTAAAAATAATTACAAATTCTTGAAAGTTTTTTCTTCCCATGCTGGAGGACACAATGTTAAGAGTGAGAGTGCTCTGCTTTTATTGACTGATTCTGAAGAGACTCCAGATTTTTCAGACATTTTTTATTCCTGGCTGTTTTGTAATTCCTGAAAACTCACTCTCTCTGGACTGCTACAGTGGCTGGCTATAATAACCCAATACACATAACTGGCATATAACCACAATCAAAATAGAAGAGGGACACAAACATTCCTCCAGGAGCTACTGCAGCTGACAACCTATCACCCATATGGTTTTATGCATAGATGTTTGAAGAAGTCCAACCAGTTCTGATGAAGAGAGAGCAAACTTGATGAAGGACAGCAAACTGAGTCCTTTATCCTGCCCTTTCACACAAAAAAAGGATGCTCAAATAGGAAAGTCTAGTCCAGTAAATGTTGAGATTGTCAATATCACAATCTACTCACCCTTGTTGCTGTGCTGGAACTTAAAATTTCATGTAGCAAAGATATTTCTGGAGGACTCCTGGGTAACCCATCATCTTCAGAACTAGTCCCAGCATCATCCATCCGCTTTGCACGAATTCCAAATGGAGGAGGAGGCCCCAGTTTCATGCTGTGTTGGAGTTTCAACTGCAATATGACATGGAAGTACATTTTGAATGTTTTTTTTCCACATTATATGACTCTGTCCACTCCAATGATTTATTTTGATTTTAACTCTACACAACAAGATACAATTTAATGAGCCAGAGCATAGAGCGCCTCCATTTCCGGTTCTCCCTGGGTACCAGACAGCTCATATACCTTACCACTATAATTTAGATTGAATCAAGATATAGTGATGTTGTCAGATTAACAAATTATGCACTAATTATGCTGGGTTTCTCAAACTTCATTGCACCGCGACCCCCCTTACAACAACAAAAATTACTTCACAACCCCAGGAGAGGGGACCGAAGCCTGAGCCCGCCCACTGTCCTGGGAGGTGGAGGACAAAGTCTGAGCCCCACTGCTCCGGGCCGGGGGGCCAAAGTTTAAGCTCAAGGGCTTCAGCCCCTAGTCAGGGGGCCTGTAACCTGAGCCCTGCTGCCCAGGGCTGAAGCCCTTGGGCTTTGGCTTTGGCCCTGGGCAGTGGGGCTCGGACTTCAGCCCTGGGTCCCAGCAAGTCTCAGCCAGCCCTGGCGACCCCATTCAAAGGGGGTTGAGACCCACTTTGGGGTCCCGACCCACAGTTTGAGAACCACCGCCCTAATGTAATTATTGTTATTTAGTAGAAACCAAATGTTCAGTTACAGACAATTCTAAAAAGTCAAATTTGAAAGAAACTCAATTTCTAATATTTTAAAAGAATGTCTTATGTTACCTGCAAAGCTCTAATCCGATCGGAAACATTTTCCTGAGAAAACACTCGTACGGGCCTAGCAGGCTCTTGCGCAGGCTCAGGAATGAAAATGCTGTCATGTGATAAAGCTCTGCTTCCCATAATACCTGTGTGGGACCTAGGATAATATAATAAGCTAGTGAACATGTATACGCTTGTTTTTTTAATCCTTTTACCGGATACTTAATTCTTAGATTAACTAAAGAGGATCTTGTAAATGGAGATATCAGATAAATGTTGCTTATCATTTGTTATGCCTAAAATTCTAAATTGCTGATTGAAAACAATGGTTACAACAGTCAAATAAACCTGTGTAGTATCTTAAAAAGAAAACAACTTGAAAGCAATGACATCTGTAATGTTGATAAAACAGACTACTAAAATCCTAGAAGTAAAACCCTACAGAATTTAATCAATAATTATAATTTCTGAAGTGGGTTTTCCTTTAAGAATCCTACAACATTTAATAAAGAATTATAAATTATATAGGATTCAGAACGAAAGGAAAAAAAAACTATGGAAAGGATATTGTCCTCTATTAAATTTTAAGTGTTTTTAGAATAGCCTCTATGGAACCCGCCTACTTTCTTCTCTATTAAAATTATAATGTTTCTCCATACAAAATTTACACACACATCTGTGTGCACTACTTATTCCCTTTTACACTCCTGAGTCCCGATAAGGTTCTCCATGTACACATTGCCCATTCACCAGCCTGTACTAACATTTTCACTGATCTGTTTCCTTCAGGGGAAAGCCATGGCATGGAGGCAGGAGAGAAAAGAGAGGAATCCTGGTGACAACTCCAGTGGAGTTGGGGCGAAGGGCTGCTACATTGGCTATATGGGACCTGTTTCTAGACTCCCATGGATCCCCTAGGATCTGCTAGGTTAAGGCTGGTAATTCTGTTTGGAGATGGTGGGGCAATTTTGATTGGGTGGGAGGCGGGGAGAGGACAATCTGAGCCATGGATATTATGACCCGGATCCTGCAAGTGGATCGGTAAGAGTGGACACTTCTAATCATATAGAGTCCCACTGACTGAAGTGACATAGAAGTATGGGCTGGATGAATGCATTATAAGGTGGGTAGAAAGTTGGCTAGATTGTCGGGCTCAACGGGTAGTGATCAATGGCTCCATGTCTAGTTGGCAGCCGGTGTCAAGTGGAGTGCCCCAGGGGTCGGTCCTGGGGCCGGTTTTGTTCAATATCTTCATAAATGATCTGGAGGATGGTGTGGATTGCACTCTCAGCAAATTTGCAGATGATACTAAACTGGGAGGAGTGGTAGATACGCTGGAGGGCAGGGATAGGATACAGAGGGACCTAGACAAATTGGAGGATTGGGCCAAAAGAAATCTGATGAGGTTCAATAAGGATAAGTGCAGGGTCCTGCACTTAGGACGGAAGAACCCAGTGCACAGCTACAGACTAGGGACCGAATGGCTAGGCAGCAGTTCTGCGGAAAAGGACCTAGGGGTGACAGTGGACGAGAAGCTGGATATGAGTCAGCAGTGTGCCCTTGTTGCCAAGAAGGCCAATGGCATTTTGGGATGTATAAGTAGGGGCATAGCGAGCAGATCGAGGGACGTGATCGTTCCCCTCTATTCGACATTGGTGAGGCCTCATCTGGAGTACTGTGTCCAGTTTTAGGCCCCACACTACAAGAAGGATGTGGATAAATTGGAGAGAGTCCAGCGAAGGGCAACAAAAATGATTAGGGGTCTGGAACACATGACTTATGAGGAGAGGCTGAGGGAACTGGGATTGTTTAATCTGCAGAAGAGAAGAATGAGGGGGGATTTGATAGCTGCTTTCAACTACCTGAGAGGTGGTTCCAGAGAGGATGGTTCTAGACTATTCTCAGTGGTAGAAGAGGACAGGACAAGGAATAATGGTCTCAAGTTGCAGTGGGGGAGGTTTAGGTTGGATATTAGGAAAAACTTTTTCACTAGAAGGGTGGTGAAACACTGGAATGCGTTACCTAGGGAGGTGGTAGAATCTCCTTCCTTAGAAGTTTTTAAGGTCAGGCTTGACGAAGCCCTGGCTGGGATGATTTAATTGGGGATTGGTCATGCTTTGAGCAGGGGGTTGGACTAGATGACCTCCTGAGGTCCCTTCCAACCCTGATATTCTATGATTCTATGACTTCAGTTGGACTCCATGCGGATAGACTCATCCATGCAGAACTGGTAGCAATATTGGAACCTATGAATGCAATGCTACTAGTCTCAGTGGAGCTTGTGGACTACAGTTTTTGTGGACACTGCTTGTGGGCTTGTCGTGGAGATGTGAGACTCCTTCATTTTACTTCTTATTTCTGAGGGGACTAGCAAGTAACTGCTTCTACAAATGTTGCACAGGGTGAATCAAATGCCTTGTTTCTTCCAGAGAACTGTTGGGCAGTTCCATGGGTCATTCAGGTAAGACTCTGTCCTGGTAATTTTCATTGCATGGCAGGATAGTAGCACTGGCTGGCTGGTAACCTTGCTAATGACATCCAAAATACTGGCAATTGTGTATCTGCCTCTGTTTAACTGATGGTGTTATTATTTATTTGTACTACCACAGCGCCTAGAGATCTGAAATGTGTGCATATAGATTTGCTTCTTCCCCCCTCTTTCTTTTTAAATAAAGCAAACCAAAGAATATAGCAAATCTTAATGTGACACTTTGGGACTCTCACAGCTATTAGTTTCTTTATGGCATTGGAATCTTGAAGAGATTATAAAAAAAAATACTACCACCAGTAAATAAAAAAAATCAGAACAAAATTGTGTAGCCCTGAAACTGAGATACAGCCAGAGGGACGTAAGGGAACACAAACATGAATGAAGAGTGAAATTTTCCTTGCAGTAGTAGCTATAAATATATTTGATAAAACAATAGGGGGAAAGAGATAATCTGTATTCCAGCTGCAAAAGGAAGGAAAGCCTGCTGCTTGTGCCCAATACATTAGAGACATTACAAGAACAGTTTATCTAAGTGAAAATGTGATCTCTGTAATGCGGACAAGGTCAGAGAGAGATCTATAGCAATTTGCTAAGTAAGTGCCAGTCAGGGGCATTACAGCTCCTTTATGCACCTACATTTTACAAGACTGAAACAACAACTGGAGAAGCAATATTGTATGAGCACATGTATCCTTGTTTCCTAATTGCTCCATCTTCTTTCTGGACATGTAAACCTTCTAGATGGACGTTGGAGGTTTACAAATGTCCCAACAAATTGTGAGAGAGAGAATTCATTTTCCTTTCTTTCAGAGTATTTTATTGCCTTTGTTTTTACACAAAAAAGAATAAAAAACAACAATTTTACAAAAATAGAACATGTGAGCAAGGTCAGAGGACTATACACACATTGGCACATGATAAGACTGAGTTACAGAGCACGTAGGGAAGGTCTGGCCATTACTGTTCTTAAGGATTTTTGTTGAGCAAGAATGCAACAACTCTGCTGTATCTATTGCTGCCAGTTTAGACACTCTGAGGTAACACCCATGCCTTCACATACTCAGCCCAGGCAGGAGTATTGTTACTACTGCCAATACTACAAAATGCAAATTTTTTTATTAAAAGATTATTTGGTTGTGTGGCGCTGCCTAGTGGCAATACTGTCTAATGTCACTCTAATGGACAGTACATTTTGGAAGGTTCGATCTCCAGCACCTATCCACACTTGCAAAAATAGCATCTCTTTTCCTCTGCTATGTAATCTCTGGAATAACCAGAATCTTGTTCATGAGGAAATACTGTTCATTAAAACAAAAACTTTCTTTCTAAGCAGCCAACCCTACTCAAGGCAGTGCATTGCAATGAATAATGGGCCTTTCCCTCTGTCTGTATATTCAATCAAATGTTTTAATTTTACACCATATGCCTCATATAGTTTACATGTTACAGATTAAAAATTAGGGAAAACTTTTCAAAAGCACCTACGTGATTTAGGAGCTTAGTTCCCATTTTCAAAACAGACTTTGGGTCAGATTTTCAACAACATTTACATTCCTAAAGATTCAGAAAGAAGCCCTAGTGAGATTTTCAGAAGTGCCTAGGCATATTAGGCATCTAGCTCTCATTAGTTTCAATGGCATTTAGATGCCTAACCTGTTTAGACACTTTTGAAAATTCCACTAGGTGCCTATCTCTATCTTGAAGAGCACAAATACCTTTGCAAATCTGTTCCATAGGAGCTGAAATTCCATTGACTTTCAATGAGATTGAGGTACCTAAATTCCCGAGAGTCAGTTTTGAAAATAGGACTTAGGAGCCTAAGTCACTTAGGCACTTTTGAAAACTTCATCATCAAGTTTATTTTTCCTCAGATAAGATACTAGTAACTGTTGCACGTAAATCACATTTACTTGCAATTTCCCCATTACCATCAGTATTTTCCGAAAGAAAGTGAGGTGCCTCAGAATGTAGCTTTTTGAGTAACAGTTGGAGGTAAGCACTTGGATATTTAATCCATAAACATCATTCTGTCTTTTGGAAAAGCAATTACTTGTTTGTTTGCGAATAAAAGTAAGACTTACTCAAGTTCATCTTCAGAATCATAGTCAATGTGCCTGGACTCTGGGGCTGTGACATCACTAGCTGACTGACATGGTTTCAGAGTGATGCTCCCGGAAGATGGTAAGGTCTCTTTCCTTTTCTTTTTCCCAAAGAACTTTTTGAAAGATTTGAACTTTGACTTTTTCTTTCCTAAATAAAGAAATATTAAGGAAAGTCTATATGATAGTTTTAAAATTCCAATAGAATTTAATAGAGAATTATGACTTTTTTCTTAGATTTCTTCATAAGAAGTTTTTCTTGGGAGAAGCAACCTGGCCCACTGTGGGGTTGGATTTTTTTGTTTTTTTTGTTTTGTATTAACAGGTCTCTCAAGTCTAAATTGATTGCAAGGTATTATTATTATTATTATTAGCTGGAGGAATGCATTGTGATGCCTATGGCATGTTAGAAATAACCTATAATACAGGAAATAGGATCTTTTCTAATACTGGTTCCATCTGCCTCTTCAGATAAGATTTAATATAATTACACTATGAAGAAAAACCACTGTGTTAACTGATTGGGATGCAAAGATTTAAATTACAGTTTGGAAACTCAGTGTTGTTATTTAGCAAACTAAACAGTTAAGTTCTGGAAAGGCTTGTTTCCAAATGGCAAAACTAATTTAAATGCAAAAATGTCACATTTAGGTGGAAAATGCAGTGTCAGGAGGCTAATACTTTTAATAATATCAGTTTTATAACAAATCCAGAATATTTTAGATGGTAATTATGCAACTCATTGGTTCTCAGAATATTAAAATAGGAATCAAGCAATAATCTGGAAAAGTGATGCTGTGCTGCTCAGAGGGGAGGGAGCTTAAATAGAGATAACTGCAATCTTCTCATGATAAAAATTAGTGTTTTACCCAAAGCAATCCAACAACAAAAACCCAACACACTCGCAGAGGTGTCTTGCAGGGACATCATGCAAACTAATCCAAGATGGGCACACGTTTCGAACAGCAGAGATTATAACAGTCACCAGAGACAAAGGGCCAAAACTCAGACATGCTGCAAGTCCACTGAAGTGAAAAGAATTATGCCATTTACACCACATCTGAATTTCACCCTTAGAAAGTGTTTTAATTTAAGCATCTGAAAATGTCCCAAAATTGTAACTCAGAGAGAGAGAGAGAGCATAAGCGCATTCCCTAAATAAATAGAATCATTACTGTGAGAAGACCAAAAGATACTGAAACTCAAGAATTCTTAGCAGTAAATGAATACTTTTCATATACAGATGGAAAGTAGGCACTGTACCTGAATTGTCCTCACCACATCCTTCAGCCTCTCGCAATTTAGCATCCATTATCCTTGTGGAACTCATGTGATAGTCACTAAAAAAGGGAGGGAAGTGGAAGGTGTTTATTCGTTTCAAAGAAAAGTTAGTTTACAATCATCAAATGACCATTTTACACTGATGCAACTAAGTGTATACACCCAGAATGATAAAAATAAGTCATAGAGCAAAGTGCTTTAGGTAATATTGGAATGAATTCCATAGGATGTTGCAACTTAATAAGACAACTCCTAATCCTGCTCCCATTTCATTCTATGAGAGTTCTGTCACTGGCCTCAGCTGACAGAAAATGAGGTCCCAAACTTTTTCCATAGTGTGTGAACCACCTCTTCAGAGAGAATTTACTTCACGGCCTATTTCCCTTCCTATTTGCAATTGTGTTTCTGCCTTCCTTACCCATTAGGGATCTCATAACTTCTCTGTTGTAACTAGAGCATCTGTTTACATGGACAAATACTATTAGAAAAGTATACTGAATGTAGTTTTATTTTATTTCAATTAAATTTAAACTGAAGGATTGTGGCCCATTGTTGTATAGTTTCTTTTTTTTTTTGACAAATTCACAAAAGGGTGACAGCTTTTTTAAAATTCATTTACTCACCAGAACAATGTAGAAATATAAGTCAAAATTAAAATAATGAACATCTAATCACAGTTCATTATATGTGTAATGATTTTCTTTTAAAATAGTAAGACGATTCCTAAATCATAGTTCTGTCCATAAAAAAAAATCTAATTACTAAATATTTCTAAAGAAATACATGTCCCAGGCTTGGTGACAAAACAAATATTTATAATTTAAAATTCTATTTCAGAGCAGCTGTGCTCCTTTTTCCTCCTCATCTGGAGGTTGGCTTTGTTTGCCAAAACCATCAGTTCATGGTAGACATGGTATAAAATAGTAGCTACCATTGACTGTGACTCAAATACTGTGATAAATATTCAGACACCATGGTGATTGGTGCCCATATCAGAACCTACATAGAAAAACTAACACATCATGGCTGTCATGGACCACTAAAATAAGAGAAAGCTTCAATAGTAGGCACGTAATTCAAGGACTTAGAGAAATGGAAATGTAAGATTGATTGCTCCAGCCTGAAATATGATGCATTGCCTGAAACATCAGTGGACTTTTGAGCCAGACTATGACAAACTACTACACTACCCTACACTACCAAAGTCACTGCCATCACAGAATAACATGAATGCTTCTCCTGCCATATTCAGGATCTACATTCTACATCAACCAGGCCAGTAAAATTCATTGAAAATGAACCCTTCCAGAATCACAGTTTTTAATTTTTTTATTATTTAGCAGAATTAATAATCAATAAAGATAAACACTGAGAAGACAGTGGGCTCAACACATGCAAATGAGGGAAGGGAGTGCCTCAGGTTAGTCAGCAAGTGCAGTAACTTGCCTGATTAAGGAATGCAGTGAAGCAGCAAGGCCAGGGGTCTTGTCCAAAGACCTTATCTGCCCCTTCACATGGGCGGGCGTGGAGGGAAAGGAAAAAGAGACAGAACTATGAGGAAGCAGAATGGCCAACCCCTGAGCACATGGGACGGAACCTCCCTTGGGAGTGGCCTATGAAACTCCCCAAATCTCCTCGGGAGGCAGTCAGCAGCAGTGATGGAGCAGCCAGAGAAATTCCTCCTGATGCCCAGTACCACAGAGGATTCCCACACCATGTCTACTCCCAACCAAGTGAGGCAGTAGCCTTCCCACTGCCAGGAGCAGCTCTCCCGCGGGGGCAGAGAACAGCAGCAATGGTGCTAGAGCAGCAGGATGCCGGGAGTCTTAGCCAGAGGGTATGTATGTCCCTCTCTAGGAAACGCTATAAAGCAGTCCTAGAGCCCTTTCCATTTTAATTGATGTCAAGCATGTTGGACACTGGGGCCCCCTCCCAGGGAGCTGTCTAGGGAAGGCAGCAGCACGGGGTGCCACCTTCAGTATCTACAGAGCCCTGCTGACATCTCCAGCTGTTGACTTTCCGTGGCATTTATTAGGTTTCTGGGTTTTGGCTTGAGTGTACGTGTGGGCGGTGCCAGTGACTGAACCATACAGGAGAAGCTAGGTGTATCTCTCTCTCTATAGTATGGTTCAATCACTGGCACCCACCCCCACAAACATACATACATATTATATACACACACACACACACACGAAAATACACAAAGATTAATGTGTATGGTATCTAATCAATTATTCATGTTATAGCTCTCCAGTTCTGAGGTGCCAGAAAAACCTCAACCTCACCTTGTGATAATGCTAATGACAGGCATGGACCCAAATCAATGCCTCCATAGCCTAACTCCAGACCCTATTTACACTCGGTAGTATCTATTAGACAGTATGAGCTCTTTGGATCCTGCAGTCCCTGCATAAGCAACAGATACTAAGGCTCAGATCCTCAGCTGGTACAAACTGGCATAGCTCCATTCACTTTGATTTACACGAGCTGAATATCAGGAATATTATAGACCCTAAACATCCTATAGATAGAGTATAGACCACTCATTATCTGAATATTTGGAAGTCATTTTGTCAACTTAAATTTTGGGTGATAAGCCAATTTGGTGGCAAATTCTCACATATAAAGAGATGTTTATGACTAAGATGTTAAAAAGCTTCAGATTAGCAAATTTAAAGCAGCATTTTCCAGTCTACAAGTGAGCTAATTATCAAAGCTCAAATATTAGAAATTTAACTCCTAGAGGGATCAGAAAAAAGATTTGACTCAGCAAAAAAAATGTCAGAAAGGGTCACACTGAAAGATTATAAAAACTCATAAGGAAATTAACAGTATTACTTGTCAATTTTCAGAAAAATCATTCTGTACTCAATAAGTGAGCATTTCAAATTTGGCACAGATATACAATCTCATTTACAAAGTATCAATTCCTGCTTTAGAAGTAAATCTCACTATTTTAAATTAGAGCCCCTGTGATGCCTGCAAACTAATGAACCAAATCTGAACACTGCATGCTAACATTCTAAAATCTAGCAAGGCTTTGATTTGGATTTCAAATCACCAAGGCGTGGGAATGTTCAGATGATAAATATTTGCAGTTTGGATTCAGAGCCAGCATTTGATTTAGTTGTTACAGACCTATCACAACCATCCACATTCATTTGTATGAAAGAACACAATACTCAGTGGAGCAGAAGGTCAGTAGTTTCTCATGAAAGTTGTGTTATGAAAACATACTATGTGACTAGGACTACAAGGTGTGTCAATATCTTGATGATGACATGTCACAAAGAAATTTGTCCCATTCAATCTCACTCCTACAGGGGAAGGAGTTTCAGGCGGGCATTACTAAATAAGGATTTTTTTGCTGTCTTTCTTCCTTCCCGCACCCTTTTTTAAAAATTAAATGAGTTCAGAGGTAAGAATTAGACTTGGGGAGAAAAAGCAAATGAAAAGAATACAAGAGAGAATGTGGCAATGTGATAACCGTTAATTTTCCTCTCTCTCCTACGGTTGATATATCCAGATATTTTACAATTAGACAAAATAACATTTTATTGCTAATGAAAAACTTCAATACAAATAATATTTTAAAAAGCATTGTTAAAAATAACTTCAGTGGGCGGAGGATCTGGCCCTTAACCCTCAAAATATTGTGAAATGTACTAAAACTTGTACCTTTAGATTACAGCCGTGTGTTAATCTGGGCTCAGGGTAGGCAAATGCAGGCACTCTTGGGGTATGGAGGAAGCCCAACAGCCAGGAGTCCCTAGCTGCAAGTAGCTACAGCCACAGAAGCCACATCAGATCCAGCCAACTGGGGGTCTCTTTATTCCTCTCCACAGAGCTAATCCTGACATGAGGGGCACTTTGCATGGGCCATGCTCCTCACAGTCCCCTCCCCCAGTCATATGACTCAGGGAAGGTAAAAGCAGGAACATTAGGAATGAAGCAAGGTCACAAATCCATAAAACACTTCACCTGCAGCAGAGCAGAAGAAGCAGCACCCAGAGCAGGAGTTTCAGGATACAACTGAGGGGTTCCCTAGCCTTTTCCACAGACCTAGATCTGACATCAAGCCTCGTGCAGTTATAGATGGGGAGGAAAGTAAAAGTGGGAATTCTTGGGAGGGAACAAGCTCAGAAAGCCAGCAGAGCTTCCCTAGCAGCAGCAGTGGGAGTAACAGAACCTTCACGGGCAATAGTGATGTTCCACGGCCCAGGTCTTCTGGCATGCCAGTCTTACTGTGGTGTCATGAATCCAATCCCAGGGGACCAGGATTTGGAGCACATCAAAAGCACACAACTATTTTTCACCTCCATAACAACCAGCTAAACCCCCAAGTTTATCTCTGAAAACAGGGAGGATCGTGATACAGAGATATCACAGTGGGTGGTGGGAGAAGGCTGGAAGGTCACTTGAGGGGGAGGGGAAAATCAGAAAAATGGAAGTATGTCAAGCGAATATCCTCTAGTGAAAAGCACAGCCCAACTGAATATCCCCTCCTGTTGAAACCTTCTTCTAGTGACAGGTGCCTTCAAACTGACCCTCCCTTTCCAGCTGCAAAAGCCTTCTTCAACTTCTCCAGTGACAAGCACTTCCAAACCAACCCCTTCCTCATGACAAATGCCTCAGCCCTCCTGTTGATAAACCTTTCTGTACTACTAAAGATAAAGCCCCTCCAACCCACACCCACCAGCTATAAAACTCTTCTGCGCATCCCTCACAACACTTTACAATATTAAGAAAAATGCCCCATTTTTAGGCTCCTGTAAAGTGAGTCTGAAGTTCCCCATCTTCTTCCCACCCCCCAGTTTGGGACCTGCACCTCCTGTTCAAGGATCCCAAGCAAACAGAGGCAGAGCAGAAGAAGCAGCACCCAGAGCAGAAGTTTCAGGATACAACTGAGGGGTTCACAAGAGGAACACAGCCAAGGGGCATCAACATGTCTCTACTTCCAAAGCTAGAGATAGAGAAGCAGGATACCCTGATACAGGTGGCAACTAGTTCTGACTACTGAGACCACTGTGGCTACTGATCTATACAAACCACCTGTCTCTACTGTCACCTTCCTCCCCACTGCCCCTTTTGTCAGTTAATTCCCCTCTTTTATATTGTCTAAACCCTTGGTGGCGACCTCCCTGGGGTAAGGGACTGCCTTTGTATTGCTAGTTTGTAAAAGGTCTAATAGAACAGGGCCCATGATCCCTGCTGGTATTGTGGTAGTACCTAAGGACCTCAAAAATAAAATGAGAAGGACCCTGCAGAAAAGCAGATGAGGGCAGTGGAATACACCTGGCTTCATATGCATCCCTGACAAGGACTTGTGCTAACATTTTAACATTTGTCACGACCAGCGTTTCAGTCATCACAGATCAGGACAGAAAAATAGCAACACCATGTACCTACTGCCTCTTCCATTTTCTTACAAGAGTTCTTAGTCAGATATGCTGGATGTGGCATCTTTGTTTAATTCTTTTATTTTGATTTTGCAGTGTACATTTTGCCTCAGTTATCAGACAACCTGAACTCTCATCCCTAGTGCATTTGTAATTATTTATTTCCACAGAATGTGCAGACTCTCTGGGTAGCATCCTCAGAAAACCTAATACAACAGCAGCAGTCAGCAGCACACAAAAAATTACAAACACAACAAATTTCTATGGGGGATGGAAGGGGAATCTGCAACTTCTCCCTCATATTTTCAAACCATGTCAAAGACCATTCTTTTTTCTATGAGTTCAAAAGGAAAGGAGATAAACTCTTTATAAACATTCCTCCAGAGCAGCCTGTTAAAAAGTAAATTGGGAAAAAAAGAGCACACTCTAACAAAGAATATATAGAGTCATACAGCTGAGGTCAGAAAGGACCACTATGACTGTGGAGTCTGACCTATAGAATTGCACCCAGTGATCCCTGCAGTGGAGGAAATTATTCTTTCCTACCATGTAACTGAAAGCTATTGAGTATTTATGGTAGGGAATAATTTATGGTTAAAACAGAACATATCTTGTAAAAGGTCATGCCTTGTTCAAGGGACAGGCTTAGCTTCCACCCCCTTCAAACAGGATGCAAGCGAAAGCACACCACCACCACCTAAAAGGCCATATGGGGGAAAAGAGAGAGTTTAGGAGGCATAGCAAAATCAACACAAAATAAACTATACTCAAGACATAACCCCTCTACTCACCACATTATAAATTTTTCTTTTTACAAAGTTGCTGTTTTAATAAATGTTTTTTCATTTTTATTTAGGATTGCCAGCCCTTCAGGATTGGCCTGGAGTCTCCCAGAATCGGCATCTATCTCCAGGTGACTGTTGAAAGCACTCCAGGAGATTTTAATAGGATATTTTAAAATAATGACATTATGTCATGTTGGGGAAAAAAAATCTCCTGGAATAGCTTCAGTCAGAGTTGGCAACCCTATTTTTATTCTATACAGTAGAAAACAGAACGAGCTGGATGGCTATCTGATACGATAACAGGATAGGTTTCAGAGTAACAGCCGTGTTAGTCTGTATTCGCAAAAAGAAAAGGAGTACTTGTGGCACCTTAGAGACTAACCAATTTATTTGAGCATGAGCTTTCGTGAGCTACAGCTCACTTCATCGGATGCATATCGTGGAAACTGCAGCAGACTTTATATACACACAGAGAATATGAAACAATACCTCCTCCCACCCCACTGTCCTGCTGGTAATAGCTTATCTAAAGTGATCATCAGGTTGGGCCATTTCCAGCACAAATCCAGGTTTTCTCACCCTCCACCCCCCCACACAAATTCACTCTCCTGCTGGTGATAGCCCATCCAAAGTGACAACTCTTTACACAATGTGCATGATAATCAAGTTGGGCCATTTCCTGCACAAATCCAGGTTCTCTCACCCCCTCACCCTCCTCCCAAAAACCACACACACAAACTCACTATCCTGCTGGTAATAGCTCATCCAAAGTGACCACTCGCCCTACAATGTGCATGATAATCAAGGTAGGCCATTTCCAGCACAAATCCAGGTTCTCTCACACACACCCCACCCCCATACACACACAAACTCACTCTCCTGCTGATAATAGCTCATCCAAACTGACCACTCTCCAAGTTTAAATCCAAGTTAAACCAGAACATCTGGGGGCGGGGGGGTAGGAAAAAACAAGGGGAAATAGGCTACCTTGCATAATGACTTAGCCACTCCCAGTCTCTATTTAAGCCTAAATTAATGGTATCCAATTTGCAAATGAATTCCAATTCAGCAGTTTCTCGCTGGAGTCTGGATTTGAAATCCAAATCCAAATCAAATCCAGACTCCAGTATATTGTATATACTGCAAGTGGCTACATTAATTAAGCACGTTTAGGGCTTGATCCTCTGAAATGTTGAAATCATTGGGAGTTTAGGATGCTTTGGCACTTTGCAGGAAGTGCTTTGTACTTCACAGGATCAGGCCTTTAGTGAGTTTTAGCTGCTACTAATAAAGCTCAGTGGACCAAATTAGCCAATGAAGTCACAGGAATTGCACCTGCATACAGTAGGTTTGAACCCAGTCCATTGTTCATAATATTCTGCACATTTTCATTAATTCTGAGCCCTTCCATGTTGCATCGACTATTTGCTTTCAGCTTCCTAAGGTGTGATCCAATCAGTGATTTCATTAAGCTCCATTAGAAACTAACAACAGCAAAACCTTTTCACATTTCACTGTAATCACATGCAATAGTTTCCTGCATTGCACAGTTATATCCCAGGGCTACTTGCTGTTGTTTTGCCAAGAATTTATTGAAAAGTGCAAACTACAAAATAAAGAGGAAAAGTGCATGCCACAGTACAGAAGTGGACACACTTTACTGAATTATTCAGGAATTCCGACAGTGCGAAGGTAAAACCAGTCTAAGTAAATGTCTGCACAATGCATACAAATAGTCCAAACATTGCTTGTTATAAACAAAGGAGGTGATGAGAGAACACACAGAGGTAAATAGTATAATTATTAGACAACCCTTTGTGGCTCTAGAAAGATATACCAGCCTGCCATCTAATACTAGACAGAATACGAGAAGGCTGATTTCTAGCATCTGCTCATCCAAGATGCCAATACTGGCCCCCTACCTGCAGCACGTCCAGTTTTACTTCATGCTAGACCACATCACTCTGCAGAACCTGCTGCTATTATGCTCTAACCTGGAGTCACCTCGGATGCACATGTAAAAAGAAACCAAGTTTCCAATCCCAGGACCAGTCCTCCTCCTCAATCATTCTAGCAACAGGTAGCAGTGTGAAGGAAGTGGGCCTCTGGCTGCTGCTGGAGCAGCAGTCTGAGGAAAAGTTGTTTCCACAGGGAGAGTGGGCACCTTCTCCACCATTCTTCACTCCTCACCACATTCACGCTCTAGATCTTCAGCTGAAAATTCAGAAGCTAGCATCTTCCCCAGCATACACAAAAACTATCCAGGAAGTTCTGACACTGCCAATGCAATCTCAACTGCTGGAATCTCCCCAGGCACCAGAGTTTGCTTACTTAACAATAACTATTATCCGGCAAACACATTCCGCACTCTCTCATTTCACTAAACCCATGGGCCAAATGCAGAGCTGAACAGGCTGCTGCTTAACAGTTTGCACTGGACTCACTCTAAAGGGGTGCATGCAGTAGCTTTTTAGTGAGAATTACTGCTACTTTCTTTAATTCCCCTCCTCCCCACAACTGAATGTGAACTTCTTTTTGCTGAGCCCAGGTTGGAGGTGGATGAGATTACATTCCATGGGCCTTTCTGCTTTCTCCGTCCTGAATGGATGCCAACCTGATAACATTACCTCAGGAAAAATAGCAAGAGATTTTGAATGCAAGGCCATATTCACACAATGGCCTCCAAACTGATTTCAGCCAGTCTCTGCAGAATACAATCCAAATTGAAGAACCTTTTCAAAATGAAAGCAGAGGATTCATTTTGTGGACAGTGTGAAGGGTTACTTTCTGTCCACTTCCTATCAAGCTACATTGCTATGTTCCTCCTCCTATGCTTAATCTTGCTCCTCAGTTTAATCAAAAAGAACTATGAGCTTTTCACAAATCTAACAGCTTCTGTTGGTCTGGTAGGCTCCTCATTTTCTATATATACACATACAAACCTTTCCATTCTTAATATCTGTTTATGCCATTCGCTATATTTGTATTTTATGTTTGAAATAAAGAGAATTTTTTTCAGGCAATCATTCTTTTCCCTATCCCTGCATTTGAAAAAATAAATACTGTCTCTGCTCCAGATCAAGGATACGAACTCAGAATTTAAATGGAAACTGTAACACAAACAGTGGAACTGGAGTCGGAGGGCCCAAGTTCCCTGGAGGGACTGTTATTGAGGGGACAGGTCAGCAGGAAAACAGGGAAAGCGGGATGTGGGGTGGAAACAACTCAGCCACACGGACAGAGCAGTGCACAGAGTGCATGGGGTTTAATAAACTTCCACTTGTTCAAATTAACCTGCATTCAGCTTCACTCTTTGCTAAAGGAACACGGTGGTAATGTCTGAGCTGTGAGTTCTCTGCTGTGCAACAGCTGGCAGTGTGAGTCATGGAATTCAGTGTGAAAACCTCTGGAGCCCTGGATTTTGCAGACACAAACCTAGGATCCAGTGGAAGGAGGCGTTCAAGCTGTTCACAGACCTGAAACTCCGGAGCAACACAGGATTCTCAATAGAGACCAATCTGAAGGGGACGCGATAGACCCCTATGTTACTGCCTTAAACACACTGGCTGCTGTATGTAATTTTGGGACTTCACAGACCCCCTGATTCAGGACTGGACAGTCTATGGCACTTGGAATCACTACCTGTGGTAGTGGCTGCTCCAGGAAGATGATCTCACATTAGACAGATGTTTAGACCTGGGGTAGAGAGTGGAAGCCTCAAGAGAAAGGATGAAAGCTCGATAAGGCATAGTATCCCAGGAGGACATGCAGCGAGACAACAGCAAAGAAGAGCAGGTGGCCAGGGATCCATACCCCAAAGTGAGATGCATTTATGACAGATGGCAATTTCCTGGACAAACCTTATTGAACTAAATTAAGCCTCATTAATCTAATGAGATTTGAAGTATTTTAGCAGTCCATTGTATTACAAGTGTTTAGGTATTACTGTGGAACTGTATGGAAGTTCTTTAGGAGGAAGAGAGGATTAGTGCAATCTCTAGGAAGTACTGCAAACTTCAAAGACTATGTTGAACAATGTAGCAGACAGGACTGATCTCTAGGGACAATACATGGGAAGTGGGATTCCTGAGGGTGATCGCAAATTCCCATCTACAAACTCAGCCTTTGATGCTTTGCCCTGAGGGGGGACCTTTCGTTACATCACCTGTTATATGAGGACAGTTCAAAGACCCAAATTGGGTTCTCAAGGGACCAACAGACAAAGAAAGGACTTTTGAATTAACAGTCTGAGTTTAAGATAGTTCATAGCCTTCTTTTAATCCAGTAAATGGACAAGACCTCTGGTCCATGGAAGACCCCCACTGTCAGGGACAGTTTGGAAGGACTTTGGCCCCTTCTGAGGCCCCAGAAAACTGTGTTCTTGTCTAAGCAAAAAGGGTGATGAACTTGGAACCACAGGAAAACCCCTGGGTGGGGTTTTTGAAGAACTGTTCCTACTAGAGCCCATGCTAGTGTTGGGTTGATTTCCGGTAAGCTTATTAACATGCATGGAGGTTCTTTTATTGTTTTTATACGTTTTCTCTGTGATGCTTTCACCTAAGAATTAACTGTGTTTGCTTAAAAAGAACTGTGTGGTAACTTATAACTGTGGGCAATTACGCTGTTATTGGTCTCTGAAGAGAAGGCAAAAAGAAACCCTCTTAGACAGCCTGTCTTTTGCTGGGAATAGCATTGTGAAGCAGGAAATTGGTCAGCCTGGAAATGCCCCAGGTCAGGAGGGAGAGAGGCAGTGACCAGGGGAACCAGAAGCCTAGAGTGGGTGCACTTGCTGGACAACCGAGGGGAAATACAGGTGCAGTTATCTGGAACTGTGACAGCATTTACTATGGAAGACAGCATGAACAGGTAATAGAGAAGTGCCCCTACACTACAATAGCATTGCGAGGAATGTGTCAAGTTGACTTTTACCTGTGAGAGCAGAGGAAAATCTCAGAAAGACTCAGTCAGATGTATACATGGGGGGAGGGGAGGGATTGGCACATCAGACAGTGGTGACGACCTCATGACTCTCTCCTTGAGTCTGAGAACTTATCAGGTTCAGACTGTCAGGACAGGAAAGCAACAAGGGACAATACTAATCTCTGTGCATGCAACAACGTTAATAGAGAAATGTCCTGTGTGATTTCAGCTGGACAGCGGGGCCTCCTACAATTGTGATTCCTCGGGATGAATGGACTCCAACACCCATTACAAAGACCAGACACAATCTAACAATGCAAACGGAGAGCATAATGCCGTCTGTAGGAAAATGGGACCGCATAGTCACTAACCCAAAAAATAACAGACGGTACCTACTGAAGTTTGTGGTGGCAGATGGTAAGCACCACAGACCCCTCTTGAGGACTACAGCCACACTTGCAAGCCATGGATCTGATCAGGATGTAGCGTCAGAATTTTATAGCTGCTGTGCGAGAAGCAAAAAGGGGAGTTCCATGGACACAAAAGAGACAATTTTAAAAGCATATGAGGATGTTTTCAAAAGCGGTGGTTGCCTTGAAGGAAAGCCGTGGCTGGAAGTAGACCCCACAATGGAACCCGTGCGCTTAGCACAATGGAAAATTCCAGTGATGCTATGTAACCCAGCAAGGACCTCAAAAGTCTGCAGAGCAGGGGTATCATAGCATCTGTAGAGATCACTACAGCCTGGGTAAATGGGTAAACAGCATGATAGCGGTAAAGAAGCCATCAAGCAAATCACACATCTGCACAGACCCAAGCCATTGAATCAGGCATTGAAAAGATGCTAATATCCAATGCCCACAATTGATTACATCTTTTCAGAACTTTCCAAAGCCAGAATCTTTACAGTCTTGTGATGTGAGAAATGTGTTTTGGCACATAAGCCTGGATAAAGAGGCCTCTGTCCTGATGTACTACCAGCCAGGAGAGCTACTGACATGCCAGCGTGGTGCACTTGAGAAAGGACTGGGCATAGCTATTTTGCAGGAGCAGTCAATTGTGTATGCCAGCACAGCCCTGTCAGAGATTGAATGGGGATATGCCCAAAAGGAAATAGAGCTTCTGGCTGTGGCATCTGGAGTGGAACAATTCCGTCAGTACACCTATGGCTATCCAGTAATAGTCCAGTCAGCTCACCAGAGCTGTCCTTAGCGGGGTGCAGGGCCCGGGGCAGAAGTGACAGATTAATCTCTTCTGGGACTGACTGCGCTGGCCAATCGCACCGGCCCAGGGAGCGCTCCAAAGCACAGAGTCCAGAGTGGTTGCCCCGATTTGCCCTACCCAAGGGATGGCTGTGCACAAACCCCTAGAGTCAGTCCACGGCAAAGCACCTTCATAGTGCTCCCAAGGGATTGCAGCCGAGGTTTATGAGCCTCCAGTGCTCCAAGTAGAGATCAGACTGTCCAGGATGATCACTGGTGTTAGTGGACCCCCTGAGCAGGACATATATACCCAGCATCAATGAGTTGCGGGAAGGGGATCAGGACACTGAATCCATTAACACACAGCACTATCGCCTAGTTTCAGCAGTGAGGCGAATGGAAATCAACGAGGCTATGGAAAAGAACAGGCAGTCAAGAGAGCAATCCTTGCCAGGTGGCCAGAAGATAAAAGCCAAGTACCGACAGGAGCAGAACCATATTTGCAAATTAAAGATGAGCTGAGCGTCCAGGATGGAATCATATTTCGAAAACAGGAAACTGTTGTCCCTGCTCGTTATGTATGGATGTCATGCAAAAAAAATACATGCCTCACACCTGGGCACTGAGAACTGTCTTAGATGGGCTCAAGAGGGTGTTTACTGGCCAGGAATGAATAGACAAATCCACTCCTTGATAGACGGGTGTGACGCCACCAGCCGTGTGATTACTGCCAGCAGAAAGAGACTCTGTTTCCACATGAGCTGGTCACCTGACTATGGGAGTGGGAGCAGACTTATTTATCTTCAGGGAAATCTACTTCATTACAGTGGATTACTAGTCAAATTCTTGGGGGGTTAATGCCCTTCCTTATATAAGAAGAAAGTCAGTAATTTGCAAAATGAAGGCCCACTTTGTGAGATATGGCATTCCAGAGTCTGTATTCACTGACGATGGACTCCAGTTTGCCTTGGAAGAATTCAAGGAAGGTCAGATCCCTTGTAGCATTTTTGGCACACAGGAATACCCCATCACAGGGGTACCAAAACAGTCCCATGCAGGCACTGACGGGACAAAGGATCAAAACTCTGCTACCAATGAGGGGAGACCTGTTGCAGCCAGAAGGCTGGAGACACCACTGAGTAGAGATGGCCATCAATCAGAGAAAGCAAGCACTAGAATATGACTAGCCAGCCAAAGGCCTACTGGTCCTGGAGATGGCACTCCTGTGAGGATCTCGCCATTAAAGAGATATCAGAGTGGACTAAAGGAGTCATGAGGGGTGCAGGGGCACCCAGGTTACACAAGGTGACTACACAAGAGGGACAAGTGATGCGAAGCAAAAGGGGGAACTCACAAGCCAGAACACTACACCCAGAGAGAGCCTACAGAGATCATGACAGAACAGAGAGACAGAGAACCATCTGGAGGCCAGCTCCACCAGAGCCCTGCATGGGAGCATATGAAGATTCTTTTGTTACTAGCTTCCCTCACAAAATGTTGGTTATGCTGGTGAAGTAGTAACAGGCTCTTGTCACTTGCAAGTTAATGACACATCCCTTGTACAGGAGACGGTTGGAAGATTCTGTCACTGGCGCAGCACAGCAGAAGTATTAAAGCACTCAGTCAGCTAGCTTTCCCCCTCTCTTCTCTTGGTCACCCCAAACAGAGATGCACAGCAGTGCGATGTTACATACTTGGGATGGGGTTGTTTGTTTCTTTTACAATAAACAACGTTCTGACACACAGAAAAGTCATGGCAAAAGATAGGTCCTGTGAAAGTATTTTTTTTTAAAAAGACACAAAATTATTTTTATATGCCTTAGGAATTCATGCTTAAACTTTGCAGTACATATTGTAGTGATAATGAAAGATTTGGGACCCCGGGATCAGAATCTAGATAACCAGGTCAAAATTTTTCAAAAGTGGCCACTGTTCTGGGTGCCCCATTTGAGACCTCTTGGGCCTGCTTTCAGGACTGCTGAGCACTGACAGTCCCCGCAAAAGCAAAGAGGAACTGTAGTAATTAGCATCTCTGAAAATCAGTTGGCGCACGTCTCAAATTGAGCACTCAAATTAAGGAATCCCAAATTGGAGACCAAAATTTAAAAGCTGATTGCAAGTTAAAGATTTCCAGTCTTCAATATCCATTGCTCAGATTGTGTGGAAACCATTATAAACTCACATGCAAAGGAACTGCAAATACAGAGTGAGGGCACATACGCCAAAGATACAGGGCCAGGCCCTCAGCTTGTGTAACTCGGCATACGTCCACTGAAATCAATGGCGCTATGCCAATTTACAACACCTGAGGATCAAGCTGTGTAGGCTGCTAAAGAAAATTAACCTGCACAAAGTTAGAGGTATATGTTTCCAGATTTGTGAAAGTAGGATTTTCTGTGAGAAACAGTCCTTTAGGAAACTGACTAGTCACATAAGAATCAACAACGGGCAAGGGTTCTGGTATATATTTCATGGACTTTAGTGCACATTAATAATTTAAAAGAAAGGAAGCTAGCACAAGAAGGGCAAAATAATTTAGTTCCTAGGTATTTTGAGAACAGTGCATCGTCTGTTTTCCTTTACTAATAAGTTTCCACTTGTACACGAGCGAGGTAGACATAAAAAGCAGCAACATATTTTCAGCTTTTAAATACAACAGGCAACGCATGCCAGTGACTGCAAACAACACTTAGCTAGAAAAACTAATAATTTCTCATTCGGTAAACATACTACTATGTATAATAGCCAACTTCAGTGAGGACGTGGCAACAATAACTCTCAATCACTTATGGATTTTTCATTAGTAAATTCGACAGTAGATTAACTAGAGAAGTTTAAAGGTTGTTTTCTGCACTTCATAAAACAGAAGCAGCAAGCAATGTGGGGAGCCAGCTCATGTTTCCACCTAACTATTTTTCCTTACCACCTGACGAAACTTTAATAAGTAAAAAGGCAGCGCAATATTTGCACAGTTTAATGTTCAGCTGAGTAACCAAGAAACACATGACAACACAGGAAAATTAACCTTCAAGCCAATCAAACATGAACTTTAACTGCTTACCTGTATATGTACTTGTTTTGCCAGATTCAATCTAATACAAAACGTTGTTGGTGTAACAAGAGAAATCCCTCACTTAGCCAAACACAGGCACTTTTAAGTTTATATGAAAGGATTCTGAAGATGTCTTGATTCCATTTGACTTGTGCGACACATCATATACCTCAGGAACAACCAGACACCATGCTATGCCAATGAGCTTCTCCCAAAGTATTAGTTATTAACACTGCCCTGAGCCCTGCACCAAATGATCCCTATATCTGACGCTGAACAATTCAGTCAAAAGGAGAAAGCACCACTATCCCAGAGTTGCTAGGAAACAGGGAGGGAGTTCCTGACCTGAATTCTTAGCAGAGTTTGATGTTGCCCAGGAAGCTTAGGTTCTGATGACTTCCTCGAAAATACAGGAGATAAATAAGCACACAATCTATGGTGAATTTGCTATTTTCTTTGCCAAAAAAAGTTGTGGAAAAATCTGATAAGGTTAAGCCCTATTCAGACCCTTTCCCATCCCCCCTACATAGTCCCGTACCCAGATATTTCCCTCATTTCACAGGAGATCTGCATTAGTTCCATAGACTAGGACCAAACTTCCGCACCTGTGAAGGAGAATACTTGATTTGCTCCTCTATGCATGTGAACTTTAAGGAGAGTGCCTTGGAGGAATGGTCTGGTATTTATAAGAACCACACGGAGGCCTCTGTCAAGGAAGCCCAGGAACAGACTGGGGACTCCATCCCTGGCTGGGCTTAGAAGCAAACCCTTTCTCTACCAGAGCAAGAAAGCCATTTCCTAGCTGGGTAGGAGAGAGGCAAGTATGGGAACCCATTCCCCACCTAGGGCAGTAGATCCAAATGTCTCCCTAGATCAGAGGTGGGCAAACTACGGCCTGTGGGACTGTCCTGCCAGGCCCCTGAGCTCCTGGCCGGGGAGGCTAGCCCCCGGCCCTTCCCCTGCAGTGATGTTGCCGCGATGCCAGTGCTCTGGCCTGCTGCTCCTCCCGGGCAGCGTGGCTGGCTCCGGCAGGGCTGCGAGCTCCTGCTGCTCTGAGCAGCATGGTAAGGGGGCGGGAGGGTTGGATAAGGGGCAGAGGATCCCGGGGGGCAGTCAGGGGCCAGGGAGTGGATAGGGGTCAGGGCAGTCAGGGGATGGGGAATGGGGGCTTGGATGGGTAGGGTCCCAGGAGGGGGCGGTTAGGGGACCAGGAGCAGGGGGGGTTGGATGGGTTGGGAAATCTCAGGGGGGCAGTCAGGGGACAGGAAGCGTGAGGGGGGCAGATAGGGGGCAGGGGCCAGGCTGTTTGGGGAGGCACAGCCTTCCCTACTCGGCCCTCCATTCAGTTTCGCAACCCCGATGTGGCCCTCGGGCCAAAAAGTTTGCCCACCCTTGCCCTGGATGCATAAGCATATTCTGTGGCATAGAAGATTTGTAAATACATTTGTGGGGTAATAATCACACAGTTAAAAGACTCTGACAAAGGGTATGCGAGAGCTATCAGGGTGGGGGGCAGAGATGTGCAGATTATGTCTGAAAAACTCCAACTATGCTCTCAACTTGTGGGTTTTTTTTAATGTGTTCATCTTATTTTGCATACATTTGTATCTGGAAGTGCAAGTGAAAAGTTTGTGTTGTTCTCAAACATTGGTAACTTTGTTAATTTAAAACACTTTTCCTTTTCAAAATTAGCAAAGTATATGCTCCCCACTTACATGCTAAAGATCCAGTTTCAAACTTTAGCCTTTAAGATATTTGACTTTGGGGAGGGGAGGAAGTAAAGAATAGTTTACAATGAAAAAAAGGACAGGAATAGCCCAAAAGCAGAGGCCCCCTGAACTCCCGCAATGATGCTACACCAGCATTATGACACCTCCAGCAGATGGTCACAGTCTTGCTCATAGTGTTTCTGTGTTTCACTAACAAAGTACCCGTAAGCTGGTCAAAGCAACACAATTGAATAAATGATCATTAGCCTAAAGAAAAAAATGAGTATTTGTTCCTGCCTTATTTTGGAAATTTTAAAAATTACTTGCTTGTGCACATTGTAAAAGAACAAATGAAATTATTATTGTTTAACAATGAATATTGTTTTAGAAATGCAAACATTTTTAAAAAAAATTAATCATTACTCAGCTGAATAGTTATTTAAATGTAAATTATAGCTAGTAAAATGGTATATGCCAGGGGTGGCCAAACTTACTGGCCTCCAAGCCACATACGACAATCTTCAGAAGTTTGAGAGCCAGGGCACACCTTTGAGAACTGGGGGTTGGGGCTTCAGCCCCACTCCTGCTGAAGTCCCGAGCCCTGGCAAATCCACCCTGCAGAGCTGAAGCCCCAAGACCCCCTGTCCCCGCAGGGCAGAAGTCCCCTACTGCACCACCCTGCTGCAAGGCAGAGGTCCTAAGCTCCCCCTCCCTCCCCGGTCTGGTAGGTGGAGAACGGGGACTGGGCTCCACGAGCCTCACTTTAATGGTAAAAGAGCCGTATGTGGCTCATGAGCCAGAGTTTGGCCACCCTTGATATATGCTGACATACAATATTTTAATGCAGCACATACACCGTATAAAACTTTTTACACTGTTTCAGCACAGCAATTTGGAGCCTGAACCTCCTCCATTAAAGTCAGTCCATGGAAACAGAATTAGGCCCTTAAAGACCACTGTTTAGCAGGCAGTGGCTTCGAAGGGGTGGCTTAATTACAAAAGCCCCGATTCAGCAAGATATTTAAATATATGCCTCAGTGAAATCAACAGGACTACTTATTGCTTAAAGTTAGGCACGTTGCTTAAGTACCTTTCTGAATACAACCCAGAGCCTGTTTGTAGGAGAGTAGTGGTTTTTTTGCTCATTTTCCCTGTCTCACCCTTCTTCAAGAATTGAAGAACTCAGTGACTATACTAATGCCATCCTGGGGCTGCTTATAATTCCAAATAAAATAATCATGAATGATGCCCTGGCACATGCAGTAGTGAGATTCAAATTAAGCTAGATTTTTAAAAAGCAACAAGAGAAAGCACTTACGGTTAACTGTGCAATATCTGGAGCAAGCAGAGTACAAAAGTCAAACCTTAAACATAACATTTACATGCTGTTAAAGAAAACCTGATATGCATGAATAGAAATATTAAATGTAAGCCAAAGGTCACAGATTTGCATTGGAGTCCATTAAGAATACAATTTAACTACTGTGGGTATTTTTAAATGATCTTTTTAAAATCAAAAGGCCATTTTAGACATGGAATTAACACAGATTAATCAGAATGATACAGGGATTCAAGGATCCTAGTTACTGAAAATGTGTACGAAGTCTGTATTCTTTGCAAGTGAAATTAAGAATGGATCTGATTTCAATAAATTTTTCCTACACTTTTTCATCTCAAAATGTGCGACAGAGCTAAGTAGCAAAACAATCAGACAGTAAATGGCAGAAGTCACACAAAACACTGGTGAAAAGGCATGTGGTGAATAAATGCAATCAGTCATGAGGCCAGCAACATAGAACAAGAGAAATTTAAAGGCACAGGTAAGTAAGATTTGAAAAGAGATGGAGAATCTGGGAGGCCGAGAGATAAAGAAAACTAGTTTTATGGGGTAATCAGTTCAGATGCGAAAGGGAATTCAACAGTGGCAAGTCTGTAGGAAAGGGAGAGAGAGGAGACAAGTACCAGATAGGCAGAAGTTGTAAGAAGTGGAGGAGAAAGGGACAGGGATAGTGAGGACGGCTGAAATAAATCCACAGGGATTTTTACAAATGAAAGCATTATTTCTACATATAGACAGGAGAGAAATTTTGAACTGGATCTTGAAATGGATGAGGAGTCCATGGAGGTGTTTGACAGGGATGGCAATGTGGAAGGCAGGTGGCAGAATCCAATGACCCCATCTCTGTGGAGAAGAGGATAGCTCAGTCTTCATGCCCAGTCAGTACCTGGCCACTTAGACTGTCAGCAAGGATGCCAATTACGACGATTTATAGTCCTATCTAAGGCCTTGTCTACACTACAACAGCTTTTGTTGACAAAACAGTGGATGCACACACCCTACAATGCATCTTTTGGCGGCAAAAATGCCTTGTTTTGGAAACAAAATAAAATCGCCCCGGCAAGAGACATAAGGCTTTTTGTGCAAAAGTTTTGTCAACGAAGTGCCACTGTACACACCATCCTTGATTATATTGCTGTAAATGGCCTCCAGGAGGTGTCCCACAATGCCCATCCTGACCGCTCTGGTCAGCAGTATGAATTCTACTGCTCTGCAGCCAGGTAAACAACCATCTGTCCCTCCTCCTTTAAAACCCTCGGAATTTTTGTAATTCCATTTCCTGTTTGCTTGGCATGGAGAGGTCTCATCGCATCTTCCCACGTGACCATGGTGGGCTATCGCACCAAACACTCTCCTGCTTGGACCACTGCAGAGCTGCTCAGTATTTGGGGAGAGGAGGCTGTGCAGTCCCAGCTGCTTTGGAACCGTAGGAATTTTGATACCTATGGGCAGATTTCTTGAGACTTGTGCAAAAAGGGCTATGACTGGGACATGGTGCAGTGCAGAGAGAAGATAAAGGAGCTGAGGCAGGTGTACCATAAGGCGAGGGAGGCAAAATGTCACTCCAGTGCTGCACCCAAGACCTGCCAGTTCTATAAGAAGCTGGACGCTACCCTAGGCACTGACCCCACCTCCACTGCCAAGACCCCATGGATACTTTGGCAGACCTGGAGGCAGTGGAAAGGGGACCTAACCTGGAGGACGAAGTCATTGATGAAGAGGTGGAGTTAGACAACAATTTGGAGCCCATCATGGGGTCGCCCAGGGGCAGCCAAGAACTGTTCATCACTCTGGAGGTGTCTTGCCAGTCTCAGCAGTTGCTCTTCGGTGAGCAAGAAGCAGGAGAGGAAATGCCTGGTAAGTGGCTGTGGTTTGTGTAATGCGGAGGTGGGTTCAGGGTATAGAAATGTACTAGGCTGGCTGTGTTCCTGTGCGCTGGACATTTCCCTGGGCAGCTAATCAGTACAGCAGAACAGGGTGTTAATGCACGCCGAGATCTCACGGGAACCCTCCAGAGAGATCTCCAGGAAAGTTCCATGGCAGAGCAGCTTTGTTCCTTCCCCCATTGTAGGAAACTTTCCCGTGCCATTTGGCAATCACTTGTGCAGGGACCAATGTGGCACACAGGCAAGCAGCGTAGGCACCGGGGGAGAAGCCACAAGTGTGTAGTAGATGTACCCTTGCTTCCCTGCTTATCCTCAGCAGTGAGATATCTACTACCATGACCCCCACTGGTGGAAAAAGTGTGGGAGAATTTAGAATTTTGTCCCTAGTCGGCTGCACCGCAACCCTTCCAGGGTGCTCTTTTCCCCATGTAGAGCGTCCCCTCCCCCCGCCAACACTCACCATGGTTGGGCTGTTTGCCGAGATGTGTGCTTGCCAAGGGTCAGTGAGAAAGTGATTGTTATGTTGCCAGAGGTGCAGCTTACTGAAATGTTTCAATGCTGTGCATGAACATAACAATCATGCTTCTGTGTATTGTTTCTTGTGCTTTTGGAGGTGTGGCCATGAGGGGCATCCCCTACACACACCGTCAGAGTGTCTCTGCCAGATAAGAAAGCGCCCAATATGGAGCAAAGAAGACATGTTCTGGGAGGTACTGTAGTTCTCCAATGCAGAGAAAAGGGAATACAGGGAGTGGAGGGAAGCCGAAAGGCAGGACAGAAAAGAAAATCAGGAGTTTGTTAAGGGCGCTACTGTGTGGATGATTAAAGTCACGGAGGAGCAAACACAGATGTTGAAGTCCTTAATAATGCAGCAGACTGAGCAGATGTGTGCATGCTCGCCCTCCCGTTCAGCACATTCAGAACTCTTTTCCGTGCCCCCTCCCCACAACTCCACCCGCACAGTCCTTTCTGCTTTCTGGAACTTCTCAGTTTCCTGTTCACTCCACCCCTTCAGACAACTTTCAAAATGACAGCTGGACCTACACACAGTTTTGAAAGTCTGCCCTTCCCTGGTACCTCTTTTCCCACCAAGCGTGCGCGTGTGCGTGTCTGTGTAAAAAATTCACACAGTCTGTGACCTATGACTTTTACTATAAACACTCCTGACTAAATCCTTAGCTGCCCTGGTACTGCTGCCCTGGGGGCCCCCGGGGCGCTTCTGCTCTGGGGGCCCTGGGGCCATGCTCTGGTCGCTGCTCTGGCCACCCCGGGACCACCGCTCAGGCAGTCCCCGGGGCCAGCTGCACCAGCAGCTGCTAGGGCAGTTCCCAGGGCCAGCTGCCCATGGCTGCCTGCAGGGTGTCTCCACCAGTGGCCGGTGTGGCTGGCCCCAGGGATGTCTGAGTAGCTGGTCCAAAGACTAGTTGCTTGGGCAGCCCTGGCATCAGCTACACTGGCTGCTGCAGCTGCAGAATTTCATGGAGGTCGCAGAAAGTCACGGAATCCATGACTTCTATGACCTCCCTGACAAATTTGCAGCCTTAACGATAACTAATCTTTATTTGTGTCCTACAAATTGAGATAGCAGGCTCTACCAAGACATACAAAGGCACTTTAATCATTTGCTTACTGGAATTTAAGGCCCCGAATTTCACCACTGCTTCCTAGGAAAACTACATGTAATGTAACATTGCAGTACCAAATCACAGAGATGTGCATAACTGGTTCTCATTTTCAAAGTGTTGCCTCAAAGCCTCCCTGATTCAAATTGCCCCCCTCTGTGCCCCTCTGATAGCCCTGATATCTGGCTGCTCAAAATCAGCAGTCAGGTGGTCTACCTTAGCACTCCACCCCTGAGGAAACCTTTCATTCTTAGCTTCACAAATATTATCAATGTACAACACGTGGCTATGACTATGGGAATCTTATCTTCACTGAGGTTTAACCTGCCATAAAGGCATCGCCAGCATGCCTTTAATCTGCCAAAGGCACAGTCCACAGTCATCGAGCACCTACTCAACCTGTTGTGGAACCGCTCCTTACTGCTATCCAGGTTTCCTGTGTATGGTTTCATGAGCCATGGCTGTAAGGGGTACGCCGGGTCTCCCAGGATCACTATGGGCATTTCAGCATCCCCCACTGTAATCTTCTGGTCCAGCAAGAAAAAGTCTCCACTTGCAGCTTTCTGTACAGACTGGTGTTCCTGAAGATACATGCGTCATGCAACTTCATGGACCACGCTGCATTGATGTCAATGAAATGTCCATGGTGATCGACAAGTGCCTGAAACACCATGGAGAAGTACTGCTTCCATTTGATGTACTCCGTCGCAAGATGGTCTTGTGCCAAAATTGGAATATGTGTACCATCTATCACCCCTTCACAGTTAGTGAAAACAATTTCTGCAAAGCTATCCAGGATTTCATGCATATTTCCCAGAGTCATGGTCCTTCATAGCAGGATGCGATTAATTGCCCTGCACACTTGTGTTAATGCAGCCCCAACGGTTGACTTCCCGACTCCAAAGCTTCCACACTGCAATCGCCATGTGCTTCTCTACCGATAGGGCAGCTCTCACTCAGGTGTCTTTGAGCCGCAGTGCTGGGGTGAGTGCCGCACACAATTCCAGGAAGGTGACTTTCTGCATCTGAAAGTTCTGTAGCTACTACTCATAATCTCAGACCTGCACAACAATACAATCCCACCATTCAGTGCTCGTTTCCTGAACCCAAAAGCAATGGTCCACCATGTACAGCTGTTCCGTGAATGCCAAAAGAAATCTAAAGTTGCTCCTATCCATATCACACAGCATGTCAGGCAACTGGGAGTCTTCTTCAGTTAGGAACTTCATGATTAACTGCACTATCATCTGCGATGTGCTAATGACAGTTGTCGGAGCATAGGAGAGCAATGTGTGATCCATCCCAGAGGGAGTATAATGCCAACATGCAATATTGACTTTTATTATAGCGCTTTTTCAGTGTCGACATAACTTTTCTTGAAAAAACCCTGTAGTGTAGACCAGGCCTAAATGTAATCTAAATTCCACAAAGACCCAACAGGAATTTAACATTTTTTTCTACAGAAAAAAAATTGATTTATGGAATAAAAACTGATAATTGGCACCAAAGCAATGAAAACAACTGGGTAATAAATGATTTATACAGAAATTAGGAAAAGGATTTGGAGGGAAAAACTCACCTGATGTCATGAATTTGTTATTTTCCATTCATCAGAATATTTTCTATGTTCACGACTTGAGTTAAAGAGAGGGAGGGGGAAGAGACAGGGTGGATTGGGGAAAAGCATTGCTCTTGTTAAAAATAATGCATCAGCTCAGACTCTGGTGTAAACTGGCATAGCTCCATCGACTCTGATTTACACCAGCTGAGGATCTTGCCAAATGTACTGAATAATTATGAGAGGAGAAGAAGAGGAAGTTACTCACCTTGTGCAGTGATTATGGTTCTTTGAGATGTATTTCTATGGTTACTCCACTGTAGGTGTATCTGTGCCCAGGTGCCTCTAATTGGATATTTAGATAACAGTGTCCATTTGGCCCACACATGCTCCCTCCCTCATGGTCTGCCTTGAGGATAACTAATGCTGCCTGGGTGAACCACCCTCAGTTCCTTCTCACCACACAACCCCTTGGCAAGAACTCTGAAGTAGAGGGGAAGGGGGGGGAGGGGTTGTGGAGCACCCATAGGGACACATCTTGAAGAATCATCATTACTGCACTAGGAGAGTAACTTCTTCTTTGAGTAGTGTCCCCATGGGTGCTTCACTATAGGTGACTCCAGTATGCCCCATGGAGGCCTGGGGATTCGGAGTAGAGTCTGTTACTGACAGTAGTATTGTGGAGCCAAAGATGGCATCAGAGGGAGAGTCCCGAGTAGTTGTATAGTGATCCATGAAAGTATGGGCAGTGGCCCAGGTTGCCACCCTACAGATTTCTGAGTAGAGGACATCTTTAACAAATGCAACCGAAGTGGAAATGGTTCTTGTGAATTGGGTCAGGATCCCTAATGGAGGCAATAGATTACATGCACAGTAACAGTGATTAATGTAATTAGAGAGTCTTTGAGCTGATATTGCAGAGCCCTTGGATCTTTCCGCAAATGAATGGAAGAATCTGAAGGTGGGGACTTCCTAAAACCTTAGTCCTGTCCAATTAAAATGCCAGGGCTCTCCTAACATCCAGCATATGTCGTGTTGACTCCCTGTTGTCATGATGTGGTTTTGGAAAAAATATGGGGAGGTGAATTAGCTGATTCATATGAAAGATGGAGGGTACATTGGGGAGGAACTTGGGGTCTGGCCTCAACATGATTTTGTCTTTTAAAAAGACTGTGAATGGCAGGTATGCTATCAACACCGCTATTTCACTGATCCTTCATGCTAATGTAATGGCCACTAGAAATGTCATCTTCATGGACAGGTGTAACAGAGAGCAAATGGCCAAAGGCTCGAAATAACTGCACCGGTGGTCAAGTCAAGATTCTCAGAACTAGATTGAGGTCCCAGGTTGGAGTGGGTGGTCTGATGTGCAGGAAGAAGTTTCCAATGCCCTTAAGGAATCTATGGGTCGTTGGATGGGCGAATACTGAGCATCCGTTCACTGGATGGTAGAAGGTCATTATGGACATTAGATATACTTTAAGTGAGCTAAGAGAGAGCCCAGGCCTTTGAGGTCTAGAATATACTCTAGAATTAAAGGGAGGGAGGAAGAGGTCAGTTCCAATTGTTTGGAATTGCACCTCCTCGGAGCATTCACTCTCTAAGTGTTGGAACCAAGAAGGATCTAAGCCTGGAGCCTGAGGATCCATAAGGTGGGGTGAAGAATCCATCCATCCTTTTGGGAGAACAGGTGAGGAATGGTTTGAAGAGGAATCAGAGGACATACTGCCAGTTGTGCAAGATATGGATACGGAACTTGTCTCGGCCAGGAGGAGGCAATCAGTACAACTTTTGCTTTCTCTCGCTGTATCTTTAACAGGATCTTGGACATCAGAGGGAATGGGGGAAAGCCGTAGAGTAGCTCCCTGTCCCACGAGAAGATAAGAGCATCCCACAGGGACTGTTTCCCTAGTTCGGCCCTGGAACAATAGCGGAAACATTTTTTGTTCCAGTAAGTAGCAAACAGCTCTTTTGTCAGGGTTCCCCACAGGTCAAATATGTCATAAAGCCCTGAGGGGTTCAGTCCCATTTGTGGTCATGTGAGACATTCCAGCTGAGACTGTTGGCTATCACATTTGTGTCCCTGGCAGATAAGCAGCTGAAATGAGCACATTGTGGTGGATGCACCAATTCCAAAGTTTCAGTGCTTCTGTTCAAAGGGAGGGTGATCTGGCACCCCCTGTGGCAATTTATGTAAAACATACAGGTTATATTATGCATCACAACTTTTATGTGAATATCCCTGATAAATAGGAGAAAGCATGCACAGGCATTTCTGATGGCTCTTAATTCTAAAAGACTGATATGGAGAATTGCTTTTGTGGGAGACCACTTGCCCTGGACTTCACGATTGTTTAGGTGGGCTCCCCAGCATATTAGAGAGGCATCTATTGTTAGAATCAATGTTGGTGGGGGTTGTGCAAATGGAATGCCTGCATGGACGGTGGATGGTTCTTCTCCAAACAAGTCCAGGGATTGTTTGACCCTGGAGGGCATTGATAGCGGCTTTTTTAACCTGTCCTTGTTTGGAGAATAGGCAGATCTTAGCCACATCAGCAAACATCTCATGAACAACTGGGCATGTGGAGTCACAATCGTGCATGCTGTCATGTGCCCGAGAAGCTGGAGGCAATTCCTGGCCAGCATTTGTGGGCTGGCCTGGACTGTCTCTATGAGATTCGTTAGGGTGTTGGATCAGTGCAGCAGGAGGAATGCCCTTACTTGCACTGTGCTGAGCTCGGCCCCATGAACTCCAAACATTGTATTGGGGTCAAGGTCAATTTCTGGGTGGTGAGCTGTGCACAGGTGTCTTGGTGGCCTGCAGGGCGTCTTGGAAGGAATGAGCCTTCGGACGGAGTTGTCCAGGTACGGGTAGATGACAATATGTAATGTGTGCAGGTGCGCCGCTACAACGGACAGGACCTTGAAAAATACCCTAGGTGTGGACAAGAGGCTGAATGGGAGCATTCTCTCCTGATAATGGTCCTGCCCAAAGCTAAATCAGAGGACTCTCCTGTGGGATGGTTGGATTGAAATGTGGAAGTAGACATCTTGTAGGTTGAGGACCAAAAACCAAACTCCTTGCTGCAGAGATGGAATAATGGCTGCTAGTGTGACCATCTTGAACTTCTGTGCCTTCACGTATCTGTTTAATGCCCTTACATCTAGTATGGGTCTCCAGACTCCCTTTGTTTTGGGGAATCAGGAAACAGACACCGCTGCATGGAAGGGACTCTTGTCTGGGAGCGTGTGAGCCTCTTGCACACACTAACGTGACCAGGGACAGCTGCCGGTGAGCCTGGTGACCACCCCAATGGGCAGGCCTGGGGGCGGCACAGCCACACCAGAGGAGCTGCCCAGGCTGGGTGCTGGCTCCTGCGAGTGGTGGTCCAACATGCTGCTGCTTTTGCTGCTGCATCTATGGAAAAAAATTTTGTATCCATGCAGGGCTCTAATTACCGCCTCATCTGGCGAGGAGAAGGAGATGTTTGCCGGTGGGGCAGTTTCCAAGTCCAGTCTGGCTTCCTGCTCCTTGAAAGTTTCTTCCTTGTGTTCCGGGGCTCTGGACACGGAAGCCATAGGGGAATGTCTAGTGGACTCTCTATGGGAGACACTCACTCAATGCCCAAGAAATGTGGGGCCTGTTGACTGCCCATGGATCCCAGGACAACCACAGGTGGGGGGGACATGGGTGGTAGTACCCACAGGTACCTGGAAGATTGAGGGTCGGAGTGTGGGTGCAGTTGGGGAGGTCCCTGATGTTGTAATGGTGGGTTATGGTATGAGACCAGAGAGACATTGTCGTCCTGGTCACTATCAGACTCCCCATTGGAGAAGGGTGGGACTGATCAGTGTGCAGGAGCCAAATGGCTCATTGTTGCTGGGGACCAAGATGGGCTCAGTGCCAGAGCTTAATTAGCAGGGACTCCAGCTCCTTCGCAACCATAAGGTCCCTTGAGAAACAGAACTTCTGCAGGACCTTCAGGGATTGCCAGTGCTGACTTGCCAGTTCTGATGGCCTGTTACAGGAGGTGCACTCTGACAAGGGCTGCTTTGAAGCACTCAGTGTCAAGGGTCTTTTTGTTAGTGCTGATTTTTTAGAGGCCTTATGGTCTCTGCCCTTATCTCTGGTAGGCGGTGCCGTTGCTTCAGTGCCTTTGCCCTTCAGATCTTTAGGCACTATAGCAGAGCTCATCACATGGGGTCCCTGAGATTCCTGGGTACCGTGCTTTGGAGGCGTCAGTGCCGAGGTGACCAAACCCGCGGGGATCCCCTCTGGCTGATCAAGGACTTGGCTAAAGGGCTTGCATCCTGTTTTCTGGAGGTTTTGTCAGGGGAGTCAGTTAACTTTCTCCACAAATTCTACCTTTATGGATGTTGAAGGCTCCGGGGATGATCTTTGTCCTAAAGAGGATTCAGGGCCAGGGTCAGATGCTGGCCTAAGAGCACTCTCCATGAGGGGAAGTTTTAACTTCAGCTCCCGATTCTTTTGGGATCTAGCCTTTAGTGTTGGCAGAAGGTGCACTTCTGTGGAAGGTGCACCTCTCTAATGCACCAGACACAACAAGAGTGTCCGTCTATCACTTGAATTGCCTCCCTGCAGGACAGGCACCTCTTGAATTCGGAGGAATCTGGCATACCCCTAACAGGGACGATCCCACAGCAAAAAAGGCAAAGGGGGAAATGGTCAAAAGAAAAAAGGTTGTTTTTTTAAATAAAAAACAAAACAAAACAAAACAGAAGCTCTGAAGGTACTGTAAAAGAAAAGGAAACTAAGAATCACAATGAACTATATATAGGCTACCAATAAAAAGAAAGTTAAGTAGTCAACAGGACTGCTACACGTTCTGTTCGAGGCAGTTGAGAAGGAACTGATGGGGGTTTGCCTGTGCAGTGCGAGATAGCCGTGAGGCAACCTAAAGTCTCTGATTGGAGGTGGAGGGGTGCAGATACACCCAAAGTGGAGCATCCACAGGGACATGACTCGAAGAAGGAAGGCAGGCATGCCAGTTAAACGGTTCTCTCATATGAGCTCTGCCTATATTCCTGTAACCATCATTAAAACAATATTAGGCAGGTTGGCTTGAGGTCTGAGTCCTTTCCAGAAGAAAATATTTATGAAGAATAAAACTTGTAGATAAGTAAAGTAAGGGTTAGAGAGATAATGAAACATATAAATTTCCAAAAACATGCATACTTCACTAAAAAGAAATGCTTCGTAAACTAGACCCTTTAAAATAGCCTGCTTTTATCCTCCAAGGTCAAAATCTGCCATCCAAATATCTATCGAAAGGGATAGCTTTACAGTAAATTGAGATATTACATACTCCAGTCACATCCCAGCATACATCACTAATACAGTACTGAGAAATCTCCTGGTTGTTCAAATCCAGAATGAGCCATGTGGAGCACTGATTCACACTGATGAATTGTAACCAAGCAACACTGACATTTTCACTCTAGTCTGTTGTTAATCTGACTTGGAAAGAATAGCCACTCTTGGTCATCAGAAGAATAGCACTGAAAACCTGCCAAACTCTGAGTACCCCAATTAAAGAATTCCACCATTCTAAAACTAGTTATGGAAAATCTTTAACCAAAATTTAATAGAAATAGACTGTTGCCTCTCTCTCAATAAAAAGATAATGACATGCTTGACAGCAGCAAATAAATTCCTGTTGGTCCGTGAGTGTCTCATAAATAATCTTTACAGCTGGAGTACTTCAAATTTACTTAACACAAGAAAAGCAGGGTGATGAATTATTCATCTGAGCAATGGGTCAGAAATACTGTCTTTTTGTTAGCTCAGTTATTAAATGTGAGGGGAAAATAAAGACGACTAGACTTTCTTTTGACAACAATAACTAACCAGTAACACAACAGATGTGACTCTGAAATGAACTAGGTACTTGAAAAATACTAGAAATAAGAGCTTGGTTTTGATTAATTCTAAATCTTGGTATAATTATTAATGTGAATGTCTGAATTTAGTTACTGTGATGAAAAAATCCATGTTAGTCACCTTCTCTCTTATGACATGTTTATGAACCTTACTGGCAACAAAGCAGGGGCCAAATGTACGTTTTTGCTCCTTTTAGCACTGGATTTTTATAGAGGTCAGAACTGTTGTCCTTCTGCTTTATACTACTTAATGCTACATGTACAGATAACAGGAAACAAAGTTCACATTGTAAAATGTTCACCAGTTGGCCATTATAGGAATAACTTGCGAAGAAGATATGCTCCATCAATAAAACTGTCTATTCAGGTTCTCCAGTACTATTCATGGTATGTCTTCATCAGGTAAAAGAAATATGGCAGAGAACTATAATGGCTATGCATTAGATAAAAGTTAACGAAAAACCTGACTCTTGTTTTGACAACTTAAAAGACATACTAGCAGTTGGTTGTATTTCTTGTCTGTTGTAAATGTGAAATGACAGAAATGCTAACAGTCCCCCCTAGATCTCTGTGCTTCAAAATCAAACTGCTTGAAACTGAAATAAAACAGCCTGAAATCAAGCTTCCAACAAGAATAGGAAGTGTTGCATTCATGTAAAACACAATTTCCTGTCTCATTGAATTCTTGTTTAAAAATTCAAACACAAAATAGCACCTTGCCCCTTTCCTGTGAATAAATATACCAGAATGAAAAGTAACAAAACTATTACAGTATTATTTTATGAGCAAAGAATGATAAGCAACTTATTCCTTTTATTTATTAAACTTTTCCTTTTTCTTCCTACGCGTTAGTTATAACAGACAAATGAAATAGTGAAAAATATTTCTTCAAAATAGGATTGTAAAAATGTGTATCAGTTTTACTAATCCCTTTCATAATTTTGAAAATATACTAGTCCCATGCAAGCCTTTCTTTTCCTCCTCCCCTCAGTGAGATGACGACTAACTTTTCTTCATAAATTAGAATCTTCAGATGGGGTGCTACATTTGCATCCTATACATTATTCTTGTGCTAGGGTGAGCAATATTGTATATCACACTCCATATAGGATATAACCAGCAGCCTAAAATGTCAAATTTTGTTTCTTGTTTCGTATTCTCTACCAAGGCTACCTAGTGCTTTACTTGTGATTTCTTAATGCTGTTGATGGTTTCAACCTCCATAAAACTTTCTAACAGTCAAATTCTGCCCCATATGAGGTGATGAGCTCCCAGTGACTTCAGTGTGGTTGTACTGGGTACCTGGGGGCAAAATTTGGCATTATGCTCTTTTATATGCCAGATGGTTTAATTTCCCTGGACTGGTTCCTTGCCCTCAGACTGATTCTTTTACATTACATTTGCCATCTACTGGTCCAATCACTTAAATGATGCACATACTTTTGAATCTAGCTGTATTGATTCATTCTTGTCATCGGTTCTGCCTCTGAGTGGTGTGGCAGGCCAACAGCAGACATGTGCAAGGCTATGCTTCAACAATGGTAATTCTCTTCTCCTCACTCCTCTGAAGGTGGCTGTCCAGGAGAGCAGAAGGAAAGTCATGAGATGGAATTAAAAATAAAGCCAGAGTGAAGGACAGAAATCTAGATGGAATAAACAATGTTGTCCCAGTGGCAGTGAAGAGGAAGCACAAATAAATTGGTTAGTCTCTAAGGTGCCACAAGTACTCCTTTTCTTCATTAGGGGTGTGTTTCCTTTTATAGCAGAGGATGTCATGGTATGTTGCACATCAGAGCAAGGAGCACAAAAATGCACATATGGGTCCAAGAGAGATAAGTGCTCTATTATTGAAAACCCAGACTTGATGCTGCAGTCAGCCATTCTTCTGAGTCTAGTGAGACCAATATATTAACTCTTTAAGTGCCTGCCAGCACAGAGGATTTGAAACCAAGTTGTTACTGAGCGGATGCAGTGTGCACATGTTATCTGTTTTGTTAATTCAGATTGTAAGCTTTTAGGGCAGGGATTTGTTTCTTGCGTTCATATAGTTCCTATACAATGGGGCCTCTGTCTTGGTTGAGTCTTCTAGGGGTTACTATAATACAAATAAATAATAGTAAAAATGTTGTGATATTCACTTCACTTTCCGATCTTTTCCGTGATGTTGTCCCCGCTGTGCACACAGTGTTGGGACACAAACTAAAAGGTCCAACATGGCTTCACAACAGCACTCTTGAAAATTAAACTTTATAATCCTTTCATTATTGGTGTCCCCATAACAGATATCTTAAAAGAGAAAAACAGTCACTTACTGTGGTATTTCCATGCCACAAAAGAGTTACTGTTTATCCCAAGCAGCAATCACAAAATTAACTACAGACTAACGCTTCAGAAATCCTGGTTTACCTGACTGCTTCTCTGTATGGTTCAAGGAGTACATAAAATTGTCTTTTACTGTTTTTTCTTCTGCATTTTCTGGTGGCTTATAGACATCTGTCCAGTGTAACTGCTGCAAATTTTACATTACACATGAAAGTACGTTAACAACATGGGAAGCCTCAGTAGACTCCCTGAAGATTTCTTAATATTTAGATAAAAGAACTTTACACAGTTGACTCAAATTTTCCACGGACTTCTGACCTCAGATATGTTATTGTTGCCCCTTTTCAAGCCAAGCAGCTAGTCAAAGTTTGGGGCCCTGGGAATGTTCCAGTGGGGAGTAGAAACTGATGATGGAGTCTAGTATTTCCTTTGATGCAATCTGGTTTATTTACAAAGCTTGTACCAAATCCTGCTTCTGTGAATGCAGGAAGAACCAAAAACAAAAAGGAGCAGTTCCTCAGCTTCCAAGCCCAATCTTCTTTCAGCCAGCATCCCCGCCCCAGAACCTTCCTCTAGACTTCTCCCAGAGTCACACTGTGATTACGTGATGCTGCTTCACTTTCTCTCTCTCCTCTCAGGATATGTCTAGACTGCATTTGCAATAGTGGCCCAGCTACTGCACTGCAGCTGTGACGCTGTGGCACCGTAACATAGGCTCTTCCTACGCTGACAGAAGGGGTATTTCCATCGATGTAGTTAATCCACCTCTCCGAGAGGAGGCAGCTAAGTCGATGGGAGAATTCTTCTGTCAACCTAGCCACGTCTACACTGGTGGTCAGGTCGACCTAACTACGGTGCCTGGGGTGCTAAATTTTTCACAGCCCTGAACAACGTAGCTAGGTAAATCTAATATTTAAGTGTAGCCCAGGTCTGAGACTCTGTGTATCTTGCCTGCCTACCCCTGCGCTTCTCTTTTCACACATATACAGTCACACATGTACCCCTGGTCAGAACAATACTCTGTCAAACCCTCTGCCCACATGGTGCTAATTTCTGGGCAGACTCTATTAGCACTTGTTTGGGGTGTAGCTCCCCTTAAATGTCTCTTACAACAATCTCAAGTGAAGGGCATCAGTTTCAATGAATTCATGCGTCAGTTTCAATGAGGTTTTCACTGAACCTATAACAAGGTTAAACTTAGCTTATAACAATTATTAACTAAACTTCCCCAGTTGTCTGATGTCCTTGGTTACAGCATTGGATCAGGGCTACTACGGTTGCCAACTTTCTAGTCACATAAAACTGAACACCCTTGCCCCACCCCTGTCCCGCCCCTTCTCTGAGGCCCCACCCCTGCTCACTCCATTCCCACTCCCTCTGTCCCTTGCTCTACCCACCCTCACTTACTCATTTTCACGGAGCTGGCTCAGGGGGTTGTGGTGTGAGGGCTCTGGGGTGGGGCCAGAAATGAGGAGTTCAGGGTGAGGGAGGAGACTCCAGGCTAAGGTAGTGGGTTGGGATGTGAGATGGCTCTGACTGGGGGTGCGGGATCTGGGGTGGGGCCAGGGATAAGGGGCTTGGGGTGCATGAGGGGGCTCCAGGCTGGGGGGTGGAGCCAAGGGGTTCAGAGTATGGGAGGAGGCTCTGGGCTGAGGCGGGGGGGTGGGGTGTGCGAGGGGGTATGGGCTTGGGCTGGGGGATGCAGGTTCCAGGATGGGGCCGGGGGCTCCAGCTGGAGGTGCAGATTTTGGGTGGGGCTGGGGATGAGGGGTTTGGGGTGCAGGAGGGGGCTCCGGGCTGGGATCGAGGAGTTCAGAGGGCTAGAGGGGGATCAGAGCTGGGGCTGGGGCAGGGGGGTGGGGAGCGAGAGAAGGATCAGGGCTGGGGAAGGGGTTGGGGCACGGGAGGGGAGATCGGGGTGCAGGCTCTGGGCGGCACTTACCTCAAGCAGCTCCTGGAAGCAGCAGCATGTCCCTCTTCCAGCTCCTATGTGGAGGCGCAGCCAAGTGGCTCTGCCCGTCTGAAGGCGCTGCCCCTGCAGCTCCCAACTGCAGAACTGGCACTTGAGGCGGGGGCAGTGTGCGGAGCCCCCTGGCCGCTCCTACATGTAGGAGCCAAAGTGGGGACATGCTACTGCTTCCAGGAGCTGCTCAGAGCCAGACATGGAGGCTGCCTTAGTCCTGCTGACTGGACTTTTAATGGCCCAGTCAGCAGTGCTTGGATTTCAAAAATTCAACTATCCTTTTGTTACAGTTTCTGGGAGTACCCAGGGTTGTGAAGCACCACACCACCACCTGCCCGTAGTGTGAGGAAGTCTTGTCTGTGCCTGCTGTGGATCAGCTACATGAAACCATCAGCCTCTGGCAACAAAAGAACTCCCTTCCAGTCCTCTGCTGGTCTTGCTTTTTCTATACAGGTTAGTGATAGGCACACACCAACCCCCCGAGTCCTTGTAGTGTCCAGCCTTATCCACTGAACACTCACAGAATTACCAGGCCTGCTGTTCAAAAAGGAACAGTGCACTGTGATTCACTAGTTACACCTTTGAACACAGCTCTGTTGAACACACCGCACTTAGATATCTTTATAGTGAAAACAAGAATAAGATTATTATCAAAGAACAGAGATTCAAGTGATAGTAAGAACATTGAAAACAAACGGTTACATATGTAACAAAATCATAACATGTTTTCCAGAGACTAAACTTAACTAACAAGGCATTTTCCTATCTCATATAAGAAAGCCTACCTCAAGTTCTTTCCCCAGCATTTGCAAGCAGTTTGGCTGATACACCCTTTCATAAGACTGCTGACAGTTTGTCCTCACAGACTGAAGGGTACCTACAGGTTCATAGTTTCACATTTTCATTGTATTACCCCTAACCAGGATAACTCCTGCTGTTTACCTCTTCCTGTTAATTTCCTCTCTTTGAAGATTTCACACTCCTGCAGTAGCATTCGGCTCAGACGTGTGAATGAAGGCCCATTGTGAAGCATACAATATTTAATTTACATGTAAACAGAGACAGATAAACATTTCTTGTCTGAAAGAAAACCTGCTTTTCACCATTGCTGGTGACCAGTCGTAGATACAGACCTTAAGAACACAATTTTCAGTGCACATACATAACTTACACAACTTCCGTACATGCATTTCACAATGATATTGATGACCAATGTGACACAGGACTTCCTTAGAGACCTCACATGACATTCTTGAGTGAACTAGAATGGTAATACCAGCCCTAGAAGATTTCTTTAGCCCTTACGCTCCTCTTATGGCCTCTGCCAGTTGGCATCAAGAGGTCCCTGAGTCACGACTGTTTCTGAGCTCAGCTATAAAAAGAGAGAAATAAAAGGCCCAGAAGGGGACAACAAAGATGTATCCAGGACTGGGTTTCTTATGATGACCATATTGCAAAGATTATGATTATTTAGCATGAAAAGGAGTGTTTGAGGGGATATGATTGAGATATTTAAAATTATGAAGGATACAGTGAAAACTGAACAGTCACTTAATTTTATCTTGACCCCAGATACAAGAACAGGGATAACTCAAAATAATGCCTGTATATTGGGGCAGCTGCCCCACTCTGGCGTGGAAGGGGTTAAAACAAGCCAGAGAGGCTGCGCAGAGCCTCAGACAATCCTGGGAGGGCTTACTGAGTGCCAGTCAAGTGGAGGCTTGAAAGCAGCCAATCAGGGCCAGGCTAGGCCCTATAAGCAGGCTGCAGGGCAGAGAGCAGTGCAGTCTCTCCCTGGAGGGCAAAGGGAGAAGAAGAACTGGCTCTTAGACAAGACAAGACAAGACAAGACAAGACAAGACAAGACAAGACAAGACAGGTCAGGTCAGGTCAGGTCAGGTCAGGTCAGGTCAGGGTCAGCAGATGCCGGGAAAGCTCTAGGCTAACGACTGCCAGAGTGGGGCCCTGACACAAAGGGGCAGAGAAGCTGCTGGGGATATGGGGAAGTGACCCAGGGAAGCAGGCAGAAGAGGAGAGTTGGAGGAGGGCAGTAAGTGGCTGCCACTAGAGGGTCCCTGGGTCAGGGCCCAGAGTAGCGGGTGGGCCTGAGCTCCTGCCCCTTTCCCCCCACTTGCCAGTGATGAGAGTAGTGAAGCCAGACTGCAGTTTGCCCTGGGAGGAAGGGGCTAGACTAAGGCGAGTGATAGAACCAGAAGCTGCCGGTCCCCTGGAAGTACGGGGGAGAGCCAGCGGAGTGGGCACAGCTAGAGAGCAGTGTCCAGAAGCGGACACCGCGGTCTGGGAGTGATGGGGGTCTGATGGTGAGGACGGTGGAGACCGAGAAAGTAACAGAGGGCGAGACACCTCTCGTGAAGGCATGCTGGTGAAAGAGCTAATTCCCTAACCAACCAGCAGGAGGCACTGCTGTGGTGAGTCTGCGCCCCATTACAGCCTGGTACAACAGGAAAATATAAAAGGAATGCTCCTTTGCACATGTGTATTCAACTGGAATTGTACTATGGAATTCACTGCCATAGGAAGCACAGCCGTTCAGAAAAATTCCAACAAAGCATTTTTGGTCAGAATACACAATTTCATTGAAATCAAAACATTTTGTGGAGATAGATCCATTTTGAATAAGTTCCACGGGAACCCAGGCAGGTTCCAATTCAAGAGTCCCAGATTAGACCCAATTCAGCAAAACATTTAAGCACATGATTTAGTCCAACTCTATTCTGCAATGCACTTAAGAATGTGCTTAACTCTAAGCACATGTTTAAATCCCACTGATTTGGTGAATGGGGTGGATTTCTGAATCAGGGCCTTAATGTGTTATCTTTAGGTGTCTATAAGATAAACGGTTTAACCAATTGCCTTAAAACTTCACAGAAAATCTTTGGGCTAGTTCTATGAACACTACTTACACTGATGGCTGGTCTACATTAAAGCTGTAAATTGATCTAAGTTATGCTTCTTCAGTTACGTAACTGAAGTCGACGTAACTTAGGTCAACTTACAGTGGTGTCCACAATGCGCTGTGTTGGCAGGAGACGCTCTCCCACTGACTTACCTTCCACTTCTTGGGGAGGTGGAGTACAGATGTCGATGGGAGAATATGCTGCTATCAACTTAGCTTGTCTTCACCAGACTCGCTAAATTGATACCAATAAATCGATGTGCCAATTTAGCGAGAAGTATAGATAATCCCTGAAATGTACTTATAGAATAACAAATGTAGGGCTGGAAAGGACCGTGGATAAGTCATCAAGTCCAGCCCCCTACGCTGAGGCAGGGCCAAGTAAACCTAGACTATCCCTGACCTGTGTTTGTCCTACTTGTTTTTAAAAGCTTCCAATGAGGGGGACTCCACGACCTCCCTTGGAAGCCTATTCCAGAGCTTAACTGCCCTTATAGTTAGAAAGTTTTTCCTAATACCTAACCTACATTTCCTGTGCTGCAGATTAAGTCCATTACTACTACTTCTACCTTCAGTGGGCACAGGGAACAATTGATCACAGCCCTCTTTATAACAGCCCTTAACATATTGGAAACCTGTTGTCAGATACCTCCTCAGTCTTTTTTTCCCCAAGACTAAACATGCCCAGTTTTTTAAACCTTTCCTCACAGGTCAGGTTACTTATTTACATGGGTTGTCCCAGTTCTTCATAACACGAGCAAGGTATTCAGAAACTGATCTTAAATTTGCAGAATTTAGCCAATTTTTTGATTATGTATAACTTTGGCTAGCAAACTGGTTTGGCCTGAAAATAGCCAGCTGTACTCCAGAGACTAAGAAAAAGTTTCTGCAAAGTGTGAACTTGGAAGACGTATGGCTGGAAGGACAGATACCAGCACATGAGCCAGATTTTCATGTCTTTCATGGCATTTAACCATGTTAAGGGGGCATGATCAGTGACAAGCTTGAACAGATTTCCCAGGAGGTAATATTGGAGAGAGTCCACGGCCCATATCATGGTGAATGCCCCCTCCCCAAGGAACAGCTTGCAGCTCAGAGTACAGGGTGGTCCTCTCCATTTGTTTCCTGGGACGATACTGTGCCAAGTCCCACTTCTAAGGCATCAGTTTGCAAAATGAGCTCTTTTGAGAAGTCAGTACTGAACAGGACAGGCTCTTTACACAAGTTGTATTTCAACTTCTGAAAGGCCTTTTCGCAGGCCTCGGACCAGTGCACCTTCTTGGGGTTACTGTCCTTAATTAGATCTGTGTGGGGGACTGCTATCATTGAAAACCCTGGCACAAATTGGCAGTAGTGACCTGTGAGCCCCAAAAACCTTTGGACTTGTTTCTTTGTGGTTGTGGTTTCTTTGTGGGATGGTGTGTGCGTTAAGAGCCTGGACTTTGAGCACAAGAGCACTAGCTGGCCTTTCTCCAAAATATATTCCAGGTGTGTGCTTTCTTCTTTCCCAGTCTTACACTGTGCTGGGTTTGCAGTTAGCTCAGCTCCCCATAAGAACTGAAGTATGACAGCAACTTGTGCTAGCTGTTCCTCCCAATCTGAGCTGTAGATGACCACATCATCTAAACAGGCTGCTGCTATGATACATGTGGTTGAAGAACTTGATCCATGAGCTGTTGGTACGTCACTGGGGCACTAAGGAGGCCAAAGGGCATAGTCCTAAAATGACAGAGGCCAACAGCATAGCGAAGGGGGTTTTCTCCCATGATTCTATTGTGAGTGGGATCTGCCAGTGTCCCTGGGTTAGGTTAGGTGATATATCTGGCCTCAACCAGCTGATCTAATAGCTCATCCACTTGAGGTACAGATCTATGCAAAACCAAATAGTGCTGTCCAGGGTTGGGACCAATGCAGCTAGGCTTTGCCATTCACTGTTGGATTCTTCAACAACCCCTAATTCCAACATCACCTGGCCCTCTTTTCTCATGGCCTCCCACATATTTCTGGGGACTGGCCGTGGATTCTCCCAGACAAGTTACCAGGTTCTGTTGGGATATGATGTTGCAAAAGATGAGTCTGCCCTGGACAGGAGCACCATCAAGAAGGCTTTTACTAGGCTTCTCACCTGGGCAGAGGTGTTCCCCCCACATCTGTGTAGGATCTGGGCCTGGTGAGGTGGGCACTCAGGGCCCCAGTTTTGGCTCAGAGGAATAAGGAGCAATAAAGCTCCTTCCAAGCTTCCTTCCTTGCTCCTTCCATGGCTTCAGAAGGTTAACATGGTAGACCTCAGTTAGTTTCCTTTTGTCAGGCTGCCTGATTTCACAGTTAATTGGCCCGACTACTTCATATGGTCCTTGCCATTTAGCAAACAACTTGGACTCTGCACTCAGGAGTAGAAGTAGTATTTGATTGCCCAGCTTAAATAGGCATATACACATCTCTTTGTTATAGGCTCGTTCCTGGGCCTGTTAAGCACTGAGGTGGTTTTCTTTGGCAACAGCCCCTAGGGTTTCAAGCCTATCCTGGAGCTTCAGTAAGTACTATATCACATTCTCCATCCTTGGAACTTGTTCCGCCTCCTTCCCTCAGACCAGTTCAAGAATTCCCCAAGGTTGTCTCCCATAAGAGTTCAATAGATGACTGGGAAACTTCTCGAATAGCAAGTTACAGGGGATCTCAGTGACAGAGGTCCTCAACAATTATCATTCTAAACATTCTTTTCAGGGTTGAATTGAATTGTTCAACCAGCCCATCCATTTGTGAATGACAGCCAGACGCACATGAAGTCTTTATTTTTAGTAGATCACATACCCCCTTCAGCAGCTGAGATGTAAAGTAGGTCACTTGATCAGTGAGGATCTCCTACTCTGGCGAAGCTTTTTAGCAGTTCCGCTACCATCGTCTTTGGATTGGTGTTGCGCAGTGGGATTGCCTCAGGATAGCAGGTAGCATAATCAACTACAACTGATGCATGTTTATACCCAGCTGCACCTTTTTTCAAGGGTTCGATGAGGTCCATCCCAATCCTTTCAAACAAGATGTCTACTATGGGGAGTGGGACAAGAGGAGCTTTTCTCACTCCTATAAACTGGTATTCAGGGCAGGAGCTGCGGAAGTCTTTAACTTCTTGGTGATCCGGGCCAAAGAAAGCAATCCAAAATCTTGACCAGAGTCTTCTCATGACCAAGGTGACCCAAAAAGGGATAGCATGAACCAGTTGCATAACTACACACCTATGAGGCTGTGGAATGAGGAGTTGTCACCGAACTTGGCCCAGTCAGTCAGTCTGTCTTTCTCCACCTAGTACAGTTGCTTTGCCTGGAGTTCAAACTGTGGGTACTGCTCTGCTTGTTGTGAGTCGAACACCTCCCTCTTAACCACCGGCAATTAGTCATAAGCCTGGCTCAAGGTATCATCTTCCCTCTGGCCCTTTATGAAGTCCATCTTGCTAGTTAGGACGTCCTTTTCCTGTAGAGGGGGCCAATATTGCTTCATTGTTAGGTGACCCTTCTGAAGGAACTTTCCTTTGACCAGATATCCCCCCGCCCCACAAGAGTCCAACCTCTCATCTACCCCTACCAATGTCGCAGGTTTTGAGATCCCCTCTCTCAGGGTCTCCTCATTTACTCTCTCTGGGGCCTCTAGGGCAGGTTTAAACCCTCTCAGTACCTCAGAGAAATACTCCCAATTCTGACCTAAGATAAAGGGGTCAGCTAATGTTGAGGACAGTCCCACTTAAAAGGACTTTGTGTTTTCCCCTACTATCAGCTGCACGCATGCACTGGAATAGGGTTTAATGTCTCCATGGATACACTGTAGAAAGATAGTCCCAAACCCTGAATCCCCTGGGGAGACTAAGTTGTCCAGGACCAGGGTTCACCCACATCCAGAATCCATCAGGCATATTACCTCAGTTCCATTTATCTGAACAGGGACCATTACCGTAGCTGGGGTTTGCTTACGGGCATGGCTTTCTGTTGTCCACATCTGTCCATAACCACACTCCATAGAAGGGCATTTGTAATACTGATGACCCAGCTGCCTACATGAAAAGCAAGCCACCACTGCAGGCCAAGTGGTCACTGGCTTTAAGCCTACTGTCTGGTAGCTCTTCCCTAAGAGGCTTGTCTGCTTCCACCCCTTGACTTTCCAGCAGAGAAGCCCATAAGACTCCCAGGGGCCTTTATGGGGCCTGAGATGCTGGGGTTTCCCAATGGGGGCCAGTGCAGGGCCCTTGGCCTGCTGAGCCCCTTAGAGGCTGCCACTTCTGAGACACCCTCTCTGATTTCCGATTCCCCTGGTTGCATTCTCCCTTGAGTCAAGGGATCCCATTGTCCTCAGGCACTTGCTCGTGTGATGCTGCCAGACCCATTTCCCCAGCTAAATAATTTTCCATTAGTCAGACAGCATCAGCTAGGGACTCTGGCTGGCGTTTGGGCACCCAGTGCCTACCCCCAGGTGGAAGTACGTGGACAAACTGCTCTGTCACAAAGAGCTCGGCCAACTCAACTCCAGTCTGAGTTTGCTGCTTTAATCACCTCCACCATAGGTCTCTTAATTTATGGGCGACCACATGGGCCAGGCTCCTGGGAGTGTATTTTTCCCTCATGGAACTTTGTCAGGTCTGCCCTGTGATGTCAAGGTAGTCAAGCATGGCCGCTTTCACCTGAGCATAGTCTTAGGGCAGATGGTGCATCCAGCCCTCAATTTGTGGCCTGCACTAGTCCCGCCAGGTGAGGTGCCAACAGAGTGGCCCACTGATCAGGTAGCCACGGGACTGCCATTGCTACTCATTCAAACATTACCAGGAAAGCCTCCAGGTCGTCCTCAAGGCCCATCTTTGTGAGTTTCACTGTCACAGTTGGGACCATTGGCCTATAGCTCCTGGAGGGGAAGTCCCAGGAAGCTGCATCAGAGCCATGACCTGTTGGACCAGTCTTTGCTGCTGTTCCTCCCCTAAGTCCCAGATCAGTTACTGCTGGACAGCCATTTGCTGCAGGATTGTTGCTGCTGCTGGGTTGCCTGTTGCTCCTGCTGGTTCTCAGTCATCCACGTTAGATCCATGTTGTCTGTCCTACCAACTCACATCTCTAGGTCTAGGGTGTTTGACCGTCTGAGTCAGTCAGTCCTCCTCTCTCTCCACAGGTGGGAAGGATGTCAACATTGTCCACCAATTGTAAAGGGGTGGACTCACCACTGGCACCTCCTTGTGGTCAGATGTGGCATGGCAGCTCTCTCTCCTCAGTGGCCTGCTTCGTCCTGTGACTTAGCCCTCCAGCCAGGTCACCTCAAAGTCTCTCCCCTTTCTGAGTAGTCCACAAACAAATAAGCAAGGGCAATTAACACAAACAAACTGAGTTAGTAATGGAGAAAATGGAATGCCTCCCTCTCAGGGTGTATCAGGATCTGGTCCTCCTTTCTCTCAGGGAGGGACCTTCAGGGAGTGGTTGGCTGGGAAGCTCCTGCCTTCAGTCAGTCCTTTCTTCAGGAGCTACAGGTTGCAGATCTGCTCTCTTCCCTGGTCCGCCCACAAGTGAGCTGTTCTGCTCCCTTTTAAACTCCTCCAGCCTGTGCATGCCTAGCACCTGTGGCGAGGCTGAGCTGGCTGAGCCCACAGCAGTTCCTTAACCCCTTGTTGTCCAGCATGGGGTTTGTATATCCCATCACAGAGCCTCATACATTTTTGCTTACTATACTGAGTTATATAGGAGATAGTCTTTCAACCAGTTACTATAATTTTTTCAAAACAGCCGGTCACTAAGCATTTTCTTTCCATATCCCATCATCCTAGTACAAATGACAGCTAGGCGCCATTAAACTCCCTTGATCTTTAAGTTTGTGAGGGACCCAACTCTTTAATCCCAAGGAAATATTGCCAAATTGACAGATGTCAGATCAAGCCCCTGATAGTTACACAATAGACTACAATGGCTCCATAATCTCAGCTTCCTTCTGTGTGGAAGGGTTTTTTTTTTTTTCCAATCTCTTGCTTTTCTCTCTCTCTTTAAAATTATTATTTAACTACAATTTCTAATGAAAGGGGAAATGAACACACAAAATATTAATTATTATAAGATTGTGACAACACAGACAAAAGGAAATTCAAAGTTACAGTCAAGATTCTGACTTTGTACTAGATCCTTGTTTTGTGTTGCTTAAAGGTAGCCCGAGTCCTAGATCAGTGCACGATCAGTTACTAACAACATGTTCTCAAATGCCTGGGCACAAATAAAGGATGGACCTGCAGATTGCACTTTGAATGTTCTTGGTTTTGTTGGTTTGTTTTACAACTTTAGCAAGAGTTAAAGATAGGGTGGTGTATGTTCACATCTGATTTCCCAGCTGACTACACTGCCTGACTCATTATGTTTGAGAGATTCACTCAGTGTAATCTGAGGAATATGGATCTTTTGAGAAGATTATATCAATTCATTCACTGGGAAAGGCAAAACATATTCCCCCTGGAAATACAGAATGCTGATCAGATCTGGCACTGGAGATGATGACCTACTCCCCGTATAAGCCTTACTAAAAAACTGCCTGATTTTTCTTTTTCCAGTTTGGCAATCTAAGCCTCCATGTTCAGCATCTAGCTAAAACATTGTTAAACTAACTCTGGGCTTTCTGCCACTCTAAACAAACTTACAATGCAGATATTTCAACTCATTTTTGACTGAGGATGAGACAGAAGTAGGCACTGTTTGAAGTACTAGAGGTATAAAAGCCTCCAACAGGTAGAATATTAACAGTTTGTAAGGCTTGTTCCTCTACTTAGGGATTATGGAAAGTTATGTCTATTTTTGAGGTCTCTCTGTCTCTAGTGAAGGGTAACACATGATCTTTGAACAAATCAGACAAGCGTGGAACAATTTTAATCCCTGAATGAATAAATCCCCTGGGGGACCTGGCTACAGAAAAATCAATGGGTAATTCTATTAGGTCTCTCTGTGAGTAAGATACCAATCTGCCTTCTATCATGAACCTGAAAGCCACAGACCTTGTCATAATAGTTTATCAGATTTGTGTGAGCAGCCATCAGTATGGAAATCCTGATTAAACCCAGAATGTCATCTGCTCACAACAGCTGTGGGAACTAAATTTTGCTCAATCATCTCAGAGTTATGGTTATGATCTAATAGGAAACAAAATAAGGTGGTAATGATGTTAAGTCTGCTCTCTTTTGAATATGTATATGTCCCAGGGAGCTTACTTTTTATTTCCCACCCTTTAAGACCCCACATCACTGTGACCTGCCTTCTGCCCAATAAATATTAGCTGGGACTCCTTTAGAGGTCCACAGGGTTTCTCCCATATCCTTTAATAGTAATAAGTGGCCTTTCCTACTCTAATGACTTGAATCACTCCCTGCTAATGAGTGAGACATCACACACAGGTCTCTCATTTGACCGTGCAGAGCATCAATCCCAATAGTCTCATAACAGAACTGTGTCTTAAAATACAAATAATCATAACCGGGAGTTATTGGCGCTCCAGAAAATTAAAGGTATTTTTGACACACACTTTCCCCCCCTCTAAAATAATACCCCAGCCACTCTGACATCTTTCAATATAACAACAGAATCACTTGTGTTGGAAGAGACCTCCAGCGACTCATATAGGACCAGATTTTTAGAGGTATTTAGGTGCGTAAAGATTTAGATAGGTGCCTACTGAGATTTTCAAAAGCACCTAAAGAGGAGTTAGGCGCTGATCCCACTTATGTGCTTTTGAAAATCCCACTAGGCACCTATCTGCATCTTTAGGCACCTAAAATACCTTTGAATATCTGCCCCCTAGTCCATCCTGTTACTTTATGGAATAAGAAGATTAAAATGTAATAAATGTAATAATTCCCCTACAATCAAAATGTTAATAATTTTCACATATTTCTGCTTGAAGACCTTCATTCAAATTCAGACTGGAGCAAGTAAATACAACTCCCTTGGAAACCTCTGAGCCAAATTCTGCCGTGTTTTAAATGACAGTGTGAACTAGTCAGAAGACAGAAATGGGGCCAAGTCATTTAACTTGTACCAAATGGCATACAGTAGAAGTGCTTTTCAGAAAGTAACTGAAAGACAACCAGTCATAAAAGAGAATAGGTTTACTGATCCATATACTCAGCATTCTGTACTCTCAACATTCAGACACTGTAAAACATCGTGTACATTGATTGCCTCAGTTGTGTACTAGGGGAATAAAGCAAACATTTTAAAGAATCATTTTTCTTATAATATAGCTCAGCATTCAATGATATTATAGAGCAATATATAATTAAGTAGAACATACTGTCAGTAAGGTATTTTACATCTACTTTCATCTAATTTTGGGGAAATAAGTGAAAAAGGTCTAAAGCTATGAGATAAAGGCACATGCTTATGACTTCATGTGTTACTGAGAGGTGAGATTTGTGAAGAATGTGACTGATAAAGGGGCAAGCAAGGGAACACCTGACCAGGCCAGGAGGTTGATCCCGTTGACATTATTTTTGTTTGTCAGATTATTTTAGAAGGGCTTGGAAATCAGCCTACCATGAGTCATGTCACCTTGCGTGACATGGATTTCTGAGAACACTGAATTGGGCAGTATTTTCTTTGAGTCACTATTCCATCTTCCTACAAACCAACCACTTGGAGAGAATGATGGCACACAAATACAACTGCTGATGGCACTACCTGTGACCACATACAGGTTGCTCATGATGAGTGCGGAAAATGGATCTTTCACTGAATTAACACTCTTTTGTATGTCAAAGCCTAAATTTTCAAAGTGATTTTGGAGGTCCAACTTGAGACACTTGAAAGGGGCCTGATTTTCAGAAAGTGCTGAGCACCCACCACGTGAAAATCAGGCCTCTTTAAATTCCTGGTTGGGCATCCAAAAATCAGGGGACCAAAAAAAATCACTAATCATGTTTGAAAATTACACCACTTAACTTTACTTCTGTGCTTTAAACTCCAACTTTCTTGACTATGTTAAAAGTCTGCTTTCATGGACATGTAGTAGTTTTACTGATTATACTGTTTATCTTTATCTCTGTGCACTATGCAAAGAACTGGCAATATCTGGCTGCCACACCAAGTGTGAATGGACCAGGCGAGAGAGAGGCAGGCCTAGTTCTAGGGGTGGGTGAAGAGGGTGGTCAACTTCACTCTGATTTCTCCTTGCCCCCCCGCTGATTGGTTAGCTGTATGTTTTTTGGTTTTGGCTCAGCCACTCAGGGGGAAGGAGGACAATGAAAACATTTTGCACCCTCACCAGAAAAACAGCTAGAGAGAGAATACAAAGACCAGGATTTATGTGCAAATGACTGAGAGATGTCACGCTGAAATGCCTGAACTGCTTTAAAAGAAGCAAAACAGAATAAAGGCTATGGGCATTTGCCTTTCCCTTCTTTCCCTCTGTGCCATACCTGTTTGTGAGGTAGATGCATTATCATCCATGCTTGAAAAATCAGGACACCTAAACTGACCTGGAGAGGACTATTGATTACAGTAGTTTGCTTAGTCAGCATCAGGTAATTAACTCCAACATGTTTCTCATCTGCCCTTCTGATTTCCTCCTTTTTGTGTGTGTGTTCAGGATACTTTCTGTTTAAACGATTTTTAATCAATCTCTAGGTCAGTGTTTTTCAAACTGTAGGTTGCGACCCAGTACTGGGTCGCGGCATGTCAGGCACTGGGTCACCTTGCTCTGGTCAGCACCGCCGACCTGGAAGTTAAAAGTCCCGTCGGCGGTGCTGCCCAGCTACTGCAGGCTAGTGCCTCTCTGTTCTGACACCGTGCTATGGCCAGGATCGGGTCCAACTGCTAGGCGGGGGGCCATGGGGCTCCACACCCTATCCCTGCCCTGAACACCAGCTCTATACTCCCTTTGGCCGGAAACCAGCCAATAGGGGTTGGGGGGCGGTGCCTACAGGCAAGAGTCGTGTACCTCCGCCAGGAGCCAGACCTGCTGCCAGGACAGGTAGGAAGCCTGCCTCTGCACCCCAGTTGTGTTGCTGACCAGGAGCCACCAGAGGTAAGTCCGAGCCCCAACCCCATGTCCAATCCCCAGCCCTGAGCCCCCCCAAACCTGGTACCCCTTCCTGCACCCTAAACCCCTCATCCCCGGCTCTACCCCAGAGCCTGCACCCCCAGCCCAGAGCCCTGATCACCTCCTGCACCCCAACCTCCTGCCCCAGCCCAGAGCTCCCTCCCACACCGTGAACCCCTCATTCCCGGCCCCACCCCATAGCCCTCACCCCCAGACCCCAACCCTCTGCCCCAGCCCTGAGCCCCTCCCACACCCCTCATCCCCAGCTCCATTGGGTCACGGGCATTAACAATTTTCTACAGCTGGGTCCCCAGAAAAAGAGTTTGAAAACCGCTGCTCTAGGTCATTTTGTTTGGTTAAAGAAACCAGTTGAACTGCATTATATGTTGGTGCTGCCTACCTTAGTTTCGCTGATCACCACAACACTCCATGTACATTTTAGAAAGTTTTCCTCCTTGTTTTTAATATAAAAATGACATTTTACCCTCTAATAACTCCTACTTTCCCCCCAAAAGATGGCTAGATACAAGAGTTATCTTGAGCTAACCCTCTATTCACTCTTCCCCGTGTGACTCTCAGTTAAACCTCTAAAGATCTCCCCAGTTTCGCCCACTTCAAGGCTCTAGGTCATGAACAATACTGCACCCATGCAGTATACATTTCCTATATTCTACAGGTAGCACTATACAATATCTGCTCTTTTTTAAACAGCAAAGGAATTACTTTGACAATAAACACGTTTTGAACAGTATAGTGTAATATCATTTCCTTGAAAAACTAATGACTTGCTTTGCTTATAATCGCAACTCAAGAAAGCAGAGAAAAAGCTGGGTAGAGAAAAAGCTGTAGATATCTCCAATGCCTAAAAATGCTGGGGTAAAATGGAAGGATTCCCTTGCTCTCCCATCACCATCTCATTCCCCTCTTGTCATAGCAGCCCTACAGTCTATTCTTGCTGTTGACAGAAAAAAAGAATGAGGGGAGAACAATCTCTCTCACCATTTGATACAATGGAGTCAGCTGTTGCAGGAGTTAGAATCATGTTTGTTGTATTTGATTCTAAACTTGATCCTGTGTTTTTAAGAGGACTTATTTTTAAAGGAAATTGTTTTAAAAATTGGAGGAAGAAACTAAGGAACTACAAATACAATCTAATAGCTCTTTAGACCCTTGCAGCTGTGCTGATAAAAATATCATTGTATGCCACAGAAAACTAGTGATTCTTGTAAATAAACTCTAAATCTTGGGCTAAACATGCTTAGATGGCAGATATCTTTGTAGCAAGCTTTCTTTAGTACTTGAAACAATATTGGTAACTGCTCTGAACTGCCTTTCCAGCTTGTTGAAGGATTTTGTATAGCCTTTTAATTGCCTTCTCTAATTCTACTTTTTCTGTTTTAAGTTGAACTTTTAAAATTTCTTTAGCCCACACATTGGTTAACGAAGGGGCTGTGAGGGAAGCTAAGTAAAGGTAACTTGTTATATTTATGGCCTTGTCCACACTACAAAGTTAAGTTGATGTAAAGCAGCTTATGTCGACCTAACTATAGAGGTGTACACGCTACAATGCTCCTCCCACCACTGTTACTCGCCCACTATGCCAACCTAATAAAACCACCTCAAGAAGAGATGTAGCGCTTAGGTCAGTGTAGTCAGGGCGACGCAGTGTCAGTGTAGACATAAGGAGTGTTGTATGGACGTGCAACAGCTGTTTAATTACAGTGGTGCTGTAAGTCAATGTAACTTAAGTCGACTTAACTCTGCCATGTAGACAAGGCCTAAGTAAAACAGTTGATGGCTGCAACCTTTGTCCTCACTATTGCTCTTCAAACCCCTAGCTATAAGGGGAAGATTAGCCAGAAACTCTGCACAGGGAACCTTAGAGTTTCCAAGCCCCCCTCTCTCTCTTCCCAATTTTGTTTTTCTGTGACTGGATATAATGTAGTTCCTGAAAAGTCCTGCCCAGTATAGGAACATAGAGCAGCTCTTTGACTGCACTAAAGAAAGGATTGTCTATTCAGGGTAGAAGTAGCTGCTGGGGTCAACTGAGGTGCCACAGCTCCAACTGACCCTTGAATGTTATGATAAACATACCTACCATAGGAATAAAAAAATACTGCAAATGACTACTTGATATACACACTTATCTTTCCCCTTTAACCACCCCTACCCCATGAAGGGACAACGGACTGTTAATTCCTGAGAGCATGAAATTTTTCAGTTGGTGTAATGTTTAATGAAGAACTGAGCCCTAATTCATTATAATAGAACGGCAAATTATATGGAAAGAATGCAAAGTTTTATACTGCCTAATCTCTCTAGTTATAATTTTCCCCATTTTGTATTACTGACGTGAATTATCTCAAAGAGTAGTACCGGATCTACAACAAAGATATGTATTACTCTGACCCCAGACAGGCCCATTATATATCTGAATGTACATTGTTAAATTTTCCACTTAAATCATACTATTACAAAAGATGGTAGAATTTAAACCAGTTCAACTACATAAAGAGAAACTTATTGCTGGCTGTGTCTTAAATATGTTCTACAAGATCATAGATGCTATTAAAAAATGCCCTACTTGCTGCTCAAGAGCTCTACGGCATTGTTGATTTTTATTAGTCAAGTCAACTTCCCACTCTGTGATACCAATGAACCTGTTTGTTTCCCAATTTAAAAAAAATATTTTTTGTAATATAGGTTAACTGTTTACAATTCAGCTGGCTATTAAATATCTAACATTAAATATCAGAACAGAACAACCCCACCTGGCATTTTGTGGATATTAATATTATGGATCGATTCATTTTTATTGTACCCTACATGGCTAGTTACCTAAGGGTCTGAGTGTGAAACCCTTAATCATGTTGAGTAGTACCTTACTCCAATAGTACACCCAAACTTACTCTTCCTGGTGGAATAAGCTATTACTCAACATGAACAACAGTTTTATAATATGGCCCCAAATGAATATGGGGTGAAATCCTGGTTCCACAGAGATCAAAATTCCCACCGACTTCAATGGCATCAGGATTTCATCCAGGGTCTTTTAAACTTAATTATTAACAAAATATGTAAGAACTTTCCTTGATATAAATTAGGGCTGTCAAGCAATTAAAAAAGTAATCACGATTAAAAAAAGTAATCGTACTTAATCGCACTGTTAAAACAATAATAGAATACCATTTAAATATTTTTTATGTTTTCCACATTTTCAAATATATTTATTTCAATTACAACCCAGAATACAGAGTGTACAGTGTTCACTTTATATTTATTTTTGATTACAAGTATTTGCACTGTAAAAAAAATAGTATTTTTCAGTAGTATTTAGTATTTCAGTAGTATAGTATTTAATACAAGTATTGTAGTGCAATCTCTTTATCATGAAAGTTGAACTTACATATGTAGAATTATGTACAAAAAATAACTGCATTCAAAAATAAAACAAACGTAAAATTTTAGAGCCTGCAAGACCATTCAGTCCTAGTTCTTGTTCAGCCAATCACTCAGACAAACAAGTTTGTTTACATTTGCAGGAAATGATGCTGCCTGCTTCTTGTTCACAATGTCACCTGAAAGTGAGAACAGGTGTTCACATGGCACTGTTGTAGCTGGCGTCGCAAGATATTTATGTGCCAGATGTGCTAAAGATTCATATGTCCCTTCATACTTCCACCACCATTCCAAGGGGCATGTGTCCATGCTGATGACGGGTTCTGCTCAATAACAGTCCAAAGCAGTCCAGACCGACACATGTTCATTTTCATTATCTGAGTCAGATGCCACTGGCAGAAGATTGATTTTCTTTTTTCGTGGTTTGGGTTCTGTAGTTTCCACAGCGGAGAGTTGCTCTTTTAAGACTTCTGAAAGCATGCTCCACACCTCTTCCCTCTCAGATTTTGGAAGGCACTTCAGATTCTTAAACCTTGGGTCGAGTGCTGTCGCTGTCTTCAGAAATCTCACATTGGTACCTTCTTTGCGTTTTGTGAAATCTGCAATGAAAGTGTTCTTAAAATGAACAACATGTGCTCGATCATCATCCAAGATGGCTAAAACATGAAATATATGCCAGAATGCGGGTAAAACGGAGCAGGAGACATACAATTCTCCGTCAAGGAGTTCGGTCACAAATTTGATTAACACATGTTTTTAATGAGCGTCATCAGCATGGAACATGTCCTCTGGAATGGTGGCCGAAGCATGAAGGGGCATATAAACGTTTAGCATATCTGGCACGTAAATATCTTGCAGTGCCAGCTACAAAAGTGCCAGGCAAATGCTTGTTCTCACTTTCTAGTGACACTGTAAATAAGGGTATGTCTACACTACGGAATAAGGTCGAATTTATAGAAGTCAATTTTTTAGAAATCGGTTTTATATATTCGAGTGTGTGTGTTCCCACAGAAAATGCTCTAAGTGCATTAAGTGCATTAACTCGGCGGAGTGCTTCCACAGTACCGAGGCTAGAGTCGACTTCCGGAGCATTGCACTGTGGATAGCTATCCCACAGTTCCCGCAGTCTCCGCTGCCCATTGGAATTCTGGGTTGAGATCCCAATGCCTGATGGGGCTAAAACATTGCCCCGGGTGGTTCTGGGTACATATCGTCAGGCCCCCCTTCCCCTCCTCCCTCCCTCCGTGAAAGGAAGGACAGACAATCGTTTCGCACCTTTTTTCCTGAGTTACCTGTGCAGATGCCATACCACGGTGAGCATGGAGCCCGGTCAGGTAACCGTCACCCTATGTCTCCTGGGTGCTGGCAGACGCGGTACGGCATTGCTACACAGTAGCAAGAACCCCTTGCCTTGTGGCAGCAGATGGTACAGTACGACTGGCAGCCGTCATCGTCATGTCTGAGGTGCTCCTGGCCACGTCAGCTGGGAGCGCCTGGACAGACATGGGCGCAGGGACTAAATTTGGAGTGTCTTGACCAAGTCATTCTCTTTAGTCCTGCAGTCAGTCCGTCTTATGGTGAGCAGGCAGGCGATACGGATTGCTAGCAGTTGTACTGTACCATCTTCTGCCAGGCAGGCAAGAGATGAGGATGGCTAGCAGTCGTACTGTACCATCTTCTGCCGAGCAGCCATGAGATGTGGATGGCATGCAGTCCTTCTGCACCGTCTGCTGCCAGCCAAAGATGTAAAAGATAGATGGAGTGGATCAAAACAAGAAATAGACCAGATTTGTTTTGTACTCATTTGCCTCCTCCCCTGTCTAGGGGACTCGTTCCTCTGGGTCACACTGCAGTCACTCACAGAGAAGGTGCAGCGAGGTAAATCTAGCCATGTATCAATCAGAGGCCAGGCTAACCTCCTTGTTCCAATAAGAACAATAACTTAGGTGCACCATTTCTTATTGGAACCCTCCGTGAAGTCCTGCCTGAAATACTCCTTGATGTAAAGACACCCCCTTTGTTGATTTTAGCTCCCTGAAGCCAACCCTGTAAGCCGTGTCGTCAGTCGCCCCTCCCTCCGTCAGAGCAACGGCAGACAATCTTTCCGCGCCCTTTTTCTGTGCGGACGCCATACCAAGGCAAGCATGGAGGCCGCTCAGCTCACTTTGGCAATTAGGAGCACATTAAACACCACACGCATTATCCAGCAGTATATGCAGCACCAGAACCGGGCAAAGCGATAGCGGGCGAGGAGGCGACGTCAGCGCGGTCACGTGAGTGATCAGGACATGGACACAGATTTCTCTGAAAGCATGGGCCCTGCCAATGCATGCATCATGGTGCTAATGGGGCAGGTTCATGCTGTGGAACGCCGATTCTGGGCTCGGGAAACAAGCACAGACTGGTGGGACTGCATAGTGTTGTGGGTCTGGGACGATTCCCAGTGGCTGCAAAACTTTCGCATGCGTAAGGGCACTTTCATGGAACTTTGTGACTTGCCTTCCCCTGCCCTGAGGCGCATGAATACCAAGATGAGAGCAGCCCTCACAGTTGAGACGCGAGTGGCGATAGCCCTGTGGAAGCTTGCAATGCCAGACAGCTTCTGGTCAGTTGGGAATCAATTTGGAGTGGGCAAATCTACTGTTGGGGCTGCTTTGATGCAAGTAGCCCACGCAATCAAAGATCTGCTGATATAAAAGGTAGTGACCCTGGGAAATGTGCAGGTCATAGTGGATGGCTTTGCTGCAATGGGATTCCCTAACTGTGGTGGGGCCATAGACGGAACCCATATCCCTATCTTGGCACCGGAGCACCAAGCCGCCGAGTACATAAACCGCAAGGGGTACTTTTCGATAGTGCTGCAAGCTCTGGTGGATCACAAGGGACGTTTCACCAACTTCAACGTGGGATGGCCGGGAAAGGTACATGACGCTCGCATCTTCAGGAACTCTGGTCTGTTTCAAAAGTTGCAGGAAGGGACTTTATTCCCAGATCAGAAAATAACAGTTGGGGATGTTGAAATGCCTATAGTTATCCTTGGGGACCCAGCCTACCCCTTAATGCCATGGCTCATGAAGCCGTACACAGGCAGCCTGGACAGTAGTCGAGCTGTTCAACTACAGGCTGAGCAAGTGCAGAATGGTGGTAGAATGTGTATTTGGACGTTTAAAGGCGCGCTGGCGCAGTTTACTGACTCGCTTAGACCTCAGCGAAACCAATATTCCCACTGTTATTACTGCTTGCTGTGTGCTCCACAATATCTGTGAGAGTAAGGGGGAGACGTTTATGGCCGGGTGGGAGGTTGAGGCAAATCGCCTGGCTGCTGGTTACGCGCAGCCAGACACCAGGGCGGTTAGAAGAGCACAGGAGAGCGCGGTATGCATCAGAGAAGCTTTGAAAACCAGTTTCATGACTGGCCAGGCTACGGTGTGAAAGTTCTGTTTGTTTCTCCTTGATGAAACCCCCCGCCCCTTGGTTCACTCTACTTCCCTGTAAGCTAACCACCCGCCCCTCCTCCCTTCAATCACTGCTTGCAGAGGCAATAAAGTCATTGTTGCTTCACATTCATGCATTCTTTATTCATTCATCACACAAATAGGGGGATGACTATCAAGGTAGCCCAGGAGGGGTGGTGGAGGAGGGAAGGAAAATGGCACACAGCACTTTAAGCACAGCACTTTAAAAGTTTACAACTTTAAAATTTATTGAATGACAGCCTTCTTTTTTTTTGGGCAATCCTCTGTGGTGGAGTGGCTGGTTGGCCGGAGGCCCCCCCACCGCGTTCTTGGGCATCTGGGTGTGGAGGCTATGGAACTTGGGGAGGAGGGCGGTTGGTTACAGAGGGGCTGCAGTGGCAGTCTGTGCTCCAGCTGCCTTTGCTGCAGCTCAACCATACACTGGAGCATACTGGTTTGGTCCTGCAGCAGCCTCAGCATTGAATCCTGCCTCCTCTCATCACGCTGCCGCCACATTTGAGCTTCAACCCTCTCTTCAGCCCGCCACTTACTCTCTTCAGCCTGCCACCTCTCCTCCCAGTCATTTTGTGCTTTCCTGCACTCTGACATTATTTGCCTCCACGCATTCGTCTGTGCTCTGTCAGTGTGGGAGGACAGCATGAGCTCGGAGAACATTTCATCGCGAGTGCGTTTTTTTTTCTTTCTAAGCTTCACTAGCCTCTGGGAAGGAGAAGATCCTGTGATCATTGAAACACATGCAGCTGGTGGAGAAAAAAAAGGGACAGCGGTATTTAAAAAGACACATTTTATAAAACAGTGGCTACACTCTTTCAGGGTAAACCTTGCTGTTAACATTACATACATAGCACATGTGCTTTCGTTACAAGGTCGCATTTTGCCTCCCCCCACCATGTGGCTACCCCCTCAACCCTCCCCCCTCCCCGTGGCTAACAGCGGGGAACATTTCTGTTTAGCCACAGGCAAACAGTCCAGCAGGAATGGGCTCCTCTGAGTGTCCCCTGAAGAAAAGCACTCTATTTCAACCAGGTGACCATGAATTATATCTCACTCTCCTGAGGATAACACAGAGAGATAAAAAACGGATGTTGTTTGAATGCCAGCAAACATACACTGCAATGCTTTGTTCTACAATGATTCCTGAGTACGTGTTACTGGCCTGGAGTGGTAAAGTGTCCTACCATGAAGGATGCAATAAGGCTGCCCTCCCCAGAAACCTTTTGCAAAGGCTTTGGGAGTACATCCAGGAGAACCGCGAATGCCAGGGCAAAGTAATCCTTTCACATGCTTGCTTTTAAACCATGTATAGTATTTTAAAAGGTACCCTCACCAGAGGTCCCTTCTCCGCCTGCTGGGTCCAGGAGGCAGTCTTGGGTGGGTTCGGGGGGTACTGGCTCCAGGTCCAGGGTGAGAAACAGTTCCTGGCTGTCGGGAAAACCGGTTTCTCCGCTTGCTTGCTGTGAGCTATCTACAACCTCATCATCATCATCATGTTCTTTGTCCCCAAAACCTGCTTCCGTATTGCCTCCATCTCCATTGAAGGAGTCAAACAACACGGCTGGGGTAGTGGTGGCTGAACCCCCTAAAATGGCATGCAGCTCATCATAGAAGCGGCATGTTTGGGGCTCTGACCCGGAGCGGCCGTTCGCCTCTCTGGTTTCCTGGTAGGCTTGCCTCAGCTCCTTCAGTTTCACGCGGCACTGCTTCGGGTCCCTGTTATGGCCTCTGTCCTTCATGCCCTGGGAGATTTTGACAAAGGTTTTGGCATTTCGAAAACTGGAACGGAGTTCTGATAGCACAGATTCCTCTCCCCAAACAGTGATCAGATCCCGTACCTCCCGTTCGGTCCATGCTGGAGCTCTTTTGCGATTCTGGGACTCCATCATGGTCACCTCTGCTGATGAGCTCTGCATGGTCACCTGCAGCTTGCCACGCTGGCCAAACAGGAAATGAGATTCAAAAGTTCGCGGTTCTTTTCCTGTCTACCTGCCCAGTGCATCTGAGTTGAGAGTGCTGTCCAGAGCGGTCACAATGGAGCACTCTGGGATAGCTCCCGGAGGCCAATACCATCGAATTGTGTCCACAGTACCCCAAATTCGACCCGGCAAGGCCGATTTAAGCGCTAATCCACTTGTCAGGGGTGGAGTAAGGAAATCGATTTTAAGAGCCCATTAAGTCGAAATAAAGGGCTTCATCGTGTGGACGGGTGCAGGTTTACATCGATTTAATGCTGCTAAATTCGACCTAAAGTCCTAGTATAGACCAGGGCTAAGAAAAGGGCAGCATTATCTCCTGTAAAAGTAAACAAACTTGTTGGTCTTAGCGATTGGCTGAACAAGAAGTAGGACTGAGTGGACTTGTAGGCTCTGAAGTTTTACATTGTTTTGTTTTTGAGTGCAGTTATGTAACAAAAAAAAATCTACATTTGTAAATTGCACTTTCACGACAAAGAGATTGCACTACAGTACTTGTATGAGGTGAATTGAAAAATACTATTTCTTTTGTTTATTATTTTTACAGTGCAAATATTTGTAATAAAAAATTACATACTTTAATTTCAATTACAACACAAAATACAATATATATGAAAATGTAGAAAAACATCCAAAATATTTAATACATTTTAATTGGTATTCTATTACCTCACAGTACAGTTAAAACTGTGATTGTTTAATTGCAATTAATTTTTTTGAGTAATTGCATGAGTTAACTGCGATTAATTGACAGCCCTAATATAAATCTATGCATATTTTCAGGAACGGAATTATTACGCTCTAGAATAAGGGCCCAGTCTTGCAAATACTTATTGCAGGTACACTGTTTATTACCAATTGTAGTTCCATAGACTTCTGTGAGACAATCCCATAATCCCAAACTGCCTCCCACAATTCTCCAGGTGGCAGGAGACTCCCACTGGTCCTTACTTAGCTGCCAAGATTTCCATCTTCCCTCTCTGATAATTTATCCAATAGATGTAGGCATTTTCAGTTCAATATTCTGCACTACAATGGACATTTTAAATTGATGGATAGGAGAAAATTAATTTACTATCAAAATAAATTACACAGGGATTACTGTAATTATTGTATTTATATTTAATTTACATATTTAATTCAATTGAAAAAACCTCCATTTTAAATTTACCTGAAGCTGTCAGTGGATCTCTAGCCTTCTGCACTGTAGTGTAGTAGAATCCAGAGCCCCCAACTATAGAGTTCAAATCAAGCTTGCTTCTGATTCCACTGGGCCTGGGGTATTAGTTAAATACCCACTATTTAAAGGGTGGAGTGAGGAAAATAAAATCCCCAGAACCCAAAATTGCACAAGTGGGAGGAGATTCCAAATGAGTTCTGTTGGCCTGATGGTAAACAGAGATCCACAGCGACAGGAAATCCATATATCTATATATCTATCTTCCTTAAGGGACAATTCATCCTAGAAACATGATAGTGAAATGAATGCCAAAGTGCTCTCCTTCACTGAACATTTTGTTTGAGCTTATGCTGAGCTTTATTTTCTATGTCATAGTGCATTACGTTAAATCCCTACAATAAGACAAGACATACTTAATATTTTGGGCTGTTTCATACTGACCTTTGGAAGCACAGTAAATTAACTTACCTGATGTTTAACTTTGCATTTACTTTGGGATTATTAATTGTATTTCAGAGTCTGCAAAGTTATAGAAGGAGACTGGTGTAGTAAATGAATGTGTTGAAATCCTAGCAAGAACTAGCTTTGGTCTGCTAATTTGAGACAAGAATAATTGTGCTCAAATTAGTGTATTTTAATGTTTCTCAGCAAACCAAAACAAACATGTTCAGTTCAACAGCACCTAGGACTCAGAGAAGGCACTTTTAGATATCTGAATACAGAAAGATAAATGATTTTGGTGCTAACAGATATCTGTCTTGAGCCAAATCTAGCTCCCTGCCCCCAAGTGAGCAGAACCCCAAAGGGCAGCAGAAATGACGCATTACAGCTGTGCGGGGGGTTGGACAGCAGAGGGTCCGTACAGAGGTGAGGGGAAGGAATCTTCACCCTCTGTACACTCCGAAGGATCCCCATCCACAGTAGCTCTGAGTTGGCTTTTGGCTGGTGTGGGTCTGCCACAGATCAGCTCCTGCTCGTACTCTGCAGCCTGAAATGGGAGAGCATGGGTGGGATTATACGATGTGGTTGCCTGAGATAGTAGGGGATTGAACCCGATGTCCAAAGAGGTCCCTTCGGGTCTTATGTTCTTATGATCTCCATCATTTGATGCCTTTGGAGAGCTCATACTCAATACCCATGTATTCAGTCTTAGCACAAAGAAGAATTTGGCCCTATATCATTAGCTGTGGACGATACCACACTAACACTGTTGCATCTATAATGCAGCTTTGTCACTACAATAAATATTTGGCTGAGATGTTTTGATTATTTAATCATATTTTGCTTCTTCAACAGTTCAATACCCAGTCTTTGCCATTATAGACATATCTTCTTTTCTATCAATTGCTTAATAAACTTCCATCATGACTATAAATAATATATCTATAAATTATGTAACATTTGATATGCTGTTGGTATCACCTCCTGTTGGAGGGAATGGCTTGGAATGTCACTAGCACTCTGATGCAATGAGCACCAAATGAGTAAACCCCTCTGACTGGGTGGAGCTCATTCATGGATCAGGGGGCATTGATTCTCCTCCTCCTGCAAGTGTAAATCAGGAGTAACTCTACCAAAGCCAACAGGGCTACATCATTGTGAGAGAACTATCAGGTCCAATAACTTGGAAGAATATATACAGATATTTAAAAAGTTTTTTTTTAATTTAAAAGGAGAGTTTGCAAGATGACAATAACAAAGAAACAGAAATGCAAATTCTCTATCGTGTCTTGCTTCATATTTATAACAGTCAAACAAATTAATTACCTAGCAATAAAAGCAAGCAGAATTCTTGCTTCATTGCCCAGTCAACATGAATGCACCTGCTCCCTTCCCTATGATAAGGCCACAGAGATACCATGCAATTGCTTTCTTTCAATGATTAAAAAGCTAAAAGGCAAGTGCCTGTAATAATAATACCATTTTCTCCCCGCTAATCTAATCTTTGCCCTGTGGAAACTGCTGATGTGAGCTTACTTCTGAAATTTAAATAAAAACTAACTATATCTTGTTTTTGGAAAAGGACTGATCCCACAAGGTTAGGGGCATGGAGAAACGAGGTCTGGAAAATTATTGCAATGGAAATGATAGATAACCTTATATTAGGATCAAATAGAATTTTACAATATATAGTTACCATTTTTGGAGTTTGAAAAAAATAAATATACAGACAATAATATGAGGCTGACCAAACATAAATGGGTCTTTTAAAGGTGGCAAATACAGGGGATAAACAGAAGTGAAGCATGGCACATGATTCCCATACGAAGGGACATATATAGCCTGCTGCTATGATGTGATTTTATTATGTGATTTACAGAGGCAAAAAAGTAGAAACGAAAAATTTCTGGAAGGTCTCATATGTGTAAATTAGACTAACTATTTACATTTAGATGAAGCGTGCAGCAGACAACAGACTAGACCTTCTAAACTGGTATTCACGTTGTCACTAACTACAGACCTGAGACCCTCATTATATTCTGTAGGTTGAAAAAGGTGGAATAAAAGGTGAGATATGTGGGGATTATTATGAATATTATTTTAAATCCTTGGGTGGAAATGTGAATTTATTATCTGAGTGGTAATAAAGTTAAAAATTTGTATAATTTAAATGATTTTGTTGCTGTTCATGTATGTTAATAGTTACAAGATAGAAAGGTGTTTAAAAAACAAAAAAAACAAAACATTCTCTGTCCCGGCATTTTTTAAAACTTTGATTGTAATTTCTAACAGACTTGTCTACAGATAGTTTGCATTTACCAGAGCCAATATTTAAGTATAGCAATTAAATTACACCACACTTGTATTTTATTGCAAAAAAGTGTGTGGTTTTAGAAACTGACACACCAAAACAATATAAGAATGTGAAGTAGTGACTTGATTAGCAATATTTCACAATGCATGCACACAACCACCTCTGAGATCTTACAATTTCAGGATACATGCAGATTTTTCTGTAAAATTTTTTTGCAACTTACTCTTGCTATAAGTAGTTACACAAACATGAGAGAGAAAGCTATAGCTTTTCAGCACTACAAAAGAAACCTCAGAGCTGTACACATCTTGCACAGTTTAAAGGAAATGTAGAACATTCTATAAAGGTATAAACTTAGAAGAACTATAGACTCATACAAATTCACTTTCAATGTTTACTATGAATGTTTAACAACGAAATATAAACTACTCAAAAATCTTCTACGTACATGGAAAATTAAATCTGTAAGTGCCTTGCAAGAAGGGTCTCTTCTACACCTTAAATTGAAATGTCTGTTGCAACTCTGAATGTTGTAAGTACCTCATTCACTATATGCTTTGTATAAAAAAGCTTTTACCATCGCCCTGGAGCCTTTTGACTACATACAAAGAATAGGAAATACAAAATCTTTCTGGCCTCCTAAAAACTTTGGGAATGAGCCTGCACTTCTTGCATTCTGCTCCCACTGAAGTCTCTGCAAGTGCCAGGTTTGTAAGAAACACAGAATCTGTGTCATAAACATATATAGCTCTCTTTCAGTACCCTTCCAAAATAAATTCAATTTAGGCATACATTAGCCAATGATTGTAAAAACTATACAGTACATTAGAGAGGGAAATCCTCAAAGGAGTTACGATATGCATCCGATGAAGCGAGCTGTAGCTCACGAAAGCTCATGCTCAAATAAATTGGTTAGTCTCTAAGGTGCCACAAGTCCTCCTGTTCTTCTTGCGGATACAGACTAACACGGCTGCTACTCTGAGACCTGTCAGGGATTAATGTGACCCAAAGGCTTTGAAGCATTCTACATGCTGTAAGGAAGAAGGACCCTCATTCTTTGCTGCCTTGCTCTTCATGCACTCATTCGCATGTACACAGGGGAGTAGAAAATGCTACAAGATCAGACTGGTAGCTTCTTGCACCCTCTGTCCCCAAGTATACATGATGACAAAGACAGCAGCGGTTCATTTCCAAAGCATCTGTTCTGAGTGTTACCAGCAAGCACCCAAGAAAGGCATGCAAAAACCCTCTGACAATGCAGAAAGCCTCCCCAATTAACTGCAATCCCCACACCACTCCCTTTGCAAACAATTTTGCTGCATTATTTTCCTGCCCCCGGCACCAACTCCAGAGAAATATCTCCACAATATCTTACAGTGGCATTATTTTAGGCCCTTTCTCTACACGTTTCTTATTCTCACACCCACTGGTATTGTAACCACTATACTGTCCATGCCCAGTCCCGCTCAGAGTTGGTAGTGCAACAGTGGGAGATTTCAAGGAAAATGCTCGTGTAGACGGGGCCGCATATAGCAAAGCTTCACCGCCTCCTCCCACAACTTTTCCTGCAGAACAGCTTTGCCCGAGAGCAGGGGCACTGGAACAACGTGTGTAGTGGGGGGCGCTGAGAGCCATCGATATGGCAGCCTCCCTCAGAACATGTATACATGCGGAGTATGTGGCAAACACTTCAAGCCAGGGGGTGCTGCAGCAGCCCCGCACCCCTGGTTCCAGCACCTATGCCGGAGGGGCAGGCTGGGCTGGAACTCCCCTTGCTGACTGCACAGAGTCATGCAACCGCTGGAGGCTTGTGCTACGCGCTGCTAAGGAGGTTCGGGACAAGCAGCCTCCTCTCCCTAGCGCTGGGGAGACACGACCCGGGGGGGGGGGCAGCCACTGAGAGCATAGCGGGGGTGGCGTGGCAAACCCGGGCCCCCTGCTCAGCCCGGGCCAGTTCAGTGCTGGGAGGGAGCCGGCCGGCTCAGCAGCGGCCGGGTCACCCCATTAAGTGGAAGGGAAGGCGCCGGCACCCACCTGCCTCCTGGCTGTCAGACCAAGGCTGCAGCCGCCCCCGCATCAGCGTCCGGCGAGCGCCCGGCAGGAGGCAGGAGAGCGGCAGCCGGGCTCGCACCGCCCGCGGCGGGAGCGGCCGCGGGGAGCCGGAGAACCTGCCCCGCCCGCGCAGCTGGGCCAAGGAGGAAGCGGAGCTGGCGCTGCCGGAGCAGAGGAGTCCCCGGGGAGGGTGTGGGCGGGACGCGCCGGCAATCACCGCCGCGGGCGCCAAGGCTGCGGGGCTGGGGCTCCAGCCTCCCCTCTGTGCGAGCCAAACCCGGGGAGCCTCTGCCAGGCCCCGGCCCCGCCGCCACGTTACTTGGAAAAGCGGCCGGGGACGGGGAGGGTGTGGCAGCCCCAGTCCCCGTGTACCCAACTGGCCGGGGCCCAAAGTCCAAGGGGAATGTTGGCCGAGCCGGGAGCGCGGGATTTTACCCTCTCGGCTCATCCGAGCAACGGGAGGGTCCAAACCAGGGCCGCGCGGCCGCGCGACGTTGTCAAGGAAAGGGCTATTTCTGAGCTGGCGCTTTTGCACCCAGATTTCTGGCATGTTTAACATGCCTTCAGGGTGTAACTACCGCGGTGTAGAAAGGTAAGGAGGACATGCCCTCTCCCTTGGAAGCCTACCCTTATAAATTAGTTAGGAAGTGTTTCCTAATATCTAACCTAAAGCTCCCTTGCTGCAGATTAAACCCAGTTTCTTGTCTTGCCTTCAGTCATGTTTGATGTGCTCTTTGTGGTTAAGCTGCTGGGTTAAAGAGAGCATTGGAGTTGCTGTTGGTTGGGTGCTTTGGGCAGGTAGCTGCAGTTGGTGTTTGCCAGTAGAGAGGGATCAGTCTAAAACTGGCTGACTGGGCAACAAAATGGCAGATGAAATTCAATGTTGATCAATGCAAAGTCATGCACATTGGAAAGCATAATCCCAACTATGCATATAAAATGATGGGCTCTAAATTAGCTGTTACCACTCAAGAAAGAGATCTTGGAGTGACTGTAGATAGTTCTCTGAGAACATCCACTCAATGTGCAGAGGCAGTCAGAAAAGCAAACAGAATGCTGGGAATCATTAAGAAAGGGATAGATAATAAGGCAGAAAATATCTTAATGCCTTTCTATAAATCCATGGTATGTCCACATCTTGAATACTGCATGCAGATGTGATTGCCCCAACTCAAAAAAGATATATTGGAATTGGAAAAGGTTCAGAAAAGGGCAACAAAAATGATTTGGGGGTTGGAACAGCTTCCATAGGAGGAGAGATTAATAAGACTGGGACTTTTTAGCTTGGAAAAGAGATGACTAAGGGGGGGGGTGATAGAGGTCTATAAAATCATGACTGGTGTGGAGAAAGTAAATAAGGAAGTGTTCTTTACTCCTCATAACACAAGAACTATGGGTCAACTGAAATTAATAGGCATCAGGTTTAAAACAAACAAAAGGAAGTATTTCTTCACACACTGCACAGTCAACCTATTGCCTTTTGCTACCCAGAGGATGTAACTGTAACAGGGTTCAAAAAAGAACTACATAAATTCATGGACGATAGGTCCATCAATGGCTATTAGCCAGGACTGGCAGGGATGGTGTCCTTAGCCTCTGTTTGCCAGAAGCTGGAAATGGGTGACAGGGAATGGATCACTTTATGATTACCTGTTCTGTTCATTCCCTCTGAACACTTGGCCTTGGCCAGTGTCGGAAGACAGGATACTGACCCAGTATGGCCTTTCTTATGTTCTTAAACTAGAGCCATCAGTTGGAGTTGCTACACCAAGGGTAGAGTGGAACCTTTTAGCCACTAAATTAGTATTTAAAACTTAATTATAATTTGAGTTGGAGGACTGATTTGCTCAGGGGATTGGTAATGGAATCTGCTTAGTCAGATTGGAATCCAATTCACTATCGGCTGATGGCTGTTTAGTAGCTTACCACTCATTTCAGGGACTAGAAGACAAATATTCATTTAAAGAAAAAACTAGTATTGATACCGATATGTGGCAGTTTAGCAATAAGATCATGGAGAGACCGTTTTGGTCCCATGGAAGGTCCATTCAGTTCAGGGTCATTCTTTGGATGGAGGACTTTAGTAGCACTTTCCATCAGTTAAGAATCTTTCATTACTAAAATGTGGATGTAGTCTGAAAAGTTGTTACAAAAAGGACAATGATGGATGGTCCCTGGTTGTCCATCAATGGCTTCCACATTAAAGTAGCTCTGTTTAAAGGGAGAAATGTTGGGTATATTCCCTTTAACTCACAGCCATGAAAACCCAAGCTGGCATATGAAAGCCAAACTATATGCTCTGGCTCAAACATCACTCTCCTTTTAAAGAGCCAGTAACTAGAATGTTTTTAAGAATTGTGTTGACATAGGATACTGAAGTACAATTCATCTGAATAGGTGAAGTCAAGAGGCAACTTTTGTTAGTTAGAAAAGTAGCGAGGAATGTCTGGCTTAAATGTAGGGTGTTGGCTTTGACCTTTATAAAGTCTTAAAAGGACTTGGTCTTGGCTTTTTTTTTGTGTGACAGAGCAGCAGTTGTGATCAAAAGTTCTTAAGCTACCAGACCTCAGTTTAAATGGGAGGGGGACAAAGTTAAAATATGCTCAGTGAGAGGTCCTTGAACCTGGAACTTGCTCAGCCTTGATGTAACTGAAAAAACAGTTACCTACCTTTCCGTAACTGTTGTTGTTCAAGATGTGTTGCATGTGTCCATTCTAATTTAAGTGTGTGCACGTCAGAGATTTTTCCCTCAACAGTAACCATTAGGGCAGCATGAGTGCCCTCTGGTACCTCACTTCAGGGCAGACAAGAATGAAGGACCCCTGTCCTGACCCGTCTCGATTTCTTCCTACTAGAAAGACTGTGATAGAGAGAGGAAGGAGGGTGGGTCGTGGAATGGACATGTGCAACACGTGTCAAAGAACAGCAGTTACGGAAATATAGGTAACTTTTTTATTCTTTGAGTGATTGCACGTCCATCCACTGTAAATGACTCATAAGCAGTATGAATTGAAGATGGGCTCAGAGTCCAACTTTAACATGGATTGTAGAACCACTCCTCTGAATCTGGCATTGTGTGTAGATTGATGAGAGATGGCATAGTGAGAGGCAAAGATATAGTGCCATGGCCCGGTTGCTGCCCTATAAATATCCAGAAAGACAACATGAACCAGAAAGGCCATGAAAGCCACTTGGAACCTGGTTGGGTGAGCCACCACTTTACTCAGAGGTGTAACATCACCCAATAATCCAGGCAGAGATCCTCTAGGTCAGAGGTGGGCAAACTATGGCCCGGGGGCCACATCTGGCCCTTCAGACGTTTTAATCTGACCCTTGAGCTCCTGCCAGGGAGCCAGGTCCAGGACTTGCCCCGCTCTGCGCATGCTGTGGCTCCGCATGGCTCCTGGAAGCAGCAGCATGTCCCCCCTCCGGCTCCTACGTGTAGGAGCAGCCAGGGGGCTCTGCACACTCCCCCTGCCTCAAGCGCCTCCCCTGCAGCTCCCATTGGCTGTGAACCTAATTTCTGGCCCCACCTGAGAACCCACACCCCAACTCCCAATTTCATGAGCATCAATGGCCTGCCATAAAATTTCCATACCCAGATGTGGCCCTTGGGCCAAAAAGTTTGCCCACCCCTGCTCTAGGGGGGATACTGTGTGGCCCTTTACTCTGCCTGAAACTGTGACAAAGAATAGAGACAAAGACCTGAATGGTGTAGTCCAATCCAGGTAAAAAGCCCAAACTCTTCTACTTTCTAGAGTACAGTGCTTTTCTTCCCTTTTACTCAAAAAGGGCTTTGGAAAGATATTTGGTAAATAAAATCACTTGATTCATGTGAAATTTGGAAACCACTTTAGACAGGAATTTAGGGTGAGGTCAAAGAAAAATATTGTCTCTAAAGAAAATTGTATAGAAAGGCTCTGATATTAAAGCTCACAGCTCCCCTACTCTCCTGGCTGAGGTTATAGCAACCAGGAAAGCCACTTTCATAGACAGATGTAACAAGTCACTAAGGGCTCAAAGCGGGGACCCTTCCACTTTGCTAGCACTAAATTTAAGCTCCACTGGAACTGGGTTATGAACCTACGAGTAAAATCTAAGCAAAACCTTTAGAAATCTGATAGACGTAGGGTTTGAAAAAATTTATTGGTTATCCATGGGAGGGTGGAAAGCTGAGATAGCCACCAAATGGACTCTGATGGAAAAGAAGGTTACTCACCTGTGCAGTAACTGAGGTTCTTCAAGATGGCGTCCCCGAAATGCTCCACTTCAGATGTTGGTGTGTCCCTGCACCTTTGATCGGAGAATTTCAGCAGCAGTGCTCGTCTGGGTCGTGCATGCTCTCTCCCCATCTCACGCTGTTGTCAGTGCCTATATAGTGCCACGTGACCAGACCCCTCCTCAGTTTCTTCACCACCACCAAATCCATAGATTGAACTCTGAAGTAGAGGGGAGGAGGGTGGGTAGTGGAGCACTCACAGAGACACCATCTCAAAGAACCTCAGTTACTGCACAGGGTGAATAACCTTCTCTTCTTCGAGGATTGTCCCTGTGGGTGCTGCACTTCAGGTGACTGAGGAGCAGTGCCCCTTAGTGGGCAGAAGGGGCTTTGGAGTTGCGTAGGTAATTGATGATAGTATATTAAGCCCTACCAACGCGCCCCATCTTGAGCTCTGATCTATCGTACAGTGTTTTGTAAATGTGTATGCGGACACTCAAATGTCCACTTTACAAAAGTCCATGATCGGTACATTGTTGAGAAAAGCTACTGAGGATGATAACCTGGTAGAGAGGGTTTGGATCCCTAGTGGGGGTTGTATGTCATGCTGTTGGTAGCGAAGGTGAATGCATCCAGAAATCCATTTGGACAGTCTCTGCTTGGAAATGGCGGAAACTTTAGATCATTCCGAAGTTGAAATAAAACATCTCAGTGACTTTCTGAAGGTCTTGGTTCTCTCAAGGTAGAATGCTAGTGTGCGTCTGACATCCAGGGTGTGTAATACTGAGTCCTGTTTGCTTCTATGAGGTTTGGGGAAGAACTAAGAAAGATGGTTTGGTTGGTTCAAGTGGAAAGAGGAGGATACTTTAGGTAAAAATTTAGGGTGAGGTCTTATGGTGACCTTTTCTTTGAAAAAGATGTTATATGGTGGGTGTGCCATGAGGGCTCTTAACTCTCCCACTCACTGGGAGGATGTGATTGCGACTAAGAAGGCCATCTGCATTGACAGAGCATGTTGCTGATGGTTTGATGGGCCCCAGTAAGGCAGCATAGTAGCAAGTTCAAGTCCCAAGGTGGGATAGGTATTTCAGGGTAGACATTTCTGATGCCCTAAGAAAATATTTGGCAGTAGGCTGGACAAATATCAATATCTCATCACTTTATGGTGAAAAGCAGTAATAGCGGTGAGGTGTACTCTAAGTGAGCTAAGGGATAGGCTGCAGTTCTTTAGTTCTAGCGTGTATTCCAAAATCATTGGAAAGGGGGCAAACACAGGTTGGGCTCACTTGTTTTGGCACCAGATGGTGAATCTCTTCCATTTATGCAGGTGAGTAGTCCATGTGGTTGTCCTACTGTTTACTAATAAGTCTTTCACCTGTTCTGAGCAGGTCAGTTTGCCGTGCTGGAGCCTAGTAGGAGCCATGCTCTCAGGTGAGTCTCTGTAGGTTTCTATGGTAAATCTGTCTGGCATCTTGTGAGAGAAGATTCAGCAAGAGTGGAAGAGTACACGGTGCACATACAGTCATCCTCAACAGGTACGAGTACCAAGTTTCTCTGGGCCACGTGGGGGCTAGCAGGATGATTTTGGCCTTGTCAGCTCTTATTTTATGTATTACCTTTGATAGTAGAGGCACGTTCCATTTGAAGAGAAAGGTGTCGTCCAAGGAACGGTGTGGGGGGGGGCAACCTTGCTCTCAAGAAGAATTGTGGACATTTGCAATTCTGGGAGGTCACAAAGAGGTCTATGGATGGTCTATTTATGTGTTACAGTGTCTCGGTAGGAGACCACCTGCCTTGAATTGTTTGACGTTGTAGGTGAGCTCCCCAGCCTATCAAAGAGACGTCGCTTGTGAGAATCATTGAAGTTGGAGTCTGTTTGAAAGGGACTTCCACACACACATTATTGGGTTGTGTCCACCAGTTTAGCGAGTCTTTGATTTTGAGTGGTATTACGAGGCCTCTGTTTAGGCTGTGTTTGTGTGGTATGTAGATGGTTCTTAACCAACCCTGAAGGCAGCGCATGTGAAGATACGCATGTCGTACCATAAATGTGGTTGCTGCCATATGACCGAATAGCTGGAGGCAGCTCTGTGCTGATCTCTGTGGGCTGTTCCGTACGGAGGAGATCAGATTGACTATGATAAATCTGATTGGTGATAGTGACATTTTGGCCTCGAGAGCATTGAGATGCAGCCCGATAAAGTCCAGTGTCTGCACAGGTGTCAGCATTGATTTTTGTACGCTGAGTTGTAGTCCCACCCATGAGAGGAGGGTGATTGTTGTGTATGTAGTGGCTATGGCATCTGCCTGGGTGGTGCTTTTAATAGGCAATAGTCCGGATAGGGAAAAATTGTCACTCCATGTTTCTGGAGGTGTGTGGCCGCTACCACGAGCACTTTGGAAAACACCCAAAGTGCTGTTGAAAGGCAAAACAGCAGAACCTTGTGTTGATAGTGTTCTGTCCCTAGAGTAAATCTGAGGAACCTCCTATGTGCGGGATGCATGGTTACATGAAAATAGGCATCTTGGAGGTCAAGGGCTGAAAACCAGTCCCCCTGTTCCAGTGCTGGTGGTATTGTTGCTAATGTGACCATCCTGAACCATTAGAGCCTTATGAATTTGTTGAATTTTCAGAGGTCTAAAGTAGGCCTCCATCTGCCATTCTTTTTCTGGGTTAAGAAGTAGTGGGAGTAAAAACCCTTCCCTCTGTGTTATGATGGTACCTGTTCCACGGCACCCAGAGGTAGGAGGTGGTTTACTTCTTTCTGTAGAAGGTGTTCATGAGAGGGGTCCCTGAAGAGGGAGGGTGGATGGGTGGGATGGAGATGAATGGTATCATATAAACCTGAATGGATTATTTCTAGAACCTATTCGTCCGTGGTGATGGATTGCTACGCTGCATTGAAAGGGGTCAAGCAGTATCTAAAATAGGAGATGGTTAGTGATGGTGTCAGCACTGAAGAATGGGGGAGGTCTTTCGGGCCCTCAACCAAACCCTCAAAATTGTTGTTTTGCAGAGGGCTGGCAGGATGATGATGATTGAGTTGGAGGTTGGTGACACTTCGGAGGTCTCTGTCTTTGCCTTTGCGTGTCGTAGTGCGTCTGTTGTGAGGCGTACATTGAGTGGGATAGTATTTACCCTTCTGGCCATCCAACGGAAGGTCCTCCATAGTGGATTGTACCTCCCTTGGGAAGCCAGACAGGTGTAGCTACGAAGCCCAGCACATAACTATGGCAGTAGACATGGAGTGTGCCACTGTATCAGTCGCATCTAGAGATGCCTGTAAGGCGGTTCTGGATAGGAGTTAGCCTTTTCAAATGATGGACTTAAATTGGTTTCTTTTGTCCTCCAGTATGTCGTCAATAAATTCAGCGAGTTTGGAATAATTTGGGTGTTTGTATTTCACCATTAGGGCAGCGTAACTGGCAATCTGGAACTGAAGAGTGGCAGATGAATAGGTCTTGCGGCCAAAGAGATCCAGACATTTCCACTCTTTGTCATACAGGGTGGATCTGGCTCATTGTCTGCCTCGTTGATTGACAGCATTGACCACTGGCGAGTTCAGTGTGCAGTGAGAAAATAAGAAGTCTAGTCCTTTAGAGGGAACATAGTTCTTCTTATCCACTCTCTTGCAGGTGGGCGGTATCGTAGCTGGAGTCTGCCATAGGTTTTTGGCTGGCTCCATGTGTGTGTCATTTATGGGAAGCACAATTTTTGATGAGGAGGATGTATGGAGAATGTTCATTAATTTGTGCTTGGACTCTGGGGCCTCCTCTAGAGGGATCTCCAGAGGATTGGGCATTATGACCTCCTTTGGCAATGAAGAAGAAGTGTTGGTTGTTGGTGTTGTGTCCTGTTCCCGGGCCTCCTCATGTTCTTCAAAGGGGGCTCTGAAGGTGCAGTAACTGAGTGTGGTGGGGGAGATCTAATCCTCTCCCTGTATAAGCTCGGGGGTCTGGGGTACTGTCGCCTGTATGCCCCCCATCCCAGGGGTCCCAGTAGGGCCACTGAGTGGGGAATGGTATAGGCGGTGGCATCCATACGGGGCCATACTAGGTCTGGGTGTCAGCCCTGTCATGAGCTTTAGGCTATACAGGTGGACCCAGCACTGCAGTAGATTGAATGGGAGAAGAGTGGTGAGATGAGAAGGCACCCTCCTCTTCACTATCTTCTTCCTCGAAAGCGAATGGAGGGGGCAGAGGTGAAGTGGGCTGACACAGTGCTGTGCATGCTGGAGAAACATCAGTGCCGAAGAGATGTGATTCCAGCATTGATGAGACATCAGTGAGACATGGAAGTCCACATGATGTAGGAAAAGGTGCTGTGCCAATGGTTTCGGTACCAAAGTGGTCGGTGCCAACAGTGCTATTGTAGTTGTTGGTGCTGGCATTGGGGCGCGCTGCACTATTGGAAGAGGAGGTGGTGCCATAACCTGCATGGAGTGTTTCAGTGCCACATCTTTAGGAAGCTTTGTTGGTGTCGTAGTGGAGGAGGTAGGTTTCTGTTTGCTCCTCGACTCCGAGCCTGCCCACTTACGGTCACTGGCTTTCATTGTATGTGTGGTACCGGAAGATCCCGGTGCCTCATAAGTACTTAGCTGTGGTGTGGTCGGTACTGAGGATGAGGAACGGGCTAGAGACTGTTGTTTTTTGTCCAGTCCATGAGAGGAGAAGTCAAAGCCCTTTTCCTTGCTGCCTTTTTGGAGGAGTGAACCTTCTGCTGTGAGGCAGGTGAAGTCACCAGGGAACACTGTCCAGGGTGATTGGTGGGGGGGGTGTGTGTGTCTGCAGACCTGGATCAGATGCTGGGTGCATAGACTTCTCCATTAACCAAAGTTTGAGACATAGATCTCTGTCCTTCAGATTGGTGCAGTGAGAGTTTTGGATCATATTAAAGAAGTTCTGATTAAAATCACAAATGAGTTTGAGTCCCCATAGTTTAAATTCCAGGGTATTACTAATTAAGAGGTCTCTTGGTTTTTGGTACTGTTTCTCTCCCTCTATGCGTGAAACTTGCAAGCTGCTAATTGTGTTAGTACGTTCTAAGACAGAGTCTGTTCTCAAAGCAATTCTTCGTAACAACTACTCACACAGAGAGAGACTCAAAGCAATACTCTGTAACAATAGAAACAGCACCCAGAGACTCCCCGCCCTTTTGTTGTATTCATCTCGCTTTAACAGTTGTGATTAAAATAGAGATAGAGGATGTATGTGGATGGATGCTTGGTGTGGATAATAACTAAATGATCAGGGAGGTGCCAGCCTACAAATGCAGTGTCCATCAGCTGAAGAAGGCATCAAGTGGAAATAACCAGAGGATCCCCAGAGCGCAGACTGGAATCCACCCAACAGCCTCAAGAATGGGAGAACCAAAGAACAAGATAACATCTGGCAGCACGGAGCCGTCAGGAATGTGACATCTGCTGATTGATTCAGCAACAGCATGATGAAGCAATTCCCATAGACTGGCATAGGAAAAAATTCCTATAAAAATGGACTCTAGAAAGTGAGAACTTTGGGGTCTGATTCTGCAAACCAACTTCCAGGAGCATCAGATGTGCATCTGACAAGGCCCTGCTCCCTCCTCATGTCCAGGCTACCTGGCCAGTGGCTTGGCATGAGCAACTCTAAGGCTGGTAACAACCTTGCCGAACCTGTGTGTGTGTATGAATGAATGAATGAATGTGTGAATAAATATGAGATTGAATGGAATGTTATAGCTATAACTAACTGCTTACTATGATTCTTTCTGTATTCACAATAAATGTGGTATTTTGCCTTTTCCCCTTTAATAAGATCCTGCTGGTTTTTATTTTATTGGCATAACAAGAGCATTTTTGAGGAACGTGTGTCTCCCCTAGACACAGAGTGTCTGTTCAAGACTGGGATCACCTCTCGGCAGGAAAGGCAACACTTGAAGCCCAGTGAACTGGGCATGGCTCAAGGTATAGTGGTTCAACGCTAACGATGAACACTAACTAAGCTAAGGGGTATTCAAACTTGGAGTAAAAAGGGGAACAGAAAAAAATATTAAAAAAAAGGAAAAGAAATGGGGAGAAAAGGATAAGTAAACATAACTAGGGTACTAAAGACTACTCTAAAACTAAGTATAGCTATCAATCTTAACACTGGTGGGAGCTGTGTCTCAGGCAGAGGACAGCTGAGAAGGAACCGAGGGGGGACTGGTCACGTGGCACGAGGTAGGCGCTGACAACAGCGCAAGACAGGGAGAGGATATGCACAACCCAGACGAGCACTGCTGCTGAAATTCTCTGATCAAAGTGCAGGGATACACCAACACCTGAAGTGGAGCACCCACAGGGACACCCCTCGAAGAAGAACTAAGAGTTAATCTTTGCTGTTTCAGAAACATAAGATAGTCTGAGATATGGCAAATGAGAGCTTGACCAGGGAGGATGCCTCTTTGTATGGATCAGATAGAGAATCTCTTCCATTTAATAAGGTAAGTCAGTGGTTCTCAATCCGCAGCCCAATCGGCACATAGCTACAGCCCATGTGACATCCTCAGGGCCATACAGGTACTATATATGTTGTGTGGATGCAGCCCATGTAATTCATTGGCAGCTGCATGTACAGCCCACATGGTAAAGAATTCACGCTGTCAGGTAGAGGACCTGACAGTTGGGATGAAGGAGGAGGCCAGGGGCCTGGGAGATCACATCCATATCTCTTTGGAGCAACAACACAGGTCTGACCGATAGGGCTAATAGAGTCAAAAATCAAAGTTGATGAGGCCATGCTGGGGCTATTGGAATACGGTAAATGAAATCTTGCTTGACTTTGGATAAGACTGTAGCCAGGAACAGACCTGGAGGGAAGGCATACAACAGGCTTTTGACCAGGGAAAGAAGAAAGCATCTGACAGTGAATGTAGCCAGACAGCCAGGCCCCCCCCCCCCCCCTCAGACCAGCATTGCTGGAAACACAGGAGGAAGCCGGAACAGGGCACTTAACATATATTCCAGCACAGCCTTTGAAGCTGTGAAAGCACAGGTGTGCTGCTACAATGTGCCTCTGGGAACATATACAAGGATTAAGCTCACAGCAGGCAGAGGCCCTGTGACAGACATGGCTCTTAGCCCCTACTAAATAGCGTGATGCACACACACCAACATCCTAGGTGGGAAAATATTTACCCTGATAAAAGAAATGTCCAGTAGTCAACACTTATTGTTTCTCTCCCTTGCAAGTGTAAACTACTCTTGCGAAAGCTGGCATCACCTAGACAGACCAGCCTCAATTTGGCGTAAGAAAGGAGAAAGAGAATAAAGGAGTACAGAGGTATAAGTAGGGGACCTACAGCACCATGATTTTTGAGTGCTTTTCACTATCTATCTGCTGGTCAGATAAGTGACAGCCTCCCAAGGCTTCTGCAGCTAAGAGGGTCCCTACGCCTTGTCCCTTATTCGTCTTTCCGCAGAATTGAGTGACCGATCCTAGCTTGGCACCGCTGGAATCGAGAGCTGCAAGGAGGGTAAGAAGCACCCACACCTGATCTCCTATCTTTAGTGTACACATATTTTGAAATAGAGCTCTATACTTTGTTTTCTTTCTTTGGGATTGTGGCTTCAGTTTTGTAACTTGTTTGTGTGTGTAACATCTCTACATTTAAATAAGTAGGCACTAGCAATTTTGTAACCACATGATTAGAATCTAGCTTAATAAATTTTGGTAACCATTTGTGCATAAGCCTGACTTGTTTTCTCTGGTTTACTGTAAAGCAGCCAACACAATTAAAGAACCTCAGCCGTTTTGGCTCTAAAGCCTGGCCATTAGGTGAGAGTACTAAGAGCCTAGCGTTGAGTTGTGCCGCCTCCACGGGGCAAACTCTTGGGGCGCCTGTCAGTCAATCCTGGCTGCCCGCTGCGAAGGAGCTCTGAGCTCTAGCAGTTAAAGTCACGGGTGTGGAGAGGCTCTTAGTGCTGCCATTGGGGCACCTGTCAGTCAGTATTGACTGCCCGCTGCGAAGGAGCTCTGAGCTCTAGCAGTTAAAGTCACGGGTGGTTAGGACCTTGGGGCATCCGTCAGCCTAGCCCGGGCTGCCCGCCGCGAAGGGACAGTGCGTCCTAGCGGTTAAAGTCACGGATGGTATAAACGGGCATAGCTGGCACCTCACCAAACATCCTTGGCCGTCGGCTAACAGTGAACCCAGGTAGTGACCCATGCTAGAACAACAATATGACATTTCTGTTTCCTCTTGGTGCAAACAGGTCCATCTAGGAAGTTCCTCGTTGCTGGAAAATGGACCTAGACACATCCAGTCAAAGAGATCACTCCTGGTGACCTGCAAATGAATGAACTCCCTCACAAATATTCGTAAGTTCTAGCCACCAGTCCAGGGAGGACAAAACCTGAGCTGGTACTTGAACCATCTTGTCCACGTGATGATGGGCTAGTGAGTACACCAATGCTGTAGATCTCTGAGGTGTTAAAAGGCATGCTGCACCACCTAAATCAGTGGTTCCCAAATTGTGAGGTGCATCCACCCCCGGGCAGGGCTGGGGCCAACCCCCATGGGGGTGGGGAGGTAGTGCCACACTTCCAGCCCTGCTCTGCGCCCAGTCTCACTCCTCTCCCCGCCCCGTTCAGCCCCCAGTCCTGCTCTGCCTCTATAGGCCCAGCTCTGCCCTCATCTCTTCCCCACGCGCAGACCAGCTCCAACCCAAGCCACTGCTCCATTCCGCCCCCCTCCCAGCTCTCCTCTCATTCCCTCGCTACCCCCAGAACAGTTCCACCTGCACTCCGCTCCCTGCTCTGCCCTCATTCCCTCCCCAATCCCAGACCAGCTCCACCTCTAGGCCCAGCTCCTCCCACATCCCCAATTCCACCCCTAGCTCTGCCTTCAGGGATATTGTTTTCTTTCTGGAAAAGATAGGGAGCGTGTAAAAATCAGTCATAACAAGACATTCGTTCCAACCTTTACTGTGGAGTCCCTATTGCCACATCAAAAGACGAGCCAAGAAAGCGATTCTGCAGAGTAAGGAGTAGTTATGTTTTTTACATAGTCACTTTTCTCACCATACATTTTAAAAAGAAAGTATTACAGTGCATAAGAAATAGCCACAATCTTGTCTAAGGGCAAGTGCCCATTGGAATAGCCACATTAAAAATGCTTAGTAGTATAAGTAGATTAGCTTATCCATATTTAGACAATTTTTCCCCCAAAAGGCTTCATTAATAACTATGCACATGCCAAATTAAGACAGCCTTTTTCACAACAGAAAAAATATAAAAAGGTGCAAGTTTATTTACTGCTTTGTTCAAACAAAAACTGGATTTGCCAATTTAAATTGTTTGACAGAAACAACTGCAAAAGTACAATATAACAATAAAAAGAAAAATCACACTGAACAGCAACTTCAGAAAACCTTCACTGCTGCTATTTATTCTCTGTTCTGTTTATTTTGCCATTTTCTCTGAATCTGATTGTCCTGCACCTGGGAGCAGAAGAGCTGAGAGAATGGTAAACTTGAGAAGCATATTGCTCAGCAGCCAAGTTGCGGGGCAACTCTGAAAATAGAGAAGATTGTTGCTTTCTTTGTGTTCTGTATATAATTGCATGGGTGTGTATTTCATCTGTTATGAACATATTTATTCTCTTTCACACCTCAAAAGAAAAAACACTGGGAGTGTCAGTTGTTAACCATTCCCCTATGAGAAGGCAGAGGTAGGAAACCTCAGACTAATTTCAGGACCAATCTGATCCTACTGAAATCAGTGGCAAAATTGTTTCATGGACTTCAGTGGGAGTAAGATCAGACCTCAAGCCACAGAAAGCCAAGGCAGAAGCAAATTACAATATGGTAGAAAGGAAGACCAGCTAGCAATGGCGGTCTTTAGATGGGAACATTACATATAACTTTTTCAATTTGACTATTTATAAATGTTAAGTGTATACGTTCACAGACTTTTACTTTTTTACCTTCTGAAAGATACAACTGTATTAAAAAAGCCTTACTGGCATTGACTTAATGTGTCAGCTAAGGATACATGTTTTTAAACCCAATCCAACCCAAATTACATGTGCCAGGACATAAGAAAAACTGAATATTTTCCTCAACTCATCCAGATAGTAATTTTTTTTCCTTTTGAAAAATGTCCCAAACTCAAAACCCTTCTTGAACTTTCTGATGCAGAAATCCTTTCCCACATGCTCAGGCAATCACACTTCTTGACACCACCAGACTTACCAATTCATTCACTTCCCTTTTATACACACTACCTCTGCTGGGGATCAACTAGAATTTGTAGAGGTTCATATAAAAGTATTTGTTTAATATATAAGAATATACTTTCCCCAGATGCCCTACTTCTTGTGTAATTAAAGTAGTTGTGAATTAAAGATTTAACTTCCTCACAGATCCTTCAGTACGGATCAATGAGACAGTGTATATACTTCTTTAAGCCCTTGGGGGCTAGAGACTAAGTATATATTTTTCTTAAAACAATTTTATTCATAGTGAGATAGCTTCCCCTTCCATATCATGTTGTTAACTCTCATTTAAACCCTTATTTAAAAGCCTTCCCCATTCATTCATGGATGCTTTCTTAAAAATCATCTTTTAAGGCTTGAAAAATCTAATTTCTGAACTAAATATTACTGTAGGCTTAAGAGAAGGCACCTCACCTGGAGTGGCCCTGTTTGCTGCTGCAGGCCTTGCTGCTATGTAACACTCTACAGCCTGTACTCTGAAGGGTGCATTAACACTGGGCTGGACTAGTTGGTGAGAGGTAGACATCCTAGTTCTGGTATCAGAATTCTGCTACCAAAGTAATCTCTAGACTGTGGGCATTTTATCAGGTGAAAAGCTGAAGCTAAAAGAAGCTGGCTGAGCATAGGCAGGAGAATTTGAACTCTCCCTAGAACAGTGGTCTCCAACCTTTTTAAGCACAAGATCACTTTGAAATTAAGTGCAACCCAGGATCTACCCTTTCCTGAGGCCCCACCCCGCTCACTCCATTCCCCCTTCCCTCGTTCTCCCCCACCCTCACTCACTTTCACTGGGGTGGGGCCGAGGGGTTCGGAGTGTGGGAGGGGGTCCAGGATGAGCCTGGGGCAGAGGTTGGAGTACAGGAGGAGGTGAGGGGTGTGAGCTCTGGGAGGGACTTTGGGTGCAGGAGGGGGCTCTGGGCTGGAGTGCAGGAGGTGGTTTGGGGCAGGGGCCTCAGGTGTGAAGGAGGGGGTACAGAGTGCTGGCTCTGGGAGGAGGCTCAGGGTTGGGGTGCGGGAGGGGGTATGGGATGCTGGCTCCAAAAGGGGGCTCAGGGTTGGGATGCGGGCTCCCAGCAGGTGGCACTTACCTCAGGCGGCAGGGCTAAGGCAGGCTCCCTGCCTGTCTTGGCCCCACACTGCTCCCGGAAGCTGCTAGCACATCCCTGCGCTGCGACCTCCGGTAGGGGTACCTGACTCCACATGCTATCCATCCCTGCAGGCGCCACCCCCACAGCTCTCATTGGCTGCAGTTCCAAGCCAATGGGAGCTGAGGGGGCAGTGCTTGCAGGCAGGAGCAATGTGTGGAGACCCCCTGCCCCTGCTCCTCCCTCACAGGGACATGCTGGCTGCTTCCGGGAGCAGGGCAGGGCCAGGGCAGGCAGGGATCCTGCCTTAGCCCCGCTGCACCACCAGATTTTTAGCGGCCAGAGATTGCAATAGACTGGCAGAAGCTCAGTGATCGACCAGTCGATTGCGATCTACCAGTTGGTGACCACTGCTCTAGAAGCAACTGGCAGCAGGAGCTTTCAGGGGAGTGAGAAAAAAATTAATCTGGTAATTGATCAATTTGCTTTGAAACAACAGAATAAACCCCATTGGTCCAGACTGTTCACATGTTAATAAGAGTCTGCTTGCGGGGATTGTTAAAAAGATGTTGAAATGGTTTCTGTCTAGCAGGGTGTTATGAATTTCTCCTGCTGAGTTTCTGGAATTATAAAGGTAAGGGAAACAGTGTTTTGTATAAACCACTTCCCTCTGAAAAAGAAAATCAGATGAAGCATGTGACATGGACTAAGGTGAGAGGCACTTTACTGTTAACTGTGGCTCCTGTTAATAGTAAGTGATGTTTAAGGAAAATATCTTCTGTTGGCTTACCCTGAAACGGTGTCCACAACCTTGAGTAAGCAGAACCCAGTGAAACACAAATCACAGGATGAATTCATCACAAATGAACCGAGAATGGCTGCTGCTCAGATAATATTTAAAGAATTCCTTTTGAATTACTTTAGCATGCTTTGTTACACAAACTCAGATTTTATAGCATTTCATAAATAGCTGAGAACAAGTTAAATAAAACTTCAACAGATTTAGTATGATTTTATTCATTCTAGAAAACAAATACAATTATGTTATCAAATTCAAATATGTAAAAAAATACTATTTCTCAGATTGTTTGCAAATAATAAAATGATTAAATGAAATATGAAAGCATAACAAACATTACAGTATTTAGTGTTTCTAAATGTCACATACAATATACCAACAAGAAACAGAAATGATAAACATATGAAAATAATCCATTTATTTATTTCCAAACAAGACTACTGTAATAAAATGACAAGAAAACTGCCCTACCACCAAGATCCCACAGTATGAGGAAAGATAAACCACTGCAAATGTTATATAAACATTTAAATCTGAACACATTCAATATACTTTCCTGTTTTAAGGGGTGAAAAGAGATATGTTATTAAAAAGATTAAAAGGCTGTTGTCAGAAATAGGAAAAAGCTATAAATACTGTCCTGGTTTAGTTCATTACATAATTTTCACTTAGGAAATGAAGCAAAGTTTAACATGCTTGAATGAAGTAACAGTCTCAAGACTTTAGAATATACTGTTATAGCCTACGGTGCTCAGTGAACTAATACTGTCCAAACCCCCTCATCAGTCTATAGCTGAACAAGAATCTCAGCAAGGTTTTAGTTTTTCATGTTACATTGGTGATTCACAAACTAAAGCCAAGTCAGTTTATTTCTTCCACATTTTTTCCTCTCCCCTCCCTTTCATTCTTTGATCTCAGTTTCAGTTAAATGCAGTGATAGTGCCACTACCAGCCCACAGATCCTGTCCAAGCTCTCTTATTTTAATATTGTATTCATTTTTAATATGCACAAATATAGAGCAACTAAATGCTCCTGGAAACCAGGCCTAAACCCATCCCAAATTCATGACTAAAGGCCATCTTCTGTTACGTTCCTCCTGTCCATCCATCCCACCTCAGAAATCTTAGTCTCTATGTACAGTCTATACTGCAGTAAGGCTAGCAGTAAGAGGTCCATGGATATAGGGGAGTATTAAATTCTGGTTCGCTTAGTGTTTTCTAAACAAAGGCCAGCCCTGAACATTATTATGAAAGTGTCACATCTAATACTGTTATTTTGAAGCGGTATTCTCTTAATCTGGCTCTAATCAGTTCTGATTAAAAAAGGCAGTACCAACAAGTTTCTTAAAATAATCTTGAGTTTTTACTTTTTGATGATAGTATATCATCAAAAATTAACTAATTTTTCTATGCAGGCACAGAGCATTCATTGTTTCTATTAACATGAATACTTGAAAATTCATGTTTCTGGGGTGGACCTTTGTATACCATGTACAGTCTTGAGGATACCTCATTTTTTCTTACTTAACTTCTCCCTCTTCATGCCTTAAGTTGCCCACATTAGTCTTATGGATAAGGATAATCAAATTCCCTTCAGACCCCATCAATGCTTCTAAAATCAGACCGCAGCCCCAGTGTTGAATGGCACAAATTTCTCTCTCTCTCTCAGATATTCTGGAGCTGTGTGCAGAATTCCCAACCTATTAGCAGCCCAATGAGCAAAAGGATAATACCAAGGTCTAATCCCACAGTCCTTATTCATACCATTAATGTTAGTAGGACTATTCATGCGGCTAAGTACTAGTCACTTAAAATAAAGATTGCAGAATCAAGCCTCAAAAATTAAACCCAGGTCTCCTGAACAGAAGACTAGAGAATGGTTGCTAGAGAGCGGAAGGCTAAACTTAAGCATTTTTGTTATAAAAATATATATGTTACAAACAATTGTTTTTGCACATTATTCCTCAAAATACTTTTTTAAAAGATTTTTTTTAAAGAATGCTTTCTTTTCCTATAAAAAGTTTTGATATGTGCTATACATACCAGTAGGTTTCAAAGGAAATGAATGGCATTTGAAAGCTGAATATGAAAGCCACCATAAGTGATGTATGTATGTGTATGTATATAACACATACCAGAGTAAACCATTAGAATGACCAATCCTCCCTGCCCCCAAAGAAAAGACTGACTACATAAAACATTTTCAAAAGGTTTCCTTGTGTTACTGTGGCCACAAGGGTGAAGAAGTCTCAATAAAAATTAAGGGAAAGGGCCAAATGGAAAATTATTGGAAATAAAACAACAGCATTATTTTTCAATGTTTCCAGACATAGAAATGGTAATAAACCCAGACAGGTTATAGCAGGGATAAAGTTTTACGTAGGCTTTAAAATTCATATTAAATCCATTTTTTAGTGATAGGTTTATAAAATGACTTGGAAGAGTTGAATAAAACCTGTCAAGCCTGCACCTCACATCTGAAGAGTGCAAGAATCTGACATGGATTAACAAAAGTCACCTAGCCCCTAAGACTTGTATTAGTTTTCTTTTAAATTTTAAGCAAATTAATTTAAAATACAGATATCTTTACAAATAACATTTATCTACATTAATAAAATTTAATAAGAGGTTAGCACAATTGTAATATGCTCAATAATTAAATACTCCTTCCAATCATAGTATGTATATATTTGTAACAGACACTCATACTAATTTTAATAGATGGGTAATAGATTTACTGGCTTTGAAATAAAAATGAATAAAACCTGATGTTAATCCCAAGAGTATCAAAATGCAAAACTAAGGAATTAAGAGAAGAATATGCCTCATCTTGAAGAGAAGGCTTGGCACATGCTTGCAAATGTAAACACAACATACCTTGGCAAAAATACAACCAACTTAAAAAACAATCTGCATCCGAATATCTGTTGTAAGTTTTGTATTGTTACACTCTTCTTCATTTTCCCTACTACCGTATACTTTTTTAATAGGGGAACATACAAACTTTTTCCTTTGCACACTATCAATGTACAGATGCAGCTGTGTGCATTTCTCCTTCTGTTTCCTGAAATGGGTCATTGTGATATGGCACTAAATAGTAAAGGTTAACTGTATCAAAAAATTCAGAACATCAAGACTGATTTCTTTCCATTGACCAAAATAAAATAATTTCAGAGTATGTGTTCTCTTACACTGGTATATTAACATATATTTAACGTAATGTAGCAGTCATCAGGGAAAAACAATTAACAAACCCTGAGTTCAATTTTAAACCTGCAGCTTTCTAGAGGATGTGCTGATTCTTTTCAAGTCATCCTGAGTAATGTTAGAAGTCCCTGAATGTAGAATTCCTACAAGAGAAGAAAAAGTGTGAAGTTGAATTGTTCTTATATTCACTTAATATAGAAACCCATTCAGAGGTTTATATGTGTAAAACTTAAGTGCTTAATCCTGCAAGCCCCCTTTGTAAGTAACTCCACTTCGTAAGTAACGATTCACTTCAACAGGGATTCCATGCACAGAGGATTTGCAGGATTAGGCGCTAATAGCCCAATTTTCAGAAGCAATGAGCACCCAAAATGCCCACTGAAGTCAAAGGGAACTTTGGGCTCCTTCCACCATCTCTGAAAAATCAAGAGCCTTTCCTACTTCCTGAGCAGGATAGTAGGTACACACCATTTGGGTTCACTTTACAGAAACAGAGGAGTACTATTTTACAGGCAGTGGAAACTCATGAGATAAATGCACTAAATATTATGAAACGAAGATATCAGGAAAGGAGAGAAGAAGAAGATGAAAAAAGTATGAGGGAGAAGACAATTATTGTCTAATTTATTTCTGATGCCACAATCCCACTGAAACAAAGATGTTAATTGGCTGACTTAGTCTCCAACCAGATCACAGTCCAGCCACTTGATTTGTTTTTATGAGGCAGAGGAGCAGGAAGGCAGGAGGAGTGAAAGAAGAGTGCTGGTAATGTCAACATATAGAACCAGATATCAGCTATGAAAAAGGTCTCTCCTTCCAATGGTGAATTGTGTCTACTTTGTCCAATGATTTGTCCAGTTATCAATGATTCAGGTGATAAATATGATTTCATCACTTCTGTTGAAGGACTATTTCATAGTATAATAAGATCTTACAGGAAGAAAATAGTTGTATTAACTCCTAATTTTACCTGTTTGAACCATCCTAAGCAATTTTTCTGTTTTACAAGTTTTAACAACCTTAAAATATTTTTGTTATTAATTTGGTCAAGATACATATTTTACATTGTTTTTTCTTCTTTCAATCTAGTCTCAATTACTGTGGCTGAGTTCCCTCCAGTTTGTCTAAATTGTCAAAAAACTGGGCAAGATTACCACCTTGAACATTCAGTCCCAAAAACCAAACAAAAGGAAAGAAGAAAAACAGCAGCTCAGGAAGTACATTCCTTTGGGAACTAAGGAGTTTGTATACACACCCTTTTGTTTAAAAATTTGTTTTTGTTAAAAAACCAATTTAATTAAACCCATAGAAACTCTTACGTGGACAAACTTAAATTGGTTTATATGTGGTTTATATCAATTTAAATTCATTCAGTAAATTAAACCAGTGGAACTTTTATGTGTAGACAATACCTAAGAAAGAAAAAAGTTACTCACCTTCTTGTAAATGTTGTTCTTCGAGATGCATTGTTCATGTCCATTCCAATCAGGTGTGTGTGCGCACACGTGCACGGCAGCTGGAAGATTTTTCCCATAGCAGCATCCGTTAGGTCGGCCTGGGCGTCCCCTGGAGTCGCGCCTCCATGGTGCTCAATATAGAGCCCTGCCGACCCACCTCCCCCTCCATTCCTTCTTGCTGGCTACTCCAACAGAGGGGTAGGAGGGTGGGTATTGGAATGGACATGAACAACATTTCAATGAACAACAGTTACAAGAAGGTGAGTAACCGCTTTTTCTTCTTCGAATGCTTGTTCATGTCAATTCCAATCAGGTGACACACAAGCCCAAGTTCAGGAGATGGGGTTGGAGTCGTCCACTGATTGGAGCACTGCTCTTCCAAAGGCCGCATTGTCTCTGGCCTGCTGGGTGATTGCACAGTGTGTGCTAAAAGTATGTACGGAGGACCATGTCGCTGCTGTGCAGATTTCCTGGGTGGGAACCTGTGCCAGGAATGCTATTGAAGAGGCCTGAGCCCTGGTGGAGTGTGCAGTGATTGGAGAAGTAGGCACCCCTACCAGGTTGTAGCACTCACAGGTGCAGGATGTGATCCATGATGAAATCTATTGAGAAGAGACAGGAAGTCCTTCCATTCTGTCCACCACTGCCACGAATAACTGGACAGACTTTTGGAACGGCTTAGTTCACTCGATGTTAGCACTCGCGCTCTGCAGACATCCAATGAGTGAAGCCTTTGCTCCCTGCTGCTCGAGTGCGGCTTAGGATAGAACGCTGGGAGGAAGATGTCCTGGCTGATGTGAAACTGGGAGAGAACCTTCAGGAGGAAAGCTGGGTGAGGCCTGAGCTGAACCTTGTCCTTATAGAACACAGTGTAAGGGGGCTCTGATGTCAGGGCCTTGAGCTCAGACAGCCTCCTAGCTGAGATTATCGCTACCAGAAACGCTACTTTGTATGAGAGATAGAATAGGGAGCCCATCGCCAAAAGTTCAAAGGGTGGTCCCATGAGTCTGGAAAGACTGAGGTTCCAAGCTGGGACAGGCTGTGGGACACACGGGTATAGCCTGTTGAGACCTTTAAGGAAACAGCTGACCATAGGGTTAGCAAAGACCGAGCGGCTCTCTGCGCCTAGATAGAAGGTAGAGATGGCAGCCAAGTGAACCCTTATTGATGACATGGACAGCTCCTGCTGCTTGAGATGGAGAAGATAGTTCAGTATAAGTGGCACAGAGGCAAGCGTTGGGGACAAATGGTGTTGTGCCGACCAGATTGAAAATCTCCTCCACTTGGCAAGATAGGTGGCTCTTGTGGAGGGTTTCCTGCTGCCAAGGAAGACTTGTCTAACCTGATCCGAGCAAGAAAGCTCCATTGGGTGTAGCCATGGAGCTTCCATGCCGTGAGGTGCAGTGACTCGAGGTTCAGGTGTTGGAGACGGCCATGATCCTGAGTTAGTAAGTCCAGGAAGAGTGGCAAGGTGACTGGAGCTTCCATGGACATTTCTAGGAGTGATGTATACCACTGTTGGTGGGGCCAGGCTGGAGCTATCAATATCACCGAAGCTTGTTCCCTCCATATCTTGAGGAGCACCTTGTGAACAAGAGGGACAGGCAGAAACACTTATAAGAAATGAGGAGGAATGTGTCTGCGATGGAGCCTAGGCTGTGATTCAGGAAGGAGCAAAACTACTGGCACTTCCTGGTGCGTTGCATGGTGAACAGGTCTATCTGGGGAAAGCCCCACTGATGGGGGATTGAGTTTGCAATGTTCAGGTGAAGGGACCATTCATGGCCATGGAACAACCTGCTGATATAGTCCGCCAACTCATTCTGTACTCCAGGGAGGTACAATGCTTGTAGATGTGTCGAATGCTCTACACACCGAAGTCCCACAGCATGTGGGCTTCCTAGCACAGGGGAGAGGAGTGTGCACCCACTGCTTGTTGATATAAAACATTGCCATGGTGTTGTCTGTCATAACTGATACACATCTCCCTGTCAAGTGGGCTCAGAAAGTCTGGCATGCCAGGCGTACCGCTCTCAGATCTCTGACATTGATATGGAGAGTGAGTTCCACCTGAGACCAGAGGCCTTGTGTACTGAGGTCTCCCAAATGTGCTCCCCAGTCCAAGGCTAATGCATCTGTCACTAGCGAGAGAGATGACTGAGGGCTGGTGAAGGGGACGCCTGTACATACTGAGGTCGAGCCAGCACAGGAAGGAGTCGAGTACCAGGTGAGGCAGGGTTATGATCATGTCCAAGCAATCCCAGACTTGAATCTCCACTTGAGTCCTGGATCGGCCCTTGATCAGCTAGTCAGCGACGTACGGAAACACCTGTACCTGTCGCCTGCGTAGGAACACGGCCACGACTGCCATGCACTCGATGAACACGCGGACAGGCCGAATGGGAGGAATGTGAACTGGTAGTGGGTGTTGTTCACCACAAACGTGAGGTATTTTCTGTGGGATGGAGTTATTGCTATGTGAAAGTATGCATCCTTCAAGTCAAGGACGGCATACCGGTTTCCTGGATCCAATGAAGTGATGATGGACACCAAAGAGACCATGCAGAACTTGAGTTTCTTCACGAACCTGTTGAGTTCTCGCAGGTCTAGGATGGGCCTGAGCCCAGTTTTGGATTTTGGTATTAGGGACTAGAAGCCTTTGCCCTTCTGCTCCTGAGGAACCTCTTCCACTGCCCCTAGCAATAGGAGCAAGTGCACTTCCTATATGAGGAGTTTCTTGTGAGAAGGGTCCCTGAAGAGGAACGGGGAATGGGGGGGGGGAAGAGGGGGAGGGCATATAATTGGATGGAGTTTCCCCTCTCTATTGTGCAGAGCAGCAGCAGTCCAAAGTGATACGGGACCATGCACAGTAGAAAGGGGATAGTTGGGATGAAAAAGTAAGGCGGGGTGGATCCAGTTCTTGCTCTGGTGCGCCTTCAGAAGGCCTGTTTCGGGCTGGACAGTGGCTTGGGCTGGACAGAGCCCTGGCCTGAGGACGGGTGCAGCCTTTTCCTGCCACTCCTATTCCTCCTCCAGGAGCCATCCTTTTGGTAGAATTGCGGAGCAGGTTGTGGCCTGATGTGCTTCCGCTGTGTGGTGGGAGTGTGTAGGCCCAAGGATTTGATGGAGGCTTTCAGGCTATGCAGCCTTTTATCCATCTTCTCAGAGAACGGAGTCACACCCCCAAAGGAGAGGTCCTATATGGTCTGCTGGACCTCATGCAGGAGACCAGAGACCTGGAGCCAGGAGCCCATTCCCATGGCCACTCCTGTATCCATGACTCTCGTGGTGGCATAAGCACCGTCCAGCGCAGCCTGTAGGGAAGCTTGGGAGATTAGATTGCCCTCTTCAACCAAGGCTGAAAACTTGGCACGGGAGTCTAGGGGGAGGAGGCCCGCAAATTTTGCCATTGCCACACAGGTGTTATAAGAGTACCAACTAACAATGGCCTGCTGGTTTGAAATTCGAAGCTGCAATCCACCTATAGAACAGACCTTTCTCCTGAAAAGGTAGAGTCTTTTAGCCTCCCTATTTTTGGGGAAGGACCCTTGGAAGCCTTGCCACTTGTGCTGATTGGCAGCGTCCACAACAAGGGAATCAGGCTGCGGGTGGTAATATCGGTGTTCATAGCCCTTAGAGGGCACAAAGTTTCATTGTTAGTTGCACTTGGCAGTGGGTGGCAATGAGGCTGGGGTCTGCCACAGGGTCAAGGTGGTGCCTGCAATGATTTTTATGAGCGGCAGGGCAATATGAGAAGATCCAGCGGTCATGAGGATGAGGATATCCACCACGGGATCAGAATCCTCAACTACCTCCTCTGCCTTGATGCCCAGATCCTGGGCAACCCTGTGCAGCAAGTGCTGCAACACCCTTCTGTCTTCAAGCAGTGCCCACCAGTGTCTCGTTTGGCAATGACAAGGAGGAGGTCCCCATGAAAGGCAGCTGCTTCCTTTCGTCAGCAGCCAAGGGGTTCCATGACTCTCGGGGGTCCTGGACAGGTGCTGACGTGGACGTTGCCGTGCCCCTCAGTGCTGGGGCTGTCAGCTCCGAACTCTATGCTGGTATCAGTATCTGAGCCGCTGTTGGTACCGCCGCCAAAGCTGATTTCGGTGCCGAAGCCGGTGTCGGCAATGGTACTGCAGCCGATGGCGTCGACGTAGGTGGTGGCGGCTCAGTGCCTGGTCACTCGGCCGAAGGTGGAATAAAGGTGGCCGAAGCTACCCAAGTTGCTCCTGAGCGGGACCCCTGGTTCCTTTCCTGGCTCTGGTGGAAGGCCCAGGGAGTCCAGAAGGGCCACTGCGATGGGTTCTGCCACGGCGGCAGCCCGAGTGCTGGGTAAACCCATCTCTCCCGTCGCGATCTGGACCTCCTGCTCCTGCTCTTGTTCTTATCAGAGCTGCAGGAGTCTGACTCCGACTCCAAGGTCTCTGAAAAAGACGACCACAGAGGAGCCGTACTTCGGGGCATTAATCGTTGGGAGCTCAGGGACCAACTGGGCTCTCTCTCTGGAGATGCTGGTGCCGGAGGGTGCTGTGGAGAAGGAGAGCGCTGGGACATCATCGCTGGCTTTCCTCTTGATTGCACCTGGGGGCGGGGTAGTGCTGATGGCGCGGTGTCTCCACTGTCCTAGGGTGCAAAAATGACACCGTGAGCTGCAGCAAGTCCTGAGCCAGCTCAAAAGCTTCTGGTCTCGAGGGGAGCGGCAGTTGCTGGATACTAGGGTCTGGCAAGTGCGGCAGGCCTGGACTCAACTGCCTCGCCTGGGCAGGAGTTGACGTGGCCCTGCCCAGGAATCTGGTGCTGTGGCCCAACTGGCTCCTTGGATTTGGCCGGGGGAGAATGATCTCTCTTCAGCTTCTTTGTCTTCTGAGGTACTGGTGACTGAGAACGGTGCCTATCTGCCAATTGGCCATGGGAGGAGCTGTGCCGGGGCCGAGCGTCTTGTGAAGAGTCCTTCCTTAGCACCAGTTCCTGGGATGACAGTGCTGGAGCGCTCCGTGCTAACGAGGATATGCTGGTGCAGGGTCCCCGGACCCTGGGTTTGAGTGGGGGTGGAGAGCTGCCTCCATAAAGGAGAACTTTAAGCCGCTGTTCCCTTTCTTTAACAGTTCTGGGACAGAACTCGCAGCAGATTTTACAACAGTACTTTTGGTGACCTTCCCCATGGCACCTTAAAAAAGAGGCATGAAGGTCACTCTGACATGTGCTTAGTGCAGACCTCACAGTCTTTAAACCTCGGGGACCAGGGCATACACCGACTCTAGAGAGTCAGAAGGGGGGGGGGTGAATACCCCCAACTAACCCTAAACTAACTATAAACAACTACTATACAATAACTAACTACAGACAAACTATATCCAAATTACAAAGATAAAGGCGCTTGCTAAAGCAAGGGCTATGGGACGTTCCAGCTAACCATCACTGGCGGTAAGAAGGTACTGAGGGGGTAGTGGGTCAGCAGGGCTCTATATTGAGCACCATTGAGGCACGACTCTAGGGGGCGCCCCGACTGACCCGATGGATGCTGCTATGGGAAAAATCTTCTGGCTACCATGCACATGCGTTTGCACACTCCTGATTGGAATTGACATGAACAAGCACTCGAAGAACTGTACCTTCCCCTGCGATAATGACTGAAGACCATGCTGAATATTATTTGTTTGGATTTACTCTGACTGAGTTGGCTTAAGGGGAAAGGGATTGATTTATACTCTAATTTGCAGAAGGATTTTAGTCTTTGTTTTATATTTGACTAAAACTTACTAATGGGCAAGAAAGGATATCTCCTTTAGGAAGAGGGCTTTTGGATTACAGAACTCTTATCTGAATCTTCCAAAAGCTTAGAAACTGGAAAGGAAGGCATCTTATTCACAACATTTAATGTATAATGCTCAGTGAGTTACAAGAGAAGAAATAAGAAGTTGGCAACCATAAAAAGCGAGTCCTAAATAGCATAATTAAACCTGTTATGGGAAAGCCGTGAGTTTCCATCAGACTCTATTGACAAAATAAACACATTTCTAGCTCCTGTTAAATCTCAGATAACCAGTAGATGGCAGATCTGTACAAGTGGCAATGGGGAACTGAATAGTACATATCAAATATTTTTCTGGTGACTTCATTCATCTTTCTCAGCACATCCCCCCAGGGTTTGTTGGGTTCAGGGCAGCAGCTATGGCACAACACGCACGTGCAGCAGTTCAGCGCTTGTGCATTAGTATACAGAGTCTGGGAAAGCAGGTTGTTCAGAGGGGTCACAGCACCTGGCTTTGCCCAGCCTGAGGGACTCTTCCTGGGCTCACATCACTCTGCTCTCCTGCATGGTTTGATGCACGTGGGGACATGGGGGGAAGATGACCTTGCCCGACCTAAAAAGCGCCTGAAATAAATCCCTTGAGACTGTTGGAGTGCTGCAAGAGAAAATATAAGGGATCTTAAAAGCTTCCTTGGAGAATGGGAATAATCTTGTCTGGCCTGGAGGCTAAATAGAATTGATTTCTTCAGTCAAGAAGAACAGGAGACAGTGCAGGAGACTAAAAACCCCATCTCTCCCTGTTGCGGTGCATCCCTGCCCCATAGCACTCCCTCTCTCAGTTTCTCTATTCTCAAGGCCCCTCAAGAATCACACAGTAATACCACTTAGGGTCTCTTGCTTAATACCCCTCCTTGGAGCTGGTTTATTACCGAAACATTGTTCAAATAATCCCCAACGTGAGTCCCAATCATAGTCCATTTCCCACATCCAGCATAGAGAGTCCTTAAAATCCTGCTCTTCCCAGCGGGAACCTGTACAGTCTCTCTGCTCGAAGATCTTCCTCTTCCTCACTACGGGTGCAATCCTCACTCCCCCTAGACCTCTGGGTTCAGCTCTCCAGCATGGAGATATCAACAGATAAGTCTGCCACTCCTCTGCCTTCAGCTCTCTGGCTCTCAGCTTTGGCTGTCCAGGTTAGAAGTCAGCAGGCACAACCCTCTGTTGCTCTCTAGCTTTCAGTAATTCCCCCGGAACCACATGCTGTACAGCCTCTTGGCTCGCGCAGCTCTCATCTGCAAACTTCTCATTCCCAGGCAGCTTTCACCTGCCCTTTTCTGACTGACCAGGCAGCTGTCATCTGCCTTTTTCCTGACTGATGCTCAGAGAGCCCCAACCCACCAGATCTGTGTGACCTGTAGTCTCTCTTCTTAGACTCAGGGTTCTGCACAGCCTTCTTCCGTGGGACCTGTGGTCGCCGAGAGCTCTACTTCCTTAGGAGAAGTTCTCTCTCTGTGAGCACCTCCCTCTAACTGAGCCCTGATGGCCTTTTAACAGGCACAGGTGCTCGTTATTCAATTAACTGCCTAGAAAGTCTTGTTCTCTTTAAATTAGCCTGGGCCTGGATTCCCCTTAAAGGGGCCAGCAACCCCATGACTCTCCCTTAGTGTTCTTATAGTGGCTGCACCTAAAACTTTCATGGGGGTGGAGGGGCAGAAGGAGAGGCCCTGAGATAGGACAGATTCTTCTGCTGTGCTAAGAGTATAGCTGGGTAGATTAATGATATTGCTGGGTGGGTTAAGGGAACCACTGTTATGGCCCTTTGTGGCATGTAGTAGTTTAGTTTAGTGTCCTTTTTCTTTTGTAGAGAAGCAAATTTACTGAAGCAAATACTCACCAACAACCACACAACAAAAACGCTAACCCAGGAACCTATCCTTGCAACAAAGCCTGTTGCCAGCTGTGTCCACATACCTATTCAGGGGACACCCTCATAGGGCCTAATCACATCAGCCACACTATCAGAGGCTCGTTCACCTGCACATCTACCAGTGTGATATATGCCATCATGTACCAGCAATGCCCCTCTGCCATGTACATTGGCCAAACTGGACATTATCTACGTAAAACAATAAATGGACACAAATCAGACATCAAGAATTATAACATTCAAAAACCAGTCGGAGAACACTTCAATCTCTTGGTCACTCGATTACAGACCTAAAAGTTGCAATTCTTAAACTTCAAAACAGACTCCAACGAGAGACTGCTGAATTGGAATTAATTTGCAAACTGGACACCATTACATTAGGCTTGAATAAAGCCTGGGAGTGGATGTGTCATTACACAAAGTAAAACTATTTCCCCATGTTTATTCCCCCTCCCCCCACTGTTCCTCACACGTTCTGGTCAACTGCTGGAAATGGCCTACCTCGATTATCACTACAAAAGGTTTTTTTTTCCCTCTCCTGCTGGTAATAGCTCACCTTACCAGATCACTCTCGTTACAGCGTGTATGGTAACACCCATTGTTTCATGTTCTCTGTGTATATAAAATCTCCCCCCTGTATTTTCCATGGCATGCATTCGATGAAGTGAGCTGTAGCTCACAAAAGCTTATGCTCAAATAAATTTGTTAGTCTCTACGGTGCCACAAGTACTGCTTTTCTATCCGCAAGTTGTGATACATCTGACAGGATACTGGCAACCTAGGGGTTTGGTGTACTGAGCAGCTCCAGTCATTACAAAACTAACATTATATGAACACTAAGTATAACTAAGATGGAGAGCTATGGGATAGCAGTCAAACACTGTGGAGATTCTGTCTTGCTGCCACTGGCATTAAGAAGTAACTGAGAGATGGTTGGGTTTGCTCTGCCATTTATGCCTAAAGGTGTTTGTGAGGGCTTGCAGGGAACAAAATGCCCCCACCAAACACTGCTGGGCAAAAGAATCCAAACGGTCACTTTGGCTGCTGTGGGATCCCCAGTCTCTTTGTTATTGGGGCAGGAGTAATAACGGATTGTTATTCTGGTTATGTGAACCAAGGACAGTAGAACTGTACTTGGCATTTTATGACTGAGGGACTCACCCTCAACTAAGCAGCACTTGCTAGGCAAGGGACATGGGTTCCAAAGCCCAGTGAATTGAGAGGGGTTGGGGACAGGTATTTGCACCTGGTAGTGTGGGGCCCTTCTGAGGGCCCTAAACACCACTTTGACCCTTCCTCTCTCCACTGTGTAATAACAGAGCTAATTTAGACTCAATTAGGAGTCTTGTTACATGCTGCACAGCTGAAATCACTGATACCTAGGTCTAAGCATTTGAGCTACTTTGGGCTAGTAGTTCTGATGCAAGAAGACTATCCAGGTGCACCAGCAGTGAGGCTCCCTTATTAACAGCTGAAATCACTAAGAGCTGAAATCATTGAGAGCTGTAGGGGGGGCCTGAAGACATATTGGTGAGCGACTAGCAGAATGGCTAGCGGAGAGGCACAGCCAGCGGGGCGGCTGGCGGAAAGGCACGGCTGGCAGTAAAGACGGGAGCAGAACCCCACAGAGAGGCGTGGCAATCAGCTGTCGAGGGCCCGAGCAGTGGAGCGTGTGAGGGGGCTTCCATACCTCCCCAGCTTCTACCCAGGCTGGGAGGTAAACTCTGCAGCTGAACTTCTGAACTCTGGGGCTGCACTGACCAACGACAGCAACGGCAAGTGGGGTGACTTTTGGGTTGCTGGACTCAAGAACCAAAGGGAAAAGACACAGCCCAATCTACTTACGGGTGGGTCTTCTGGTTCATGGTTTGTGTTAATGAACCCTAGTTGTGGTGTTTTCCCAATTTAATGCTGAGTTGCTTACCTTCTGTTATTAAAGATGTTTTGCTACACCGAGACTCTGTGCTTGCGAGAGGGGAAGTATTGCCTCTTTGAGGCACCTAGGGTGTGTGTGTGTGTGTGTGTGTAATTTTCCCAGGTCACTGGGTGGGGGCTTGAGCCGGTTTTGCACTGTATTGTTGAAAGGGAACCCCTATGTACTGAACCCGGCCCTTGTTGCTGTAAACTCTGGCTGGCAGAAGGGTTACACATACATGGGGCACATGTGCACCTACAGTGGAGTCTAACTACAGTGGACGAATACTTAAAGAAGTGTTGGACTGACATGAAATACTGACTTTGTTGTTGGTAAGATCAAATATTTGTACCTAAAATTGAACAGTGGGATGATTTACAATTATTAGGAAAGTCTGTACAGTATTGTCAGTGTTATAACTATAGCAATTACAGTGCATATAGCTACTATGTACTGTATATTTGATATAATTGAATACAAAATTTTAAGATCATTAGTAGGGACTTTGGGCCTGATTCTCCTTTCACTCACACCAGTTTTTACAGTACTGAAATTCCATAGACTTCAACCACGAGCTGAAACAGGTCCGTGCTACTTCTTCTGTCTCCTCAAAAGTTAAGTTTTAAGTCTCTGTTCTCTTTTCCCACCATGAGTTGGGATATTCTTGAATGACTTACCCTTCCAAGGATCTGTCCAGAGTCCAATCAGGAGATCGATGGAGGGAACGTTCAGGTGATGATGTCCTTAAAGTAGAGCTTAATTGGTATGAAGTAGTAATACTCTGGCGACGAAGCTCTTGTACAGCACGTTCCCTAAATCAAAATGGTAATTGATATTAAAGGAGACATTACCAGCTAAGAAGCAAAGCCTCTCTACAAGACTCTACTTTAGATCCAAAGTAGTCTTATGTTATAGTATGGCGTGCAATAAAAAAAGAGGGTGCATAAATGTTTTGTCAGCACAGTTCAATGGATAGCACTCAATCTCTAAACCAGAAAGTTGTAGTTAGAAATACAGTAGAACCCCATTTATTTGACCCTCCATTATCCAACTCTCCGTATTATCTGAACATCCAGCGCACACAGGTCCAGAAGCAGGTGATCTCTTCTGTGGCCACTAGACAGTGCTGTGGCCTCAGACTTTCCTATTCTCTGGATCAGAGGTTCTCAAACTGTGGTCCACGGACCACCAGTGGTCCGCGAGCTCCATTCAGGTGGTCCATGGATAGTTCCCTCTAAATTGCGCCCCTGGGCAGCCGCACACAAGAGAATGAAGGGCCAACCATCTAATTAGTGGAGCCGCGCAGGTGTGGCTCCACTAATTAGGTGCCTGGACCCTGGAGAAGACACACATGTAAGGTGAGGTGGTGGCAGCCTTGGGGGGGGGGGGAAATAGGGGGTAGGTGGGGCAAGAAAAAGGGATGAGGGGAATTTGGGATGTGCAGGGCTGAGGCAGCCAGAGAAAGAGGTGACTTACCCCAGCTCCAGGGCTGTGGCTGCCGGGGAGAGATGGGCCTCCTTCCAAACCTCAGTTCTGTGGCTGCTGTGGTGGGGGAGAGACCCCCCTCCTTCCCAGCCCCAGCTCGGGAGGGAGGGCACATCCATTGCGTTAGAAAGGTAAGTAATGATATTAAAATATGAGTTGTGTGCTTTTATTTGTAGAACAGAAATGTTAATTATTATTGGTTTTTTTATATAGTGCTTTTATCCAAAGCACTTAACAATAGTTAGTTAATGGTACAAAGGACATTTAGAAAGATCATTAAGTAGTCCTCCGAGACCTTCAGCAATTTTCAAGTGGTCTATGGAAAAAAAAGTTTGAGAACCACTGCTCCGGATTATCTGAATTTTTGATTATCCGATCCGGTACCAGTCCCCCAATTAGATCAGAAAAACGGGGTTCTGCTGTATTCATAGACTCATAGAATATTAGGGTTGGAAGAAACCTCAGGAGGTCATCTAGTCCAATCCCCTGCTCAAAGCAGGGCCAACACCAACTAAATCATCCCAGCCGGGGCTCTGTCAAGCCGGGCCTTAAAAACCTCTAAGGATGGAGATTCCACCACCTCCCTAGATAACCCATTCCAGTGCTTCACCACCTTCCTAGTGAAATAGTGTTTCCTGATAGCCAACCTAGATCTCCCCCACTGTAACTTGAGACCATTGCTTCTTGTTCTGTCATCTGCCACCACTAAGAACAGCCTAGCTCCATCCTCTTTGGAACCCCCCTTCAGGTAGTTGAAGGCTGCTATCAAATCCTCCCGACTCTTCTCTTCTGCAGACTAAATAATCCCAGTTCCCTCAGCTTCTCCTGATCAGTCATGTGTTCCAGTCCCCTAATCATTTTTGTTTCCCTCCGCTGGACTCTCTCCAATTTGTCCACATCCCTTCTGTAGTGGGGGGACCAAATCTGGACGCAATACTCCAGGTGAGGCCTCACCAGTGCCAAATAGAGGGGAATAATCACTTCCCTCGATCTGCTGGTAATGCTCCTACGAATACAGCCCAATATGCTGTTTGTCTTCTCGGCAACAAGGGCACACTGCTGACTCATATCCAGCTTCTCGTCCACTGTAATCCCCAGGTCCTTTTCTGCAGAACTGCTGCTTAGCCAGTTAGTCCCCAGCCTGTAGCACTACATGAGATTCTTCCTTCCTAAGTGCAGGCCTCTGCACTTGTCCTTGTTGAACCTCATCAGATTTCTTATGGCCCAACCCTCCAATTTGTCTAGGTCACTCTGGACCATATCCCTACCCTCCAGCGTACCTACCTCTCCCTCCATTTTAGTGTCATCTGCAAACTTGCTGAGGGTGTAATGAATCCCATCATCCAGATCATTAATAAAGATGTTGAACAAAACCGGCCCCAGGACCGACCCCTGGAGCACTCTGCTTGATACCGGCTGCCGACTAGACATCAAGCCTACTAACAATCACTAGGCGTTGAGCCCGACAATCTAGCCAGCTTTCTATCCACTTTATAGCCCATTCATCCAATCCATACTTCTTTAACTTACTGGCAAGAATACTGTGGGAGACCGTACCAAAAGCTTTGCTAAAGTCAAGATATATCACATCTACTGCTTTCCCCATATCCACAGAGCCAGTTATCTCATCACAGAAGGCAATCAGGTTGGTCAGGCATGACTTGCCCTTGGTGAATCCATGTTGACTGTTCCTGATCACCTTCCTCTCCTCCAACTCCAAGTTCTTCAAAATGGATTCCTTGAGGACCTGCTCCATGATTTTGCTGGGGACTGAAGTGAGGCTGACCGGTCTGTAGTTCCCTGGGTTCTCTTTCTTCCCTTTTTTAAATATGGGCACTATATTTGCCTTTTTCCAATCGTCCAGGACCTCCCCCGATTGCCACGAATTTTCAAAGAAAATGACTAATGGCTCTGCAATTACATCAGCCAACTCCCTCAGCACCCTTGGATGCATTAGATCTGGACCCATGGACTTGTGCATGTCCAGCTTTTCTAAATAGTCCTTAACTTGTTCTTTCATCCCTGAGGGCTGCTCACCTCCTCCCCATACAGTGTTGCCCAGTGCAGCAGTCTGGGAGCTGTCCTTGTCTGTGAAGACTGAGGCAAAAAAAGCATTGAGTACTTCAGCTTTTTCCACATCATCTGCACAAGGCTAGGACACATACCCAATGCACTAAAGAGAAATTGTTCTGCACTATTAGAAATATTTATCTGCTAGAAGAAATACTAAGCAGAAGATTCTTTTGAACTTCTCTGGTGGTTCCTCAGACCAAAGCTAAAAATTCCATAATAGAGAGGGTAATCCCAATCTCTCTCGGCCAATGTTCTCTTTCTTGCATTCCTCAGGGTTCTGCAAGAGCTATTGCGGAGCACATAATGGCTGCTCCAGTTCCCTACAGACACCACAATATGTGTCTCTAACACATTACTTTCTAAAACTACTTCATTGTCTGGATTATGAAAAATACTATAAATGTTATTCTATTCACTTTACTGTTGCCAAATGTCAGGATTTCCTGATATAAAATATGCTGCTGGCTGTGGTACACAAGGAACAGAACATACCAGTAGATTAATGCAATATAAAACAGTATTAGACAGATATTGGAGGTATGTTGTTCACAAAATGATTTATTAAAGCAAAGATTCTGATTGATACATCAAAGGTTCAGAATTATGGACTTTAGGAGAACTTACAATAACTGTATTAGGACTAGTTTACCATACTATCCTCATTTTATCAAATTATAATGTCTTCTAGAACAATGGCCCAAAATTGTGGGGCATGTCCCCCAGGGAGAGCATGGAGGAGCATTCAGGGGGGCGCATGGTGGCACCCAGACCAGCCCCAAAAGGGACAGGGAGGGAGCACTACCCAGCCCCTCTGTCTCCGCCCAGCTCTACCCCTAGCTGCAGCTTCACTTCAGCCCTGCTCTGCCCCCAGCCCAGCTCCGGCCCCAGATGCAGCTTCACTCCGTCCCCTGCTCCGCACCCCGCCCAGCTCCAACCACAGCCACACCTCCACTCTGCCCCCTGCTCAGCCCAGCTCCATCCCCAGCCGCAGCTCCACTCCGTCCCCTGTTCATTTCCAGCCCAGCTCTGCTCTCATTCCCTCTCCACTCCCAGGCCAGTTCTGCCTCTCGTCCCAGCTCCTTTCCCATCCCCAGTTCTGCCCTCAGGTTCACCTTTAGCCCCAACTCCTCTGCTGAGCCAATTGTGCAGTATGAGGGGAGGTATGGACTGATTGCATTACTGGGGTAGTGGGAGGGGATGCAACAGGAAAACTATAGGAGAAGCTGGTGAATTGTCATTGTTTTTGAAGATTTTTTCAAAATACTTCAGAATTTCCTGTATTCCTTCCCCACCCCTCTATATTCCCATTACCTCTAACTCCTTTCCTCCTTCTCTTCACTTTCCTACTCTTCTTTCTCTAGCCCGCCTCTCCTCCATACTCCTTTTTCCTCTACTTTATTTCTTTCTCCTCCTTTCGACTATCTTTGATCAGATTAGCTAGCACTTCCAAAGTAAAGGTGGGGAGGGCGTCAAAAGAAAGCGACTGACCTGTTAGGAGGTTGTTTTGTTTGAAAAGCACTGGTATTGATCGATTAGGATACAAGTGTTACAAACTGATCTATTTTACATACTATAGGAGCATTATGGGTAACAGTTTTTCAACTAACATTTTCCAGGTTTTAAACTAACTTTTTGCAGATTTTGCCATGGCCTCAGTATCAAAATAAATATGGACCTTGATTGGACTGCTTTTAATTAATTAATTTTACTGTGGCAGCACACAGGCATTGAACCTACATCCCAGGGTATTACCTTAAATACTCTGCCATCTTTCTTCTCAATTACTACTCTATTACTCTAACTACTATATTATACTTCATCTGAAATAATATGGGGAATTAGGAATAGTACAAAAACATACACTTGCCTTTCAAAGCGCTCTGTCCCCAGCTGCCTTTTGGTGATATCTAGCTCAGACTCTAACTGAGTTGTTGTATTTCTGAGCTGGGCAAAATCTCGACTCTGGATAGCACTGTAAAGTACATTAAATTGTCATTTGATTCAGAAAAAAGGGGCAATTATAACCTTCCAAATATATCAATATACACAGCTGATTAGTTAGCAAGGGCAGCATTAGAGTGCAGTTCACATAAACAGTTTTAAAAAGGAGTTAAATAAAAATCTAAAGGGGAAACATTATATGGTACAGCTGCTGAATCAAAAGCAGGTATCAACTCTTGGATTTCTTCCATTTTTAAAAAGTTATTCAGGTACTCTAATTGTTCAAAAATGCAGGTAAATAACCAATATATGTATATACATCCAGAAGAGAGACAAAAATCACTTCTGCTCAGATAATCAAATAGTTTTATCTCTTGGTTATTTACTCACAGTTTATTCTCAGCCAGAGAAAGCTGCTCTTTAAGAAGCTGAATTTCAGATTCCTTTTCTTGTTTGGCTATCTGAGACTGAAATTCTTTCTCTCGGTTGGACACCAGCAAAGATTCCAGGTTTTTCATAGAGATTCTTTCATTAGCTAGTTGTTTCCTCAGGAGTTCTACTTCAGAACGAGAAGACTCCCATTCATTCTGCAGCTGAAAGACATAGATTTACAGGTTTTCCATTTATACCTATTTACCATTCTTTAATATACGGTATTAATTTAAGATTTCAGGATGGCTGTTGAAACGTAAATCATCTTTCCGGGTCTCAGATGCCCAACTTTCTACTACCCAGCAGTCAAAACCTCCAGTTCCCTCTCCCCTCAATAACTTTCACAATGCAGTTCTATATAGGTCAATACAAAAATCTGCACCACACTGAAAACTGAAAGTTTGGAAGCAGCATGAAGTTAATATGAAATCAGTGGTATAAGGCATACTGTAATATGAGGAATACTGTAACAGTATTATTCATAATCACTTTAATTCATAAAAATTTCCAATTTTGAATATACTTCATGCTGCCATAGAATTTCCAGTTTGTTGCTGATTTTTGCAATGGAATGCTGTAGAAAGTAGAGGCCTGTGTGGCAGAGTACACATAGCTTTGGGTAAAGCGTACGTTAAACGGGTGCAAAGCTAGAGACAGTTTCCCAACTTCTGTCCTTCCTCCAAAAACTCTTCCCAGAATCTAATATACATTCAAGTTGCTTCCTGCTTTTCTGCAACTTTTCTCCCTCTCCACAATCACTAACAGCCCTCCTACTTGATGAGCTCATGGAAGGATCCAGCAAGTCTGGTAATCTCACATTACATCTCAGACAGCTTCAGTCAGACCTCATAGAGAGAGGGTAGTCAATAGGCAGACCACGGGCCTAATCCGTAGAGTCCTGCAAATCCGCAGCTATTCGCATTATATCCGTAGACCATTTTTGCGGATCACGGATTGGATGCATATACAAATTTTGTATCTGCATAGGGCTCTACTAATCTAGATTGCCAGATGCTTTTGAACAGACCCCAAAATCTTTTTATTTACTTATCATAATTTTTTTTTAATTATTATTATTTTCTCTGAAGTCTGGGCCTTGACCAAGAAATTTGGATCTTGACAAAAAATAATTGACTACCCCGTCATACAGTATAAGGCTTCCCCCGCACATATCTGAGTGTCCACTTTGTTCTTTTGCTGGGGGCCTGAAGGACATTCACCAGCTCACTGCTGCGGCAATGTGCTGGCTATCAAACTTAGATATACATTTGTAATTGTTGCTACCTACCCAAGCCATACAAAAGAAGACGAAGGCGGTGGCTTCTCCTATCGGAAGCATCTCAGAATGTATTGCACGCTTATGATATGAAAAGCCTGCAGAACATGCAAGATTTGACTAGAACAATTGACCTATAGCCCAGCAAAGAGACTACCAGACCTCACAATGTTATCTTCAAAGGTAGCGGGTCTGTTATGGAGGAGAAAAAAAGATAAAGGAGAATGCTGGAAGTCAGGGAAGAAAAAGAGGAATGATCTAGTGGTGTTGGGAGGAGGGACAAAAACAAAAATAAAGAAAGGCTGAGACAGGGAATGACACAGAGGAGGCATTATACTGAAAATATTTGAGTAGTATGACTAAGCGTCCATATTCTTCAGTTTATCCAGACTGAAGCTTTTGAAGTTTGTCTATCACCAACTTTAACTTCACAATGCTTGTGAAAATCAGGGCCAACAAAAACATACTGTAATTATCAAGCATACTAAATAACCTTATGGACAAGACAGCCTATACTGTACATCCTACAAGAGTCAAGTTTGGGCATCTCAACATTCCTTCTGGGAAACTTCTTTGTTAGCAGCCAGCTACTCCAAAGGAAGATGACACCAGGTGTATGGATTTAAAATCCAAGGCTCACACTGTCAAAAGTGACAAGTGATTTTAGCTGCCTCAATTACCAAGCTGTTCAATTTAAGACACCTCAAAGGGGCCTGATTTTCAGAGTATCTTCCCTCTTCAATGTCATCACCAGTTCCTTCTGAAAATTTAGACCCAAGGCACTAAAAAAAAATTCTCTCTTATAAACTGAAATGTAATTTTCACATGTAAACTATTCTTCCAGTACATATTATTTTACATACCCTTTCTACTTCTTGTGCTGTGGAGTTTAGCTGCCGATTTAGTAGCTCTTTGCTAGAGTCTAATTTAATACAAAGCTCTTGTGTAGATGTGAGATCTGCAAGTACAGAGACTTTCTCCAGCTGCACATTCTGAAGCTCCTCTTCCATTTTCATAAGAGACTTGTTTATGGTAGAAATCTGTGACTTGTAGGCTTTTTCTGTTGTTAAGTGCTGCCAAAATGAATGGTCTAAGTTAAGTTTCAGAGTAACAGCCGTGTTAGTCTGTATTCGCAAAAAGAAAGAGTACTTTCTGGACTGGAAATGGCCCACCTGATGATCACTTTAGATAAGCTATTACCAGCAGGACAGTGGGGTGGGAGTAGGTATTGTTTCATATTCTCTGTGTATATATAAAGCCTGCTGCAGTTTCCACGATATGCATCTGAGGAAGTGAGCTGTAGCTCACGAAAGCTTATGCTCTAATAAATTGGTTAGTCTCTAAGGTGCCACAAGTATTCCTTTTCTTTTTGGTCTAAGTTAAGTAACAATTTGTACTGAAAATTATTTAACACTATCCAAAAACCTGATCTTATTAGAAAACAATCCATACTGTTTTTGAGAAACTTCCCATGGAAAATGAAAAAAACCCTGCACATTCTTTTGTAAAATGTCAGAACTTCTGAAAGATTCTAGAGTAAGTTTTAAAATAAACTTTTCACACCCCTTGTATCAAATAATTTTTAAAAAATCTTGTTTCTGATCATAAAGTTGTCACTGACGTTTTGGAATCCCTGTTTGGGATTTTGCAGTGCCTGTGGAGCAGATATCTTCAAAATTCTGCTTTCAGCCCTCCATTCATTTTCATAAGAGAATCACTTATCTGAACAATAAAATAAATCCCATCTTTTATGTATAGAAAACAGATTGAAAAGGAAAAAAAAGATCAATGAGTAGTTAGATATTGTGAGTAATACTTACACTGCTGTCACTCCTATGGAAGTGACCAAAAAAAAATCACGCCAAAGAAACATTCCCAAGATGACAGCCACAGGTCTTCTCACTAACATCCTTGCTTAGGGCGAGCACATCCTGGTATGTCCATGGGCAGCGTGTGAACCCCAGCCCTGCTCCTTCCACCCGCCCACGGCCCTGCCCCTTCCACCCCCACCAGAGCCCAGAGTGCTCCCTGCCCCCAGTACGGCCAATGCCCCAGTCCTGCCCCAGGCTAGCCCCCTAGCCCTGGAGTGCCGGGAAGGCGGGCGGTGTGTGGCCCCAGACTCCCCAACTCCGGAGTGCTGGGAAGGCGGGTGGCGTGCAGCTGCAGTCCCCCCAGCTTCAGAATGCAGGAGGGTGGGCAGTGGCTGCAGTCCCCCCAGGCCTGGAACACCGGGAAGGCATGAGGCCACAGGCTCCCCAGCTCGGGAGGACAGGCAGCCCCAGCCCCTCAGCCCCAGAGCATGGGAGGGCAGGCGGCGCGCCATCACAGCCTCCCCAGCTGGAGCAGGACTGGAGCGGCTACACACAGGGAGCAGGGGGGTGGGGTCACGCCTGACTGTTTGGGGAGGCACAGCCTCCCCCAGCCTATGCGAACTGCCACCCACGGTATGTCCCAATCTGAGGAGGCAGTGCCAGTGTCCTGGCCAGTTCTAGTGGAACTGGGGTTTTGTCCCAGTTTTCCTGGATCACCCGAACATTTCGTCCCACATTGTTAAAGGTCTATAGATGTTGCTACACTCAGCATTGCAACTCCTAACTGATTCAGAAGCCTAAATCTCATTTTCAAATGGGAATTAGGCACTTAGGAATCTAAATTCCGTCAACAGACTCCTAAATCTGTGGCTAACAGTATTCCAACCCATGCTACTATAAGATACAATTTTATGAAGAATCCTGGACCGTATTGTGTCTTTTATCCCACCTGTCTTTGAAGTAGGTATTATACCAAATCTTTAAACAACTGCAGAGTTAAGATATTGCCAGACATTGTTTAGGTTAGGGGGATTTATTAAGATACTATGCCACCTTACTTGCTCAATCTCTGTTTCAAGGGACTCCATTCTTTCTTTCAGCCTACGGCTCTCAGACTCTGTATTGAGAAGCATCACTCTGACAGAGCTGCAATCTCCCTCCGCTTGGTGGAATTTTGTTTCCCAGCTTTCTGCCTGTTCACTGGCTCTGTGGTAGCTCTCCGAAAGTTCACGGTTCTGTCTCTCCTAAAATACAGCATCTGATTTTTTTTAAACTGATCTTCTGCATTAAGTGGGACAAAATAAATATAGGAAGCATAGTATCTAAAGGGATGACACAAAGAGTCTGCCCTTTCAGCCAAGACATCAAATAAAAGGTTTCGCAAGAGGCAGAATGTTTTGTATCTGCTTACATTTATCTACTAGCCACATTTTTAAGTTAAATGATAAAAATGAATTTCTTCAATACGGTGATATGCCCCATTCATGTTTTAAATTAAAACTTCCTGAACAGACACAAATGATTGGAATAATTTCCCTATTCCTGCAGATAAATGATTTTCAACTCTGTATACTAAATCCTAGAAATACCATTAAATTACAAGTTTTAACATTTATGGAATATTATTGGAATAGTTCATAGTGAGAAAAAAAATGTGGTGAATTGTTACCACTTCATAGACTAGTGCCAGCACTATCACTAATGGGAGTTGTGTGGCCCATTCTGTTGTGTACAGCACTCCCCAAAACGACGGAGGCAAAGAATACCATGGGAAGCAAACAGGTGACTGAGTTCAAGCATTCACAAAAGTCCCTGGACAGTGAGTAGATGCTACATTTCAGTCACTGTTGATCCAATCTGGTATTAAACCAATGATCTGGAGATACAAGACACCCAGTCCCTGCATCATGTAGTATCCCATCTTATGAACGTCAAAAAAAACGAACAAACCAAAAAAACAGTAAAGTACACTTCTTGCCTAGTGCTTGCCTAATGCAAAAGTAGTAAAACTGCAACTCAGCTTTTGTTACCTCTGTAGCTTTTTCTATCTGTCTCACCTACATGCAAACACTTACTATAGAATTCAATGTGCTCTTCAATCTGGCAATATCTGAGCTTGAATCCTGCCCTTTCAACTTCATATCATCAAGCTCATTCTGACACTTTGCAAGTTTTTGGTGTAGAATCTGTGAAGAAAGATATAGTTTTTCCACAAGGTTAACACTCTTTATGCCTTTAGTTTCTTATTCCATTTTACTAGCAGGTAAATAGTGAATATTGCTTTGATGCATAGTTTTTTATGGTTAAAAGTTGCAAAAAATAAATTAAACTCAAACATTTCAGCTGTGCAAACACATCAGAAAATATTAACATGATGATTACACTTCTAGTTAATCTTCACAGATTAACTTTTATAAAAAGTTTAAGAGGACATTTGAATCTGTTATAAAACACAACATTCTGCAAAAAACATAGTTGGCTAATGTAAGACAAAAACAATGATTTATAAAAAGGTGCGGAGGTAATTGGTACTAAAGTTCTTCAGCAAAAAGGTAGGGGAGAAGAGGTCAGCTCTTTGATAGGATTTTACAAGGTTCTGATTTATTTGTGAGACACAGTCCAGGATAAAACTGTTCCATAGGGCAAGAGCAAAATTATTAAAGCTACAAAGCACTTCCTGTTGGTCCAATGAAAGTTGGCCAATTATAAGATGCTGGCTTTCTTCCTTACTTCCAACTGCTTCCACAGGCATCCTGACTCATCACTGCAAAGAAAAACCTGGAGCCCTGTAAAAGTAACTAGAAACAAGACGGAACAGCAAGCTTTGCTGTCTCTGTCAGTTGGTCTACACACAGAAATTACACGAATTAACAACACTAATAACACAGCCATTTAAGAATGTCCACAGAAAGATGGGTTGCACTAATTTAACAAAATCAATTCAGAAATATATTTAATCAATGCAATTTCTGAGGGCAGATTAGGCCTACGTTAAACCACTGCTACTTAAGAGAAGAAGAAACAGGAGCCTCCTTCAGCTACTATCTATCAAAGCTATCTAGCACAAGCAAAAATAACTTTGCAGTGAAGGGGAAGAGAAAAACACTGAATGCTGGAGATGTGCTCTCAGCCATGGAGGAAATGGAGTTCCAGAGATTCATAGCCCCTCTAAAGGAATCATTGGAAGTTTACAGGCGTGAGCAAAAAGGCAAGAAAGAAGCAAGGAAAGACAAAGACAAGAAGGCAGACTCTGAGGAACAAGACAAGAGCAGGGAGGAGGAGAATGATGATGATGATGAACGGATGGACGAGAAGGAACAAAATGATGATGAAGAGGAGGATAACTGAGCTTCCTAGAGAGACAGACATGCACACAGATTGGGCTCTCTTCCTAGGGATATAAATACTGTAAATAAAAAGAAAGAATGTCAACAAGAGAAAAGAATAAAACATTCAAGACATCAGATGGAGAAGACCACCAGGTGACTGAGCAACATGCCCAGAAGAGTGAACCAAGTTACAGGAAAGCATCTGCAGAGCAAAGAGGACAAACAGGCAACAGGGGAGAAGACGACCAGACATGAGGGAAGCATGTGCAAGAGAGAAGAGGAGCAAAAGGAACAGAACACTTGGGAGGGAAAAAAAGAATGAAAGATGACAGTGTAATACTTACTTTTAAAAGGACAAAACATTTGTCACCTTAAAGGCAACTAAAATACTAAATACTTTCTTAATATTACTTTTCCATGTAAGCAACTGGTGTAGTGGCTCCTCAAGATACCTCTCTGTGATCCACCCTATGAAAAAATTTGAGAATCCCTGACCTAGAAACTTATTTCACACCATTTGCAGATGAGATGTAGGAGAAAACAGGACATGACAGGACAGAGATGAGATTAGAAACCAGTCAGATGATCTGAGTTTAGTTCTTTTGCATATAATAGCACATAAATTACATGCAACACTTCGGGAAATATGCAATTTTACCTTTCAGCCTAGGTTTTTGTACCTAGATATACCTGATTTTCCTTCTTAACTCTATGAAGTTGCTCCTGCAACTTGTCATTCTCCTGAGCTAATGATTCTCTGTCCCTGCCAGTCTGAGCAAGTTCATCATTGGTTTCATCCAGTTGTTGACGCAATCTGGTGATATCCTCCTTACAGATGCATAGAGCTTCAGTAGACTGTCTATGCAGCAAATAAGACAGAATGTAATAAGCATTTCAATATAACAACAATAATTAACCTAACAAGAGACATATTTCCAAGGAGTCAAAGAGTTTACAAATAAACATTAAACAAAAAAACAGTTATAAAATAGAAAGTCACTTTTAATAAGATAATTAACTACAAATAATTTATTTGTTAACACATTTAGATTTCAGTGGCTAGTGGGATACAGCTGGGCCAGAGAGCAGCAGGAGAGTGATTTTTTTTTTTTTAAGTAGCTCCACATCCCACAGGAGAGTGATCTTATTGAGTGTTGGGAAGAGGGCGGGCACAAGCCTGCCCACTGCTAAAGGCCTCTCCCGCAGCCAGTACTCAACTAAATACAAAGGACAACGAAAAAACAGAATAGGAACAGGTGTGGAGGTCAAAGGGCCAAAACTAAGGAACCAGAAGGGGACACTGAGCAGAGAACCCCGGACAGTGCCCGCTGCTCCTCAAAAGCATCCAAGGAGCCACCCAGAGGAACTCTGCCTGGATGCGTGAATGGATAAAGGAACGAAAACAGGCCCCACAGTTGCAGAGCCCCCCCTCAGCCAACCTACTCTCCCATGTGTATTCAATGAACACTTTGGCTACAGCTAGGAGGAGGTTGACAAGGAGGTCCCTCGACTTCATGAGACCATGGATGGGGTGTGCATAAATAAACAGGTGCAGGGAAAAGTGGAGCCAGAACCTCAACAAGAGATTCTGGAGGAGCTGGAAGAGGGGCTGCAACCTGGCGCACTGCAAATAGACATGCGCCAGGGTCTCCCTCACACCGCAAAAAGGGCAGGCGCCAGGAACAGGGGTGACCACGCTAGGTACATGCCCATGGCTCCATGAAGGAGCCACCAGCTAATGTCCCCAGCGGGCCATGGAACCAAGATGGAATACAGGATGGCCCACCAGGGTCCCTCAGCCTCTACAGCTGGTAGAAGGTCCAGCCACTTGGTGTCGGGGTGGGACATGAGCATAGGGAAGTGAAAAGTGTGGAGCACGAGCATGTAAATATGGTACCGTGGCGCGGTTCGGAGGCGATCCGGCTGGAAATCACACAGCCGGCTCGGGGTACAAAGGAGTGGGGGCTGAGAGGGCTCACATGGCAGGGGCCTGATGAAGAGATCCGGAGGGCCTGGGGTGAGGGGCAGGCAGAGGATACCCTCTCATAGGACTCACTGAAGGAAAGACCGAGAAGTGGGCAATAAGGCTGCCTCCATCTCCCAAAATATGCACCGGGGGAACCAAGGGTGGAGAACCCCACGAGCCAGCCGAGCACATAGGGATCCAACCAGTCCCCCGGTTGTAGTCCAGGAGGTCTCCGATCCTGGTAACTTCCTCCAGGACCAACCTCTGGCGCACTGAGGGCGACTCTGCCACCTGCACATGAAGATGAAGATTGTGTAGCAGGGGTTCTACGTGGAAATCTGCCCCCCTCTGTGGCCGCCATGGACCTAGTCACTGAAACCAGCTTCCAGGTCTGGAGGAGGTCCTGGTAGAAGACCGGCAGCTCAGAGAGGTATCACAGAAGACCTCTCGGACAGAGATAAAAAAGCTGCTGGTCATACTAGAGCCCTTGGAGGCGGCGGTGGAAGGCATGCGCCAACATACTCCATGCCGAGCTATCTGTACCATAAAGGAGTTTCTGTAGGGCCTGGAGGCGGAAGATATGGACCTGGTGTGCCTGTGCACACCTGTCGTCCCTCCTCCAGAGGAAGATGCAGAACCCCCGCAGAGACCCAGTGCAGCCCTGGACAAAAGAACTCCAGAACCAGCTTCTGGAGCCAGACCAAGAACCCTGGGGCTGGGCAGAGAGTGTTGAGCTGGTGCCAGAGCATGGACAAGACTGACTGAGCACCAGTGCCCTCCCCCAAAGGGAGAGGCACTGGAGCAGTCCTTCCCACCTTCGTAACCATTCAACCACCCTGCCCTCCAAATCGTGCCAGTTCTCCAGCGCAGAAAATTAAAACACCGAGATAGAGCAGTGGAGCTGCGCCCCACTGAATGGCCTGAAGTGGGGGTGGGAGGGAGCTCGCCTGCCACCCGGCTCCGACCATCAGGCCAGAGCTCTTGACCCAGTTGACCTGGGCAGAGGAGGCCGCCGAGTACATAGCTTGGCAGCCCTCCACCCACACCAGGTCTCCCGGATTCTGGACCACAAGGAGCACGTCATTGGCATACGCTCACAGGACCAGCCGCATCTCTGACTCACAGAGCACCATCCCCGCCAACCTCTTTCAGAGGAGATGGAGGAAGGGCTCAATCTCCAGAGCATACAGCTGGCCTGACAGCAGGCAGCCTGGACGCACTCCTCACCCAAAGTGGATGGGTTCGGTCATGACCAAACACTTCACGGAGGTGTACAGCACCTGGAGAAAACACACAAATCGGGGCCTGAAGCTGAACGCCTGCAGAGTGCCCAGGAGATACCCATGGTCCATCTGATCAAACACCTTCTCCTGATCCAAAGACAGGAGGATGAACAACAGACCATCCCTACACCCAAGCTCAAGGAGATCCCGGGACAGTGTAGGTCTGGTCAGGATGGACCACATCTACCAGCACAGACCCCAGTCGTAGCGAGATGGCCTTTGCCACAACCTTATAGTCCGTGCTGAGGAGCGAGATGGGATGCCAATTCCTAAAGTTGCGGAGGTCCCCGCTCTTTGGAAGCAAGGTTAGCATGGCTCACCTGCACGACAGAGAGGGGAAACCCACTCCCCAAGGGCTCAGCCCAGTCAATGACAAGGTCCAGGCCAAGGATGTCCCAGAACAATCAGTAGAACTCCACGGTGAGCCTGTCCATGCCCGGAGATTTATTGGTGGGCTTCCCAGAACTCAACCAGAGTGAGAGGCAGCTCCAGCCAGTTGTCGGACTGGCTGTCAGGAGGTCATTGCAAAGCACCCTGCAGTCATTGGAGTCGGTTGGATCCACGGAGAAGAGGCTGGCGTAGAAGGCCCTGGCCCTCTCACGCATCTCCACTGGATCCATGAAGGGGGCGCTGTCCTCCGCCAAGAGGCGGATGACGTGCTTTTTCACCCCCCTCTTTTTCTCCAGGGCGTAGAAGAAGCAGGAGATGGATGCAGAATCAAACAAAAGCACCGCAGGACTGACACAGGAGAGTGATAGATGGGAAGTATATAAACCCCAGGATGATCAGAGCCTTATTCCCTGTGGACTGAGGAGAGATTACTACAGGTTAATTAGAGCACCTGGAACCAATTAAGGCCCTGCCAAAGACCTAATAAAAAACCCTACTTCAGTCAGGTGAGAGATGGGAAGGAGAGCTGACTCTAGTTTGAATTAATACTGTTGTTAACCAGAGGATCAGAGCACCAGGGGAAGGGAAACCTTGCTCAAGCAGAGCAGAGGGACTCCCCAGTCACAAAGAATCGAGAGAAACCCTGCCCAAGGGGAGAGAGGTCAGGAAGCCTGAGAAGCTGAGGGGGTAGTGTGGGAGCTAGCCCTGGGGAAAGAATCACAGCTTCAAGTGCTTAGTCACTGTCCATAGGGCCCCTGGGCTGGAACCTCAAGTAGAGGGTGGGTCCAGGTCCCTTCCCTGCTCCCTTTCCCTCTCCCACCAGGACACTAGCAGAACCATCAACACCCAAGAATAGGGGCAAGAGGCAGCACCCTGACCCAACACATGAAGGAAAAGCGCAGGACCCACCATAATAGTATCGGCCATTTGCCACATGTGGTGTTAGGAGTGGGATTCCGTGCTGTGGACTTAATCCAGGGTAAGCCAAAACCATCCCAGCTCCAAGATGGATGATGTGGTCAAAGCACCACTGTAAGCCACAGCGGCCCAGTAGGAGGCTACCTGGGTCCAGGCAGCTGCCCAACAGGAGGCAGTATGCCTGCAGCAGGAGACCAATCATCTGCTGATGAGCCAGGCTGCCCAGGACTAGGCCATGCTGCAGGAAGTGGCGAACCAGATGAAGAGCTGAGCTGAGCTGCAGCTGCGACGAGACACGGTCTGTATAAGCCAGCAACTGCCTGCAGAAAATGATGCGGGAGGATGATGTGGAGGTGTGCCTCCTGACCTTCGAGAGGGCAGCCCTGTGAGAAGCCTGGCCCTGAGATCAGTGGTCTGGCATCCTGTGCCGGTTCCTGTGTCAGGAGGCCCAGAAGACCTACTAGGATATAGCCGCGGAGGCTGCAGCAGACTACCCCAGTTGAAAGCAGAGATCCTGGCCAGCTCTGAAGTAATGACGGCGTTGCGAGCCCAGAGGTTCCATATAGTGAGGACAAGGCACCATGGTTGCAACTGTTTGACCTAATCCACCTGACCTGGAAGTGGCTGTGCCCTGAGGCCCTCAGCTCTGAGAAAATGAGGAGCTTCTGCTGCTGGACCAGTATACGAAGGGGCCACAATCAGGCCTCCAAGCCAGAGTTGGCCACAATGACCCTTCCACCTATAACGAGTTGGCCACCCTTGTAGAGAGACAACTGGCAGCCTGTGAATTGTTCCAGATTCCAGGGGAACCATAACTGGAAGGAAGCTGAGGAGCAGCCTGAGGCCCTGAAGGGACCGGGGGACTTGGAGGGAGAGAGCTGGGGGAGCAGGCCAAATAGCCCAAGGCAGAGGGTGACAACCGGGGTAAGGTATCAGTGTTACTTGTGTGGGGAATTGGGGCACATAGCAGCCCAGTGCTCCAACAGGGAGGAGCCCATGCAGTGCAATCTGGGGGAACATGGGAAGCGATGTAGCCTAAAGCGGCCTGATGGGGGTTGCAATGACCCCACGTGGGTACACAACGTCGGTAAAAATGAATGGCATAGCTTTGGTGGATTCTGGAAGTGCTGTCATGCTGGTTTCGGGGAAGTTAGTGGGGCAAGGCACAGGAGTAACGTGTGTCCACGGCATGGTAAATTTCTTCCCCATGATCCCAGTGCAGATTGAGTTCCAGGGGAACACTACCAAGGTGACTGCAGGGATGGTCCCCAGACTCTTCTACCCTGCCTTAATCGGTAGGAATTTCCCAGGGTTTGAGAACCTAGGGTTGGAGAACCTACCCCGCCCAGTAGAGCTAGGGGAGGGTAGCAACCCCCGGGCTGAGACCGAGGTAACCATGGATAGCCCCACCTGAATTTTTGTCAGATTTGCCCCAGAATTATTTTCATCCCCTGAGAAGCCCCAAAAATGTAGTCCAGAAAGAAAGGCAGATAAAAAGTTAGGATCCAGGATTTGGGCAGGGAACCAGAACTCCCTGGTTGGTAGGTAAACCCGTCTGGGAGGCCAGGAGACAGCTCTGACCAGTTTGGATCCAGAGGCGGTCCCCAGCACCAGTAGGAGCAACCCAGGGGGCAGAGTTGAAACCAATCCCATAAAATTAGGCCAGATCAAGTCCCGTATGCGAGAGTTTCGGGCAGGACCAAGCCTACGACCTGCTATATGCAAACGTGAGGGAGGAGGTAGTGGAGGTAAACAGCATGTCCATGGAGGGGAAAAATCAAAGGCCCAGGGCCGTACTATGTGATCAAACACAATCTCTTGTACCAGGTAGTGCAAATACAGGGGGGGAAGTAAAGCAGCTCTTAGTACCACGGAAGCACACAAGGGAAGTGTTAGAGCTAGCGCACAGCCATTTATTTGGGGGACAGCTAGGAGTAGATTAGACCCTGGATAGAGTCCTAAGGAGGCTTTACTGGCCAGGGGTATGAGCGGAAGTCCAGCGCTATTGCGCCTCCTGCCCAGAATGCCAGTTTCACAGCCCTGAACCTTATTTACAGGCCCCATTGGTGCCCTTGCCTGTTATTGAAGTCCCTTTCGAAAGGAGAGCCATGGACCTAGTGGGCCCACTAGAAAGATTGGCATAGGGCCATCAAAGCATACCTGTCATCCTTGACTATGCCACATGGTACCCAGAAGCCATTCTGCTAAGAAGCCCCACGTCCAAGGCAATAGCAAAATGACTGCTCCAGGTTTTTGCTAGAGTGGGCATCCCTAAGGAGATCCTGACCAACCAAGGAACTCCCTTCATGTAGAAATTAATGAAGGACTTATGTATCCTAGTCTGCAGCCAGGCCCTGCAGACCTCAGTCTACCATCCTCAAACAGATGACCTGGTTGAGCGATTTAATTGTACCCTCAGAAGCACGATCCAGAAGGTGGTGGCCCAGGATGGAAGACTGGGATACTCTTCCATTGTACCTGATGTTTGTGATATGGGAGGTTAACCAGGCATCTACTGGATTCTCCCCCTTCGAGCTACTATATGGACACCACCCACGCAGCATATTAGATATGGCCAAGGAGGACTGGTAAGAACAGCCCAACCCAGGGAAGAACATCACTGAGCACGTGGCACAGATAAGAGCACGAATAGCCTGAGTGACCCCCATAGTACGAGAGCATTTGGAGAAAGCACAAGAGGCCCAGAAAACCTATTACAACCAGCGGGCAAAAGTACAGAGATTTCCATTCAGGAGAACGGGTGATGGTGCCGACAGCAGAAAGCAAGCTCCTGGCCAGCTGGCATGGGCCACGAGATAGTGGAAGTCATTGAGTTCGTGGACTATAAGGTAAAGCAACCAGACCACCAGTAGGCCAGAGCAGATCTACCACATCAACTTACTGAAACCCTGGTGCGACTGGGAGACAAGTCTGATCACCCAGGGAGCTCCACCCCAGGCAGACGATATCCTTCAAACTAATCGCGGAACAAGGAACAGAGGTCATTGATATGATCCAGCAGAACCAAGATGTGTTCTCCATGCAGCCAGGCCGTACAACAACGATCCAACACCATATCGTCACCTGTCCCGGAGCAAGGGTAATGATAAAACCATACCGAGTACCGATGGCAAAAAGGGAAGAAATTAGGATGGAAGTAAGGAAGATGCTAGAACTCAGGGTTATTGCAGAATCCCACAGACAGTGGTCCAGCCCTATTGTCCTAGTCCCCAAGCCTGATGGCACCCTGAGGTTTTGTAAATGACTTCCGGAAGTTGAATGAAATATCCCAATTCAACGCCTACCCGAAACTGCGCATTGATGAGCTAGTTGATCAGTTAGGCAAGGCCCAATACTTGAGCATCCTGGACCTGAAGAAAGGCTACTGGCAAATCCGCCTGGCTGAGGATGCCAAGGAGAAAACCGTTTTCTCTATACCCAATAGCCTCTTCCAATACACCGTCCTCCCTTTCAGACTCCATGGGACCCCTGCAACATCCGCGCTATCCTGTCATGTGTAACTTGTCGCTTAAACCAGCCTCTGCACTTGCTGACTGGAAGGTTGCTAATGTAGCACTGATTTTTAAAATAGTCTTCAAAGGCGATCCTGGCAGTTACAAGCCTCTGAATCTAACTTCAGTACCAGGCAAATTGGCTGAAACTATAATGAAGATCAGAATGATCAAACAGATAGATAAACGTGATTTGTTGGGGAAGAGTCAACATGGCTTTTGTAAAAGAAAATCATACACCACTAATCTCTTAGAATTCATTGTGGGGAGGGTCAGCAAAAGTGGACAAGGGTTATCCATTTGCTATAGTGGTTATAGACTATCAGAAAGCCTTTCACAAGTGCCATCATCAAAGGATCTTGAGCAAAGTAAAAAGTCATGGGATAAGCCAAGGTCATCTCATGAATCAGTAAGCAGTTAAAAGATTTAGATAATGACAGAGAGTACACTTATAAAGTTTGTGGATGATACCAAGCTGGGAGGGGTTGCAAGTGCTTTGGAGGATAAGATTACAATTTAAAATGATTTGGACAAACTGGAAAAATGGTCTGAAGTAAATAGCATGAAATTCAATAAGGATAAATGCAAAGTACTCCACTGAGGAAGGAACAATCAGTTGCACACATACAAAATGGGAAATGACTGCCTAGGAAGGAATACTGTGGAAAGGGATCTGGGGGTCATAGTGGATCACAAGCTAAATATAAGTCAACAGCGTAATGCTGTTGCAAAAAAAGCAGACATCATTCTGGATGTATTAGCAGGAGTACTGTAAGCAAGACATGAGAAGTAATTCTTCCGCTCTACTCTGCACTGATTAGGCCTCAGGTGAAGTATTGTGTCCAGTTCTGGGTGCTACATTTCAGGAAAGATGTGGACAAATTGGAGAGAGTCCAGAGAAGAGCAACAAAAATTATTAAAGGTCTAGAAAACATGATCTATAAGGGAAGATTGAAAAAATTGGGTTTGTTTAGTCTGGAGAAGAGAAGTACATAAAAGGTTGTGACAAGGAAGAGGGAGAAAAATTGTTCTCGTTAACCTCTGAAGATATGACAAGAAGCAATGGGCTTAAATTGCAGCAAGGGAGGTTTAGGTTGGACGTTAGGAAAAACTTCCTGACTGTCAGGGTGGTTAAGCACTGGAATAAATTGCGTAGAGAGGTGGTGGAATTTCCATCATTGGGGATTTTTAAGAGCAGGTTGGACAAACACCTGTCAGGGAGATAATACTTAGTCCTACCTTGAGTGCAGGAGACTGGACTAGATGACCTCTCAAGGTCCCTTCCAGTTCTATTATTCTAAGATAGGAAACAAAGGGTAGGAATAAATGATCAATTTTCACAGTGGAGAGAAGTAAGTAGTGGTGTCCCCCAGGGATCTGTACAGGGACCAGTGCAATTGAACATATTCATAAATTATCTTGAAAAGGGGGTCAACAGTGAGGTAGCAAAGTTTGTAAATGGTACAAAATTACTGAAGAAAGTTAAGTCCAAAGCAGATTGTGAAGGGTTACAAATGGATCTCATAAAACTGGGTGACTGGGCAAGAAACTGGCAGGTGAAATTCAATGTAGATAAATGCAAACATTCCAAAAAGACTAATGGATAAATTACTACACCCCCTGGCAAGTATGCCGCTGCCTATTTAGACGACAGTCATTCATAGCCCTGACTGGGAGATGCACCTAGGAAAAGTAGAAGCGGTGCTAGATGTCCTCAGACAGACCAGCCTCACCGCCAACCCTCCCAAGTGTGTGTGGGGGCTAACCAAGGTCAGATACCTTGGGTACGTAATAGGAAGGGGCTTGTTGAAACCCCAATGGAACAAAGTAGAGGCAATACAGGATTGGCCCTGACCAGTCTGCAAAAAGCAAGTCAGAGCATTTTTAGGGATAGTGGGGTACTATCGCAGATTCATCCCTCACTTCGCCACGAGCGTCTGGCCATTGACAGACCTGATGAAAGCTCGGGGCACAGATATAGTAAAGTAGACCGATGTGGCGGAAGACACATTCACAGATTTAAGGACAGCCCTTTACAGTCATCCAGTGCTCATAGCCCCAGACTTCAAGAGGGAATTCCTCCTAGAGATGGATGCCTTGGAGGTAGGGGTAGGGCCCATCCTTTTGCAGATGGTGGAGGAGGATGAGCACCCAATCCTGTAACTCAGCCAGAAAGTCTTCCCCAGGGAGGAACAGTAAGCCATCGTCGAAAAGGAATGTCTGGTGGTTACATGAGCCATGAAGACTCTCTGATATTACCTACTGGGGCAGCAGTTCACCCTCATGACGGACCACACCCCACTCCAGTGGATGCACAGAAGCAAGGAGAAGAATGCAAGAGTGACCAGATGGTTCCTATCCCTGCAACCCTTCCAATTCCAGGACAGCATAGGGCAGGAAGCCAACACAGCAATGCTGATAGCCTTTCGCGACAGCACTGCCTCTCATCCTAAGTAGCTCAACACCATGGTGTTGGGGGGGTGGAGGGAGATTGAGCAGAGGGCAGCAGGAGAGTGATAGATGGGAGGTCCCAGGATAATCAGAGCCTTCGTCCCTGTGGACTGAGAGGTTACTACAGGTTAATTAGATCACCTGGAGCTAAGTAAGGCTCTGCCCGAGGCCTAATAAAACCCCCTGCTTCAGTCAGATGAGAGAGGGGAAGGACAGCTGACTGTAGTTTGGAGGAGTACTATTATTGACCAGAGGATCAGAACACCAGGGAAAGGGAAACCCTGCTCAAGCAGAGCAGAGGGACTCCCCAGGCGCCGAGGACCAAGAGAAACCCTGCCCAAGAGGAGAGAGGTCACGAAGCCTGAGAAGCTGAAGGGGAAGAGCAGGAGCTAGCCCAGGAGAAAGAATTACAGCTTCAAGTGCTTAGTCACTGTCCATAGGGCCCCTGGGCGGAGTAGAGGGCAGACCTGGGTCCCTTCCCCACTCCCCTTCCCTCCCCCACCAGGGCACTAGCAGAACCATCGATGCCCAAGAATAGGGGCAAGAGGCAGCAGCCTGACCCATCACACAAAGGAAAAGCACGGGACCCACCATAATAGTGTCGACCATTTGCCACATTTGGCTAACAATGCAATATTTTCACAGATTTTATAGTTATCCAACTAAAACCTCTGTGCTGCTATAACCGGAATCTGAGACTTACTTTGATGATTGCTCCATCTCAGAAATGAGATCCTTCAAACCCAAAATGGTTTCTTCCTTGAAAAGAGATAAAAAGTTCAGTAAACCTGTTTCTCCCCAGTTAATAAAAGGATTGAGCAAAATCAGAAATACTGCTTTTCTTCTGGCTCAGTTAGCTCTCCAGTTTGATGTGACTGTCTACATTGAAACTCATTCTGGTTTTGCAAAACTTCACCATACATTTTATAAAGAATCACTATGCCAATAGTATACAGTACTTTGACTTGGCCAGGACTTGTAAAGGTCTAATCACCTACTTGCCACTGGGGAGTGGAGGAACCAGTAATATTAGATTCTGCAAAAGTTAAACTTTTTTTTTTTTTAGAACTTAACATTTCTTCATCCTCCATGGTTACAAAGATAATCTCCTGAATGTGAACCAAATGCTAGCAGATACAGTGTGTCTTCCTAAGACTGCTGACAATTAGCTCCATCTTCTCATAGCTTTCCTATAGTGCAGCTAAATGAAAATTAACTAGAGTGTCAGCTTTTACTGTTGCCATTTAATTCTGCTGACAGCTGGGAAAGCAGGGATACCAACAAGAATCCAATCAATTTCATTCTGCTGCAGAAAGAGACAGGCTGGGAAAGAAGGCCCAAAACTGGATGGAGACACTTTCCCATATTGGAGCAAAATATGATGACCTGGCATGCTGATTCACTGATACAAATTCATTCACGATTTAGGGGCCACATTCTCTTCAAAGAGAAACAATTCTTAAATGAACAATTCTTTTTCATAAAGCTTTAATGTCAGGAAAGTTGTTGCCTATGCTGGCTATCCTGTTAGCTTACAGATCATTCTGCAAGGTACTGAACATCCTTAAAATGATTTAGATAAAACTGGTGCAAATCCCTGTGTAGACAACTTTATTATACTTTAAGAGTGATTTATTTCAGTTTAGGTTAAACTGATACAAAATCAACTTAAACTAAACTGAACACTTCAAAACTGAAATAAGAGTGTCCACACACAGGTCTGCACCAGTTTTAATTAAATCAGTTTAAATTCATACCTTAAATTAAACCAGTGCAACTTTCTCATGTAGACAAGCCCTTAGAGTGCAAAGGATGTTGTTATTCAGACCTAACTGCAATAATAGAGGGCAATGCAATTTTGGGCTGAATAAACAAAGCCACAATTCATGGGAAAGGCAGGAAATAGACCCTTTCTATATGGCTCTGGTATAAACAAAGCAGGAATAAAAATGTTCAGCTCGTCAATCATCCTTTTGGTAATGAAGTGTCGAGAACTGAAGGGCGTTTAGAAGAGAGCAATAAAATGATCATGGTGCTGGAAAGAGTTAGAAGGAAAGTTTAAAAAAGAGATAAATATGTAACACTTGGTTACGTAAAGCTAAGGTGTTGATTGTAGTTCAGACATACTCCTGCGAGCTTTACTTGAGACTAGCATTGCTAAAAGTAACTGTGTAGAGGAGGTGGTGTGGGTTTCATTGCCCCACTTTGAAGAGAGGGTTACTCACTTTGTGCAGTAACTGAGGTTCTTCGAGATGTGAGTCCCTGTGCGTGCTCCACTTTCAGGGATTGTGCGCCCTACACCTATAGTTGGACAATTTCGACAGCAATACCTGGCTGGGCTGCACATACGCTCTCCCTTTCTCGCACCTGCAATGGCAATTAACTAGTGCTGTGCAGCCCCCCCGCCCCCAGTTCTTTCCTTACCATAGAGGATTTAATTATAACTCTGAAGTAGGGGGAGGGTAGTGGAGCACCCACAGGGACTCACATCTTGAAGAACCTGTTACTGCATCAGGTGAGCAATCCTCTCCCCTCCCCCCCCAGCAGAGTCCCTGTGGGTGCTCCATTTTAGGTGACAGTAGAACAGTGCCCCTCAGGGGAAAGGAGGGGCTTCAGAGTTAGGCCTGAATGGACGATAAGACCATGTGTCCCAACCGAGTGTCAGAGGCTGAGACCTGACCAGTGATGCAGTGTTAAATGAATGTGTGAGATGTCCAAGTAGCTGTGTTGCATATGTCAGTAATAGGCACATCATGCAGGAAGGCAACTTGTGTCTACTTGTGGAGTGTGTTCTAACACATGAGGGGGGTTATAGGTCATGTTGTTGGTAACAGAGCTGAATGCAATCTGAAATACATCTGGAAAGTCTGAGCTTAGAGATGGGTTTGCCTTTGGAGCGGTCCACGGTGGAGAGGAGCAATCTAGGAGTTTTCCTGAACAATTTGATCCATTCAAGATAAAAGACTAGCGCCTTTCCGATGTCCAGGGCATGGAAAACTGCTTCTTGCCTGTCCTTGTGAGGTTTAGGGAAGAACGTGGGAAGATGGATAGGTTGATTGATGTGGAAGGAAGAAAGGACTTTAGGCAAAAATTTGGGGTGAGGTCACTGATCTTGTTTTTGGAAAAAACTGTATAGGGTGGTCCAGCCATAAGAGCACCAATTTCTCCCACGTCTCGCAGATGTGATGGCGACTAGGAAGGCCACCTTCAAGGAAAGATGTAGAAGAAAACACATGGCCAAAGGTTCAAATGGGGCAGTTGAGAAAGAGAAATCGAAGCACTAAAGTCAGGTCTCATGGGGATGTTGGGCCTCTGGGTTCTGGGTAGAGGTTGCATACTCCCTGGAGGAATCCTTTGGTAATTGGGTGAGCAAAGATAAACGCCATCCACTGTGTCATGGAATGTTGTAATGGCTGCCAGATTCACCTACAGTGAAATCATTAAAAGGCCAGATTTCTTAAAGTAGAGCATGTAGTCCAGGACGACTGGTATGGTAGAGGTGGTGGCGTTGATTTGTTTATTTAGGCACCACATGTGGAATCTCTTCCGTTTGTGGAGGTATGCAGCCTGTGCAGTGGGCCTTCTGCTGTTTAGCAGGATGTCTTTAACGTCCTCAGAACAAGTTATCTCCTTGCCCTGGAATCATTGAGGAGCCAGACTGAGATGGAGCGACTCCAGATTTGGATGCAGAGTCTGACCCGTGTCCTGAGAGAGGACATTTAGAAGAAGCAGGAGGAGACATAGGGGGCATGATGACATCTGTTTCAGGTGTGGGTATCAGGTTTGTCTGGGCCATGCTGGTGCTATCAGGATGACTTTAGCTGCATCGATTCTGATCTTGTGCAGAATGCTGGACAGCAATGGGGCAGAAGGAAAAAGCGTACAGGAGGGGTGCGTGACATGAAATGAAAAATGCATTGCCGTTGGATCCTGATCCCGATCCCAGTCCCACTCTGGAGGAAAAAGCTGGACATTTGCTGCGGGTTTTTTGTGGCAAATAGGTCTACTGCGGGGAACTCACATAGTTGAAATATGACTGGACCATGCAGGTGTTGATTTCCCACTTGTGGTCGTTCAAGAACCTTCGACTTAATGCATCGGCTGTGATATTCTGAGACCGAGGCAGGGAGGTGGCTGGTTTGGTGACATTGTGTTGTATGTACCATGTCCAGAGTTTTATGGCCTCTGTACAAAGGGAGTGTGATCTCGCTCCTCCCTGTTTATGTGGAACATGCAGGTTACATTGTCCATCATTATCTGTATGTTTTTGTCCTTGATCAGAGGCATGAAGTGGGCACAGGGATTGCGAACTATGCGTAGTTCCAGTACATTGATGTGGAGTGTTGATTTGTAAGGAGACCATCTTCTCTGTACTAGGCCATAAGAGCTTCTCTGTACTGTGAGCTTGCCTAGATGAGCACTCCACCCCAGAAGAGGGGCATCCGTTGTGATTATCAATTCGGGAGGAGGCTGAAGGAAAGGGACACCTGTGCAGATGTTGTGCGGGTGACTCCACCATTGTAGCGAGTCCTTGACCGTCATTGGCATACTCAGAATTTTATTCAAATTGTGTTTGTGTGGCCTGAACACTGTCTTGAGCCAACTCTGCAAGCAGTGCATGTGCAGCCTGGCACGTTTCACCATGTACGCGGTTGCCGCCATGTGACCTAGTAACTGAAGACAGGTCCTGGCCAATATCCTTGGGCTGTGCACCGATGTATTGATGAGGTTCGTTAGAGCGGTGAATCTCTGAAAAGGTAATGAGGCGGTTGCTTCTAGAGAATTTAGGTGCACAACGATAAAGTCTAGTTTCTGGACTGGCATCAATATGGACTTTTGGAGGTTTATTTGTAGACTGAGACTGGTGAAGAGCGATATTGTCTGGTGCATGGCTGCGACAACTTCTTCCTGAGTGTCAGGCTTGATTAGACAGTCATCTAAGTAGCGGTATATCGTGACCCCGTGCTGGTGAAGGTGAGATACTGCCACAGCAAGGACTTTAGAAAATGCCCAGGGAGCCATGGAGAGGCCAAAGGGTAGTACTGTATATTGGAAATGGTCCTGTCCCAGTACGAATCAAAGAAATTTCCTGTGTGTAGGGCATATAGTAATGTAAAAATATGCATCTTGCAGGTCAAGGGCTGCAAACCAATCCCCTTGCTCCAGTGCTGGAATGATTGTAGCTAACATAACCATTCTGTATCATTGTGTTCTTTGTTCAGCTTCCTGAGATCGAAGATGGGTCTCCATCCTCCAGACTTCTTTCAGGTTAAAAAATAATGGGAATAGAAGCCCTTCCCTCTGTGATGTATCAGGACTGAATCTACCATGCCCATTTGTAGGAGATGCTCTACTTCCTGTCTCAGGAGGGGCTCATAAGAGGGGTCCCTGAAGAAGGATGGGGAGGCAGAGTGGGTAGAAGGGATGGAGAGGAACTGATGGCCTAGCTAGTCTTGATCATTTCCAGTAAACATCTGTTGGAGGTGATGGGTCGCCAGTTTGGATAGAATGGTGTTAGACAATTGGTAAAGGGATGGTTGGTGGGAGGTAGCGTTGGCAGCAAAAGTTGGAGGAGGTCTGGCAAACCCTCGGCCAACCTTCAAATCTGCTGTTTAGAGGTTGGTTGTTAAGATGTGGTGGCTTGGGCAGAGCTTAGTCTGCATCTGGGTGGTCTCTGTCTGTGCCTCTGGTTATCGTATTGTCTTGGTTGCTGTGTGTACGGGGCCTGTCTGGGACACTGCGATGTATAATACCTGCCTTGTTTGCGTTTTGTTGCAGGTGTACAGATACCAAGAGACCTGATCATGGACCTCGAATCTTTCAACAAATGGAGCGACTTGTCAGTCTTGGCAGTTAACAGTTTTGGACCCTCGAACAGAAGGTTCTTTACCTTGGACCGTGGCTTGGACCTCCCTAGGGAAGCCTTACAGATGAAGTCAAGAGGCCCGGTGCATTACTATGGCGGTGGCAATGGTAATGGTCCTTGCTGCTGCGTCAGCAGGGTCCAAAAGAGGCTTGAAGGGCAACTCTAGCTAAGAGGTGGCCCTCAGAAATGAATGATGTAAACTGCTCTCTTTTGTCCTGTAGTATGTAGTCAATAAAGTCAGAAAATGTGGAATAGTTTATATGGTCATACTTCACCATAAGGGCTTCATAACTGGCAATCCAGAAGGCTGATGAACAGGTCTTGCAGCCAAGTAAATCCAGTCTTTTCCACGCTTTATCATAAGGAGCAATTCTACAGTAATGCTCTTTGCCCCATTCGTTAACTGCATCGATTGCCAATGAATTTGTCTGAGGGTGTATGAATAGAAATTCCATCCCTTTTGAAGGGATGTAATACTTTTTGTCCACTCTCTTACATGTGACCAGGATGGTAGCAAGGTCTGCCAGATATTTGTGGTGGGTTCCGTGATTCTGGAGTAAATCAAAAGGGCAATCTTGGAGGAGGTGGACATGTGGAGTATGTCCAAGAGCTCATGACGTGACTCGGAGACCTCCTCTAGGGTTATCTGGAGCATCTTCGCTTTTGAAGAGCTCCTGGAAATTCCTGAACTCATCTCCAGCAGTAGGCATAAGGGGCATAACATCTCATCTGGTGAGAATGAAGTGCAGGTGGCATGAGCTGCCTCCTGAGCTAAAACTTCTTCCATCTCCTCAAGGCTCTGTTCGGGAGGGGCAGCTGGTGGCACTGTGGATCTTTGTGAAGAGTGCCTATGTACCTCCGCGGTGTCACTTAGGGGTTTGGGGTAAAACTGTCTATAAGCTGCCCCTGGGTCCCAGAATGCTCTTTGAGGTGGTAAGGACATAGGTGGGGGCCCCAAGGGGTGACCATACCACCCTTGCAATTCAGACCCTGGCGGAGGCTTAGGACACTCCTGATGTATGGACCGAACTCTGCCTTCCATAGGTGAAGAGTGTTCAGAGGAAAAAGCCTCCCCTTCCTCATCTTCATCCTCCTCACTAGAGAAAGGAGAAATGGCTCCAGTTGGCGGAGTGAGCAGTAGTGAAAGTACCGAAGCAGTACTGGTACTGAGTAGAGGCGATTCCGGTACCGGGGAAATTTTCAGGTCCTTCAGAGCAAGGAACTGTTGAGGCTGTGGTGCCATTTGAGGTACCTGTGTGAAAGATGGTGCAGAGAATGGCGGCGGTACTAGGGGACCTTGTGGTACCAGTAGGAAAGGAGCCGACAGACAGCGTGCCAAGGACGGTGTGGCAATGTGCGGTGCAGTGTCTGTGCTATTCAACATAGGGCCAGCAGGTGGTGCTGTTGCCTTTTGTACTGCAGAGTCGCTCAATACCGAGCACTTTGTCTGTGCTGCCGGTGCCGAGGTGGAGGAGGCAGTCTTCTGCCTGTCCACCTTCTTAGAGCCTGCCCGCTTAGGGTCTGCAGCTGAGACGGTACCACCAGTACCAGAGGTCCCTGCTGACTCAAAGGTACTAAGCTGTGGGGCGGTTGGTACCAATGTAGTGGACAGAGTCAGGGAACATTTCCTCTTTCACATGGTCTTGGTAGGGTTAGTGTTATTTCTCCTCTTTCCAAGTACTTTAGGAGACACGTCCCTTCCGTGTGGTGTGGAGGAGAGGGGTCTGTCAGAAGCCACTTAGGGCGGCAGGAGAAGTTTGCTAGCCTGGGTCTGAGGCAGGATGGAGGGACTTCTCCAATAGGATACGTTTCAGTTTAAGGTCCCTCGCTTTCCTAGTCCACGTCTTAAAATTGTGGACTGGCAACGGGTGGACTTCTGGGGCATATGAGTTTTCCCCAGAGACCAAACACATTGCAAGTGTCTGTCAGAAAGCGGAATTGCCTCACAACAGCAGAGGCAGCGCTTAAGGCCAAGTAACCCGGGCATTCTGAGGAAAAATAATGTCCCTTAAGGGGACAAAAGGAAAAAAAGTTGTTGGTGTGTTTTTTTAAATGCGGGAGAAAAAGAAATAAAAGGTTCTTAACCAACTAACCTAACTGCACTAAGCTACTTGACTAAACTAAATCTGAGGTTAAGCAGGTGCACACACTGCTGGAGCTCCAACTCAGACCACAGGAGGTTAAGAAGGAACAGGGCTGGGGGAGGAGCCGCACATCACTAGGTAATTGCCACTGCAGGTGCCAGGCGGGGAGAGCATATGTGCGCCACAGCCAGGTACTGCTGTCGAAATTCTCTGACTAGAGTTGCACGGTGCACAATCACCTAAAGTGGAGCACCCACAGGGACTCCACTCGAAGAAGAACTCTGGGTACCTACTTGCATTTCTGACACATCCACACTGCTACTTTTAGCAATGTTAGCATGGGTATATCTACCTGGGTTGCAATCACACCTTGGACTGCAGAAAGGGGAGATGTTGAATGCTTGAGCCCTGTGAAGGGCCCATTTGCACTACAAACTGGAAATATACTGTAACCATTTCAAGGGATAACAAAGTTGTAACTACAATCACCAATTTGGTTGTATTGGTTACATAAATGGGCCCTAGAAGAGAAAATTAAGTCTGAATTTCAAGAAAAAGTTTCTGAAAGTGAAACTTATTAGCCTGTTAGTTTAGTCTGCTTCACCCAAGGAAAGTGGTGAAAATCCCATCTTTTGTCATTTTTAAAATTAGACTGTACAAAACACTAAGGATGGGGAGCTCCACACTGGCCTAACTCAGTTGCTATTGAAGTCAATGGGAGTTTTTTATGGACTTTAATGGGAGCAGAATTTAGCTAACAGTGAGCACTTTTGAGGATCCCAGTGATGAGGTGGGGGGTCCTAATGGGTCCTCTGCATATACAACTATTATGAAAAATGTTTTAAAACTAAAGAATCAATAATAAATTATATAGAAATTTACATGCAAGAACATACTTTAATTGCCAGGGTTTCTTGAAAAGAAGAAATTTTCTCAGTTTTTTCATCCACACATTCTTGTAAGGAGTCCCTTTCTGTATCCAGCTCAGCAATAGTTTCTTTGAGAATATGGATTTCTTCTTGTTGTGAAACATTTTGTTTCAAAAAGTTATCTGCACATATAATCATAAAGGCCTCATTTTTATTAACTCAATTTAAAATAATTATTTTCCATTTCACATAGCTTGATACACTTCTAAACCACAAGAAAACATAACTAAGGCCCAGAACCAGCAAAGCACTGAAGCATGATGATGGGGACAGAAATAGTCCTACTAATGTCAATGGCACTACTCACATGCTGAAAGCCTGTGCTTGAGTGCTTTGCTGGATCAGGGCCTAAGTTACTAAAGACTCGATGCAAATTTACCCCTTTTTAGGGTGTTTTTTAATTGCAAATATTAAGACTATTAAGACAATAATTATAATAACTCAATAATGTAAATTGAAGTGCCTAGGAAATAGGTTTAAAACAGACCAAAGTAGAGTGCAAATTACAAAATGTAAAGCTGGGTATTATTAAACTTTCTTGTCCTTGTGCAAAACGTTGGTCTTCTCTGTTATGTTAAGAGAAAGACGTTTACTTAAGAGAGAAAGATCTATAAATGCTAATTATAAACCAAAAAAGGACATTGAGTATTCCACACAAGAGTATTCAGAATGAGTAACTAAAGAAAAATAACAAATTCATAATAAAATATCACGTAAATGCTGCAAAACACTTTTAGAAGGCTGTAACTGAATTATATGACACTAAGGCAGGGGTGGGGAAACTGTTTGGCCTAAGGGCCACATTGGCATTGTGAAACTATATGGAGGACTGGGTAGGGAAGGCTGTGCCTCCCCAAACAGCCTGGCCCCTGCCCCCTATTTGCCCCCTCCCATTTCCTGCCCCCTGACTGCCCCCCTCAGAATCCCCGACCCATCCCCTGCTCCTTGTCCCCTGACTGCCCCGAGTCCTATCCACACCCCCGCCCCTACCCCCCCCAGGACCCCACCTCCTATCCAATCTCCCCCCTCCCCGCTCCCTGTCCCCTGACTGCCCCGACCCCTATCCACACAGCCACCCTCTGACAGCCCCCCCCAGGACTCCCATGCTTATCCAACCACTCCCTGCCCCCTGAATGCCCCCCCAGAACCTCCACCTCATCCAACTGCCCTCTGCTCCCTGACTGCTCCTGGGATCCCCTGCCCCTTATCCAACCCCCCCCCCACCCACCCCCGCTTCCCCACCCCCTTACCATGCTGCTCAGAGCAGCAGGAGCTCGCAGCCCCGCCGTCGGGCCAGAGCCAGCCACACTACCCAGCAGGAGCAGCAGGCCAGAGTGCTGGCAGCACAGCACGCTGAGGCTGTGGGAGAGGGGGGATAGCAGGGAGGGGCCAGAGGCTAGCTTCCCCGGCCAGGAGCTCAGGATGTGGCCCGTGGGCTATAGTTTGCCCACCTCTGCACTAAGGGTAAGTCTACACTGCACATGCGAGAATGCATCCCAGCAGATAGACAAATGCTACTCAAGTTAGTGCTCTAAAAATAGCAGTGTGGCCAGGGCAGCATGGGCTAGCTGCCCAAATACAGTTACACCAGACCCCCTGGGTATGTACTCAGGCGGCTAGCACAAACCACCTCCTGTGCTACTGTGTCCACACTATTATTTTTAGCGTGCTAACTAGAGCAGAGCTAGCATGTGTCTCTCTATTAGTGCTGGAAAGCACTCTCACAGCTGCAGTGCAGCTACACACATACATACATACTCTACGTAAAGCAAACCTAGATCATGCTCTATCTATAACTTGTAAGAGATTACCAAAAGTTTTAGTAGTTAAGAAATAACTAATGAAATGTTCTTGACACAACGAATGCCTACATGCATATGTATTACACACAAGGCAACTACATTTAAAAGAAAAGTATTGAGGCTGCAAAGTCAAGAACTCAATACTCCTTGGGGAATTCTGCGCCAAAAAATGCAAAATTCTGCACCAAAAAATGCAAAATTCTGCATATTTTGTCAAAATAATGCAATATAATCACACCAGTTCCACTTATTTTGTTAATTTATTTAAATTACCATACAGAAAAAAAAAATCACAATAAGTGTTCAGCATTTCCTAAACACATGAAAGTTAAGTTACAAATACTTGGTAACCAAGACCCTGTATTCCAGTTATAATCCTGGATTTTCATTTAAATTAGATTACTTTTATTTTGGTGTTCTGTAAAGTAGAATGTCGTTTTAAATTGCTCAGACTTCCACACAAGAAAGTCATACAGTTTTGCTAATCATTGTCCTGCATTTTTTTTAAATGGATAAGTAAAATAGATCCTGAGCTGCAATCTAACCCCATTGTGCCTCTCTGGCAAAGGAAAAAGCAAGAAAGCACTTTGACCTTCCTAGCTGAGGATTCCATTCCTGTCATTTAAAATAAGTCTCCTTTACACCACTCTGGAAAGGTAAAGGAGCCTTAACTGACTAAGAATGGAAACAATGGGAACATTAGCAGCCAGCCTGTTTAGTTGTTACATTTCTGCTCTGCCTCAGGGATAGAGGCTGCTTCACACAGCCCTACATCTTCAAACCCAGGATGCAGCAACAGCGAGGAGAGGGACAGAGTGAGTCTCTCTCACTCATTCGCATGCAGGCAGGTGCCCAGCCCCACCCCCTAAACATCTCTCCATGGATGCATGGCCAGCATCCCTCCACTCCCCTCTCTCTGCTGCCAGCTCTCCCAGCAGATGCACCTGGGCTGCTGCGGAAGGAGCGTGCGTTCCCCACAGATTTCTTTGCTGTCCCATTTTTCTACAGGGGAACCAAGAAATCTGCAGAAGGTATGAATTCTGTACCCCCCGCAAGGTGCAGAATTCCCCCAGGAGTAACTCAAAAGTTATGACAGACCAGAATTAAGGTTGCCTGTGCTACTTTAGTTCAGTCTCCTTATGCATACATATCATCATACATCCTTTAGTTATATTATCACAGTTTTTCCACTGCCTCATTCAGCGTACAGAATAAGGGACGCTCACTCAGTGAGCTGCTATTTAATATTTGTTTTCTCCTTATTGAACATGTGCCGCCAAGACTGAATTACTCATCAATTCTGCAAATCAGGCTCCAGGGTCTCAAGTTTGGCACCCAGAAAATGAGGAACAAACAATTAGTGACCACTTTTAAAAGATGTGGTTTATTGGCTTTCCTAGCATCACACAGGAACTGTGTGGCAGAGGCAGGGACAGAATCCACTTCCCCATGGCAGCATTCAGCTGCCTTAACCATGAGACCACCCTTTCTGCAATCCCCTACCTCATTCATCCACACCTTCCAACAGGAGGGAACCAAATGGTTTGGGGGTGGCATGATAATTATACATGATTCAGGCTTTCACCTGTAGGTCATCAGTACAAATCCACCCTCAGTCATTAGTTTATCCCTGGATGCCTTTGAGGAGCAGTGGGCACTGTCACGGGTTCTCTGCTCAGTGTCCACTTCTGAATCCCTGATTCTTTACCTCTCACCTCACTCCTGCTCCTGTTTTTTCATTTGTTACCCCAACTACTTTCTTGTAGCCTGGACTTAGTGGTTCCCACCCTCAATTGAGGGGGTGGGCCCTTATTTTTGGGTGATCCTAGATCTGCCTGCCCCAGTGGTACAAACAGTATACAACTTCCAAGGGGTACTTCCAAGGGGTGCAACTATGGAGCCTATTTCAAATCCCTTGTTAAGTCACGCCTCTGAGTAGAGTTCCTCTGGGCAGTGTCCACTGACTCCTTAAGATGCCTCTGAGGAGCAGTGGGTGCTGTCAGGAGTTCTCTGAGCTGTCTCCCATTCCGGTTCCCTAATTTTTAGCTTTTGACCTTCACTCCTGTCCCTGTTTTTTTCCATCTGTTGTCCCCAGAATTTATTTGTGGCCTGGGTCCCTCTTGGTTGAGGGTTTTTAGCTTTGGGCACCTGAGGTCCCCTATCTCCCAGGGACCACAACAGGTACACATAAGCAACTGAAAACAAAATTTCATATAACAGAAAACGTTGGGCAATTTTAACTGTAGGTTTTGCCATCTATAATAAATTTTCTTTTCTTTTTGCAAACTGCTGCATTTTACTTTGGTGAGTGCAGATGATGTTGACTGTGATCTAGAAAGTAGTTATCCAGTGCTATATAACTGGACTCTAGTTTAGTCAAATGCCCCGCCATTCCTGTACCCATCTCTTTTACTCCTGTCTTTAGCATATTGCTCTGTACTGCATTTGAAAATTTATTGTGACTACTTACATCCTTAATTAAAGGAACAGTCCTAGGAAGTGCTATCTCAGCACCTTGCAGGATTGGGAGCTCCAGTTTGTTAAGCGAATATTACTGATGAGCCCAAACAAATCAAATGGGTAACAAAACTTATTGTTCAACTAATAGTATGAGCAGTTTATCAGGAACAACTTCATTGATAACCATCTTAATTATGCTGGTCTGAGATAGGGAGAAAACTCCTTCTAAAAACAGAAAATAAGTTGTTTGCTTTTTGTCGATGAAAGAAAAAAAAAGGTTTTTGATGTACCCATAAGCTTTCCTCTAGCCATAAAATATAAGACTATTTTAATTTTGAATTTCTGGTGACAAATTAATTGTTTTTCTTTTGTACTACTAGAACACTTAAAATAGTATAAAATAAAATAGTTGAGTAAACATTACTTTTTATATAACATAGAAGAAGTGAGGGAGAGAAAGCAATACTACCATTAATTTTAGCTAAATATCTAACTCACCAATTTTTTCATCCAAAACCATAATTTTCTCCTGGGTAAGTTGTAATTCATATTTTTTTTTAGCAAGATGTCGCTGTGTCTCTGAAAGACTCTGTTCTGTCTTTTCATTTAATAAGCTGTAGAAGTATTAAGAGTGACAGCTTTAATGCAAACATTTTATATTAAAATGGCTTTTCTCACATTCTGTAATGTCACCACAACTGCCAAAGTTAAGTAAATCAGCATTTCTTCAGATATTTCAAGTAATCTCGGATAGTGCACCAACGTTTATCTTAGTCTATCTTTAATTGTGAAGGCTGGTCCATTCCTGAGAAGAATCCCACAAAATTAGCGGGGTTTTGAGAGAACGGACAGCTCCAAGGATTAAAATGAAATAAAGCTTTTAATCAACTATCAACTCTCTATTAGAGTTCTTTGAGGGGGTCAACAAACATGTGGACAAGGGGGATCCAGTGGACATAGTGTACTTAGATTTCCAGAAAGCCTTTGACAAAGTCCCTCACCAAAGGCTCTTATGTAAATTAAGTTGTCATGGTATAAGAGGGAAGATCCTTTCATGGACTGAGAACTGGTTAAAAGACAGGGAACAAAGGGTAGGAATAAATGGTAAATTTTCAGAATGGAAAGGGGTAACTAGTGGTATACCCCAAGGGTCAGTCCTAGGACCAATCCTATTCAATTTATTCATAAATGATCTGGAGAAAGGCGTAAATAGTGAGGTGGCAAAGTTTGCAGATGACATTAAACTGCTCAAGATAGTTAAGACCAAAGCAGACTGTGAAGAACTTCAAAAAGATCTCACAAAACTAAGCGATTGGGTAACAAAATGGCAAATGAAATTTAATGTGGATAAACGTAAAGTGATGCACATTGGAAAAAATAACCCCAACTATATGTACAATATGATGGGGACTAATTTAGCTACAGCTAATCAGGAGAAAGATCTTGGAGTCATCGTGGATAGCTCTCTGAAGACGTTCATGCAGTGTGCAGCGGCAGTCAAAAAAGCAAATGGGATGTTAGGAATCATTAAAAAAGGGATAGAGAATAAGATGGAGAATATCTTATTGCCCTTTTATAAGGTACGCCCACATCTTGAATACGGTGTACAGATATGGTCCCCCTCATCTCAAAAAAGATATACTGGAATTAGAAAAGATTCAGAAAAGGGCAACTAAAATGATTAGGGTTATGGAACAGGTCCCATATATGAGGAGAGATTAAAGAGGTTAGGACTTTTCAGCTTGGAAAAGAGGAGACTAAGGGGGGATACGATAGAGGTATTTAAAATCATGAGTGGTGTGGAGAAAGTGAATAAGGAAAAGTTATTTAATTGTTCCCACAATATAAGAACTAGGGGCCACCAAATGAAATTAATGGGTAGCAGGTTTAAAAAAAAATAAAAGGAAGTTCTTCTTCACTCAGCTCACAGTCAACCTGTGGAACTCCTTGCCTGAGGAGGTTGTGAAAGCTAGGACTATAACAGGGTTTAAAAGAGAACTGGATAAATTCATGGAGGTTAAGTCCATTAATGGCTATTATCCAGGATGGGTAAGGAATGGTGTCCCTAGCCTCTGTTTGTTAGAGGGTGGAGATGGATGGCAGGAGAGAGATCACTTGATCATTACCTGTTAGGTTCACTCCCTCTGGGGCACCTGGCATTGGCCACTGTCGGCAGACAGGATACTGGGCTGGATGGACCTTTGGTCTGACCCAGTACGGCCATTCTTATGTTCTTAGAAAATGCCTAAGACTGGGATGGGCAAAGTTACAAACTGTTATAAATCATGACTGAGATGCACTGATAGAGCTAGATAGCGAAGCTTATACCTGCTCATACTGTGCTTTGGAACTGGAAAGAGCTATTAGTGCTACTTTGGAGGTATGAGAACAATCTTAAAATAATTGAAATTAAGATAAAGAACACAGATTTTTTTTGATGGTGCTCATGAAGATGAGAGACTAACAGGAAGTAGCAGTTTCTCAGATAATATAGGCCTACATCTTAATGTAGGCCACATCTTAAAAGAGAGAGTATTGTGGGCCAGCCCCACTCGCATTCACAATTCTGTGGAGCAGCTCCCCTGTCCATTACAGACCTACTTATAACAGTGCAACATTCACATGGCAACAACAGCAGTTACTTGTAAGTAACAGTAGACATGTATTTGAAGTATGTTTAAGGGAATTAGATTTTTTACCATCTTGGAAAAGAATCACAATATCTTTCCTCCTGTATATGCTTCTGTGCCACCTTGTCCTCTTCTTCCCCACTTCTCTGCACATGCTTCCCTTTTGTTGATCATTCTCCCTTGCCACTTGGTTCCCCTCTTCCTCCTGCACATGCTGCCTAACTTGCCTTCTTCCCTGTAGTCCTCTCGTGAGGATGGCTCATGGCTCTTGTCCCACTAGTGGCTCTTGGTAGTGGCTAGAAGTTCCAGCCAGGCTGGTAGCTCCAGTCCTTGAAAAAAGCTCCAATATCATTTCCTCCTCTTGGAGCCTCTCTCAAGGACAGAGAGAGGGAAGCTTGAGAAGGCTGACAACCTGGCTATTACATGAAATGTATGTTTGTTTCTGTATTTACTTCAATTTATAGAAGTAAACAAAGGTCTTAAAGGAGTTATGCTGCTGACTCAACAATATCCAACAAAATGTAACCCTTAAACACGCCTAGAAAAATCCCTAACCCCACAAACCTCAATCCCCATAAAATTTCACCTTTTGCAAAAGCCAGAGAAAATAGATATGCCTTGCAGCATGCTCTGAAGGTCAACAAACCTAGGCTATATCAGACCAAGGTGAAGACTGGGGAAGGGAGGAGAGCAGATTAGAAATCTGAGGGCCCCTCATGAGAGCACTCTGTCACAAGCTCCTTCTCCTTTAAATAAACAGAATAGCTTTGAAAAAAACAGTGGATATATGCATATATGTATATGCTTATTTTTATAATTGCAGTAGTTTTTATGTATATGCTTTTATTTACCTTAGTGAAGCACACTCTGCTTTTTGTCTGCTGAGCTCACTTTCTGAATCCAGTGCCCTTCTTGCCAATATTTTCATCTCCATTTCCACAGAATCTATGGTCTCTTTCATCAGTGCTATCTTTGATATTTGTTCCAAACGTTCACCGTCAAGCTATAGGAGTAAAATGACTAAACATTAAGAACTGCAGAAAAAAACAGTTATTAACTTTCTTGTAACTGTTGTTCTTCGAGATGTGTTGCTCATGTCCATTCCATTTAGGTGTGTATACAAGCGCGTGCATGACAGCTGGAATATTTCCCCCCTAATAGTATCCATAGGGTTGGCCTGGACACCCACTGTGGTCGCACCTTCATGGCACTCGATATAACGCCCTGCCAAACCACCACCCTCTCAGTTTCTTCCTGCCGGCTACTCTGATAGAGGGGTAGGAGGGTGGATATTGGAATGGACATGAGCAACACATCTCAAAGAACAACGGTTATGAGAAGGTGAGTAACTGTTGTTCTTGGAGATGTGTTGCTTATGTCAATGCCAATTAGGTGATTCCCAAGCCTAAATTTGGAGGCGTGGCGGAGCTTAAATGTTCACTGACCGCAGCTCCGCTTACCAAAGGCTGCATTGTATCTGGCCTGCTGGGTAATGGCATAATGCGATATGAATGTATGAACAGAGGATCACATTGCCGCTCTGCATGTTTCCTGGGTTGGAACATGTGCCAGGAACGCTGCTGACGAAGCCTGTGCCCTGGTGGAGTGTGCTGTGAGCGGAGGGGCAGGTACCTTCACCAGGTCGTGGCATACCCAGATGGAGGACATGATCCATGACAAAATCCTTTGGGAGGAGACTGAAAGCCCTTTCATTCTGTCTGCTACCGCGATGAACAACTGAATGGACTTCCGGAACGATTTGGTTCACTCAATGCCCAGCGAACATCTAGTGAGTGAAGTCTTTGTTCCCTGCTGCTTATGTGCAGCTTAGGATCAGAAACTAGGAGAAAAATGTCCTGGTTGACATGAAACCAGGAGACAACCTTAAGGAGGAATGCTGGCTGGGGTCTGAGCTGAACCATGTCCTTGTGGAACACAGTGTAAGGAGGCTCTGATGTTAAGGCCTTGAGCTCAGACACCCTTCTGGCTGAGGTTATAGCTACCAGAATCACACACTTGTACAAAAGGTAGAGCAGAGAGCATGTTGCCAGCGGTTCCAAGGGTAGCCCCGTCAGTCTGGAAAGAACCAGATTGAGGTCCCAGGCCAGTACCAGCTGTCGGACGTGCGGATATAGCCTGTCGAGACCTTTCAGGAAACAATTGATCATAGGGTTGGCAAAGACTGACCAGCCCTTTCCACCTGGATGGAAGGCAGAGATGGCAGCCAAATGAACATTTATTGACGACATGGACAGCCCCTGCTGCTTAAGATGGAGAAGGTAGTCCAGTATAAGGGAAATAGACAAGAGCGTCAGAGACAGATAGCGTTGCACTGACCAGACTAAAAATCTCTTCCATTTGGCCAAGTAGGTAGCCCTGGTGGAGAGTTTCCTATTGCCAAGGAAGACTTCTGTGACCGGGTCTGAACAGGAGAGCTCCATCGGGTGCAGCCATGGAGCTACCACACCGTGAGTTGCAATGACTTGAGGTTCAGATGCTGGAGACAGCCATGATTTTGAGTTATCAAGTCTGGGAAGAGGGGCAAGGTGATTAGGGCTTCCACGGACATTTCCAGGAGAGATGTGTACCAATGTTGATGGGGCCAGGCTGGGGCTATCAACGTAGGCCTTGTCCCTCTGAACTTTGAGGAGCACCTTGTGAATGAGCAGGAAGGGAGTAAATGCGTAGAGGACATGGTGCCCCCAAGGAAGGTGGAATGCGTCCGTGATGGAGCCTGGGCTGCGATTCAGGAAGAAGCAAAAAACTGCTGGCACTTCCTGTTGCATCACGAACAGGTCTATCTGGGGAAACCCCCACGGTTATAAGATAGAGTTCATGACGTTCAGGTGCAGGGACCACTTGTGGCCGTGGAATGACCTGCTGAGATAGTCCGCCAACTCATTCTGTACCCCAGGAACGTACAATGCTTCCAGGTGTATCGAATGTGCTACACAGAAGTCCCACAGCTTGAGGGCTTCTTGGCAAAGGGCAGAGGAGCGTGCACCCCCTTGTTTGTTTATATAAAACATCACTGTGCTGTTGTCCATCATTACCGACACACATTTCCCTTCCAAATGAGCTTGGAAGGTCTGGTATGCTAGGTGGAACACGCTCAGTTCTCTGACATTAATGTGGAGAGCAAGTTCTGCCTGGGACCAGAGACCTTGAGTCTTGAGGTCTCCCTGATGTGCACCCCATCCCAAGACCAACGCACCCGTCACTAGTAAGAGGGCTAGCTGAGGCTCAGTGAAGGGGACTCCTGCACACACTACCTGTGGGTCGAGCCACCACAGGAGGGAGTCCAGGACTGGGTGAGGTAGAGGGATGACCCTGTCCAACTTGTCCCTCACCGGCCGATACAATGAGGCTAGCCATGATTGGAGCAGCCGGAGTCTGAGCCTGGCGTGTTGCACTACGTATGTACAATTAGCCATATATTCCAGGAGATTCAGGCAATTCCTTGCTGTGGTGGTAGGGAACCGTTGATTTTCCCACGTTCAGAAGAAGGCCCAGTTCGTCGAATGTCATTTTTATGAAGTCAACTTGTGCCTCCACTTGAAGCCTGGAGCGGCCCTTGATCAGCAAGTCGTCGAGGTACAGAAACACCTGTACTTGCCACCTGCACAGGAATGCAGCCATAACTGTCATGCATTTGGTAAACACTTGAGGTGTCAATGACAGGCCGAACGAAGACTGTGAACTGGTAATGGGTATGGTTGATCGCAAACCTGAGGTACCTTCTGTGGGACGATGTGATTGCTATGTGAAAGTGTGCATCCTTCAAGTTGAGGGCGGCATACCAGTTCCCTGGATCCAAGGAAGGGGTAATGGAGGCCAAAGAGACATGCGAAACTTCAGTTTCTTTATGAATCTGTTGAGATTTCACAGGTCTAGGATGGGACCGAGGCCACCTTCGGCTTTTGGTATTAGGAGATAACAGGAATAGAAGCCCTTGCCCTTCAGCTCCTGAGGAACCCCATCCACTGCCCCCAGCGATAGGAGCGATTGCATGTCCTATAAGAGGAGTTGCTCGTGAGAAGGGTTCCTGAAGAGGGATGAGGACGGGGGGGTGGAACGGTGGGAGGGCAGAGAATTGGAGGGAGTATCCCCTCTCTATTGTGCGGAGCACCCAACGGTCCGATGTGATACGGGACCACGCAGGGTAGAAAGGGGATAGTTGGGACAAAACGGTAAGGCGGGATGGATCCAGTCTTTGTACTGGTGCGCCTTTCTCATTCGTGCCTTCAAAAGGCCTGCTTCTGGCTTGATGAAGGTTTCAACTGGCCAGAGCCCTGACCAGACGAGGGGTGTGATCTCTTCCTGGAGTTCCTATTCCTCCACCACGAGCTCTCCTGCCTATTCTGCGGCTGGTAAAACTTTGGCGGGGGCTGCAGTCTAAAAATGTTTCCACTGCATGGCGGAAGTGTGGATCCCAAGGGACTTTAAGGTGGCCCTGAAGTCCTTCAAGCTGTGTAGCCGAGAGTCAGTCTTTTCTGAAAACAGGGCCAGACCCTCAAACGGGAGGTCCTGGATTGTCTGATAAACTTCATAAGGGAGGCCAGACCTGCAGCCAGGAACTCCTCCTCACAGCCACCCCAGTCGCCATAGTGCGGGAAGCTGCATATGCTGCGTGTAAGGCTGCTTGTAGGGAAGTGCGGGAAATCAGCTTGCGCTCCTCCACTAGTGCAGAGAATTCTGCGCATGAGTGCAGGAGCAGGAACTCTGCAAACATTGCCATCACTCCTCAGGTATTCAAATTATACCTGCTGACCATGGCTTGCTGGTTCGCGATGCGGAGCTGCAATGCTCCACCTCCCCAACTACCTTGAGTACACCTTCCTCCAGAAAAGGCCCAATTTTTTGACCTCTCAATTTTTTGGGGAGGGCCCAAGGTAGCCCTGGTGCTCGCACTGGTTGGCCACATCCACTGCCAGGGAATCCGGCAGGGGTTGCGTATAAAGATGTTAAAACCCCTTGGAGGGGACAAAATACCTCTGCTCATATCTCTTACCGGTAGGAGGCAAATAGGCCGGGGTCCGACACAGGGTCTTAGTGACTTCACCGATAGTCCTTATCAGTGGTAGCGCAATACGGGATGGCCCACGAGGGGAAAGGATATCTACCATAGGGTTGGCATCCTCCACCACTTCCTCTGTCTTGATGTTAAGGTTCTGGGCCACCTGTCTCAGCAGCTGTTGTAGAACCTGGCTGTCCTCCAAGGCTGGGGCAGTTGATGTGCCAACCACTGCATCATCCAGGGAGGAAGAGGACAAGAAACTGACCTGAACCAGAGCCTGATCTCTGCCCTTGGCCCCTCTGAGGTCCCAAAGAGTGAAGATCTCTGGTGCTGAAGCCGACAGGAAGGTTCCTGGAGCCAAAAGTGTTGGTGCCAGCACCTCAGATGGTATCAGTGCTGGAACCGTCAATGCCAGTACTGTGATTGGCTGTGTTACCGTTGATGTCCCTGGTGCTGAAGGTGTCTGCGGCAGCCCAAAGGATGCTGAGACTACCAACACCGACCTGGATCTACCCCTGGCTCTGGTGATGGGCCACTGAGGTAGGGCTTGCCACTGACTCGGCCATGGTGCCAGGTAGGGCTGATGGTTTCTGCAGGACCGGGACCTCCTGCTCCTACTGGAGCACGATGACTCTGCTTCCGACTCCGAAGTCTCCAACTGGGACAACCACAGAGGTGCGAAGCCCCTTGGCAGTGGGATCGATACCGAGGGCTGGGAGACCAATGCGTCTCCTCCACATGAGCGGCAGGTGCCAGAGGGCGGTGCGCAGGGGATGGTGCACGTTGACCCATAATCCCCAGCTTGGCCACTGATTGCACCAGGGCCCGAACCATTGCCAGCGACCTCTCCCACCATAATCACCAAGAGACCCGAGACAGCTTCAAACACCTCCGCTGTGGAGGGGAGCTCGAGGTCTTCATTGTGGCAGGTCAGCAAGTGATGGGGGTCTGGACACAACTGAACCCCAACTGGGACAGGAGTCAACAAAACCTGTGGCGGTTAGGCACCAGATGGGGGCCTTCCATCTGCCGGGTCCTTAGGCCTGGTTGGGGAAAGACCTCTGTCAGGTTTCCTCTTCTTCTGAGGTACCGGAGATTGTGACCGGAGCCTCACGAAGGTCTGTGGCATGGTTCTGTGCGTGGAGCTCTGGCAGTGCTGAGGGTCTCTGGAAGAGTGCTGCCTCGGCACCGGCTTGCGGGTGCCGGCGCACTGCACACAGAAGAGGAGGTGCTTGGGGCTGGCTCCAGCGCGCTGGGGTCTGACTGGGGTCGAAGAGCTGCCTCTGTGAGTAAAATATGGAAGCGCTGATCCTGGTCTTTTAGGGTCCAAAGACGGAACCCTCTGCAAATTTTGCAGCGGTCCCTGAGATGACCCTCACCAAGACACTTCAAGCATGAAGCAGGCAGAACACTTCTGGGAAGGCCTGCCAGTGTCTATACACACCTTCAAGCCTGGGGACCGAAGCTTGTCCCAGTGCCAGGGGATCGCAAAGGAAACTTAAGAAACTACCACTAGCTACAACTGTGTACAACGGAGACAAAGGACACTGCCAGGAAAACGTGCTTGCCAAGACAAGAGCTATGGGATGTTCCAGCTAGCCATCACTGGCAGTAAGAAGGAACTGAGTAGGTGGCAGGTTGGCAGGGCCCTATATTGAGCACCAAGAAGGCGAGATCCCAGGGGGTGCCCAGCCCGACCCTACTGATACCGCTAGAGGAAAAGTCTTCAGGCTGTCATGCACGCAGCGCGCGCACATCTAATTGGAATTGACATTAGCAATTACTCTAAGAAGAATATATCTTATATAGAATATTTCTTCTGCTAGTTCAATTTCTACCCTGATTTGTACTGTAAATCTTTTATTTGAAAGGCAGATCTCCATACCATCTGTGCTCAGGGCCCGATTCAAAGTCCACTGATCAATAGAAAGAAATTGGAGTGTGCGTTTCATCTTTCTTGTAGTATATCTATGTACCTGAAACAGAGCAGCACTGGCAAAACTATACTATTTGCCGGAGACCAATCATAGAAACAAAGTGTGAGTTACTGGGTCATATCTTTCAGCTCTAGTAGTAGGTTGCCCCGCTAGTGGAAGTCTTGGTTTGGTGCTTATGCCCAACCATAAAAGTCATATGGTGCCTAACAGAGTTAAAAATCACAGAGTTGGATGATACAGCAAAAGGTATTGTAACATGATGATGATAATGAGCGAAAGAATCACAGTGCAATAAAATCACTGCATCAAAAATGCAAGACATAGCTCTCTCCTGAGCAAAGACACCCAGATAGGTTACTGTAGAGCATAACGGTCCAATTTAAGTCTTATCTCTGGAGTTCCCTCAGTTCTGGAGTCCAGAAACAAAAAGTAAGTCCAGAATCTCAATTTGGATTCCCTGCAAACCAACATTAAAATCAGATCACTTCAAAAATATGACAGCTTGATTAGTAAAAGGTTTCAACTTAATATTCAAAGAAATCACCTGCTATAATCTATTTAAAGATTTAACACTGTAAGAAAAAAAAAAAACTATAAAAATTCTCCACCTTCTTCTCTCTCCTAGTTTACTGATTCACTAAGTTACTCTGATCAATGGTCAAACCATTTGAGAGCAAATCAGTAGGACTCCTGTACATTCAGCAACCTTCCCAACATTAAAATGACAAGACCCGAATATTGAAGTACCAATCTCCATATTTATCAGGTGAGTTGCAGAAAAAAAAGGGTGTCCATTAACCACGGGGATTCCCAAGAGAATGCAGAGTATGGAACAACTATTTAAACTTGTAAATCAGGGCTTAAATTCTCAACAATTATTTCCCGGAGCTCCCTCCCCCACCAACAGGGCTCCTACGGGTCTGAAGCCCCAAGCCACAAGGCTTTTGCAGGTTTGAAAATATTTACCAGGGCTCTGCTCCAGTGGGCTCTGGATGAATTTAAGCCCTGCTTGTAAGTAAATGTTCAGTTAATTGGTATATTAGAATCTCACTTTCAGAGCAATACAAGCTTCCATTACATTCTTCAGTGTGGATGCACTCCAGTTTTTACTTCAAACACTATAATCTCTGAAACAATATATTTAATATGTACATTTCCTTTATTAATGCTTTTCTTTTATAAATTAAGGGCTCAATCCAGCAAACGCTTTACTCATCTGATCAAATCGACTTAAATGGGACTATTCAGACATGTACAGTTACTCACATGTGCCTTTAGAAAAGCAGGCCCTAAAACTATACCCACAGATCTTTAGCCACAAATGTCACCTTTATGACATTAATAACAATTCTATATGTAAACAAGACATATTTTCCTTACATCTTGAACTGTTGATTCCAGCTCTTCAATTCTCTGTTCCAGGTGAGCCCTCTCATTAAATGCAGTCTCCTGGGCAATCTGTTTCAAACAACAAAAAATGCATACAAAACGTTACTTTTAAAGTTCATTGCATACATTTAGTTTAACCACATATTTATTAGAATGGATACCACATTACAATCTTAACTATACATTAATGCTATAACAAGCTGGGATAAAAATCAAACCTTTAACCTCTCCCTGAGGCTATCTCGTTCTGTGGTCATCCTTCGGAAGTCAGAAAGAGCTGTATCCCTTTCTGTCTCCACACGCCTCAAGATAGCCTGGGCTGTCACAGTCGTTTTAGGAGTCTTGGGGGATTTGATAACATCTCGGCGAAGTCGGGATATTTCTTCCTGTGCCTGTTATTGTTAAACACATGTGAAATGTGAAACAGATACTTTAATGCACTATGGACTACATATTTTACAAATAAGGCTGGTAAAAAAATTCCCATCAAAACTAACAGAAAATTGGATTTTTCACTGAATGGTTTTGCAAAAAAAAAGTCTGCTTTCTGCAGAAAATTGAGATTTTTTTCATTGAAAAACTAAGCACCTGAACATTCCGATGATGCATCGCCTACTCTCGTCAAGAAAGACTATGGTGCATCATGGGAGATATAGTCTGACCAGGAAACTTGGCCTATAGAAGAGAACAGAAGCATGAGGCACCAAAACTACAACTCCCATAAAATGCTGCAGTGGCATGTCCAAATCAAACTATTTCAATTTTGGATTTTTCAAAAAGTCAACATTTTCAAAAAAAATTCTGACCAACTTTAATCACAAGACATGTGACTAGTGATATAAGTGCACCTCAGCAACATTGTGGGTAATGAGGTCAAAGTCTGAATGCAATGACTCATGTATGTATTCTTCGATTCAGGAAAGCAGCCCTATTCAGGGCAGCATTTATGAATGAGCTTAAATCGAAGTCAAGGGGACTTAAACACCTGCCTAAGTGCCATCCCAAAAAGGGATAAACTTCAACCATAGAATCTTCCAGGGTAGATGAGACCTGAATTTCTAATGCAAGAACAAGACTAAAATATTTTTTTCCTTTAAAGTGTTGCAAATATTTTTCCACTGTCTTTCACACTCCCGTGAATACAATTACCCGATCATAAAGAATGACGATTTTGTCTCTCTCAGCTGTTAGAACCTTGATGTTACCCTGAATTTCTGCCATGTGGCGCTCATATTTTTCCAGCATTGACTTCAGTTCTTCACGTTCTCTGAATATTTTCATAACTTCTGGATCTGAACTCATTCCCTTAAAGAATGTCAAAAAAGTTTAATGATGAGAAACAAATTTGTACACATTTCCTAGTACTTTAGGTTTTGAAAGTACTACTATACACACACACAAAGAAGAAAGCCCAGCACTGAACAGATTGAACACAGTCAAAACTAGATGCATATACATTTTATCAATATTATATACTAAATAAAAACATTAAACGGAAATTGGAAATCTCTTTCATATGCAAAAACTCAGTCTCATCAATCTGACTCAGTAGTCTCTACTCACTTTATATCATGGAACTAAAGGGTTTGATTCACCTTGTTTTGAGTTACTAATTGCCTAACTATTACAAAACTATTTTTATTAAACACCTTAGGAAGTATTTAAATGTAATCACAGTAAGCCTTAAGACATGTTTAAGGAGGTGTAAATCTAGAACCCTTAAGGCAGTGCTTAGCTACGTGTGAATTGCCTGAGCTTGCCATCCATTTTCATAACTAATAGATTATTTTATTACTGAACATGGATTTGGAGCCAAGTCCTGTGTTAGGGATTTCAGTACAAAATAAATGAATGACTACTATACTATAATATATTCCAAGCTTACCTGCATAGGCGAAGAATGTTTTGAAATGCTGTTACGAGTGGGGCTGTGCTTAGGACTTGAAGATGTGGATGTGTTTCGAAACATCTTCCTCAAATTCTCAGCTTCACTTTTATAATAATCTCTGTCCTCCTCCAATGTCTTGATAAAGGTATCAAGTCTTGAAGGAGACTTCCCTAGTGTTTTTTCAGATTCTGTTTCTAAAATAACCTTTTAAGTGCCAAAATGAAAAATGTGTTCATTGAAATATAAGATTTTAAAATGTAATGCACTTATATTTCAACACAAAGTGGATAAACACTCTTCAAATATTAAAGTGAAGTAACTGCTTGTGGATATTTGCACTTTCACATTTTGAAACACTTTCCCCAAGTACAAGTATGTAATTCTACACAGTTGATCTAACAGGCTGTTCAGTTATTTAGTTTCTTCCATCTTTTCTCTTAACTACTTTTCTTTTTACAAGAGTTCTCCTTGAAACTTTTAGCATCTTAAATATAACAAAGATTGTGTACTTAGATGGCAACTTGAGAAGGCTTCCTGCTTAAAAGGTAATCCTGAGCTAAATAAACACCAAGACAAAATGGGGAAATGATGATTAATCCTTGATACATTACCACCAAGTTAACAGGAAGCACCATTAAACTACTGACTTATATAGCAGTGTCTAATTATTATATTATAACTAGGGCTGTTGAGTATTAAAAAAATTGCAATTAATCACGCGATTAAAAAAATTAATCACGATTAAACAATACCATTTATTTAAATATTTTGGATGTTTTCTACATTTTCATATATATTGATTTCATTTGCAACACAGAATACAAAGTGTACAGTGCTCACTTTATATTTATTTCTGATTACATATATTTGCACTGTAAAAAACAAAATAGTATTTTTCAATTCACCTAATACAAGTACTGTAGTGCAATCTCTTTATCATTAAAGTTGAACTTACAAATGTAGAATTATGTACAAAAAATAGCTGCATTCACAAATAAAACAATGTAAAACTTTAGAGCCTACAAGTCTACTCAGTCCTATATCTTGTTCAGCCAATCGCTCAGACAAACAAGTTTGTTTACATTTGCAGGAGATAATGCTGCCCGCTTCTTGTTCACAATGTCACCTGAAAGTGAGAACAGGCATTCACATGGTACTGTTGTAGCCAGCGTCGCAAGATATTTACATGCCAGATGTGCTAAAGATTCATATGTTCCTTCATGCTTCAATCATCATTCCAGAGGACATGCATCCATGCTGATGACAGGTTCTGCTCGACAACAATCCAAAGCAGTGCAGACTGATGCACGTTCATTTTGATCCTCTGAGTCAGATGCCACCAGCAGAAGGTTGATTTTCTTTTTTGGTAGTTTGGGTTCTGTAGTTTCCTCATTGGAGTGTTGATCTTTTAAGACTTCTGAAAGCATGCTCCACACCTCATCCCTCCCAAATTTTGGAAGGCACTTCTTAAAACTTGGGTCGGTTAGAAATCTCACATTGGTACCTTCTTTGCGTTTCGTCAAATCTGTAGCAAAAGTGTTCTTAAAATGAACATGTGCTGAGTCGTTTCAGAGTAACAGCCGTGTTAGTCTGTATTCGCAAAAAGAAAAGGAGTGCTTGTGGCTCCAGCACAAATCCAGGTTCTCTCACCCCCCCACCCCCATACACACACAAACTCACTCTCCTGCTGGTAATAGCTCATCCAAAGTGACCACTCTCCCTACAATGTGCATGGCAATCAAGGTGGGCCATGTCATCATGTGCTAGCAATGCCCCTCTGCCATTTACATTGGTCAAACTGGACAGTCTCTACGTAAAAGAATAAATGGACACGAATCAGATGTCAAGAATTATAACATTCATAAACCAGTCGGAGAACACTTCAATCTCTCTGGTCACGCAATCACAGACATGAAGGTCGCTATCTTAAAACAAAAAAACTTCAAATCCAGACTCCAGCGAGAAACGGCTGAATTGGAATTCATTTGCAAATTGGATACTATTAATCTAGGCTTAAATAGAAACTGGGAGTGGCTAAGTCATTATGCAAGGTAGCCTATTTCCCCTTGTTTTTTCCTACCCCCCCCCCAGACGTTCTGGTTAAACTTGGATTTAAACTTGGAGAGTGGTCAGTTTGGATGAGCTATTATCAGCAGGAGAGTGAGTTTGTGTGTGTGTGTGTGTGTGTCCGTCCGTCCCCGGGAAAAAAGGGGAGGGGTGAGAAAGCCCGGATTTGTGCTGGACATGGCCCACCTTGATTACCATGCACATTGTAGGGAGAGTGGTCACTTTGGATGAGCTATTACCAGCAGGATAGTGAGTTTGTGTGTGTGTTTTTTGGAGGGGGGTGAGGGGGTGAGAGAACTTGGATTTGTGCAGGAAATGGCCCAACTTGATTATCATGCACATTGTGTAGAGAGTTGTCACTTTGGATGGGCTATTACCAGCAGGAGAGTGAGTTTGTGTGTGGGGGGGTGGAGGGTGAGAAAACCTGGATTTGTGCTGGAAATGGCCCAACTTGATGATCACTTTAGATAAGCTATTACCAGCAGGACAGTGGGGTGGGAGGAGGTATTGTTTCATGTTCTCTGTGTGTATATAAAGTCTGCTGCAGTTTCCACGGTATGCATCCGATGAAGTGAGCTGTAGCTCACGAAAGCTCATGCTCAAATAAATTGGTTAGTCTCTAAGGTGCCATAGGTACTCCTTTTCTTTATGTGCTGAGTCATCATCCGATACTATTACAACATGAAATATATGGCAGAATGTGGGTAAAACAGAGCCAGAGACACAGTTCTCCTCCAAGGAGTTCAGTCACAAATTTAATTAACACATTTTTTTAAACAATCATCATCAGCATGGAAGCATGTCCTCTGGAATGGTAGACAAAATATGAAGGGGCATACCTGGCATGTAAATGTTTAGCATATCTGGCATGTAAATATCTTGCAATGCCAGCTACAAAAGTCCCATGTAAACGCCTGTTCTCACTTTCTGGTGACATTGTAAATAAAGAGTGGGCATCATGATCTCCCATAAATGTAAACAAACTTGTTTGCCTTAGCGATTGGCTGAACAATAAGTAGGACTGAGCGGACTTGTAGGCTTTAAAGTTTTGCATTGTTTTGTTTTTGAGTGCAGTTATGTAACAAACAAACAAAACTGACATTTGTAAGTTGCACTTTCAGGACAAAGAGATTGTACTACAGTACTTGTACAAGGTGAACTGAAAAATACTATTTCTTTTGTTTATAATTTTTACAGAGCAAATATTTGTAATTAAAAATATAATATAAAGTGATCACTGTTCACTGTGTATTCTATGTTGTAATAGAAATAAATATATTTTAAAATGTAGAAAAACATCCAAAAATATTTAATAAATGTCACTTGGTACTCTATTGTTTAACAGTGTGATTAAAACTGCGATTAATCACAATTAATTTTTTTAATTAATCACGCACGTTAACTGTGATTAATCAACAACCCTAATTATTACTACTACTAGGAAAAACATGAGGCTATCCTGTCTGGTGTGGGTAATGGATGGTGAATTTTGAGGATGGTAGTAAACTGGAGTGTAGGTAACTATGTTAATTAAAGGTCATCTGCAAAGAAAAAAACGATGTGGGTTTTTTTATTTTTGTTTTTTTATGATGCGTAAAGAAGATCTACCCATATTTTTCTGCTTGTTTTTTTACTTTAAAAATGCCAGGAATGTTAAGTAACATCTTCCACATCTTCCCTAGTATTGAGGGGGAACTCTTCAGAGGTCTCAGAAGTGGATTGCGGGAGTTGGGTGGGAGTGTCAAGCCTTTATTTGAGCAGGCAGAGGTGCTGAGTCTTTAACAATGATATCTTTTCTCCCAAGTATTTCTAATGAATTTAATTTAAAATAGATGTTAAACTGAATAAGAATCACTTTCTCTTTCACTCAAGTTTGACCCGATTAGAGTCCTAATAGGTTTATTACATCAAGTTCGCCAGTCATCCACAGAATCTTTCAGGAAAAACAGGATAGACAAAACCTGATTTTCGAATGGAAAAGAAACAAAGCAAGGAAGAAGGCCTGGAAAGGGTTTTTTAAAATATTCACTTATTGCTGTTGGATGATAAACCAAATGTTTAGTTTTACAAGTCACCTTTAAAAATTGTTGAACACTCATGAAATAAGATCTGTATACCATTTCTGTGTTTTGGCTGAGAAAAATCCCATTTCAATATGAGTTAATTTTATCACACAGGTAGATACATGTGCTATAAATACGTGTCTCAATTTGGTACAACAACAAAAAAAGGCTATTTTGCTTGGCAACATTTAATGACAAGATCACAGGAAAATGTTTCATGGGGCCCAATTCTCCAGGGCTCTTAATTCCCACAATTCCTACTCAGAGGATCAGAGCCACTAAGGCCCTAATCTGGCAGTGAGATCTGCAGAGGGGTCCTTCCACAGGGAGCTCATTAAAGGATTGGGGTCTAAGAAGCAAGTGTAATTACTAAAAGCCTTATACTGTAAACATGGAAATTTGTGAAAAAGCTTAATACTGTAATATGGTAAGAGGTCTATGTGATCTCAATAAATTCAAAAAAATACTTTCCAGTTAAATGAAGGAGTCTATTAATTATACCAATTTAATCTGGAAGCAAATAATATACATCCATTTTGTTACCCAGAAGTTTTTTTCTTGCTGATAAATTGTTTATTAGACTTTTATACATGTTTATGTATATTTCCAAATGTCATTGTTCAGTGTTATGGTTATGAACATTTGGGGAAGATAGAATATTAAAATAAATATTTAAAGGATAAAATACTGGCTGTGTGTATTTCACATATATGCAGAATTCTGTTTTAGGAGTATTCAGAGCAGTCAATCATTTTGGATTTTGTAGAAAAGTTAACAAGACTACCAAAAACAAAAAAAATTCAAAGTGAGTTGAAAGATAAAGGATATATTACAGTCTAGTTAAAGAAAGAGAATTGCCAATATATACCAAAACGGAAATATTCTCCATACTCTATTTCATTGAACCAAAAGACAATTAAATGTACGTATACTAGTATTAATTGCTCTTTGAAAGTAATAACCTACATAAATGCATAGCTGCAAAAATACTAAGAATACATATTTAACTTACAGATCTAAGTATTTTGATTGTGTGCTCCAACTTTCTAATATTGTTTTGCTGGCATCTAATTTGAGTCTAGAATAAAAAGTAATAAAAATTACATTTCTTTATTTACAGGTAGTAAACTGAAAATACAGCATTTTTTGCCCCATTTTCTTATTCCTTTGAAGAATCTAATTGGAACTCTCTTCCAGGTTGGTTGGACTGGAGACACGCTATTTAAGAAGATGAACCTTTAAAGAATTAACTAGAACACAAATGTGCAGTCAATTAGTATTTTGCTTGCATAAACTGTACAGGATCAGGACAAAGAAGGAGCAGTGTCTGTCTGGGTGAGCAAAAAGAAAGTGCAGGATCCCCTTTTACCAGATCTGCATTTTCAATAAACTTCTGGAAATCGGACCAGTTTGAGTATTCCAAAGGACTAAGAAGATAAGCATGTAGTTACGTTAACCACACATGCATAGCTCAACTTACCTTCCCTCTGAATAGTGCTAATACAATCACACTAAATGTACTATCCATGCACAAAGTGTGATTTTTCATCACGCTGTGAAATCAAAAGCAATTTTCACTGGAATACTCAAAAGCACTTTTCAACTACAACTATTACAACTTTCATCCCTCAACCATTTTGGCACAGGAATGGCCATATAAAAAAAAATAGCAAGGATGTATTCTACTTTCTTCTTCCCAGTACCCACCATAAAATGTTCATTCCAGCCATTTTAAATGGCAATATTCCAGTCATTACTGCCCTAATCTTACAATCAGTTCCACACAGGCAGACTCTTCAGTGCACAGCACCAAACCCAACAGGACTTCTTACAAGCACAAGGGCCTGCTCACATGGTTATGATGCACAACTGGGGCCTTCATGGATTTTCTGGTTCTAAAATAAATTATAAAATCTGAGGCTCTGGATGTCTTCTCTCATGTGAGATATTCTTCTTCTCCCACCAGATGGGCCCAAAATTTAGTTAAATATTTGGGACTACTTCATCTAACCTGAAGCACTTAGGGGAGAGGAAAGTGATCAGGAACAGTCAGCATGGATTCACCAAGGGAAAGTCATGCCTGACTAATCTAATTGCCTTCTATGACGAGATAACTGGCTCTGTGGATGAAGGGAAAGCAGTGGACGTGTTGTTCCTTGACTTTAGCAAAGCTTTTGACACGGTCTCCCACAGTATTCTTGCCAGCAAGTTAAAGAAGTATGGGCTGGATGAATGGACTCAATCTAGCCAGCTTTCTATCCAGCTTAGTCGGGCTCAACGGGTAGTGATCAATGGCTCCATGTCTAGATGGCAGCCGGTATCAAGTGGAGTGCCCCAGGGGTCAGTCCTGGGGCCGGTTTTGTTCAATATCTTCATAAATGATCTGGAGGATGGTGTGGATTGCACCCTCAGCAAGTTTGCAGATGACACTAAACTGTGGGGCGCGGTAGATACGCTGGAGGGTAGGGATAGGATACAGAGGGACGTAGACAAATTGGAGGATTGGGCCAAAAGAAATCTGATGAGGTTCAACAAGGACAAGTGCAGAGTCCTGCACTTAGGACGGAAGAATCCAATGCACTGCTACAGACTAGGGACCGAATGGCTCGGCAGCAGTTCTGCAGAAAAGGACCTAGGGGTTACAGTGGACGAGAAGCTGGATGAGAGTCAACAGTGTGCCCTTGTTGCCAAGACGGCCAATGGCATTTTGGGCTGTATAAGTAGGGGCATTGCCAGCAGATCGAGGGATGTGATTGTTCCCCTCTATTCAACATTGGTGAGGCCTCATCTGGAGTACTGTGTCCAGTTTTGGGCCCCACACTACAAGAAGGATGTGGAAAAATTGGAAAGAGTCCAGTGGAGGGCAACAAAAATTATTAGGGGACTGGAACACACGACTTATGAGGAGAGGCTGAGGTAACTGGGGATGTTTAGTCTTCAGAAGAGAAGAATGAGGCAGGATTTGATAGCTGCTTTCAACTACCTGAAAGGGGGTTCCAAAGAGGATGGCTCTAGACTGTTCTCAGTGGTAGCAGATGACAGAACAAGGAGTAATGGTCTCAAGTTGCAGTGGGGGAGATTTAGGTTGGATATTAGGAAAAACTTTTTCACTACGAGGGTGGTGAAACACTGGAATGCATTACCTAGGGAGGTGGTGGAATCTCCTTCCCTAGAAGTTTTTAAGGTCAGGCTTAACAAAGCACTGGCTGGGATGATTTAGTTGGGGATCGGTCCTGCTTTGAGCAGGGGGTTGGACTAGATGACCTCCTGAGGTCCCCTACAACCCTGATATTCTATGATAATTTACTACAAAAACTCATTCTCTAAATATTCACCCTAGGATAGATCTTCAGCTTGTGTATGTTATCATAGCTCCACTTATTTCAGTTGATCTATGATAATTTACATCATCTGAGGATTTGGTCCTCTTTAATAAATTCAACAAGCTCTGGGACACTAGTGTTATCTCTCTCACTTTCATATATACAGGGAACTGAAATGGTACTCTTTCCTCATCTGCTGAATAAATTCAAGATACAAGATCTCAAAAGGTTCAGTCATATGCTTGAATAATTTATTTAGGGTCAGGGAAGGGTTCTCGTATTGCTCTGGAACGAATTAAATTTTTTATTTTGAGCTCAGAGAAGCCAGTTTTTCATATTTCAGGCTCTATAGCAGCACTTCCCACATGTATTATATTGGCTACACAGTCTTAACAGATATAGTGGTACTTCCACAAATCATGAGATGTGTGGCAGCCTCCTCTTGACCTCTCTTCCCCAAATTAAACGTAACTCCTTGTCCTCAGACATTCAGTTTAACCCATTACACTAGGAGCCCTTTTCAAGACTTATCAGGTTGGAATGTTGCAATCTTCATTACCCATTACTCCCTCTTTCCTTTATTCATTTTTAAGTTTTAAAATAAGTAAGATTTTAAATTTAAAAATAAACAAAAATAATTTACCTTCAGACAGAGACCATGGCTATAAAGTTTCATCCAAAAAGGTTAAATTTTATAAAACTTACTGGCTCCCCCTATAATATACGTATTCTGTTTAGCATTTAATACCTTTGCTTCCTCAAGCTCCTGATCAGCAGTATCCAAGACTATTTCTTTTTCTTTTTCCAGCTGTTCAGCTAATTTGTCAACTACAGCAAGTTCTTTACACAGATACTCATTCTTATTGGTCAAACTATCCACCTGACTCTCCACCACCTGCTTATTATCAAGCAGTTCCGTAACATGTTGCTCTAAATCATGGTTTTTCTTCTTCAGATCGTCAATCTACTAGGACCAGGAAGAACAAAGACATTTTACTTTTCTTAACCTTAAAAGATATAAACTGGAGGCATTTCACAGCAGAAATATTTATTTACACTAAACTGAGTGCAAAGACAGACAGTGACAAGCCCAAAATTTTCATTAATTTACACTAGTAGCATTTTGTAGAGATGTAAATGACTATCCAACGTGAAAGGCAATGAAGAAACAGGCTCCTAATTTCCACCCTAAAATGAAGCTATCTGCTTCTGTTTATTTCTCTTATCCATACTAGTTGTTTTCCTTTGATCAGCAGCTCCACAGCTTCTTTGGCTGTCCTTTCCATGTGATGTGTACACCATTTGTTGGTCTCCCAGTGTGATATGTAACCCCCCAGTGTTCCCTTGATCACCCTCACCCTCAGTAGCATTTCTCTGATAGCGCTGGGAGAAGAAATGCCTCTCAAGCTCTGCCTGAATATCAATTAGTCTTGCCCACCAAGACTTTGCAAGTATCTTTTCCACCACCTGCATGTGGGGTCTATGTACTTCATGTGTGGAAAAAGCCAGCAGGGATGTACTAGGCTCATTATTGGTGAAGATTGTTAATATCCCCCTAAAGGGGAAAGAGGACAGGGTACCTGATGTTCTTAAGAAAACTGCTTAAGAAACAATAACATGTCAATGATCTTGTCACCTATCAACCTGCTCTGACCCGCTCACTTTTGGGGAAGGTCCATAAGAAAGTTGTGGCAGACACCCAGGCAATCTCGAGTCCTCAGATTTCAGAGATCTCAGTCAATCAGGCTTTAGACCTGATATGATATAAAAACTGCACTGGTGAATGATTTCATAGTAATTGATAAGGATTAAGTGTCCATGCTGATATTATTGGATCTGTCAGCTGCAAACACCACCAATTACTACAACATTTTATTGGTATATCTGCAGTCATGAACAGCAGTCAACAGACCTGCCCTTGAATCATTTTTATCAGGGAAGTCCCTAAGAGTGGTTTGGGACAAAAGTTTGTTCCTTCTGTCAAAACTGGGATTTTTACCGGGGCTAATTTTGTCACCCCTGTTGTTCAACTCATATACTATATTAACAAAGTTAATATGGAAATATGAGTTGCAACAACTGATGAGAATCAGCTTCATATTTCCCCCACAACTGATCCAGTTGGTGCAGTGGAATGAATAACCCAATGCAGTTATGAATTTGGAGAATGGATAAAGGTAAAGTGGTTGAGTCTTAAAACAGACAAAACCGAAGTAATGTCAGCAAGGGGGATATCTGCACACTTGGTTGAGGGAATACATTATTTTTTTAAATGTCTTTCAAGTTTTAACATGACCAACATTTAAAATTACAAAAATAACAAAGGTGAAGCCAACAGCTGCTCGCCTTCATACCTGAAATAACTAACCACAGTAAAAAAATTTCCTTTACCCCACACAAACAACCTATATCATCTCCTCTATCCCCAAAACCCAGGCTAAATAGACAGGCCTTGAAGCATGCTCAAAAGGTCACCATATTCAGGCTGTTTTGGCCCACAAAGGAAAGAAGTGTTCTCCAAAGCTGAGGGCCCTAACAGAGAACACCCTGCTGCCATCTCCCTCTCCTTTATATTAACAGGATTCTAATCTGAGCAACTGTGAGAAGGTGAAAGAGGCAGTTTCTCAAGTACACAGGATCCAAACCATTTAGGGTTTTTCAGATAAAAAGTAACACCTTAAATTCTACCCAAAAATCAAAAGGCAGATAGCACAGATCACAGAGCACATGTTACATGCTCCTACCAAAATTCTGCACTCTGCACCAGATTCATTTTCCAGGTTGACTGAGGTACAGCCTCATGTAGAGCATGTTACTATAACAATCTTGAGATGACAAAGGCACAAAAACGGTAGCAGTCTCTTAGCCACAGAAGGATGGAGAAAAACTTTCCTGGGCAATGTTACTATAGGATCATTCAGCAGCAACCAGGAGTCCAAAAGCACCTGTAGATTATGAACTCTAGAAACAAATGGCAGGCACACTTGCTAAATATGAGGGACAGACATAATATACACAATATCTTCTGATTTCTTCTCCCAACCGACCAGCATCACTTCAGCAAACTTTCCTCCCATGCGCCAATTCGTTCAACAGCACCGGCTGCTGGATCAAGTGAAACAAGGATAGGACACTGGATATTATCAACATATCACTACTGCTGCCCATACGTCCTCCCAGCTCAAATATACATTGAAGAAAAAGGAACACAAGATGGAACCAATTGTGAAACTCCAAATGACCTCATGCTATTGCCCTTAACAACCATCAGAGAACACTCAATAAGGAAAAGATAGTATCATCTGAGGAACTGCTTGTCCATTTCCGTTAGTCTGCAGATAAGTGACTACTACTCCATAATCAACAGGATAGGAAAACAGCCAGTAGACCTAACAATATCAGTATGGAGATCTCAGATTATCCATCAGTAGGAAATCTACCACCACTACTACCATGGCAGCTTCTGTCTTGCACCAGGGTACATATCTAAATTGACAAAGGTCAAGAAGACTCGAGGTATCTAGGTATTCTGAAGGTTGTCTCACTATAACATTCTATCTAATTTTAACCAGACAGAAGATTAGATACTAAACAGGAGCCAGATTACTACATCAAATGCTGGTTTCTTGAGAAAAAGCCAAGCAACAGCTTTCCTAAGAGACACTGGCATTCTACACTCTCTCATTTGACAATATCCACCAGCAATGGATCAAGTTTTCTCTTTTAGCCTTCCCCAGCCAGGTAGGACACAGGTTCCAAAAACAGGTTGTGGGGTCCCAACTCTTCTAGTACTTCTAGGGTGACCAGATGTCCTGATTTCATAGGGACAGTCCCGATTATTGGGTCTTCTTCTCACACAAGCACCTATTACCCCCCCACCTCCTGTCCCGATTTTTTTGCTAACTGGTCAGCCTAAGTACCTCAGTGATTGTTATTGACCTAAACTCAGCAAGAGAACGCTTAGCCTTTGTGCTCTCAAAATACCATTTGTGATTCAAATTACATATGATTCAAATTAGCAATCTTGGAATCATATTAGCACCTGGGCTGTTTCTGGAAGATAGAATAGCACTTGTAATTAAAAAAAATAGTTCTTTCACCTGTGCCTGCTAGAAGAGAGTAACCTTTCCAGTGCTGACCTTGCTACCATCAGCCACCAGACTACTATAATGCACTAAAAATGTGCTGCCCCTGCCCTGAGCACTGCTCCGCACTGCCATTGGCTGGGAACCATGACCAATGGGAGCTGGGGGGCACTGCCTGTGGGTGAGAGCAGCTATGTGGCGCCTCCTGCCTCCCCCGCCCCGCCCGGGAGCCGGACCTGCTCCTGGCCGCTTTTGGGGCACAGCACAGCCAGGATAGGCAGGGAGCCTGCCTTAGCCCTGCTGCACTGCTGACCGAGATAAGCCTGCACCCCAACCCCGAGCCCCAACCTCCTGCCCCAGCCCTGAGCCCCCCTCAACCCAGAGCCCCCTCCTGCACCCCAAACCCCTCATCCCTGGCCCCACCCCAGAGCCCACACCCCCAGTCCAGTGCCCACACCCCCTCCTGCACCCCAACTGCCTGCCTCAACCCACAGCCCCCTCCCACACTTCAAATCCCTCAGCCTCACCCCCCAGCCTAGAGCCCCCTCCTGTACCCCAAACCCCTCATTCCTGGCCCCACCCCAGAGCTCACACCCCCAGCCCAGAGCCTGTACCCCTCCACACACACAAACTCCCTGCCCCCGCCCAGAGCCCCCTCCCACACCCTGAACTCCTCATTTCTGACCTCACCCTAGAGCCCACACCCCCAGTTAGAGTCCTCAACCCCTCCCGCACCCCAACTCCCTGCCCCAACCCAGTGAAAGTGAGGGGGGGAGCGAGCCTCCGAGGGAGGGGGAAATGTAGTGAGTGGGGGGCCGGCTTCGGGGAAGGAGCCAGGCTAGGATGTTCGTTTTTGCGCGATTAGAAAGTTGGCAACCCTACATCTGAGCTGGAGCTTCCTCATAAATAAGGTTTCAGAGTAGCAGCCGTGTTAGTCTGTATTCGAGAAAAGAAAAGGAGTAGGCACTTAAGTAGAGGGGCTGAACACTGAGGATGGTTTAGGATGTCTTTAGTTTTTGTGGGAGAGTATATTAACTGGAAAATGTGTAATGATAAATTAATGACTAACTCTGTGCATTAAATTTGGGGAAGTGCCTGCAACTCTACAGACCAAAAAAAAAATTATGTCAATCTAAATGCAACATTGGTAACTACTTCACTGCTAATGATTTCAGCTGAAACATTTAGATATTTGGGACTGTGAACAAGTCTTGGGTGGATAACCATAATTTCCTCCTAATCTGGCCATTAGTCCTGGGAAGATTCCCTTCTCTCCCAACAACAGAGAGATGAAGGAATGACAGTAGTTGACCTCAAATGAATATACACCAGTCACTAACTGAACTATGATGTTTTTTGTTTTGTGAAATTCCATCAATATTTAAAGGATGTTAAGTCACATTTACATAACGTCATCACATTCTGACAAAATGCTATAATGTAAATGATGCAACATAGGATATCACGCCATAACTGATTTGGTTCTGCAACTCTATTCGGTAAGAAAAGGCTTGCCAGCTCTACAGACTGTGACACTGATTTAAATAACAGATGTTATTGCTGAGTTATCATTTCATTATATAAAATTATCAGAATTCCTGTTCCTTACAAACAGTCACCAAAGCAAAAAACAAAAAGTAGAAAAATAAAACAACCTTTAAATTCAGTTTATGGATGACTTTGTCTTTGTTCTTAGGCTTTCCTTCCAATTTAAAAGGTTTCTCACTGTCAGACGGTGGATCCCTTATATCAAAATGGTCTTCTCTTGTTGTTACCTTTTGGAGGAATGGAAAACAGCATAAATAGTACTTCTGTGGAATGAATTTCTGCATGCAGTCATGAAGTGTGACCTTTGAAAATGGGAGAAGACATACTCCTGAAGATATTTCATAACAATATTTCCCCTTAAGGTACCTAACACTGCACACTGAGAGAACATCCTGAGATAACACTATTCATGAATGCACCAGAGCAGCTAAAGATAAATTTTGTCCATTTCATTTTTAAAAACAAACAAAAGGGTTTAGGTTAGTCTGGTAGTTTAGTGGAATTGTTCTACAATCCCATGCAAGACACCTAGATTTCATTACTGGTCTCTTGCTCCACTGGTTGGGGAGAATGAGGGGAGAGGGAGTTAGCAGTAAAGCATATAGATTTTCCGTTCCTTTGACAAGTTTAAAAAGCAAGAGTGGGGAGGATCTTGTTTTAACTGAGTCTGACATTGGCATCAATTTCATTATTAATAATATTATCTACCATCTTTTACAAGTATAACAAAATATCAAACAAAAAACAAATTAAAAAAAAATCTCAACAGACAAAACCCAAAAATACATTCAACAAAGTGGAAAATATTTTTTTTTTTAAAAGAAAACAAATGTATACCACCAGGGCCCCACACTACAAAGGCCTGATATTTTGATGTGGAAAACTAGTAGCAAAGAAGCAATAAGACTCAAATCTGAAGCTTAGAGTAAATTGCAATAAGAAGAATAAACAAAATCTTAAAAATGAGTTAGTGTAAATATACAAAAAGCATTACATTTAACTTAATTCTACAGGTTAGGTTTAGGCAGTATAATGGCCCAAATAAAGCAGTAATAGAATAATAATAAACATAATGAAAACAAGCTTCATATTTCTGAACAGACTGTATACCAAAAAGAAAAAGTAGGAAACCTGGCAAGAAAGCCATTACAACAGTTAAGCCAAGAAATAACTGAAATCATACATCAATGATTTAGTAACAAAGACAAAAAATTACAAATATTAAATTCTATACATTTTAATTATTGACTTAATATGTAAAACATAAGAGTCAGAATTAAACCCCAAAACTGTAGAAATGGGAGTCAGGGCTTGATCCAACACCCATTGAAGTCAACTGGAATATTTCCACTGACTTCAGTAGGCACTGGATCAGGCCCTTAATGCAGAAAATAAAATAACTCAGTTTGGAAGCAAAAAAGTTTTGTTAGCATTTTTATTTTGTCCATATTAAGCAATAAAAAGCAGCTAGTTGCTGTCCTAAAAAAATAAAGAAACTAAGTTAAGTATAGTTTGCATATAAATGATACTTAAAAGAATCAGACTAAAGGGGGAAAAAAGCAGTGGACCCAAAATAGAACCTTGTACTGACAATTCATAGGAGAGAAACAAATTCCTGCTGTAAAACCAGAAGACTGATTACAAAGGTAAAACTCCAATTATGTGCATACCCTTATGTTGTATATCAAATATATATCCTGATCCTGCAAACACTTCCATAAGTGTGTAACTTTACACATGTGAGCAGTCCCATTGACTTCAATGTGCATAAGTGTTTGCAGGACTGGGCCCTCCTACATAACTGAAGTACAATGCTCCTATCAGTTGTGTCAAATATGATAGCAAAAAAATAAAGAGAAACCAGCTGGAGACACCCCATGGGGGAAAGGGTATAACACACAAGCAAAGTGAACAGTGTGATGGCAGAAGACATCATATTAGTTTTACAATTGTTTTTAAGAGGGGTTCCTTCTGAAGGGGTAAGCTAAATGGAAAGAAAAGGGAAGGGAATGGAGGTGAGGGGGATCGGACAGGGAAGAAACAGGTAACAGGAGTAGACCTGAAGAGACTGTGAGAAAGAGGTTTGGCACAAACAGCCAGTTAAAACAGGACAGAGAAGGTCCTGTCAAAACAACTGTAGAAAGTTATCTAAAAATCCGAAGGTCCCTGCTTCTGCAGCTGCTCCTACCAGCTGGAGTAGTCCCGGAACAGCCACTGGATCTAGCCCTGAAAAAAAATCAAAACTGTCTTGTCTATTTAGATTGTAAACTCTTCAGGGCAGAGACAGTCACAGTGAGGCCCCATTCTTAATTGGCCTTAAAGCACTACCACAAAAAACAAGATTAATAGTAATTGATGATTAATAATAAATCCAAGAATCTCAAAACAGATGACGAACAATTTGAGGCAGTAGTGGATACATTATTATAATCTTATAAAACAACAAACTTGGTAGAATAATCATCTCTGCAGAATCATAGTGAAAATGATCAGGAAAGTTATTGTCATAAAGAGATGGCAAAAACTGACCACAAGTTCTACCCCTGGGGGAATATGGCACGTGCACGGAATTCATGTCCTCTGCAGATTTTTTTGCTTCCCTGCAGAAAAATGACTTTCTGACAGGGAAGCTGCAAGAGCAGTCACACACCACTTCCTAGCAGCACAGGTACAATGTTTCAAGCACCCAGAGCAACCAGTGGAGAGGTAAATCACTGCAGGGCTGGGGACACCCCAGCCTGTGGCTCCTACCCTGAGCTGGGATCAGCTGCTAATCATGGCTGGGCTGGAGGCAGGAGAGGATGGGACTGCCTCTTCCCCTGCAAGGAGTGGTTGGGGCTGTGTCAGACCCACCCCACAGAAACCTCCCCCAGCTGCAGGAAGCTCAGTATCCTCCCCTGCTTCCTGTCCCCATCACTCCTCAGCTGTGGGGGGATGGATCACTGTATGGGGAGCTGCTCCCCTATCCACCCAACCCCTGTGCAGTTGGACCTCCCATACCCAGACACCCCTGCCACGCCTCACCTGGTACATCCAGAACCCCCCTAGTCCTCCATACCCAAACCCCACCCCACTGAACCTCAACCCCTGCACCCTGACCCCCTCCCTCTGGAACCCCACCCCTGCACCCTGACCACCCCCACTGAGCTCCCTGCACTGAAACCCCCACCCTGATGCCCTACCCCTGCAACACCCTGAGCCCCCACATCCAGACCTTCATGCCACTGACCGCCAACGAGCTGCACCCAGACCTGCACCCCACCAAGCCCCCTGCCCGGCTGAGATCCTCACTCCCAGACCCCTCCGCTGAGCCCCAACAACCTTCACCTGGAAGCCCCTGCAGAGTCCCATTGCCCCTGCACCTGGAACCCCCACGAACCTCTGTGCATCCAGATTCCCCCACACCTAGACCCCTGCAATGAGCTGCCTGCACCCAGATTTTCCCACACAGAACCCTCTCACCCCACACATGGATCCCCCACACTAAGCCCCTCCACACTTGGATCCTTCCTGGTTGAGCCTGCCTGCCCCACACCTGGTGCAGAGGGGCATGGCCCCAAGGTGTTTCTGGGGCAAGCCCAGCCTTGTGCTGTGTTAGGGTCGGGTGCAGCCTCACTGCTGAGTCCCTGTCCTGGGGGTGAGGGGGCTGCAAGGTGATCTCCCACCTTCATGCAGCCAGTGGCCTGTGCTCCCCACTGCCATGGTGGAACCTCTGCATTTATTTATTGATTAATAAAACTTGTAGAATTTTAAAATATTGTGCACAGAATTTTTAATTTTTTGGCACAGAATTTTTGGTGTAGAATGCCTTCAGGAGTAATGTTCAAACAGTTTTTAGACAAACTGAAAGAAAAAAATAGGATAAATACTCTAATTAAGGGTCTGATCCTGCTCTCATTAAATTTAATATGAGTTTTCCCAGAGATTTCAAAGCAGCAGGATTGGGCCAGAAATATGGGTGGGACAAATTGGTTCAGTTAAAAAAAAAGTGGTCATGCTATGGAAGGAAACCGAAGGAAATACTGTAGATCAAAGACAAAATGCAACCTTATCTCCTAGTAATGGGCACATAAAAAAATTAAAATCAGCTAACTGAATGTAAAATAATAGTATTTTATCACAGATTACAATGAAAGATATTAAATGCAAAATACTGCATGAGGGTTAGAGTCTGTTCCTATGAAAATCAGCAGAAAATTCACTGGATCCAGCCCTGAAAAAAAGGAAAACTAGCCTTGCTCATTTTTGTTTTAAACTTAAAAGTATCTTTGAAAACCAACAGATAAAAGAGCCAGAATATATATGCCTTTAGTGTTTTTTATAAGTCTAGTATATCAGATCTATTTGACTTAAATAAAAAATAGAAGTGAAGCTTTGATAGCCCCTCACTGAAACTTGCTGATTTGTTGGTTGTGGGAAACCCCCTACCTACTTTGGATGGGCGATCACTTTGGATAGTCACTTTGGATGGGCTATCACCAGCAGGAGAGTGAATTTGTGTGGGGGGGTGGAGGGTGAGAAAACCTGGATTTGTGCTGGAAATGGCCCACCTGATGATCACTTTAGATAAGCTATTACCAGCAGGACAGTGGGGTGGGAGGAGGTATTGTTTCATATTCTCTGTGTGTATATAAAGTCTGCTGCAGTTTCCAGGGCATGCATCCGATGAAGTGAGCTGTAGCTCACGAAAGCTCATGCTCAAATAAATTGGTTAGTCTCTGAGGTGCCACAAGTACTCCTTTTCTTTTTGCGAATACAGACTAACAGGGCTGTTACTCTGAAACCGCTACCTACTGTATTTAGAAAGTAAATGTATCCGAATACCTTTACGCAGAACCTTTCAGAATTATCTTTGCCTGGGCAGTGGCGGGTGCTTGTGGCGGAGGTGGGTGGAAGAAGTTAACCAGGTACATAAAATAAAGTGTTTCCATCCTGATAGTCGTAATGGTGGGCAAGCAGCTTTTGTGCCTGGGCCAGGAGATTCTGATATTCTGCAAGACTGGTGCAGATTTGATAATGGCTTCTTTTTTCTTTTTCTTTTTTTAAGTAAACTACACTATCTGCACAGAAGTGGGCTGTAGACGCCATACAGCTAGACTAGGCGTTTCTAAAAATAAAGGAAGCTGCACAGGAGCTAAGGGCACTAATCGCCCTTACGCCAAACAAAGCCCAACGTCTCTCCATGCCCCCTGCCCGCCAGCCGGAGTCAAGCCGTCACCATGGTGATAACGGGGCTAGCCCACGGCACGGGTCCCCAGCCCACGCTCAGCGCCCTGCGCTCCGACCGCCCCGGGGCGCCGGCCGCTCTCGTGTCACCCGCAGTGGGGGAACCCGCGCCTCGCGCCGGGTCTTACTGGAGGGGGGGGGTCTTCCCAGCGCAGGCTGCGCGAGCCCAACCCCAGGCCTTACGCCCCCACGCCCCTCCCCCGGCAGGGCAGGAGGGGTCCCCGGCTCCCACCAGACAGGGCCGCCCCCCGCCCGCCCGCCCGCCGCCCCAGCTGCCCCGGACGGGGGTTGGGGGGTCTGTACCTGCGGGGCACACGCCGCTTTCCTCCTCCTGCGCCCCGGGGACTTTCCGGCGCTCATGGCGGCGGCGGCGGCGACTCCCCCGGCTCTGGCCGGGCTCCGCCGCCGCCCCCTCGCACTTACCCGCCGCGGCGCCCGCTTCTCCCGCTCTAGCCCCGCAGCCCAATCAGAGACTCCGGCTCCTCCTGCCGGGCAGGGCGGCCTCGCCCCGCAGCCACCCGGGCCGCGCGGGGAGGAGGTATCTCCGGCCGGCCACCCACAGCTCGCCGCCCCCGGGCTCCGCCCAGCCACCCCTCCCAGCCTCCCGCGCCCCTCTCGTTACCTGCTGCATTAACCCCCTCGCTCCCCTGCGCGCCTCTCCCGCCCCGTCCGGAGCCGCGCGCTCCATCCCCCCTCCATCCCCCCAACCGCCGCTCGCGCGCGCGCGCACACAGCGGGTGGTGAAGCGCGTGCCCGTCGCGTGCCCTCCTGCCCCCCAGCCCACCTTCCCTCACCTGTCTCCACGCGCGCACCGGGCAGCGCGGAGCAGCCTAGGAGCCGCGCTGTCGGGCGTCAATTGATAACCCCCCTTTCCGGAGGCAGGGAGCTCGCTGCAGCCCGTTAATGGCCGGGGCGGCCAGGTTTACCTACCCACCGAGCTCGGAGCGAGCGCAGCCGGCTGCAGTGTTAAATCATGTGCCAAAAGCCCAACCTGAAAGCCACACACACAATTGCAGCTGCCGGCTTGGGGCAGCAGTGAATTGCGAGGCAGTTTCCACCACAGCATTCGCAAGAAGAAAAGGAGGACTTGTGGCACCTTAGAGACTAACCAATTTATTTGAGCATAAGCTTTCCTGAGCTACAGCTCACTTCATCGGATGCATGTGGAAACTGCAGAAGACATTATATACACAGAGACCATGAAAGAATACCAGGAGGTATTGTTTCATGGTCTCTGTGTATATAATGTCTTCTGCAGTTTCCACAGTATGCATCCGATGAAGTGAGCTGTAGCTCACGAAAGCTTATGCTCAAATAAATTGGTTAGTCTCTAAGGTGCCACAAGTCCTCCTTTTCTTTTTGCGAATACAGACTAACAGGGCTGCTACTCTGACACCACAGCATTAATCCCCTTTTCACTGCGCCCAGCCCAGCAACCGCGCGGCTGTAGACACTCGCTCACGGGCTGAGACGCGTTTTCTGTTTTAAGGACAACTCCTAAATGCTGTGAAATCCACAGGCGTGCTCATATTTTTTACTTGAAATTTGCTGTCAATGGATTGTTAGTGGTTCAGATATGGGGTCATTTGAGCAAGGGGCTCCTGAGATTCAGCCCTCACCCCAAAAGCGTGTTACAAAATCAACAGACCGTTACAGCGTTTTCTTAATGCACATCTGGGATCAGATTATGCCTCTGGTTGTCCCGCAATTGATCTCAGTCTCTTGACATTTATCTCAGCTAGGGCATGGTACCCATTGGCACTGGCCACTGTTGGAATACAGGATACTGGGCTAGATGGACCCTTGGTCTGACCCACCATGGCCATTCCTCTGTTCTTATATCTGCAGTCAGCTTGTGTTAGTAATTTAATAGCTCAAGGGGACATCATGTGGTCCTTGAACCTGAGCTATCCCCATGCTAGAAATCTGAGAATGATCTCTAGGCACGTTGCTATTATCTGCCTTTGATGAGTTATTTGTTTGTTTGTTTGTTTGTTTTTTACTTTTGGAAAATGTGCTCTGCTGATTGTTCAGCTCAGTTAGAAGGGGTTGTAACTCTTTTCTGAAAAATAGGTTTCAGAGTAGCAGCCATGTTAGTCTGTATTCGCAAAAAGAAAAGGAGGACTTGTGGCACCTTAGAGACTAACAAATTTATTTGAGCATAAGCTTTCCTGAGCTACAGCTCACTTCATCGGATGAATTCAGTGGAATGAAGTGAGCTGTAGCTCATGAAAGCTTATGCTCAAATAAATTTGTTAGTCTCTAAGGTGCCACAGGTACTCCTTTTCTTTTTCTGAAAAATAATACATTATGTGTCTTATATGCAGATTCTTACAACTTTTGGTGCAGAGATAAGGAATGGGGCAGGGAGATCAGAGCAGTGGAGGGTGTGTATGTGAGAGAGAATGCATGGGAGCATTGGCATTAGGAGAGTAAAGGGGAAGGGATTAGGGGGCAGAGGAGTTGGGGGGAATAGGAGAAGGGGATGGGACTGCAATGTGGAGGGGATAAATTGAGATGGGAATGAGGACATAAGGGTGGGCAGTAAGAGAAGTGAGGGATTTAGGGGTGAGGAGCCTGTCAACCCCACGTTCTCCTCTCCCATATTTGTAGCAGGATCAGAGGGACTGTAATACTTTCTCAAGATGCCCAGGACTGTGAGTCACCTTGGTAGCACTGGCCTCCAGCAAGAGGGAATCTTTCTTGTGGTAGCTGGGTGTCAGCTCCCTGACATTGCCTTCAGCGGCTCAAGCACTGTCCTTTGGGCTCTGCCAGACCTTCCCTCACCTTGAGGGAGCTGTAGATATACCCCAGCCCCAGAACTCCCTCTAAAAGTGTCTCCTGCTGTCTCCAGCCCCTGTCACTGAACCCTCACAAAAATTACCAGGTTTTCTGTCCCCAAAGGGAACAGTGTACACTTGTTTGATTCAGCTGAGGACTCAAACTTTGCTTAATACCACAGCACTGAGATGTATTTATAATAAAAACAAGAATAAGTTTATTAACAAAGAACAGATATTCAAAGATTCAAATGACTAGTGAGTAAGAATATTGGAAGTAGAATGGTTTAATATAAAACAAAAATATAACACACTTTTTAGTTGCTAAAATTTAACTTTAACAGATTACAATCCTTGCCTAAAGTAGTTTCTCCTCTAAGCCTTTTCTTCCAGCATCACCAGCCCACATGGCTGGGATCCACCATTCATGGAAGCAGAAAGCTCCATCCATTTTGCTATCTCGGTGATGGATAACCAGGGCGCTGTCCCTGTCCCCACAGATATTGTCCAGTAAACCTTTGAAGTGTAGCCTTTTGAAGTGCATCCTCAGATAAAACTCTTCTCCCCTGTTGCTTGTTTTCCTGTGTGCTCCTTTCCTATTGACTTCACAAGTCTTGTCTTGGAATGCAAATGTGGCTCCCGTTGTGTCTGACTTACAAGGCTTAATTCACATCAGAGAGATAGGTGAATAGATATGCTTTGTTTAGAAGAAAACATGTTTGTCAACTCTGCCTTGTTACAGACTTTAAAATATGTTTTCAGTATGCATACACAACTCCTTATACAGTGTCCATACATACAATGTGTATGATAATCAAGTTGGGCCATTTCCAGCACAAATCCAGGTTTTCTCCCCACCTCACCCCCACAAACCCACTCTCCTGTTGGTAATAGCTTATCTAAAGTGATCACTCTCCTTACAATGTGTATGATAATCAAGGTGGGCCATTTCCAGCACAAATCCAGGGTTTAACAAGAACGTCTGGGGGGGGTGTAGGAAAAAACAAGGGGAAACAGGTTACCTTGCATAATGACTTAGCCACTCCCAGTCTCTATTCAAGCCTAAGTTAATTGTATCCAATTTGCAAATTAATTCCAATTCAACAGTCTCTCACTGGAGTCTGGTTTTGAAGTTTTTCTGTTGTAATATCGCAACTTTCATGTCTGTAATCGCGTGACCAGAGAGATTGAAGTGTTCTCCAACTGGTTTATGAATGTTATAATTCTTGACATCTGATTTGTGTCCATTTATTCTTTTATGTAGAGACTGTCCAGGAAGATCACCGATGGACTGTAGTTTCCTCAGGAAGTCAGTGGTGTCTCGAAGGTAGCTGGGAGTGCTGGTAGCGTAGGGCCTGAGGAGTGAGTCTACATAGCCAGACATTCCTGCTCGTTCACCTGCACATCCACCAATGTGATATATGCCATCATGTGCCAGCAATGCCCCTCTGCCATGTACATTGGTCAAACTGGACAGTCTCTACGTAAAATAAATGGACAAAAAAAAGGGGGGGGACACCTGGATTTGTCCTGGAAATGGCCCACCTTGATTATCATACATATTGTAAGGAGAGTGATCACTTTAGATACGCTATTACCAGCAGGAGAGTGGGTGGGGCGAGAGAAAACCTTTTGTAGTGGTAAACACCCATTTTTTCACGGTTTGCGCGTATAAAAAGATCTTCTGTACTTTCCTCAGTATGCATCCGATGAAGTGAGCTGTAGCTCATGTAGCTTATGCTCAAATAAATTGGTTAGTCTCCAAGGTGCCACAAGTACTCCTTTTCTTTTTATAGAGTCATAGCAGCCATCACTCACAGGCTGTTTGGAGTGCTCACAGGAAGGCTCACCAGGTGGGAGGTAAACTTTTCCTAAGGCCTATTGTTTTTTCCTAATGGCCCATTGCACTGAATAGGCCCTTCCCCACCCACTATCTAGACTGAAAGCATCTTGTCTAGTGGGCATTACCCAGATGTAACTACATTTGAAATACACTTGAAATAGTCAATATTCATACATGCATATAGTACAAATAGGATAATCATGTACAGCAAATCATAACCTTTCCAATGACACGTTGCATGACTTATATTGCATAAAATACAATTATGTCATAATCATATCATAATAGTATCACTGCAAAGAATACGGGGTGCAGTGTCACACCTGTAATTAGGTAAATATGAAATTTTACAGTGCACCCTAAACTATCAGGTTGAAATCCTGACTCAACTGAAGTGTGAGAGAAATAACGCATATTGGAATACACACCTTATATAAAGTTTAATTATTTTTATTTCCTTACATGGGTTTCATCTTGAGGTTTTAACATAACTTTTCCTCTGTCAAGATGAAACTTTCAAAGATAAATAGAGCCCTGTGCGGATATAAATTTATATCCAGGGATGCGGCTATCCGCAGATATAAATCAGTATCCATGGAACTGCAGGGCTCTCCTGGGAATGGCAGCAGCAAAAGGAGCAAAACATGTGGCTACTGCCGCTCCCAGAAGCCAGTGCCCCGTGCCAGTAGCTCCTCTGGCACGGCTGTACTACCCCCAGCCCTTCCACACAGCAGTCTGCATTTCCTGTCTGGGGGCTTTCACGCTGCTTGAACCCAGCAAGTGACCTGCACCCACATGCTTAAGAGGAAGTTGAACAAACCCCAACCTCACTGCCAGTCTGACTCAGGGGTGTAGCCGTGGATGGGCCTGTGTGGGACACAGTCAACCCACTTAGCATCCAGCACACCCAAATTGGAGCTGGAGCCCCCCAAATCCACAGGCTGGGACTCCCAACCCCGCTCAGTGTCCGTCTGGTGTCTGCCCAGCTGCGTCCCTCTCCTGCCAGTGCTACCTGCTGCTGCCCCCAGTCTCTGGCCCCAGTGCCTGGGGTTTGCAGGTCTGGGTGGGTCTAGTGCTGGGGCTGGAGACTGGGGCAGCAGCACATGGCGCTGGCAGGGGAGGGAAACAGCCAGGCGGACGGACACTGAGCCGGGGTTGGGAGGGATGGGCGGAGCTAGAGCCCTGGCGGGGCCCCCCTCCATCCCACAGGTACGCCCCGCAGCCTCATCTTCGGGTGCCTTCTGAGCGATAAGGGCCAGCTAAAGGGGTGGGAGATGTGGGTCCCCCTCCCTCCTGCCTCCCCTCCTCTCACACCCCCGTCATTGACCACCCCCCCAAAAGTCAGGGCACACCCAGTTTTCCTGTCCTAGCTATGACACTGGTCTGACCTAGGAGAAAATTCCTTCTAGATCCCACATATGGCGATCAGTTAGACCCTGAGCATGTGAGCAAGAACCAGTCAAACTAGCAGCTGAGAGAGAATGCTCAGTGCCACCTTAAGGTCCTGTCCCTCCCCATCCAATGTTCCATCTCCAACCCTGGCTATCTCTGATGTTTCAGAGGAAGGAGATTAAAAGAATCCACCCAAATACACTGAGGGAAAAATCCCTTCCAGACCCCTGCAGATAGCCAGTTGAAATCCTGAAGCATGCTTTTAGGAACATAAGACACAAACTAGAAGTGAGCCCCAGGCCCCTAGGGCTGTTAAGCCCTGCCCCCTATCATCACAAGTGTTAAGGGACAAGAAGATTTGTCATTTCCCTGGGACCTGTTGCACCATTAATGCCTGCCATTGTCCAGAAAAGGTGTGAAGGCAGACTTCCTGACAGAGACTTCTTTGGAGATTCCAAGAGCTGGGCTGATGGAGAATGGAAAAGACATGCCTCCTCCATCTCCTCCTCCAGCAGGTTTTAGCACAGGAGTTTGTAAAACCCTGCTTGGCAAACTAACTGCCACCAGCCACCACTGAGTACAAACACACAACCTATATTTAGACAGAGATCACTCCCTTCTGGGGATTAGGAGCTAGCAGCACCTTTGAAACAATTCTCCCTCGCCAGAGCAACTAAACATCAAAAATCCTCCACCAGCACCAGGAACAGTCTTCCTTTCACTGTTTCGTCTCTGACAGTTCAGGCATCATCACTGCTTTTCATCTCTGTCAGCTGTAGCAGAACTTGTCAGATAAGAAAATCTGTACTATCTAACACATTGTCTAGTATCTGAAATTGAGATGGAATTACAGGACAGGATTTTATAACCTTCCCCAAATTCTTCACTATGAAAAATTCATTTGTAGGGGAAAATATATATAGCTTTTGTTGGAGCTTTATTCTTGTATTTTTGATTTTTTTTTCCCTCTAAGTGAAATCTGGTTAAATGAATATCAGTTAAATGAATAATTCTGTTAAAAGAAGGCATTTTCCGTGCACCAACCAATATGTTGTGAGGAAATGGAGACTGGAGACTGAGTGTTTTCAGAAGGGGAAGAGGTGACAGCAGCACTTAAGAAAGAAAGGGAAAAACACACTGAGATGGTGTGATTAATTGTGATATGTGAGGGCTATAGTTGAGAAATAGGAAGTTAAAACTGACTTTAGATAGGGTATCAGTTAGGGGAGATGCTTTTGTTCATAGAGAATATGGAACATAGTGATGGCTTTGACCTAACCTTCACATATGAAGATTGCATTAAAAGAGAGAGAGAGAGAGAGAGAGAGAGAGAGAGATTCATACAAAGTCCAGTCCCTATTGACTGAAGAAAAGAGATAACTAAATGCCTCTTTGTGTGTGCACTTTATAATTTTGGAAGGCATTCTTAGATGCCATTTGATGGGAGTTTGCTCCCAACATTGGTCTAAAATAGCCCCAATTTGACAACTTTTCTAGACACGGGAAATAACATCTATTGGAGAGCCTGTTTGAGAAGGACTGAGGGAATGTTTCCCAGAACAATGAAGAGGGGGGAAAGAATTTTTTTGTAGGTGAATTATTATTTTAAAGCTGCTGGAGTTTTGTTGTTGTATTAATCGTGTTAGGGCACCTAGAGCCTTACATAAGAATATTTATTATTATATCATCATATTATTTAAATATAAATAAATAAGAACCTGCACACATAAACAGATACATTTAGTGGTAGGAGAGATTGAAAATGTGTCTGCTTACATACGGAGTCAAAGAAGATTGAGGCCCTTGGATTCAAAACAGCACTGAAATAATATATATTACTGATTTTCCAAATTAAGAAGGTAGTAAACCCCTCAGATCACTCATCGAAGAAAGGAATATTATTATTATTATTATTATTATTAGATCTATTGGCATCCAGGTATGTTCTTGTCCTTTCCCAAAACAGAAAGAAGACACAACCCTACTCTTAAATGTTTATAAGCCAAGGCCCAATCCTTAAATTGATCCCTTATTGATGTAAGCTAAATTGATATAAGACAGGTTTAACTCAATTTTAGAATCATAGAATATCAGGGCTGGAAGGGACCTCAGGAGGTCATCTAGTCCAACCCCCTGCTCAAAGCAGGACAAATCCCCAACTAAATCATCCCAGCCAGGGCTTTGTCAAGCCTGACCTTAAAAATATCTAAGGAAGGAGATTCCACCACCTCCCTAGGTAACGCATTCCAGTGTTTCACCACCCTCCTAGTGAAAAAGTTTTTCCTAATATCCAACCTAAATCTCCCCCACTGCAACTTGAGACCATTACTTCTTGTTCTGTCATCAGCTACCACTGAGAACAGTCTAGAGCAATCCTCTTTGGAACCCCCTTTCAGGTAGTTGAAAGCAGCTATCAAATCCCACCTCATTCTTCTCTTCTGCAGACTAAACAATCCCAGTTCCCTCAGCCTCTCCTCATAAGTCATGTGTTCCAGTCCCCGAATAATTTTTGTTGCCCTCCGCTGGACTCTCTCCAATTTTTCCACATCCTTCTTGTAGTGTGGGGCCCAAAACTGGACACAGTACTCCAGATGAGGCCTCACCGATGTTGAATAGAGTGGAACGATCACGTCCCTCGATGTGCTGGCAATGCCCCTACGTATACATCCCAAAATGCCATTGGCCTTCTTGGCAACAAAGGCACACTGTTGACTCATATCCAGCTTCTCGTCCACTGTCACTCCTAGGTCCTTTTCTGCAGAACTGCTGCCTAGCCATTCAGTCCCTAGTCTGTAGCGGTGCATGGGGATCTTCCGTCCTAAGTGCAGGACTCTGCACTTGTCCTTGTTGAACCTCATCAGATTTCTTTTGCCCCAATCCTCTAATTTGTCTAGGTCCATCTGTATCCTATCCCTACCCTCCAGCATATCTACCTCTCCTCCCAGTTTAGTGTCATCTGCAAACTTGCTGAGGGTGCAATCCACACCATCCTCCAGATCATTTATGAAGATATTGAACAAAACCGGCCCGAGGACCGACCCTTGGGGCACCCCACTTGATACCGGCTGCCAACTAGACATGGAGCCATTGATCACTACCCGTTGAACCCAACAATCTAGCCAGCTTTCTATCCACCTTAGAGTCCATTCATCCAGCCCATACTTCTTTAACTTGCTGGCAAGAATATTGTGGGAGACCGTGTCAAAAGCTTTGCTAAAGTCAAGGAACAACACGTCCACCGCTTTCCCCTCATCCACAGAGCCAGTTATCTTGTCATAGAAGGCAATTAGATTAATCAGGCATGACTTTCCCTTGGTGAATCCATGCTGACTGTTCCTGATCGCTTTCCTCTCCTCTAAGTGCTTCAGAATTGATTCCTTGAGGACCTGCTCCATGATTTTTCCAGGGACTGAGGTGAGGCTGACTGGCCTGTAGTTCCCAGGATCTTCCTTCCCTTTTTTAAAGATGGGCACTACATTAGCCTTTTTCCAGTCATCCGGGACTTCCCCGGATCGCCATGAGTTTTCAAAGATAATGGCCAATGGCTCTGCAATCACATCCGCCAACTCCTTTAGCACTCTCGGATGCAGTGCATCCGGCCCCATGGACTTGTGTTCGTCCAGCTTTTCTAAATTGTCCAGACCACTTCTTTCTCCACAGAGGGCTGGTCACCTCCTCCCCATGCTGTGCTGCCCAGTGCAGTAGTCTGGGAGCTGACCTTGTTCGTGAAGACAGAGGCAAAAAAAGCATTGAGTACATTAGCTTTTTCCACATCCTCTGTCACTAGGTTGCCTCTCTCATTCAGTAAGGGGCCCACACTTTCCTTGACTTTCTTCTTGTTGCTAACATACCTGAAGAAACCCATCTTGTTACTCTTTACATCTCTTGCTAGCTGCAACTCCAGGTGTGATTTGGCCTTCCTAATTTCACTCCTGCATCCCTGAGCAATATTTTTATACTCTTCCCTGGTCATTTGTCCAATCTTCCACTTCTTGTAAGCTTCTTTTTTGTGTTCAAGATCAGCAAGGATTTCACTGTTAAGCCAAGCTGGTCACCTGCCATATTTACTACTTTTTCTACACATCGGGATGGTTTGTCCCTGTAACCCCAATAAAGATTTTTTAAAATACAGCCAGCTCTCCTGGACTCCTTTCCCCCTCATGTTATTCTCCCAGGGGATCCTGCCCATCAGTTCCCTGAGGGAGTCAAAGTCTGCTTTTCTGAAGTCCAGGGTCCGTATTCTGCTGCTCTCCTTTCTTCCCTGTGTCAGGATCCTGAACTCGACCATCTCATGGTCATTGCCTCCCAGGTTCCCATCCACTTTAGCTTCCCCTACTAATTCTTTCTGGTTTGTGAGCAGCAGGTCAAGAACAGCTCTGCCCCAGTTGGTTCCTCCAGCACTTGCACCAGGAAATTGTCCCCTATGCTTTCCAAAAACTTCTTGGATTGTCTGTGCACCACTGTATTGCTCTCCCAGCAGATATCAGGGTGATTGAAGTCTCCCCCGAGGGCCTGCGATCTAGTAACTTCCGTGAGTTTCTGGAAGAAAGCCTCGTCCACTTCATCCCCCTGGTCCGGTGGTCTATAGCAGACTCCCACCACAACATCACCCACCAAGTCTTTCTTATTCCAATCACATCATAATTCCTTGACTGTGCCAGGACTTCTAGTTCTCCCTGCTTGTTTCCTAGGCTTCTTACATTTGTGTATAGCACTTGAGATAACTCGCTGATTGTCCCTCTTTCTCAGTATGAGGCAGGAGCCCTGCCCTCTCGCGCGCTCCTGCTTCCTCCCGGTATCCCACTTACCTCAGGACGTTGGTCTCCTTCCCCCAGTGAACCTAGTTTAAAGCCCTCCTCACTAGGTTAGCCAGCCTGCTTGCGAAGATGCTCTTCCCTCTCTTCATTGGTGCAGCCCGTCTCTGCCCAGCACTCCTCCTTCTTGGAACACCATCCCATGGTCAAAGAATCCAAAGCCTTCTCTCCGACACCACCTGGGTAGCCATTCGTTGACTTCCATGATTCGATGGTTTCTACCCAGGCCTTTTCCTTCCATGGGGAGGATGGATGAGAACACCACTTGCGCCTCAAACTCCTTTAACCTTCTTCCCAGAGCCACGTAGTCCGCAGTGATCTGCTCAAGGTCATTCTTGGCAGTATCATTGGTGCCGACGTGGAGAAGCAGGAAGAGTGTCCACACAGGGTTGTCCCACCATTTAACTAAATCAACTAAAAATACACTGTTAGTTAAAATGATGCAATTTTTAATATAGGCAAGATATAAGGTGGGTATTCCACATACCTCAGTTGTGAGTTCCACCTTGCTGTACATCTGTACCCCTGTGTTTGCAAGAAAATAAGTGAATCCATATTTCCAACATCATAACATTAATATCAGTTAAGAATCAGATTTCTTTACTAGGTTTTAATTTGTGTTAAATGAGTCACTCCTCTTATTCTATTTTTTTCCTAATATTTTATCTTTTTCTAATATTTTTTCTACTATTTTGCATAGAAAATGTTACAACAATTAAGCTGAAGAAAAGCATCCTAACTGACCCAATTCTTTGAGCTTCAAGAGACTTTCTTGCATCTTTGTATGATTTGCATTGTAATTGCACAATGGGCTTCTGCTTCAGTAAATCCAATACTCCAGTATTCGTCTTACAGAAAGAACCAAAAGTGGGGAATGTTGCAGAAGATTATTTGCGAAAAAACACTGAAGAAATCCAGTTAGGAGACAGGACTCACTTATTTCAAAATACAGAAAAAATTAAGTTTGAAGAAACAGAAAATAGTATTAGAAATAGTGCAGAAACTCACACGGATTCCTATTCTGATAATGCATTACACTGTGTGACTTATGTTAAAGAAACTGATGGTTTAGAAATGACAGATGTGGAATGAGATTTGATGATATAATTCAGGACTTGATCCAGCCTGAACAAATGAATATGACATAAAAATATTCTAATTAGTCTACCAAATAACAAATAAAAACAAAATAATGTTCAATAGCTGAGTCAAATAACCATAATCGAATACACTTTCGATTTCAAGATCTATTATTTGGCAATCTTTGGAGTAATTTTTATCATTGTTAAAAGTTCTCTCTTCCCATCCACGACAAATCAAATGTCTTAAAGCATGTTCCTATTTTGGGGAGTATGACGGGATGCACAATCCCCACATTAGGCCTGAAGGTGTTCAACGACAATACTGGGCCCAAATAGCTCTGCCCTTCCAGCCTCCAGAGCATGCTCCAACTGAAGAGGAAACTTAAAAGGGAGCAACTCAGTTCAGAAGAGGGAGGCTAGGGAGGAAGATGAGGCTCCTGGACAAGTGTACCAAAGAAGCCTCCCTGTGAAGACTAAGGCCTTGTCTATACAACATAGTTTTGTCAGCAAAAGGCGGCTTTTGCTGACAAAACACTGCAAGTTTACATCCTACAAAGCTACATTTGGCAGCAAAACGTTGCTGTTTCGCTGACAAAGTAAAATCACCTTGACGAGACGCAAAAAGCTTTTTGCGGAAAAGTTAAAGTGACAAAGCATCAGTGTTCGTTATGTCAAGATAACTGGCCCCCCAGTATCCCATAATGCCTGCCGTGACCGCTCTGCTCACTGTTTTGAACTCGGCTGCCCTGCAGGCAGTGTTCCCTTTAATTTTTCCCACCCATGTGTGGAATGAATTTTGTTATGTGCATCAATATGGAGGTGATGTGTGATACATCACCTTCATATTGGTGCACATAACAATATTCATGTGGTGGGGGTGGGGCCAAAGGGTTCGGAGTCTGGGAGGGAGCTCAGGGCAGGGGCAGAGGGTTGGGGTGCAGAGGTTTGAGGGCTCCGGCTGGGGGTAAGGGCTCTGGGGTGGGGCCGGGGATGAAGGGTTTGGGTTGTACGAGGCTGCTCCAGGGCTATGGCGGGGAGAGAGGACTACCCTCCACTTCTGTCTTCCCACAGCAGCACCTGGGCTGGGGGGGGAGAGGCGCCTCTCCCCACTGTGGCAGCTCCAGGACTGGGACCGCAGGATAGGTGCCCCTCCCCTGGCAGGTCCGGGCCGGGGCTGGGTTCGTGCCGGGGGACGAGCACTGCACGTCTGTCTGCCTTGAAGAAGTGGCGGAGGGAAGTCTAGTCTCTGGCTTAGGCTGGACTCCCCTGGCTACTGGGTTCACTAGCAGCCTCTCCTCTTGGGCCACCTTCAACTTTTTAAGCTCCCCTTCTCCAAGCAGGGCATGCTCTGCACGTGTGCCTAATTTGCACTGAGTGCAGGGATGCTCATAAGGCTAACTGTCAGTGGGATGGGGGCATGTCCCATCGCATTCTACCCTCCCTCTGCCCCTCCACCTCCAGTCCCTCTCAAGACCAGAAAAGTTTCTTGTTCAAGCATCAACCCAGTCCCAATGTTTCAGGGGGAAAAAAGAAAATCGGCATTTGCATGCTCCTTCCTGTCTCAGTGCTGCATCTGGAAGCTAGCTATAAGGCTGGAGTGCTAGATACCAGCACATAATCCTGGGGCTAGAGTCCTTTAAAGAGTGTAGCCACTGTAAGGGCACTGTCTGTAACTAGGGAGTAAGGACTACCAAGCAGGTAATACATGAGGGTGTCCACAGTCCACTTTATTGCCAGAGCTTCTTTCTCAATAACAGAATATGCTTTCTCCCTGGGGAACAACTGAAGACAAAGAGCAGAAAAAGTTCTGGGAGAGCACTGCTGTCAGGCCAGTGTCAGATATGTCCGTATTCATCACATTGTCTCAACAGGCTTTTTGGTGTCTTTGCCCTGTAGCAAATCAGTCCAGGGTGCTGTGATAGATGCAAAGCTGGGGGCGAGCCAATGATAATATCCCACCAACCTCAGGAGGTAGCATATGTGTCTTCTGGTCCGGGATGGAGGTCAGGAGTTAAACACATGGACTTTCTCTATCATTGATTTTACAAGACTTCCTTCTTCCTGATACACTAAATAAGTCACTTCTTACACTTGGCAGGTGAGGAGGTAGAGCTTGAGGGGAGTACGCCTATGGACCCTCTCTTTGCCATACAACCCTCTGTGTAGTTGCACTCCATCAATGAGCACTCTTTCCTCATGTGCCTCTGTTGCCCACAGGCAGGGGTGTGCGCAGGAATAAAAACGTGACTGCTTTTGGAGAGACACGTTCTGTGCCCCTGCCATGGTCCCAGACCCAGAGGAGCTATCAGCTATTGCCCAGGGCCAGAGGAACTCTGTGCTCCTGCCAATTATTGGGGGGACATGTGCCCCTGCTTGCCCCCCCCCCCTTGTGCATGCCCCTGCCCACAGGAATAGCAGATTACCAAGCTTATGTCTGCAGGCTCCCTTTTGACAGGGGACTTATTTAGACTATGAGGGAGACCTTTGTCTGAGCTCAAGGACTCCAGCCCAGTTGTTTGTGTCACTGGGCAGTTATCTGGGTAATACTTCATCTGAGCTCACCCATGTGTCTTGCCATGGTCTCTCTCTCTCTCCTCATGTGGGTAGGTCTTCTGGGGTGCCATGTCTGCTGGGGGAATCTGCTGTTGGTAGACCTAGTTGGCAAGTGGACGGAGGCTACGTGTTTCCCATCTCCAGGGACCTTTTGACTACGAGAAAATTATCTATCAGTTGCTTTGTGTCTGACAACAACTCAGGGCAATGCCAGAGAACCCACTCCCAGCCCCTCTCTGAAAGTATGAGCATGAGATGCTCTATGAGGACCAACTCTGCAACTTGAGTCCTGGAACGCTCCTGGAGGTGAAGCCATTGCCAGCAACGCTCTTTTAAACCTTGCACCTCCAAGCATGCGCCCTTGTGGTAGGTCTCTGTCCTAAAGTTCTGTCAATGTGTCTCTTTGGTAATATCCAGATATTCCAAAATAGCAATCTTCACCCAATTGTAGTCTCTAGCCTGTTCTGAGCCAAGGTTACAGCAGGCCAACTGTGCCTGTCTCATTAGGTAGGGAGCTAAAACTAACACCTGATGCTCCAGAGGTCACTGAGATGCCAATGCTGCCCTCTCAAAGGTGATGAAGAATGCATCCAGAACACTGTTGGGGCCAATCTTAGTTAACTTCTGGCACAAGTGAGAGTTCCTCCTGGTGTATTGGGCCCTACCAGGCCTCCCTGTGCAGGGGCTGGGGTTTTTAACTGTGGCAAAAAGTCTCTCTAGAGTTCTTGCTGGTAGGTCACAATCTCTTTCAGCAACTGCTGCTGTGCTGACTGGGCCTGCTGCTGGGCCATCCAAGGCTGCAATATCTGCTGCTGGCATTGGATGGCCTGCTGCTGTTGCCATTCCTCCATCTAGTGCTCAGGATCCATCTCAACCGATGCCCCCTCTCCAAGGACTAGCACAAAACCTGTCTCTCTCTCAAGGCAGTGTACTGTATCAGGCACAGAGCATCATGCCTGGATCCTTCACCACCCGTAGTCATAGAATCATAGAATAGAATCATAGAATATCAAGGTTGGAAGGGACCTCAGGAGGTCATCTAGTCCAACCCCTGCTCAAAGCAGGACCAATCCCCAATTTTTGCCCCAGATCCCTAAATGGCCCCCTCAAGGATTGAACTCACAACCCTGGGTTTAGCAGGCCAATGCTCAAACCACTGAGCTATCCCTTCCCCACCCCAGAGTCAGCTGGCTCTCAGCCCGGGCTCAGCTGTCACCTCTTTACATCTCTTGTCCTTGGAGCCCTCAGTCCTGGGCAAGCTCACTGTCCCCTGAGGCAGTTGAACTCACTCCTGGGTCCCTTTCTGAGTCTAATTACTCCAGTCCCTGGCACTGTTGCTTAGGTCCAGGCAGCTAGAGGGCACAGATGGAGAGCAGATGGCCAGAGCCCCTTTCAGGGCTGCATGTCCCCCTACCCTAAACAAGGGGAAGGAAAGGCTCGTCACTGCCTTGGGATGCGTTCCTGATGTCAGGTATGACACAATCGCTTTGTGAGAAGCATTCACCCATGGTGGATACGGTGTTTCTGCCTTTTTTTCAGACAAACCACAAAGGCTTGTCTCTGACCCCAGCAGAAGTCGGTCCCGCAGAACAGACGCTATCAGCCCAACCCTGCCTCGCTCACAGAAGGACACACACAGAGCAAAATCCCTTCCTGCCCCTGCCGTGCGCAGCCTGGTCCGGCTCAGCCCCCGGCCCCAGCGCGGCAGAGCTTCCCTCACGCTTCGCCAGGGGACCCAAGCGCCGCGCAGCTGAGCCTTGCCTTCTCCCGCCCAAGCCCCCGCTCGCTCACGTGACCTACCAGCTCGCCTGGCAAGCCCCGCCCCCCGTGCGTGGGAGGGACGCGGTGTCTCCTCTTCTCCCTTCCCCCGCGTCACCGAGCGATTCGCTGGGGGAACGTCAGGTCCCAGCTGCGGCGCGGGGCCGGAAGGGTTTGGGAAGCGCACCGAGGACAGACGGTCGATATAACGGGCAGCGTGGGAACGGGAGGCGGCTGGAGTCTTCCGCCGTGAGTAGTGACCTGACCCCGCTACAGGCACCGGCGCTCGGGGTTTCTTGCTCTCCTGGCACAGCCGGGCCCGGCCCGGCCCCACCCTGCCACCCGCCCCTGGTCTGCGTCCCAGCGGTCTGCCGTCGGAGGGTGCGTAACAGGAGGGCACGTGCAACCCTTCCCTCCCCCACTTGCCCCCCCGGCGCTGCCGAGCTTCCCTGCCCCGCCCTCCTCGAGCCGGCGGAACGTCACACCCAGCGCGTTCCGTCACCGCGGAGCTAAAATAGCCTCGGGCGGGCCCCCTCCGTCGCGCTCGCGCCCTGCCCCCTCCGTCGCGCTCGCGCCCCGCCCGCGGCTCCTGCGCCCGGCAGGGTTGGTAACTCCGGCGCCAAGGAGCGACTGGGCACGGAACTGACCTATGCCCGCTCCTCTCTAGCGCGGTCCCTGAAGCGGGGCGGGGGGGGAAGAGTGACCTTGACAAGACGACGCGTTTTAGTGTCCAGGGCCATTTAAATCCTGCACGTATTAGCTGGACCACTTTACTGACTCCTTAAAAAGTTAACCTGCATATTTGTGGCAGACTAGATTGTTAAATACTCCTGCTGCTCTTGAGGGAATTCCGTGCCAACAAAATAAAAATTTTGCACACGTTTTGAAATGTTGCACCATTCTGCAAATTTTATTTGTGAATACATAAATGTGGAGGCTGCGGCATGGGAGTGGGGAGCACAGGCCATTGGCTACACAGAAGTGGGAGATCACCCTACAGCTCCCCCTCAGATACAGAGCTGAGGCTGCACCTGATGGTGCCAGTGGTTGGCCCTGCCCCTCTATGCCAGGCGCACCAGATGTGGACAGGCAGACTCCTAGTGTGAGAGCAGATCCAAGTGCTGGGTGAGAGGGTTCTGTGTGGGGCAGTCTGGCTGCTAGCAGCTTGGATACAGCTGTGTGTGTGGGAGGGGATCTTGATGAACAGGGGCTGGTTGGAAGGTTCCGGGTGCAGGAGCAATGGCAGTCTGCAGTAGCGTCCAGGGGAAGGTGGTTGTGGCTCAGCGGGAAGTCCAGGTGCTGGGGAGTGGGGCTTGGTGGGGTGGGGGTCTGGGTATAGCTGGTTTGGGCTCAGTGTGGTGGGGCATGTGACCACTCTTGTGGCTTCCCTTTGCTTCCCCAGCAGTAAGTCACTTTTCTGCAGAGAAGCAAAGAAATCTGGAGAGGAGGGGACCATGAATTCTGCGCATGCGCAGTGGCACAGAATTCCCCCAGGATCAATGTTAATGACAGTATTGTAAAATTACATTGTAGGGGGGAAAACAAATACAATCAGATACTATACTTTCCTCCCCTTCCTCACTTCTAGTAATATGCAGCAAGAGGAAACAGCCTTCTATAGCCCCATCTTAGATATTGACCATGCACCTGTGGTGGAATACCATCATCATATCTGGGAGAAGGAAATCTACCTTGAAAACACATTCATTGTGGTAGCATCACTATTTGGTATCCTGGGAAGAAAGTGAGTACAGCATGATTGCCTTTAGTGATGTGTTTGTACTGGAGGAGTGCGGATTATGAACATCTTATACTAAACTTTGACAGACCTGCCTCTCCTTTCACAAGTTATCTGATAATTTTATTAAAACCATGGTAATCCCATCATCCCTGAAGAACTATTTTCAGTTATTTTATGTCCTCAAGATTTCAGCAGCTGGCTTCAAGTGTACAGCAAACAGAGGACTTATTCTACAGTCTGTTTCTAGTGATGTTTACCAGAATTTGGCTGTGGAAGATTGGATTCATGACAACATGAATTTAGAGAACAGACAGGTTCTTTTCCTTTGGAGAAATTCTCCCACTGTGGTGATTGGGAGACACCAGAATCCCTGGCAGGAATGTAACCTCAAGATAATGAGGAAGAAGAACATAAAACTAGCTCGAAGGAGAAGTGGGGGAGGGACGGTTTACCATGATCTGGGCAATATCAATTTTACTTTCTTCACATCCAAGAAAAAATATGAGCGAATGGAAAACTTAAAATTGGTTGTTAGGGCTCTAAAAGGATTGCAACCCCAGTTAGATGTGTATGCCACTGACAGATTTGATCTCTTGCTAGATGGGAATTTTAAAATCTCAGGTACTGCTGCAAAGCTAGGAAAGACGGTTGCTTATCATCACTGCACTTTGCTATGCAATGCAGATAGGTTTCTTTTATCTGCTGTACTGAAGAGTCCTTACAAGGGGATAAAAAGCAATGCCACTCCTAGCATGCCTGCTTTAGTGAAAAATCTCTTTGAAGAGGATCCTACATTAACATGTGAGATGGTCATGGATGCTGTTGCTGCAGAATATGCAAGATGCCATCAAATTGACCATCATATTACCCTAATAAACCCAGCCGATGAGACAGTGTTTCCTGGAATTAATAATAAAACCAAAGAACTACAAACCTGGGAATGGATATATGGCAAGACACCAAAATTTAGTATTAGCAGTTGCTTTAACATAGTGTATGAACATATTCTCCTTGAAGTTAAAGTGGATATTCATGTAAAGCATGGGAGAATTGAAGTTTGTAACATAGATTTGCCAGAGCAGTGGCTGCCACCAGCAATGTGCAATGAACTAGAGAAAAACCTAATTGGCAGTAAGTTTTGCCCCAGTGAAACCACAATATTAGCAAGTGCTCTGCTGAGAATATGTCCACAAAACTATGAGTTGCACAGGAAGTGGAGTCTCTTATGTGAGAATGTGATGACACTAATGTGATTTTCATAATGAAAGTGTAAGTCACATCTCTGATATGGACTAGTGCATGATTTACTAAAAACGTAGAATAAAATGTTTATTTTCAGTATGTTGTGCAAGTTGATTTTATAGGAGTAAGTTACCACTGAAATAACTTTCTCTTGATTTATCCACTAACGTTCTTGGAGTCTAGTGCTTTAGTTCATGACTGATTGTGTAACTACTAATTAGACTGATTATAAAACTAAATTTCATATCACCACTGTCAACATGAAACTATTTCTCAATCACTGAAATGAACATGTACTTAGTCACCCAAATACATGAAGATACTTCAGACTAGATCTATATGCTAAGAGTTCACATCTCAGAGGCAGTGACTTGCTGGAAAGCTATATTGGATTTGGACAGAATGATAGTTTGTTTTAAAAAGACTGAAGCCACTAGACTAATATGAGGTGGTATTTTGATACGTTTGTTAACTTCTAAGAGTTTAAAGTTAAATGTATACATGGAGTATCCGCATGATCTACATTTTAGGCTCTAAATTAAATTTTATTCTAGACTTCCATCTTATGGTCTACATGGTAAAGTTTGCATGTTAACATCATGAAAAAAATCAGTATCAGTAAATAATGGGCCATGCACCTGTCACCAGCTCAGACATCATGCAGGAGAACTGCATTTTGATTCCTGTGTCTTGCTCTCTTTGATGGTTCTAGTCCTCAACTGGAAGGATAATGGCCACAAAGCAGGACCACACATTTAGACAGTCTGATCAAGTATGACATATTCTGTTCAGTTATCTTCCATTTATCCGTATGTGGGCCCCTCAGTACATGCACTGCCATTAGTATTCAAATAAGTTAATCACTGAAATGGAGACTTTTGAAGGGTGTTAAATTGTGGTGTGATTGCCAAATGGTATTTCACAGAGGACTCTGCACAAATATTCACTGATTTTACAGCTCTCCACCTTGTTTTAGAAGGAAACGATTGGCCTTAATTATCTAGTTAACTGAGCTACAGTTTAACATGGTTTCAGAGTAACAGCCGTGTTAGTCTGTATTCACAAAAAGAAAAGGAGTACTTGTGGCACTTTAGAGACTAACCAATTTATTTGAGCATAAGCTTTTGTGAGCTACAGCTCACTTCATCGGATGCATACTGTGGAAAATACAGAAGATGTTCTTATACATACAAACCATGAAAAAATGGGTGTTTACCACTACAAAAGGTTTTCTCTCCCCCCACCCCACTCTCCTGCTGGTAATAGCTTATCTAAAGTGATCACTCTCCTTACAATGTGTATGATAATCAAGGTGGGCCATTTCCAGCGCAAATCCAGGGTTTAACAAGAACATCTGAGGAACCGGGGGAGGGGGGTGGAACAAGGGGAAATAGGTTACCTTGCATAATGACTTCGCCACTCCCAGTCTCTATTCAAGTCTAAGTTAATTGTATCCAATTTGCAAATGAATTCCAATTCAACAGTCTCTCGCTGGAGTCTGGTTTTGAAGTTTTTCTGTTGTAATATCGCAACTTTCAGGTCTGTAATCACATGACCAGAGAGATTGAAGTGTTCTCAGACTGGTTTATGAATGTTATAATTCTTGACATCTGATTTGTGTCCATTTATTCTTTTACGTAGAGACTGTCCAGTTTGACCAATGTACATGGTGTTTTCCTTCAATCCTATTTTTTTTTCTTTAAAGTATAATACTAAAGACAGTTGCCTAACTTCTATATATTTGGATTTTCTGTGTTGGATCAAAAACATCTAAGTTTGTGAAGCGTGTATAATTTACAGAAACGTAACTAGTTTCCTAAGCACTTGTGAACTTTTAGCACTGCTAATTCATCATATTTGATACAGTAGAACCTCAGAGTTTACGAACACCTTGGGAATGGAGGTTGTTTGTAACTCCGAAATGTTCGTAATTCTGGACAACATATGGTTTTTCTTTCAAAAGTTTAGAACTGTACCTTGGCTTAATATAGCTTTGAAACTTTACTATGCAGAAGAAAAATGCTGCTTTTAACTATCTTAATTTAAATGAAACTAGCACAGAAACAGTTTCCTTACCTTGCAATTTTTTTAACTTTCCCTTTTAGTTTTTTTAGTAGTTTACATTTAACACAGTACTGTACTGTATTTGCTTTTTTGTTTTGTCGCTGCTGCTGCCCAATTGTGTACTTCTGGTTCCAAATGAGGTGTGTGGTTGACTAGTCAGTTTGGAACTCTGGTGTTCATCACTCTGAGGTTCTACTGTACCTTGCTTTAAAGTGTTACCCCATTTAGTTTAGAAATTCTATTTAATTCACACTGCAAGTAATCAAAAATATAAAAAAATATAGTTTATTCCATAAAAAGTGTACACTACATGTAATTGAGAGAAATTTAAAAGCAGGCATTTAAAGGTTGTAAGAGCAGTAATTAAATAACAGAAATATTTGGTCATGTTTTCTTTGTATGTTTAGTATGAAAGACATCCACTGTTGTTTCATGACATGGTCTCAAATCAAAGTCACAGTATCCAAGGCAAAAACGACCCTGCAAAAAGGAACACAATTTTAGAATAAGCCATGTTGTAGTTCAAATTCATTCAAAAGAAAATACACACCTACCTGTGGTTTCTTAAAATAATCAAGCCCTCTTCCAATCTTAATCATCCATCCATTGTTGAATCTATTTAAAAAATTCCCAATATTATTCCATCTTCACAAGTTTACAAACTGTAGGTACATTTAACATAATTAGGGAAAAAACCGTAATCATATCTACAAGTTATGCAAATTCCTCCCACCATTTCAATCAAAATTTCTAGCTAGAGTAGATGTCAACTGTATAATACAGCAATGTCTTGTTTTAAAAACTAGACCCAGCGGTCCCAAAGTTGAACACAGTATAAAACTATGAAGAACCTACTTTACTGGATAAAGTAACTGCCTTCTGCCTTGAATGACATTTGTAACCATGGTTATAATATTTGTCAAGATTAAATAATTTGGAATTTATTGGTTTTCTGCATCACCAACCTTATTTCTCGATCATGAATTGAAGATGAAAATGAGACATTCAGTGTTACTCCATAGTTCTTTAGTGATTGCTTTATTTCTTCTAGGCTACTTGTCTGTTGACTCTTTCCACTACCCTGTTAAGAGTAAAAGTTGTTTTTTCATCTTGCATGTTCCAATTGTGTCCATTTATCTTCTTCAATTCACTAACACCACTTTGTTCTTACTCTTATCTAAGTCTCAAAATGCTTTATGAAGGCAGATAAATTATACTCATTTTTGCAGATGGGATGACTGAGGTACCGTGACTACCGTGGCCAAAATCACATAAGCAAGCCAATGACTGATTATGCACAAAGACTCAGTTCTCCCTCAGGGTCCCATGTGCTAACCATTAGATATGCTGCCTCTCCAGTACACTGGATTATCTGTTCAGATTAAGATTTGGGCTAGAATGAGTATAATGACAATGAGAGGGTTTATACTTGTCATAATCCCAAAATATCAAAATGTATCCAGGCCTTCCTTATTATAAAGAGTCTCCCAGCAGAATTTATTTAATGGTGTTTCTTACAATAGACAGTCAACTAGGACAATATAAACATCTTTCTTCCAGGGTCACTTCCACTTAGGATGCCACATAAGTAGAATTTATTAGTTAGCAAAATATTTGGAATTACACTATTCAGTGTTTGTTAAATCCTCTTGACCTGATTGCATCTCCTGTTGAAGGAGAGAGGGCCTCAGTCTATCAAATATTGGTAAATATGAATAATAGATATTATACATGAAGTCTAGATACTTACTTCATCATAGGAAGTTAGGAGGTGGATAGTTTTCACTCTGCAGGGCCCCTTAACAAGCATCTCACAGAATCTTAAGAAGTTGTAGAACTGTAAGAGTTAGTTTGATTATTTAATAACTGAAAAAAATTGTTATAGTTTTATAGATAAACTACATTCAAGATCCACTTGCCTGGTGAACATGTCTGATGTATGGGTCCTCTACCCAAACTTCTGTAACGGTCTCATTAAGGTAGTCTTGGAAAACCTTCTCATAGCTGAAACCAGTTGAATTTTCTTCAATTTTAATTTGCTGGTGGTATTTACCATCTAAAAAAGAAGTATCCTTCACTAAACAAGACAGTGCAATCATACACTTGTATTCTATAAATCCTAGGTAACTGTATTGTAACTTCAGATGTACAAGTGCATCATTTCATGAACATTTAAAAGAATTTACAGTACAACTTCATACCTTCTCTTTCTTTTTCAATATGTTTTTTAATAGCTTCAGCTCTCTTCATGTATTCAGGTATTTTTTGTCTGTAATGAGCTTTTTTTGTTTCATCTTTTGTAGCTGTGAATCAAAAATATTCAGATTATCTCAAAAAAGGAGGACAACTACGTCTGGTAATTATTCCCCAGGATATAAAGTCCTCTAATTTTTTTTTTCATTCAACAGTCTAAAGGAGAGGAGAGAGATCCTCTACTGGACCTACATCCATGCTCAAGAGCCAGACCCTTTACTATTTGATTCTCAATATTTTTCATTATGTGTACCTAGGCTTGGCAGAATTTGATATTTTTTAAAAATAATTTTGACTGGTAATATCAATGTTTATTTTAATCACTTTAAAAATTTTCACAGTTCCAGAAAATTATGGGTGGGTGGTGAGACAACAATTATTTAATGAAAGTAGGAGTTGAGATTCAACAAATTAAAGCTTTTTAATGGTTAAAACACAAATTATCAACATCACATGTCAAAATATACAAATTAAATATCCTTAAATGAAACTCTAATATGTTCTCAAGCAGTTCTTCTTTCCATTATTTCTGTAAATTTTGATTATTATTCATGGAAATACTTTGTTAGTACACAAATATTTTGTGTGTTTCTGGTGAAATCAACCCTTACCAACATTTATCAATACAAATCTAAACCTTCCAAGCCTGCATATACCCCAGGATAAGCTTCTTGAACCTGTGGGGGGGGGGGAAGGGCTTGGCTACACTTGCGTGTTACAGCGCAATAAAGGACCATGGGTGCACCAGCTCACTACCCATCCACACTGGCAAGACACAGAGTGCTCTCACTCCACGGCTTCAGCACTGCTGGTACTCCACCTCTGCGAGTGGAATAACATTTGCTGTGGTGCCAGTGTGAACGAGTTGTTGTTTTAGTGCGCTCTGATCAGCCTCCGGATATGTCCCATAATCCCCTTAAGTCAAGTGGCCGCTCTTATCATTGTTTGGAATTGGCTGTAGGAATGCAGAAATGCCCCTTAAAAGCTCCGTTTCTGACAGCGGCTGCTGGCTGCTTATCTCCTTCCAGACAAAGCAACCATTACTGTGGAATGCTGTGTGAGAGAGAGAGGGGTAGGGGAGGGTCTGTTGCTGTCTGAACTTACAAGACAGCATGCTGACATGCTCTCAGCCCCTCAAAAACCCACTCTCTCCCCACCACATACACACAACACACTCTGTCACACTCCACCCACCCCCCCATTTGAAAAGCACAGTTGCAGCCACTTTGCATGCTGGGATAGCTGCCCATAATGCACCGCTCCCAATGCCATTGTAAGTGCTGCAAACGTGGCCATGCCAGTGCGCTTGAAGCTATCAGTGTGGACAGACTGCAGCGCTTTCCCTACTGCGCTCTGTGAAGGCGGGTTTAACTCAAAGCGCTCTACATCGGCAGGTGTAGCCAGTAATGTTCTTAGCACTTGTCTACATTTAAAATGCTACAGTGGTGCTGCTGTAGCACTTCAGTGAGGATGCTATCTACACTGACAGGACGGGTTCTCCCCAGTGTAGGTAATCTCTCACGGACCTTGTTCTATCTACAGTCAGGGTTAGGTCGGTTTAGCTGCATTGTCCAGGGATGTGGATTTTTTACACCCCCTGAGAGATTTAGTTACCGATCTAATTTCCTAGTGTAGACCAGGCCTTAGTCATTTATGAAGAGAGACCCAACACAGGCACATATAACCGTAACATGCACATCACCGCCTCTCTAAGCATGTAGCACATACATTAATGTTATTAGGGCTCATCTACACTTAAAACACTTCAGTAGCACAGCTGTGTGGCTTCAGCCTAGACACTTCCTAAGCCAAGGGGAGGGGTTCTCCACCTCCCCAAGAGGCAGTAGCTAGGTTGTGAGAAGAATTCTTCGGGCACCATCTACACAGGGATTTGGGTCGGTTTAACTACACCAGGTAGGGGTGTGGATTTTTCACACCTCTGACCAACATAGTTAAGACAACGTCATTTTCTAGTATAGACCAGGCCTTAAAGAGGCAGCACCTGCAGGTCAGCCAGAGCTGGGCTCCCTCCCGCCACGCGCTCTCTGCAACCCCGGAGAAAATGACAGCCCCCAGCCCCAAACGTTTGCAAGCTCAGGAAGGAGCAGCGTTAACTCTGCCGGGGGGGTTGCATTGGCGCTGCGGCTCCCGACCTTTGCCGGCGAAGCGGGGCGGGCAGGAAGCCAGCCCCGGCTCTGGGTGGGGTGAGCTACAGCGCTGGAGGGGAGGTAGGGGCCACGCCGCAGAGCCCGGGTGTGGGGATCCAGCCCGTCGGTACCTTTCAGCACCTGCAGCAGCAGGTCAATCCCCTCCTGGTAACACACCAGCGACTCCTGGAAGCGGGACGCCGAGTCCAGCTCCACCGCCCGCTTCAGCGTCGCCACCGCCGGGGGCTCCAGCGCGGCCACCGCGCCCGGACCGGCCTGGGACATGGGGGCAAGCGGCACCCGGCGGGCATCGAACCCCCAACCTGAACCAAGCCTGCGCGCGCCACCAGCCACCACTTCCGGGAGCCAGGCGGAGCTGGGGGAGGCGGTCACGTGATTTTCAGGACCCAGAAAAACCCGAAGCGGCCCCGGTGTCGCGCTTTATTCCTTCCCCTCCCTCGCGCCGGAAGTAGTCGGAACCAAAGTGCAGCGGCTTCTGGGCGCCGATCTTAGTGGCTGCCGGAATCCGGAAATAACATTCGGGGCCAAGATGGCGGCAGCAGCGCTGGGCTGCGTTGCTAAGAGACCCCCGGCCGCCTGGAGAGTGAGTGGGGCGCAGAGCTGGAGGGTTTCCCTGTGCTGGTCGCCGTGGGAGTGGGGGGCAGTTCCCTCAAGGGGAGGAAGGGCGGCGTGAGAGTGGGACCCGGTCCTGCAGCCCCTGGCCTCCCATTGCCCCGGCTGCTGCGCTCCGTGCTCCGCTTCCCTGGCCCCTTGAGCCCCTGGTGAAAGGGTCTCAGGACTGGGGCTCTTGCCCCTCCGAGCTATCCTGGGCCACGCTAGGGCGGGCTGCAGCCTGATTCCCCTGGGACCGTCCCTCCAGAGCGGGTCAGCCCCAGTGAGTTGCGCTGCCTGATCGCGCTCAGAGTGCGTGTCCCGACTCACCGAGGTTTTCCTCGTTTGCAGGGCCAGAAGCACGCCTGCCGTTCTGCAGCCTCCGTTCTAGTGAAACCAGGGGTTGTGTCCTCATTTCACTAGACACCAGGAGCAGAAACACAGGCTTGAAAAGGTTTCAAAAGTATTTGGTTTCATTAAGCAAGACTATGCTAAATGTCTCGGTGTCAGAACACCCACTGATATAATAAGGGCACAGTATTGTATCGGTTATCCTGGTTGCACAATGGGACCCTGATCCCAATTTAGTCATTTCACGGTTTTATGTACAATACAAATGTTAATAATTTTCTCCTTGAATAAATTTAACAAATCATGCCATAACTTTTTTAGACTCTGGCAAAAAGCAGCATGGAATCACTGACTTGGACAGGATGGATTCGCCATAAATTTACTAAGTCAAGAATTCCAGCTTCAGTAAGCACAATATTTAAAGATTTGAAAGCATGTTTTGGGTTTGTTTATACCTTTAATTTTTTTAGTAAGACTAATTTGTAACAGTACTGAGCAATACCATTGTTAAACCAGAGAGATATGCACTCAGATTCTTGTATGAAAAACCAGTGTCTGATCGTAGTTGATTTTATTTCTGAAACAGGGCATTCTTGAGTCATAAGCCTGTCACAATCATCTTACAAAGTTGGGTCCCAGTCCTACAACAAGACCTCTGCTCTTATGTGTTCATATATATATGGTTGAAGAATCATGCCCCCAAAGACTAGGCTATATATGAGTGGAGGATCATGACCCCAAACTTATTGTATCTTTACACAAACTGTCATGAGGAAACAGTTGAAATAATTTTAGGTTATTTGGAGATTAGCTTTTTTAATACTATGGTCATATGTTGCTGCTTTGCCTTTCTGGAAGGGACGCTTATTAGAAATTTAGCGGGGGTTGCCACATTTTCTTTCTAGTGAAAGACTAAAATATATTTTAGGGGAATATTTTTACAGCAAGATATTGTTGGATTCAGTAACTGTTTGAAAATGTTTAAAAATAAAAAAACAAAACCATGCCTTTTGTGAACTACTTATTTGTAGGTATTTCAGCCACGGCCTTCAGATCATGAAAAATACGGAGGTGATCCTCAGCAGCCTCACAAACTGCATCTTGTCACTAGAATCAAAAGTGGAATAGGTCGTCCATATTGGGAAAAGAAGATAATACATGATCTTGGACTGGATAAAGTATACTTTCTAATTTACTTTATTTCATGTTTATCATGCACATCTGTAAAGTAATTAGCCTAGAAATTTAGGGCAAAATTCTTTTCTCAGATCTTCAAATCCTATTGAAATCAAAAGGATTACTCACAATAATAAAGTTGAGCAAATAGGTAGGCATTTGCATGATTGGAGCCTAGATGTATGGATCTCCCATGGATATTAATAGGAAATAAGCATTTGTATTAATGAAGATGTTGGTGAATCCCAAAAGTTTAATGAATTTTAGCACACTTATTTTCAAGAAGTGTGAATTTCCCAAAGTAGTTTAATTTTGTGTACTATGTTCTTCTTTTATTGATATGTGAATTCTTCAGTTGAATACATCAGTTCCTAGAGACATAAATTGCTTTTTCAAAGTGAGTTTGTAACATTCTGCATTGTTTATAGGCAAATCAGCCCAGAGTGCACAAAAATATCCCATCTGTGAATGGAAAACTGAAAGTCATAAAGCATCTAATAAGGTTTGTTAACTTTTCCTTTAACCAGCAACAATTAAAATAACTTGTTACCATAGTCCATGTTTTAAACAAATTCTCTTGTCTGTAGAATTCAGCCCCTGAAACTGCCTCATGGAATTCCCACAGAAGAGGAAATGTCAGATACCTTACTTAAGAGCACAGGAGAATTAGTAATTCGGCGGCATCTGAAATGCGTGGAACAAAAAGCAATTAAATCGTAGTATGCACTGACTATTCTCACTTTTGTAAAATTATTTAACCAATAAATTGGGAGTTGTGTCTACAGTAACTCCTCACTTAAAGTTTCGTTGTTACATTGCTGATCAATTAGAGAACATGCTCATTTAAAGTTGTGCAATGCTCCCTTGTAACGTTGTTTGGCAGCCGCCTGCTTTGTCCACTGCTTGCAGGAAGAGCAGCCAGTTGGAGCTAGCTGGTGGGGGCTTGGAACCAGGGTGGACCGACAGCCCCTCATCAGCTCGCCGCACCCCTAAGTTCCCTGTGCGGCAGCCGCCCAGCAGGCCATCAGTTGCTGGTAGCTCAGTTGTCATGTGCTGCTTCTGCCTTGGAGCTGCTCCCAGGAGCCTCCTGCTTGCTGTGTGCAGGGACGGGGGCGGGGAGGGAGAGGAGAAGAGAGGGGGGCTAACGTCAGGGTGTTCCCCTCCCATGTGTCTCTGTCTGCCGTGCTGTCTCCCCTTCTTCCATTCATGCTGCCTTGTAGAGTGTGAGGCTACATTAACAACAATGGGTTAACCCTTGAGGGCTCAGCCAAAAGCTAGTTCATCATTTAGCAGTAAGCCATTCCCTGGGAAATATCCCACCCTCTTCCACCCTCTAGCTTCACTACTTCAACCAAGCTTCACAATCATCATCACTGTGTACAGTATTAAATTGTTTAAAGTTTATACTGTGTGTGTGTATGTATAATATATAGGTTTTTTTGTCTGGTGAAAAAATTTTCCCTGGAACCCAACCCCCTCCCCCCCACATTAATTCTTATGGGGAAATTGGATTCTCTTAACATCGTTTTGCTTAAAGTCACATTTTTCAGGAACATAACTACAATGTTAAGCGAGGAGTTACTGTATTAAATGATTAAAATGGAACCCAGCCTGTCCATGAGTAGCACAGTTTACTGTCTCACTATAAAAGTTTTGAGTTAAGACCCTGAAACAACTGCTTCCTCCAACACATTGTGAACATTGCCCAAAAGGCATTTTGCCAGAAGGCAGCAAATGGCACACTGGGATGCCTACCCACCATGTATAGCACTTTGTATCAAAACAAGAACTCCTGGAAAATACGTGCAGTGCAGACACAAGCAGCCAAATATGCAAGCACATGAGTGATGTACAAACTTCAGCAGCTGAATGCTACCATAACTTGTGTAGACATGGCCTGAGTGTGGGATACAGGGAGGCATCTATCTGTGCTTGCAATCTACAGCTGGGAATGCCTTTCCTGGAGTCAGGCACCTTCGATGCCTAAGCTGTTGCTTGAAAGAACAGAAGTTAGGCACCTGCCTGACTCCCACAACAATGTGTGTGTGTGTGTGTGTGTGTGTGTGTGTGTGTGGAGGGTGTTAAAGGAGGAGATGGCAGGTGCCGTCCTTTGTCCCAGTGTCAGAGTGCTCACCCAGAATGTGGGAAACTGGTTCAGTTCCCCACTCCGCCTGACAAGCAGAAGGGATTTGAACAGGATTCCAACCTGAGGTGAGTGTTCTAACCATTGGACGATAGTCTCGTTCTCTCTCTGGGCCCATTAATATTTAATACAACATAGAATGACTACAACAAGAGACCCACATCTGAATATGCCCTGGGGGTTAGGGTGCTCACTTGAAAGGTGGGAAACTCCTGTTCAAATCCCCTCTGCCTATTGAAGAAAAGGGGAAATCAAATGGGCTTCCCTCAGCCCACCTGAGCACCCTAACCACGGGATCAAGGTTATAAGGGAGTTGTCCTCCTCTGTTTTGTGTGGAGTAAGTCATGCTTAGAAAATGCCTACCTGATCAGGCCGTGATGGTGTTCCCCCATCTATCATCTGATTTGAGGATTGCACTGGGGCTTAGGTGTGAGTTAGGCATCAGTATGCAGGCCCAGGGGCAAAAATGAGGTTCCTAAGGAACTTTTCAAGTGAAAATTTATTCCATGAGTGAGTTTAGGCACCTATAGGGTTAGTTGGCAGCTCAGTGGGGGTTTTGTGGATTGCAGTGGTACCCACATTTGGGATTTAGGCACCTAAATTCCTTTGGAGCTGAGCCACCATCCTTTCTCAAGATGAATTACTGGGCTGAAGTCATTTCACCATGTGTGTCCATTGTGGATTTTTTGGGGTGCAGCAGGTAGCCACACCCTAGCATAAAAGCTGAGTTAAAGAGCAATAAGCCAATTTAGATAAAGCCTGTTTAAACAAAAATTGGGTTTATCAAGGTACCTGAAAAATGACTGACTATATATGGGAACACAAACTTTTATTTACCTTTAAGAAGAAATGAAAGTCCTGAAAGTTCCATTTCTGTGCTCCTTTTTGGGTACAATTACTACTCCCAGATTGTCTGGAAGTTAGATCCCATGGTGTTCGCAGCCTTTGATAAAGTTCTATTAAACTATGTGGATTCTTTAACTGAACACAGAACAGGTAAAGAATAATAATCTTGACTATACAAGAGGTGCTTTAGTGCAAAGCTCTCAGAGAGGTATTCTGAACATTTTTCAACCTGAAACCATACACTATTTTCAACCACAAACCATACGCTATTGCCTTTGACTACACCCTCAAGTCACCAACTTTTCTCCACACTGACTCCACTACATAACCCAAAGTCTCTTGGGCTGTTTCAGCCAAAAAATCCCAAAAAGCATACATAATCTGGTAATTGTTTGGGTTTTTTTAAAGTTTATTGTGCCTGCTTAAAACCAAGGGGACACTTATATTCAATGTTTATAAATTCGATGTCATTTAAAAAAATACTATACTATCTATATGTTCTTACTAAAAATGATGTATTGATCATTCTATGAGTGTGTGTGTGTATATGTGTATATGTCAGTAAACACTGCACCAGTTTTGCATTTGGTTATTAGAGTTAAGACTTCCAATTTTAATAACCTAATGTAATCTAACCTAATCTAGTATAATTAATATATGTAATTTTTCATTTTTAGAAATTATTTCTAACCTAAACGCCTCTTGGAGCTCCTAACTTATTTTTCTATTTCCAAGATTTATATCGGAAAAGTAGTATTTTTTTAAATCACTCTGACTACACTACTTTTAGAAACTGTTCTCTATACGAGTGCTAGTTTCCAAATCCATTTCTCTCCAAAAACTGGACTCTTGCAGTAACATCATTTCGGTAGTCATTATTTGCTGTGCCAATATCCATTCTGTCATAGCTCTGGACATTTTTAGGTCCTGCATTATATGCAGAAATTGCACCTGAAAGGAAAAAAAATAGATATACTTAAGAGAAACTTGTTTCTTTTTTAAGAAATAAAACTAAACACAAATGCACCTCAGAAGCTTGTTCCTTCAGTGTGCAGTTCCCTTTTGTTCTATAAACACCTTTGGCAAAGTGTGACCCTAACGCACTCCAAGTGAGATGGCAAAGGGCTCCCAGCTATGCAACAGTAAATATTAACTGGCCTGACAAGCTCAGCACATTTCACACTGTTGTCATGATATTCATTTAAAAGGTGTCTTGTAATATATCGCTTGTAAACTAATAACATGCTGGTCATTAATATAGCTGTGAAATGTATGTAACAAAGCTGAATGACAGTATGGATAATCTCTGATACTATCTTTTGGAGTCTGTAAACAGACAAAGGAGGCAAAACAGGTTTATTTTTGTCAGTCTATCTAAAAAGGTATCATGTGAAGCGTAGGCACCGACTCCATGGGTTGGCTAGAACACCCATGGAAAAAAATAGTGGGTGCTCAGCACCCACCAGCCACAGCTGTTTGGCCAGTCCTGCTGATCAGCTGTTTGGCAGAGGGTGGGAGAAGGGGGTAGAGCGGGAGTGAGAAGAGACAGAGTGTGGGCAGTGCCTTAGGGGAAGGGCGGGGACAGGAAGAGGTGGAGTGAGGGCGGGGCCTTGGGGGAAGGGGCCGAAGTGGGGTGGGGCCTCGGGGAAGAGTGGAGGTGGAGCACCCACCCAGAAAAATGAAAGTCAGCCCCTGTGATGTGAAGTATCATATGCAAACTGGTAAGATGCTGGTCCTGAAACTCATTGCGTGGTGTACTACTGAGTGTGTACAAAGAGTTATAAATGTGTGCTGGAAATATGTTCTTAAAATGTGTTTAGCAGGCAGTGCATAAAGCCCAGCCTCCCCTAGACAAAATAATGTGTATTTACATGTCTGACCAGCTTGATCACCAAGAACAATGAAAAGTATATTTACATAAAGGTAAACAAAGCTAGCAAGTGGGGGTGAATGATCTTGATGGGGAATGGAGTCCGCGCCCCCAGGAAGCCTTCCTGGCTCTTGAAACAGACAAAAAACATTGGGGAAATACAAAGGGGGTAAAGAGACATTTGATTCACCCATCATCTGGGAAAACAAAGAAGCTGTCGCTTTATAGTGACGAAAGACGGGTCTTCCTGCAAAACTAGTTGGAGAATGTTGACAACTTGGTGTAAGTAAGAAACCATGCTAGGCAAGCTGTATCTTGCTAGAATTAAGTTTTAGACATTAGAATGCAGGTTAGTTTTGTTTTTAACCCTTCTGTATCTCTCTCGCTTGAAATCACTTAAATCTATTTTCTTTGTTAACCTTATTCTTAGTTTTACTACAAACCCTCTCAGTTCTGTGTATGAAGGTGGGAGGGGTATAACCCCAGCTGAGCTAACAAGCTGTTATGTGCACTGGCTCTGTTGCCGGCACCCAGTGCCAAGAGGCTAAACAACAGCTGGAGTTGGTTCATTACCCGGTGTGCTATTACCCATTACCCAATAATCACAACGGGGTGGAGAAGCAGAAAAGTTTATTTGCAGCTGCAAAAAGGTACAGGGAGAATAGAATCTCAAATCCTGCACACAGAGCAGGAAGTTACACGGGCTTTTATACATCCTTTTTCCCAGCATACTTATCCAATAGCAAGCTGCCCTAAGTATCCATATAGCCAGCCAATCCAGTTCCCAGCTAGTGCCCTTGTTCTCTGTATCATTTGTTAAACCATACATAAAGCTGCTTTATTCAGCATTGTTCTTCTATATCTGCCCTCTTTGGCCTTGCTTAGTTTCAGGCAGTCTGACTCTGCAACATGTTGTTGAAGATCCTCAGCTTAACTGCTGTGAGTGCCTCCAGGCGGGGGCGGGGGGGGCAAGGACACTTGGGCCTAGTATGCAGAACTGCTGCGAGTGCCTCCAGGCGGGAAGGGGGGCCAAGGATACTTGGGCCTAGTGCGAGGGGGCTTCATCGACACTCGTGGTCTTCCATCCCCTTGAGTTACCTAGTGGCCATGCCCCAGTGTCCCCAACAGCTCTCTGAAGACAGCAAATGTGGGGTTACCTCTGTGAGTGTCCAGGAAGAGGGACTGGACACTTGCAGGAGAGACTTGACATTGGAAGGTTTGTTGTGGTGACCTCACAACATGTAACTGGGGTGAAGGAAGGTCAGAATGAGACCTTTGTGCTGTCAGCATGCTGCTGGGGCCAGGGCTCGGGGCCAGGGCTCTGAGCCAATGCTGCACAGCTTAAAGGCACTCAGGGTTCCAGGGCTGGTGGTGGAATCTAAACCACTATGTTTCTGGGGATACCCCTGACTGATCAAGCATGATGGCTTTCACTGCATCATAATCTCTAGCTGTTTCCTCATCTAGAGCATGGCAGGCCACCTGGACTTCCTTGGAAAGAAAAGGGCCCAAGCGGGTGGCCCAGGTTTCTCTACTCCAGACTGTGGTTGTGGCTACATGCTCAAATGTGACCAGGAAGGCCTCCGGTTTGTTATGGAGCCCCATCTTGGCCAGGGGTATCCCTGGACTGGGGTTCAACAAATTTTGGAGAGGCTAAGCTAGTTAGCCACTATAACTGTGACTCCTGGAACTGCTGTTCCTGTTTCTGCTGCTAGAGCAGCTGAAGCACCTCCAGGAGCACAGCTGGATATTGCTGGGCAGCCTGCTGGGCCTCTTGTTGACTTTCAGCTCATAGCCGCTGATTTTCAGCAGAGCTGTCCTGCTGCTGGGATAGAAGTCTCATCAATTCTTCAATTTTTAAAGTTTTCCCCTGCCCTTGTTTCAGTGGCCAACCCTCAAAAATCCACTTTGAGTACCAACTTGTAATGGGGCCCTCACCTCTGGAGAGCCTCTGAGCAGTGGGGTGCCTTATCAGTCCTTTTCTCACCCTAGGTGCCCCCTGCAGGCTGCTGGCTGACCTTGCTGGGTCTTTGGTGGCTCTCTGGCCCTCCAGTCCAGTCATAAAGTCCAACTGGACCCCCGCCAGGGTATTAAAGAGGCCAATAAATAAATGGTCTATCTGCCTTCACTAGGGTCTTCAGCCCAAGCCCTGAGCCCTTTAAATTCAGCCCTTTGTTCAGGCTGCTAAAGAAGTTCAATTCTCTTCTTGGGATTTATGCCACTTTACCTGTGGCCAAGAGGAGCACCCAGGGCTGCCCACTATAAACAGCAGCCACATATTTCTCAATTTGGTTAGTTGCTGCTTCTTCCTGGACTTCTTCCTACCTGGCCCTTTCAGCTTCACCCTTATCTCAGGGTTAAAGTTCTTAGGTCCTCTCTCTCCCTGCAAACCCAGCTATGCAAAATGCAGAAAACAAACTCTGTCTATCTCTCCAGTTCCTTTTGCCAGACAGGAGCACCCTTCTGTTTATAGTACAACAGTCTTTCCATTGACTCAATGGACATTGGTTCAGGCTCTTAAAGGTCCTAAATGAATTGACCAGCTTTTCAAAAATGCTCCTTTATCCTGTAGCTCCATTGGGAACAAATGGATTCTGAACGCACTCCAGAAAAAGTGCTCAACTGCTGATCTCAAAGTCAAAAGAGTGTAAGACCTGCTGTACTGGATAAGACTAATGTTTTCTCAAGTAGGTTATCACTCCTTTTCATTTAATGAGGTGGTAAGGCCTTTGGAAGCAGCAAAAAACCCCATAATCTCAGGTAGCATAATCTCGGGTAGCAATTTCTTTCATTCAATTCCCTTTTAAGTTTGTTTATCTGCTTTAAATGTATTGTTGTCCTTATCAAACATTGGTTAATACAACTGAAAAGATGAGCACTGGAGTCTTGCTTCATTTGCTAAATAACAATTTTTATTCAATTTTCATTTGCTTATTTCTGTTCAATTAAAAGCATTCATCCCAGGCTCTAGGCATTTCCATGCCAAAGTAAAAGATGTGTCAATAAAATCCCCACATACAATAAGTTTACAGATCTCTGTCCAGCTGCAATGAAAAATAAATTGGCAGACTAAATCACAAAAAGGTTGAAAATCCATGTTTCCTTCCCCAAAGAGATTACTTTTCCCTTTTTATTTCTTAAGACAACAGCAGATATTGAAATATACATATGATTAAAAAGGGGAAGGTAGAAGACTAACAGGAGATAGAGCAGCTTTAATAACTCAGAGAAATAATCAGAATAGGATGAGATATTATCAATACTCTGGTTAATGTTTCCTTTGGTTAGATAGAGGCCAACTGTTTTGAAGTTACCATATAACCAATGTTTTACTGATTGCAGAATTTAAAAATCTGGTGCCTGAGACCCCACCCCCTCTACTGAAGTAATTCTTCCCACTGCAGTCAGAGGGCCTATATGCATCAATATGGATTTTCAGGATACAGCTTTTAATCTTCTTCCAAACATACCTAATGAACGTCAGACTGATAATCAGATGCACCACAATGTATCTGAAAGAAGAGAACTCCCAGATTCAGTATCCATTTCTCTTATAAAACTTGGCTCGTGCAACGACATCATTGGCATAATCATCGCCAGGCGTGCCAATATCCATATTTACATAACTTCGGACATTTCCTAGTCCTCCGTTGTAGGCAGAAATCCCACCTGAAATGAAACACCAAAGTAGCTAACACAGTCAATATAAACTAGATTTGGGGGGGGGGTATAAATATTCCCCATGCAGTGTTAGAAACCTTTCACACAACACTGTGCTAAAGAATGGGACACCACTCAAACTCAAGAAGTAGACAAACAGCATCAGTGGTGAAAAATTATGTGAGATTCTTTTAAATGCTTATTATTCTAGAGTGTCAGTAACACAAACTTTCAAACATGATTTTTGCCAGAGATTTTCCCTTAATTCCTATACAAATCTACACTGTACCTTTCATCTGTTGTTCCTTTGTCCATCTGGGGAATTTTTTCTGGATTCCCTTAATCATACCAATAAGGATTTGTGTAGCATCAAGGAGATGATCTTCACCATTCCACTGTCCAACAATACTATGGTAGTTTTTATCAACCTAGAAGAGCCAGGGGGGAAAAGAGGATGTGTTTATGCAGTTTATTTTCCTCTCAATATACTCTACGTGATTTTAATTGTCAAATTTTGTTTGATAAATCAGTTTTTGGTCATTAATGTCCATGGATCTTCAGTGCACTTCCTGTTGTGCCTTGAGCACAGACACCGAGGGATAGTATATTGGACTGTGCTAATGAAAAAAGACTTATCTTAAAATGCTGCTTCTTTTCCATTTCAAGTTGTAGTTATGTATTTGGCTACCACTGCTACAGTGTCTGGTGCTGCAGTATGTGGGCCACACTTCCTGACCCACAGAGGAAAGTAAGGGCTTTATCCAGAAAATCTTTACTTCTCATCCTTAAAGATTTTCCTTCTGAGTAGTCTCACCGACTTCATTACAAACATATAATGCCACAGATGACAAGGGCCTGGCTAAATTCAAAGAAATGCAAAAGTTCAAAGTGAACCATAAGATTACACTCTGTTCTTTTGTTGTTGGATTATCACTGACAGTCTTATTTTATGGTGTTAGCCAGGTGCGTATATTAAACTCTGTTGTTATCATGAAGGACTCAGTGGCATGAGATTGTGGCTAAAGCCTGCCCTGTCATTCTGAGCCTGCCAGTTTTCATCTCATCTTTTTGTCTGATGCTTTCCCCCTAACTTGCTGCTGCCACTAAGTACTTCACTTTTCTTGTGTAGAAGGGTAAAATGTGCAGCCTCTTCAGGGACTTCCATTAACCCACAGAATGAACTGCTGTTCAAACTGAAGCACAAGAATCCCACTCTATCACCCCAGGTCTGACCTATGCCAGTGCGATGCGCCGCTGCCCCAGCAATAGTTCATTTTCTAGCAGTGTGCCAAGTATCAAGCTCAGACAGAGCTGCACTAGTAAGAAACGAAGCAGGCTCTCTTTGTTGAAACACTTGGATATACACTAGTATTTTATTCCTAGTTTATTGATCATTACTGACCTGCATTAAACCAAATGCATTGCCGTTATCGCCCCAGCCACCCTTTAGGAGAGTTCCAGCATGCGACTCCCGAGAGACGATACCAGCGATCACAGCTGGATCCACACATCTTTTTTTGCCAGCGCTCTTAATGATGGTTTTATATTTGTTCATATTATTTAAGTCCCTCTCAGCAATCTTTTCTGATGCAGGAACTCCTGTAGTAAATGTAAAAGTAAAGGTGTTTTCTTTAAGATTATTAAGTCAATGTGACATTTCAAAAGCCAAGAGCTCTGGTCTGCTATATGAGAGCCTTTGTGAGAGTTTCAGAGTAGCAGCCATGTTAGTCTGTATCCGCAAAAAGAACAGGAGGACTTGTGGCACCTTAGGTGCCACAAGTACTCCTTTTTGCGAGAGTTATGTGTGTTGTGAAAGCAAGGCAAAAACGAATTGTGCCCTGTGTAATTAACGTGTAAAAGCTGGTTTAATTTCTATATCTTTAGGTCCCAAGATGGAATGGGCTTGGGAAGAGTTGGAGAGAGAGCGTGTTCAGCCTCTGAAGAGAAACTGACAGCAACCTGTCGGTGTCTGGATGATGCAGGAGTGATGTTGAGAGGAGTCATATCTATCCCTCTATGGCCAGAAGGACAGGACTGTACTACGGTGTTTCAAAGCTGAGAGGGAGATTCAGAATGGTGGGATTCTTAGGGACAGATGTAGAAGACTTATGTAGAGGGGGACAACTGCAATTTGAGACAGTAGTTCCCAATAGTTGCACTTTTGCCTCAGTTTCTTTTGGAGTCTCAGGACCATTTCATGATACATTAGAAGGGAATCTCAATCCTACCCACAAAAGGAGGGTTTGGCATTAAGTCCAATTTTATTTGTAGAGCAAAAGAATAGGGAGCTCCTTTGATTTTCCCAGCAATACCGGATAAACTATTGATCTGATGTGCAAGTAGCGGGTGTAACATAATGAGGACTACCCAAGCAAATGGGATCACGAATTCCTCAGTACCAATCCCAGCTTTGCCACTGATTTGCTGAACAGCCTTAGGAAAATCATTTGTGTCAAATTTTAAAAAGTGACTGTTAATTTTGGATGCTTTAATCAGAGATACCTTGGGCCTGATTTTCAGAGATTCTGAACATTCACAGCTCCTGGTAAGTTTAATTAGAGATGCTTGTGTGAGCACTTCTGATAATTAGGCCGTAAATGTCTGAAGTTGGATACCTAAAGAATCAGAAGCCACCGGTGTAAACACTGACTTTTTAATTTCTGGACCATAATCATCCCAAGGTTTTATTAAGTTTTCCTCTCTGTCTTAGTTTCCTCATCTGTGAAATGAGGAGAATAATACTAGCCAATCAGAATGTTTTTGTGAGGTTTAATCAATTGATGCTTGTAAAAGCCCTTTGAAGGTGTAACGTACTATGGATCATTGTGACGACTCTGTGTGCTGAAGTACAGCAACAAAACAGCAGAATTATACTCACCACAGTAATTTAAACCTTCTTGTCTTGCAGTTTTACAGGAAGCCCCAGTGGTATCAACGTTGTTTATGTTACCAAAGCATCCAGTCTGACTCTCAGAAGTACCTGAAAAATTAAATGCAGTTATTTTACATTAAGCATCTATTGTGAACATAAGTAAAGCTAAGAGAATTCAAAGTCATAAACTAGACTCTGGTCCACTCTGAGATGGGGTACATTCCATTGTGGGTTGTTTTGGAAAAAGATCTTATGGAGAGGAGGACTTCTTAGACAGAAGACACTGCCTCAGTTGAGGGGGGAAGGCCTATGCAAAGAGATGTTTCTTTCACTGGTCTCTAAAAAAGGCCAGACATGAAAGTGTCCTGACCTCTATACCCCAGTGCTCCTCACTGGGAACACCTGATTCTCACTCCTTGCTAGAGTCATCCTTGATACTGAAAGCTGCATTGTCAAATATTGTTTGTCTATTCCATTTGCTGTTGCACCAAACTCATTCTTCCATGTCCGTAATTAGGTTTTGTAGGAGTGGTCAGAAAAATGCCTTAATCTCTTATCTCCCCATCCCTACAATCATCTCTTTACACTGTTGCTTTGGCACTGAGCTTAGTGAAGTAGATATGGACCTCAAACTCACCAAAAAGGGCAGCAAGGCCCAGAATCATCAGCGTTAGTAGCATGGGGACAGTTCTTCTCAAGCACCCAAGAGAGTCGGAAAATAAATCCAAGTCTGCAGAGAAACCAAAATATCAAAATGTACAGTACCACTGTGAAGAAGTACAAAGAAATGATTGGGTGCTTTCTTCACTGAATGTGCAAATACTGAGATACAAGGGAATTTTGTGTATTAGTGTATAAATACTGGGACTGAGGGCGCAATAATAACTCTGCCTCCCTTTGACACAGCACACAAATAAGGTCATTTCAATGTAGAAAAGATCTGAGAGAATAAACACAGCAAGTTGTAATTATTTAATTTTGATCATATTCATAATGTGCCTTTGTAGCATCTTAATAGCTTACTTCAAAATACAAACCCCAGTAATATTTGATCTGGAATTAGTAACATTCATAGTGTTCAAGGTGACCTGCTGCTGCTGCTACAAATGCACCTTTATTCTATGCCAGGGTCCCCTACACCCACTGTGCAGTTGATTGTTAATTGTTGTTGTCATTTCTATGAGCAGAGCACAGGAGATTATCACCTCTACCCTTTTTAGCAGTGCCAGGACTCTGGTTTTCTCTAAAGTAATTTGAATAATCAACGGATGCCTCATCGCTTCTATTCACTGTACAGCAGGGACACAGTAATAACCACTAAGGGTATGTCTGCACTATGAGCTAGGGGTGTGATTCCCAGCTTGCATAGACATTCTCTTGCTAGCTCTCATCAAGTAAATGCTCTAAAAATAGAGATGAAGCTACAGGAGCACAGTCAGCGGCGAGTGGCAGCATCGGTTAGCCGTGCTGAGTACATACCCATGGAGTTCAGGCAGGTTCTTACTCGGCACAGCTAGCCTGTGTGGCTGCTTGCCACTGCCCATGTTCCCACAACTAATTTTAGCACCCTAGAGCTAAAAGAGTGAGTGATTATATCTATGTGAGCTGAGAATCACACTCCTAGCTCATAGTGTAGACTTTGCCTAAAGGACAAATCCTGGAGTCTTTACTCAGGTAGAACTTATTTAATCTTTCATTACTACCCAGAGGATTTTCTAATGAACAGAATTCAGAATAGCTCCCATTCTGAATTAGCTTAATATTTTACTCACCTGTCTTCAGCTTCTCTTCTCCTAGAACATGGATGTTTTGAAGAGCTTTATATATGCTAGACAGTACTTCCCTGTTTACTCAGCATGTTCTTCTAGTATCAGATGTGATCAAATTTACTGTCAAGTTTCATAATGAGAACAAACTCCAGTAGGTGCTCTTGTGGGAGCTGGCATGAGGGCAGATGTAATCTTCCACTATTTGGCATGATTCAAATTTCAAAACAAACAAAAAACTCCTCTTCCCAGCAGTTCTCCCCTCCTCCCCTTCATTTTTCTCTGATTTCACAACCTCCTCCCTAAATGGTCTGTGGCAAAGTCCAAAGCAAAGTCAAGGCATTCACCCTCCCTGGGAATGTTTTTCCCCAGTCCGGTTCCGGTATCACAAACCCTTTTCAGGAGATTCTGTGGGAACAAACTAAAAACATTTTTCCTCCCTAGCAGGAACAACTAGTTCCTAGAGGGTGGGACCTCACTGCACACATCAATGGCTCCTTCCATTCCTCCATTCCACCCGAACCCTTACAAGTTATCCAGTGGGATGTCCACTTTCTTGGCTAACACACTGGAGGTTGAACTGGGGACCTCTAGAGCTAAAAGCATCAGCTGCTACAGATTGAGCTAAAGCTTTGTATTTGGTGACTGTTGCAACTCATCTCCTCTGTTTACTGGGCACAGAAGGGGACCTGGAACATGCTCATCAGAGGGTTACATTTGCACCCTCACACCCCCCTCTATTGCAGAGACACAGTGCAACCCCTCCCCCCCTAACAATCAGGGACTGCGTATAGTCCCCTGTTCTCCCCTTCCCTTCCACACCAGGAGTTCTGAGTCCCTCATTTCCCCCCAGCCTCCAGTGTAGGAAGCTTCCTTCCTTCAATGCTCCTCTGATTGGGCACACTTGCACTCTCCCCCACTATGGAGCAGGCTTTGGGGAGGCAGTATGCCAGGCATGAGGAAGGGAAGAAGCTTCCTCCTCTCTCTGCTGCCTCTGGCTTCTCCCATTGGCTGAACATCCACCCCACAGGCGGTAGGCAATTCTCAGAAGAGAGAGCAAGGAGCCACTTTTTAAGTGCAAATGGCTTTTCTGCTTTTCCCAAAAATCAGTAGGGCTCTGTCCATTGATGACTAGCATGTTCCCTGAAATACTGGAGGTGATCAGATGTGATGTTCAAAAGTTATCATGTTATATCCTGACAGAGCAATAACATTGAGTTGAGTGCAGGGTCAATTATTGATGAATATCTTGCTTAAGGCAACAAAACAAATGTAAGCAGAGTCAGGATGAGCTCCATCCTGACATCTGGTGGTGAGGTCTGGCAAAGAACTTCAGGGGCTGATCTCATTTGCATAGGCACACCCACCCGGCCTAGCATGAGCCCATAGCTGCCCAAACTGTCACTTTGGCTGCTGTGGGATCCCCATTGTCTCTGTTATTGGGGCAGGAAGAATAAATTGTTATTACCCTGACTATGGGAACTGTGCTTGGAACTGTACTGGGCCTTTTGTTATGATGGAGGGACTCGCCATCAACTAAGCAGCACTCACTAGGCAAGGGACATGGGTTCCAAAATTCTGTGAATTGAGAAAGGCTGGAGACAAGTATTAATATTTGGTGGCGTGAGTCTCTTGGTGAGGGCCTTATATGCTAATTGCACTTTTTTCTCTCTCCACTGTAGAATATTAGAGCTGATTTTGATTCCATTAGGAGTCTAGTTACAGGCTGCTGAGCTCACTTTGGGTTAATGGTGTACCAGCATTGAGGCTCCCCTACTACAAGCTGAATTCACCTAAGAGCTGAGATCACTGAGCGTTGTGTTAAGCAGTGGGGGAGCCTGAAGATATATTGTGGAGCAGTTTGCGGGAAGGCTGGAGTGCCTTGTGGACAGGCTGGTGGAGCAGTTCATAGGACAGCGGGAGCTGCTTGTGGGACGTGGAGCGGAGCAGTTCGTGGACCAGCTGGTGGAGCAGTTTGTGGGACAGTGGGAACTGCTTGTGGGCTGCAGAGCCGAGCTGAGCGAAGCAGTTCGTGGGGCGGCAGGCGGAGTGGAGCGAAGGCCTATGGAGCTGTGGGGCGGTCAGCTTCAGATCATGTAAGGTGCCCCTTACCTCTCTCTCTCTCTCCCCCCTCCCCGTCTCCACCCAGGTTGGGAGGTAAAGCTCTACAGATAAACTTTTGAACTCTGGGGCTGCCCTGACCAGGGACAGAGACTTTTGGGCCACTGGACTTTTGGGACTTTGGGTGATTTGGGGTTGCTGGACTCAAGAACCAAAGGGAAAAGGGCATGCCCCAATTTGCTTGGGGTGGGTTTTTTTGCTCATGGGTTGTGTTATGAATCCTGTTGGTGGTGTTTCCCCAACATAATGCCACATTGTTTCTTTCTGTTATTAAAAGGCTTTTTGCTACACTCAGACTATGTGCTTGTGAGAGGGGAAGTATTGCCTCTTGGAGGCGCCCAGCGGGGGTGGTATATATTTGTCCCAGGTCACTGGGTGGGGGCTCCAGCCAGTTTGCATTGTGTTATTGGAATGGATCCCCTAGATATTGAACCCGGCCCTCTTTGCTGCCAACTCTGACGAGCAGAAGGGTTACACAAATATTTAAAGTTCAGCTGAAATAGTGGACTGAGGAGTTATTTTTGTCCTACTCTTTTATTACCTAACTCGTGTGAGGGAGTGAAAACCCCAGTTGACTCCAGCTGATGCAATCTGTTCTGTTGACATTGGCTTTGCAATACTCAGCCCTGGTCTACACTAGGACTTTAGGTCAAATTTAGCAGCGTTAAATCGATTTAAACCTGCACCCGTCCACACAGTGAAGCCCTTTATTTCGACTTAAAGGGCTCTTAAAATCGATTTCTTTACTCCACCCCTGACAAGTGGATTAGCGCTTAAATCGACGTTCCCGGCTCGAATTTGGGGTACTGTGGACACAATTCGATGGTATTGGCCTCCGGGAGCTATCCCAGAGTGCTCCATTCTGACCGCTCTGGACAGCACTCTCAACTCAGATGCACTGGCCAGGTAGACAGGAAAAGAACCGCAAACTTTTGAATCTCATTTCCTGTTTGGCCAGCGTGGCAAGCTGCAGGTGACCATGCAGAGCTCATCAGCACAGGTGACCATGATGGAGTCCCAGAATCGCAAAAGAGCTCCAGCATGGACCGAACGGGAGGTACGGGATCTGATCGCTGTTTGGGGAGAGGAATCCGTGCTATCAGAACTCCGTTCCAGTTTTCGAAATGCCAAAACCTTTGTGAAAATCTCCCAGGGCATGAAGGACAGAGGCCATAACAGGGACCCGAAGCAGTGCCGCATGAAACTGAAGGAGCTGAGGCAAGCCTACCAGAGAGGTGAACAGCCGCTCTGGGTCAGAGCCCCAAACATGCCGCTTCTATGATGAGCTGCATGCCATTTTAGGGGGTTCAGCCACCACTACCCCAGCCGTGTTGTTTGACTCCTTCAATGGAGATGGAGGCAATACAGAAGCAGGTTTTGGGGACGAAGAAGATAGCTCACAGCAAGCAAGCGGAGAAACTGGTTTTCCCGACAGCCAGGAACTGTTTCTCACCCTAGACCTGGAGCCAGTAGCCCCCGAACCCACCCAAGGCTGCCTCCTGGACCCAGCAGGCGGAGAAGGGACCTTTGGTGAGTGTACCTTTTAAAATGCTATACATGGTTTAAAAGCAAGCATGTGAAAGGATTACTTTGCCCTGGCATTTGCGGTTCTCCTAGATGTAGTCCTAAAGCCTTTGCAAAAGGTTTCTGGGGAGGGCAGCCTTATTGCGTCCTTCATGGTAGGACACTTTACCACTCCAGGCCAGTAACACGTACTCGGGAATCACTGTAGAACAAAGCATTGCAGTGTATGTTTGCTGGCATTCAACCAAAATCCGTTCTTTATCTCTCTGTGTTATCCTCAGGATAGTGAGATATAATTCATGGTCACCTGGTTGAAATAGAGTGCTTTTCTTCAGGGACACTCAGAGGTGCCCGTTCCTGCTGGGCTGTTTGCCTGTGGCTAAACAGAAATGTTCCCCGCTGTTAGCCACAGGGAGGGGGGAAGGTTGAGGGGGTAGTCATGCGGTGGGAGGAGGCAAAATGCGACCTTGTAACGAAAGCACATGTGCTATGTATGTAATGTTAACAGCAAGGTTTACCCTGAAAGAGTGTAGCGACTGTTTTATAAAATGTGTCTTTTTAAATACCGCTGTCCCTTTTTTTTTCTCCACCAGCTGCATGTGTTTCAATGATCACAGGATCTTCTCCTTCCCAGAGGCTAGCGAAGCTTAGAAAGAAAAAAAAACGCACTCGCGATGAAATGTTCTCCAAGCTCATGCTGTCCTCCCACACTGACAGAGCACAGACGAATGCGTGGAGGCAAATAATGTCAGAGTGCAGGAAAGCACAAAATGACCGGGAGGAGAGGTGGCGGGCTGAAGAGAGTAAGTGGCGGGCTGAAGAAAGGGCTGAAGCTCAAATGTGGCGGCAGCGTGATGAGAGGAGGCAGGATTCAATGCTGAGGCTGCTGCAGGACCAAACCAGTATGCTCCAGTGTATGGTTGAGCTGCAGCAAAGGCAGCTGGAGCACAGACTGCCACTGCTGCCCCTCTGTAACCAACCGCCCTCCTCCCCAAGTTCCATAGCCTCCACACCCAGACGCCCAAGAACGCAGTGGGGGGGCCTCCGGCCAACCAGCCACTCCACCACAGAGGATTGCCCAAAAAAAAGAAGGCTGTCATTCAATAAATTTTAAAGTTGTAAACTTTTAAAGTGCTGTGCTTAAAGTGCTGTGTGGCATTTTCCTTCCCTCCTCCACCACCCCTCCTGGGATACCTTGGTAGTCATCTCCCTGTTTGTGTGATGAATGAATAACGAATGCATGACTGTGAAGCAGCAATGACTTTATTGCCTCTGCAAGCGGTGATTAAAGGGAGGAGGGGAGGGTGGTTAGCTTACAGGGAAGTAGAGTGAACCAAGGGGCGGGGGGTTTCATCAAGGAGAAACAAACAGAACTTTCACACTGTAGCCTGGCCAGTCATGAAACTGGTTTTCAAAGCTTCTCTGATGCGTACCGCGCCCTCCTGTGCTCTTCTAACCACCCTGGTGTCTGGCTGCGCGTAACCAGCAGCTAGGCGATTTGCCTCAGCCTCCCACCCCACCATAAACGTCTCCCCCTTACTCTCACAGATATTGTGGAGCACACAGCAAGCAGTAATAACAGTGGGAATATTGGTTTCGCTGAGGTCTAAGCGAGTCAGTAAACTGCGCCAGCGTGCCTTTAAACGTCCAAATGCACATTCTACCACCATTCTGCACTTGCTCAGCCTGTAGTTGAACAGCTCCTGACTACTGTCCAGGCTGCCTGTGTACGGCTTCATGAGCCATGGCATTAAGGGGTAGGCTGGGTCCCCAAGGATACATATAGGCATTTCAACATCCCCAACAGTTATTTTCTGATCTGGGAATAAAGTCCCTTCCTGCAGCTTTTGAAACAGACCAGAGTTCCTGAAGATGCGAGCATCATGCACCTTTCCCGGCCATCCCACGTTGATGTTGGTGAAACGTCCCTTGTGATCTACCAGAGCTTGCAGCACTATCGAAAAGTACCCCTTGCGGTTTATGTACTCGGCGGCTTGGTGCTCCGGTGCCAAGATAGGGATATGGGTTCCGTCTATAGCCCCACCACAGTTAGGGAATCCCATTGCAGCAAAGCCATCCACTATGACCTGCACATTTCCCAGGGTCACTACCCTTGATATCAGCAGATCTTTGATTGCGTGAGCTACTTGCATAACAGCAGCCCCCACAGTAGATTTGCCCACTCCAAATTGATTCCCAACTGACCGGTAGCTGTCTGGCGTTGCAAGCTTCCACAGGGCTATCGCCACTCGCTTCTCAACTGTGAGGGCTGCTCTCATCCTGGTATTCATGCGCTTCAGGGCAGGGGAAAGCAAGTCACAAAGTTCCATGAAAGTGCCCTTACGCATGCGAAAGTTTCGGAGCCACTGGGAATCGTCCCAGACCTGCAACACTATGCGGTCCCACCAGTCTGTGCTTGTTTCCCGAGCCCAGAATCGGCGTTCCACAGCATGAACCTGCCCCATTAGCACCATGATGCATGCATTGTCAGGGCCCATGCTTTCAGAGAAATCTGTGTCCATGTCCTGATCACTCATGGGACCGCGCTGACGTCGCCTCCTCGCCCGGTATCGCGTTGCCATGTTCTGGTGCTGCATATACTGCTGGATAATGCGTGTGGTGGTTAATGTGCTCCTAATTGCCAAAATGAGCTCAGCGGCCTCCATGCTTGCCTTGGTATGGCGTCCGCACAGAAAAAAGGCGCGGAACGATTGTCTGCCGTTGCTCTGACGGAGGGAGGGGCGACTGACGACACGGCTTACAGGGTTGGCTTCAGGGAGCTAAAATCAACAAAGGGTGTGCCTGTACATCAAGGAGTATTTCAGGCAGGACTGCACGGAGGGTTCCAATAAGAAATGGTGCACCTAAGTTATCGTTGTTATTGGAACAAGGAGGTTAGCCTGGCCTCTGATTGATACATGGCTAGATTTACCTCGCTGCACCTTCTCTGTGAGTGACTGCAGTGTGATCTAGACAGGGGAGGAGGAAAATGAGTACAAAACAAATCTGGTCTCTTTCTTGTTTTGATCCACTCCATCTATCTTTTACATCTTTGGCTGGCAGCAGACGGTGCAGAAGGACTGCATGCCATCCACATCTCATGGCTGCTTGGCAGAAGATGGTACAGTACGACTGCTAGCCATCTTCATCTCTTGCCTGCCTGGCATAAGATGGTACAATACGACTGCTAGCAGTCCATATCGCCTGCCCGCTCACCATAAGACGGTTCAATAGGACTGCAGGACTAAAGAGAATGACCTGGTCAAGTCACTCCAAATTTAGTCCCTGCGCCCATGTCTGCCCAGGCGCTCCCAGCCGACGTGGCCAGGAGCACCTCGGACACGACGAGGACGACTACCAATCGTATTGCACCGTCTGCTGCCAGAAGGCAATGGGTTGCTGCTACTGTGCAGCAAAGCCATACCGCGTCTGCCAGCACCCAGGAGACATAGGGTGACGGTTACCTGAGCTGGCTCCATGCTTGCCGTGGTATGGTGTCTGCACAGGTAACTCATGAAAAAAGGTGCGAAACGATTGTCTGCCCTTGCTTTCACGGAGGGAGGGAGGGAACGGGGGCCTGACGACACGTACCCAGAACCACCCGCGACAATGTTTTAGCCCCATCAGAGTGCTCCATTGTGAGTGCTCTGGACAGCACTCTCAGATGCCCGATTGTTTGCCATTGCTCTGACGCTGGGAGGGGCGCTTACAGGGTTGGCTTCAGGGAGCTAAAATCAACAAAGGGGGTGGCTTTACATCAAGGAGTATTTCAGGCAGGACTTCACGAAGGGTTCCAATAAGAAATGGTGCACCTAAGTTATTGTCGTTATTGGAACAAGAAGGTTAGCCTGGCCTCTGATTGATACATGGCTAGATTTACCTCGCTGCACCTTCTCTGTAAGTGACTGCAGTGTGATCTAGAAGAATGAGTCCCCTAGACAGGGGAGGGGGGGAAGCAAATGAGTACAAAACAAATCTGGTCTATTTCTTGTTTTGATCCACTCCATCTATCTTTTACATCTTTGGCTGGCAGCAGACGGTGCAGAAGGACTGCATGCCATCCACATCTCATGGCTGCTCGGCAGAAGATGGTACAGTACGACTGCTAGCAGTCCGTATCGCCTGCCCGCTCACCATAAGACGGTTCAATAGGACTGACTGCAGGACTAAAGAGAATGACCTGCTCAAGTCACTCCAAATTTAGTCCCTGCGCCCATGTCTGCCCAGGCGCTCCTGATCGACCTCACAGAGGCGACCAGGAGCACCTCAGACATGACGATGACGGCTACCAGTCGTACTGTACCGTCTGCTGCCACAAGGCAAGGGGTTGCTGCTACTGTGTAGCAATGCCGTACCGCGTCTGCCAGCACCCAGGAGACATAGGGTGACGGTTACCTGAGCGGGCTCCATGCTTGCCGTGGTATGGCGTCTGCACAGGTAACTCAGGAAAAAAGGCGCGAAATGATTGTCTGCCCTTGCTTTCACGGGGGGAGGGAGGGAACGGGGGCCTGACGATATGTACCCAGAACCACCCGCGACAATGTTTTAGCCCCATCAGGCATTGGGATCTCAACCCAGAATTCCAATGGGCAGCGGAGACTGCGGGAACTGTGGGATAGCTACCCACAGTGCAACGCTCCGGAAGTCGACGCTTGCCTCGGTACTGTGGAAGCGCTCCGCCGAGTTAATGCACTTAATGCACTTAGAGCATTTTCTGTGGGGACACACACACTCGAATATATAAAACCGATTTCTAAAAAACCGACTTCTATAAATTCGACCTAATTTCGTAGTGTAGACATACCCTCATTCACTTTTGGCCACTGTTAGGTTTTCGTTGTTGTTGTTTTTTAAACCCTGAAGATGGGAAATAGTAATTTCTGCCGTGCAATAAGACTACATTCCATTCTGGAATAATGCAGAAAGGTTTATTTCAGCACATCTCTCGGGAGCAATGGGGAGAAAATTGCAGGCCCGTATCTTTGAGTGTACAATGCAGGCACTTTAGGCATTTTCATGATGTCATGGATTTTAGTGATTTTTTTTAAATGTTGGGGCATTGTTCTTTACTGAATTTGCAAACACTGAGATACACAGTAGAAGACAGCCAAGAGAATACATTCTGAATCAAGCTGCAATAATGCAGTTTTGTTGACATTCATATATTGTCTTTCATGGAACATATTAACAGCTTATTTCCAAATACAAATCCTGGTAATATTTGATCTGGACTTCATATTATTAATAGTGTTTAGTATGACCTACTGCTGCTGTATATGTACTTTTATTCTATGCCAAGGTACCCTACACACTCTGTGCAGATGTTTACTAAATTCATTATTTCTTTGAGCAGGGCACAGGGCGTACCCAAACCCCCTTGTAGCTGCTCTATGGCTCTAGTTTTCTAAAAAGTAATCTGAATAATAAGCAGATGCCTCTTATCTTGACGTCACTGTACAGCAGAGACACAATCACTAAAGGACAAATTCTGGAGTCTTTTCTCAAGCAGAGCTTTCATTGAATTCAATGAGTAAGGAATTGCCCTTCCATTACCACCCATAGGATTTTACTCATGAGCAGAATTGAGACTAGGTCCCACTCTGAATGATCTTGGTATTTCACTCACCTGTCTTCAGTTTCTCTTCTCCTAGAAGGTGGTTGTTTTGAAGAGCTTTATATACACTAGGAGGTTCCTTCACTCTTTATTCAAAACAACCATATCAGATGAGATACACATTTCAAGATTATAATTAAAACAAACCAGCATCTGTCATTATGAGAGTTTGTCTTTGGAAAGGTATAACCTCAGTTCCGCTTTGTGGCAAGATTCAGATTTCAAAAGAAACAAATTCCCCTTCCCATGTGTTCTACTTTTCATTAGTTTTCTCTCCCTCCAGTCTGTGACAAAATCCAAAGCAAAGATGAGGCATTCATCCTCTCTCCAGGAATGTATTGCCCAGTTTTGTTGTGGTGTCACAGACCCCCTCAGGCGGGACTGTGGCAACAAACAAACAAAAAGCATTTCCCCTTCCAGGCAGGGGAATCTAATCACTAGAGGATGGCGCACTTCATTGCTGCTGTTGTCCAAGCTCATTGCACATACCAGAGGCTCCTTGCATTCCTCTGTTTGCCCCACAAGCTGGGTGTGAGATGGCTGCCTTCTTGGCTGACATCCCAGGGGCTGAACTGGGAACTTCAAGAGCTAAAAGCATAAGCTACCAAAGCTTGAACTAAAGAACAACACTGGACCTGGTGACTGTTACAACACATATCCTCTACTTATTGGGCACAGAGGTGGTCCTGTAGTACACACTCACTACATCACTGCATATGCACCCTCCCATCTCTCTCTATTTTAGGGACTCCTTGCAAACTCCCCCTTCATGCCAGGGGCTGTATTTGCCCCCCACATTCTCCTCTTCCCTTCATGCCATGGCTCTGTGTCCCTCATTTTCACTACCCTCAGCCTTCAGTGAAGGAGACTTAATTCCATTAATGCCCCTGGATGGAAAGGGACAGGTGTATGGCTGGTATCTTCTCTACTTCTCTTTCTCCCCCTAACCATAAAGCAGGTTTGGTGAGGCAACATGCTTGGAAGGAATGAAGACGTCTCCTTTTCTCTCCTCTACCTCTGACTCCCTCGGCTGGCTCAGCGTCCACCCCAGAACTGTTAGGTAAGTCTCAGCATTGAGAGTAAGGAGCAACGTTAAGGGCAAATGGCTTGGAACTTGTGGGAAAAACTTTTTTTTTTCCTGAGGCCCAGTATGGAGAAATCGGAAATTTGAGGGAAAATTGAAAAGAAACGGTTCTATGAAATATTTTCTCTCAGAACGAACAGTGAAAAAGTTTTAGAGGGATGTTTAAAATAAACTGCTGCCCATCCGCCCTTCAAAATGCTTTGTAATAATAACTAATAATTATGCAAAATGAATAAAACATGAGTTTTGTCTATATCAGCATGACAATGTCAGGTCAGGTCTATTCACATACTAATTCTGAGCCCAAAGGATATAACCTTCCTTTTAGTTTATAACAATAGTGGTGCTTTCTACTTTCAACATTTTATATTTGTTTCCTATGTGCCAAGAGGTTACAAAGAAGCACTTAAATACCTTAATGTGAAACTGCAGCTCCAGACCTAATACTAGCTATATTCGCCCTTAGTATTCGGATTAACACTAAAGAATCTGTACATATCTATCTCATCAGTATTCCAAACAGTACTTTCTTTATGTGCTAGCTAAATTATACAGAATACATTTCTGATTATTAAAGGAGTAAATAAAGTTTAGCTTTGATAAGCAAGTACCTACTACAGATATTTCAATTTTTTCCAGAATTTCCATTTTCATAGGGGAAAAGGGTATTTTTTCCCCTGCCTTCAAAATTTCTGGAAATGTTACATCCCTAGCTCTGCCTATTGATGCCTAGAACATTCCCTGGAATTTTGGAGGTGATCAGATGTGGTGCTCAAAAGTTATCTCATTACATCCAGAGACATGCCATCAAGATGAACGTAGGGCATAGTGCATTTGCTTTAATCACCTTTACGTGGTGAAAGCCCCATCAAATAGCCCACAGCTGTGAGCCATACTGCAAACACTGTGTAGCATGGCTGTACTGCAGGGTACAGTATCACCTGCTGTGGACGGGGGACTCTTGTTTCAGCCCCTGGAAGCTGCAGTGATTCTTGCTGCCACCAATATGACAGGAGTCACAGGGTTTAGAGCAGTGAGGTGGGAATCGGCTGGTGAATGAGAGTGTGGGTTAAACACCCCACTGTCTTCCTGAAACCATTTCCTCTCTAGCTAGCTGTGTTTGATGATCCAAGGTTTGTGCACTAGGTACAAATCTGGCACAGGATAGCGCTGGCCCCAGAGGCTTCCCTTACCAGGCCTAAAAGGCTGGTATGCCATGTTACACGCTATGCGGTGTTTGCCTTGTGTACGAGGGGCCTGTGACCTTCATTTATGGTGGTATTGACCTCTCTTGTGGCCCTATCTGTTCACTGATCCCTGGCTTGGATATAACAGTTAATGGGTATTTTTTTCCACCTTTCATGAGGATATGCAGGATTGAGTGTCCCCCGTCACTGACAACACTTTCATTATACATACTAATTTACCATGCTAGTAACTATTGGATGACTGACACATCTGCATATGAAGTGATGTTCTACACTTCTGGGTTCTTCTGAAATTTGGTTTGTCTATTGTTCAAACAATAATCATACACCCAGACTCTTGATCACACTGTGTGGGATGCATTCACACACTCAAGGATGAAATATTTCTGTTTGTGGAGCGTTGCCAGGAATCATCAGGCCAGGGAATTTCTGATTTGTACTTGCAAGAATAAATAATTATTCATTATTCTGCGAGCATTAGGCTTCGTCTTTAATTTCACAACCTCCCTGCCAAGAGGTTAGTGGCTTTGCATAAAACTTGGACTCCAGGTTACTCCTGCACAATACACTTCATTAACAAAATGATGATTGTGCAAATGTACTTTCCTCACAAGAATACAAACTGGCAGGCTTCCCAGAAAAGGAGATGAGAGGCTTTGGAAAGACCAGGGTCAGATTTCCAAAGTCTGTCTCTTTAAAACTTGCAGAAATAGGCCTCTTAGCTCTCGTTTTATTACAGTGCCTCCCGCAAGTTGCCTCTTTCCTACTAAAGTCAGTATCTGCCGCCATTGGGCTTTGTTTTCACTTCCAGTTAACTCAAGTGTTGCTTCAAATGTCTCGACCTGCCGACACACAAAAACCACTCTCTCAGGTTTGGTGATTCTTTTAACTCAAGCTGGCTTACCTAAGAGTGGCGTAGGCTAAAGCTCGAGTAAGCCCAACCTGTCTGAGCAAGTCTGTAGGGTTGATGCAGGCTGCCATAACGAGTGCCACAAGTCTTACAATGCCTTCCCATAATCCTCTTCCCCACACTGCGCTGTTCATCTAGGCAGGTTCCGTGTTTGAAACCCACATTCACATGTAGCTTTCAGTATAAACAACAGCATGTCTCCAACTCTGGTACATAACTCTCTCTGATTGAAATGGCATCCAAGAAGACCTCTTGCTAGCATGCTGCCAGCTAACCAGAGGCTGACACCCAGGTTCTGGGGGCCCTCTGGTGTGAGGCCAGCAAGAAGATGATTTTGAGAGCGAGACCTGGAATTCATCGTTCTGTGACGACATCTCCAAGAAGCATGCAGAGCAAGGGCACCATCAGATGGGATCTTTGTGGCAGGAGAAGGTCAAGAATATTAAGAGTCAGTAGTGGAAGGCCAAGGACAATAATTCCAAGTCTGGTAACTCCATAAGAGTGATCAGCACTTCTCCAAACACAGAGCCCAATTTCATGATGGATGGGTTAAGGGCTCTAGACAGGTTCCTTGGTAGACCAGGCTGCCAGTACAGGGCATGTATCCCAGCGCAATCTACAACCCACTCTTGGGCAAAGTACTTTTCCTTCTCCTCACATATTGGGGTATGCTGTGCACTGCACAATATAACATGAAGGGTATTCTACACACTGCACCCCAAATGGTGTAGCCAATTAGTTCATTTTATTTTCATGTATTCTTGGGTGATGTTCTGATTAACTGATATGTCAAGTCATACATAAGCGTTGTATGCTGAATAGATTTAAGTTGTATGATCATAGAAGTATAAGATTGATAAGCCTTTAGGAGTGATAAATATGCATTAGGTATCTAAGTAAAGCAGGGATGATACCCAAGACTTACAGGCTCAGGCCTATAAGATTTTGGCTTTAGCCATACTAGGCCATGGCTTAACAAATACTTGACATAGGGTCATTTTTGGGTCACCTACTTATGTCACAAGATCACAAGACTACTGGAAAGATGTGCCATCAGGTAATGTTGCAGAAATTGACCGCAATGTACTACAAATAACCTATGAAAAACAGGGCCTCCCAATATTCTTGGAGTGCAGAAATACAGGTAAGGGAAAAGAGGGTTGACGCTTTCATGCACATGTGTAGAGTGTTAGGTGTAGTCAAAATTACAATATAAAAGGGGGCTTCCAGATGGGATAAAATTGGGACCTACAGGAAAACCCCAGCAGGAACCATTCCTCTGCTGATGATCAATTGTTGAAGAATCCATCAGACCATAAGGGCTGGTCTACACTACAGCTGTAAGTCGACGTAAGTTACGCTACTGAAGTCGACCTAACTTAGGTTCACTTACAGCGATGTCTACACCGTGCTGTGTCAACATGAGATGCTCTCCTGCTGACTTACCTTACATATTCTGGGGAGGTGGAGTACAGAAGTCAACAGCAGAGTGCTCTGCCGATCTAGACATAAGTATAGACATGGCCTAAGAATATTTTTGAGGCTGTGAGTATGACTATATTTGTAACTTGTGTAGGCGAGCTTGTGGGATTGATATATGCTTGGATAATCATAACCTTGTTTGTAATTGTAATAAACTTGTAAGACAGACTAGAATTTGTATTTGTGAATGAATGTGCCTCTATCCTTGGTCTTCATGGGTTCCTAGAGGCTCTAAATCTGAAACAAGTAACAGAGGTGACTTTCACTCTGTTGAGCTTGAAAATGTAGAGAATTAAGCTGAATCCATGGTGGTGTAAGATAGCATCCTTAAATCTATTCTAAATAAAATAAAAGGCTACAGAATGGTGTTTGACGCTCTAGAGAACACAGAAAAGACAATGGAGATAAAGACTGCTTTAAACATTATGGGTGTAATTAATTGATGAAAAATCATTTCATGTAGGCAAAAGAGTGCGTTATGCTCACAGTAACTAGAAGAGGGAGCTTTCTTTTTTCGCTTATGCTTGTTATTGCATTATTGTGTGGTTTTGCTTGTCCATTTATGTAATGTTGTAAGAACTGAGTTCAGGAAAAATTGAAAGGGGAAATTATTAAAGTAGTTCCAAATAGATAATAGCACTTGTGTGTGAGGGAACCGTATGGATAGAGACCCTATCAGGTGTGGCAGAGTGAGTCAGACGGTTAACAGTCATTAATAAGCTCCCCAAACTTTGGACTCCTCTGGACTGCACTACCGATGGAGGATTAAGGAAAAGTGTGTGGGGTAACCTAGGTCACCGCCCCTCCTCTCAGTGTGCTCTGGCTGCTAACAGCTGAAGGGGAAGTAAGCACCACAAGCACTTCTCAGTAGGGAAAATCCCCATATGATATTTTGTGGCATAGGGAGCAAGGATGGGACGCCTTCCGAAGCGGGAACTACTAAAGGGGTTATGGAACAGAGTCAGGTGCCAATTCAGGCATTTGCCCCAATAGCCCCATGGACACCCCTTGAGGCCTTTGTACTCGATTATATTAAAACCCAGGAGGGAGGGTTAGCAAAAAAACAGTAATCAAATCTTCTTGGAATATTAAGATCCATGGAACTTAATGTGTTCTGTCTTTGAGGAAGAAAAGTTAAAGAAAAAAAACACAATACGAAAAGATGGGAGTTGCCTATGCTGTGTATTTATACCTCCCTACTGTATGTTCCACTCCATGCATCTTATGAAGTGGGTTTTAGCCCATGAAAGCTTATGCCCAGATAAATTTGTTATTCTCTAAGGTGCCGCAAGGACTCCTTGTTGTTTTTTACTATCATCAAGGTTTTTAAATATTTCTAGCTTTGTGTCAATTGAAAGTGTGACACATTTACGCTTCCCGCTGCTTGTCATTTTGCTCAGTCATACAGTACAGTACTGGAAATCATTTCAGAGGCCAGTGAAAGAGCTCTCAAATATGCTTTTACTGCAAGGCCAATAACATGTCACATTAAACTTCCCAAGAAGCTTCCTTCCTTACATCTAAATACAGGACAAGAACTAAGGGTAAAAATGTCAAAGGAGTCAGATGTTCTCCCAATACTACCCCTTTGCTCTACAGTCAGTGTCTTCCAGCTGAGGCTGGGAGAGATCTTTGCAAAGGCAGCACCTGGCACTAAGGAACCTGGAGGCACTGTCTGGTTTGCAAGCAGCTCTCTGTCCTATTCCTGTTTCTTGCCTCTGAGCTGAGCAGGCGGTCCTGCCCCTCATCCTTGGTGCTACAGGCCCAAGCCCTCTGCTGCCTCTCCCCAGGGCTTGTCCTGCTCTGTGCACTGCCTGACATACTGCAGAAGCAGCACATGTCAGGGAGCGGCCACCAGCCCCCGGCCAGCGCCCTTCCCTCCCCCACCTCTCACACTCCCAGAGGTGCTGGCAGGACCCAGGAGCGCATCCAGGGGCAAAGCTTGGCCCACATTAGTGGGTGCATGGTGCAGGCTGTGGCCCTTTAAAACTGAGATGCTCCTCCAGAGCGCAGCATGCCGGCAGCAGCTCCAGCTCCAGCAGTTCACACTCCAAGCCAAGCTCCTGTCTCTCTCCAGCAGCAGCAGCTTCCTTGCAACATCAGCAGCTCAGGCTATGGCAGCTTCTTTTCCGGGCTCAGACTGAGCTTGTAAGCGTGTCCCCATCCTGGCTGAAGAAGGACGGGGGGAGGGTATTGAAAACAGCACCCGGGGCTTACAGGAAAGCGGCTCAGACCCCAGCACTGAACCTGCTGACTTGGGCTGGCAGCCGGGGCTCACAGCTGGGCCGTGAACCTCAGCGTCTTTGCCTCTTACCTGTAAGTGGCTGCCCCCTGCATGGTGAGGCACAACACAGTATTTACTTCTTCTTTTTCTCCACTGCTGCCCAGTTGCTTAATTCCAGTTCCACACGGTTTCTAGTCCGTAACTCTGGTGCTCGTATCTTTGAGGTTCTGCTGTAATCTGCATCTAAAAGGTGTCATGTGATGTGTCATTGGAGAACTAATACCTCACTGATCAACAATATTCTGGTGTGATATATGTACAGGTAGCCCACAAAGGATTATACAGAGGTGCTGGAATTATGACGAAAATGTGTTTGAAACAGGCACGCTAGGGGGAGTTAGGCTTTTTCTTCAGACCAGGAATGCAGTTCCATCTGCTTGAACAAAGACTGTAGCTGGTTAAGTTAGGTCCTAGCCATTAGAAAGCATATTTTTATTTTTGTTTCTTTATAACCCTTTCTGTCTTTATCCCTGATGCTTGAACTCGCCTAAAATTGCTCTCTTTTTGACTAAATAAACTTGTTTTACTTTTGATCTAAACCAACCCAGTGCTTTGGGTGAACTGAAGCGACTGTTAACTCCAGTCAAGATAACAAGCTGCTGTTTCTGTCTCTTTAAAGGGGCAGTGACCATACAACTTCTGTGAGTGTGCCAGGAGAGGGCTGGACACTGCAGGAAATGGTTTTGGGCAAATGTGGGACTGGATGGGGGTGTTGGGGTTACTCTGCAAACAGTCACTGGGTAGTGGAAGCCAGGGCGTGGCCCGCATGACGGGAGGCGGGCTGTTGGTGTCGGGGCGGTGAGCTAGAGCAGCGTAACATTTAAAGTACCCAGAGTTGTAGGGCAGGTGGTGACACAGCCCCTTACTGGTCTGGGTTGAACCTCAAAACTTTACCAGCTGCCACTCCCTGCTCTTCCTAGTGGGAGCTCCGCATTTTGGGTCTGGCTTCCTTCTCCTGTCGGCCTCTCCCTGTTCTGAGGGTGAAGGCATTATAGATATTGCCCTCCTACAGAGAGCTCCTCCCAGTTGGCGCAGGGAGAGAGATGCCTTGCCCTACGCTACGCTACTAGACTCCTGGTCCCGGGCACTTAAAGGGATGGTGTCCTGAGTATTTCCCATCCTACTATTAATTCCCTGGAACCTCTTCCTCTATTTGGGCTTCAGCCATTTCCTGAGCCTTTGTTTGTGTACCAATGTTCCTGGAGCAAGGTCTTCTGGCCCCTTCTATGCTTAAAGGGCCTGTATACCTTGTTACTGCCTTACTTGCGTGAGTGCAGTACCAGGATGGATACAGTAATTTGAGTATTTTGCATTGTGGCTGCTCTCACTTTAGTTCAGCCAATGTGAGAGGAGTAACTTAAGTACAGATAACTCTGTCTTGGTACTAGCGCCTACAGTGCATTGTGGAATGCTACGGTGTTGGCAAAATCAGAAGGAGGTGGTAGCTACTGCTCTCAGGCAAAGAAGCAGGTGTAGCGGATCCCTGGGGAAAGGAGAGGGCTGACAGATAGGCCTCTCACTGAATACACAGAAGAAAGCTTTGTATTATTCCCTCAGACTTTTGCTGGGGGGCAGAGGCCTCCTGAGAGATTTCCCATTACTCCCATGGGCCAATCCAACTCTGCACACAAACGCTAAAAACAAGGAAATCATGTTAAAGTGACATTTTGCACCCAACCAAGTTCCAATTTCCAAGCATTAGCCCATTACAATCCCAATACTCAACCCCACTAACACTTCCAAGTCCCTCGCACTGATTTTCAGTCCAACATTACTACCTCCCCACAATGGACACATCAAAAACCTGAACTATCACAGTGAAACACACAACCGGTTCTCCAGTCTTCCAATGCTACATTGTACTGGAGATTATAACTTGTTACTAAGCAATCAAAATAATACCCATAATCCTTAGCTCCTATGTAGCGCTTTCATGCCTAGATCATAGCGAGCTGTCTGGCAAGTCCTTATTTGTCAGTGCTATGGTCTGTGCTTTAAAGAGTCCACCCCCCATGGCAAGGTCAACAAATTAATTTCTTAATCGGTCGCTTTGTCACCTGCCAAACCCAGGACTATAACCCTGCTGGTCCTAGTTAAACAAAAAAAAATCATTTTTTGCTGTCCTCCTTTGCTCATGAAACTGAAAAGATGACCTCTTGGGAGTCTTGTTTCATTTGCCAAAAACAGTTTAATATGTCATTTCCCTTTATTCATTTGGTCAGTAAATTTACATATCCAAATCTAGCCACAATGAAAAATAGACTTTCAAACAGAATAATCATCAGCTATTAACTTGCCAATTAAAAATAAGGGCTACTAGAGTTTTTCTTTGGTTTTGTTTTCATGATAGTGAGGCAGATATTGAATCATCCACGTTTCAAAGCTGGAAGGCACCAATCGAACTGCACCAATGTTAAGTCCAAAGATGTTAGCTTTGTACTACTAATCAGTGTCACTGTCATGTAGTTCACAGGAAACTCACTAAATGGGAGGCCCTTGCTTTTGAGCTGGTGTGACCCAGAGAGGCTCTGCATGACTCCTGGGCTACCCAGAGAGATTCCCCTTTGGATATGGCCACGTAAAGCTCATTTTGACCTTACATAGATAACTAAACCTGTCACTGGAAGGAGTCTTATGATTTAGCTGAAAAGAGGCTGAAGCCAGTATTACACTAAAACTCGGAATCCATTATTCTGCAGATATTTGGCTCGAATAATAACATTATTAACATAATCATTGCTCGAATTGCAGCTGTCCATTCCGTCATAGACCTGGATGTTCCTAACCCTGTCATGATAGGCACAAATCCCACCTGCAATGAGACACAAAGTAGTTAATACAGAATTAAAAACGAATAAATCTCAGCCAGAAGCTGTGGCTTCAGCGAAAATCCATCTAATTGAACCTATAAAGTCTTTTGGGAAATGATAAATTGTGCTGTTGCGTAGCTGCATTTACTGAGTACTTGATTCTTAATAGGGAATTTGCAAACAACTTATTATTTGTTTATTTATTATTTATATTGCAATAGCATCCAAAACGTGCTAGATGCTCTCTGAATGCAGATGGGTACACGGTCTTTGCCTTAAAAACATGTATAATCTAAAAAGGCAAGGACAGGTGAAGGATGAAGTAAAAAGATACAACATACACCTGGAGTAACCAGAGTGATGACGTACCTGTTCATTACAAGCTCCCCCACTCCCAATCTTGTGTTCACAATTTAACTACATCTCCTACCTACCTACCTCCTTTCCTTTTTATTGACATTTAGATATCACAAGAACATTTCTGTTCATATTTAATCATGTAAAACCCTTGCCTTAAAATGATTTATTATTTGTATTACACTCCCTCCTGGAGGTCTCGATCAAGAAAGGGGCCCCACTGTGCCAGGCACAGCACAAAAACAGCCCCAACGAGCCTACAATCTAAAAAGACAAGCAGAAAAAGGATCTGAGCCCCTGTTTCAGTTCCAGGGCCCTTAATCCCCAACACATGACCCCTCCCATCCATTTAACAACCAAAAAGTTCACTTCCAAGACAGACAGATGAGGAGAGACTTAAATCCTGATTCAGTTCCTCTGAACTCAATGGTGAGGTTTTTCCACTGTCTTGTATCAGATCCAGTGGGTATGTCTACACAGCAAAAAAAGACCCGCAGCAGCAAGCCTCAGAGCCTGGGTCAACTGACTTGAGCTCATGGGGATCATGCTACAGAGCAAAAAATAGCAGTGTAGACACTTGGGCTCAGGCTGGAGCCTGGTCTCTGAAATCCAGTGAGGTGGGGAGGGTGGGAACATGTGCTGGTTTTAGACCCACACCCCGAGCTTTGCAAGCCCAAGTCAATTGACCTGGGCTCTGAGACTCAGTGATGTGACTTTTTCTTTGAAGTGCAGCCATACCCTAGTCAGCTAAGGCCTGATCCCATAGAAGTCAGTGAATTATTGTCATTGAGTTCAGTGGAAGCTGGATGAAGCCCCTAGCTGGTACTCTTCATCCAGCCCTGAAATGGGTTAGTCCTGCATAACATTCTCTGTCCTCCTCCCCAAGCCAACGTGCCATGCCACGGCAGAATGCCAGAATCCCAGGATCAGCTATTCAGCCCCCAAAGTGTTCTAGTTTCCCACTCAGCTGTGCTACAGGAAAGCTGTCAAGTATTTGAGGATCCAAATGTAGGTTATGGATTTCGGTGGAGGCTCTGTGCTCCACGGGCGAGGACACTGCAATGAGAGTCAAGTGCTATTGCTGGCTTTGTCACTGGCCTGCTCTGAGACACTGGGCAAGTTATTTCACTGTTCTGTGCCTCTCTTTTCCCTCCTTCCCTTCTTCTGGCTTGTCGTTTTAGATTGTAGGCTCGTTGGGGCTGTTTTTGTGCTGTGCCCGGAACAGTGGGGCCTCTTTCTTGACTGAGGCCTCCATGTGGGACTGTAATACATATAATAAATCATATTTTTAAGGAGAGGGTGTTATGATTAAATATGAATAGAAATGTTCTTGAGATTTAAATGGCAGTAAAAAGGAAATGTTTGTTTCCATGTAAACAATCTACTACAGTCTTGGGAGCCCCAGCACAATAGCATTGTACCGTGCATGAGAACCAGAAAATATAGCCATAAACAAAACTGTCAACAAAAAGCATGGTGAAAAGTAAATCAGACTTACATTAACTTCATCTTTAAAAATCTCAGCTGTTCAAATCTTAATAAAGTAGTTAAAGCAACTTTTTAATATATAATGTTTTATCTTGATAGTGTCCCTTTAACTTTACAGCACATACTGTACCTCTGAGATATTGTTGCCAGGACCAGGTAGGGTACTTTGTCTGCAATGCCTTAATTTCAGTAATTAGAATAGTTGCACCTTGAGTTATATGTTCTTCACTATCCCAGGCTCCAGGAATTGAATTGTAGTGTGTATGAACCTAGAAGATTCAGACAAAAAATTCAGTCTCCTTAGAAACAAAACCACCACTTTTGTTTTCTGTTCTTTACATTTTTAGCCCCCAATTTAAGGATGTATCCTTCTTCAGGATGACATTCAAGCGCATGCGGTGGTGTTTTCCTGAACAGGAATAGACTTAAGTATGTACATAAGTGCTGTCCCGAATGTAAAAAGTACTTACTAAATAAAGTATAAAGTAATTTGCTAAAGTAAAGCCTTAGTGCATAATATTTCTATTTCAGTACTTGGGATTTTTATTTTTCCTGGTCTTCCTTCCATACCTGCATCAAGCCATATCGGTTTCTTTCACGGTTCCAGCCATCGACTAGAATAGCTCCAGCACGACTCTCCACAGAGATGATTGCAGCAATGAGTGCTGGATCTATGCACAGATTTCTGGCAACTCTCTTAATAGGGACTTCGTATCTCCTTAGACGTACTATGTCTATTTCAGCCATCTTTTCTGCAGCATGGACCCCTGTAGCAAATACAAAGGTGAATGTGGTTTCTGCATGTAATTTAAAAAACATCACTTTACATATAAGTTGTCATTCCAAAGCCATCATTTGCTGTTTAGAAAAATGCAGCCATTTAATGTGGCTCAACATATTTGAAAAGCCAATGCAATCCTATTGATTTCTGAATATGGTTGATAGTTTTTGAAATCCAGAAGGCAATAACTATATATCTTTATATATCTCTGAATCAGTAACAAAAGGGTTGGGGGCAGCCCCTGCAATTCTTAGGAAGCCTTTGACATCTCTTTCCTCCTTAACATTTTCCTGATCCAGTCTTTTTCATGCTTCCCTTTCAGTAAAAATTTGACAACCCTGATTTTCAGAGATGCTAAGCACCTACAGGTCACAGGTACTAGAGTACTTTTGAAAAACTATCCATAAATTTATAAGAAAGAGAAACACCATGAAGATAAATATGTTAAATGTTTTGTATTTTAAAAAAGCAACCCAGCAAGCTACATTAACTGTTAAATCCCCCAGCAAGTAAGTTTTAAAACAGTTGATTACATATGTATTTAACATAACTTACACTATGTAGCAGTTTTCAGCCCCAAAAGTTTTTTTTTTTTACACTACACATAGGAATCACTTCACACATCAGTAAAATACAGCCTCCTCTACTCAGAAGTGAAGTGATTGTTTAAGAGCATAAGGCAACAACACAAGTCAGAAAGTGGAGAATACTGTATCCAGCCAAAATGGCAAAGGAGAATTTAGCAATACAAAATGGAATTATCCAATTTGGAGTTTGATCAAGACAATGGGTTTAGCAGCCCTCTTCTTACAAAAGTTCTCTGGGATCTTTCATGACTAAAGGTGGAAGGGAACTCTGTTTTACATCTCATCCCCAAAAAGTTACCTCCAGCCTCTTAATAAACTCTGGATCAACTGGATCATTACTGACTCTGAGGGAAGAGTGCTACCTACTGAATCATTTTCCTGCCATAATGTTCCTTGTAGGCCTCCTTTCCAAGTACCTACCCAGCCTGATGGTAGTAGAGTTAGATCATGAATGGGAAATGGAATGAAAGCAAAGAGTGGGAACCTCCCCATTGAAACCTGACTAGCTTTAAACAGGGCCCATCACCCAATGCACTTCAGTCTTAATCTTCCAAGTTTATCTTCAGATCTTCAAGATATTACATAAGGAGAAATACTGGCTCCGTTGAAGTCAATGGGACTTTTGCCATTGACTCTCAGTGGGGCTAGGATTTCACTCATAGCAAAATAGCAGATGTTTTCTACATGTTGCAATAAAATGCTGGTATTTCCTTTTCCTTCTCTAAGACATCTTTTTTTCCAAACAGGCGTGCAAGTGTGAAAAGGTTTCTCACCCACAAAACTTAATCTCCTCAAAAAAAATGTACAGGAAATTGGGAGGGAATTCCTAAAATGGGGCACTCAAAGGAGGGGTAGGATCACCACAGCTCCAGGGTCATCCTCCTTTGATTTGTCCCACAAAATATTGATTTGGCATGTCACAACTGGCCAGTTTGTTCAGCATGTCAAGACTCAAGTCTGATTCCAGGTGTCTTGTTTCCCAGTCCAGGAGGGGTCTGGGAGTGCTGAGGAAAGTGCGTGCTCAGTACCTGTGTGGAGATAATGCCACTGAAAGCCTAGCTGATTAAGGAGCAATGTTGACTGGAAAGGGATCATGTCTGCTTCTCTTTGTTCAGAGGCTGATTGCTGTAAATGTGAGACCTTAAAAGGGGGGTTCCTCAGAGACAGATACAGAAGACATAGCTAAGAAAGGCTGTCATTTGAAAACAGTAGGCCTTAACACTTGGCACTTCTCCTCATCTAGTTTTATAGACTCAGTATCACTGTCTACCCTCCAGTTAGCCCTGTACTTCTGAGCACAAACAGAAGTGTGTGCATTGAAATACTGCCAATCAAGCAGTGAATGATACCTACCACAAGTTGGGGTTTGTACAGCTCCACAGGAAATCACAGGGGTTTCCATAGTACGTAAATCACCATAACATCCATAACTTACAGAAGGAGCTAAAAAGTTAAAGGGAGATATTTAAAATAAAATAAGATCGTAAGACTGTATTGCTCAGACTGTTGCAAGCATGAATTAAACTTATGCAGAAAGGACACCTCCACGCTGACATTTCTGTTGTATTATACTCATTTATATTAATAGCACTATTAGCAGCATCGGCATCAATGGCACCATCAACAAAATCTAATATCCATTAATTGCCTTTTTCTAATATTACATATTGAAGTCAGTGGAGCCAGGACAATTTTTACCAGCTGAGGATCATAGAATCATAGGACTGGAAGGGACCTCGAGAGGTCATCTACTCCAGTCCCCTGCACTCATGGCAGGACTAAGTACTATCTAGACCATTCCTGAGAGATGTTTGTCTAACCTGCTCTTAAAAATCTCCAATGATGGAGATTCCACAACTTCCCTAGGCAATTTATTCCAGTGCTTAACTACCCATACAGTCAGGAAGTTTTTCCTAATGTCCAACCTAAACTTCCCTTGCTGCAATTTAAGCCCATTGCTTCTTGTACTATCCTCAGAGGTTAAGAAGAATAATTCTTCTCCTTCCTCCTTATAACAACCTTTTACATACTTGAAAACTGTCATCGTGTCCCACCTCAGTCTTCTCTTTTCCACACTAAACAAACCCAGTTTTTTCAATCTTCCCTCATAGGTCATGTTTTCTAGACCTTTAATCATTTTTGTTGCTCTTCTCTGCACTTTCTCCAATTTGTCTACATCTTTCCTGAAATGTGGCGCCCAGAACTGGACACAATACTTCAGTTGAGGCCTAATCAGCACGGAGTAGAGCAGAAGAATTACTTCTCATGTCTTGCTTACAACACTCCTGCTAATACATCCCAGAATGATGTTCACTTTTTTTGCAACAGTGTTACACTGTTGACTCATATTTAGCTTGTGGTCCATTATGACCCCCAGATCCCTTTCCGCAGTACTCCTTCCTAGGCAGTCACTTGCCATTTTGTACATGTGCAACTGATTGTTCCTTCCTAAGTGGACTGCTTTGCATTTGTCCTTATTGAATTTCATCCTATTTACTTCAGACCATTTCTCCAGTTTGTCCAGATCATTTTGAATTTTATCCTATCCTCCAAAGCACTTGCAACCCCTCCCAGGTTGGTATCGTCCACAAACTTTATAAGTGTACTCTCTATGCCATTATCTAAATCAGTGGTTCCCAAATTTGTTCCGCCGCTTGTGCAGGGAAAGCCCCTGGTGGGCCGGGCCGGTTTGTTTACCTGCCGGGTCTGCAGGTTCGGCCGATCAGGGCTGCCGGTGGCTGCAGTTCTCCAGGCCAATGTGAGCTACTGGAAGCAGCGGCCAGTATGTCCCTCGGCTCGCACCGCTAGCCCTGGCCTTGCCAAATTGTTCCACTTTCTAGAAAGTGAGAAATTAACTGAACCCATCAGCCAACCAAGGGCATTTATGACCTTAGTTAAGAATAAACATAAGTTGTTTTTGTGATCCTATTCTGCTAACTGACCTATACTTTATCATTTATAGTTTAATAGGCTTACGTGGAGGGCAAGAGGCCTCATACCCAAAAGAAGAGTTACCCATATGGTAGATTTTACAACTCTATATAATAGGAGAACTCAGATCTGATTGCATTCCCTCAGCCCTACAATAATCTCTTGCCAGTGTTGCTTTTGACTCGTGAAATAGAAATAACCCCAAAACTCACCAACAAGGGCAGCAAGGCCCAGAAACATCAGTGTTAGCAGCATGGGGATGGTTCTTCTTAGGCATCCAAGACCGTCTGAAAATTAATCAAACTCTGCAAACATGAAGAATTCAAGAAAGTTTCCAATGTTACTAAGAAAAAGTTCACCCACACAAATGGCAAATTTTACTCAAACCACATCCAAAAACAGGCTCATTGACTTTTTACCCAGTCTAGCACACACTTACTACTTAGGTCGGGGCTTACTGTCACATGGACTTCAGCATAATAAGCCCTGTATTTGAAGGATCAGACCTTTATAGTCTGTCCCTGTACCCATTAAATCAGTAGCAAACATTTTCATAGATCAGGCCAATAATGAGCAGCCTTTTTGGTACATATTGTTTTTTCCATGTACAGGAACTGGTCATATAGTCACATTTTAACATAACTTATTTTTTTCCTCAAAGATTTATTTTATATAAACCATTTAAAAAGTCCATCGATTTGCTTCATTATCCATAAACAAACACACATTGGCAGTCACTAGATTACTATAAATAGAATGTTTCTATGAGTAAAATTGAGGATTCCTCCCGTTCCGAGTGAGTACAATATCAATGAGTTCAGACTCACCTGTCTTCAGTCTGCCTTGTCCTGCAAGACTGATCACTTAAAGAGCTTTATATATACTAAGGTTCCCCACCCTCTGGCTTTGGGAATGTTGAGTTCTACTTAGTGTGATGTCATTTCCTGTGAAGTTTAAATACTATAACAGTAGTAATACTTTGAACTCATATAATGCCTTTCATCCAAGGCTCTCAAAGTGCCGCCCTTCATTATTTTATTAAGCCTCAGAATAACCCAGAGAAGTAAATAAGTATTATATCCTTTTTACACAGCTGATGCACAATAAGTGACTTGCACAAAGTATAGCAGTGAGTCAGTAGGAAAGGCCACAATTGAATCAGAATGCTATTCTTTTCCTGCTGTACATCCCTAGACCACACAGCTGAGGAGGTCTCTGGTCCACTGATGTTACTTTTCAATAAATCTTAGAACACGGGGGAAATTCCAGAAGACTGGAAGAGTGCTAATGTTGTGTCAAAATTCAAAAAGGGCAAGTGCGATTACCTGGCTAACTACATATCAGTTAGCCTGACGTCAATCCCAGGAAAAAATAATGGAAAAGCTGATACAGGATCCAATCAACAAGGAATTAAAGAATAGAAATATAATTAATACCAATAATTATGCAAAATAGCTCTTGTCAAACAAACTTGATTTCATTATGTAAGGAGATTGCAAGTTTGGTTGATAAAGGTAACTGCATAGATGTAATAAACGTAGACTTTTGGAAGACATTTGACTTAGTACTGCATGACATTGTGATTAAAAAGCTAGCACTATTCAATATCAACAAAGTGTATCTTACATTGATTAAAAACTGGCTAACTAATAGATCTAAAAATGTAGCTGTCAATGGGGAATCATCATCAAATAGAGGTGTGTCTATGGGGTTCCTCAGAGATCAGTTCTGGGCCCAGTACGATTCGATATCTCATCCATGATCTGAAAGTAAATATAGAATCACTGCTAAAATATTTGCAAATCTAATATTTATTAGTGTATGTCAGGTCCTAGACTAAAGTAAGGCACAACCCAGTGATAGCAATAAAGGAAGCAGGAGCTTTTCTTGCAGTGCTGGCTGCTTGTGACCATGCCTTCCCTTGGAATAGGTGTGCGGAGAGCAGTTTGGCATCTAGAGATGGGGACATCCTCAAAAACACTGAGGGGATGGGGTTGAAAGCAACTAGGCCTCTTTAAAGAGAGCACAATGTAAGGGGAGCCCCCAGGTGTGCTCTTCCTTTCAAGGAACTGCCATTTGTGGTTGTTTTAAGCCTGGGGGCATCTAATTTTGGTAAACAGTCTAGTGAGAGGTTTCAGAGTAGCAGCTGTGTTAGTCTGTATTCGCAAAAAGAACAGGAGTACTTGTGGCACCTTAGAGACTAACCAATTTATTTGAGCATAAGCTTTCATGAGCTACAGCTCACTTCATCGGATGCATCTGATGAAGTGAGCTGTAGCTCACGAAAGCTTATGCTCAAATAAATTGGTTAGTCTCTAAGGTGCCGCAAGTCCTCCTAGTCTAGTGAGAGTAGACTGGTCATGCCACCAGGTGAGCATAAACATTCTATCAGCTCATGTGATGGAAGGAATATCATGCTGTCTACAATCTGGAGTGGAACAGTCACTAGAGAGGTTTTTAAGATCAAGTGTCAACCAGGGCCTTGCTCTTTCACAGCTCCAAGAGACAAGTGAGAATCTGAGTGTCTACCGACCTGGTTAAGCAACCCATGCTGCTCACTCAGATTCATAGATTTGAAGGCCACTGGGCACACAATATCTTTGTTTTCACATATGCCAAGTGTTCTGTTTCTAATGAAAGAAAACACTGAATTATGTATTATAATGTTATGTATTCATGTGAAAAAAATCAATATAAGCAATAAAATAGGCCAGAAAATGCTTTGCTTCACTTACTAGTTTCTATATTTAAAAACAGTCAAGAAAATATTATTTTTTTTGTGGCACATTGCTCAGATTGTGTTCCTGAGTTTATGATTTCTGCAGTTATGTGGCCAAAGAGGAAACACCCATTTACAAATCATCAGTTTACTAAGTAATATGCCCTGAATTATATTATAGAGCATGTGCTGCAGCTGTAGCAAGTAATAGTTTGCCATTGGCAAACATGTAATTACCAAATGACCTTATATTGTGTTTTAAATGACAGAACTGCAGCATATGTCACTGCAAGGTTACAGTATTAATTAATGGTATGTTTAAGAACTTTGTCATGCTTAGATGAAGGATACAAACCATTATTATAAAAGTTGCATTTAAAAGATTGTCCACGCTTTAGAAACCACATAAAGGAAATAATCTCAATTTTTTTCTAGGGCAGCACACTATATAATTAACATGTAATTAATAAGGAGGGAAGACTGGGAGGGAGTTTATTTTGCTTGCGTGTTTTACAAGAATCTGATTTTCATACACATGTTGTTCTCGGGAAAGCACCTATTTATTGCAAGCCATGGGGCTCATTAAATAGGTGAGTTAAAACATTCTCAAAAAACACCTGAGAAAAGTCAGTTAGCAATCATAATTCAGGGTAGAAAGTCTCAGGAGTAGAGTCATGCAACCATACTATCACCTAGACGGGTGGTAGTTTGCGGTTTGCTGCTCCAGGCCAATGGGAGCTGCTGGAAGTGGCAGCCAGTACATTCCTTGGCCCGCACCACTTCCAGCGGCTCCCATTGGCCAGGAGCAGCGAACCGCGGCCACTGGGAGCCGCGATTGGCCGAACCTGCGGACGCAGCAGGTAAACAAATCCGGCCCGCCAGGGGCTTTCCCCGCACAAGCGGCGGAACAAGTTGGGGAACCACTGACCTAGAGGATGCTCTGTGTGGGCTCTTTCAAAGCAATAGCTTTACTGGCTGTCTCACCTTCACCAGCTTAGTCTTGCACATCTGTAAATGTAGACATGCTTGCAATAAAATCCACCCAATCTAAGCAGAGTGCTTCTTTAAAGGTCTATTCTGGCCAGCTCTATTTAGGTTATATTTGTTACTTCAACCTTTTGTTATCAGCTCCAGAGCTGAGATAAGTTAATGAAAGTGTATCTGCAGATAATTCCAAAGACTGCTGCAGAAATTGGAGTTCATTAGACCATAACAGTATACTGGGATAGGCTCTCAGCTAAATGGACATTTGATTAGGCCACCCACATCCAACAAAAAAATAAAAAAGCCTCTTAAAGAACAAGGTAGGACCTGGTATGGTATCAGAATGCTGCTCTGGAGAGAAATTTGGATGTTCAGATATTCCTTCAGGCTAAGGCATATGAAATCCTCATTTCCCTAATCTCATTTTTTCTGCTGGGCAGGTGAAGAGGGTCATAGATGCAAAAAGCAGTTAGTTGGGACATGCATGTAAAGAAGCAGCAGCAGCCACATTTGACTGAGCTATGCCAGCCTCCTCATCTTTTTTAGTTAGTTTATCTTTTAAGAGTGAGTGCCCTGGATACCATTTCCACTGGGGCAGGTGGAGAAACCTTCAGAAGTGGGAAAAGAGCTAAAGCATCCTAAAAATAAGCTCTAATCCCTAGAGACGCTTTCTTTAAACTACAGGGCTCATAGCCCTGATAGTGCAGCACCATCTTACCTCAAAGCAAGCACAACAGATCCTGGAAAGGAGACAGGCCTGCCAGATTTGTCTGATGAAAGAGCAGAATAAGCAGACATATTTGAGTTCAGACCAAGGTTCACCTTAAAAAAAATTCTCACACCTATGTAGTCACTTTTAGACACTATGGGTATGTCTACACTACGGAATAAGGTCGAATTTATAGAAGTCGGTTTTTTAGAAATCAGTTTTATATATTCGAGTGTGTGTGTCCCCACAGAAAATGCTCTAAGTGCATTAAGTGCATTAACTCGGCAGAGCGCTTCCACAGTACCGAGGCTAGAGTTGACTTCCGGAGCGTTGCACTGTGGATAGCTATCCCACAGTTCCCGCAGTCTCCGCTGCCCATTGGAATTCTGGGTTGAGATTCCAATGCCTGATGGGGCTAAAACATTGTCGCGGGTGGTTCTGGGTACATATCGTCAGGCCCCCGTTCCCTCTCTCCCTCCGTGAAAGCAAGGGCAGACAATCATTTCGCGCCTTTTTTCCTGAGTTACCTGTGCAGACGCCATACCACGGCAAGCATGGAGCCCGCTCAGGTAACCGTCACCCTATGACTCCTGGGTGCTGGCAGACGCGGTACGGCATTGCTACACAGTAGCAGCAACCCCTTGCCTTGTGGCAGCAGACGGTGCAGTACGACTGGTAGCCGTCATCGTCGTGTCCGAGGTGCTCCTGGCCACGTCGGCTGGGAGCGCCTGGACAGACATGGGCGCAGGGACTAAATTTGGAGTGACTTGACCAGGTCATTCTCTTTAGTCCTGCAGTCAGTCCTATTGAACCGTCTTATGGTGAGCGGGCAGGCGATACGGATTGCTAGCAGTCGTACTGTACCATCTTCTGCCAGGCAGGCAAGAGATGAGGATGGCTAGCAGTTGTACTGTACCATCTTCTGCCGAGCAGCCATGAGATGTGGATGGCATGCAGTCCTTCTGCACCGTCTGCTGCCAGCCAAAGATGTAAAAGATAGATGGAGTGGATCAAAACAAGAAAGAGACCAGATTTGTTTTGTACTCATTTGCCTCCTCCCCTGTCTAGGGGACTCATTCCTCTAGGTCACACTGCAGTCACTCACAGAGAAGGTGCAGCGAGGTAAATCTAGCCATGTATCAATCAGAGGCCAGGCTAACCTCCTTGTTCCAATAACAACGATAACTTAGGTGCACCATTTCTTATTGGAACCCTCCGTGCAGTCCTGCCTGAAATACTCCTTGATGTAAAGACACCCCCTTTGTTGATTTTAGCTCCCTGAAGCCAACCCTGTAAGCCGTGTCGTCAGTCGCCCCTCCCTCCGTCAGAGCAATGGCAGACAATCGTTCCGCGCCTTTTTTCTGTGCGGACGCCATACCAAGGCAAGCATGGAGGCCGCTCAGCTCACTTTGGCAATTAGGAGCACATTAAACACCACACGCATTATCCAGCAGTATATGCAGCACCGGAACCTGGCAAAGCGATACCGGGCGAGGAGGCAACGTCAGCGCGGTCACGTGAGTGATCAGGACATGGACACAGATTTCTCTGAAAGCCTGGGCCCTGCCAATGCATGCATCATGGTGCTAATGGGGCAGGTTCATGCTGTGGAACGCCGATTCTGGGCTCGGGAAACAAGCACAGACTGGTGGGACCGCATAGTGTTGCAGGTCTGGGACGATTCCCAGTGGCTGCAAAACTTTTGCATGCGTAAGGGCACTTTCATGGAACTTTGTGACTTGCTTTCCCCTGCCCTGAGGCACAAGAATACCAAGATGAGAGCAGCCTTCACAGTTGAGAAGCGAGTGGCGATAGCCCTGTGGAAGCTTGCAACGCCAGACAGCTACCGGTCAGTTGGGAATCAATTTGGAGTGGGCAAATCTACTGTGGGGGCTGCTGTGATGCAAGTAGCCCACGCAATCAAAGATCTGCTGATATCAAGGGTAGTGACCCTGGGAAATGTGCAGGTCATAGTGGATGGCTTTGCTGCAATGGGATTCCCTAACTGTGGTGGGGCCATAGACGGAACCCATATCCCTATCTTGGCACCGGAGCACCAAGCTGCCAAGTACATAAACCGCAAGGGGTACTTTTCAATAGTGCTGCAAGCTCTGGTGGATCACAAGGGACGTTTCACCAACATCAACGTAGGATGGCTGGGAAAGGTGCATGACGCTCGCATCTTCAGGAACTCTGGTCTGTTTCAAAAGCTGCAGAAAGGGACTTTATTCCCAGACCAGAAAATAACTGTTGGGGATGTTGAAATGCCTATATGTATCCTTGGGGACCCAGCCTACCCCTTAATGCCATGGCTCATGAAGCTGTACACAGGCAGCCTGGACAGTAGTCAGGAGCTGTTCAACTACAGGCTGAGCAAGTGCAGAATGGTGGTAGAATGTGCATTTGGACGTTTAAAGGCGCGCTGGCGCAGTTTACTGACTCGCTTAGACCTCAGCGAAACCAATATTCCCACTGTTATTACTGCTTGCTGTGTGCTCCACAATATCTGTGAGAGTAAGGGGGAGACGTTTATGGCGGGGTGGGAGGTTGAGGCAAATCGCCTGGCTGCTGGTTACGCGCAGCCAGACACCAGGGCGGTTAGAAGAGCACAGGAGGGCGCGGTACACATCAGAGAAGCTTTGAAAACCAGTTTCATGACTGGCCAGGCTACGGTGTGAAAGTTCTGTTTGTTTCTCCTTGATGAAACCCCCCGCCCCTTGGTTCACTCTACTTCCCTGTAAGCTAACCACCCCCCCCTCCTCCCTTCAATCACCGCTTGCAGAGGCAATAAAGTCATTGTTGCTTCACATTCATGCATTCTTTATTCATTCATCACACAAATAGGGGGATAACTGCCAAGGTAGCCCAGGAGGGGTGGTGGAGGAGGGAAGGAAAATGCCACACAGCACTTTAAGCACAGCACTTTAAAAGTTTACAATTTTATAATTTATTGAATGACAGCCTTCTTTTTTTGGGGCAATCCTCTGTGGTGGAGTGGCTGGTTGGCCGGAGGCCCCCCCACCGCATTCTTGGGCGTCTGGGTGTGGAGGCTATGGAACCTGGGGAGGAGGGCGGTTGGTTACAGAGGGGCTGCAGTGGCAGTCTGTGCTCCAGGTGCCTTTGCTGCAGCTCAACCATACACTGGAGCATACTGGTTTGGTCCTGCAGCAGCCTCAGCATTGAATCCTGCCTCCTCTCATCACGCTGCCGCCACATTTGAGCTTCAGCCCTGTCTTCAGCCCGCCACCTCTCCTCCCAGTCATTTTGTGCTTTCCTGCACTCTGACATTATTTGCCTCCACGCATTCATCTGTGCTCTGTCAGTGTGGGAGGACAGCATGAGCTCAGAGAACATTTCATCGCAAGTGCGTTTTTTTTTTCTTTCTAAGCTTCACTAGCCTCTGGGAAGGAGAAGATCCTGTGATCATTGAAACACATGCAGCTGGTGGAGAAAAAAAAAGGGACAGCGGTATTTAAAAAGACACATTTTATAAAACAGTCGCTACACTCTTTCAGGGTAAACCTTGCTGTTAACATTACATACATAGCACATGTGCTTTCGTTACAAGGTCGCATTTTGCCTCCCCCCATCGCGTGACTACCCCCTCAACCTTCCCCCCTCCCTGTGGCTAACAGCGGGGAACAGTTCTGTTTAGCCACAGGCAAACAGCCCAGCAGGAATGGGCTCCTCTGAGTGTCCCCTGAAGAAAAGCACTCTATTTCAACCAGGTGACCATGAATTATATCTCACTCTCCTGAGGATAACACAGAGAGATATAGAACGGATGTTGTTTGAATGCCAGCAAACATACACTGCAATGCTTTGTTCTACAATGATTCCCGAGTACGTGTTACTGGCCTGGAGTGGTAAAGTGTCCTACCATGAAGGACGCAATAAGGCTGCCCTCCCCAGAAACCTTTTGCAAAGGCTTTAGGACTACATCTAGGAGAACCGCGAATGCCAGGGCAAAGTAATCCTTTCACATGCTTGCTTTTAAACCATGTATAGTATTTTAAAAGGTACACTCACCAGAGGTCCCTTCTTCGCCTGCTGGGTCCAGGAGGCAGCCTTGGGTGGGTTCGGGGGGTACTGGCTCCATGTCCAGGGTGAGAAACAGTTCCTGGCTGTCAGGAAAACCGGTTTCTCCGCTTGCTTGCTGTGAGCTATCTACAACCTCCTCCTCCTCCTCATCTTCTTCGTCCCCAAAACCTGCTTCCGTATTGCCTCCATCTCCATTGAAGGAGTCAAACAACACGGCTGGGGTAGTGGTGGCTGAACCCCCTAAAACGGCATGCAGCTCATCATGGAAGCGGCATGTTTGGGGCTCTGACCCGGAGCGGCCGTTCGCCTCTCTGGTTTTCTGGTAGGCTTGCCTCAGCTCCTTCAGTTTCACGCGGCACTGCTTCGGGTCCCTGTTATGGCCTCTGTCCTTCATGCCCTGGGAGATTTTGACAAAGGTTTTGGCATTTTGAAAACTGGAACGGAGTTCTGATAGCACGGATTCCTCTCCCCAAACAGCGATCAGATCCCGTACCTCCCGTTCGGTCCATGCTGGAGCTCTTTTGCGATTCTGGGACTCCATCATGGTCACCTGTGCTGATGAGCTCTGCATGGTCACCTGCAGCTTGCCACGCTGGCCAAACAGGAAATGAGATTCAAAAGTTCGCGGTTCTTTTCCTATCTACCTGGCCAGTGCATCTGAGTTGAGAGTGCTGTCCAGAGCGGTCACAATGGAGCACTCTGGGATAGCTCCTGGAGGCCAATACCATCGAATTGAGTCCACAGTACCCCAAATTCGAGCCGGCAACGTCGATTTAAGCGCTAATCCACTTGTCAGGGGTGGAGTAAAGAAATCGATTTTAAGAGCCCTTTAAGTCGAAATAAAGGGCTTCATTGTGTGGACGGGTGCAGGTTTACATCAATTTAACGCTGCTAAATTCGACCTAAAGCCCTAGTGTAGACCAGGGCTATGTGAATATGCAATAATACAGAACTGTAGTTCCTCCCAGTTCCTTGGAGGAGCCAGGGCTTAGTGCAGGCTATATTGCTCTGAAGACTGTTTTTCTCCATCAACTTTCATGTGTCAGACTACCTTACTTACCGGTGTAGAGGAAAATTGAAAGTGTCAGTAATTACTTTTTCTCCTCCATCCTCCAACCCCAAGCTTCATTCCTACCTGTAGGGAAAATTGTGAGAAGGAACTTTTCCAAGGGAGGGATAGAGAAAGTTTCCTTGTGTATTTCCAATACCATTTGAGACAAAGTGGGTTATTTTTGGTTCCTTGCTAATTTTGTATTCTCTCAAGTTATTTTAAAGATACAAAATTGTTTAAATCTTTTTAAAATGTATTTGTCCAATTCATTTGGGGTTTTTAAATTTATAAATCATCCCCTGTAAGAGTATATTTTCATTTGAGCTTTCTATGATGTAGGCACTTCCACTGCTGACTCAGATACATCGCATCGGATAAGTGAGTGGCAGCCTGTAAGTGCCCCTCCCCAACAGTCTGCGCAGCCGCTTGGAGGGGGTATGGCGAACTCTCGTGATGGTAGTTGCGGGTTCTGGCAAGCTGGAGTAATGGATTTTTTGATCAAATGGATAAGGAATAATCAGGGCCCATACCAAGTGCCAGGGTCCACCTGGGATGAGATTGAGAAGGAGATGGGGGAGGTTTTGGGAGAGCCCAAGGGAAAGGAGTGTAGGAAAAAGGGAATGGTATTACAAGGTTTGTGCACTGGGATGGCCTACTGGGTAAAAAGGGAAGGCGATCTTCTCCAACACATTAAGGATTTGGAGGGGATTGTGGATCAGCAACGGATTTTAACAGAAAAATCTGTGTTAGCAGTAGAGGTAGCGGATTTGAAGGCATGGGATGCTGCACAGACAGAGGAGTCTTGTGAGGCAATCCCGTGAGAGAGGGATGAACTGCTCGGGAGAGTAGGAGATTTAGAGGGGGAATTGTATCAATGTAAACATGGGGACAATGAACTTGGGGACCCCAAACCATCTGCCTCACTTATGGAACTGAAGGAGACACCTCCACCACCCTACCCTGAAAAAACACTGTACCCACCACTGCCAGTGGACATTGTGAGCCGGCAACCCACAGTTACAGCCCCTGCCAGAGAAGCTATCCGGGAGCAACTGCAGAAGGCAGGAATAGTGGCCCCAGTTGTGGGGTGGGGAGACCATGCCCCACAAGTAGTAGAACAGGCAGAAATCCGCCCCTTGTCCCTGAAGGACCGGGAGACAGTACTGGGCCGTTTGGGAAAGGTACCCTGGGATGATTGGGACCAGTTTGTGCTGTGACTAGTGGAGGTGGGCAGGGAGATGGAGGGTCTAACTCGTGAGGACCAGGTGATCATATGACATAGTCTTTTGGGACTGAGCACCTTGGAAATCGATGTGGCAGTGTTGCCGGCACCCAGTGCCGAGAGGCTGAACAACAGCTTGAGTTGGTTCCTTACCCGGTGTGCTACACCCAATAATCACAACGGGGTGGAGAAGCAGAAAAGTTTATTTGAAGCTTCAAAAAGGTACAGGGAGAATAAAATCTCAAATCCTGCACAACAGAGCAGGAAGTTACACAGGCTTTTATACATCCTTTTTCCCAGCACACTTATCCAATAGCAAGCTGCTCCAAGTATCCATATAGCCAGCCAATCCAGTTCCCAGCTAGTTCCCTGATTCTCTGTATCATTTGTTAAACTATACATAAAGCTGCTTTATTCAGCATTGTTCTTCCATATCTCCCCTGTTTGGCCTTGCTTAGTTTCAGGCAGTCTGACTCTGCAACATACTGTTGCAGATTCTCAGCATAACTGCTGTGTGTGCCTCCAGGCGGGGGGGCCAAGGACACTTGGGCCTAGCACGCAGAGCTGCTGCGAGTGCCTCCAGGCAGGAGGGGGTGGGGCAAGGACGCAGGGGCCTAGTGCGAGGGGGCTTCATCGACACTTGTGGTCTTCCATCCCCTCGAGTTACCTAGTGGCCATGCCCCAGTGTTCCCAACAACTCCCCCCTTTGAGAACACTCAACAGCCTTGGCTCTGAGTTTTCTCACTTGGGCTACTTATTTCTTTACAACAGGACTTTGCATAAGCACTTTGTGATAGCCCTGAAGAGAATGACTTATTAACTTTTGCAAAAGGGCCCTGACACATGATACTGCACAGCATAATACCAGTAATACAAGCAGTACAGGAAAGAGAAGTTTCAATAGCAGGCTAAATAAACCACCAAGCCAAGACGACAAACCCCAGCCTGAAAACAAGGTTTGCAACCAATCGTTTTTTGGGGCAGTATAGGCAACCTGTGCTCCGGCTCGGGCATGGGCTTCAACCTGTACCACCTTTTCATAGATCTCATAACTGCTATCATTTACATATACACAACATCGGGGCCCGATAAGGGCACAAACCCCTCCTTGGGATGCCAAGAGATAGTCCAAAGCCAGCCTGTTTTGGAGGGAAAACGTCCTGAGCTGCTGTACCTCTTCATTTAATGTTTTTACTGCTGACCCTAAATCACTAACCGAGTCCTCTAACTCTAAGGCCACTTTCTCAAGTACCATCTGCAGCCTTACAGTATAGCGGCCTATGCATGCCAGGGCTGGCCCGGTAAACAGTGGCGCTATTCCCAGTACAGAGCACCCTACCAGCTTCTCGGTTGCGAGGGGATTCTTCATATTGCCCGCCAATGCCTTAGTCAGTCGCCGCAGGGTCTTTTCTCGTGACTCAACAGAGGTGTCTCGGGCATTTCTAATCTTTCCTTTGGGCAGTGTGGCAGTTATGGAAAGATGAGGAACTCCATGAGCTATATAACAGCTACCTGTCCAGTTGGCTGGCAGCACCTTGTAAGCCTTTCGGCCACATACAAAATAGTGACCCTGTAGGGCCCAATAAGGACTGTTTCTTAAGGGGATTCCTGGGATATTTAAGGCTGCTTTTCCAAACAGTTCATATGCCCCTAGGGGGGCATCCCATCCTCCTGATTGGGTACAAGTGGGGGCATTTCTAATTGTGCCGTTCAAATTACACTCGCCATAGGGACCACTACAAACCCACCATTGGCTTGCTACATTGGAGATATTAACTGGACGGCAAGTTACATTTCCAAACCCCTTTTTTGTGGTAAGATTATTTGTAAGTGTTTCCCTAAAAGGGGAGGAACCATTACACCCACACCGTTGGCCTCCCCTGTTGGTCTTTATCCAATACCCATCAGCCCACTGTGTAATAACACAGGAGCTCTTTCCCACAGGATGCCCATAGGGGTCAGATTGGTTTCGGGTAAAACATAACACTCTCTCAGTGAGTACTGCAACTGAATACTCCTGGTCCTGATAGGTGGCTTGCTGTAAAGAGGTCTTGTTCCAGAACGGTGAGTCCGTTCTTTCCTGCTCTTTGGTGGTGGCTAATTCTGCTAGGGTCAAGGGCAGCATGTCAAGGGGCATTCCCGTTTTGGGGGATAGTGGAGTTGGAGCACATCCCCAGCAATCAGTCTGGTTTGTTAAAGTAGCAACATGGTGCGCAAGCAAAACAAAGGAGTTATGCTCCCGATATGCACAATTTGGAAATACCAATACAAAGAATAACAATGTTACCCAATTAATTATTACCAGAGTCTTCCCAACCCAGGGTCTCCAGTACTTGGGTGGGCCCATTTTAGCATTAAGGTGCCCGCTATTTGTGTTTTTTAAACAGTAGCTTTAGCCCGAGATCGTCACTAGATGAGGAGTCAGCAGGTTGGACGGTCCACTGTTCTGCTGACGAGGGGGCAGGTACTGCCTTCAGACGAGAGTGATGGATCCAGTTCTTGTGTCCCTCGATCTTTGCCGCTGTATGGGAGATCAGCAGGACGGTATAGGGTCCTTTCCACTTTTCCTGGAGAGGCTCGTCTTTCCAGGTGCGAACAAGCACAGAGTCACCGGGCTGTAAGGAGTGGACGGGAGAGTCCAAGGGGAGAGGCTGGGAATCCTTGGTATACCTGTGAAGAGACAAAAGAACAGCAGACAGGGAACACATATACTGTGACAAAAAAACATTACCCAACTCCCATTCCCCTGACAGAACCGGGGTGCCATTCATGGGCCATGCCCTTCCAAACATAATTTCAAAGGGACTGAGCCCTAATCTACCCTTTGGGAGAACGCGGATACGGAGTAGGACGAGGGGCAAAGCATCAGGCCATCGCAGTGAGGCTTCTTGGCACACTTTTGAGAGATGCCGTTTAAGGGTCTGATTGGTACGCTCCACTACACCACTGGCTTGCAGTCTCCAGGGCGTATGGAGTTTCCAGGGGATTTGTAAGGCATGTGAGATGCTTTGAATGATTTTTGACGTGAAGTGTGTCCCGTTGTCAGATTCCATCCACAGGGGGAGTCCAAAGCGAGGAATGATCTCCTTAACAAACTTGAGGGCCACTGTCCTGGCAGTGCAGTTACGGCATGGGAAGGCTTCTGGCCATCCGCTGAACCGATCCACTATAACAAGGAGATATTTGAACCCTTGGGTCCGGGGAAACTCAGTAAAGTCTATTTGCCACACTTGTCCGGGGCCCGGAGTGGGTTCTAGGGCAGCTGGTGGCACAGGATGTCCCGGTCGGGGGTTATTCTTTTGGCAGACTAAGCAGTCCGCTTGTACCTGGGCAGCCAGGGGTCGGAGTCCGGAAGTGATAAAGTATTTTCCCATTAGCTGGATAAGTGCTTCCCTGCCAGCATGAGTGGTTTCATGTAGTTTCTGCAGCACTGGACGGATTAGGCCCTTTGGTAAGAGGACCTTCCCTTCTGGGGAATGGAGCCATCCCTCCTTTTCCCGGAGACTGAGTTTGTCAGTTAGCTGTCTCTCCTCCCCAGAGTACTGAGGGGTTGGAAGCTCCCCTACTGATGGGATAAGGGCATGCATATGGGCGTTCTCAGCCTGAGGGAATGGCAGGGTGGCAGCATGCTTAGCCTCTCTATCTGCCCGGGCGTTACCTCTGGCCACATCTTGATCCTCCCTTTGATGGGCTTTACAGTGTACCACCGCCACTTCCGAGGGGAGTTGTACGGCTTCTAGGAGCCGGAGGATTTGGGGCCCGTACTTGACTGGGGAGCCTTGGGCTGTCAGCATTCCCCTTTGCTTCCATAGGCCAGCATGAGCATGCAGCACACCAAAAGCATACTTTGAATCAGTAAAAATGTTGACCCGCTTTCCTTTTGACAGTTCAAGTGCACGGGTCAGGGCTATTAGTTTGGCAAGCTGGGCAGAGGTCCCAGCAGGCAAACCTTCAGCTTCCACAGTGTCATGGAGGGTCACAACAGCATAACCCGCCCTCCTTTGCCCATCTATTACAGTACTGCTACCATCAGTGTACCACTCATAATCTGCATTTGGGAGAGGTACATCCTTTAAATCTGGACGGCTGGAGTACTGGACATCTATGATCTCTAAACAGTCATGTTTCTGTTCCTCTGTTTCTGGCAAGAGAGTGGCTGGGTTAAGGGAGGGGCAAGGCTGTAGGGTGACTTCAGAGTTCTCTAATAGCTTAGCCTGGTACCGAGCAATCCGAGCCTGGGTGAGCCAAAGCCCTCCCTTTGCATCCAATAAGGCTCGGACCATATGGGGAGTATAGATTTGCATAACCCCTCCCAATGTTAGCTTCTCGGCTTCCTCAAGCAATAGGGCAGTAGCTGCGACCGCCCGTAAACATGCCGGCCAACCCTTTGCAACCTGATCCAATTGCTTAGAAAAATAAGCCACAGGACGCTTCCATGCTCCTAACAGCTGTGTAAGCACTCCTAGCGCCATCCCCCTTCGTTCATGTACATACAACTGAAACGGCTTAGAGAGATCTGGCAGGCCCAGAGCTGGGGCTTCCATCAATTTTCTTTTCAGGATTTTAAATGCCCTGTCAGCCTCTGGGGTCCAATGGAAGGGGTCATGATCTGCTCCTTTTACACAGTCGTACAGGGGTTTAGCCCACAGTCCAAACTCTGGAATCCATATCCTGCAAAAGCCTGCCATACCCAGAAATGCCCTGAGCCGCTTATGGTTACTTGGGGTAGGAACTTGACAGATAGCTTCCTTTCTTTCGCTTGAAAGCTGACGCTCCCCTTGCCGTATGTGAAACCCGAGGTACCGTACCTCTGGGAGGGCAATTTGAGCCTTACTCCGTGCTACACGATATCCCCGGAGTCCAATAAAATTCAGGAGGCTCACGGTGGCTTTAAGACAGGGTTTTTGGCCCACAGTGGCAATTAACAAATCATCTACATACTGCAGAAGGAGAGCCTCCTCATTATCCCACTCATGTAAGTCCCTGGCCAGAGCCTGGCCAAAAAGGGTGGGAGAGTTTTTAAATCCCTGGGCCAACACTGTCCAGCAAAGTTGCTTTTTAACCCTTTTTCGGTCCTCCAACTCGAAGGAGAAGATCTCCTGTGATGGGGTGGCAACTGGGATGGTAAAGAAAGCATCTTTCAGATCAAGGACTGAAAAATGGGTATACTGTCCCCCTATAGAAGCCAATAAGGTGTACGGGTTAGGGACAAGAGGGTGCAGAGTCTTAACCCGTTCATTGACTGCCCTTAGGTCCTGTACCAGCCGATACGTGCCATCAGGCTTCTGTACGGGTAAAATGGGAGTGTTCCAGGCTGACTGACATTCCCGGAGAATACCATACATTAGGAATCGATCTATAGTTTCCTGTAAACCTTCTCTGGCTTCCCTTTTGATTGGATACTGTTTTACTTGCACTGGGCCTTTCCCTGGTATGAGCTGAATAGTAATAGGGGTCTGGTGGGTGGCCTTTCCTGGAATCCCTGATGCCCACACGAGGGGGTACACCTGGTCTTCCCACGGGCTCCATTCTGGGGCTTGCATGGCTGAGGGCTCAACTGCAAGGGTCATAATCCAGGCATTTTCAGGGGGTAAGGTAAGGGTTATTTCGTCCTCAGTAAAATGCAGGGTGGCACCGAGGCGACAAAGTAGATCCCGTCCCAGCAGAGGTGTTGGACACTCAGGGAGGTATACCAGCTTGTGGGATATAGTCCTGTCTCCCAAAGCACATTCCGCTGGGGCATACACTGGGCACTTGGTGTCCCTGCCTGTGGCTCCCACCACAGTAGGGGAATCTGCTACTGGCAACTGAAGAGGCTGATTTACGGCAGTTCGGGCCGCTCCAGAGTCCACTAAAATATCTATTTCTGAGCTTCCCACCCGCATCTTTACTCGGGGTTCCGGGGGTAGGGTGGTCCGTCTCCCCTGACACCCCTATTCCTGCTCCACCATCGCCATCATAGGGGCACCCCCCTTTTCTTTCCTTTTTGGGCACTCATTTTTCCAGTGTCCCTCCTGTCGACACAGGGCACACTGGTTGCGACCCAGTCGTCTCTCCTGCAGGCCCGGACGGTCGCGTCCACAGCCCCTTCCTCCCCGGCCACTTCTCTTAGTGCCGGCCTGTACCGCTGTTACCATCAATCTCACTTGCTTTCTCTCCTTCTCTGTCTCTCTCAGACTATAAGCTCGGTTTGCAGTCTCTAAAATTTGTGCCATGGTCATACCCATTAAATCCTCCTTTTTCTGTAACTTTCTCTTAATATCAGGGGCTGCTCTGCTCGTAAAAATTCCCTTAATAATTGACTCAGTTGCCTGATCATCGGGGTCTGCATTAGTGTTCTGTCGAATGGTGTCCCGAATACACTGTAGAAAGGCCCCTGGGCTTTCTTTTAAATCCTGCATTACTTCATATGGCTTTGCCCAATTATTATGTCGGACAGCCGAGTGACGGAGTCCATGCAAAAGCAACTCCTTATAGGAGGTAAGGCGGGTCATATCCCCATGATCATTTGGATCCCACCTGGGGTCTGCTCGGGGGACTTGTGCATCCGGGTCAGGGACATTGATACGATCCCGGTCGTACCGTCTCTGTGCCTCCTCCCTTGCCTTGGACACAACCTGTTGTCTTTCAACCTCAGACAATAGGGTTCGCAGGAGGACGTTACAATCATCCCAGTCCGGCTTGTGACTACTGAGGCACCCCTCAAAGACTGATATAAACCTGCTTGGGTTGGTGGAAAACTTTCCTGCCTGTGCTCTGAAAGCAGCCAAATCCACAGGATTAAAGGGCACATGAGTATAAACCTGCATAGTTGTGGCAGGACGCCTGTCTGATCCAGACCGGGCGACTTTAGTTTCAGTGATTAAGGGGTATAGGCCAACCATTGGGGACTTACAAGGTGTGGGTGTAGGGGCCGAAGGGGACACCGGCTCTGCCATTACAGTGGGGGTGGGGGTCTGGGGACTAACATTAGCTGCTACCAAACCAGTTGGAGTCAGATTACAGCGCTGTAAAATATCTGGTCGAGTACATAAAGTCAGAAACAAATGCGCATACATATGTTCATTCCATTTCCTTGTTCTCTGACAGAACAGGAGTAACTGAAGGATCGTGTTGTAATTAATTGACCCTCCTGGTGGCCACCACTCCTGGTCCTCGAGTTGATATTGAGGCCAGTCAACTGTACAGAATCGTTTTAATTGGCTCTTAGTCATCGGATCCACACCAAATACCTTCCAGTTTGCTAGAATGCACTCTAGGGGCGTACACCGTGCCCTAACCTCTGAGCTCTGTCCCTGTCCCATACCTACAGGGTAACTCTGGGTGTCCCCAGGTTCCAACAGAGCATATAATCCGGATTTTAAAGGATCCTACCTTATCCAAGGAACCGGTTCTTCACCGTGGCCTGCAGCTGCTCCTCCCCCACGTCCAAGGGACCGGTTCTTCACCGTAGTCCACAACAGCTTCTCCACTATATGAGTGCGTTGCACCGTTGTGCCCTCTGGGGTCGATCAAATCGCGTCTCCTCCGAGGCCCCCGATGAACTCACCGGTGCGTGCTGGGCGTCGGTTCTCGCCGCAATCCTCGACCTCCAGGAGGGGTCCAGGCAAGGCTAAATTGCAGCCTCGAGCCCACCCAGGGACGCCAAAAGCTGTTGCCGGCACCCAGTGCCGAGAGGCTGAACAACAGCTTGAGTTGGTTCCTTACCCGGTGTGCTACACCCAATAATCACAACGGGGTGGAGAAGCAGAAAAGTTTATTTGAAGCTTCAAAAAGGTACAGGGAGAATAAAATCTCAAATCCTGCACAACAGAGCAGGAAGTTACACAGGCTTTTATACATCCTTTTTCCCAGCATACTTATCCAATAGCAAGCTGCTCCAAGTATCCATATAGCCAGCCAATCCAGTTCCCAGCTAGTTCCCTGATTCTCTGTATCATTTGTTAAACTATACATAAAGCTGCTTTATTCAGCATTGTTCTTCCATATCTCCCCTGTTTGGCCTTGCTTAGTTTCAGGCAGTCTGACTCTGCAACATACTGTTGCAGATTCTCAGCATAACTGCTGTGTGTGCCTCCAGGCGGGGGGGCCAAGGACACTTGGGCCTAGCACGCAGAGCTGCTGCGAGTGCCTCCAGGCAGGAGGGGGTGGGGCAAGGACGCAGGGGCCTAGTGCGAGGGGGCTTCATCGACACTTGTGGTCTTCCATCCCCTCGAGTTACCTAGTGGCCATGCCCCAGTGTTCCCAACAGCAGGACTGGCACACCCATTTCTAATCCCCGGACAGGTGGCAAAACATTTGTTTGGGGTGTACTCTCATACTGCGGGGATGAATAAGAGGAAGGGAATCCCTGGGGAAACAGGGCTGGATACACTTAATCGCATACAGGTGTTGGGGACACTGGGGCATGGCCACTAGGTAACTCGAGGGGATGGAAGACCACAAGTGTCAATGAAGCCCCTTCGCACTAGGCCCCGGTGTCCTTGGCCCCCCCTCCTGCCTGGAGGCACTCGCAGCAGCTCTGCGTGCTAGGCCCAAGTGTCCTTGGCCCCCCCCACCTGGAGGCACACACAGCAGTTATGCTGAGAATCTGCAACAGTATGTTGCAGAGTCAGACTGCCTGAAACTAAGCAAGGCCAAACAGGGGAGATATAAAAAAACAATGCTGAATAAAGCAGCTTTATGTATAGTTTAACAAATGATACAGAGAATCAGGGAACTAGCTGGGAACTGGATTGGCTGGCTATATGGATATTTGGGGCAGCTTGCTATTGAATAAGTATGCTAAAAAAAAGAATGTATAAAAGCCTGTGTAACTTCCTGCTCTGTGTACAGGATTTGAAATTCAAATCTCCCTGTACCTATTTTGAAGCTTCAAATAAACTTTTCTGCTTCTCCACGCCGTTGTGATTATTGGGTGTAGCACACCGGGTAACGAACCACTCAAGCTGTTGTTCAGCCTCTCGGCACTGGGTGCCAGCAACAGCTTTTGGCGTCCCTGGGTGGGCAACGAGGCTGCAATTTAGCCTTGCCCAGACCCTTCCTGGAGGTCGAGGATTGCGGCGAGAACCGACGCCCAGCGCGCACCGGTGAGTTCATCGGGGGCCTCGGAGGAGACACGATTTGATCGACCCCGGAGGGCACAACGGTGCAACTCACTCATATAGTGGAGAAGCAGTTCTGGACGGCGGTGAAGAACCGGTCCCTTAGACCAGTGGGGGAGGAGCAGCTGCAGGCCACGGTGAAGAACCGGTCCCTTGGATAAGGTAGGAACCTTTTAAAATCCGGATTATATGCTCTGTTGGAACCTGGGGACGCCCAGAGTTACCCTGTAGGTATGGGACAGGGACAGAGCTCAGAGGTTAGGGCACGGTGTACGCCCCTAGAGTGCATTCTAGCAAACTGGAAGGTATTTGGTGCGGATCCAATGACTAAGAGCCAATTAAAACGATTCTGTACAGTTGACTGGCCTCAATATCAACTAGAGGACCAGGAGTGGTGGCCACCAGGAGGGTCAATTAATTACAACACGATCCAACACTCCTGTTCTGTCAAAGAACAAGGAAATGGAATGAACATATGTATGCGCATTTGTTTCTGACTTTATGTACTCGACCAGATATTTTACAGCACTGTAATCTGACTCCGACTGGTTCGGTAGCAGCTAATGTTAGTCCCCAGACCCCCACCCCCACTGTAATGGCAGAGCCGGTGTCCCCTTCGGCCCCTACACCCACACCTTGTAAGTCCCCAATGGTTGGCCTATACCCCTTAATCACCGAAACTAAAGTCGCCCGGTCTGGATCAGACAGGCGTCCTGCCACAACTATGCAGGTTTATACTCATGTGCCCTTTAATCCTGTGGATTTGGCTGCTTTCAGAGCACAGGCAGGAAAGTTTTCCACCAACCCAAGCAGGTTTATATCAGTCTTTGAGGGGTGCCTCAGTAGTCACAAGCCGGACTGGGATGATTGTAACGTCCTCCTGCGAACCCTATTGTCTGAGGTTGAAAGACAACAGGTTGTGTCCAAGGCAAGGGAGGAGGCGCAGAGACGGTACGACCAGGATCGTATCAATGTCCCTGACCCGGATGCACAAGTCCCCCGAGCAGACCCCAGGTGGGATCCAAATGATCATGGGGATATGACCCGCCTTACCTCCTATAAGGAGTTGCTTTTACATGGACTCCGTCACTCGGCTGTCCGACATAATAATTGGGCAAAGCCATATAAAGTAATGCAGAATTTAAAAGAAAGCCCAGGGGCCTTTCTACAGCGTATTCGGGACACCATTCGACAGAACACTAATGCAGACCCCAATGATCAGGCAACTGAGTCAATTATTAAGGGAATTTTTACAAGCAGAGCAGCCCCTGATATTAAGAGAAAGTTACAAAAAAAGGAGGATTTAATGGGTATGACCATGGCACAAATTTTAGAGACTGCAAACCGAGCTTATAGTCTGAGAGAGACAGAAAAAAAAAAAAAGCAAGTAAAATTAATGGTAACAGCGGTACAAGCCGGCACTAAGAGAAGTGGCCGGGGAGGAAGGGGCAGTGGACGCGACCATCCGGGCCTGCAGGAGAGACGACTGGGTCGCAACCAGTGTGCCCTGTGTCAACAGGAGGGACACTGGAAAAATAAGTGCCCAAAGAGGAAAGAAAAGGGAGGTGCCCCTATGATGGCGATGGTGAAGCAGGAATAGGGGTGTCAGGGGAGACGGACCACCCTACCCCCGGAACCCCGAGTAAAGATGCGGGTGGGAAGCTCAGAAATAGATTTTTTAGTGGACTCTGGAGCGGCCTGAACTGCCGTAAATCAGCCTCTTCAGTTGCCAGTAGCAGATTCCCTTACTGTGGTGGGAGCCACAGGCAGGGACACCAAGTGCCCAGTGTATGCCCCAGCGGAATGTGCTTTGGGAGACAGGACTATATCCCACAAGCTGGTATACCTCCCTGAGTGTCCAACAGCTCTGCTGGGACGGAATCTACTTTGTCGCCTCGGTGCCACCCTGCATTTTACTGAGGACGAAATAACCTTTACCTTACCCCCTGAGAATGCCTGGATCATGACCCTTGCAGTTGAGCCCTCAGCCATGCAAGCCCCAGAATGGAGCCCGTGGGAAGACCAGGTGTACCCCCTCGTGTGGGCATCAGGGATTCCAGAAAAGGCCACTCACCAGACCCCTATTACTATTCAGCTCATACCAGGGAAAGGCCCAGTGCAAGTAAAACAGTATCCAATCAAAAGGGAAGCCAAAAAAGGTTTACAGAAAACTATAGATCGATTCCTAATGTATGGTATTCTCCGGGAATGTCAGTCAGCCTGGAACACTCCCATTCTACCCGTACAGAAGCCTGATGGCACGTATCGGCTGGTACAGGACCTAAGGGCAGGCAATGAACGGGTTAAGACTCTGCACCCTCTCGTCCCTAACCCGTACACCTTATTGGCTTCTATAGGGGGACAGTATACTCATTTTTCAGTCCTTGATCTGCAAGATGCTTTCTTTACCATCCCAGTTGCCACCCCATCACAGGAGATCTTCTCCTTCGAGTGGGAGGACCAAAAAAGGGTTAAAAAGCAACTTTGCTGGACAGTGTTGGCCCAGGGATTTAAAAACTCTCCCACCCTTTTTGGCCAGGCTCTGGCCAGGGACCTACAGGAGTGAAATAATAAGGAGGCTCTCCTTCTGCAGTATGTAAATAATTTGTTAATTGCCACTGTGGGCCAAAAACCCTGCCTTAAAGCCACCGTGAGCCTCCTGAATTTTATTGGACTCCGGGAATATCGTGTAGCACGGAGTAAGGCTCAAATTGCCCTCCCAGAGGTACGGTACCTCGGGTTTCACATACAGCGAGGGGAGCATCAGCTTTCAAGCGAAAGAAAGGAAGCTATCTGTCAAGTTCCTACCCTAAGTAACCATAAGCAGCTCAGGGCATTTCTGGGTATGGCAGGCTTTTGCAGAATATGAATCCCAAAGTTTGGACTGTGGGCTAAACCCCTGTACAACTGTGTAAAAGGAGCGGATCATGACCCCTTCTATTGGACCCCAGAGGCTAATAGGGCATTTAAAATCCTAAAAAAAAAACTGATGGAAGCCCCGGCTCTGGGCCTGCCAGATCTCTCTAAGCCGTTTCAGTTGTATGTACATAAACGAAGGTTGGTGGCCCTAGGAGTGCTTACACAGCTGTTAGAAGCATGGAAGCGTCCTGTGGCTTATATTTCTAAGCAATTGAATCAGGTTGCAAAGGGTTGGCCGGCATGTTTACGGGCGGTCGCAGCTACTGCCCTATTGCTTGAGGAAGCCGAGAAGCTAACATTGGAAGGGGTTATGCAAATCTATACTCCCCATATGGTCCGAGCCTTATTGGATGCAAAGGGAGGGCTTTGGCTCACCCAGGCTCGGATTGCTCGGTACCAGGCTAAGCTGTTAGAGAAATCTGAAGTCACCTTACAGCCTTGCCCCTCCCTTAACCCAGCCACCCTCTTGCCAGAAACAGAGGAACAAAAACATGACTGTTTAGAAATCATAGATGTCCAGTACTCCAGCCGTCCGGATTTAAAAGATGTACCTCTCCCAAATGCAAATTATGAGTGGTACACTGATGGTAGCAGTACTGTAATAGATGGGCAAAGGAGGGCGGGTTATGCTGTTGTGACCCTCCATGACACTGTGGAAGCTGAAGGTTTCCTGCTGGGACCTCTGCCCAGCTTGCCAAACTAATAGCCCTGACCTGTGCACTTGAACTGTCAAAAGGAAAGCGGGTCAACATTTTTACTAATTCAAAGTATGCTTTTGGTGTGCTGCATGCTCATGCTGGCCTATGGAAGCAAAGGGGAATGCTGACAGCCCAAGGCTCCCCAGTCAAGTACGGGCCCAAATCCTCCGGCTCCTAGAAGCCGTACAACTCCCCTCGGAAGTGGCGGTGGTACACTGTAAAGCCCATCAAAGGAAGAATCAAGATGTGGCCAGAGGTAACGCCCGGGCAGATAGAGTGGCTAAGCATGCTGCCACCCTGTCATCCCCTCAGGCTGAGAATGCCCATATGCATGCCCTTATCCCATCAGTAGGGGAGCTTCCAACCCCTCAGTACTCTGGGGAGGAAAGACAGCTAACTGACAAACTCGGTCTCCAGGAAAAGGAGGGATGGCTCCATTCCCCAGAAGGGAAGGTCCTCTTACCAAAGGGCCTAATCCGGCCAGTGCTGCAGAAACTACATCAAACCACTCATGCTGGCAGGGAAGCACTTATCCAGCAAATAAAAAAATACTTTATCACTTCCGGACTCCGACCCCTGGCTGCCCAGGTACAAGCAAACTGCTTAGTCTGCCAAAAAAATAACCCCTGACCGGGACATCCTGTGCCACCAGCTGCCCTAGAACCCACTCCGGGCCCTGGACAAGTGTGGCAAATAAACTTTACTGAGTTTCCCCGGACCCAAGGGTTCAAATATCTCCTTGTTATAGTGGATCGGTTCAGCGGATGGCCAGAAGCCTTCCCATGCCGTAACTGCACTGCCAGGACAGTGGCCCTCAAGTTTGTTAAGGAGATCATTCCTCGCTTTGGACTCCCCCTGTGGATGGAATCTGACAACGGGACACACTTCACGTCAAAAATCATTCAAAGCATCTCACATGCCTTACAAATCCCCTGGAAACTCCATACGCCCTGGAGACTGCAAGCCAGTGGTGTAGTGGAGCGTACCAATCAGACCCTTAAACGGCATCTCTCAAAAGTGTGCCAAGAAGCCTCACTGCGATGGCCTGATGCTTTGCCCCTCGTCCTACTCCGTATCCGCATTCTCCCAAAGGGTAGATTGGGGCTCAGTCCCTTTGAAATTATGTTTGGAAGGGTATGGCCTATGAATGGCACCCCGGTTCTGTCAGGGGAATGGGAGTTTGGTAATGGTTTTTTGTCACAGTATATGTGTTCCCTGTCTGCTGTTCTCTTGTCTCTTCACAGGTATACCAAGAATTCCCAGCCTCTCCCCTTGGACTCTCCCGTCCACTCCTTACAGCCCGGTGACGCTGTGCTTGTTCGCACCTGGAAAGATGAGCCTCTCCAGAAAAAGTGAAAAGGACCCTATACCGTCCTGCTGATCTCCCATGCAGCGGCAAAGATCGAGGGACACAAGAACTGGATCCATCACTCTCGTCTGAAGGCAGTACCTGCCCCCTCATCAGCAGAACAGTGGACCGTCCAACCTGCTGACTCCTCATCTAGTAACGATCTCGGGCTAAAGCTACTGTTTAAAAAACACAAATAGCGGGCACCTTAATGCTAAAATGGGCCCACCCAGGTACTGGAGACCCTGGGTTGGAAAAACTCTGGTAATAATTAATTGGATAACATTGTTATTCTCTGTATTGGTATTTCCAAACTGTGCATATTGGGAGCATAACTCCTTTGTTTTGCTTGCGCACCATGTTGCTAATTTAACAAACTAGACTGATTGCTGGGGATGTGCTCCAACTCCACTGTCCCCCAAAATGAAAATGCCCCTTGACATGTTGCCCTTGACCCTAGCAGAATTAGCCACCACCAAAGAGCAGGAAAGAACGGACTCACCATTCTGGAACAAGACCTCTTTGCAGCAAGCCACCTATCAGGACCAGGAGTATTCAGTTGCAGTACTCACTGAGAAAGTGTTATGTTTTACCCGAAACCAATCTGATCCCTATGGGCATCCTGTGGGAAAAAGCTCCTGTGTTATTACACAGTGGGCTAATGGGTATTAAATAAAAACCAACAGGGGAGGCCAACAGTGTGGGTGTAATGGTTCCTCCCCTTTTAGGAAAACTCTTACAAATAATCTTACCACAAAAAAGGGGTTTGGAAATGTAACTTGCTGTCCAGTTAATATCTCCAATGTAGCAAGCCAATGGTGGGTTTGTAGTGGTCCCTATGGCGAGTGTAATTTAAACGGCACAATTAGAAATGCCCCCACTTGTACCTAATCAGAAAAATAGAATGCCCCCCTAGGGGCATATAAACTGTTTGAAAAAGCAGCCTTAAATATCCCAGGAATCCCCTTAAGAAACAGTCCTTACTGGGCCCTACAGGGTCACTATTTTGTATGTGGCCAAAAGGCTTACAAGGTGCTGCCAGCCAACTGGACAGGTAGCTGTTATATAGCTCATGAAGTTCCTCATCTTTCCATAACTGCCACACTGCCCAAAGAAAAAATTAGAAATGCCCAAGACACCTCTATTAAGTCACAAAAAAAGACCCTGCGGCGACTGACTAAAGCATTAGAGGGAAATATGAAGAATCCCCTCGCAACCAAGAAGCTGGTAGGGTGCTCTGTACTGGGAATAGCGCCACTGTTTACTGGGCCAGCCCTGGCATGCATAGGCCGCTATACTGTAAGGCTGCAGATGGTACTTAAAAAAGTGGCCTTAAAGTTAAAGGACTCGGTTAATAATTTAAAGTCAGCAGTAAAAACATTAAATAAAAAGGTACAGCAGCTCAGGACGTTTTCCCTCCAAAACAGGCTGGCTTTGGACTATCTCTTGGCATCCCAAGGAGGGGTTTGTGCCCTCATCGGGCCCCGATGTTGTGTATATGTAAATAATAGCAGTTATAAAATCTATAAAAAGGTAATACAGGCTGAGGCCCATGCCCAAGCCGAAGCACAGGTTGCCTATACTGCCCCAAAAAACGATTGGTTGCAAACCTTGTTTTCAGGCTGGGGTTTGTCGTCTTGGCTTGGTGGTTTATTTAGCCTGCTATTAAAACTTCTCTTTCCTGTATTGCTTGTATTACTGGTATTATGCTGTGCGATATCATGTGTCAGGGCCCTTTTGCAAAAGTTAATAAGTTATTCTCTTCAGGGCTATCACAAAGTGCTTATGCAAAGTCATATTATAAAAAAATAAGTAGCCCAAGTAAAAAAACTCAAAGCCAAGGCTGTTAAGTGTTCTCAAAGCGGGGAGTTGTTGGGGACACTGGGGCATGGCCACTAGGTAACTCAAGGGAATAAAAGACCACAAGTGTCAATGAAGCCCCCTCGCACTAGGCCCCGGTGTCCTTGGCCCCCCCTCCTGCCTGGAGGCACTCGCAGCAGCTCTGCGTGTGTAACCCTTCTGCCCGTCAGAGTTGGCAGCAACAAGGGCCGGGTTCAATATCTAGGGGTTCCATTCCAATAACACAATGCAAACCGGCTCGAGCCCCCACCCAGTGACCTGGGACAAATATATACCACCCCCGCTGGGCGCCTCCAAGAGGCAATACTTCCCCTCTCGCAAGCACATAGTTTGAGTGTAGCAAAAGTCTTTTAATAACAGAGAGAAACAATGTGGCATTATGTTGGGGAAACACCACCAACCGGATTCATAACACAACCCATGAGCAAAAACAACCCCACCCCAGGCAAATTGGGGCATGCCCTTTTCCCTTTGGTTCTTGAGTCCAGCAACCCCAAAAGTCCAATGCCCCAAAAGTCTCTGTCCCTGGTCAGGGCAGCCCCAGAGTTCGAAAGTTTATCGGCGGAGCTTTACCTCCCAACCTGGGTGGAAATGGAACAGGGGTAAGAGGCACCTTACGTGATCTGAAGCTGACCGCCCCATAGCTCCATAGTGGCGCTCCGCTCTGCCAGCCGCCCCACAAAACTCCTTCGCGCAGCTGCACTCCGCTCCACCAGCCGCCCCACGAACTCCTTCGCTCAGCTGCGCTCCGCTCCACCAGCCGCCCCACGAACTCCTTCGCTCAGCTGCGCTCCGCTCCGCCAGCCGCCCCACGAACTCCTTCGCTCAGCTGCTCTCCGCTCCGCCAGCCGCCCCACGAACTCCTTCACTCAGCTCCACGGCCCACAAGCAGCTCCTGCCATCCACACACGGCGCCGCATCGAACTGCTTCACCAGCCGTCCCGCAAACTGCTCCACAATATATCTTCAGGCTCCCCCACTACTTAACACAACACTCAGTGATTTCAGCTCTTAGGTGAATTCAGCTTATAGTAGGGGAGCCCCAGTGCTGGTGCACTGTCAGCCCAAAGTGAGCTCAGCAGCCTATAACTAGACTTCTAATGAAATCAAAATTAGCTCTGATATTTCACAGTGGAGAGAGGAGGAAGTGCAATCAGCATGTAAGGCCCTCACCAAGGGGCCCATGCCACCAAGTATTAATACTTGTCCCCAGTCTCTCTCCCTTCACACAGTTTTGGAACCCATGACCCTTGCCTAGCGAGTGCTACTTAGATGATGGTGAATCCCTCCATCGTAACAAAAGGCCACGTACAGTTCCAAGCACAGTTCCCATAATCAGGGTAATAACAGTTTATTCTTCCTGCCCCAATAACAGAGACACTGGGGATCCCACAGCAGCCAAAGTGACCATTTGGGCAGCTATGGTCTCATTCTAGGCGTGGTGGGTGTGCCTATGCAAATGAGATCGGCCCCTGAAGTTCTTTTCCACAACTTGCCACACCTCACCACCAGATGTCAGGGTGGAGCTCATCCTGACACTGCTTACACGTGCTAGGCCCAAGTGTGCTTGCCCCCCCCCGACCTGGAGGCACACACAGCAGTTATGCCGAGAATCTGCAACAGTATGTTGCAGAGTCAGACTGCCTGAAACTAAGCAAGGCCAAACAAAAAAAAAAAGCTAAATAAAGCAGCTTTATGTATAGTTTAACAAATAATACAAAAAATCAGGAAACTAGCTGAAAACTAAATTGGCTGGCTATATAAATATTTGGGGCAGCTTGCTATTAAATAAATATGCTAAAAATATATATATATATATAAAAGCCTGTGTAACTTCCTGCTCTGTGTACAGAATTTGAAATTCTAATCTCCCTGTACCTATTTAAAGCTTCAAATAAACTTTTCTGCTTCTCCACCCCGTTGTGATTATTGGGTGTAGCACACCGGGTAACGAACCACTCAAGCTGTTGTTCAGCCTCTCGGCACTGGGTGCCAGCAACACAGCCATGGGCCCGGTGCTGGGTGCATCCCTTGGATGGTCCATGGGTGATACCCCAGACAGGGGCATCAGGACCTGGTGGGGATGTAGAGCGGGGTAGGGATGTAGAATTGCTGGAGAAATGGTTGGAGCTGAGTGATGCGCAGTTCGTGGGGCATTTAAGGTTGCAGCACCCTGAACTTGCTCCCAATCAGCTATCCCAGTTTCTTGAACAGGCAAATGTGTGGAGGCAGATGCATCGTGGCGAGAGTCAGTCCATGCTATTACTGCGGAAGATCAGTATATGGTGGAAAGGGGTGGGTCAGCCCAGAGGGGAGATTGTAGAGGGAGACAAGTATCAGGGGGTAGCCATGTTAGTCTGTATCCACAAATACAACAAGGAGTCCGGTGGCACCTTAAAGACTAACAAATTTATTTGTGGGTAAAAACCGCATTTCTTCAGTTGCATCTGAAGAAGTGGGGTTTTTACCCACGAAAGCTTATGCTCAAATAAATCTGTTAGTCTTTAAGGTGCCACCGGCCTCCTTGTTGTTTTTGTTGAGGGAGAGGTTCTGGCTTTGGGCAGGTAGTCAGGGACGAGGGGGCAGCTATAGAACAACAGATTCAGAGACTGCAGGCTAAACTGACTTCCCAGGACCTTACCAGATCAGGGGGAAAGTGGCCCCAGAGACCAGGGGACTGAGATTGCCTGAAATGCCAGGCACACAATTTTGCTTGGGGAGAGGCATGTGTTCAGTGCCTGGATCCCCTGTGAACCAGTGGCAATACCTGATTTACCATGGCATGGGGCCCACAGTCCAAAGGGGCCCGGCCTGCGCTTCTCTGCCCTGCCACCCCCGTGGGGGCAGAAGCTTCATGTGGCCAACTCCTCCTGCAGCAGGGCAGACTCTGCCAGCAGCCAAGCTCCTCGCCGGCCTCTTTCCCCAGCATGCTAGATTCCCTCCCCTCCCCTCCCTCTCCAGCTCTTGGCCCCGGATCAGCTGTTTGCCGTGCAGGAAGGATGGGGAAGAGTGGAGCCTCAGAGCGCTCCTCCATCCGGGGAGGAGGAGGAGGAGAAGAGACAGAGGCGGGGCCTTGGGGAAGGGGCTGAAATCGGGGCATACCACTTCCAACCCCTGCTGTGAGCACCCCCAGGACCCCAGTCCTCTGCCCTGACTCCTACAACCCCCTCAGCCCCCTACCCACCCGGACCCCTGCAACCCTTCACACATCCCCAGCCCCCTGCCCACCCGGACCCCTGCCCACCCCTACACTTCCCCAGCCCCCTGCCCTGACCCCTGCACCCCCCATACACCTCCTCAGCCCCATGCCCTGACTCCTGCACCCCCATATACCTCCACAGCCCTCTGCCCTCACCCTGCACCCCCCATACACCTCCCCAGCGCCCTGCACCCCCTCACACTTCCCCAGCCCCCTGCCCTGACCCCTGCACCCCCATACACCTCCCCAGCCCTCTGCCCTGATTCCTGCATCCCCCACATACCCAGACCCCTCCACCCTATGCCCTGACTCCTGAAGCCCCCCACATCCCCACCCCCATCCTGAGTACCAAATGGGAGCTCCTGCACCCCCACCACATTCCCACCTGAACCCCTTGCACCAAACAGGAGCTGCCCCAGGTAAGCGCTCCACACCCCAACCTCCTGCCACAACCCTGAGTCCCCTCCCTCACCCTAACTCCTAGCCAGACCCTGCACCCCAACTTTTTTTTACAATATTTGGAAAGATCATTAAGTGGTCTGTCGAGGCCCTCCACGGTTTTCAAGTGGTCTGTGGAAAAATAAGTTGGACTACAACAATCAAGGTACCTCACTTTATTTTCATTTACTTGCTATTACTTATAGGAAGAGGATGAAGAAGAAAAAAGAATGAAAAATGGGGTCGGGGGAGATAAGAGAGAATGTTCGTTTTCTTGGCTGGGTCCCAAGGGGGGGGCCCAAAAATGAAGCTGAGCACAGGGCCAGGGGGCCCCACTAACTCTCAATCCACCACTGGCTGTCACATCACCTGGGCTGGGGATACTGTGTCAGCTGATCCCCACAGTCTCCAACCTACCTGGGTGGCAGTAGAGCAGACATGGCCCTGCCCATTAGCTCCTCTCCACTCCCTAGCCCACCCACTCCTTGCTTCCCACTGCTTAAGTCTTAGCCCTCTCACTTTTAAAAATGATTGCTTGCTCCTCCTCCCCCACTCAGGCTTTTCTGGCACCCCTGTTTCCAGGTATCCAGTTTTAGACTGGAAACTCCAGTAGAAATGGGACCTGGGTGTCCGGTTAGCAGGCTGACTGGAAACTAAAAGTCCGATTATAGGAGTAACCACATTAGCCTCCGCTCCTCCCACTCCCAACACCCACCCCAGAGGGCTGGAAGAGAACCTGTCCTGCTGCTGCTGGATGTCACTGAGTGTGGGGGAGTCAGGGTCCTGCACCCCCCACTTCCTGCGATTCACCGTGACTCTCAGCCAGCCAGTGAAACAGAAGGTTTATTAGACGACAGGAACACAGTCAAAGCAGAGCTTATCGGTATGGAAAACAGGACCCCTCAGTCGGGTACTTCTTGTGGGGTAGGGAGCCCAGACACCAATGCTGGACCTCCGTCCGTTTCCCCAGCCAGCTCCAAACTGCAACCCCCTCCAGCCCCTCCTCTGTCCTTTGTCTCTTTCCCAGGGCAGGAGGCCACCTGATCGCTGTTTTCCAACACCTTCAGTTGGCACCTTGCAGGGGAGAGGCCCAGACCATCAGTTGCCAGGAGACTGGGTGGCAGCCATACACTGTGCAGAAAGCATCACACCTTCCTAGGGCTCTGCAACAATCACACACCTTTATCCCACCACCTAGATACTTAAGAAATTCATAGGGGAAACTGAGGCACCCACAGAGTATTCAGAGAAAACATTAAGAACAGTCCCACTTTGTCACACTAGAGGAGGGGCAGCTCAGTGCAGAGAGAGATGAAGAGAATGGGCTAGAACCAGGGAGAAGGTAGGTACCTGCTCTATGTGGGGAGGGTACCCCTGGACTCTCCCATGCTCCAGGGACCATCCCTAACTCGCGCCCCACTGTGCTTTTGCCCCCAGCCCCTTTTATAATCATTCCCCGGGGGGCCCACAAATATGTTTGGAGCTGGGCCCACAAAAAGTTAATTTGGCCCTGACCATTGGAAGGTACAGAGGTGGGTGCTGCGACATAGGAGTGCCCTGGGAGGCATCCTGTCCATGTTCTCAGTTTAGGACAGGACGCATCTGGTTGTCCCATGCTCCAGGGGGCAATTGAAGGGAGTTCCATGAGGAATTTTTTTAGAGACACTGGAGCAGCCATCAGTTGAACCACATGGGGGTAGAGGAGGCCCTCAGAAGGAACTGTGACAATTGTAGGGGCAACCCTGAGGTGGGGACAGATCAAAGGAATCTGGGGGGAAGGGGAGATTATGTGGGGTTGTAATGAGGTGCTTAATCTGTTGGGGGCAGGAGATTTACACAAACTGGGATTTGTACTGGATTTAGCCAGTTGGGTGTGTTTACTGGGGCAGACGCAGGACGGTCAGGGCTATACCATTCCTGTGGGGATAGCCACTATGACCATTAAAGCGGCACATGCCCTCCCACCACCCCCGGCTGGGTGGGAACACAGTCCTGTGCAGTCTAAGGATAACCTGGATTTTGGCAGGGGCAGCATGGAGGTACTGCTGGAGGGAGGGGACCTTCCCCCACAGAAACAGTATCTTATTCCTCGGGAGGCATTGGCAGAGGTGGGGGCAACTATTGGGGAATTGGAACAGAGGGGATTGATGAGAGCGGTTGAGTCCCCTTGTAATGCTGCTGGGTGGCCCGTGAGAAAGCCAAATGGTGCCTGGCGCCTCACTGTGGATTACAGGGCACTAAATGCTCTGGCCAATTCCCCAGCCTCAGTAGTGGCAGTGTACCCTGAAATGCTAGCCCATACTGGACCCCAATTCCGAATTTTCACTGTTTTGGACATAGCTAATGGGTTTTGGTCTCTGCCACTAGCTATCTCAAAAAGAAAAGGAGGACTTGTGGCACCTTAGAGACTAACCAATTTATTTGAGCATAAGCTTTCGTGAGCTACAGCATGCATCCGATGAAGTGAAATTGGTTAGTCTCTAAGGTGCCACAAGTATTCCTTTTCTTTTTGCGAATACAGACTAACACGGCTGCTACTCTGAAACCTAGCTATCTCATGTCAGTATAAAACTGCATTCACATGGGAGGGCAGACAATTCTGCTGGACAGTCCTACCCCAGGGATATCGGGACTCCCCTGCAATTTTTCACAGATACATGAGACAGGCTCTGGAGGGGGGTGGATTTAGCAAGGTGCATACAATATGTAGAGGACCTGTTGCTAATGTCAGAGACAGAGGAGGAAGACAGGAAACTAACCGAGCAGGTCCTGCAAGCTTTGGCAAGAGCAGGGCTGAAGGTCAATGGGAAAAAGGCTCAGACGGGACAGACAAGAGTGACCTACTTAGGAGTGAAAGTGTCCCAGATGGGAAGGGAAATCGATAAGGGACGGGTTCAATTGATCCAGTCCCTGCCACTGCCTACAGATGTTAAAAGCTTGCAAAGTTTTCTGGGTCTAACTGGATTTTGCAGGGATTTTGTGGCCAATTATGCAGAAATAGCCCAGCCTCTATTTGACCTAACCCGAGCCTCAACTTGGGAGTGGTCAGAAGAGTGTACTGAGGCCATGAGAGTGCTAAAGGAAAACCTTGCCAGTGCTCCAGTGCTGGCCTCCCTGGATGGGGAGAAACTCTTTTATCTGTACCCTTTGGTATCTGACACTACCATTGGTTGTACGTTAACACAGGAGTATGGAGCAAAGGACTGACCTGTGGCTTTTGCCTCTCGACTTTTGAGTGCTGTGGAACTGAAGTGTGGATGGTGTGAAAAGGTGCTATTGTGGGGGGGGGGGAAGAGATAGGGAAATTCAAATACCTGGGGGATAAGGAAATTAAAATACCTCATGGGAATGCAGAAAGTAATAGTCCGATCTCATGAACCCCTGCGGCTGTTAAACATGCATACAATCTTACAGGGACAAGTGAGTGGGCAGTGTATTGCCAAATGGTTGCTGGCTCTACAAGCAGAAAACATTAAAGCAGAAGTGTTAAAGGAACCCATAGTCTGGGTTGCTGGATTACATCTGGCTGGCACCCCACACCAGTGTGAAGCCAGCCCACGTAAAACCCAACATCAGGTGTTTCGGTAAAGGTGGACATCAGGTAAAGGTGGGGACACGGATATGGTTTTTGGATAGAAGTTGTAGGTATCAGGGGGATGGAAAAGTGCAGGATCAGCTGTTGTGGGAATCGGAGGAAATGAGACAGTCAGCACCACTGGCTTCTTACTAGAAGCAAAGTCAGCTCAGGAGGCAGAACTGGCTGTCTTGTTAACTGTGTTAAATGAAGTGGATCCCAAATTTGAGCCAGAATGTTGGGTGGTAGTAGATTCAGATTATGTATTTCGTAGGGTCACATTAATGCTGTGATGGTGGGCGAATAATCATTTCAGGGCAACAGATGGCTCCACAATCAAGCATGCTACCTGGTGGAAGCGAGTGGAGGAGCTCAGTCACTGTTTTACACGGAACAGTGTGGTAAAGGTGAAGGCACACAAGAAAACAGGACCCCTAAGCAAAGGAAATAATCTGGCCGATGTAGAGGCCAAGCGGGCTGCAACAGAGGCACCCCCATGGCCCTGGGAGCCAGAAGAGAGTGTGCCTGTCACAGTGTTAACAAGAAGCGGGGTGGATACAGATCGGGGAGGGCGAATTCGAGAGTTGCAGGAATCTGACCCAGGACTGGAAGGCATCGTGAAACTTGGGGACAGGCATGTGCCAAAGATGGAACTAATGGAAGGGATTTGGTGTGTCTTAACAACTGAGGGACCGGTAATGTTGTGCCCTCAGGGAAGTCGGACGGCTTTCTTAAGCTGGGTGCATGGGAGCTTGGCAGGGGGACACCCCGGGTTTGAGGAGGCACTGGGAACTTTAAAAAGGTTGTGCTGGTGGCCAGGAATGGCAGCTGATTTAAAATCACGTCTGGAACATTGTTTGGACTGTCACAGTTACTGCCCTTTGTCTTAATGAGAATAAGGGCCCGAGAATCAAAGGGCACAGGATTTTCTCCATATGAGGCTCTCACAGGAAGGCCCAGGGAACTGTGGGAAAATCTACTTATCCCAGTACCTGGGGAAGTCACTACACACAGCTTAACATAAGAATGGATTTGAACTCTAATTGACCATGTAAAACAAGTTATGACCTGGCAAGACGAGCAAGGAGCAGCAAGCCTGGTATGACCTGCCCGGGGAGCATGATCTACCCACGGTGGGAGATCTAGTGATGTTCAAGATTCCAGGTCAACACCATCCATTCCCAGCTCCTAAATGGAAGGGCCTCTATTTTGTCCTTGAAAAGGGCCCAGTCTGCTATTATTGGGTACAGAGAATGGAGGACAGGAGTTGGTTCACTGCATGCAAATAAAAAGGTACAAACAGGGTATTGGGAAAGGATGTGTAAATTTTGTTATGTGTGTATTACAGGTTAATTCAAAAAGGAGAAAAGAATGAAAATTCCCCGGCACTGGATGGAACAATTACTAGTGCTAATCACAATTGTCACATTTACAAATTCTGTTCAGCTCCCACAATGTGAAGTGTCAAAAGGAGGAAACACATGATGGCTACACATGCAACCTGTGGTAATAAAGCTAATGAAGACTATGGGTATGTCTACACTACCCACCGGATCAGCATGCAACGATCGATCCCCGCGCACTCTCCCATCAACTCCTGTATTCCACCGCCAAGAGAGGCACAGGCAGGGTCGACGGGGGAGCGTCAGCAGTCCACTCACCGCGGTGAAGTTATTCACGTAGCTGAAGTTGCATAACTTAGATTGATTCCCTCCCCCACCCCAGTGTAGACCAGGGCTAAGATAATCTCCCCACAGAAAGATGTTCCACTAATACTCCAACAGGAATTTGGCAGCGTTAGTATATGGTTTATGGATTAGATGGGGGAATCCCAACACAGTGGAGAATATCAAATTTATCAAGAAATATTGCATGGTACTCCCTGGGTGCTGCCATGGTTAATGAGAGTGGAAAACACAGTTACCCAGCTATGTGGTTTGTTACAGAGAGTCCAAAGAATATAACCCTCTGGTCTCCTGGAGCAAATGAACCCTCTTGGGAAAACAGGGCCCCACATTTAGGGTGTGATGTTACCATATGTAACCACAATGGTACTTCCATGGAAAATAATCCCCGAAGGTGTGATTGTTATGTACATATTACATTGGGTGTAAAATCCCCTTTGGGAAGCTGGCGGTATGATGAGTTAACCATTTTACAGAATGTAAGTCTACTGGTGATATGGATGCCAAGTTAGAAGAATCCAAATTTAAAGTAGCCACAGCCTAGAGCTGAGAATATTCCCCGATGAGCAAATATATGGGAGCCATTGTGGGAGCAGGTGCAGCCAGCACTTTTTAGCGTGTCCTTTCACTCTATTCTAGGGGTTGGATGCCCCAAGGCTTGGTGGGTGGACCAAATCCATCCTAATTGTAGTATGTACCTAAAAGGATTGAAACAACAATTCAATTGGTGGGTGAGGGGACACACCTGGAATCGTTGCTAGAAAGGGGATTGTGGGCAGCGGGGAACACGATGCTGGGTACATGGAATCTGGGGGACGAGTGGGTAACCAAACAATTAGTAAGCCAAAATGCGAGATTTCAACAACAAATTAATGAATTAATGTCACAGCAACTATCAGCAATTGCCACAGGGTGGAAGACAGCAGTAAAGGTAAACTTGCAGTTAACTCATTGGGCAGGGGACCTGGTGACATGGGTGGGGGATGGCTTCAGGAGATTAACATGGGGAGAAGTGTGTGTAGGTATTCATAATGCTCAGTTAATAATGGATATTATAAGAGATGCTTGGTCAGAACAATGGCCTCAGTATTAAATTGGGAGGCTAGCCCATATTTATCCACAATTGCAAAAACATACCCATCTACCTGGAAAATAACATCCCTGACTTGTGGGGACAGTTCTTGTGTAATTGTTACTATGATATCATGGGAAGAAAATGCAAATAAGGTGGTCCCCTTGAACCCTATGGGAGTAACTAGGGAAGAGGGAGCAAGTTGGGAGCCACTAGGGAAGGGGGAGCAAGTTGGGAGCCACTAGGAAATGGGGGGGGGTGGAATGGGGTAAATTGGACTGTCATCACATTAAGCAGTTGTATATCTAGAGGAGGTATATGGATGTGCCCCTCTCCTATGACTATGGAGGAGCAGGATCAATGGCCTATTGCAAGAGGGGGGCATTTAAGGATAATGAATATGAAGTACGGTGTATTCTGTTGGGAATGTATGCAGTCCTGCAATATAACACCAGGTGGCAAAATCCTTCCAGTATATGACCAAATTATGAACTTCTATACACTGCCACCTGGACTATGGTGCACCAAAGGATCAGTGGACTTAAACAGTTGAACCAGCACCTACTACCCCATGCCATACCAAGTAGTTGAATTGGTTTGGACAATACCAGATTTCACTGCGGATATTCAATGGACCCACAGTATGGACAAGAGTACACAAAGATTACAAGAGCAACTTGCTGCAAGTGCCAACAGTTGGACACACTTACAATACACACTACGGGATGGTGCTGACAAAATTTTAACCCTATCAAAGGAGGCGAAGCAGTGTTTTTGGTGGTGGCCAAGCTGTTGGACCATACTGCAGTCGTCAGGACTAGTGGTGGTGTTGTGGATTATCATAGCAGCTGATGTTTTGTTAACTGTATTTGTGTTATGTTGCATATGGAAATGATCAAGGGAGGCACAACCTCCTAGAGAACAGCCACTAATTATAGCCTTTAAGTAATGTAGTAAGCCCTCTCCACCAGTGTACTAGACAATCCAGACCCAACCTTCTCGGACCCTCTGTAATGGGAAGTCTGTAACACTAATTGGAATAGGTGTGGTATGCCCTTTCAAGAGAAGGTGCAGGGCACAGTACTACACAAGGGGCAGTGGGACAGATGGAATATCGACACCTTCCACCTTGATGCCTGGCCCTATCAGGAAGTGTGTCGCCATATATCCTATGCTTTTCCAGGGATACCTGGGCAGGAGGATCCCAAAAGAAAAAAGGGGGAGGAATGTTAGGATATAGACATTCAGGTCTGTCTGTAAAGGCCTATACTTTAAGATTTAGGTATATGTTTATCATTTAGCTAATTCATAGAATCATAGAATATCAGAGTTGGAAGGGACCTCAGAAGGTCATCTAGTCCAACTCCCTGCTCAAAGCAGGACCAATCCCCAATTAAATCATCCCAGCCAGGGCTTTGTCAAGCCTGACCTTAAAAACTTCGAAGGAAGGAGATTCTACCACCTCCCTAGGTAACGCATTCCAGTGTTTCACCACCCTCCTAGTGAAAAAGTTTTTCCTAATATCCAACCTAAACCTCCCCCACTGCAACTTGAGACCATTACTCCTTGTCCTGTCCTCTTCTACCGCTGAGAATAGTCTAGATCCATCCTCTCTGGAACCACCTCTCAGGTAGTTGAAAGCAGCTATCAAATCCCCCCTCATTCTTCTCTTCTGCAGACTAAACAATCCCAGTTCCCTCAGCCTCTCCTCATAAGTCATGCGTTCCAGACCCCTAATCATTTTTGTTGCCCTTCGCTGGACTCTCTCCAATTTATCCACATCCTTCTTGTAGTGTGGGGCCCAAAACTGGACACAGTACTCCAGATGAGGCCTCACCAATGTCGAATAGAGGGGAACGATCACGTCCCTCGATCTGCTCGCTATGCCCCTACTTATACATCCCAAAATGCCATTGGCCTTCTTGGCAACAAGGGCACACTGCTGACTCATATCCAGCTTCTCGTCCACTGTCACCCCTCGGTCCTTTTCCGCAGAACTGCTGCCTAGCCATTCGGTCCCTAGTCTGTAGCGGTTCATTGGGTTCTTCCGTCCTAAGTGCAGGACCCTGCACTTATCCTTATTGAACCTCATCAGATTTCTTTTGGCCCAATCCTCCAATTTGTCTAGGTCCCTCTGTAGCCTATCCCTGCCCTCCAGCATATCTACCACTCCTCCTAGTTTAGTATCATCCGCAAATTTGCTGAGAGTGCAATCCACACCATCCTCCAGATCATTTATGAAGATATTGAATAAAACCGGCCCCAGGACCGACCCCTGGGGCACTCCACTTGACACCGGCTGCCAACTAGACATGGAGCCATTGATCACTACCTGTTGAGCCCGACAATCTAGCCAACTTTCTACCCACCTTATAGTGCATTCATCCAGCCCATACTTCTTTAACTTGCTGACAAGAATACTGTGGGAGACCGTGTCAAAAGCTTTGCTAAAGTCAAGAAACAATACATCCACTGCTTTCCCTTCATCCACAGAACCAGTAATCTCATCATAGAAGGTGATTAGATTAGTCAGGCATGACCTTCCCTTGGTGAATCCATGCTGACTGTTCCTGATCACTTTCCTCTCATGTAAGTGCTTCAGGATTGATTCTTTGAGGACCTGCTCCATGATTTTTCGGGGACTGAGGTGAGGCTGACTGGCCTGTAGTTCCCAGGATCCTCCTTCTTCCCTTTTTTAAAGATTGGCACTACATTAGCCTTTTTCCAGTCATCTGGGACTTCCCCCGTTTGCCACGAGTTTTCAAAGATAATGGCCAATGGCTCTGCAATCACAGCCGCCAATTCCTTTAGCACTCTCGGATGCAACTCGTCCGGCCCCATGGACTTGTGCACGTCCAGCTTTTCTAAATAGTCCCTAACCACCTCTTTCTCCACAGAGGGCTGGCCGTCTACTCCCCATGCTGTGATGCCCAGCGCAGCAGTCTGGGAGCTGACCTTGTTAGTGAAGACAGAGGCAAAAAAAGCATTGCGTACATTAGCTCTTTCCACATCCTCTGTCACTAGGTTGCCTCCCTCATTTAGTAAGGGGCCCACACTTTCCTTGGCTTTCTTCTTGTTGACAACATACCTGAAGAAACCCTTCTTGTTACTCTTGACATCTCTTGCTAGCTGCAGCTCCAGGTGCGATTTGACCCTCCTGATTTCATTCCTACATGCCCGAGCAATATTTTTATACTCTTCCCTGGTCATATGTCCAACCTTCCACTTCTTGTAAGCTTCTTTTTTATGTTTAAGATCTGCTAGGATTTCACCGTTAAGCCAAGCTGGTCGCCTGCCATATTTACTATTCTTTCGACTCATCGGGATGGTTTGTCCCTGTAACCTCAACAGGGATTCCTTGAAATACAGCCAGCTCTCCTGGACTCCTTTCCCCTTCATGTTAGTCCCCCAGAGGATCCTACCCATCCGTTCCCTGAGGGAGTCGAAGTCTGCTTTCCTGAAGTCCAGGGTCCATATCCTGCTGCTTACCTTTCTTCCCTGTGTCAGGATCCTGAACTCAACCAACTCATGGTCACTGCCTCCCAGATTCCCATCCACTTTTGCTTCCCCCACTAATTCTTCCCGGTTTGTGAGGAGCAGGTCAAGAAAAGCTCCCCCCCAGTTGGCTCCTCTAGCACTTGCACCAGGAAATTGTCCCCTATGCTTTCCAAAAACTTCCTGGATTGTCTATGCACCGCTGTATTGCTCTCCCAGCAGATATCAGGAAAATTAAAGTCACCCATGAGAACCAGGGCGTGCGATCTAGTAGCTTCTGCGAGTTGCCGGAAGAAAGCCTCATCCACCTCATCCCCCCGGTCCGGTGGTCTGTAGCAGACTCCCACCACTACATCACTCTTGTTGCTCACACTTCTAAACTTAATCCAGAGACACTCAGGTTTTTCTGCAGTTTCGTACCGGAGCTCTGAGCAGTCATACTGCTCCCTTACATACAGTGCTACTCCCCCACCTTTTCTGCCCTGCCTGTCCTTCCTGAACAGTTTATAACCATCCATGACAGTACTCCAGTCATGTGAGTTATCCCACCAAGTCTCTGTTATTCCAATCACATCATAATTCCTTGACATCACCAGGACCTCCAGTTCTCCCTGCTTGTTTCCAAGGCTTTGTGCATTCGTATATAAACACTTGAGATAACCTGCTGATCGCCCCTCATTCTCAGTATGAGGCAGGATCCCTCCCCTCACTGATGTTCCTGCCTGTGCTTCCTCCCAGTATCCCTCTTTCCCACTTACCTCAGGGCTTTGGTCTCCTTCCCCTGGTGAACCTAGTTTAAAGCCCTCCTCACTAGGTTAGTCGCCTGCTCGCAGAGATGCTCTTCCCTCTCTTCGTAAGGTGGAGCCCATCTCTGCCCAGCACTCCTCCTTCATGGAACACCATCCTATGGTCAAAGAATCCAAAGCCTTCTCTCCGACACCACCTGCGTAGCCATTCGTTGACTTCCACGATTCGACGGTCCCTACCCAGGCCTTTTCCTTCCACGGGGAGGATGGACGAGAACACCACTTGCGCCTCAAACTCCTTTATCCTTCTTCCCAGAGCCACGTAGTCCTCAGTGATCCGCTCAAGGTCATTCTTGGCAGTATCATTGGTGCCCACGTGGAGAAGCAGGAAGGGGTAGCGATCCGAGGGCTTGATGAGTCTTGGCAGTCTCTCTGTCACATCACGAATCTTAGCCCCTGGCAAGCAGCAGACTTCTCGGTTTTCCCGGTCAGGGCGGCAGATAGATGACTCAGTCCCCCAGAGGAGAGAGTCCCCGACCACCACCACCCGCCTCCTTCTCTTAGAAGTGGTGGTCGTGGAACCCCCAATCTCAGGACAGTGCATCTCATGCCTTCCAACCAGCGGAGTCTCCTTCTGCTTTCTTAGTTATAGAGGTATAAAAGACAGAATCAAAGGAATAAGCCCTCTAGCACCATTGTTTGAAACAGACCTTAAATTCCATGTTTACTCAGAGTACTTCTTTAAGGGGATGAAATCACATGCATCTTACAAAATGGGCTAGCCTACTTTTGGTTTTGTTTACCAATTTTAGTCTGTATTTTAAGAAGGAACATACAGGAAGCACAGTCCTGAAGGTGTACACCTAAAATACATAACTGCATATCAGATTCAAACTAATGTGCATATTGTAACGAGGCTATGATAGTCTGAAAGTGAGACAAACTGAATAAATAACCATAAATGCCAAGATTTCAACAATGGCAATAGTTTTACTTTTCCTAAGGCCTGTACAGAGGATATAGTGTTTGGGGTGATGGCTAATAGTTACATGTTTTCCCAGTCTGCTCAAAGCAAGCAGAACTCAGCATACAGATGTTTGATTATTGTTGTGGCATATGAAACGACTAGTGAACCATTACATTCATTCATCTATTTCAGCAAAACTGGATGTAAGAACAGGATGATTACTGCAACTATACTTTGAGATCACACCACAAAACACTGTGTACTGATATGAGATTTTAATGCATGGAAAAAGTGCCTGTTTTGGCACTTCTCTCCCCCCAACAGAGACATGAATATCTAGCACTTGCATTGGTCTGAAGTGGGTTTATTGTTATTGCAACAAGATAACTGTTCCCCTGCTGTTAAGCTGAAATTTTAACTAGCATCTGTTCTTAAGAAGTCAAGAAACTTAAAATGTGTGATTTGCTGACAGCTCTATGGGTAAAAAGCATTACAGTCATGCTAAACTACTTTTAGAAGGAACCACCACCATCAGCATCCGAATTCAAATAACTTTATTTCAATGTACATGAATTGAAACAAAATATAATTGAGATTTACAGACTTGAGAGAAATATATTGCTGGGCTGGCCCATTGGCAAGTCTTCTTCACTACTAAGCTGTGAGACTGATTAGATTTCCAGTCTTCACCTTGCTTGTTAGGCCAAAAAGGAGCTGAAAGTGCCATACGCTTATTCCCCAAGAGGACTGCATTGCTCTGCAATTAAGAACTAGTGTTTATAAAAACTGAAGAAGAAACCCATCCACTCTTCAGCTAGATAAACTGAACTCCATGCTAGCCTCAGAGCTTCAATGAGAGAGCGACCTCTTCTGAAAAAATACATCTATTACTAAAATCCTACTTCACTTGAGCTATTGTGGAAATTGCAGCTTTCGAGTATTAGGCTTCCACTGCAATTTTGTTTTAAAATTAGCTTACTTTGCACAGTCCACAATTTTGCAAACATTTGAGGTTTGCAACACATGCTTTTCCCCCCATTAATACATTAAATGATCTTCAGTTCTACAGTGTTTTCCAGAGTTAGCAGAGACAGCAAAGCAATCACTATTGATCTTGCCTAATTCTGTGGATGCTGAGTGTACAGTATCTCGGTATGGACAAGTCTTCACAAAGCAGACAGGGCACGAAGGAGACCACTGTAGCAGGGCGTTCTGCACTCACATTCAATGCCTGTCATATGTAAATGGCTAAAGTGATGACTTGATTTCTGCAGTTGTGTTAAGACTTTTAGTCTTCTGAATTTTATATTGTACTGGTTACTTTTTTTTTTTTTAAATGAATGTAATATAGGTGCAAAATTTGCAGGCATATATAATAATTGAGTGTTTATATTGTTCCAGCAAATAGGTCTACTCTGGCTTTTCCAAATTACCGCTATTAAAAAAGGTCCATTACTACTTTTCTGCAATTTTCCATGTCTTGTCTGTAACTCGACCGCAATTATTTGAAGATCATCTCGCGATTCAGATAAGGCCTTACCTATTACTGAAGAGCAACAGTGCAATAAAATATAATGTACTGCCTCAAATCTAAAAACAAACATTGTCCCTTCTGATGTTCTTATCCTGCCTAATCTCTTGTACAAGCATCTGCTCTAAAATTCACAACCACAGAATTTATATTACATAACCCTGCAAGCAAGGGTGTTTTCAGTACACTTGTTGTGTGCTATTACATGCTGGCTCAGCTGCAACATGCGGTGTACGTACTTGGTAAATGGGAATTTCTTTTGACAGTCGACTTGAAAATTTACAAACGCTAAGACTGTTTTACAATTTATAGTCCAATGTAGTTAAGTTAGTCAATGCTACACTAGGGCACTATAAGATAAAGCAATGCTTTAAGATGCACTATTCCAGTAACAGTTATTTGCAATTCTTGCCTCTTTAAGTTTCCTTTATTGAAAATATGATAAATGGTATAAAATACGGAGATGTAGATTATGGAAATGTTTTGAAATAACAGATTAAATTTATGGTCAGTTCCCAGATGATATCTGGTTCAAAGGGGCTCAGATTTTCAACCTACTTCCAAAGACAAACAAATAGTTGGAATTTCTTCGAATGTGAATCAGTTTATAAAATCGTACAGAAAAATGGAGTACTATGTGCAAACATACTGAAATCAACAGACTTTATAAAAACGTTCCTAGAAATGTACCAAGCTTAAACAAAAAATGATATACAAAGATTTATAGCTGAGCTTTTAGTCATCATCAGAATCTGAATCATATTTTTTTCCTCTGATGGTTCTCTTGTCCAGCTTTGTGACACTGGTTCCAAATTTCTTTTGGCTCTGAAAAGGTGGGTCCATCAAGTTTCCACTAGAAAGAAATAAAATTTTGCTGTTTAAAGTGAAAAGGTAAAAAAAAATATTGACACCAGCACAGACCAGGAGAAGCTGTTAGTTCGACAAATCTGTTTAAAGAAAAAGGGGTTGGGATCAATAGTGGGTAGGAGGAGCATGTTCTTTCTATACCCTTAATCTCCCCTTCCACACTAAATCCAGAGATTGACAGAGAACGTAAGACTAAGACAGCAAGGTTGTACTATCTTGCTTATGCAGCTGCCTCCTCTAAAGCAAGGTTCTTGAAGAGAACTAGTCGGGAGCCCAGAGAGCAGGACATAGGAGACTAGGATTCCAGAGTAGTGTAGACGTACAGAGCCTCCACACTAGGGATGGGCAAACTTTTTGGCCCGAGGGCCACATCAGGGTTGCAAAACTGTATGGAGGGCCGGGTAGAAAAGGCTGTACTGCCCCGAACAGCCTGGCCCTGCCACCTATCCGACCCCTCCCACTTCCCGCCCCCGACTGCCCGCCTCAGAACCCCCGACCCATCCAACCCACCCTGCTCCTTGTCCCCCGAACGCCCCCTCCCGAGACCCCCCCGCCCCAACTGCTCCCCCAGAACCCCACCCCCTATCCAACCTCCACCCCCCAACTGCCCTGAAACCTATCTACACCCCCACCCCCTCACAGCCCCCCCCGGGACTTCCACGCCTATCCAACCCCCTCTGCTCCCCATCCCCTGACCACCCCCACCCCCCCAGAACCTCCGTCCCCTCTTCTCTGACTGCCCTCCGGGACCCCCTGCCCCTTAACCAACCCCCGCCCCCCTTACCATGCTGCTCAGAGCAGCATGTCTGGCAGCCGTGCCGCTTGGCTGGAGCCAGACACACTGCCCTGCAGGAGCGCACAGCCCCGCTGCCCAGAGTGCTGCCCGCGTGGCAGCGTAGCTGTGGGGGAGGAGGGACAGTGGGGGAGCAGCCAGGGGCTAGCCTCCCTGGCTGGGAGCTCAAGGGCTGGGCAGGACGGTCCCCGGGGCCGGATGTGGCTCATGGGCCGTAGTTTGCCCACCTCTGCTCCATGCAGATGGCTGTAGCCTACAGTGTACCCCTAGTTATCTGCAGGGTTTGCGGCTCATTTTACAGAGGGAGGGCTAATAGACCTAGATGGGAGAAACTCTGTAAGGAGAACCTAATACAGGTTTCCTCCCACCTCATCCCCTCCTCCAAGTTTTACCACATGAGGAATGGGCCAGCCCATCAATATTTACTAGATTCAAGACCCTATACCATTCACAGAATAGGTTTTCCCATATAAGTTACAATCCAGCAAGTCCACTTGTTCCTCATTTGTTGGATCCTACTAGTATATTCTCTTTGGCCAACCCCTCTCTGCTTGCTTGCTACTGGTGTGGAAGAAAGGGAAAAGGAAAGAGGAAGCGGACGTTCCCCCAGACACTCTTACAGATTAACGAAGTGCCCAGATGAAAACAGAGTTCTATAAAGGCACTGAAAAAATGCAATACTTAGACTAGGAGTGTGTTAACTATCGCTTAGCTCCCATGAGACTACAATATACTGTTCTCATTCTACTTTAAGAAAGAAGCACCCCGTTTGGAATGAAAATACATTCTACAATTTGGAGATTTAACATTCAAATAAAAGCAGATGAGTTTAATGGAAAACCTTCCCTATTTTTAATAACTTGGCTTTAAAAAAGTAAAGAATATTAAAAGCAAAAGAAGGTACGTTATCAAGGTTTACCTTTTAACCACATAAATCAGTAAATTCAGATTGCAGATCCCACAATATCCAAACTCTATCCCTGGTTTTTACTATCCATGTTTTTCCATTAATGATCACAAGACACAAGGCTGTGTGACAGTTCTTTGCAAATGCAACATAATAGAAATCATTTGCACTTTTTTCAGTAAGAGACTTTTTAAAGTCAAATTGTATTTAAACTACATTTTGCTATCACCTTGGACAGGCACATGCCCCATACCCAGATGAACAGTGCAAATGTGAAGATATCCTGTAAAGACTGAATTAGTTTGGGAGGAAAGACTGGGCCTTCAGCTGACCCATGAAGAAGCAGCTGTAAAGAGAGTGGGTGGGAACTGGTTATCTTAAAGCCCAAAGACCAGAGCTTTGTTTTCACTACTCTTGAGTAAAAAAAAAAGTTTTCCCAATACTTTCTCAAGAGGCACTTCCCTTGGTTTTCCTTGCCAAAAGTTTATTGCTGTAACAGCTGGATTATTAGCTCACTTTGGTCTTGGGCACACTAAACAACAAGATCAACAGAACCTTTATGCAAAAAAATGAATCTGTAAATATAACCCTCACACATTAACTTTAAAAACCAAATATATTAATTACCTGTAATTAATTATGTCTGAACAGCCTAATCTCCATTCTAAGGTTTCTGTGGTGAAGTCATCCGTATTACCAAGATCAGTAAAGCCAACAATAAAATCTTGCGTTTTTCCATCTTTTACTAGTGCTAGAGTGGGAATTACTTTGATGCCTAATCTCTCACACAGGAATGGAGATTTTTCAGCATTTAATTTTAGGAATTTTGTTTCAATGTGTTTTTTTGAAAGTGCTGCCAAATGCTTGTCTAATATCATGCATCTGTGAAAAAAAAATTCAAATACTCATGAGTTAGGTATCACAAAGGCCATAAATCATTTAAGTCTACTTCAGTGCTGAATTCTTGATTATTAAGGTCATAGTTGAAGAATCATTACAGACATAACTTGTTACTTTTGGTTTTACATTAAGGGAAAAATATTCAAGAACTTCAACTTACATTATCTGGATTTCAAGATTATCAAAATAATTGATTTGAGTTACTTTGACATTGTGGTGGTGGAACTTTGGATAACACATTCCTTCCTTGAAGCCTCTGGCTACTAGCAGTTCATAGGGAACGCTCTCATCTTTCATTAGGGTGTGTTCTTGCTCACACTGAAGTATTTGGGAATTTTGCTATTGAACTTCAGCAGGAACAAGATCAGGCCCACGTTTTTAAGAAGCAATTTAGTGAGATTTGTTCAGTGATTAACTATCAACACCAAATTTTTTCCTCTGCTACCAAGTTTTCCAATGACCCTTTTCTAGGAATAAACCCATTATTTCAAAATGAATTTTATAGAAATAAAACAGAAACGTCCCCTTACTCTAGTCTGTTTCCCAGCATAGCTGCTCAGCTCAATATTAATGAACCTCCTGCCTCAAAGCTAAGCAACTACGATGATGTGAAGCAAAATGCTCTCCTAGAAATCCTGTCCACAGACTGTAGTGAATATTTTCAGGTATCAGTTTACCAAGCTGGTCAACATAATCAGATGGTGTTCTAAAACAAGTCCCATGTTAAGAGTTTAGGATGCTTATTTAGTCTTAGTAGAAACATGACTGATTGCAGGCCCCCCAGCTCAGTGAGATTTGACAGACCTGTTGATTTTAAAACCTCTACATTCAGTTCCACTTGCTGCTTTTGGAATAGTTTATTTACTTTTACACATTCTTAGCATCACAAGAGTCTCTTTAAAATAAGGTATTTACTGTACCTGAAGGTTGTATCTTTATAGAAATGGCAAACCACATTTTTACTCTCTTTGACTTCTCGGAAAAAGTCTCTCTCACTTGGGATTTCTCTATATTCTCCATGTCCTTTTGAGAGCCATTCCTATGATCAGAAAGTAAAAAGTTAGTACAGTGTTTCTTAATTGTATTTAATCTATTCTGAGAACAATATTAGTTTTAGAGAAATCCCTAACATGACATGTTATAAAAATGTTTATATTAAATAAAAAAGACTGCCATCTGAAAGCTTAAATAAAAGATGAGAATCCTTAAAAAAAGAGGGGAAGGGCCAGAAGGGTTTTACTGGGAAACAGTTGGAAGTCAAACTATAGCAGCTAGACAGGAAAAGAAACTACTTTTCCCTCTTCTCCCCCTGCACAATGGATGAAAAACCACTGGTCTGGACATGGCTGCTGGGTTAACCTGCCCAAATATTTTTTTGTGGGGTAGAAGAGGAGAAGTTATCACTGCTTTGGTGAGAGCTGTAGTCCTTGTACAGAATACGATACACTTCCATAGTATAACCTCCTACAAAGAGATTAAAGCACCAGTATTCAAGAGAGGATATAAACCCCGAAATTCTTTCAATAATTTTGGGAGCCTCAAAATTGCAATACTGACTGCCCTCTTCTTAAAGTAATTGTATACTGAAAAAAAACAATCAAAGCATGGCACCTATAATCATTAAACAAAAAATATCACTGAAAGCATGACACAGTACACTTTAAAACTGATTTACTTTCAGTTGTCCCTATATAGAAAATGCAGATCAATACATTTGTAAAACTTGTGAAATATGCATTAGCATCTCAACATTATAAAGGTCACCAGAGGTGGCTTTACAACAGATACATTAAGTATTTAGATAATCTTTAAAATGCCAATTGTATACAAACGAAAAGTTCCTCAACATCTAGTTTCAGTCCAAATACCCCAACATAAGCCAGTTTTCCAGAACAACATGCACGCAATTATACACACAAAAATGCATGCTTGTTTACACTTACTGAATACAGAGTTACAATTTCACAAGGGAAAAGTTATAATTGGACGTGCAGTTGCAGTAATTGCATGATTAGGTGTGCAGATGTGTGCCTGCAATTTTGAAAGTGTAGTCCTTTATAATAAAAATTACTTTGCACTGAATGGAGAAGGATGGAGTAAGCTAGATATTTACAAGCAGTACTTGCTTTTCCAAAGCTAAATCTCAAGTTGCCTATTTTTTAAAGTTAAAACAAAGCAATTTTAACAAGATACCAGTGCAAAAAAAGCATGTTACCCTAGGAAGGAGTGAACTGAATTAAAAAGATGTCATGAATATCCTGAATGTCGTCCATGCTCATGGTGCCTAGTATAGACTAATTATTTTGATTTTATTTAATCAATACAAAGAAGAAGACAGAGTCAACAACAAACTAAACTGTTCAAGGAAAATCAGCAACAGAGAGAGAGATGTTACGTTATCAAAAAATATGTTCAGGTCTACCTTGAGTCAGAACTATTAAGATTCCATATCCCTCAGCATTCCAGCCTAACAATGACAGATATCCAGCTGCATCTACATCTCAAAACCTGATATTGGCCACTACCGTTCCCTTCACAACCGGAATGCCCTCTTTCCACCTCAGATCACTGCCCAGTTTCATAATTTTTGAGGCTTGACTGTACTAGGTAGGGAAACCCAAAGGACTTCCCTATTTGCAGCTCAAGTTCCACACCAGTTGTTAAGAAAACCCAAACTATGTTGTAAAAGATTTTTGGGAAACATCAAGATCAGTAGCTTAATGAGATGGTTGCAACAGCAAGGTAGGATCATTTTCTGCCCATGCAAAAAGTCATGAGCAAATAAGTTTTCTTCATATACATCCCAAAGTCTTACTGGATTGTGAGAAGCCCCTTTGCAGAAGCAGGATAGGTGACCAGCCCTCTAAAGAGCTGGGAGAGGACATGCACCATTCCTTTTGTAAAATGCCTCAAAAAACAGGGAGGGAGGGACTTGCATACTACCACAAGAAGACTTCAGATGTTTAGAAGTTTGGAGGAAGGGGATCCCTAAGGCCTGTTGGCATGTGTGCATTACTGGTGTTTTCAGTCAGTAATATCTGAGGTCTCAATCACCTGAATATTAACAATCAAATCCAAATATCAGTTTATTCGCTTACCCTTCTCTTAATCCAGAATTTTTTTTAAAAATACACGTATGTATAATTTTGATATAACCAAACTGTTCTAAATCAAGGCCTAAAAATTCAAGTGTGTTAGACCTGTTGTATTCTATGATTCTATGCCAAATTTCAGCCCACACAGCAAGTGTACTGTTATTCAACACCCACCCACCCCTCAGATTTTCTATCAAACACCAACAGAATCAACTATGGCGGTCTTTGCTATAGTGCATAAAGCATTCTTTGACGTTCAGAATCTAAAATGCTGCCAGAAAATTACTTGTTTCTGCTGCTGGGATTTCTTTAGTGCTTCAAGCCTCCTTTCTTTAAGGCGTTCCAATTCATCTTCATCCATCTGGTCCAATTTCTGAATCTCAGCATCCAGCTGTTCTTCTACTACTTTAGTAGTCTGAAGCATTTGATTTTCCAGAACTTTTGAAAACATTTCAACAGAAGTATCAGCAGCCATTCTTCTGGACATTCAGTACACTCCTTATAGCTGCAAAATACAATACATGAAAGTAGAGATGAATATCATAAAACAATACTTATTTTAAGCCTTTAGTTCATATCCTGATCAGGCCAGTCTCTTATCCATAGCGTGCTGTGTAGCAAAACTGGGGGTGGAGAAAAGAGAGACAGTGCCTATCCCATTAGGAACTAATATGCAGACAGCTGTTTTCTTCATGGGGATTTACAACTCTGTAGACAATACTTACACCGTACACACACAAGAACAAAGATTCCAGTCATATCCTGTTCTCTGACTCCCTAGGCCAGCTGCTAAAATAGCACATTCAGCTTGGAGAGGGAAGCCCAGGTTCACAAAGGGCACGTCAGTGTCAGTTTTAGGCATCACTGTGATCCACAACACCTCATTTCCGCCTAACTCTGCAGGTACCTAAACTCACTCAGTGACTAAGTTTTCAGGGTGGAAATTCCCTACATATGTTTCTGCCTGTCGCCATGTGCACTGCTGTCTCCCTGTAGGTGTCTGGCTACCTACCTATCTCATGCCTAAGGCCTAGCTGGATCCACAAACCAGGGGAGATAGGCAGAGGAGAACCTATCTCACCCATAGGTCCTGAACTGGTAAGCATGTGCAGAGGCTGCCTAATGCCACAAAACAGCCCGGGGAAGAGTGGGAGGTGGATCTCCCTCATGATCTTTAGCAGAGTGGATAGGATACTCACCCAGGATGTGAGAGAGCCCTTGTTCAAGTCTCCCCTCTGCCCTATGAGAAGAGATCTGAACAGGCATCTGCCACCTGTCATGTGAGTGAGAAACTGACTGCTCTGGGCAGAAGCATAGGCTCAATCTTTCTCTGAGGAGATCCTCCTTGTGTTGAATTTCAGACACACATCATATCAGGAATAAGGAGGAAAAAGAGCTGCAGGAACTCACTAAGTTTCCCACATAATGCTCCATATTTACTTTACTTCTAGTTATGTAGTGCTGTGTGGTGGTTTTGTAACAGGCTTACACAGCAGGGCGAGAACAAGACCATTCAGCTCAGGACCTGAACAGCCTGCAAGCCAGTAGCCACCTATTCGTGCTACAAAATAAGCTGGCTGCCTTACGTCCCATACAGCTTGATTCCACCTAGCAAAATGAAGTGAAACTGCTTTTCCGAAACACTCTGCCCATGTGGGCCGAGAGCAGGTTCCAAAACGAGCATCAGCAGCTCCACTTCCCACCAGAGGAGGTGACAAGGTGGGTGCCTGACGGGTGGCAATTTTGCAACAGAAAAGCTTTAGAAACAGACTCCAATGAGAAACTGCTGAGCTTGAATTAATATGCAAACTAGATACCATTAACTGAATGGGGTTTGAATGGAGCCTGGGAGTAGCTGGGTCATTACACACATCGTATCGAATAAATTTTTGTTAGCCTCTAAGGTGCCACAAGTCCTCCTGTTCTTTAAACGTGTGACAGGCATGCCCCCTCCAGCTGCTACCCCTCACAACTCCGGCCTATTGCGGCGCGGGGCTGGGGGAGAGGGGGCACCAGCACAGCCTGGCTGGCTGTAGGGCGACAGGGCCCCGAGCCAGGCAGAGGCACGGCTGAGTCTGCCCCGGCCAGGTGCCACACCCGGGGTCAAGGGATGCAGCAGCTAAACTCGACGTATTACGCATGCGCGGCTCGCGCCAGCTGCAACAGCTACATTCACCGGCTCCAACCCTCCCCGCCCCAGGCAAACGGCCGGTGTCAATCCCAGGCCCCCCCGCCCCCCCCCGAAAGGAGCCCGCAGCCGGGTCCCTGGGTCGGCAAGGGAAACGCTGCCGGACAGGACGGGCCGCTCGCAGTCCCCGCGCCGCAAGACTGGCGGCGGCGGCGCCCGCTCCCCTCGTCCGCGCGTCTCGCTACCCCAGCTCGTGCCTGGCGGCTCCGATGGTCCTCGAGCCGCCTCACACTAGGGAGGATGGTGGTGAGGGGAGAGGCCGCAGTGCGCACGCGCCTTCACGGCGACAGCCGCCTACGGAGAGGGCGCGAGACAAGGGCGCAGGAGGGACCCGCCGGCGCTGAGCCAGGCGCTCACTGCTGCCCCCGGCGCCCCCTCTGGCTGGAGGGCGAACAGCGGCAACAGGCGACACCCTCCGCTCTCATTGCCAGGCCAGCCCCAGACTCCTCCCTTTATTGCCCCCGCCTTACTGCCCAGCCCTAGGCTCGCGCCCTCACTGCACCCTGCTGCCAGGGCCAGAGGTGGAAATTTCCCACCCACTCCCTCCTCGGGCACAGGGGTGGGCGCTGTACACAGCAGAAAACAAGGCATGCTCTGATTCACTGGTGTCACCCAGTGGTTAGAGCACAGAACAGGGAGTCAGACTATGGGATTCACAGTCCTGCCACTGAACTGCTACCTGCCGTGGGCAAATCGTTTCCCCTCACTGCCCCTCACCTCCCCCCTCTGTAAAACAGGTACAACAGCGGCATCCTACGTCCCCGGGGTATTGAGAGAATTCATGTTTATAAAGCACTTTGAGATTACTGGGCAGCCAAGGAGAATTTCTCGTCTTCACCCTCACGAGACATACGCAGGTGCAGAGCAGAACAGTGCGCCATGCGATGCCTGTTGCAGACTGCCGGCCTGCTGTCTGTGGGCGCTGTGGGGTTCTGCTCTATTCCTTCAGGGTGGGGCTGGGGCTGGGGAGCCTCCCTGAGGAACAGGGCAGGAGCTCTCATCTGGTCTGGGGGATGAGTGTGCAGCACTGGGTGTGCAAGGACTGCAGTTAGAGCGGGTTCCCCGTAGCTGGGTGATGCATCTGCCCATGGCCTCTTTCTGTGGGAGGGTGGGAGTGCGGCTCTGTGGCCTTGGGCTTCTGGTGTCAGGAGGAGCCGTTCCTGGCTCTCCAGGCTGTTCATTAGGCCTGTGTTGTAATGAGGGCGTCTCTTGACATCAGACATGGGGCCAAGTCTTTCCTCAGGCATCATGTATGACGCCTAGGCAAAAACCTTTGAGACAATAAGGGTCACACTAGGCTGTTTCTAAAATCCTGGGGGGAATTGGGGCAGCATGGTAAGTGATGCTTTCAGGTGAGCAGAGTAGTCACAACAGATCATCGCTTCTACCACATGACTTCAGTACGTCACTGACTATTCTAAAATCAAGATGGGATGTTTTTCTAAATGTGAAGGAACAAGTTATATAAAAGGCATATATAGTAATTTCTCTATTTTGTCATCTAGATTTTTTTTATCCTGTTTTGGAAATGTTAAACGTGTAGCATTCAGGCATTTTTTACAACTTCCTGTTGTGTGATCCTTCCAATAGACCATCATTTTACTGCTATATCGCACTTATCTATAGACAGACATTGTCCCATTATGGTGGCCAGGAGTAGGCTGATTGGGAATTGTGAACCTTATCACTATAACCTACCCATTCGTTAGTGTCTGTCTGTTGTATTTTTGTGACTCCAAATGCTACATTCTGAAACAATCCTTTCATTCTTTTCTTTAACCACAGTGGTAATATTTTTGACACAGGGTAATGATAGTAATGGCTAGGGCAACCAGAAGGAGTGGTGTCTGTAATCCTTAAATACTGACACTATATAATAAGATTCCAGGAATGTCACACTGTGGGAGTCACTCTGAAGCTTATTATGTCTGTACAGTCAGTGTTAAGTGACAGAAGCAGCTACAAGCATGTTGAGCTCTGTCTTTGTTCAGAATACCACCAGAATGAATCATCACTGGGTTTCACAGTTTGTTACTATCCAGTTTTTAAGTTCTCAGCCATTTTGACTTAATGAATTATACCTGTGTGGTGTACAGCTACAGTCAATTAGTCATGTATATGTCATGCCAAGAGTCCTAGGCTGTTCCAATGTCAGAGGTAACTCAACCAATGACCACCCTTATTCTATAGCTAATTTGCAGGCAACAATTTTATAGGTTATGTAAGGGATAAGGTACAATGATGGATTACTTGGCCCAACTGTCACACCCAGGTGCCCAACTGCCACACTGCAGCACGCACCCCTCATTCACCACCTGCACAAATCTATGCTACTCTCCTAGCATAACCACACAGACACAAATCAGCACAGCCACTCACACAACACAGCCACTGTATATAATAACCCCAAACACACACAGGCCTTCACAGCAGCACACCCCTCATTTACCACCTTCACAATTCAATGCAGAATCCCCCAACACAAACCCCACAGACATAAGTGAACACAACCAGAACACATCATAACCCCAGACATCACTCTGAAGCCTAGAATATCTGTTGTGTGTGAAGAGTGAAGCAATGGAAAGAACTACAAGTATGGTTGAGAACTTTTTTTGTTCAGCATATCAGCAGGTTCAATCATCATTGGGATTTGTGGTGTCTTACCATCCAACTTTTAAATTCTCAGCCATTTTACCTTATTTACACACTTGACAAATTACACCTGTGTGCCAGCAGAGGCTTTCAGCTACTAGTTACTGTTTAAAAGTGGGTGCTACTAATAAGAGCATCAGAGTTTGATTTAAATTCTGGTATCATCTAGGATTTACATTCTTTTACATTTCTGTGTAATGAAGAAAAGGCTTGATCAATCCTACTAGCGTGTTTGTCATTTGATTGGTGTTACTGGTGTAACCCTTCTGCCCGTCAGAGTTGGCAGCAACAAGGGCCGGGTGCAATATCTAGGGGTTCCATTCCAATAACACAATGCAAACCGGCTCGAGCCCCCACCCAGTGACCTGGGACAAATATATACCACCCCCGCTGGGCGCCTCCAAGAGGCAATACTTCCCCTCTCGCAAGCACATAGTCTGAGTGTAGCAAAAGTCTTTTAATAACAGAGAGAAACAATGTGGCATTATGTTGGGGAAACACCACCAACCGGATTCATAACACAACCCATGAGCAAAAACAACCCCACCCCAGGCAAATTGGGGCATGCCCTTTTCCCTTTGGTTCTTGAGTCCAGCAACCCCAAAAGTCCAATGCCCCAAAAGTCTCTGTCCCTGGTCAGGGCAGCCCCAGAGTTCGAAAGTTTATCGGCGGAGCTTTACCTCCCAACCTGGGTGGAAATGGGACGGGGGTAAGAGGCACCTTACGTGATCTGAAGCTGACCGCCCCATAGCTCCATAGCGGCGCTCCGCTCCGCCAGCCGCCCCACAAAACTCCTTCGCGCAGCTGCACTCCGCTCCACTAGCCGCCCCACGAACTCCTTCGCTCAGCTGCGCTCCGCTCCGCCAGCCGCCCCACGAACTCCTTCGCTCAGCTGCGCTCCGCTCCGCCAGCCGCCCCACGAACTCCTTCGCTCAGCTCCACGGCCCACAAGCAGCTCCTGCCATCCACACACTGCTCCGTGTCGAACTGCTTCGCCAGCCGTCCCGCAAACTGCTCCACAATATATCTTCAGGCTCCCCCACTACTTAACACAACACTCAGTGATTTCAGCGCTTAGGTGAATTCAGCTTATAATAGGGGAGCCCCAGTGCTGGTGTACTGTCAGCCCAAAGTGAGCTCAGCAGCCTATAACTAGACTTCTAATGAAATCAAAATTAGCTCTGATATTCCACAGTGGAGAGAGGAGGAAGTGCAATTAGCATGTAAGGCCCTCACCAAGGGGCCCATACCACCAAGTATTAATACTTGTCCCCAGCCTCTCTCCATTGACACAGTTTTGGAACCCATGACCCTTGCCTAGCGAGTGCTACTAAGATGATGGTGAATCCCTCCATCGTAACAAAAGGCCACGTACAGTTCCAAGCACAGTTCCCATAATCAGGGTAATAACAATTTATTCTTCCTGCCCCAATAACAGAGACACTGGGGATCCCACAGCAGCCAAAGTGACCATTTGGGCAGCTATGGTCTCATTCTAGGCGTGGTGGGTGTGCCTATGCAAATGAGATCGGCCCCTGAAGTTCTTTTCCACAACTTGCCACACCTCACCACCAGATGTCAGGGTGGAGCTCATCCTGACACTGCTTACACTGGGTATGCAAGTAAATGCTGCCAGAACCACAGGCCTTTTTCCTATACTTTTGCCAAGAAATTTTCTTGATAACCTTTGTCTTTTCCTTCTTTAAACCCTCCCTAATTCCTTGAATGAAGCTAACATAGAGTGGAACCTACAAACGTTTTCCAAAAGTTGAGCAATATTCCAGCAGTTCCACAGTGCGCTTGTACTGCCTACACTGATCAAACTTCCTGATTTACTATGGTATTGTAAGCAGTTTTAGTATCATAGGCCAGCTGGCAGGCAAACCTACCTTTTTTCCCCATCGGTTGGTGCAGCCGTTTCTGTTTATCTCTTCAAAGGTGAGCTGTGGGTCAGCTGCCTTTGTGTTGATCCCTAGCACAGTTTCTTCCCTCTGAATTATGCCTTATCTGACATGCAATGTAGTCTGGGGCCAAATTACACAATATTGGAATTTGGGCTCTGTTATATACAACTTAACTGCAAGGTAACCTTGTATATTCAGAGATTCCATTGCAAAGGAAAGGACAGAGATGCAGTACAAGGGGAAAGAAGAATTGAGGGTATGGAGGATGAGGTGAAGATCCAGCAAATGTGTCCAGTAACAAATGCCTCAAATCAGATTGTTCAGATAGCACCCACCTTCTCCTGTACCTTCCTAAGGGTGTCTCCCCTGAAAGCACTTTCATGTGCCAAACCCTCCCATTGACAAGTGCTTCCAACCTAAACTCCCCACATTTCCCAAGCTTCCATAACCACCCTGCACAATCCAGGATAAAGCCTCTGTACATGGTTCCTCAGTCCCAGGTATTAAAATGCCCCTCCACTGTCTTTCCTTTTGATAACAATGTGCTTTCTTTTATTCTTGAAACATCTTCTCTTTTGTTTTACACTATGTGATATTTCTTTATATTCTGCTTTAAAGGATCACCGGCAACTTAAAAATAGTATTTTTTTTTTAAATCTAAGATTACTATAAATAAAAGATTGTTGGGGGGAAATTTTTCAGTTTACTCTGTGCATTTATCGCCACCTTGCATAGAGCGAGTTTCAGTCTTTACTCTGCATGTACAGAACTGTCTGTTATACTATGATCCTGCAATGAGCTCTGTGGGGTTGACCCTTGCACTGCTGCAAAGCCCTACTGGAATCATTAGAGCCCTGTGTGGACATGGGGTTGCTTGCATAGAGTACATTGCAAAATAGGGGCTTTAGTTATTCAGTTTCTGCTGGTGTTTGAGTTGTTCACAGAGCAGAAAGGGAGATTTTTTTTTTTTGTAATTTTAGAAAACATGATTGTAATACCACAAAAATTGACAGGAAACCTTGGGGACAGGCATAGCACCTGAAACTATTTGTAATACTTATTTTTTCATTGTCTGATCATCTGGTTGACTATCCTTTTAAAACGTGCTTCTCTCCAAAAACTTTTCAGTGATGATTCAAAAACACCCCCAAAACCTCTCTCAAATGTATGATAAATGTCTGCTCTGTGTGTTCTGTGTTGGATTTAGAGAAGAAGCTTTATGGTCTGTGTCTTCTTCATTGTTTATATTGGCCCTGCACACACTGTAGGTACCTAAGAAGAAGATTTGGCACTTGCTGTTGGCTGTCCAGTAATCTCAAAGTGCTTTACAAATATGAATTCTTTCAATATCCCTGGGATGTAGGATGCTGCTGTTGTGCTCGTTTTACAGAGGGGGAGGTGAGGTGCAGTGAGGGAAAACAATTTACCCAAGTCAGGTGGCAGGTCTGTGAATCCCATAGTCTGACCTTGTTCTGTTCACTGGGCCACACCAGTGAATTAGAACGAGGACTACTTGTGGCACCTTAGAGACTAACACATTTATTTGAGCATAAGCTTTCGTGGGCTAAAACCCACTTCATCGGATGCATGCAGTGGAAAATACAGTAGGAAGATATATATATATACACACAGAAAACATGAAAAAATGGATGTTGCCATACACACTATAATGAGAGTGATCAATTAAGGTGAGCTATTATCAGTAGGAGAAAAAAAACTTTTGTAGTGATAATCAGGATGGCCCATTTCCAACAGTTGACAAGAAGGTAAGAGTAACAGTGGGGAGGGGGTGGAAATAAGCATGGGGAAATAGTTTTACTTTGTGTAATGACCCATCCACTCCCAATCTTTATTCAAGCCTAATTTAATGGTGTCCAGTTTGCAAATTAATTCCAATTCAGCAGTCTCTCGTTGGAGTCTGGTTTTGAAGTTTTGTTGTTGTAATATTGTGACTTTTAGGTCTGTAATCGAGTGACCAGGGAGATTGAAGTGTTCTCCGATTGGTTTTGGAATGTTTATAATTCTTGACGTCTGATTTGTGTCCATTTATTCTTTTACGTAGAGACTGTCCGGTTTGGCTAATGTACATGGCAGAAGGGCATTGCTGGCACATGATGGCATATATCAGACTCCAACGAGAGACTGCTGAATTGGAATTAATTTGCAAACTGGACACCATTAAATTAGGCTTGAATAAAGACTGGGAGTGGATGGGTCATTACACAAAGTAAAACTATTTCTCCATGCTTATTTGATTACTCTCATTATAGTGTGTATGGCAACATCCATTTTTTCATGTTCTCTGTGTGTGTGTATATATATATCTATATATAGATATATATATATATCTATCTATCTTCCTACTGTATTTTCCACTGCATGCATCCGATGAAGTGGGTTTTAGCCCACAAAAGCTTATGCTCAGATAAATTTGTTAGTCTCTAAGGTGCCACAAATACTCCTGGTTCTTTTTGCTGATACAAACTAATATGACTACCACTCTGAAACCAGTGAATTAGAGCATCCCTTGTTTTCTGTTCTGTACAGCGCCCATCCCCATGCCCGAGGAGAGAGTGGGTGGGAAATTTCCTCCTCTGGCACTTGACAGCTGGGTGCAGTAAGGGCGCGAGCCTAGGGCTGGGCAGCAGGGGGCAGTAAAGGGGGCGAGTCTGGGGCTGGCCTGGCAGTGAGAGGGGAGGGTGTCGCCTGTTGCCGCTGTTCGCCCTCCAGCCAGAGGGGGCGCCGGCGCAGCAGTGAGCGCCTGGCTCAGCGCCGGCGGGTCCCTCCTGCGCCCTTGTCTCGCGCCCTCTCCGTAGGCCGCCGTCGCGCCGGGTCCCGGGGTGAAAGCGCGTGCGCACTGCGGCCTCTCACCATATGCACCCCGGTGCGTGTGGATGTGGCCGGCCGGACCCTGCTGAGGCGGACGCGGACGGAGGCGAGCGGTGACCAGGCGGCCCCGCCAGCGCCGCCATGGGCAAGAAGCAGAAGAACAAGAGCGAGGACAGGTAGCGGGCCAGGTCCTCCCCGGAGCGGGCTCGGGGCCGGGGAGTGACAGCGCGGGGCCCTCCCACCCTCAGGGTCCGGCTGCGGGGCCGGGGATACCCCCCCCCCTTTCCCGGCCCGCTGTTCGGGGGACCCCGGCTGCCGCGGGCGAGTCGCGGCAGCTCCGCGCTCCTCGGACACCAGCCCTCTCCCACCGCGGACGCGGTGTCTTGGCCTCCGTAGCTGGGGGGAGTAGCGGGGGCGACCGTCCCAGCACTGTGTAGCTGGCGCTGCCGCCCCCTGCTAGTTCCTTCCCGGGGCAGCTGGGCGTTGTGAGTAACTAGTGCTGGCGTGTCAGCCCAAACGCGTGTGGGTGTTGTCTTTTCCCCCCTGGTTTTATTCTGGGAGGGACGTCTGCCTCCCAAATCCATGAGCCTTGTCTGTAAGCGGAGCAGAGCACTGAAGCCAAATTGGAAATGAAAATCGGTGGAGAGATCAACACTCGTATGCTGCATCCCCAAAGCTTCACTAGTCATCTGGATATATTGGGATAAATATTTTTCAATATATGCTGTATCAGATCCCACAAACGCTTGGGATGTTTAGCTGAAATGTTACCTGCCTTGGAGTTTGTAGCACGGAGTGGGAAGAAATGTCTATAGGTGAAAGGCTCTTTGGGTTTATCAAAACTATTGAGGTGTTGAATATACTCCAGTAAAGTAGAAGTTATAAAGGTGGGAAAGGAGGATTTTTGTCACTTCAAAGTGCTTAAGTGGTTGGTGAAGAGATAATCATGTTAATTTTTTAATGATCTTTTCTCAACTGTAGTCCTATTTCTAAACATCTGTATTTTACGCTGTTAGCTAGAATGAATGGCTGGATGACATTGTGCAAGCACAGACTTCAACTGTGTTGAAAGTCACTTTTTGCTTCAATTTTAAACCTTAAAGATGTTCTAAATTATATTGCTGGTTCCATACAGAACACTTCCACATTTCATACATGTGACAGATGATTCCATGGTCACAAAATATTAGGGTCCTGAGGATCCTCTGACTGTCTGCCTTGTTCATGCCTTCTTGAATGCCGCATGCCAGTCAACATCTTTTTGGTGAAGGAATAGACTTCCATGAAAGCTGTTAAATTTACCAGAAAGATCACTGTTGTGTGCAGCACGCTTTATACCTTTCATCAAGAATAGGTATATTTCTTATACTCCTTAGCAAAACCAAGACCTCATTCTACTTTAATTGATCATAGGCCCTGCGTAATTAGTGCTGACAGGAGATAAACAAGTATTTTTTTCCATAGTACAAACCAAAAGGAAATAAAAATACATGAGCACGCATGTGTTTTTTTCATTTTGCTGTAGCTGATTCTTCAACATTCTCTTCTTTACTTGACCCCAAAATAGACATTGAGATACAGCCGTGTTATGTATCATATTCCTAGGTTCAGATGCCTTTGATGTATGATCTGTTTTTGAATGAAATCAGCTGTAAATTGCTAGTCATTTTAAAAAAAACTCTGAATTTTACTGGATTTCTTCCTCTACTTTTAAGCATTTATTAGTAAAAACGTATGCTGTATCCTAAATGCTATGAAGAATGTTAGTGATTTAAGGCTTTCTATCCTTGTCTCTAAAACAGTTTATAATCTGCCTTCTCCTTCTGGGTAGGGAGTTGGCTTTTAATGAAAATATTTATAGTTTAGCTGTTGCTCACCATGGAAGAGTGGGAAGCACCATATATGCTGCTTTGTAGTATCTCTTGTCAGCAGCCTGACTCACCAGCTGTGCTCAGCAAAAACATACTGGGGAGGCAGGCTGGGTAGGGGTATTGCGGGAATGGGAGTAAGATGGGGCTTTGAGATGGAATAGAGGTTGGTTGGGACTGTGGAGGCAGGGAAAGAAGTGGGGCTTGGTGCTACTGCTGTGACTTCTTAGTGCAGCAGATAGCAATACGTGTGTGTTAGGGGAGCATGCTGGTTAGTGCATCTCAGGAGCCGAATTCAGTGGGAGGAACAAGGCTAAGCCAGTAGGGAGGGAAGCTTGAGGAAGGCTCTGTGCGGGGTTGTTGCAGAAGAGGACAGCTATGTGAAGAATGGGAGCATTGAAACTCTGCAAGAAGACCTAGAAAGGATAGTAATATCAAAATTAAGTTATTCATGTGGATAACAATAATAGAATCATAGAAATGTAGGGCTGGAAGGGATCTTGAGATGTATTCAAGACCAGTCCACTGCACTGAGGCAGTACCAAGTAAATCTAGACCATCCCTGTCAGGTGTTTTGTCGAGGCAGCTCTTGAGAACCTTCAGTCATGGGCATTCCACAGTCTTCCTTGGAAGGCTATTCCAGTGTTTATCCTTTATCGTTGCAAGTTTTTCCTAATATCTAACCTAAATCTCCTTTGCTGTAGATTAAGCCCATTACTACTTGTCCTACCTTTAGAGAACAATTGATCATCATCCTCTTTAGAACGGCTCTTAACATGTTTGAAGAGGTCATCAGGTCCCCCATCAGTCCTCTTTTCTCAAGACTAAACATGTCCAGTTTTTTTAACCTTTCCATCTTGTATTGCTCTTCTCTGGATTCTCTCCAATTTGCCCACATCTCTCGTAAACATTCTTTTCAACACTGATTTTCTATATAGATTTACTTTCACCATATAACCAGTGAATACATCAAATTTCTCTGCATCACACTTATGCATAAATCTTAATTCTGAGCACCATACTTCCAGATACAAATAGCTGATTATAGGTATTTTTTCTGTGAATATGTCTATAGAGAATATATTTATCCAGTTTGCTTGGAGTTAAGATTGATGTAAAAGAACTTTGTATGCATTGTGATCAGTGGAGTTTTTCGGGTGAAGAGTGAGTGCGTTCAGATATGATATTTGGGTGTTAAGGCATGTGGAGGCTGCCTTAACTAGTGACTTCCTGAAGTTTTAGTGGTTGTGTTGTACTGATACTCTTTCAATAAGAGAACTCAATTTCTTTAAAAATGTAAATGTAAAAAATTTTCAGTCTCCTGCATGAGAGTGCAACAGAAATGCCTCGATGCAGAATTTAGTTCCCTGGTTGTAGGATACAGAGGGCCTTGGCTATGGGATAGAACTCTAGCAGCACAGGTGTGAACCTATTGTGCAGGATTTTCTTGCATGGAAAGTTTGAGTGGGGAGAGGGGTGGTTGTGGGAAAATATAGGGCTCTTGCCATTTTGCTTTGAATTCATACCACACGCTGTTGCTGCAGACTTCCATATAGGCATGTGGTATTATGTTACAAAACCGTTTCCCATCTTGGTTCTCATTCTCTCCCTCAGGTGTCCTGGGCCTTCCATATTTTCTATCTTTCTCCTTGTAAGTCTCTTTTTCTTATGTTCCTTCCTTCCTTACCAGTTCTTTTTACTTCCAAGTATTTAATCTTTGGCTGTATTTATTCTCACTCTTATTTTGGTACCCTTTGGCCTTGCAGTCTGTTGCATAGGCATACTCCTGTGATCATTCATGCATATTGCTTTAGAAGTCATAAGTGCCAAACGGATGATTCTGCAGCCAAGAATGAACACTAGATAAATTAAGAGTTATAGTACAACTAACATAGTTCTGTGTATTGCTTGGTTTTCTGCAAGTTAAATTGCTAGTGTCATGTACTAACTAGTTTTTCCTCTTGTGCTTCTTTTTTTGGTGTCAGTCTTTCTGATGCAGCAGAAAAAACCAGTGAGAAGTTTATAATAATTTGAAGCATACTATCACCTTTCCTTTTAGTTAGTAAGCTTTCTATGTTACCAATATATTTCCAACAACTGCCCCATCCACCTTTTCCCTGCAAAATAATACCCCAAGCAGAGCTTCTTATAACTGCAGCAGGGAGTAGAGCTGAAGGCTCCCTAAAGTCTGCTGAACACTTTGCTTTTGGAAATCTAATGTGGGAGGCGTTTTGATATTGGTGGTTCCTGCCAGTACAGAACTCTAAAGTAGAGATTAATTGTGCTATTAATAGGCTTTGTTCATAAGGGTTATTGACACAGTCTGAGGTGAACAGGGCTACCTTTGCTGTAAATGAATCATTTTTCTTTCCTAGTGTCATAAAAATTACCTTTTGTGGGTGGTTTGGTGGGTCCCTTTAAAGAAATAACAGTGCCATCTGTGGATTGGAAAGACTAGTGTCTGTGCCTGGCTACTATGATTGGTCTTCAGATATTTATACTAATAGCTGGATTGCTTTTATTTATAGAATAACTTAAGTAGTGGCGTTTCTCTTTCAGTTTAAATCTTATCTGTTTCTGTGTGTTACCTGGGGTGTACCGATGTGTAGAAAGAATAGTAAATATGGCAGGCGACCAGCTTGGCTTAACAGTGAAATCCTTGCTGATCTTGAACATAAAAAAGAAGCTTCCAAGAAGTGGAAGATTAGACAAATGACCAGGGAAGAGTAAAAAAAATATTGCTCGGACATGCAGGAGTGAAATCAGGAAGGCCAAATCACACCTGGAGTTGCAGCTAGCAAGAGATGTTAAGAGTAACAAGAAGGGTTTCGGTTTCTTCAGGTATGTTAGCAACAAGAAGCAAGTCAAGGAAAGTGTGGGCACCTTACTGAATGAGGGAGGCAACCTAGTGACAGAGGATGTGGAAAAAGCTAATGTACTCAATGCTTTTTTTTGCTTCTGTCTTCACAAACACGGTCAGCTCCCAGACTACTGCACTGGGCAGCACAGCATGGGGAGGAAGTGACCAGCCCTCTGTGGAGAAAGAGGTGGTTAGGGACTATTTAGAAAAGTTGGACGAACACAAGTCCATGGGGCCGGATGCGCTGCATCTGAGAGTGCTAAAGGAGTTGGCGGATGCGATTGCAGAGCCATTGGCCATTATCTTTGAAAACTCATGGCGATCCGGGGAAGTCTCAGATGACTGGAAAAAGGCTAATGTAGTGCCCATCTTTAAAAAAGGGAAGGAGGAAGATCCTGGGAACTACAGGCCAGTCAGCCTCACCTCAGTCCCTGGAAAAATCATGGAGCAGGTCCTCAAGGAATCAATTCTGAAGCACTTAGAGGAGAGGAAAGTGATTAGGAACAGTCAGCATGGATTCACCAAGGTCAAGTCATGCCTGACTAATCTAATTGCCTTCTATGACAAGATAACTGGCTCTGTGGATGAGGGGAAAGCGGTGGACGTGTTGTTCCTTGACTTTAGTAAAGCTTTTGACACGGTCTCCCACAGTATTCTTGCCAGCAAGTTAAAAGAAGTATGGGCTGGATGAATGGACTAGAAGGTGGATAGAAAGCTGGCTAGATTGTTGGGCTCAACGGGTAGTGATCAATGGCTCCATGTCTAGTTGGCAGCCGGTATCAAGTGGAGTGCCCCAAGGGTCGGTCCTCGGGCCGATTTTGTTCAATATCTTCATTAACGTTCTGGAGGATGGTATGGATTACACCCTGAGCAAGTTTGCAGATGACACTAAACTGGAAGGAGAGGTAGATAAATTGGAGGATTGGGCCAGAAGAAATCTGATGAGGTTCAACAAGGACAAGTACAGAGTCCTGCACTTAGGACGGAAGAACCCCATGCACCGCTACAGACTAGGGACCGAATGGCTCGGCAGCAGTTCTGCAGAAAAGGACCTAGGGGTTACAGTGGACGAGAATCTGGATATGAGTCAACAGTGTGCCCTTGTTGCCAAGAAGGCTAATGGCATTTTGGGATGTATAAGTAGGGGCATAGCAAGCAGATCGAGGGACGTGATCGTTCCCCTCCATTCAACACTGGTGAGGCCTCATCTGGAGTACTGTGTCCAATTGGGCCCCACACTAACATAAGGATGTGGAAAAATTGGAAAGAGTCCAGTGAAGGGCAACAAAAATGATTAGGGGTCTGGAACGCATGACTTATGAGGAGAGGCTGAGGGAACTGGGATTGTTTAGTCTGCAGAAGAGAAGAATGAGGGGGGATTTGATAGCTGCTTTCAACTACCTGTTGAAAGGTATGCTATAACTATATACATTTTAAGCAATTATATCACTTAATATTTTCAGATTCTTATTAAATAATTCTACACTTTAAGTGTCTTAGAAAATGGCGACTGTTGCTTATTTACTAATAATTTAACATTTTTGGTCATGATTTGTGCCCAGCTGCATTGAGATGGTAACTGGAATTTAATTAAACATACCAACCACCATTTAAAATGCATTTTTATTAAACAAAACAAGCCCTTAATATGTCATGTGACCTATTATGCTACGTTTCTAAATCTTAACCTGAAAAGTTAGATGTTTCCCCCCTATTCTTTATATAGAAAAGCTGCCTTTAACTCACAGTTTTTGATAGGGACTCATGGATTCAGCATATTTATTTAAATATTTTAAGATATTATCATTTTAAATAAACTCCATTTAAAAAAAAACACATTGGTTTATGTTCACCCTGCTTGCAACAAATGAAGCCTTATTGTTAACATTCCTAACATGCAGTCAGATGCTTTCGCAGCTCTGTCCACTGTAACTGTTAAAAGGAGAGTTTGCATTGTTGTAGCTTGGTATCTAGTTTTTCTGTCAGTTCTTTCATTTTTAACTTTGTCTGGCTAGAACTTTTGCACCATCATACTTTTAAATGTGATATGTGAAAGAGGGTTGGGGAGAGGGGAAGGCTTGTGCATCTTTGTCGTAGGATGTCTCACAGAAAGAGTTCCTGCTTTTAAAAAAAACAAGAAAACCCACAATGCTCGAATACAAGTTCTTAACTCATTTTTTTCATCAGGTTTTGCTTATATGATCCACAGACAATTAGGCGCTCTCTGAGCCTTAAACTGAAGGGATAGAAGTGTTGGTGTGGTAGCTAGACCTATTCTTCCAGCTGTTTGTCAAATGAGTCTGGGCACAAATGAAATATCTTTTTAAAGAGCTTGAACAAAATGTTCATCCTTTCTCAATCAGGTTTTACTTCCTAGTTAGTTGGTTGACAGGTTTTACTACTTCTGTCAACCATGGTTTTCCAGGATAAACTGAATGAAAAAGACCTGGATTTCTAATATGAGAAATAAGAAGGAAAAGACCACCTAGGCGATGTTTACATTCTGTGTGTGGGTATATAACAGCCAAATTTTTTCAGATTACATTTAATGTTGCAGGAAGGGGTTGCATTAGTGTTGAAAATAGCTTTCTTACTCTGGAAACAAAGTATTGCTTCCTTAGTGTTTCTAACCCTTGTCTATCTGAGTAGAAAGAGACTTGGACCAAGGACAACATCTGAATGTCTTGAATGGCATTCCAGAGCTAGCTAGTAAGTCCCATTTAGTCACATAACACAGGCATTTTCCCCTTAAAGCCCCACTTAAAGATGGTATGAAACAAGAAATTGATGTGCAATCTGCACACTCTAAAAAGTTTGATTAATTTCAAACTTCTTATGGGCAAAAGCTTTCATATGCTGTGCATCAGAAAATTAGTTATTCTATGGTTACCTCCTTGAGGAGATACCATCAACTTGAAATCTCGTCAGTTTTAAAGAGCTAAAAGTAGTCTCTGGTAATACATGCACTCCTGTCAATTTCAGTAGTCTTTCAATCAATTTACAGTTTTTAAATGCTTTTCTCTTTCCTGTTTTGGGTGTAAAGACCCCCACAAACAAACCAGGGACACTTACTATTCAGGAAAATGGTGAAGTCAAATGCATGAAGTACATTGTTTTTCCTCTTTCTGAGTATTCCTGGAAAACTTTCATTTGTAGTCATTGGGATATTAACAGTAAAATGGCAGGTCCAAAAAAATAGAAGTGACCTAAGTTGCTGGTGTCCCTTTAATTCACTTGGAGCAGTGCAGGTGTAACTGAAATTGACATATCATGAGAGTTGCTTCAGCAAAATTAATCTCATAAACACTTCCTTTTAGAAACATGAGCAGTGAGTGTATTATGTTGTAGTGATGCAACTTTCTTGTTCTGTTGGTTTATTGTACTCCTCTAGTTTTAAAAACTGGGAGGCTTTGTAAAGTTGCTGTCATTTTACACGGTGAGCCATTTTTTTTTTTTTAACTGGAAAGTCCTTTGAGCAAGAACTGTTCATTTTGGCTGCAGTCAAATGTATAGCTTGTTACCTGTAGCACCTTTAAAGCAGAAGGCACACCTCAGTGGTCATGTTTGTATTTTCCAGACTCTTGGTGAATGGCTGGTTGATGCAGAAAACACTTGTCATCTTGAACCTATGCGTCTTTGTTACCTTGTAAGCCTTTGCTTCAGTTTCAGTGGATGATAGATCATGTTTCCTGTTGACTCTGCTTATCGATGTAGAAATTGGAATTGTATCCCTGTCTTGGGATGCTGGATTTGAAAAAGTACATTACTCTGGTGTATTTCCATTAATTAAGTTGCTCAGTTCATGCATGGCTGAATAGCTTTTTCTTTTTTCTGTTTAATTTAATACTTGCTGACTCAGGGAACAAATCTGTCCAAGATGTTTGTTACATAATCTGAGTTTCAGTCTTCAGGTTTAGGAATCATAATTAATTGCACTGTTAAACAATAATAAAATACCATTTATTTAAATATTTTTAGATGTTTTCTACATTTTCAAATATATTGATTTTAATTGCAACACAGAACACAGTGTACTGTGCTCACTTTATATTTTTATTACAAATGTGCTATAAAAAACAAGATGAAGTGAGCTGTAGCTCACGAAAGCTTATGCTCAAATAAATTTGTTAGTCTCCAAGGTGCCACAAGTCCTCCTTTTCTTTAAGAGAATATTTTACAATTCACCTCATACAAGTACTGTAATACAATCTCCTTATCATGAAAGTTGAACTTACAAATATAGAATTATGTACAAAAAAATTGTTTTGTTTTTGAATGCAATGTAAAACTTTAGAGCCTACAAAACAGAGAAGGGTACATACAATTCTCTCCCAAGAAGTTCAGTCACAAATGTAATGTATTATTTTTTTTAATGAGAAGTCATCAGCATGGAAGCATGTCCTCTGGAATGGTGGTTGGAGCATGAAGGGACATATGAATCTTTAACGCATCTGGCACATAAATATCTGGCGACGCTGGCTACAACAGTGCCATGAGAACACCTGTTCTCACTATCAGGTGACATTGTAAACAAGAAGCAGGCAGCGTTATCTCCTGGAAAAAGTAAACAAGTGTGTGTTCTAGCGATTGGCTGAACAAGAAGTGGGACTGAGTGGACTTGTAGGCTCTGAAGTTTTACTTTGTTTTGTTTTTGAGTGCAGTTACATTAAAAACCCCTATATTTGTTAGTTGCACTTTCATGATAAAGAGATTGCATTTCGGTATTGTATGAGGTGAATTGAAAAATAGTTTTTTGTCATTTTTACAGTGCAAATGTTTGTAATAATATAAAATGAACACTGTACACTTTGTATTCTGTGTTGCAATTGAAATAAATATATTTGAAAATGTAGAATAACATCCAAAAATATTTAATTTCAGTTGGTTTAAAAAGAGAGATATGAGTGTGAAATTATTTCACAACATTTTGGGCTAGGAAAACATGTTTTGCTTTTTACCTTGTCACTTTTGATTTATAAGTGTACATCTTGTTTTAAAAATGGCTTAAACTTTGCTTTTCCTAGTGGAATTCTATACCTACCAACCTCTGCAGAATCCTAGACTTCTATTTAAAAAACAAAACAACCTCCTTCCCCCTAACTTTCTAGCTTTTACAAAGATACGCCCTTCCAAACATCAACAAAGTGTAACACTGCTGCAGTGCTGTCATTGTGTGTCTGCAGCCAAAATATTACATAGAATCTTATTGAAAAAAGATTGAGATAAATATGCTTGAACATCATTTATGGATTTCATGAATCTGAATTGTGATGAACTATGGTTTCTTAATGACTTTAACATGGAACTTCAAGATTCCAGTTGTTGCAAGATGTTGCATCAGAAAAGGAATTCTCATAAAGTATGTGTTTTTTTTGTTTTGTGGAACTAAGTCCATACCAATACTTAATTTTTAAACCAATTTATCTCCTGCCCTCCCTAACAAGACAAGCCGCTGGGATAGGTTTCCTCAGGTCACATGCTTATCACTAGGGATTTTCCTCTTTTCTGACTCAATAGCTTGCAACTGCTTGGAGTCTTATAAGTAGAAGAACTATTGGATAGCTCTTCTGTAGCTGGTTGAGCAGAGATAGGTGCTGTATCTTTACTTACTTTTCAACTTGAAATACTTTCCAGACTGGTGAGTAATGCTTTGATTCCTGTATGCAAGGTTTTGGGGAAATTAATAAACACATTACACTTACATAATTTTGGAACATTTTGTGTTGCAGTTTCTATTTTAATACATTATACTAAGTGGGAGTTTGGAGCAGGAAGCCTTTGAGAATTATATCACTTAGCTTTTTGAAGCTAACTGGACTAACAATTTGCTATTTTTATTTCAGAGTGTACTAACTATAAACAAAAATGATTTTCTAACTAAGATATAACATTAAATCTTTGCAAGCTGATTGTGAGGTAATAGTAGCTGCTTCATAGTTTAGTTTGTGTAACTGAGTTTTTTATTTTTTCCTTTGTATCTGAGTTTTGCCCTGGCAAAAAAAAATCCATTTGCCTGAATCCAGTAAATACTTTAAAAAGTGGTAGGTTATGTCTGTAGTGTATAGAAGTAAAGGTTAGGTGTCCAGACTATAAGTTAACACTTTAAATAATATCAGGATTGGGGAATGAGAGAACTCTGGTTCATTCTCAGCACCAAAACCAGAGCTGGGAATTAGAAGAAGCCAGCGGGGAAAGAGGTTCCATTGCTAAGTTTCCTGTGCAGAGCCTGGGTGGGGGAGAAGTAAATGTTCCCTGTTCTTTTGTGTACCAGCAAAACTCCTCTTTCTGTCCCCACATCTGTGCTTCTGCACCCGTGCACTCCCCAAATCAGGTACGAAGTGAGGCCTAGTTCAGAGGACCTAAGGAAGTTGGGGAATGTTTGTGTGTGATAGCTCTGAGGCTTTACTCTCCTTTATTTTCTTTGAACTTCCTGAGATCTGGAGGAACAGTAAGTCCTCTGTGAGCCTCTTAAAGCTTACTGTCTTCTGGGCAGCCCATCATGTAAACTGTAGTTTGAATGGGGGCCCACCACCTACTATGAGTTTTAAGAGGATCGCTGGAGGCTAATCCTATGAGCCTTAGGTTTCAGAGTAACAGCCATGTTAATCTGTATTCGCAAAAAGAAAAGGAGTACTTGTGGCACCTTAGAGACTAACCAATTTGTCTCTAAGGTGTCACAAGTACTCCTTTTCTTTCTATGAGCCTTAGGAGGTTTTAGAAACAAACAAGCTTACTGTTGTATATGAGACTGCAGAGTCCTCTAAGCTGTGTAGGAATTTGGGTGATGGAGAGGAAGGAGGGGCCATAATATGTATTCAGAGGCTATAGGGTTTGAGGGGAGGGTCCAAGAGGCTCCCAAAATGTCTCCCAAGGCTTGTTGTGGTGGCTGGAATTGATGGGCTTTGATGCTCCTAGGGCTTATAAATGGAGGCCCACAGGGGGGTTGGAGACCCATGAGACTGGCAGGGGGTGCAGTCTGGGGGCTGTCTAATAAAGTTCAGTAGGAACTGATGTGCTTGCCCATGTACACCTCTTGTGCACCTCCTGAGGTCAGCAGTAGATAGATTCTCCTCCAGTGAACCTTAGGAGATGTATGGGATCGTCGGAAGCTGCCAGGAGAAAGGAGACTGTACCCCCTCAATCTTCTTCTTTCCCTGATCCAGTGTTAAATTTTTACTAAATCCTAAAGAAATTACCAAACACTTCAAAGTTGTGTATGTTTAAGGGTCGAAATTTTAACTGCTATGTTTTTGTAATCAATAAACTCCAAACAGACAACTGTTCAAAAGCCCAGAAGTTCAGATTTAATTAAAATTGTAAGTAATTCAAACACTTTAAAATATGGAAGTACATAAAGTATCCCATCTGCAGTAATGCTGGGCTTTATAGTTTCTCACTTCCCTTGGGTTTTTATGTATTGGTTTTTTTGGCTCAGAGACTAAGGAGTTCGAGAAGATTCCAGTCGTGGATGGCTTAAATTTTGAGCATTTGTGATACTTAGTGTATCAAAGAGTACATCATAGAGCACTGGTTTATAACTGAATTGATGTCTCCACTCTAGACATCATAGCTTTGCATCTGATGATGATCACAAGTTAGCACAGAGAAGTATATGGCCTAATCATGTAAAGACCTGAGGATCCTGTGTGGGGAACTGAGCATTCTCTGTTCCTTTCAGGATTAGGCCCTTTAATGAAGAGTGAGGAATTACCTCCTTCACTGAACAGTTTGCCTAAAGAAAGCGTGTGTGTGAGAGAGAATAAAGGTTGTGATGTTTTAATTTTAACATACTGTAATTTGTTTGAATTTAAGAGCAATGCTGATTTAAAATACGCATAATAGCGTCTATGCTAAGGGAGCAAACGTATTATCGCAGGAGTCTGTAGGACTATGTTCAGCATACTTTCTCAATTCCTTTTTAGTCTGAAAGCTACTGAATTTCCTAGAAGCTCACAACAATTTTGGCAAAGAAGGGAATCTTGAATAGTTAAGAGGTTAATTTTTTCCAAAACTGAATTTGTTTCTTAAGGTTGAGGTCTTTAATTTCCCTATGTGTAGCCCAGATCAACCTGAGCCTGAGAGAGAGCCAGAATTGACCAATGTACATTGCCAAAGAGCCACAGTAATATGTCAGCAGCCCCCACCCCCCCGCTACCAGCGCCTCCCACCCACTGGAAGCACTGTTGATCAGCACCTCCCTTTCCCTCCCCACATCTCCCGATCAGTTGTTTTGTTGCATGCTGGAGGCTCTGGGGGAGAGAGGAGACAGGAAGAGCGAGGGCACAGCAGGCTCAGGGGAGGGAGTAGGAAGGGGTGGGGCGGGGGCAGGGCCTGTGGCAGAGCCAGGGATTGAGCAGTGAGCACCTCCCGGCACATTGGAAAGTTGGCGCCTGTAGCTCCAGCGCCAGAGTCAGTACCTAAACAAGGAGCCGCATGTTAACTTCTGAAGAGCCGCACGTGGCTCCGGAGCCACAGGTTGGCCACCCCTGGTGTAGCCAAACTGTGAAGGCATAGTAAAGAGAAATTCATGGACCAGCACAGAAGTTCTAAATTTACAGATTGCAGTTCCCAAGAGGGTTGCGAGCAAATGTCTGGAGGGCCAGGCTCACTTCCCCTGTCAAAAATACCAAGTGAGAAACAATAGTCATTTCTTATTATGCCTCTTTAGACAACTGTCTCAAAGAATTCTGGGATGCGTCAACTGGTTGAGTGTGGGCTCATATGAAAGGAAAGATTGGGAGCCCTTTCTGTATTTTCTGTGCTCCCGCCTTTTACTCTCTGTCAGAAACGTTCTCTGTCAGACCTATTTCAATCAGCCAGCACTACTTCTGTTTCTCTGTATAAATTTAATACCACTGTGCCACTCTGTACCTCAGGTAGCACCCTGGGATCCCCATGTTCACCACTGTCATATAATTATGATAGTTTTGTACAAAGTATGCACTGTGAGGTATCATTTTGAAAGTCTTGATCGGTTCAACGTTAATATCCAGTTGGATATTATGTGCTATCGCTGTATGTCAAGGTATGAAGTTTTTGCAGTGTGTGTTGTTAAAATATGTAGTGAGGTTGGGAGACGCCCACAGTCAACCTTTCTGTCCAGCAAAGGACCAGCCAGATGTGCTGATGGCCCATTATAGGGAATCCACTCTCTCGACGGCCATCCCAGAAACTTCACAGTGAGAGTACGTATACAATGGAGACTTGAGCAATGGGGACTGCCTGATCCAGGAGCGTTAGAAGCTCCCTAAAAGTGTGTGTGTGTGTGTGGGGGGGGTCCAACAGGTGCCTGAACTGTAGCTCCGCCCTCACACCACCCCTTCTCTCTGGGTTCCTGCCCGTCATTACTTGTCCTAATGGCCAGCAAAAAGTGGGAGGGCCTTGGCTCCCCTGTTCCAACGCTACTTGCCTCATCCCCATGTCACAGCAAAAGATCTTTCCAGCAAGCTGGAAGAAAATATAAGACTGGAAGTGACATCATCACTTGGTCTCTCTTCTCCCCCTCCCCCTCCGCCCCAACTCAACACCTGGAGAAACATCTGGAAGACAAAGACTTTGAACAGGGGAAGGTGGTCCCAGGCTGGAAAAAGGGTCCTACCCTGTGTATTGAGGAACTATACTGTCTGTCAGGGTGAGACACTGCTTGATTCAAATCCTGTTTCGTTTGTAGAACTTGGGCTGCACATTTTATTTTCTTAAGTAACCAACATTGATCTCTACGCCTGCTACTTATAATCACTTAAAATCTATCTTTATATAGTTTTGTTCATTGTCTTAATGTCCTCATGATTTCTTAGAAAAGCCTGAAAACTTGGCTGAAACACCCGGTGGCAAACAAAAAGGACTCATACTGTATTTTTAAAATCTCATAATTTGATGGGTTTTAGTGTGTTTTTTTTTTTAAATGATTGAGCTTAGCAATAGTAATACTTGGCAATTATTAATTCAGACATTTGCTGCTGTCTTGGAAAATCTGAATTTCAAAGAAGTGCATATTCTTTTGTGATATTTCTTTAGATACAGAGTCAGACACTTTGTGGATCAGATTTCAGCAGTATTCATGAATCCATCAAATAGCAGGGAGACATTTCAGAATGTAATTGTGAGATAGTTGCATTTGGAACTGATATGTGAGGGAGATGTATGTGGTACTGATGGCAAATTCTGCCTCTTCAGGTAAAGATTCTGACGGCTAGAAGAGGCATGAGTAGCAGATTAGACATGAACTTGCAAAGTAATACACTGCCAAAAAGAGAAAATGGTAAGCTAAGGGAGTCTTGAGTTGAATACCCAAATGCTTCAGGTCATGGAGCAGGAAATTAAGGTAATAGTATTTCCTCTCTCTGAGGCTCTGGAGTAACTGCACATAGAACATTCATTTCTGGACGTGATACTTTTTAGAAAGGTCTCCCTCAAACTTGTCAATAGAAGAAATGAACAAAAATAATTATTGTGGCTGGAGGGGTGGAGTTTAAAGACCAGAAGAACTAAATTTGTATGGTTACAGAAAGGTACCCAGAATTTAGAGGAATTATTTAGAGTGGCACAAGAGGTAATGGGATTGAATTAGGAGGCAAGTTTAAGACCCATATCAAGAAAAAAATTCATGACTGTATGAATCGTTAGAGTGGGAATAATTCTCGAAGTGTTGGAAACCTCTTTGATTGGGACTCCCAAAATTAGGCTGAGCAAAACACTGTAGAATATGGTATAGGGAACTGCGTGGCACTGGCAGAAAGATGGGCTATATGATTTAAAGGGCCTTTTCTTCCTGTGACTTCTGATTTGAGTAAGGATGAACCTGTGGACATATCTTGAAGGAAAGCATGCTATGTCAGAAATTCTCAAACTGGGGGGCATCCAAGGGTTCATGGAATGTATTCTGGAGGGCATGAGAAGCTTTAGGAGGTTTTAAAAAAAGATTTTAAAGAACTTGCTGGGGGGCTGAAGAACTGCAGCGGCGGCTGCTGGCTGGATGCCCAGGTCTGTGTCTGAAGGCAGTGCTGCTGCTGGCAGAAGTGGAGAAGTAAGGGTGGCATGGTATAGTGTTGTCGCCCTTACTACTTCACTGATAGTAGCACTGCCTTCAGAGCTGGGGGACACAGAAGGGGGGCATGATCAAATAAGTTTGAGAACCGCTGACTTATGTTATGCTTTGGTGATGTAAATGCTAAAGGAGAAACTTTATCACTTGTATCTGCGTCCTACAAATTTTTTTTCCTTCATGGTAACTAGTGTCTATAGCTTTGGGTAGGCTTTCTTTTGAATTTGTTAGAAATTAGTTTTGGAATTTGGTTATTATACATAATTTTTACAGAGTTTGTTTCTTTAAAAAACTACGGTCATATGAACATGCATGATACAGATCCCCCCCACTCTTCTGTGATATTTTGTGTGTGTGTATACATATATCCTCAGGAGGGGAGAAGAGAATTGAAGTTACTATGGTTTGGGATTGCTAAACTCAATCTTCACATTTTGACAGTGCACAATGATACTGGTTGGGATGCAGTGACTTTGCATTGTAGCACAGGCCTGATATGTACATTTAGGGAAATTTTAGTTGACTTGTGGAACTGCATTACAAAACCGTTCCCATATCGTTTAATTTTAAGATGGATGGGAGCCTAAATGTCTTCTTTTAAATTTACTGTGAGATGAAAAATACATAAAATTTAAGCTTCATTCTGAAGTGTCTGTGGAAATTGTTAAATGTACTCATGTTGGTAACTTAAACTCCTTTAGGTAACTTCCTTTTTAATTTGAGCTTCTAGTAAAGCTATTTTATCTTTCTGTTTAGTGCCAAAGATGATATTGACCTTGATGCTCTTGCTGCTGAAATAGAGGGAGCAGGTGCTGCCAAGGAGCAGGAACCACAAAAATCTAAAGGCAAAAAGAAAAAAGAAAAGAAGAAACAAGAATTTGAGTAAATCATTTTGTCCCTTTCATTATTGTATTCAATTACAAATAAACACATACTTACGTGATTTTAACTTTTTCTTTAGTGAAGATGATATCCTAAAGGAGCTGGAAGAACTGTCTGTAGAGGTACAAGGAGGGAAGGTTGACAGAGAACCTGCTTCAGCAAAGGTGAAAGTTGAGGGGTTATTGACAAATAGCGTTTTGAAAAGGGCAGTTTTTGGGTACTCAAATCCTTTACTCGCAGATTACATAAGTTTTGGTGCTGCTGTATAGTAGGAAGACCTAAATGAAAATTGACTAATATTTAAAAGTAATGATTGCTTTTAACTACTCTTCTGCGTTAGAGGCAAACAATGATAACTTTTAGCTTAAACCACTTTTGCACCCAGATAAGCATTAGAAAAATGTGATGGAATAAGTAGAGCATTCTTTATTGTGGGCTGTCTTTAGTTACTTCAGGTATCCCTTCACTACTACTCAAACTCTATCCTCAATAAGAGGAGTCGTATATAATTGCCGAATTTTGCAGTTGAAAACATTTAATTTTCCATGAAAAAATTAAACATGTTTGTTTGATTACCAGCCAGAGAATGACGACCAAGAAATCGGCTTCTCAAAACAAGACAAAAAAAAGAGAGGGAAGAGTAAAAAAATCAGTTTTGACGATGATGACAGTGAAGAAATGGAGGGTAAGGATACAAAATCTAAAAAGACTCAGAAACCAAAAACTGAAACTCACTCTGGCAGCGATAACGATGATTGTGAGATATTGCTTAAAAAAGGCAAAGGAAGAACTGAAAAATCAAATAAAAAGCTGGACCTTTCAGAAGAGGATGAAGCTAACATTAAGAAAAGTAAAGAGAGTACACGAGCAGTGTCCTCTGCTGAGAGTGCTGATGAATCAGACGATTTCTCCCAATCTAAAAAGGGTCAAAAGAAAAATCAAAAGGGAAAGCCTGCTCCTAATGCTGAAAGTGGGGATGAGGAAGAGGAGCCTTCATTCAAAATAAAAACAGTGGCTCAGAAGAAGGCAGAAAAAAAAGAGCGTGAGAGAAAAAAACGTGAGGAGGAAAAAGCCAAACTGAAAAAACAGAAGGAAAAAGAAGAGTTGGAAGCTGGTAAAGAACAGGTAAAGCAGAAGGAGATTCCAAAGAGAGCTGAAGAGGCAGCTTCTCCTGAAGCTATTCCAGCTGCTGCAGCAGGGGAAAAGGGAGAGGCTCCCACCGCGGCAGAAGGTTGGTAATTTTAGGAGAGTAATATTTGATGCAATCAGACTCTTTTTTTCTCTTTAATAATTAGTGAGATAAACCAGTGATTGTGATTGCAGCGTTTTCCAAAGTCAATAATATTAAAGATATTTAATAGCTATATATATATTTTATTTTATTGTATGTGGTTCACCCATGGGCATTTTTCCTGGTCTGTACGTTGTCCAGGTATATGGAAAGCAAGTGCCACATGGTGAATTCTCACTGCGCTATATATTTATAGCTCTGTAGTGCAAACATAATTTTTCACTGCTTGATTCTTAGACATCTATTACATGAAGACTTCAGAGTCTTATCGCTATGATTTAAGAGTCAATTTTTTTCTTTTTCAGTATGAAATCAGAATCAGCAATGTTTCTCAGATCTGGAATTAAGCAAAACATAGTATTTTAAATACTAAACTATCTGGAGTCTTTTTAAATTGAATTTCTGACACCCCTGAATATCTGTCTTTTTCTTATATAGCTGATGATGAGGGGGACAAAAAGAAAAAAGACAAGAAGAAAAAGAAGGTTGAGAAAGAAGAGAAAGAGAAGAAAAAAGGTCCCAGTAAAGCTACAGTTAAAGCTATGCAAGAAGCCTTGGCTAGGATGAAAGAGGAGGAAGAAAGGGCAAAGAGAGAGGAGGAAGAGCGCTTAAAACGACTTGAGGAGCTAGAAGCTAAGCGTAAAGAGGAGGTACTGCATGTGTTCAGATGGGTGAGGGTTAGGGAAGTGGTGCACCCCCACTCAGTCTGTTGCAGGATTAGGCCCTTACTATATATACAGTGAAAACTCACTGAAAGTAGTGGAAGGTCCCCCTTCTTGTCAGCTATAAATTGTAATAAATCCTTGTAGTTTGATAACTAATTCCATAAATCACAAAAATGCATAGTGATATTTTTCTGTATCATTGTTTACTTTCATAGGAACGATTGGAACAAGAAAGAAAAGAAAGGAAGAAGCAAAAAGAGAAAGAGAGAAAAGAGCGTTTGAAAAAGGAGGGAAAGCTTTTAACTAAATCCCAGCGAGAAGCTAGAGCCAGAGCAGAGGCTACTCTTAAACTACTCCAAGCTCAAGGTAAGTAGTTTTGTAAAATCTAAGCTCTTTTTGTGCACTTACTGCTCAAGGAAAACTTTGCAGATTCTTTCTTCTGTTATCTAGTTGCTTCAAGCAGAATATACCCAAAAATGTCATGTGAAAATTAGTGTGTTTCTGTGGCCAAGGAAAGCAATATTTTTATTTCAGATTTATTAATAGTTAAAATTAAGATTCTGTCATGGGTATTTTTAGTAAAACTCAGCGACCGGTTGTGGAATTCATGGAAGCCCACAATCTTTCCCTGATTTACCAAAAATGCCCTGGGGTGGGGGTACCACAAACAGAGCACTGCCGAGGCTTGCAGCTTCTCCAGCTCCTCCATTGCTCCTGCAGCAGAGACCGACTACTGCTGCTTCAGCCCTGGGGTGGGGGTTGACCCAACCCTGGCTGCTGCTCCAGCTGGCCCGGGGCTGGCTGTGGGCCAGTTGTTTGGGTGGCCTCCCATCTCCGCTGGCTGCAGCAGGCAGTGTTCCTGGAAGAAGTCATGGAGGTCGCGGAAAGTCATGGAATCTGTGATCTCTGTGAGAGAATCATATCCTTAACAGTAGTTATCAGAGTAGCTCTGTGCTTATAGAGTTATTAAATATAACCATAAAACCTGAAGGGAAAATTGGCTAATATATTATATTTGCCACCTTAATCTATGTATCAGTTTCCACCAAAAATAAATGCCTATGAAGAATTACTACTTGGACATCCCAATCTCATAAGGCCAGAAAAATTAGATGAGTCTTGCAGTATGTATTGAAAGTAAGTAATTTTGGTTCCTGGCAGAGTAAAGTAGGAAGTGAATTCCAGAGGCGAGGTCTTGGGTCTCTTGCCTTTTAAATCTGGAAGAAACTAGCTTGAGTGCCTCCACTGAGCATAACTATGTGCTATCTTGGTGAAAGAGAGGTGCTCTCAAATAGTCAGGATCCAAACTGTTTAGGCACTCTGACAAAAGTTGTTGGAATTTTTTTAAATAAAAAAACCTCATTAAGGCCCATGGTTTCTGTACATTTACTGCTGTAGTTTATAACTAGCTTTCTCTGGAATCCTGCTGATTCATTGCAAAATTATACACCTCTGTGTAATCTTGTCAGATCTCAAACTTTGCAGGTCTTGGTGGTAATTGAGTGGAAGGTATTTAAGAGGAACCTAGGGTGTTGGAGCAAATACTTTTGGTATTTCAGTGGCAATCCTTCCCTCTTGCACTAGGTCAACTTTCTACTCTCATGCTAGAAAGTTATTTTAAAGCAAATGAGGGAGGAGTGCCACTGGAGGTCCCATCTTTCTGATGAGGTAGAAAATGAAGGCACTGATCTTCATTTTTTACTTGGCACACAATTATGTAACTTCAGAAGCACAATACTTTTACCAGCAGGCAAAATACTACCTATTTAGCCTTCTTTAAAAGCTTAAGAAAAGAGAGATGGCAGGTAAGAAGCCTAAAGACCCTAAAACAAGGTTTGCTGTCAGGCCACTTGGAAGTGAATTCCAGAATAGAGGATCCTTTACTGATGATACCTTATCGCTGCTAAATTTTAAATGTATATGTAAACCTCAGTCAAAAGTTTCAAACCCGGGTACCTAATGTTCAATGCCTAAGCATAAGTGGCCTGACCCCTTTTTTCCAGAGGTTGAGCCCCCACAAATGCCTCATGAAGATGCATGTTGTTGGCATTTTCTTGCAAATCAGGCCACTTAAGTGTCTGAATATGCACTTAGCCTAAGTTTGTGCAGTTATGGAAAACTTTGGTCTTTAATTTAAACCACATCTTATCTTTCTTTTAGTTTGCCAACTTGGTCACTAATCTACAGGTTAGTTCTGTTCATTGTCTTCCTTGAATGGTTCTAATTCTCATTTTGCAGGTGTTGAAGTGCCATCAAAAGATTCTGTGCCAAAGAAGAGGCCAATTTATGAAGACAAGAAGAAAAAGAAGCAACAGCAACAGGAAAACAAAGAAGGTGAGTGTATTTTACTTCAGCAAAAAATTCTTCATATAATAGAATAAACTGATTTTGACTTTTCATAGTTTCTTTTTTGCTATTACTCTTGATCATTCACCTTAATACAGCTTCATTTTCTTGTTCACTAACAATATAGGTAACAAAAAGGTGTATTGCAAAGCAACAAAAGGCTCATGTCCTCCATATACATCATGAAGGCTCAGTAGATGGTGGCATGGTGTTATGGCTTGAGGTTTTTTAACTTTTTAAACATCAGGGATTATAGTGTTCTAAACTTACTGATATTTCTGAAGTGAAAAAGCAGTAAAGCTTTATCCTAAAAAAATAAGACTATTTGATTTTTGTGCCCTTTTATCAATGAACCTGTAAAGCAGGGATCTCAAACTCAAATCACCACGAGCCACATGAGGACTAGTACATTGGCCTGAGGGCCGCATCACTGAAACCTTTTCATACAACAATACAAAAGTATAGTCAAAAATGAAAAAGAGTAATATAGTATGCTATTAAAAGTCAATGTATTCACTTTTTAAAACCTGTAATGTGGAGAGGGGTTTTAATATAATATGAGCACTCTCAGTAATGCACCTCACTCAAACGACACAACACGCATTTACTTTTAGAATTACTTCGGTTAAAGCCCCCACCCCCACTCCACCCCTTATTGAAGGTGAAAGGGGGTTGATGCCCTCTGTGAGCTTTTTCAAAGACAGTGCTGTATCGATTGTACATTTGATTCCCTTCCCCCCTCCCCCCCCGGACGGACAGACACACACACACACAGAGTCTTTCCAACTAATTGCCATAAAATAAACATAATGAGGGTGGGTGATCACATTCTGAAACATTGGAGTCTGTCAGAGCAGTTGGATATAGATATCTAATGGATTGCATGTAGCTAAGTGTTTGACATTCCTGCTTTACAGTTCTCCTGTGGTTACGATTGTTACAGCTTTTTCAGCATAATATCAATTATATGCCAAAAAGAGTTTTAAGTGAAATATGGATACACCTTTAACATCTATAACATTCTTTTGGTTTTTTTGGTCTTTTCTTTTAATCCTGCTGAACTGTAAGTATCTCCTTTTCCTTTGTGAGAAGGATCGTACTTTGATAATTGTGAAAGTAACCACCAATTTAAATTACTGTTTAGTAATGATTTATTTTCCCCTTTTTTGGTTGAGGAATGGAGAGAGATCTGAAAACTTATTTGTATTATCACATCTTTCTGCCAATGCAGGTAGCTCTGAGATGAATCTTTATTTTTTTGAATGGGTGGTAATCCTGTTTAGCCAATAATTGACCCAACATCTGTCCACTTTCAAGCCTGTTTATGTTGTTTGAGAAAGCATAGCTTTGGGAGCTGTTTGTTTAACCTTTTAGATCAACAGGTTCATGCATTTTGGTTTGATCTTTCTAAAATATAGTAGTGATTTGTTTTCTTGGTATTAGTTTGACTTTAAAATGGAATCCAGTGGTAAAATGTATCTAACCAAGTAGATAGTATCCCCCTAGGCATTATTCTCAGACAATATAGCAGTGATTTTGTTGATTTCCTTGCAATCTCAGAAACCATGGAGGTGTCTTCCCAAACTGAAGAAGTTGTCGAACCAGTTACACCAGTACAAGAAGAAATTCCTCTTTCAGAACCAGGTTGGTAGTAATATTAAACAATTAATAAAGCATATGTTGCCGGCATAGTCATTTTAAAATATTCTCAATTAGAAACTTCAGAAACCTCTCACCTGCACTACTGGGAGAGTTGGAGTCAGAGGTTTTTTTGATCCTCTCATTGTAAGGAGGACTAGATTCCAAAGGGTTTGTTTTCACAAATGCTGAGCAGTTTGTATGGATTGGCTTGGGAAACTAAACAGCTGTAGGGCAGGAATGTACTCCACTGATGTGCAGAAAACAAAGCTTTTAAGATGTGGCCTTTGTAATGGGAAGTATTAAGTATTAAGTATCCTTTATTAAGTGATCCACCTTAACGTTTGTGATGAGTAATAAGAGTGAGGACAATAAACAAAGAGCTATGCTTCAAGCAGCTTGCTACATTTTTTTAAACTTACTGCTGCAGTACATCCTGGTCCATAGTCCTTGCTATGGAGGACCAGGAATTCTATAACCACTCTACATCTCCCTTTTTTATAATAAAATTTAAAACTGAATTATAAACCAATGTAAATACACACAATTCACAATAAATTTCAAATTCCTTAAAACTATTTATATTACTGTGTCCACCTATGAATTGCATTTCAGTACTCTTGGAGTATTCTAAAGATCAAGTGTTTGAAAGAGTCCGATCAGTCTTCCAGACCATGTTCTCTGATCTTTTGAGTTTGTGCATGGAGTCCCCCTATGGAGGAGACACGCATCCTGACAGAGTAATTGCAGGTCCCAGATCCTTTGTCGTGTTGGGCAATATTGAACATGAATCCGATATCTCTGGAGAAGTCTTTTTGGAGTCTCCACCCTTTGGGATCTTAGAGTTTCTGACAAGTTCTGAACAATTCCAAATATCAGGGAGTTTTTGAGCCAAACTTTGTTCCCTGGTCTCAGTTCAGGTAGTTCTTTTTTGTTTTTGTGCCAAACATAAAAATTCAGCAGTAACAAAACTTCAATTTCAGCTTCCTATTTTCAAATTCCTTCAGGTTGGGTCACTTAAGTTTAAGCTGCATTGGTGCCACAGGTAAAGGTGTCCTTAGTCCTTTTCCCATCAGAAGTTCTGTAGGAGAAAGTTCAGATACAAGTTTTGTTGACTCGCCAGGAGTGCTTTATATGGGTCCACTGATTTTTGCAGAAGTTGATTTAACTGCTTTCTCCATCCCCTGTTACTCTGGGGGCTAATGTGGACTACCTGTATGATGATCAAAATCCAAGTCCTCATGCTAGGAAGGCTTCAGAGGTAAATTGAGGCCCATTATCAGACATGAGGACTTCAGGTATTCCCTGTCGTACAGAAGCTGATTTTAGTTTTTGGATGATCTGTGCTGATGAGGTCTGGATAAGTATAGCCAAATCAAACATATATGTATGTCTTTTTCCTGAAAAACAAATCTGTGGTTATCTGCTGCCAAGGTCTGTCATAGGTCTTAGTAGAGAGTAATGGTTCTGGCATGGTGTTTTTTGTTTCATTTTTCCCCTTTTTACGCATCTCGCAGCCATCTACAAAGGTCTGAATTTCCCTGTTCAGACCAGGTCTCTATACAGATGGTTTTGCTTGTGTCCTGCACTTGTTTATACCTTGCTCTCCCCCATGGATTTTGGAGCATCCCTTTCTGAAGTACCATAGTGCTAAGAATACTCTGTCCTTTCAGAAGCAGGCCATTAGCCATGTGTGAAGTTCCTTTACATCCTGCCAATATGGTGTTAGGTCTGTTGGAAGTTGACTCCTTCAAACAACCCCCCCCCCCCCTTTTTTTTTTTTTTTTTTTTTTTTTTGGCAAGTCTCATCCTTCAGTGGTTCATCTCTGTTTGCTAAAGTTGGCTGGCAGGTGCTGGAATTGCTGCCAGAACAAGGTCAATGTAGACTTTGACATCTTTCTCTGAAGCTGTTGTTTCTTCTTCTTCTTGGTGGCTGCTGTAGCCTAGAAGGTGGTTCAAATTAAGAAATAAGAAGTTAGGTGATTTTAGGCCCCAAACATAATTGTTAGAGGAGTATCAGAAATTGAAGTTGTTAGTGTGAGAAGTTAAAGATAAGTTGGAGACTGTGTGTTGTTGGAAAATAAGAGTTAGCAAGGACATGACCCAGGGTTATGTTAATGTTCTGTTTTGGTTATAGCTGGCTTAATGTGTAAAGAGCCAGTAAGAAGGTGGTAGAAATACAATTATGGTAAAAGGCAGTTTAATGTTAATTAGTAGTATAATGGAATATAAAGGAGCAGTGTTGCTAAATTGCAGGAAAGGTCCAATTTATATTTTTTTAAAAAGGCCCATTAGTTTCCAGGGTTATAAGGCTATACTTCACTCTGTTATCAATAGGTTGATCACCCCATTGATACACTTCATCTTTAATCGTAAGTATAATTGTAGTATTATGTAAGTAATAACTGCATGCCTATTTGCTTAACCATTTTTTCTTTTAATAAAGTCTGATTGTATCATTCAAAGTGACACCTAGTAGTCCTTTACTGAATAAATTTTCTGTAACTGACCTAGAACCTTGAACCTCAAAACTAAATTGAGTTTTATTGCACCATTATCTTTATGCTAAAATGTTCCCAATATTAAGCTGTTAAAGGTTACAAAAGGTTACACTGCTCAGTTTGGGCTCTAGACAGAGTATATGCTGCAGTGCTTTCCCTGGTATGCAGTCAGTGTTGGGGAGACAAATCACATCAGCTGTAGTAGAAATCTTTGAATCAAAGCGGGAAGGTCATCCTGTTGATTTTGAACCCAATAATGTGGGCTGTTTCTACGTTAAAATTCAAGCCAAACAGATATGGACTGAGCTGTTCACAGGCCCAATGGCTGCTAGAGCTTCCTTTTCCACCAGAGCAAGACTATGAACTGCAGTAATAAATCTCAGCTGTTTTCCCCCTTCTTCCTGGCACCTCCTATTAAATTTGGCCCTTTCATATATTCTGTTGTCTGCCCATGAAGACACTTTGAAGTATTTCTTTTCCTCATCAGTGGGGGGTAGAACATATAGGATACCATCAGCAGCACAACCCAAGGCAAATATCAGGGTGTTTACTTGGTATTCTTATGCTTTCTCTGTTAAGCCAAAAGCCATCTGGAATTGTTCCAGTTTCCTGATCTAACAAGGCTAGTGCCTGAGTTGCCAAAATCAAACTTCTTTAACAGAGCCATTTCTGCTATGGACTCCATTGTTGCGCTGAGACAGGGCTTTGCTTCCTTCCTGCTGTAGCTTTCATAGGTCTCTTCCCTGATTTTCCACTTTCTCCATTCACTCATCATTCTGACAGTCTGGGGGTCTTTTCTTTTTTTTACTCCTCCTGGAGAGAGAGTCACCTCGTTCTGACACCATGTGTTGTGAAGAAACAAACACAGAGGCCCGTGCTTGCAGTAGATGGAACTTCCCACTGAGGAAGTTCTCTTACATTTATTAAGCTCCCCACTGCAATACATCCTGGTCCTCTCTGCTAACTGTGGAGGACCAGGAGCTCTATAACCACTCCACAATAGATACATGTGCTCTTGAAATTTTTCCAAAATGTCAGTATTCTCCCCAGTAGATCCACCTAAGTGTGCTGCTACTATTTCATTGCTTATGATTGTACAGAAACCTGAGCAGCTGTACTCTTCTGGGAAAAATATTTGTTTCTTATTAAGCCCTTGGTTCTTGAAAAGGAGGTTCGGGTTCAAACAATACATTTGTTTGAAACAGGGCTGGCACTGATAGAAACTTTCAGCTTTGTGAGAGCTTGACTTAAATGTTGTGTGCATTATACATCTGGAATAGAGTAAGTTTCAGAGATTTTTTTTTTTTCTTCACTGCCCCCTCTCCAATTGTAGACTGAGCTGTATCCCATTCACCACAAAAGAAAAGGGGTGGCTTTTAGGGCTCCAAGACTCTGAAATGTGCTTCTCCTCTTGCTCTGAAATAGTCCAAATTCGATGTGTTCAGTGGTGTTACAGCTGTATTAGTTCCAGGAAATAACATCCTGGGACTGACACAGCTACACCACATCAAAAAAAACAAAAAACCCCAAGCCCCATGATGTCTTTCTAATAGCCCAAATTTGGTGACCTTACAACACTCTACAAAAAAAAAGTCTATTTAATAGGGTTTTTGGAAAGGGCTTAAAGTAAGCTTACCATAACAATAAAAGGTGGGAAGGAATCGCTATAGGTGTCTGTCTGGCTGATTTCCTGTTGGAATGATTATTTTAATATTACTGGGGTTTTGTTATGTTGTATAACTAATGTCTTAAGATGTACAGAACTTTGAATAAGCATCTCTTCTTTTACCATTTTAAATCTAAATAGGCATTTCCCCCCCCCCCCCAAGAAGAAAAATCAAACCCAAAACTCACCATGGGACCAAAACCTTCTTTTTCTTTTCTTTGGTACCTCTCTTTACTCCTGAGGGCATTCTGCACCAAAAAAATAAAAATTCTGTGCACAATATTTTAAAATTCTGCAAGTTTTATTTGTTAATAAATAAATGCTGAGGCTCCAGCATGGTATTGGGGAGACAGGCCACTTGCTGCAGAAAGGTGGGAGATCACCCTGTAGCTCCTACCTCCGGGACACTGACTCAGTGGTGTGGCTGCACCCAACCCTGATTCAGCACAAGGCCTGGGTTTGCCCCAGAAACACCCTGGGGCCCTGCCCCTCTGTACCAGGCACACCAGGTGTAGGGCAGACAGGATCTAAGTGTGGAGGGGCTCAGTGTGGGGGAGATCCAGTGTGGGTTGAGAGGACTCTGTGTGCAGCCAGCTCAGTGGGAGTCTAGGTGTGGGGAGATCTGGATGCACAGATGCTCGTGGGGGGGAGGGGGTTTCCCAGGTGCAGGGGCAATGGGACTCTGCAGGGGCTTCCAGGTGAAGGTGGTTGGGGCTCAGCGGGGGTCTGGTTGCTGGGGAAGTGAGGCTTGGTGGGGTGGGGGTCTGGGTGCAGCTTGGTGGGGGTTAGTGACATGGGGGTCTGGATGTGGGGGCTCAGGGTGGTGCAGGGTTGGGGTATCAGGGTGGGGGTTTGAGTGCAGGGAGCTCAGTGGGAGGTCATCTGGGTGCAGGGGTGGGGGTCTGGAGGTAGGGGTTGAGGTTCAGTGGGGTGGGGTTCAGGTATGGAGGGCTATGGGGGTTCTGGATGTACCAGGTGAGGCTTGGCAAGGGTGTCTGGATATGGGAGATTGGGTGGATGGGGGAGCAGCTCCCTGTACAGTGATTCCTCCCTCCACAGCTGAGGAGCGATGCGGAGAGGATGCTGAGCTTCCTGCAGCTGGAGGAGGTTTCTGGGCATGGGTCTGAGACAGCCCCAGCAACTTCTTGCAGGGGAAGAGGAAGTTCCATCCTCTCCTGCCTCCAGCTGGGACTAGCAGCTGATCCCAGCTCAGGGTAGGAGATACTGGCTGTGGTGTCCCTAGCCCTGTGGTGATTTACCTCTCTGCTAGCTGCTCTGGGTGCCTGAAATGATGTACCTGTGCTGCTAGGGAGTGATGCATGACTGCTTTTGCAGTTTTCCTTTGCTTCCCTGACAGACAGCCATTTTTCTGCAGGGAAGCAAAGAAATCTGCAGGGGACATGAATTCTGCACACGCGCAGTGGCATAGAATTCCCCCAGGAATGTCTTGCATGTGGATAATTATGGATTGGGGACTATTCTATTAAGGACATGCAGTTCTTGACACAGGTGCATGTGATACAGCAGCCAAATACTAAACTAACAAATCTTGTCCAAAGAGCAGAGGCCTTTAGAGATGAGTCCTCTGAGATGTAAGTAAGCTTTGTTGAATAGATAAGGACTATCACAAACGCATTAGTAGGATGGATCTATTACCCAAAATGTTGGATTGTATGATCTCACAAAAGGAGAGTGGATTTATTTCTTGGGGGCATAATATGTTACTGAGGACTTCTACATAGACCAGCATGTCTTATTGTCTATTTTTTCCCCTTTAACCCATAATGAATTCTCTGGGGAGCTCAGTGACACTAGACTATTCTAGAGCTACACTGCAATGCTAGTTATGTAATGCTATCTTTGTGAGCTTAAAAGATTCAGTTGCCATTTTGCCATAAGAAAAAGAAGTCTCTCAAATATTTCACTTTGGTCATCTGATATTTCTTGCACTTCTATATAACATGGATATTGTAAACCTAGTGAAGATTTATTCATATATGGAATTCTTTCAGTTTCAGAAGAAAAGGAGGAAGAAGAAATGGCAGATGCAGGTTTGGATGACTGGGAAGCAATGGTCAGTGATGAAGAGAGAGAAAAAGGTGGGTGTGTGAGAGTAAATAGAGGTTTGGTAATATTTTTATATCCAGGACAAGTTTAACATGGTTAGTTAACAGTATGTGCTGGTTATTATGACCATCAGATCCATCTACCGATCTCTAGTCGGAGAATTGTCTCTGTGATGGATTGGATCACAAAAACCCCTTTGGAACTGCCACCTGATGTGCCTAGACTACCTCTGAGCCTGTTTTCCCTGCCAGCTTGGGACTTCAGTACCTTGCCTTGTTTGAGCCAGACATGCTTGCCTGCTGCACAGACAGATCCAGGTCTGAACCACATCTCCAACAAGCTGCAGGCTTAACTGAAAACAGCTTAAGAAGTGCTCCTGGCTCCAGCACTCAGATACCCAGCGCCCAATGGGGTCCAAACCGCAATTAAATCTGTTTTACCTTGTATAAGCTTTACCTTTATATAAACTCATAAACTGATTGCCCTCTGTAACATTGATAGAGAGATGCACAGTTGTTTGCCCCCCCCACCCCCCAGGTATTAGTACATACTCTGGGTTGGTTAATAAGTAAAAAGTGATTTTATTAAATACAAAAAGTAGTATTTAAGTGGTTCCAAGTAATAACCGACAGAACAAGGTAAATTACCAAACAAAATAAAATAAAACACATAAGTCTAAGCATAATAAGAAAAAACTAAATGCAGGTAAATCTCACCTTCAGATGTTCAAATAAGGCTCTTTTACAGACTAGGCTTCCTCCTAGTCTGGGTCCAGCAATCACTCACAACCCTGTAGTTACTGTCCTTTGTTCCAGTTTCTTTCAGGCATCTCCTTGGGGTGGAGAGGCTATCTTTTTGTGCCAGCTGAAGACAAAATGGAGGGGTTTCCCCAGGGACTTATATAGTCTCTCTCTTGTGGGTGGAAACCCCTTCCCCTTTTCTATGCAGAATCCAGCTCCAAGATGGAGTTTTTGGAGTCACCTGGGCAAGTCACATGTCCATGCACGACTCAGTTCCTTACAGGATGACACATTCCCAAGAAAGCTCAGATGTGGATTGGTGTCTCCCAGAGTTCATTGTTAGCTTAAGTGTTTCTTGATTGGGCACTTACTGAGAATAGTCTTAAGAAGCTGACCAACTGCTGCTTCACTGAGGCTACTTAAAATCAAACAAGTACATAGCCAATATTCAGAACTTTGAATACAAAAATGATGCATGAATGCATCCAAATAGGATGAATATATCCAGTAGATCATAACCTTTGCAGAGATATGTTACATGACATATCTAGCATAAAACATATTCCAGTTATGTCCTATTTACAATCATAAGCATATTTCCATAAAGCATAATGGGGTGCAACCTTAGTCTCTCTTCCTCCTGTCCTTCCCTCCCCCACGCCAGGAGAAAAGGAGATGAAAGATAAAGCAACTGTGGATAGGGTGTGAGTTTAAGATTTTTATCATGATTGACAACTTTTAGAAATTATTCAAAATCCTGTCCAGTTAATGTCTTCATAGACATTGGTGTGTGTGGTGGTGGTGAGGGGATTTAGGTCTAGATTCACAAAGCAACTTAAATGTGGGGACACTGATTGTCTTTGTGCCTGGAAAATAACTGTGATTCACAAACCCTGAGTGAGTTTGGTGCCTAGGGTCCCTATACAATGAATGGGGATGGACAGGTACCTCACAATGGGATTCACAAAAGCTTGGTGGCTCCTTGTCTGAGGTACCCAGTGGGAGGTGCCAAGCTTAGGGATGTGTACTAAACCCTGCCCCCTCTCGGAGATAGGGTCCTAAGTCCAGGCTTCAGGGAGATGCCTCCCTTTGCTTGAGATTCTCAGTTGCAGACCCTCTCTTGGTGTTAGGCGCTTACACTGTTTTTGCAAGAAGGCCAGGAATGGGAGAGGAGGAGGATGACCTTCAGAATTTTTAGCCTAGTGGTTAGTGTGCTCACCTGGGGCATGAGACACCCCCAGTTCAAGTTCCCCTTCTGCCTGAGCAGGAGAAGGGATTTGAACTGGTATCTGACACCTCTCAGGTGAGTGAGTGCCCTTACCCCTGAGCTATGGGATTCTGATGTGAATCTCCCTCACTCTCCTATTGAAGCTGTTCCACTGTGGATAAATAATGAAAGAATCATGTCTGTCTTGCTCTGCCCTGTAGCATTGCTCTCTTGTTTCCCATCTAGAAGGAAGGATTCTGCCAAATACAGAATTCTCCCAACCTGGCTACCTTTTCACCAGTGTAGAGTACATCTTCCTGGGAACCTACATTGGGGCTCTGTGCTTCAGTGGAAGTAGCTATCTTGAGCTCCCACTGAGAATCGCTATGAAGTGGCTGGCTTGGTGCATTGAACTGGCATATTTGTGGGCAGTCAGCAGGATAGCAACGAGCTGTTCACATGTTACCTGAGCAGCTGGAGAAGTGATATATGCAGCAATTACTGAGTTGCCTTCAGCTGCCCAGTCCTGGGGACATTGGCAGAGGCTTTATACTGGGAAACAATTCCCAGCATCCAAAGCAGTCCCAGTCAAACCACAGCTATTAATTCTTGTTTTCTTTTGGGGGCTGTGGCACCCCTTGGCAACAAGTTGTGGGACCCTCTTCAAAGCCGCATCTGTTGCGGGTGAGGTAGGCTGGGGTGTTTAAGTGCCTGATGATGATATTTACCATCTGAGGGCACAAAGGGAGCATAGCCCCAACTATCCCAGTTCTTTCACTGGAGAGAGCAGAAGGGGAGCCCCTGCCTCTCAGCTGTGATACCTAAATCCTTCGGTTAGCCCCTAAAGATGTGGTCTTAGCAGTAAGAGTCGTACTCCATCAAAGGCAGGCATCCTTGTGGTACTGGACTGTTTGTTGTACCTCCAGTCCCAAGGTCTTGTTAGTCTCTCTGAAAGTCCACTTTACTGTTTTCTTAGCCAGTTGCCAGCCAGTGGAGATACAATAGTATATTCCCACCCTACAGTAGCCAGATTTTTAAAGGATTTACTAATAACTTCCCCAGCAAGAGAAACATTCACATTCCTTAGATTTCAATTTATTGCTCACCAAGTTGGGCAGGGGGGAGGCGTCTCCCTTTGAATCTCTCAGGGATGTTCCTTTAGAAAACAGCATTCCTTAGAGCAACCACATCAGTGAGAAGAGTTGAACTCTAGTGATTACTCCTCCCTGTGCAGTAGTGCCCAAAGAAAGTAGTGCTTAGACCTCCATGATAGCTTCCTATCTTAAGTGATATCTGGCTTCCACCTTAGCCAGTATGTTTTCCTCTTGTGTTCTTAGACCAATGATACTCAGACCTCAGAGGTTCAGGAGCCAAATTAGCAATCAGCATTACCCAAAAGAGCCACAGTAGTGTGAATTCATTGTTTCATTGACTATAGTACTATATAGTCATATTTAAACAGTATGACAGGGAAAATATTTACGTTTGCAAAATGACTGACCGAGTTGGCTATTTTATCAATTACAGTTGGTTAATAACATAGTAAAAGCATCCTGATTGGGTAATAACATAGACTGGTTAATAGTTAAATCACAGTGGTTTAATATCATGTGCTACCAAGAGCCACATTAAAGAGCTATTTGTGGCTCATGAACCGACCCTGTGCCCGCTGAGGGGAAATAAATTGTCCTACTTTATATGAAAAAAGAGCCCTTTGTCTTTTCCCTCAGGTAAACAAAACCCATTAGACAGGCATGTGGGTAAAACTGTCAGGGAGAGCCTGTTTCTACACAGATTATCTGGGTTATATGGAACTCAAAGGACCAGTATCTTACAGGGTTGAGGACTTATTTGACTAGAGACACTGCAGCTTGTGTGGAATATGTTAAGCACAATTCCCTAGTGGAGTTACGTAGAGCAATGTAAAATTTGGTGCGTCCCACCTCCAGGCACTGCTCTTTATACTTCATGATCCAGTGGTCTGTTTGGGAGAATGGTTCAACAGTGCATAGCTTGGGATAAACTCCTCACCCAGATTCCTTCTGGTCAGTACTATTTGCTTTTCTCTCATGAGTAGGAAAGCTCAGAGGACCCTGAAGAAAGAGGTTGCTTGCTAGTAACAGTTGCTCTAAGTCTCCTCTGTGTATCCACACTTCCTGCCTACCACCTCCTCTGTCTGAGATTTCTTTATGTACTTAGGACTCTGGTTTAAGCGAAGGAACTAAGAGGGTTGGGGGTGCACTCCCTTATACGGCCTCAGACTTCAAATGTCAGTGTCACGAGTACACTTACACACCCCTTCAGCAGACACAGCTTTTGAAGAGAGCTCTGTAGTTCATCTCCAAGGGGGAGTTCCATATTCCACAAGTATGAATACACATAAGTGTCTTTCAAAGAAATTGTAACTGATAAGAAACCTCCCTTTACTGGGGCATTCTACTGGAAAATATATGTTTTCTTTAAACTATCTTTAAAATGTTTTAGTCTTGACAATGTTTATAAAGATGTAGTCCCTTCTACACTAATTACAAATTCCTTGAGTTATAGAAACTTTCAAAAGCATCTTTCTAATGAAAAATTGATTGACTCCAAATGGAACTTGTTAGATTTGGAGTGTTAGTTCTTTACTCCTGAGGACATTCTGCGCCAAAAAATTAAAAATTCTGCACACAGTATTTTAAAATTGTGGGAAATTTGTCAAATGTGGAGACTCCAGCATGGCATTGGGGAGCACAGGCTGCACAAAGGTGGGAGATCACTGTGCAGTTCCAACCTTGACACAGCGCAAGAACCAGGCCTGCTCCAGAAACACCCCAGGGCCCTGCCTCTCCAAGCCAGGTGTGGACAGGAAGGCTCAGCAAGGCAGGATCCAAGTGTGGAGGGGCTTTGTGTGGGGGGGATCCAGGTGTGAATTGAGAGGGTTCTGTGTGGGGCAATCTGGGTGCGGGCAGCTCAGTGGGGGATCAGGGTACAGGAGGGATCTGGGTGCTTGGGGGCTTGTTGGGGGATTCTGGGTGTAACAGTAATGGCACTCTATAGGGGATCCAAATGAAGGTGGTTGGGGCTCAGTAGGGGGTGTGGGGGGGGGGCTCAGTAGGGAGGTCCAGATGCTCGGGAAGAGGGGCTCAATAGGGTGTGGATCCAAGTGCAGCTGTTTGGGGCTCGGTGGGGTGGGGATTAGGGTATGGGAGGATTGATGGGGTGTCTAGGTGTAGGGGGAATGGGGCTGATCCAGGGGGAGGTTCTAAATGCCAGGGGGTGAGGCTCGGCAGGAGGGTCTGGGTATGAGGGGGGTCTAGATGCACGGGGGTTGGGTGAATGGGGGAGTAGCTCTCTGTACAGGGATCCCTCCTCCTGCAGTTGAGGAACAATGGGTGCAGAAAACAGGGGAGGGGGAAGTTTGCGGAGCTTCCTGCAGCTGGGGGAGAAGTCCGGGGGTGGGTCTGACTCAGACTCAGACGCTGTGCAGGAAAAGAGGAAGTCACATTCTGCCCCGCCAGAACTAGCAGCTGAGCCCGACGCAGGGTAGGAGCCACTGGTTTTCCCCAGTCTCACCCCCACCCCTCAGTGACTGACTTACCTCTCTGCCAGCTGCCCCGGGCACCCAAAACATACTGCTGGGGAGGGTCGTGTGACCACTCTTGTGGCTTCCCTTTGCTTCTCGGTCAGTCATTTTTCTGCGGGGAAGCAAAGAAATCTGTGGGGGGGGACATAAATTCTACGCATGCACAGTGGTGCGGAATTGCCCCAGGAGTAGTTCTTGTCTGCATTGACTGTATGTGTATTTATAAGTGAAGTGCGTGGTATGTAATTGAATTGAGCTATCTTATTCCTCCAGATATTTGGGAAAGGGCTCCTTAGGTCAGTAGGGATCATTCTTGGTGGGTGCACTGACTGTATTGCAGTGCTTTGTTTTGATTTTTCACATATGCTGCTTTGACTGGCTCTAAATTTAGAAGTTTATTCCCATACTTAGTGCAGCTGACTTATTCCTTCACATGGATTAAACCAAAATTAGTCCATGTTCTGTTTATACAATGAAACCTGATCTCAGTTACTACTTCTCTTTATGGTGGTTTTTGGGGATGTGATCTTGACAGAGTATTTTACTTCAGTTTTATCTCTCCTCTTGCCAGAGGGAAAACCTGTCCACATTGAAGTCAAGGAACACAATGAAGTGGAAGAGGAAGATGAGGAAGAGGAGGAGGAGGAGGAGGAGGAAGAGAGTGAAGAGTCTGAAGAGGGAGAAAGTGAGGGAAGTGAAGATGAAGATGAAAAGACTTCAGATGAGAGAGAAACGGAGTCTCAAGCTGTTGGAAAACAATTGGTAGAGAAAAAGCCAAGCAAAGAAATAAGCTCCGATTCGGAATACGATTCTGATGATGATCGTACAAAAGAAGAGCTTGTTTACGATAAAGCTAAGCGGAGAATTGAGGTATCTAGACACACTTTGTCTTGAGAAGCTTATCTGTGTGGCATGAAAACTCTTGGATTTTAGTGGACGTTCAACCATACTTGACTAAATTAGCTTAGCAGTTATGACACAGTATTATTTTTAATCTGAGTGGGTAAAGTAATATCTTTTATAGGACCACTTCTATTGGTGAAAGAGACAAGCTTTTGAGCTTACAGAGCTCTTTTTCAGGTCTGTGTAAACTCGAAAGCTTGTCTCTTTCGCCAACAGAAGTTGGTCCTATAAAGGATATTACCTCACTCACCTTGTCTCTCATATCCTGAGACAGACATGGCTATAACAACACTGCAAACAATATATTCGTGCAAGTGTCCATAGTGGTCTGCAATGAACTTATTGTCAGTGCTCTACAGACTTACAAATAATTTTTATGCAAAAAGTAACCGTACTTAATACAGCTTCTTTTTTATGAATGCATTTAGCAGACTTAGATCTATCTTGACTTAAAACCACAGTACAGGGGTTGTATGAGCAGACAGAAGCTATACTCCTTGCATTCTATAAGGCTAAAAAGTACCCTTTTTTCAGAGGAAAGCATCCTTAAAGGGTGGAAGTATGTGGCATCATCACTGTCTGCTCCATCCTTTGTAAATGCTATTAGAATTTTAATGAAGCATTTCAACGCTATTAGTTTGTGTTTTTTTTTTTTTTTTTTTTTTCTCCAATTACTGACATTTCGCATTGGCTCTTTTTCCCCTTCTTCGGCATATTGCACATTTAGAAACTCTAACTTTCATTAATGCATGCCTAGGAATTGGTTTCAACAGGTAAGGAAATTTTGAAATGTATGCATAGTAAAACAACCTACAAGCCTTATTACCTGTCCCAAAGCACACCTTTTGCTATACATCTCCAACAAACCCATACTTTAGCAGATGAAATAAGTTATCATACTAGTTATTCTTACTTGAAACTGTTGCTTTTTAAATTGCGAACTGAGAGTGTTACCAATCTGATGAAAGCCATCTAACTGAGACAGCTCAGTCAATTTAATTAGACCTGGATTCCCAAGATGCTAACCTTTAATTCTGATCTTTAAACTGCACCAAAAAGCTGGGCAAAAGGACGAGCTAACCTTATTGCAAATCTCAGGACCTCAAATGTTCTGCTTGGAGATAAACAACCGAGCCCAACATGTATTGAATCCAGATGCATACCATGAAATTTGTACTTGGACTAGAAAAATTTCTGTCCATATAATCTGCATACCCCCCAACCCTCCCTGGAAATTGAATGGTCATGGAAGTGTTGTATTTAGTAAACCTTGGAGAGGGAGTGCAAAACCCCAGCCAGCTTTTCCCTTAAGGTGCTGCTGGCAACATTAGGTAAATCTCCACTTGCTTTTTGTAATACTTTAAATGTTAATCTCTACTTTTGAACATGTCTTATTCTCCTATTAGAAACGGCGTATTGAAAATAACAAAAATGTAAACACTGAAAAGCTAAGAGCACCGGTAATCTGTGTACTTGGGCACGTAGACACAGGAAAGACCAAAATTCTAGATAAGGTAAGATGCAGTGGGATGGATCTTCATTATCAAGTTTCTGTGATAGCTGATTTGTCATAGTGTAATGTAACTACTACTGCTTGAAATAACTTATTGTAATCCTATAATGCTTATAAAAATACAATTCAAGATAACTTTCCTAACCAAAAAAGTTCATATATGACACGCTGAGAAAGGGACCTGGATAGACAGATTACCCCAGAGGAATGGGGTTTGCTCTGGAAGAGTACCAGCAACCTCGATATAGAGTGCAATAAAGGGAAAACTTAGTTAAGATGATGTTTCAGTGGTATTTTATACCAGTCAGGTTAAAAAATAGAGAGAATGAATAGAGATAAATGTTGGAAAAATTGTGGTGAAGAGGAGATTTTATGCTTTTATGGTCAGTCATTAGAGCACTGGGATGCTGCAATTCCTAACCAAATATTACAAATTATTTGATATTTATTGTCAGATGATCCTTTTGGAATTCTGCTGGGGCTTCCTAGCAGAAATGATCACACAAAACGAAATGAAGAATTAATCTGTCTGCTAGTTAGCAGCTAGACTTCTGATAGCCTTCTGCTGGAAAAATAAAAGTAGTCCAACTCGGGAGGGAGGTTGGTGGTTATGGAAAAATTAATGTACCCAGTAAAACTTTCACCTGCAAAAAAAAATCCACCACACTTGTCAATTTTTTTTTAATATTCGCATTTGATGGACATGCCTGGTTTGTTAAATGTGTAATCAGAGATTCCACTCCGTTCAATAAAATCACAAGAAATGACTTGTCATGATTATTGTAAATATACTCATTCTATAATATGGCAACGCCCTATTAGAGGGCCCAGGATTATGTTACTGTATAATGTTCCTCTAAACAAAAGGTTACTGTTGTAAATTTCAGAGACTATACAATAATCATTACATGGTTAGGCTCTGATCCAAGAGTGTATATATCTGAACCACTCAGTAATAGTGATCATAATGTAATTACTTTGACATCCTTGCAGGGGGGAAATGTCAAAGAAACCCACCACAGTAGCATTTAACTTCAAAAAGGGGCACTTCACAAAAACAAGGAAGCTAGTTAAATGGAAATGAACAGTCACAAGAGTGAAATGCATGCAAGCTGTACAGAAAACAATTTTTAAAAAAAGAAAAGGAGTACTTGTGGCACCTTAGAGACTAACCAATTTATTTAGTCTCTAAAGTGCCACAAGTACTCCTTTTCTTTTTGCAAAGACAGACTAACACGGCTGTTACTCTGAAACCTGTCAGTTTTTAAAAACACCACAGTCAAGGCTCAAACTAAATATATACCCCAAATAAAATAATAAAAAGAGTGTGAGAACCCAAAAAATGCCACTATGGCTAAATAACAGCAGCAAAAAGGCATCCTTTAAAAATTTAAAGTCGAATCCTAGTGTAGAAAATAAAGGAGCATAAACTTTGGCAAGTAAAGTGTGAAAATATAATTAGGCAGGGCAAGAAAATTTGAAGAGCAACTAGCAAAAGACACAAAGACTAGCAGCAATTTATGAAGTAGATCAGAAGTAGGAACCCTGCCGAACACCAGTAGGGCCACTAGATGATCAAGGTGCTAAAGGTGCATTCAGAGAAGACAAAGCTGTTGCAGAGAAGTTAAATGAATTCTTTGCATTGGGCTTCACTGTAGAGGATGTGAGGGAGATTCCCACATGTGAGCCATTCTTTTTGTCACAAATCTGAGGCATTGTCCCAGATTGAGGTGTCCAATAGGTTTTAGAATAACAAATTGATAAACAGTATTAAGTCACCAGAATCCAGATGGTATTCACCCCAAAGTTCTGAAGGATCTCACATAGGAAACTGCAGAACTGTGATATATAACCTATTGCTTTAATCGGCCTCTGTACCAGATTTCTTGGATCGTAGCTAATGTAATGTTGGTTGTTTTGTTTTGTTTTTTTTTAAAGGTTCCAGAAGTGATCCTGGCAATTGCAGGCCAGTAAGCCTAACTTCAGTACCAGGCAAATTGGTTGAAACTATAGTGAAAAACAGAATTATCAGACACACAGATGAACACAATATGTTGGGGAAGAGTCAACACAGCTTTTGTAAAGGGGAATCATGCCTCACCAATCTTATTAGAAATCTGTAAGGGGGTCAACAAGCATGTGGACAAGGGTGATCCAGTGGATATAGCGTACTTGGACTTCCAGAGAGCCTTTGAAAAGGTCCCTCACCAAAGGCTCTTAAGCAAAATAAGCAGTCCTGGGCTAAGAGGGAAGATCCTGTCATGGATCAGTAACTTGTTAAAAGACAGGAAACGAGTAGAAATAAGTGATCATTTTTCACAACGGAGAGATGTAAATTGCAGGTCCTCCAAGGATCTGTACTGCGACCTGTGCTGTTCAGTGTGTTCATAAATGATCTGGAAAAGGGGGTAAATAGTGAGGTGGCAAAATTTGCAGATGAGATGCAAAATTACTCAAGATAGTTAACTCCAAAGCAGATTTTGAAGAGTTACAAAGGGATCTCACAAAACTGGGTGATTGGAAAGGAAAATGGCGAATGAAATTCAATGCTGATAAGTGTAACGCACATTGGAAAAAATAATCCCAGCTATTCATGCTAAATGTTTTCTAAATTAGCTGTTACCACTCAAGAAAGAGATTTTTGGGGTAATCATGAATAGTTGTCTGAAAACATCTGCTCAATGTGCAGTGGCATTAAAAAAAGCAAGCAATGTTAGGAACTATTAGGAAAGGGATAGGTAATAAAACAGAATATAATCATGCCCCTATATAAATCCATGGTACCACCACACCTTCAGTACTGTGTGCAGTTGTGGTAGCCCCATTTCAAAAAAGATATATTAGAATTGGAAAAGGTACAGAGAAGGGCAACAAAAAGAATTAAGGGTATGGAACAGCTTCCACATGAGGAGAGATTAAAAAGACTGGGACTGCTCAGTTTAGAAAAGAGAGAGTCTATAAAAACACGAATGGTGTGGAAAAAGTGAATAAGTAATTATTTGCCTCTTCATATCACATAAGAGCCAGGGGTCATCAGATTAAATTAATAGGCATCAGGTTTAAAACAAACATACGGAAGTACTTCACAGTCAGTACGTGGAACTTGTTTGTGAAGGCCAAAAGTATAACTGGGTTCAAAAAAGAATGAGAAGTTCATGGAGGATAGGTCCATCAATGGCTATTAGCCAAGATGGTCAGAGATGCAACCCCATGGTCTGGGTCTTCCTAAACCTCTGACTGCCAGAAGCTCGGAGTGGATGACGGGATGGATCACTTGATGATTTCCTATTTTGTTAATTTCCTCTGAAGCACTTCCTCTGGCACTGGCCACTGTCGGAAGTCAAGATACTGGACTAGATGGACCATTTATCTGACTCAGTGTGGCCATCCTTATGTTCTTACACGTGTTACAACTTCCTAAATAGACATAAAAAGAAAAGGAGTACTTGTGGCACCTTAGAGACTAACCAATTTATTTGAGCATAAGCTTTCTTTGAGCATATTTATTATGCTCAAATAAATTGGTTAGTCTCTAAGGTGCTACAAGTACTCCTTTTCTTTCTGCGAATACAGACTAACATAGCTGTTACTCTTAAATAGACATAGTTTAAACACATTCTCTCTCCCCCCCCAAAGGAAATAATTAATGACACTTCCAGGATATGATTTTAAATTCCCTTCTGTAAGCAGGTTCCCATTTCCATTGTTTTCCCTGTGTATTCAGTACTCCCTTTATTGCTTTGGTTTTATAGCTCCGTCATACTCATGTACAAGATGGTGAAGCAGGTGGTATCACTCAGCAGATTGGAGCAACTAACGTTCCTCTAGAAGCCATTAATGAACAAGCTAAGATGGTGAAAAATGTAAGTAACAGCACTTTAAAGACCTTAGATTGAGGTCCAAAAGTTCATAAAGCGATCTGCTTACTTACTAGATGTTGTGGTGGGATATTTTCTAAGAATTGTTTCTGCTTTTGTGTATGTAAAAACCTAGTTGACATATTGGTTATTTGGGTTGAATTTATTCTTCTCACTATTTTTGAAAGAGATACTTTAATTCAGAAATTAGAGTAACAGCATTGCCAGACAATTTATAATTACCATCTTTTAAAAAAAACCAAAAAACAAAAAACCTCCTCCTACTGTCTCTTCTCCATTCTAGAAAGTGCATTTATGCATTATATGTTGACTATGTTGACAAAAATCTGATATTTGGGTAGAAATTGGGAATACTCTTGGAAGTTAAAATATACCCATATTTTTATTACATTTCTTCAATGAGCTTTAAAATGGTTTCTGTTTAATTTCAGTGCATGTACTCACAAGGTAAGTTTAACAATGGGCAACAAGCTTTACTTTTAAATCCACAATATTAGAAAACTGGTGTTGCCATTGAAGGTCACTTTCCAAGGGACATTAGTTTTCCCCGTAAATGAAATATTGCAGTTTGATTTTTATCTAGAAAACCACTCAACTGCCTGTTTTTTAATATTAAAAAATGCACTCCTAGTACATTTTGTCCAGTATGAAGAACAAGCATAAGTTGCAAGAGAACTGTTCTTGAAATCTCCAACAGCAAATTAAATCACTTTTAGAAAAGTTGTTTTATACAAAACTATTCTTGAAAGCATTTAAACAATCTACTGGAACTTTGTTTCTCTGACGTAGGAAGTACAAGATGGTTGAGATGGCAAAAGCTGTCAGTTTGTTCCCTTTAGCTGGGTTTAATTCAGTAGAAATCCTGACTTCATATATCTTGTCAAAGCAATATACTGGTTTCTAAAAAGCTGGAAGATTTGCTACATCAAATATAGTTTCTGAAAGTTTAGTTTTCCTTCAAATTGTGTCCTTATGGGTGTTCCACTTCAAGATTGGAGTTTTCATCAGCAGAGTCTTTGTCTGTGCCCGAGACATCCTCATTTTCTGATATGAGCATATGTGGGGGGAAGGGCAGACCTACCACAATTTCAGTTCCTTCTCAGCCACCTATGGCTCTAGATCAGTGGTTCTTAACCTTTACTACAGCCTGCGCCCCTTTGGTTCTCAAAGTATGTTCTCGCACCCCTTCTCAAAAACGGTTGAAGTAGGTCAGTTCTTTAAACCTAGATATATTTTTGTTTGTATATTACAGTAATCGTTAAAAAATGTATAATGTTAAATACATAGGTTTGATGAAACAAAGTAGTTGTACTTACGTGCCTGTGCTTAATTTGTGTTTTCAATGATTTACCTTCTAAAAAAATCTGGCATGTCTCATAGACATGTGTGCACCCCAGGTTAAGAACCACTGCTCTAGATGGAACATCAGCGTCCCTTAGCTAGCTGCGTGGTTTGCCACCTCTTTTGCTTATTTTTTCTTATTATTTTAGATCTTGTATTTCTTTTTCTGTTACTTAGCACATTTTGTGCTTTTTGGGGAGTGGGGGTTACCCTTTCTCTTTTTTGTTTTTTTGTTTTGTTCTGCTCTGGGCCTTTAAAACTCAGACCTTAAACCAAAGCTTCAAGTAAGGGATTATGCCCAAAATCCTTGGCTTCCAACCCTGTCAGACCTGTCACAGGTCTTTTTCCCCAACAGTGATGGACACTTGAGCTCTCCCTTCACACACACCCCGCCCCCCCATATAAAATCCACTTAAAATTACATCTGAAAAACTGAGGGACAAGGTAAAACTCCTGTTAATGGAGTGTTCCCTGAGACGTAGGGGGTTGAAGTCACCTCTCTGTAAATTGGATTCAGTTGCTCATAGAGCCCCTGCAGCTGAATCACTGCTGCTGTGGTAAGCAAAGACCCGAGGGATCCATAAGAAGCATGCAGACTGTTCTGAGGAATAGGATAAGAGAAGGGGAAAGTTACCCTTTCGGTCTGGATCTTGGGAGACCTTGTGTCCTGACAAGGGTACCACTGACCCCTGATTCATCATCAACGAGAGAACCATGCCATGTACCGAGAAGCTGTCTGTTAAACTGCAGTGGCACTGAAGTCAGCACTGCACCCAGTGCTTCTGAAGCACAGTGACTCTAAGGTTAAGCCAAAAATGTCATTGGTACCACCTTCCCTAGCCAGCAGAGAAGAGCACACAGATTGTACTTCAGTACCATCTCCAGTATCACCCAATGTACTAATGCTTGGGGTCCTTCTCTGGAATACCCAGTACTGTCCAGACTCCTTTTTCCACAAGGATCTTTGGATCCTGGAAGAACCTGAGTCACCGTTGTTCAAGGGTATCAAGAGACCTTCTCTTGTACTGATTTGACCTACCATCAGGGATCAATGCAGTCTGATTCCACACAAACCCGTTGTGGTTACTGAGAGGCATTTCTGATTGACACATTCTCTGGTACCATCTCACTACCAAGCAGATTCAACCTCCAGTTCCTGTGTAGTTGTTAGATCCCCTCTGGTCTCCCATTAGACCCACTCGACTGCCAGTACCAGCACCACTTGCCCCTCCAATGGACTTGGTACATGACAACTCATCTGATTATGAGGTGTCTATACAAGCCCTTCTGTTTTCCCATTTCAGCCTTCCTCATTGCAGTGCAGCCTGATGAAGATACTCCCTGCTGGACATATACCCAGCAAACCTGGCAAGAACAAGCCTGGGATCCTGTCCCCTTCCCTTATGTCCCTCTTCAATGTTCTTATTGGTCCTTTATAGCGACCAGCTCTACAGGGTCCCATCATGTAAGAGGACACGTCAAAAGCAACAACTGCTGTCCTAGGATCCTGTTCTGTAGGAGGAATCAGATGAACAGGAGCCATCAGGAGAAGAAGCAGCATCACCTTTCTCCCTCCTGGACAAGACTATTATGCTTCTGTCAGATTCTGGGGTTGTCACCACCTGCTCTGTAACCTTGTGTGCCTCATAATGCTTTGCTGCTGTAACTCCCAACTTGGGCTCCTCACCAACAGCCAAACAGCATGCTAGTAACAAGGTGAATGTCTGTGTTTAGCTGCCAGCATGCTCTAGTCAACACTCTGGCTTCCACTAGCTTTGCTTGCCACTTGCAGGGTGACCGCAACACACTCCCAGTCCCACTCTCCTCCCCCACCCCCACCCCGCCAAAATGTGTGTTCTGCACTGTCCAGCACTCCACTGGACAGTTGAGATACTAGAGGTCAATTGCCCCTGTAAGGGGTCAGTGTATATACAACAGTTTACTCCTTTAATTGGCGTTGCCAAACAATTCAGTTTAAACACAAGGCTGGATTAAATACAACAGAGCCCACAAACCGCAGCAAGGGCTTTCCTCCAACTCCTGAGCCATATGGCAGTCTGTACGTTTTGTGGCACTCTTAGCAGGACTACACTCCTGGTGTCTTTGAACCTGATTGAGAATGGGCTACACCAGAGGTGGGCAAACTACGGCCCGCGGGCCACATCCAGTCTGCGGGACCCTCCTGCCCGGCCCCTGAGCTCCTGGCCCAGGAGGCTGTAGCTCCTGGCCCCTCCCTCCCCCCTTCCCCGCAGCCTCAGCGTGCCGTGCTGCCGGTGCAATGCTCTGGGCAGCCGGGCAGCGCAGTTGCAGAGCTGCAGCCTGACCTGTGGCTCTGGGCAGCATGGTTGTAGTGCTGCCAGCCGTCAGCGCTCCAGGCAGCGCCGTAAGGGAGCGGGGGGGGGGGTTGGATAGAAGACAGGGGAGTTCAAAGGTGGGGTCGGGGAGGTCAGAGGATGGGGAACAGGGGGGTTGGATGGGGCAGGGGTCCTGGGGAGGACAGTCAGGAATGGTGAGGGGGATTGGATGGGGCAGGAGTCCCAGGGGATCCATCAGGGGGCAAGAAGCGGGAGGGTCAGATAGGAGGCGGGGGCTGGGTCACGCCTGGCTGTTGGGGGGACACAGCCTCCCCTAACCGGCCCTCCATACAATTTTGGAAACCTGATGTGGCCCTCAGGCCAAAAAGTTTGCCTGTCCCTGGTCTACACCATGCACAGTCTGTCCAAATGGGTGTCCGTACCTCGAAGGGTCCTCGATTCTCTGAATTGGTGGAAGGATCCACAAAAGGTGTGTATGGCACTTTGTTCTTGCATCCTCATCCCATGAGGATCATCACTACAGATGCCTCCCAATGATGTGCACTTTCAGAACTTCACAGCTCAGGACAAATGAACTCTGAAGGAAGTGATCCTTCATCTTATCAAGCTCAGAGTGGTCTGTTATGCTTGCCAGCACTTCCTGACCCACATCAGGGGCTGCCCCATCAGAATATAATTGCTGTATATCAACCACAAATAGATATCAGCAGTTTATCTACCAGGACTGCAGAATGCAGTGGCGGACTCCCTCTGCTGGCATTTCATCTCCGTCCTGAGTGGGAGCTGAACAGCAACATATTCTGAAGGATATGTTTTACCTTGATTGATCTGGAGATGGCTATCTCTGCGACACCATCCAATACAAAGTGTAGATGATTCTGTTCAAGAGGAGGGCACAGCCGCAAATCAACAGGAGATGCTCTAGTCATCCCTTGGCCTCGAATGTTGCTATACACTTATCCCTCAAGGCCATTACTGCTCAAGGTCCTAAACAAATTGAAACAGGAGAAATTAGTAGCCATCCTCATAGCACTGCTGTGGCAGAGAGAGGTGTGGTTACCAGAGCATGTGTGCATGTCTTGACAGCTGCTTCTCCCCCTCCTGGTAGCAGCAGATCTTCTCACTGAGGAGTCAAGATCCATCACCCTCTCCAACCTCTTGGCACTTCACCTCAAGAACAGCCTGCTAAATGGCTCTCTGGTATAGAACAAGACCGCTCCTCAGTGATAAACAGTACTGCTTAATAGCTTAAAACCCTCAACAAGGAAAACTTGCAGAAGTGGAAACACTTCCTAGCTTGGTACAGCCACTTTGTATACCTACTTTCGTGTCCTGCCTGGCACGCATTCTTGATTGCCTGTTAAATTTTAAAACCACAGGAATTGTTGCCGAGTTTAATTGAGGTTCACCAAGCTGCCATCGCTGATTTTCATTGTCCCTCATCGAGGGGTTATCAGTCTTCACTCACCCTTCCACCACCAGATTTATTATAGGCCTGTTCAATCTTTTCCCTCCTGTCAAGGAGCCAGCTTCACCGTAGGACCTCAACTTAGCCTCCATTTGAACATATGGGGCACTGTTCCCTCCTCCATTTGTCCCTCGAGACCTTGTTCCTCATATTCATTTGAGCCAGAAGGGTAGGAACCCTGATGGCTGACCCACTGTACATGATGATCTGTCATGATAAAGTGACACTATGTTAACATCGTCACTTCTTGTCTAATGTTCTTTGAGAATTCCACATTTAATCAGGAGATTCTACCAGTGTTTTAGCCCAAGCGTCACTCTTCAAGAGATGAAACGAGCCTCCATAGACTGGATGTAAGAAGGGCTGTCACCTTTTACCTTGACAGAACTAAGTCCTTTAGGACTTCTCCTAGGCTTTTTATATCTGTTGTGGAATGAATGAAAGGGCCCCCAATCTCTACCCAAAGACTGTCCAAATGGGTTTCAAGATGCATCTTAACCTGTTATAAAACTGCAAGGACTTGTCCCTCTTCTACGTTGATTGCCCATTCCACCAGGGCTCAGTCTACCTCTGTGACCTTACTGAAAATATACCTGTCTCAGACATCGGCAGAGCAGCCACCTGGTCTTTGCTGCACAAATTTTCCCAGCACTGCGCTTTTATGCTTGCTTCCAGTGCTAGTACACCTTTTGGTGGTGCTGTTTTATCGTCTGTACTGGATATGCCTCCTTGGTACCTTCCTCTGTAACTGAGGTACTGTTCGGGAATCTCCTGAAGTGGAGCATCCATAGGGACGCTACTTGAAGAAGGGAAGGTTACTTCCCTTGTAGAGTGACTGGAGTTCTTTGAGATGTGTGTCCCTATGGGCACTCCATTAGCTACCCTCCTTCCCTTCTGCCATAGTCTTCTTGCTGGGCTTTTGTGGTTCAGAAGGAACTTTAGTGGCAGCAGATCTGCCCCCCTCTGCCCACCATGTACCCTTGTACCAGAGCATGAGGCTATCTAGGGCACAGGCACGGACCTGCTGACACAATCTCTGGTAAGAGTGCATTGTGCACACGCACCCTGAAGTAGGCACACAGAATAGGACACCTCTCAAAGACCTCTAGTTACTGTACAAGGCAAGTAACCCCTCCTCATGTCGTGTCGTCATTTTGAGCATCCCTTACCTAACTGGCTGTGCTTTTATTGTGGCGTGATGGCATTCTTAAGAGCTGTTGTTAGGGTAAGGGTGTTGGTCCTTCCTAAAATACTTAGTTGGATATTTGAAATTTATGACTACTGCTGAGGCTCTAAATTTAAGTTTATTTTCTTACATAATTTTCTCAAGATGGCTAATATTTGAAAATGTTAGTTTGACAGAGAGAACATAAAAATTCCAGGAATGCTGATAATTGATACTCCAGGACATGAGTCTTTCAGGTAACTTTTTTTTATTGTTGTGATGTGAAGGGTCTTGTTAATAACTGATCGTAAGACTTGCCTGTTAATATAGGCATAGGTACTTAACTGAGTTATAGAATTTAGGATGAATCTGCTATTTACTGTATATCTTTAAACTTCTAAAAAAAAATCATTTTTGTATCTGACAAGGGATATGCTTGATTTACATTTGTATTGTGGGTATGCTTGATTTACATTTGCATTTTGTATCTAGCTAATCACTTGTGGATGAAAGGTGTATATAATTTTCCCATCCGTGGTCAAACTGTTATATCTAGAAGAGCATGTAAAGGCAATCTTTCACTTTGGATAGTGAATATAAAAACTTAACTGGGAGAAAACCGTGCTTATCTGTGAAATGTAACTTAAGTGCTTAGGGAAAAGTCTTTTCCCATCTTAGTCTCTAGATAAGTAGTCAATGACCTAAATTTTGGCTTGTTATAGAGCCTAAATGAGTCTGGACATTGGAGATTATGAAAGCTAACTTTCTTAAGTCTCCTATACATTTTACTTATTAATTCAGGATCCTAATGAAAACTTAACATAAAAGGAATTACGGTTGGTTAAATGTGACATTCTCCAACAACACCCTTACAGGCAATGAAATGCCAGGTTATAAGACACCTTTTAGCTGTACTCTAATACTGACGCAGCCCATTCCTGTAGATGATGACAAATTCGGCATCTTCATAACAAACTTCCTTCTGCCAGATAACACAGTGTATAACATAACCTCAGTTATAAACTCAGGAACATGAGTAAACAGTGTCGACATGTGGCTAAGTTAATTGTGCAGTGTGTTAACTTTCTTAGGGAAGTAGGAGGCGTTGACCTCTTGGTTAACATGGTTAGAGACTGAAGATATAATAAATCTGCATGGATTACCCGAACTTTGTTTATTGCTAGGGCATTAAGGAGTACGATCAGTGCAGTCTCTGTCCATACTTAGATTCAAAACTGAATTACAGTGATCTGATTTAGGACCTTTAGAGCAATTTTCATCACCTTCTTAATAATCTTTCTCAGAAAGGGCAAGTTAGAAACAGTGTGATACCTAATGTTTGCTGGTTGAGTATTACACCTCCTAAGAGGTTTGCCTACAAAGTCTTTCACAAATGTGTTCTTTTGTTAATGGACTTGGACTTATAGAAACACTCTCATACATTTTTGGAAGTGATCTTCTATTAATAGTATATAGCTGGCATGTCATTTAATCAGTTTTCCTGTCTCTTGGGAAGAGTGAGTAATGTGGCAGTATCTTAATGCAAATCACAAGATTTTCACTTTTTGCTGGGCAAACATCAGTTGACCCTGATGTAAAAAAAACAAAAAAACCCATTTCTAATAAAAAAACATTATGGAATATTCAGATTACTGTATGAATGACATTCTTTCTTTCCCAATGCCACAGCAACCTAAGAAATCGAGGAAGCTCACTTTGTGATATTGCTATTCTAGTAGTTGATATTATGCATGGTTTGGAGCCCCAGACAATTGAATCGATAAACCTGCTGAAATCCAAGAAATGTCCCTTTATTGTAGCACTCAACAAGGTAAGATGGCCTTTCAAAGATGTATTTAGAAAATTCAGTATCAAATATGTACTGTACTATTTTGTCTGTTAATTGAATTGTGTTTATGAACAGTGCCATCAACCCATTGTAAGAGCTGAAGCCATGGTTCTTAGTTGTCTTTCTGTTGACTTGCATCTTTTTCTGTAAATGAAACTGAGATTAAGTATATGATAGACTTTGCAGAGCAGTTTAAGGAGTCTCCTTAAAGAAATGTTTATTATTCAGTTAATCTCATAGCTCTTCTGTGTGGTTCACATTACTGGAAGTTGTTCTTCAATCATTCTGTAATATACTTAAATGAATTTGTTGGGTGATACCTTTTTCTTTTTTACCTTGTAAAATTCAAAGGTGTAGTACGATTCTGCTCCCCTTTTAACTATTTATTTAGTGTGTGCATAGTAGTTTAGCCAACCAATGGCATCTTCTGAGGTGGGTCTTCTAAACCACTGGTCTCCAAACTGAGGTGCACGCACCCCTTGTGCGAGATGATCCCAGGGGGTGCGCGGCAGCAGGAACACTCTGCCTTTTTTTCTTCGGCGGCAGCTCTGCATGTCCACTGCTGGTGTTCCCCTCAGGTGGACCCCCTGCGACGGGTCTTTTGGGCCTGTTCCGTTGGCGGTGCTGCAGGTCTTCCGGTCTTCACCCTGGGGTGTGCGAGCCAAAAGGTTTGGAGACCACTGTTCTAAACTAACAACAGATGTTAGTTGTTTGAGACAGGTTTCAGTGTCCTAGCAGAGCACTGAGCAAATTTAAATACATTGTAAGGACTGGTTTCAAGTACTACAACATTAGGTGACAAAGTGTAGAGGAAAAATATGTGTAATTAGTTTGTCTTTTTTAAAATTGAGTAGTTGGCCAGCATTTTCAGGTATGCTGATAGGCATTTTGATTTCTTACATAGTAAAATATTTTTAATCTTTATTTTGTAAGTTTCAATGAAATATTTGTATGAAAGGAAAAACTAAGACACTACAGAAATCCTGATGTTACAGCGATCATGTACATTTTAAAGTGGGTTATATAAATGGTGCTAAGAAAACTAAGTTGTGTTCAGATAGCTTTGCCATATGTTATGTGACACACCAGCAGTCTTATTTTTCTTTTTAATGGGTGTTAATGCATATTGCAAAAGAACTGCATTACACTTTCAAAGTATTTAGTAAATATTCAGAATTAAGGGTGGCAGGGAGTTGAGAAACCTTTGTGCAATTACTTAAAGGACTCTTGTTTACTGGTGGGGGGAGGGAGGGGCAGTTTGACCTTGAAAGTGTCTTAAACCTTAATTACAGAGGCCCTCAAATCTTATTGTTTTACTTTTTAAACACCTCCATGTTGTGTCTGTTCTGTAAAGTGCCTCCGGACATAGACCTTGTCTCAGTGAGCTCCATAGTCTAACTTTTAGATGTGATGCAATGTGCGAGGGTTAAGAAAGGTAAGGAGTGATGAAGATGACAGTCACAGCAATAAAATCATGTTACACAGTGTAGGTATGTGTACTACTTTATGGCCCAGTTAAAAAGGTCTTAATTTATGTACCTTTTATGAGCATTGTGAAAGAAGCAAGTTTTAAGTAGGGATTTGAATGAAATGACCATAATGCCTTGCACTAAACGTGACCTACTTTAAAACGTACTTTGGGAATTACCATACATTCTGTAATGTCTTTTTATTGTTTTTGACACCCATTCTAAACACACCTTCTTTAAAAAAACAAATTGCTGTTGATATTGACTTAATTTCTGTTGTGCTGTTGCAGGAAAGGAATTCCAACCTCACCCATAAGCTTTATAAACAGTTAAATATCCTTTCAGCAAGGGCTTTGTGTATCCTTTCTTTACTGTATATAAACACCAAGAACATTATTTTATTTAAAAAAAAAAACTCATGACTTGAGAGAGTCATGTTCTCGGGAACTAGGAAGACTAAAATCTTTTCCCACTTGTTTTGTCTTAAACTTGATGCAATACATGTAATTAAACTACCTCTTCAGTATAAAAAACACTTTGCACATGTATCAAAAGACACAATTCAACAGTCTGAGGTTTTAAAAAAATAATTATTGCACTCAGGAAATATTCTCCAGTACTGTTTGTTTTTTCCATTACAATACAGGATATATGTATGTAGGAAATCTTTTTATATTTGAACCATACACATGGTCACTAGGATAAATTGGCATCTAGATACTATGGTGATTAATACTTATAACTTAAATATTTCTTATAAGTTATTCATATGTGAGGCAGGTCATAAATGACAGTTGACTTCTGTAGGCATATCCCAGGAATGCACTTCTGAACAGAGCAAAGCATGACATAACGGTATTAAAATTGTATTTTCAAGATTGATAGGTTATATGACTGGAAAAAAAGCCCTGATACAGATGTAGCTACCACGTTAAAGAAACAGAAGAAAAACACAAAAGATGAATTTGAGGAACGTGCAAAAGCTATCATTGTGGAATTTGCACAACAGGTAGGTTGGATTATTAACTTTTTTCTGTTAACAGAAGTGAAAATAGGTGGACAACTTTTGAAAGCCAAAGAGAGATTTCTTATGGTATGAATATCACACTGTATTTTCTGACCCTTTATCAGTGTGTTAATCATTTTACATAAATTGAAACTAAAGTAGAAAATCTGCTTTATTTTGGTGAGAGACAGCTTTCTCTACCCCCATTCCAGTCCTGGGTCACTTTGTTGAGAATGCAGCATCAGTAGCGCCAGCAAAAACAGACTGGGTTTTTTACACATTCTCCCCTCATTTGAATCACCTGAGAGAAACTATCTCATCCCTTTTTTCTTCAAACTAGTGTGATTGTGTTCCAGCAATACTTAGTTTTCACAGCCTCTCTCTGGTCGCACAGAAACTGCCTATAAGCTAAAATATAGTAACTAGATTTATAGGGTTTACTCATATTTTGAGCTGTTGTCTGTTGCCCTCTTTTTTGTGCTTTAAAGTGTGAAATTTGAGGTTGCATTATTAAGATGTTACTGAAATGGAGCTAGGACTTGAATTCAGGATTTGAAAAATGTGATGTTACATGCTGTTAGTGTTGATGTGGTAATTTTCCATGCAACTGTACTGTTCCTGGTTCTAGGGCTTGAATGCTGCTTTGTTTTTTGAGAATAAGGATCCCCGCACTTTTGTTTCTCTGGTACCTACCTCTGCTCACACTGGGGATGGCATGGGGAGTCTGATAGCTCTTCTTGTTGATTTGACGCAAACCATGCTGAATAAGAGACTGGCCCAATGTGAGGAACTGAGAGCTCAGGTTATGGAGGTAAGTCAGTGTCCATGCTTTTTAGAATATTTGTCTAGCAAACTTTTTTTTTCCTTTTTGTGGCTGATAAACTGAGTTGAAATGCAAGTGTTTAACTTTTTTTTTCTTTCTCTTTCTCATATCTCTTAGGTCAAAGCACTTCCAGGCATGGGAACTACCATAGATGTAATTTTGATTAATGGACGTCTGAAGGAGGGTGATACCATTATTGTCCCTGGAGTAGAAGGTCCTATAGTAACTCAGATTCGAGGTCTTCTGCTACCTCCCCCTATGAAGGAACTACGAGTTAAGGTATGGGAACAGCATGTGGAGGTGGCATTTTAGGGAAGTCTTAAGAATTAGAACAAAAGATTAGAATAAGGGGGAAACCCAGAGAAGTATTCAATACACTTTACATCATAGAAGCAAGTATCCAAAGATGATCAAATTAAAGTGAGGAGGGGGAATAAATGGAAGAAGTTGCAGGTTACAACACATCCATACTCCCACAGATGTGTCTAATTGTGGAAGTGGTTCAGGACAAGGATCAAAGAATAACCACACCAATGTATATTAACAAGCATCAAGGTATATTTATTCTGGTTATCCAGGTTTATGTATAATGCATAGACATGGAAGGGAGAGATCTTGTAAAATGAATACAAAACCCATAGGTTTCAGAGTAACAGCCGTGTTAGTCTGTATTCGCAAAAAGAAAAGGAGTACTTGTGGCACCTTAGAGACTAACCAATTTATTTGAGCATAAGCTTTCGTGAGCTACAGCTCCTTTTCTTTTTACAAAACCCATAGAAACACTTCTTTAAAAAAAAACAAGATTCAAATATAAAGTGAAATTACTGAACCAATGAATCAGTATTTTATGATGTTTGGTGCCAGGTGTCCTGAGACAAGGGGAATGAAACCCTTGCACAGTGCTGCAGCCTGCTTGAGGAGGGATAGAAGACTGGGCCAGCCTGATCTCACTAGGGTTGTGTAGCTAGGAAGTAGACAGGGAGGTTAGAATATTGACTTCTGGATCATCCTGAAAGGAGGAGGAGAGCCACAGAAGTGAAAAGTTAATTTATGAGAGGAGAAGCTAGAACCTGATGAGGAGCAGAAGAGCTTTTCTCTGTTACTGCCTTCATTTGAAGTAGAGTAAGGTCTGGAGCATTTCCTAGTCCTAAGGCCAGAGGAACCATTATGACTCACTAGTCTGCCCTTTTGCATAACAGAGATCATAAACATTTCTCAGATTAAAATTCAGATCTCAAGTCCCAGCCCAAAAGCTTAACAATAAGACCATCTTTTCATTTGTTGGGGAAGTATGTCCTTGCAGGGCTCTATGATCCTTGGGGCTTCACAGAATTGGACACTATAATGGGGCAAGATGGTAAATTGATTTTAGCAATCACCTTGGCATTCCATTTTCGGTCTTGCATGATGATGCCCTACTGTGGTGACCACACAATCCTGGCTGAATTGAAAATGGTGCTGCAGAGGAAGGAAGAGGGCTTAGTGGAATCTGACAACACTAATAGGGCCTTTTGGGTCTAGTTCTAGTAAGGAGATCGGGCACCTTGTCAAGGTTCACCTGGACACCCATGCGGATTGAGTGGCAATGCAGATGGCGACGATGACAACTCTTGGGGGCCCTATGAAGTACTAGGTTAGCTTTCCTGTCCTTGGTGTCCAGTGGTACTGCTGTTGGCCTGTAAGGGCTAGAGACTGGATACTAAGGCTTCTCTTTGTCATTCTCAGGGCAAGGTCCTGTTTGATTCATCTGCAGTTGCTGGGTACCCGCTTACAATGGGAGTGTGAACTGAAGGCACATCTGTGCACATGCTCCCTTATGTTTAAAGTCAAGGGTAAAATTTTGCCTCTGTCCCATTTTCAGAGTGCGCTTAAGAGCTTGAATCTTACTGAGAGTCTGGGCTCCTTAGTTCTTGTCACTTCCTGAGGGGTCCAATGGGAAATGGGCTCATTTAGCAGGTTAGGGTCACTTAAAGAAACTTCATCACCCTTGAGACAGGAGATGAATTTGGGTGCCTCCAGAGAGCTTGAAAGGGTGGGGTGTTTGAGGGGTTAGGGAGCTATACTGGAATCTCCAGGGAAGGTAGAGACTGTCCAGAGGAAATGGATCCAGACACTGACTTGACAGTATCTTCAAGCTGAAACTGTGAAATGTCTTTCTGTAGGGAGAGTCTGGGTAGGAGAGGAATCTGCAAGATTCCCCTAGGCTGTGGAGGAACAGTGCTGGAGCTTCAGTGAGATTAGAGAGGGGGAGATACCGGTGTATTGCCATCAGGAAAGAGGCCATTAGGAAGGGCTGCCTACTCTCCTCCTCCAAGACCACCTACTCTCCAGTCATGCTGAATGTGTGGGGGTGGGGGGCAGAGGCAGTCCGGCCTCAGAGCCCTTGTAGACTCTTTGTAGAGTGCTGTCTGCTGTACCTCCCTCCTCTCTCCCCCACCCCCAAAAACAAAAAAAAGCTAAATGTATGCCAGAAGCAGGGGACTTGCTGACAGACTCTCTGCTGCTCTGTTTTCTGTCTGCTTTTTTCTGGGTTTCCTTTTCTTTCTCTCTTGAGCCTCTTCTTTAGTTCTGGGTGTAAGAGAGACGCAAGAGGAAGAATTAAGGAGAGAGCAGCTGGGCATGCAGACTGAGGCACACGCTCCCTGCTTCAGGGAATTGAAGGTTAAAAAAACTGGAAGAAGTGGGAACAGACCTGAGCCGCCTTTGTGCTACAGGGCTTGATTGTCAGAGTCTGTGCCTCCTTGTTTGCTTGTGCAGCCATAAAATTAGGCATCTTTGACTGTCTCTTTATTGGTAGCATAGGGAAAGAGGGACATATGACCAGGTGATCTGCTGAGTAGCTAACCTCTGCTGTGTGCTGCTAAGGAACATCCATGTGAACTCTTAAATGAACATTTTTCTTTCTTCTTCAGAACCAGTATGAAAAACACAAAGAAGTTATGGCAGCCCAGGGTGTAAAGATTCTTGGGAAAGACTTGGAGAAAACATTGGCTGGTTTGCCCCTGCTTGTGGCTCATAAAGAGGATGAGATCCCAGTTCTTAAGGTGAGGCATTTGCTGAACATATACAATTCCAGTAGGCTCTATAATGGAATGCCAAGTAACATGAAATCCACTGAATGATAAAAAGATTTTCATTTTTACTTTTAAACTGGAATTTTTAATCTGTTAAAATGTTGAAACTTCAGCATGCAGGAAACATAGCCATTTTTGTTGTATCTAAAACAATTTCGTAATGTATGATAGTTTTCTGTTAACACGGTAACCTGAACTCTAGTATAGTGGAATTTGTTAGTGTTTCCGTGACTCATTTATTACCAGGTAGAAAATTAGCTTACTGGAGCTTGTGAGATAGTTATTAAAAACCAAACTACCCAGTATTCCAGTTTGTATGTATAATTATTGTTTTGGGACCTGTAGTAATCTGGACCTATTTTATTAAAATTAGTGATTAGCCCAAAATATAAATTTGTTTAAATTAGTGAGATCAGAATACTTGATTTACAGAACTGGCTTCAGCATTTGTTAAGAAGTACTACACAAGAGTAACTTAGTGAGGACTTTTTCCTATGCATGTTTAATTGTTCCATATCCTTGTACTAATATAGATGTACTACAGTTCTGGATGAGCTTTTAATTGTCTGAATCAAAAATTCACTTTTTAAAAACTTCATCCCATCAAATGGTATAAATGGACTGCCTCAGTGATTTAATCACGCAATTGCCAGAACTGTCCACTTAATATTAGTTTAAAAACAAATGTTAAATTCATATTCCATAAAGTCATAAAATTCTGACTGGCATGTATGGATATAGAAGAACTTTCATACGGTGACCATCTGAGCACTTACCAAAATTAAGGGAATAGAAAGTTTGTGTTTGTCAAGGAACTGGACTGCATCTTTAATATTGTGGGAAGCCTTGGCAGGAGTGAGTATTTTGCTGTGAATGTAATGAGGTCTGTATGCTAGTCTCTTCCAGACTGTTTTATGTAATTTGTTATTTGTTTGCTCAGTACACTGTACCACAAAGGGCATTTAAAAAATATCTACTGTACAAGATTTTAGGGGTCTCTGCTTTTGTGGCTGATCAGAAAGGAGCAGCTTTGTTCTCTTACGCTAGTGAAGACACTGCACATATCTGACAGTCACGTTCTGCCTATATTGACTGACCAGAGCTTCATCAATCTCAACAGTAGAGACTATTACTGTATTAGGAAGGAGAGAGCAATGGATTGAAGAAAAGTTTACTTGTCCGTATCGTAACTGTTGTCCCTTGAGATGTGAGGGCAGACATGTATTCCACTCAGGGATGCACATGCCAGTGCACCAAAACTGGACAATTTTGCTTAGCAGTACCTGTATGGGCAGTGCTCGCTCTCCCCCCTCTCATGGCTATATAAAGGCACCACCCCACCTCCTCTAAGTTACTTTGAACCAAAATCCCCAGCTGGAGACTCCGATGCAGAGGGGTGGAGCATGGGTTGTGGAATACATGTCTGCATCCACATCTCGAAGAGTAGAAGTTACAATACAGGTAAGTAACTGTCTCCTCTTCTTTGAATGGTTGCAGGCATGTATTCCACTCAGGTGATTCACAAGCAGTTCCAGCAGGAGATGGGCTTGGAGTCTGTTTAAATAGTGAGTGCAGAACTGCATTCCCAAAGTTGGCATCAGATCTTGATGCCATGGTGATAACAGCATGTCTAGCAAAAGTATGTACAGAAGACCACATCGTAGCCCTGCTGGTATCTACTACTGAGACATTGCTAAGAAGAAATGCAGCCCTGTCACCTGAGCTCTTGTTGAATGAGCCCGCAATGACTGTGGAGGCATCATCTGAGCAACTTCATAAGCTGTGGTAATGCAAACAGTTATTCACTTGGAACAGTCCAAAGGGGAGAACCATGCCCTGGTAGTGATGGCCAGTGACCAGGAATCTGAGGAACTTCCTGTGGCCTGGGAAGATTGTCATTTGCAAATAAGTGTCCTGAAGATCAAGAGCAGCAAACCAGTCATGTGAGGGCTGAGAAGAGGGGTGAGGTTTGAGAAGCTTTGGGTGGGGGAGAGAAATGTGTTTGAGAACAGCTTCCCTAGAGTACACAGGATTTGTACCTGCTGTAACAGCAGTGATTTGTGAGAGAGGTCCCTGGAGGATGGGGTAGAGGGAGGGGAGGGGAGAATGGCTGGTTAGCAACTAAATGGCATAACCCAGTTTCACAGTGCTTAGAACTCATCTGTCCATAGTTGTAATCTCCCAAGCACTGTAGAAGTGAGACAGCCTGTCCTCCGATATCTGGGGCATAGGTATGACATTGAGAACTGAGGTGCTGCTCTCAAAACAGTGGTCAAACGGACTATCTGGCTGAAGAAGGAAAAGGACAGGCCATTTGACTAAAATTAGACCAAAAAGGTTTCCTCCTCAGTGACTTATGCCCCTTTTAGGAGAAAGCTTGCTGACTTGCAGGGTAGGAAGGCTGATGGAAATATTGCTCAGAATGATATTGCTTTTGGTTCCCAAAATGCCACCTGTGTGACCTGGGTATAAATTCCCAAAGAGCATAGGGTTCCCCAAGAGTCTTTGGAAGAAGGTAATGTCTCCTCCGTTTTCTCTGAGGGTAGGAGGTTACCATCAAATGGTAAGTCCACTATATGCTTTGCCAGATCTAAGGTACTATGCCAGAGTTTTGTAACCATGAGATTCTTCTCATAGTTTCATCCAGGGTTATGGCCTTGGCTGTATCATCTGCTATATCTAGGACTGATTGCAAAGAAGTTTTGGCCACTAAATGACATTCCCCAAGAAAGGCCTTGAACTTCTCCCTGGAGAATTCTGGTAACTCTTCTACAAATTTGGACATGGTAATTGTCTGCTGGTTTGCAATACGCATGTGCAAGGGGGAAGTCAAATAGCTCTCTCCCCATCAAATCTAGCCTTTTGGACTCTTGAGGCATAGATGTATTTCTTCAGTCTCACTCATTTGCTGCTGCCACAACCAGGGAATTGTGACCTGGATGGGTGAAATAGGATTTGAAGTCCTGCATTGGGACATAGTCTCTCGTCAGTGCACTTTGCTGTGGGCATTAACAAAGCCAGGGTATTCTGTAAGATTTAGCAGGCTCTAACATTGCTTCATTGTCGGGAGGGCAACTCTTCCAGAAACCAGTGACTGGAGGATATCTACCAACGTATGGGTATTTTCCTGCATAAACTTGAACTGAATACCTCAGGCCGTCGCCATGCATCTAAGCAGATGCTGATGCGATCTGCAATCCTCTGGTACTGGAGATGGGGACTAAGGTACCACTGTGTCATTGGTGCTGAAGAGGACGAGGTAGCTGGAGCAAATGGAATCCTTTGTGGAATGACTTCTGACTATCCCAAAGGTTCAGGGTGCCCTCATGCAGAGGGTGCTCCCTCTGCTGTTGGCTGCAGGACAGGTAGTTTCAGTGGGGAGCCTACTGGAGGTACAGGTGTTGTCATTCTAGAGCAGGAGTGGGCAAACTACGGGCCGCGTCCGGCCCATCAGATGTTTAAATCTGGCCCTTGAGCTTCCGCTGGGGAGCACGGTCTGGAGCTTGCCCTGCTCCGGCGCTCTAGCCAGGGAGCAGGGTCAGGGGCTTGACCCACTCTGCATGTGCTGTGACTCCATGTGGCTCCCGGAAGCAGAGGCATGTCCCCCTTCTGGCTCCTATGCATAGGGGCAGCCAGGGGGCTCCACACACTGCCCCTGCCCCAAGCGCCACCCCTGCAGCTTCCATTGGGCTGGAACTGCAGCCAATGGGAGCTGCAAGGGTGGCACCTGCGGACGGGGCTGTGCCTTCACACAGGAGGCGGGATATGCTGCTGCTTCCAGAAGCTACAGGGGTGGCACCTGCAGACAGGGCAGCGCGCAGAGCTGCCTGGCCGCGCCTCCATTTAGGAGCCAGAGGGGGGACATGCTGCTGCTTGAGGTAAGCACCACCCGGAGCCTGCACCCCTGACCTTCTCCCATTCCCCAACTCCCTGCCCCAGCCTTGATCCCCTTCCTGCCCTCTGAACTCCTCAGTCCCAGCCTGGAGTACCTTTCTGCACCCCCACCCGGAGCCCTCCACCCTACCCCCAATTTCATGAGCGTTCATGGCCCACCATACAATTTCCATACCCAGATGTGGCCCTTGGGCCAAAAAGTTTGCCCAGCCCTGTTCTAGGGTGAGCAGACTGGGACTTCACCGAGCGAGGGACTTTCTAGGGAAGCCACTGTGGATAAGGATATTCAGCATTGGGGGAAAGTTAGAAATAGGCCAGGGTCCCTTGTCTCTTCTGTGGCAACAGTACCAATCCTGACTAGGACTCCTGCAGTGTTTGAACAACCTTCGAGAACCAGATGGGGAAGGCGCCTCTGTGCTCACTTGTGAGGCTCCCTCTAAATAGCTTGATAGTGGCAGTGGGGCCACTCCTGACTGAGCTACCAAGCGTCCCGCACCATCCATGGCCCAACCCCACAGTGGCATTTGTATGAAAGGAACAGTTGATGGATTTTTGAATACTGGGATCAGCTCTGAAGTCATACTGGTCCCCAAAAGGGGCATAGGTGTCAAAAATGAAGCTGTTCCCAGGCTAGCAGATGCAGGCCGCGTCATAGTCTGTATCGGTACCAAGGATTCTATCCATGTCAATGATACGCTCAGTTTCAGCAGGAAACTGCCACCAAACCCAGAAGAGCTGAGGACTCGGCAGATGATGTCACTGTAGCTGGATGATCCTGAATAAGCAGTGGAACAGGGACAGACAGGCACAGCAAATCTGATAGGCTGTCAAAGTGGAAACTGACTGTGCTGTCATCTCTGTCAAGGGTACCAGACTCAGAGGGCGCCCCCGAGGTGGAACTGGAGTCAACGGTACAGATTCATCCTGATCCCACCTCAGAACCAGAGATTGGGTCCTACTCAGTACTTCTTTTAGGTGGAGCAGATGCTCTCACTGACCTCTGAAACAACCACAATCTGTTTTGTGGGTTCTTTTTCTCAGGGGTCCCGATGAAGGGGAGCAGTCCCTTTATTTTTTCTGGGCGAGTACTCCAAGCTTGGTCAAGAAGCACCGGTCCATACTGGCTGCAGCACTCATTGAGGGGTCTGATTCTCCACAGCAGACCCGCATTGAGGCAGGCCTCGTTGCCTGCTTGAGAAGGTGCTGTTTTAATCCTAAGTCTATAGCTACCTGTGTCCTCTTTTTAAAGGACTTACATATAGAGTACCTTTCTTTAAAGTGCCCTTCCCCAAGACACAATACACTTCTGGTGTGGGGATCAGTATTGGAGATAGCTGCCCCATGCAGAGGGCAATATTTAAACCCTGATGAGGGTATCCCACTGGGGGAGAATACCTAACTGCTTCCTATTATTGACTGATTAAGGGTACTAACAATAACTATATACAAAGAAGATGCAAAACGCTGTGAAGACAAGTGTGAAGGAAAGAACACTAAGTGTTCAGATGCTAGCTGTGAGTGGTGAAAAAGAACTGAGGGGGGTTGGGGTGGTGTTGCCATCGTATAGTCAGTGGAGGGCTTACGAGGGGAGGGAAGCAAGCACTGCCCCTAAAGGTACTGCTAGGCAAAATTCTCCAGCTTTGGTGCGCTGGGCATGCACACATCTGAGTGGAACACATGTCTGCAACCACTGGAAGAGGATAAGCTCTGTCAATAATAATGCAAAACCTATCTTTTTGCAAAATCTTCAAGTGATTTGGTAGGACTTCATGGTCCAGAAATTCTTCTAGCTATATTGGAGGGAGAGAAGAAACTTCTCCCTATACTGACGGTTACTTTAGCCATGGAGTGGTGGAACAGAAGGCCAATTATATAAGTTGGCACATGGTGTCCAGATACCATATTGATTGGTTCTTTAGAAGACCATGGATGGATAGAGGAGTTTAGAAGCTTAGCAGGCTATTGTAGTTTGGTAAGATTGCTAAAACTGGCTTTTCTTTTTAAAGGATGAGTTAATACATGAATTGAAGCAAACGCTGAATGCTATCAAGTTAGAAGAGAAAGGTGTTTATGTCCAGGCCTCTACATTAGGCTCTTTGGAGGCACTACTTGAATTTCTTAAGACATCAGAAGTGCCAGTAAGTACTTGATAAAACAAAAAATTAGTGTGTTTCATACCATAACTGTGTTCATCTAACTGAAGAACGGGTAGCCATTGATTGCTTTTTCCCAACAGTATGCTGGAATTAACATAGGTCCTGTCCATAAAAAGGATGTTATGAAGGCATCAGTTATGCTGGAACATGATCCTCAGTAAGTAACTTTTTCTTATGCTGCTGTGCTCATTATGATGTATGGTAAAGTTTCCAACTTTTACTTGTTCTGTAGGCTACTTCACAGCTGACTCTCTTTTTTTTTTTTTTTAAACTTGCAGATATGCAGTAATTCTGGCATTTGATGTGAGGATTGAACGAGATGCCCAGGAAATGGCTGATAGTTTAGGAGTCCGAATTTTTAGTGCAGAAATAATTTATCACCTATTTGACGCCTTTACGAAATACAGGCAAGACTACAAAAAACAGAAACAGGAAGAGTTCAAGTAAGTGAGAGTTGTCCTTATTTGGAGGCTTTCAAACTTGTGTAATCCCTAATGAAATGCAAAGTATACGATTGAATGCATATTTCTGTTAATCATGGAGTTCTTCTCATGACGTTCTAGTGGGGTTTTCAATTTATTTTTTTATTGAAACCTCAAGAATTCTACAGTCCCAGCACAGAGCAGCGAAACTTTTTTCACTCAGGAGCAGATTTACTAGGACTCTTCCAGTTACAAAACCACCATCATAAAATCTAGCCTGAAGTGACTAAAATGGAGCTTCCTCTTTGAGTAGTGTCCCCATGGGTGATCCACTGTAGAGGTGCTTGCATCTCTGAGCTGCTGATAGGCGAACTTTGCCAACAACTCCATCCAGGATCCCGCAAAGACAGAGCTCCTCCAGAAGATCATCTTCATGGAGGCAGCTCTGTGATAGCAGTCACCTAGTAGACATGAGTGTTCCCCACAACCTCACACATCTAAGTAATGTGAGTTGAAGAAACAGGCTGTGGACCCCACTTGCAAGTAATCCAAGAAGAGAGTTGGAAGTCCCCTTAGTGAGCCCCGAGATAGCCATAAGTGATCACCATCTCGTCCAGCATCTTCAGCACCATTGGCACTGAGACCATCTCAGTGCAGCAGTCATGCCTCACGAAAACTGGTGGCTGCTGGTACCGCTGCCAGGCCCATGGACTGGATGGACACGATACTGAAGGACAAGAGTAAATGTTCTAAAAAAGACTCTCTCAGTACATGAGTCCAGCCAGCGACAGCTCACATGGCACTTGAAAGACAGGTGCAGACAAGGTCTCTGCCCCCCATCCTGGCACCACCACCGATGCCAGAATGATTGGTACCAGCAGAATCCCGTCATTCCAGAGACCTCGCAACATGATCCTTCCAGGCCCTGTTCGTGTACACACCACAAAGTTGATCTCCTCATGTGTTGCCTTCTTCAAGGGTGTCCCTATCTCAGAGCCCTGTAGAGCGGTGACATGGGCGTCAGTCCACACTTTGGCAGAATACTATGCAGTCACTGAGGACAACACCTCCGATGCCATCTTGACTCCACAATTCTGTCATCTGTAACTGCCCCAACTGCGAAGTCCCGGCCCTCCAGAAGGGGTACAGCTCATGAATCACCAACAGTGAAGCACTCAGAGTGACAGTACCCATCCAACGCTGACTAGCCTTGTGGTGCAGCACGAGAAGAGACAGTGCATGGGCGGCCCCAACAGACACTGCTTCCAAAGTACTCCAGTCAGCAGCGCAGGGAGGCAAGCACGCCTGCAGTGAAGCACCCATAGGGACACATCTCGAAGAACTGTCGTTACTGCACAAAGAGAGTAACGTCATCATCTTACTCAGATCTGCGATGGGTTTACTCCTGGGAGAATTTTGCACCACTGCATGTGCAGAATCTTGTCCCACACAGATTTCTCTGCTTCCCTGAAGAAAAATGACTTTGGTGGGGAAGCCACAAGAGTGGTCATGCTGTCCTCCCCAGCAGTGTGGGCATGTCATTTCAGGTGCCCAGAGCAGCTGACGGAGGGTTAAATCACTGCAGGAAGGGGGGCTGAGGATGCCCCCGCGGGTGCCAGGTCAGACCCATCCAGATCCAGCCCCCATCTGTACAACCCCCATGCGTCTGGACCACCCCAGACCATACTGCTGAGCCTCGCCCCCTGCCCTGCCGAGCTCCGTCCCTGCATCCGGAACCTCCCAGCCATCCCCAGCCCCACCGCTCATCGTGGCTCATAATCTTCACTGGACTCAGCTGCTAGTCCCGGCTGGGCTGGGAAAGGAGTGCACTTCCCCTGCATGGAGTGGCTGGGATCAGGGCCCAGGTCTGGGTCAGAACCACCTCCAGAAACCTCCCCTGGCTCTGCAACCTACCCCCTCACTTCCTGTCCCCATCATCCCTCAGACACAGGGGGAGGGGGTCATTGTATGGGGAGCAGCTCACTGAGCCCCCCGCACCCAGAGTGCCCCCCACAGAACCCTCTCAACCCACACCTGGGTCCCCCACGCTAAGCCCCTCCACACTTGGATCCTGTTGGGCTTAGCCTGCCTTCTCCACACCTGGTGTGCCTGTCGCAGGGCTGCTAACCCTGGTGAGTTGCTTCAGCTGCTACTCCTGAGGGAATTCTGCCCAGAAAATTAAGAATTCTGTGCACGATATTTTAAAATTCTGCAAGATTCTGCCAATTTTATTTGTCAAATGTGGAGGCTCCAACATGGTAGTGGAGAGTACAGGCCAATGGCTGTACAGAGTTGGGAGATCACACTGCAACATGGGCACAAAGGCACGGACTCTGGGGCAGGCCCAGCCCTTGTACTGTGTCAGGGTATAGCCTCACCGCTGAGTCCGTCCCAGAATGAGGGGAGGGGGCTGCAGGGTGATCTATCAGGAGTATGGGGTTTTGAAATCCTTTCTGCTTGCTTAAGTGAGAAAAACAATTTAACTATTCTTTCTGGTTAGTCTTGCAGATTCAGGGAAGCAATGGCTGAGTGAACTGGATTTTGTTTTATTCTTGCACATTTTATGCACTTGTTAACCAAGTTCCAGTTTTTAGGACTATTTCTGACCTTGGTTAAACAAATATGGCCCCATCCAAAGCTTGTAGAGGTGACCTGAGGGCAGCATTTGACCTGCAGAATCCATATTGCTGGTGTTGTGCAAACAAGCAGGAACCCAGCTTGCCTCTTAGATCAAGTTTCCAGGGCTCACAGTTAAAAAGATGGGTTGTTTTTAATTTGTCTAATGAGTAAATTTGATCTGGGGGTCGTGACAAATGTGAGACCCTTGCAATGTTACTTCTACTTTTTTTTTTTAAATTGGTATTCTTGTAATTACTTTCATTTGTTCTTAAATGGTTGTTAAAGCTAGTCAAAATAAAGCTCGCCCGAGCTACTTTCCTATATGATCTGCTTCAACTAGAATTGTTCAGAATTTGTTCACATTCAGTGAATATTCTCCTCTAAAATAATTATAAATGTGTCTAAAGTGTGTGTGTGTGAGAGAATGTCCAAAACTAACTGCATTATATGCATTATTTCAAAATGCCTCTTCCCTGTCATTTCTTAGGCATATAGCAGTATTTCCTTGCAAGATGAAAATACTCCCTCAGTTTATTTTCAACTCCCGTGACCCAATAGTGATGGGTGTAGTGGTGGAAGCAGGCCAAGTAAAGCAGGGGACTCTCATGTGTGTACCTAGCAAAAATGTAAGTAAGCGTTCTCATCTTTCTACTATGAGCATAATAAGAGTTTTTTGGCCCGATGAAGTTGGCAGGACAACATTCAGTTCCTGCTAAAGCTGCTATATATGCATCCCAAAAGGACAGGATCTCTGTAGGAGCTGCTCTCTCCCCTAAAATCATCCTTTTTTCTCATGATAGGCCAGTGTTGGAGCATGGCCTGGAGTGAACATATGTGCCTGTGCTGGATGATGTACCCTTGGGTTGTAGCGGAGAAAACAAACAGCATGAGGCTAAGCAGCAGGTTGAGAGGCTGCATGACTGGAGTGCTCCCCCAGCACCGTTCCTGTGGTGCAGCATTACATTGTAGTCACCACAGTTGAGTTCTTGGCAGCTAGCAGGGGGAGGAAGTAAACTCCCCCTTACTCTTTTTTTTCTTAAGCAACTAAGTTACGTCTTCCAAATCCGTTTTAAAATCCGGTCTTTGATACTTCAGGTGTTCAGAAGATGAATGTAAATATGTGTTGCTATCTCACGGTAGTAAAACTCTGAAAGAGCTGCTGGAGGGACGTATTACAGTAGCAGTCTTGAAAGTACCTTTTCTGTATTCAGTGCATCTGTGAGAAGCCCCAGAATGGAGGTGGGATTTGGGGAAAGCCGTGTGGACAGAAGTTCCTTTGGGATGTGTAACAGCTTCTACGTTGTGTTACAGTTTGTTGAAATTGGAATAGTTACAAGTATCGAAGTGAACCACAAACAAGTGGATGTTGCAAAAAAAGGCCAAGAAGTCTGTGTGAAGATAGAACCTATTCCTGGTGAATCGCCTAAAATGTATGGACGACACTTTGAAGCGACAGATATCCTAGTCAGTAAGGTAAAATTTTCCTAGCAGAGATTTGCCCCCCCCTTTTTTTTTTAAAAAAGGCTGGTGGCATGTTGGTAACGTGACTTGAAGTGGAGGTTGGCCGGGAAAGCCTGAGGAATTCTAACATTCTCAGCACTGTACCCCCGGGCTAGTGGAGTGCACACATTGCATGGCACGGGTAGTACAGCTCCCCTTCTTGCGGAAATCTGCATTTCCTGACCGATGTTAGTGGCGCTGACATTGACCCTTGCAGTCGTGCTATTAAGAAGGCAAACTTTCATCACCAAAGGGATGAAACACTGGAACTAAGTACATCTTGCATCACCCTTCCTTCTGAGACTGAGGAAGTAAGTTAGCCAAGGGCAAAGGACTGTAGGGGAGTCTGTTCAGTGTGGTGAATGAATATATACAGCGTTCTGTAGTGCGTCCCTTTCTGTGTACAACTTTGCCCAGTTAGCACTCTGGACAGAACTGCCATGCCTCAAGACTTTACAGGACGTTAAAATCTAGCCGCTGCAGTTTGTCTGTTACGGGGGGCAAGATATAAACACGGATGATTCATTTACTCTAATCTCAGATTTTTAAAACTACTTTATTTGTATTACAGTAAGTACAAAGCCCCATTGGTTTAGGCACTATGCAAATGTAGTGAGACAGTCTTTGCTCCAAAGAGTTTACAATCTAGATAAGATAGGCAAAGTGGATTGTCCAGGTAGATAGCAGGTCGGGGCAAAGTTGGTATTAAAACCCTGATTTCCTCACACTAAACCACACTACCTTCAATATATTTGGGGAATAATTTCATTAAAACACTTGTTTCTAATATTCATATGTTGTGTATTTGCAGATTAGTCGTCAGTCCATTGATGCCCTGAAGAACTGGTTCAGAGATGAAATGCAGAAGTCTGACTGGCAGCTTATTGTAGAACTGAAGAAAGTGTTTGAAATAATTTAGGTTTTTGGTTTTTTGTTTTTTTTTTAAAAAGCAATGGGCAGGCTGGAATATTACTCACTATTCCTGTTCTAAAAATCGCCAACAAAGTCAGAGTATTGAAGAGACTGTTGGACTTATGTTTGGGAGGAAAATATGTGGATAAAATGTTTTCCATGAGAAACCAAGAAACTTACACTGGTTTGACAGTGGTCAATTTACATGTCCCCACGGTTCCACTGTGCCTGTTCACCTCTCCCACGGCCCTTCCCTTTTCGTGGCTGCTGTTTTAAAGTTTGCCCTTCCCCACCCTCCTAATCAACAAATAAATAAAAATTGAATTTTTATTACAGATCTAAAGCTTTCACTTTTATATTGATATCAGTACTGCAGTATTTGATTAACCAAGCTTTTGCAGACTTTGGTTCTCGGACATGTTTGATGTAAGAAATACTTCTTTATTTATGCATACCTCTCTCCCCCCTTGATTTCTTCCCCTCCACCTCCATTCTTCTGCTTTGTGCCTATAGGAATTTTTTAAAATAGAAGATTAGGTAATCAGATATTTCTGTATTTGCTTTGTGTGAAACAATGATGTAAAACATAGTTGGCCACCTTTAATTGCTTGTACAGTTCATGAAAGTCAACTTAATCTGTAATCATTACAAAGCAGAGCCACAAATAAAGGAAATGGACACATTAGCCCTTTTGTTATAACTCGTTTCAATAAATAAAGCATCTGATAGGCTGTTCTGTAAAAGTGAAGTTTACATCTGTAGTACCAGCAGATAAGGTAACAGAATTTTACAGGTCCATCGTTTTAAAGAGGGAAACCACCAAACCCCTCTCTCCTGCTGTGCTGCCAACCCCTACCAGCCAAGAAGAAAAAATTGTGGTCCAATAACACATTCATGGTTTAGGTTTGGGACTCCGATATTAAAAGCACCACACAGTGTGCTGTAATGCCAGAGGAGCTCTGGTAGAAATAAGTTTGAATAGAAATTCTGTTGTCTTGCCATTATTCAGAATGGTGCTAAGTAGGCATAACATGTTCTGATAGGCAGACAAAGCAAACGTGCTTTATCTCCAGCGGCTGAGCCAAACTTTTAGGTATTGCAGCAAAGTTATTGACTGGTTCAACAGCTGGGCACTTGATGGCAGATTCACCCAGTGCAAAACGGGCCAGCTAATTTTGACTGTGTGGTAGATGGAAATAAGTCTGTATTGTGGGTAGCCTTGATTTTTTCCCCCTTAAAAAGGACACTCAGCTCAGATTGTTAGATCCAGCCTAGATCAGCTAGAATTTCTTTTTCAGCTGTTGCTGAGTATATAGCCTTTGTGTGGTGTCAGAAACACTCCGATCAGTTAAAAGCTTATAAATGGAAATAAAGCAAACATGAGAATGTGACTTGCACATCCCTAAAACTAACTTGAAATATGGAATCCCACATTCCTGTTTGAAATTCACGGTTCAGAGAAAAGGTGCTATGTAATCAACTGTTAACCTGGATAAACGAATTCTGGTGGCAGTAACATAGTTCAAAGCCATCTTTTGCTTTTTAACTGCAATTTTGGATCAAAGTATTATAAGCCACTCTTGTATTATTTTTGCTAGTGTAGCTGTCTTATGAAGATAGCGAGCTCTGGCTGGATTGCCCTCTTCCCGCCCCCGCCCCCTGCCTTTTTTTTTTTTTTTTTTTTTTTTAGGGGTTGGAGGAACTCCCATTACAGGGCATCTTGGTTTAACTACTGTTCCCTGACGGATTATTTTGGACTATGGCGGCTTGAACAAAAATGCATTCTTGATGAGTGGACCCAGAAGCAAGCACCTTTTAATAATTAAAAGTGCAACAACACCAACAAAAAAGACTTTCAGGACTTTCAAGCTCACTTCTGGAAAGGGCTATGTTTCATTATGGTCTGAGCTTGGTAAAATTAAAGATCTATCCACCCCTCAATCCAGGCGTTCTCAATTGATGACGTCGGGTGTCTTTTCATAAAGATGAGAATAGACTGACCTGTACATGGGGGAGGAAGAGGAGCCTGTTACTAATCTGTTCTGTAAGCCTGGTTCTTTGAGATGTGTTGCTGCCTGTCCATTCCACTCTTGGGGTGTGCGCATGCCTAGTACCCTAGCATAGGAGATTTTTCCCTCAGTGGTACCTGTAAGGGCAGTGAATGCACCTGGTACTGCTCTGCAATGCTGTGAAGGAGTGGATCCCTCTGTTTCTTCTTACCAGACAGCCTTAGATATGCGTAGGAAGGAGGGTGCGTCATTGAATGGACACGTGCAACAGCCCAAAACACAGTTACAGGTTAGTAACCATTTTTATTTTGAGTGGTTGCATATGGGGGGAGGGTAGCTCAGTGGTTTGAGCACTGGCCTGCTAAACCCAAGGTTGAGAGTTCAATCCTTGAGGGGGCCATTTAGGAGGTTCTGGGGCAAAATGGGGGATTGGTCCTGCTTTGAGCAGGGGGTTGGACTAGATGACCTCCTGAGGTCCCTTCCAACTCTGATATTCTATTCTACGTCCATTCCACTTCTGGACTGACATGTGAGTCGCCTTGGGTGGGATTGGCCTCTATCTGAATAAAGATGGAAAGAACACACATGCAGAGCTGGCATCCCTTCTAGATTGTTGGGAGATGGCATAATGAGAAGCAAAAGTAGGTCCTGAAGATCAAGTTGTAGCTCTACAGGGGTCTGGTATAAGGTGCTTGAGCCAGAAAGGCTGCAGAAGCTGTGATCTTTTTAAATGAGCTAGCACCTTGGTCAGCAGAGTTAAATTGGCTAGGGAGTAGTAGCGCGCACACCTATACAAGAGGAAATCCACAATGAAATTCATGAAAGTCAACTTCATCCATCAAAAACAGTTGTGAGGATAATGTAAAGGGTTTAGTCCTATCCAAATAAAATGCTAACACTCTCCTAACGTAGCAGAAAGCCCGTACGCCTCTCGGTGGGGTGTGTTTGTTTTTTAAAGCACTGCAACTGTGCAGTTTCTGCGCACTAAGTGGCTTGGCAGTGTGGACGCCTCAGGAGTGACGGCACAGAAAGCTGCTTTATGGCCCGGAAGCTTGCCAGCGTCGACGAGGCCTAAGACTCCTGGGGGCCCTCGCACCAGCGTATCCAGGGCATGATGAATCGGGCTGTACGCTGAGCTCAGCCATTGTTGAGATGCAGCCGAACATGACTAGCCGTGTTAAGTACATGCGCCATGTGCCCCTGAGCCAAGCTGTGCTGTTGTGCTAGGATGAGCCTGCATGGCTAACGAAACAGCCAGCAATACCTGGACCTGTTTTGATGAAGGATAGCCCTGGCTGGCATAAAGTCCGAGACCGCTCCTATAAACTCTAGTCTGAGAGGTGTGACTTGGCTTCACTGATCAGCAATCCCAGTGCACCAAAGGCTGATTGGCTCTTGGCCACACTGGACAGCACCTGGCTCTTGGATTGGCCTCTCACCAACCAGCTGTTGAGGTATGTAGACGCTTGAATGCCTCATTTCCTCAGCAGTGCAGCCCCACCACCATGAGCTTTGTCAGAACATAGGAGCACAGGTCAGCCAAAGGGCAGGACTCCAAACTGATAGTAGGAGGGAATCAACCATAAATATGAGGACTTGCCTGTGGCTTTGGTGTATTACCACAGGCAAATACTTGTCCTTTAAGTCAAGGGCAGCATACCAGGTGGCAGGCTCTAGGGCTAATGGTAGCCAGTGCCACTTTATTTTCTTTATGTACGTGACTGCCTTTTGCTTTTAGCGAGAATAAAACCCCTTTCTTCTGTCAAGGAGGAAATTTCTCTATGACTCCCCTATAGAAGGTGATATTGCTCCTTCTGAAGGAGCAAGAACTTGTGAGTATAGTCCCTAAAAATGGAGGGGAAAGGAAGGGGAGTTAGAAATAAACTTAAGCATGTATCCCAATTCCACCATGCTTGGCAGTAGTGCTGTGGGTCCAAGCACTTGGGAAGTAGGAAAAAATGGCCAAGAGATGGTGACAAACTGGTACTATGGCCTCGAGGAGAGCATCAAACTGGCTGCTTGGTGTTCCCAGGGCATCTGTATAAGCTCACAGTGGCTGAAGAGTGAATCAGATGTGATGCCTTCCTGTAGTTTTTCCCTTTCCTTCTTGATTAGTCATGGTGTTGAGGTGTAAAAGGTGGCTAATGGGGGTACTACTGTGTTCAGATCTGCTGCTTCTTTGGAAGAGGACTGTAAATACCCAAAGACTTGAGTGTAGCCCTAGACTTCCTAAGACTGTGAAGCTTATCAGACTTCTGCAAAAAGTCGATCCTTCAAAAGGAAGCTCGTGAATGGTCTGTTGGACCTCTTGAGGAAGACCTGGTAACTGGAGCCATAATCACCTATGCAGTGCAATGGCTGATGCTGTGGCTCATGCAGCAGAATCTGCCATGTCCAGTACAACCTGAGGTAAGGTCCTGGCTACCAACTTTCCCTCATAGACTACAGGATGGCCTCTTGCAGCTTGTCTGCAAATTTTAAAACATGGTCACAGAGGATGAACTAATGTCTCCCCAATGCCTGCTGATGAGAAATCCAGAGTTGTAGTTCAGCTGTTGAATAAACTTTCCTGCCAATACGATTGTGCTTTGCATCTTTTGATTTAGGTGTTGATACCTGCTGACCCTGGCACCTACAAGAACCCCAAGATGGTAAAAAAAAAAAAAAAAAAAAAAAAAAAACCCGTACAGGGAGATATACCTCCACTCCATCCATTCAGTTGTAGGAGGCAGGGAAGCTGGCATTTGCCACAATACTTCTTTTAGCTTGAGTCTAGCCTCAATTATGAGGAGTGTCACTGGAGATGGCCCCCACAGAGCGGAAGCTCTCAACCAATCTGTATAAACTTGACTGAATTAGTTCCACCTAGCTAATAAGCTGCCCTCTTTAAGATGTCTTCATGGACCCTGTAGTCATCTGGGGGAGATGAGGAAACACCAACCCCCTACTGCAGGGGTGGGCCAACTATGGCGCGTGGGCCACATCTGGCCCTCAGCTCCTGCCAGCTGGGACAGCACATGGAGCCACCTGGTCACACTTTGGAGCCAGAGTGGGGGACATGCTTCCGGGAGCTGCTTGCGGTAAGCACTGCCCAGAGCATGCAGCCCTGAGCCCCACCCCCCATGCCCTGCTCCCCCTGCCACCCACCCCAGAGACCCCTCTTGTACTCCAGGCCCCTCATCCCCAAAGCCCCCCTCCCCCAAAACAGCCTGCCTGATCCCCCTCCTATCCTCTGAACCCATTGGTCCCAGCCCGGAGCCATCTCCTGCACCCCAACCCCCTCATCTCCAGCCTAACCTGGAGCCCCCTCCCACACCCTGAACGCCTTATTTCTGGCCCTCATGCCCTCCCACACCCCTACCCCCAATTCTGTGAGTATTCATGGCCCACCACACAATTTTTGTGGCCTACAGGCCATAAAGTTTGCCCACCCTTGTCCGGCACTGAGGCGGTGGAACTAAGGATGGCTGAGCTGGCGTTTCCCCCAGTTTGCTCAATAGGGGATTCACTGAGGTAGATAACCCATGTGCAGTACTGGGCTTCCTGCAACTCTTGCCCTGCAGTTGGTGATGTCTACTAGAGGATGTAGTGGGGTGGGTGCAGAGGCAATCTGGAGACAGGGAGAAACCCCCACAGGTTCCAATACAGCTATAGATATGGCACTGGAGCCCAATTTCTTCCCCCTCTCAGCTTCCCTCCTAGCAGACTAACAGGTGAAGACCATCTGAGGTACCATGTGCTGAATGCTAGCAGCTGGCAAATCTGTGCTAGAGCGTATCTGTCCATACTGGGCGAGATATTGCTTGGGCTGCTGGCAAAGCCGGCACTCAACTCACATGCCAGGTATTGACTGCAGCAAGAGATGTACATCAAGAGCTGCTCTTGCTGAGCCAAAGATGAGAGCATCGTAGAGGTCAGTTTCAACAGCAATGGGGGTTGATGCCCTCCTCCCCTCCCCCAGGCAGTATCGGCACAGGGGAGAGCCCTAGCACCCCACCCTCCTTCCCAGCTTGACTGGTGGATTTCAGGGGCAGGGACCTTGATCTCTTAGGCAATGCGACTCTATATCCAGTGCTGCCGCTTCAGTACCAGAGCAGATCAACACAGAATGACAGCAGCAGCGTGCCCCACCAAAATAGCGGGGGATGGGGCCTGCCTCGAATAGGAAGGCTCCCAGGGTGGGTGCAGAGCCACCTTCATACAAAGGAGCTTCAGTCTGACCTTCCTGATTTTAGTTCTGGGGTTAAAGTCCCTGCAGATTTGGCACCTCTCTGATGTGAGCTTCTAGGCCCTTTGAGGCAAGTCACTGACCAGCTTCGGTTTCTTGCATGTATTGGCAGGAGTGAAACAGAGGCATCCCTGACCCCAGGTGTTGATACCCAAAACTGGCAGGAACCAAAGTGTGCACAGACACAAAAGGAATCCTACTAGTAGAAAAATACACAAAGCCTCATAGAGCTATTAACGAGTGCCAACTCTATACAATAAAATACTAAGAGAAAGGGAAATGGTTGCCAACACCCATCACAGCAGCTAAGAAGGAGTTTGGGGGAGAGGAAAGGGGCTGTGACAAAGTGGGGCTTTATTCATCTTATGTTGCATGTGAGTCTTACTGTCCTATACTAATATGTGTATGTCAGTTCCCCAGTGTACTGCACTAATACTTCAGTGGTGGGAATTGGGTGTGTGATTTTTGCAGGGGCCCTCAGGGCAGGTGAGGCTGCCCCATTTGCACCCATGTAACCTGAAACCCAGGAGGAGGAATGTGACCATGGAAACAAGACAAAGAGATGGATGAGGAGCAACAGGGGTGTGGTGGGGGTCAGATGGCTGGAAGGCTGCGTGGGGGGGGACTGGAAGGGGGAAGTCCAGGGCATCTGGCCCAGGACTCCCAAAAAGGACTTGGTAGAAAGTCACTGATTTCTGTGCTAACAAGTTCTGTCCTACGCTGTGTTCCCATCGACGAATAAACCTTCTGTTTTTACTGGCTGCCTGAGTCACATCTGACTGCGGAGTTGGGGTGCAGGACCCTCTGGCTTCCCTAGGAGCTCCGCCCAGGCAGACTCCCTGAGGAAGGCGCACGGTGTGGAAGGCCGAATGCTCCGAGGTCAGACCCAGGAGGGTCGAAACTGTATAAGCTTCTTGCCCTCGAGACAGTCTGCTCAGGAGGCATGCTCCCCCCGAGTCCTGCCTGGCTTCATACGGAGTAGTTTCAGAGCACTCCATGACAGGGAGTGGGGAGGGCTGTGCTGCCCTTGACATTATTGTGCAGCAGTGGGCACATGCAACACCTGGCCAGATACCACTGAGGGAAAAATCTCCTATGCTAGCGTATCTTTTAGAAAGTTATATATACACTATCTCCAACAAAAGTTATGGGCTGGATGCAAAGATCTCCTAAAAGATATGCTCTAGGAACTATTTTGGGGAAGTTCTAGGACCTTTGTAATACAGGAGGTCAGCGTACATTATCACAATGGTTCCTTCTGGCTTTAGGGTTACTGAGTGAGGTTCTTTGGCCTGTGTTTCTGCAGGTGGTCAGACTAGACGATCATAATGGTCCCTTCATAATTTATGAAACTATGCTGCAGCAACTGAGCAAAAACAGTAGTAAACATTTACAAAGCACAATGCATCATATGATTGCAATTCAGGGCTGAAAACTAATACTGATATTCTTTCCCTTTAAATTGTTATTTGGGTCAGCTTCTATATAAAACATGTTTCAGAGTAGCAGCTGTGTTAGTCTGTGTCCACAAAAAGAAAAGGAGGACTTGGGGCACCTTAGAGACGAACGAATTTATTTGAGCATAAGCTTTCCTGAGCTACAGCTCACTTCATCGGATGCAACTGATGCATCCGATGAAGTGAGCTGAAGCTCAGGAAAGCTTATGCTCAAATAAATTTGTTCGTCTCTAAGGTGCCCCAAGTCCTCCTGTTCTTTTTATATAAAACATGTTGTTTTAATTGCTGCAGTCAACTACCATTTTGTGCTCACTGCATGCCTTTCACTCCCCAAACAAAGGAAACATGCCACAGCTGTTTTAATGTAACATACTCCATAATATTGTAAATTTACTGAAACCCCACAGTGGGCACGTCCCACCTAATGAAAAACCCGAGAAGTGATCAGGGTGGGAGCGGAGCTTGACAGGAGCTCTCTGTGCTCTTCCAGTTTTTTTCTGAGCCACCCATGCATGCCTCACTCTTATCCTTCCCCATCATGGGAAAAGAAGCGTGCAGCAAGGTCCCCAGTACGCAAACCCTGGATTCTGCAAAATAGGTAACAATGTGAAATGTTAAAGGAAAAACATACATGCAAGTAATGTAAAACTTTGTGACCACCCATCACTACTGTAACAGAGATTTTCTGAATGGGGCCACAGAAATCACAACAGTTTTATGTTCAATGTAGTTAAGAGTGTGCTACAGAGTGTATGGGACTTATGCTTTCATACTTTGTGGATCTACAAATGTACAGAACACAGTTTATGCATTAGTTCAATGGGTACTGGCTTTATAATCCCAAAGGCAAGAAAGATAAATTATTCAACCCAAAGCACTGCCTGTAGTTTTAAGCTGTCACACTCAAATGTATTCTAGACTACTGTGTACAAACAGGTACAATGATTCAAGGATTTTTCTCACAGAAATTTTTTTGAGAGAGCTAAATAAGCGCTTACCACTGCAGAGATTAGTAAAATGACTCAAAGCTACAGCTTTAATAAAGGGTTAGCTATATTCAAACTGAAGCATTGACAAAACGGAATCAGTACAAAAATATACATACAGTTCTTTATTAAACAACTGTAAACACTTCACTGTAAAAATCCATAAAACTTTATAAACAAACATTTTGCAAATAGATTCTATACTACAATAAAAGAATTTTAACACAGTTATTTACATGCAATACTGACAAATTTGGCACTTTTTGAAAAGAAATGTACAAAACACTTTTTTGTTTAAAAAGAAATTGAAAATTATAAAAACTCAGAGCCTTACTATCATGCACTTTGCAAATACCTCACAAGCACTTATGGCACAGCTAGCAGAGAGCTCCAGGCTCCCACCAAGCTCTTTATTACAAGTTAAGTTCAGATAACTTTTAATGTGCTTCCATAAGTTTGTTGTAAAACCACCTGAACATTGTCAAGAATGAAGTCAAATGCCATATTCCAAACGGATTCCACAGACTGCTGCATTAACCTGGGGGGGGGGGAGGGGGTGAAAAAAAGGAAGCCATGCTTAGAACAATAGAACAGTCATCCTTCCCAGGTCGATGTGTATTACAGTACAGGATGCTTTGGGAAGAATTTGTTTCCAATATCCAAAGTGAAAAAAATCCCACTAGAAATGAATCACAGCAGCGCAATATAAACAGTGTTTGGATTAGTTTTTAGTAAAACAACACACTAAAAATTATGATAAAGATTATTAAGAATTAATAATTATGCCAGAATTATGCCTCTACAACCTTAATTTGGCCCCTTTATGCATATGCATTACAATATATTCTTTAATTATATGATTGCTGAATTAAAGTTGCACAAACAACCTTAATTCTGGCATTTCCTAACTTTGGAGTTTACTACCTTAATAATGTTCTCCTAATGTAGTTTTTGTGTGTGTAATTTGCTGTGTTTTAAAAAAAGCAAAACCAACCAAGCCAACCCCCCCCGAAATTCCATGATGTGGCATCATACTGACATACCCCTGGGGCTCACCAACAGCAGTGAAACTTTTAGATTCATATAGACCTCTGCCACTGAGCTAACTGGATACCTGATGAGAGTGGCAGGTTGCTATCCTTTATGAGGCCCAGCAAGGAGAATGAGAGACCCTGCTAATGGGTTTCACAAATATTTGCTGAGACAGAGGAACGGTGACACTGATTCAGGGATCTTGTGTTCCATTCCAAACTCTAGGGGGGAGTGTACACTCTAATGGACATAGACTCTTCTGCCCATTTACCCCACACTTGACACCTTATGCACCATCCCTTCCAACCTGCCTCTATCCCGTCACTGACTCCTCGTCCCATTCCATTCTCCTCACCTAGTTAGTCCCAATCTCCACTCCCCAAGTTTCTGACCCAGTCTCCTTGCCCAGTAAGTCCCAGTCCCTCCCACTTCCCCGCTCAGCCAATTCCAGTTCCCTCCCCCACCTCCTGATCTCTCCCGCACTGAGCCTCCAGACTCCTGCCCCCCTCACCATTATGCATCCTAGTCTCCATCCCCAGCCTTCTCATTCAATCTCACTATCCTCATCTCCCTCTGCTCCTTGGCCCAGTGTTATTTGCTCAGTCAGTCTCAGTTCTCTCACTGTGCCCCAGCTCGTCAGATTTGTCTTCCTCCCGTCCACCTCCTTCAACCTGCCCCACCGGTTTCCAGCTCCAGCTTCCTCATTCAAGCTTCTTTGCTGCCATCCAGTCTTCTCACCCATTCCCCTCCTCAGCCCGAACTTCCCTGCCCAGCCAGCCGCAGCGCCCCATGCTTGCTTCCAGTCCCAGTCTCCACTCCCCATCTGTCTCAAACCCTCCAAACCCTCCCCTGCAATGCCAGACGTCAGTCTCTTATCCCCTCTGCATCTGAATCAGATGGCTTCCTCCTCCCTTCTGCCAACAGGGGGTCACTGAATGCCCAGAAGAGACAGTCTCAATGCTCTCAGTTCCAGTGCCCACTCTGGCCCAAAGCAGCCATTATGGAGAAAGTCCAGTTTTGGAGAGTCCCTAGTCTGGAGAGGGCTTACTCAGTTGCTCTGTGGGGCGACTCATGCACATTTTGATCACACACAGGAGCTGTAAGAGGCCCAAGCATGCTCAGTGAGGACGGAAGCCCCAGAGAACTTAGTTAAGCTCTAGCAAGTCTCTACTGAGCACCTGTGAACTCTGCTTTTTCAAAGGTTTATAAACTTGTCCTTATTTGGGCAGATTTTCACTAGAGCTTAAAAAAAAGTTGCCAGAATATTTTCAACACCGAAGAAAAACTTATTTTCCCCTAGCCTTGTTCTTGGAAACAGATGAACTGTTTTGGCTGAAATTTTCCAAAAAAATTCAGCCAGGGGCAGAATGGAAAATTTCAGCCTGAATGGTAAGTCTGTCGAAGTTATAAGCAACTGAAAACAGAGGTGCCACTAGTCCAGTCTATAATCAGTACAATCTTAGGTAATGCTCAGGCTGTTCTGAAGTTCAGAGGACTATATTTCTCCAAATATAAAGAACTTCCCAGCAACTTTTACAAATGTCAGTATTTTTACCATTAGGATTACAACATACAGATAAACAGGTTAACTGGTGACTCTCTCACAACCTTACCCCCAATAATGAAGGAATTTAAATGATAAATTTTTGGATTCTGACACTTCCCTCACACCAAGACATTTGGGCTGCATCTGTCTTCCTACAAGAATGCAATTCAGACATTTACACAGAGCTCTGGCATGTTACATTGGGTGCTTGGCTGGAGGCTGAAACATCAGTGCAAGGGCAGAAGAGGCATGTCCAAACCTAGAGATCCATGGACTTGTACCAGCTGCCTCTCTAGTATTTAAAATCCAGGAAGAAAGGTGTAAACAAAGGTTAGGACCCAGAAAACTGTCCAAAAATCAAACAGTGAGATTCTGTGCTGCATCTGTAAGAGGCGCTGCAAACAACTCAGAGCCTGGAGGAGGGAGCAGCCCCTACGTGACTAAAACTTTCTGATTCTGGGCTGCTACAGGGGTCAGAGTGACTTTCAGTGTAAACTTGGACAGCCCTGGAAGGCTGCCTAAATTACAGGTTGTATGTGGGCAAGCTGCTACTCTATCCCACACTTTCCCCACTCCCTGTCTTGCTCTGGTATACTCCCTATGCCAGGATTTGCGAAGAAGTCCTTTAGGACATCCTGACGCTGTCTTCCTCAGCTCCTCTGCAGATTAAGAATCAGGGCTCTTTATGTTGTTGTCTCCTTTACCTGGTGTACAGGGGCCAGAATGGGGGTGATAATGTCACCAGCTGTTTTTCCTTAAAAACTTAATGGGATTTTATGCCAGTTTAGTTCAGAATCTTACATAAAATACCCATCTGCTCTGTTAATTTCACAGTATGACTAATTATTTCTTATTAGTTTACAAAGGCCCAATGACATACAATAATGCATAGGCATAACTGAATAATATTTTGCATTTCTTTATGCCTATCTGATGATATCAACCCTGTGAAGTAGGTACTATTTCAATTTACAGGTGGAAAAGTTGAGGCACAATTAAGTGACTTGCTCAAATCACAGAGTTAATCAGTTGGAAATCCACTTCAGGTGACTCACAAGCAGTTCAATCCAGAGGTGGTTTAGAGTTCACCTGAAAAAAGATTCAAGGACATCAAATCTGAATCTGGCATTATCTCTAGAATGTTGAGATATGGCATAATGAGGTGCAAAGGCATGTACTGATGACCAAACTTGCAGCTCTGTGTAGGCACTTGAGCTAGAAAAAGCTGCAGAAGCCACCTGCAGTCTCGTCGACTGTGATACCACTCGGCTTAGTGGAGACACATTGGCAATGTCATGGCATAAACATATGCATCAGGAAATGCATGGCGAGATTTTGAATCGAGACTAGAAGATTCTTCATCCTGTCCGTAACGGTCATGAACAGTTTTGAGGATGACTTGAATGGTTTAGTCCTGTCCAAGTAAAAATAGAAGATTCTCTCTGCACATACAACGTATGGCATCTCACTTTATCCTTATGAGCATCAGGCTTGGGAAAGAAAGTTTGTAAGTATATTGCCTGATTGATGTGGAAAATGAGACACTTTAGTCAGAAATTTTGGATGTGATTGTAAGTATACTTTGTACTTATAAAAGACTGTATAAGGTGGGACAGTTACCAGGTCTCGCAATTCTCCCACTCTCCTCACAGAGATAATCACCACTAAAAAGGCTACTTTCATCAAAAGATGAAGCAATGAACAGGTAACCAGCAGTTCAAAGTGGGGACTCACAAACCTTGTTAACATCAGATTTAATCTTCAAGGGGGACAGGTTCCTTTACTTAGGGATATAACCTGTCCAGATCTTTCAAGAACCTGAGTGACATCAGATTGGAGAAAACTGAGTGATGAGCAACTAGAGGGTAGAAAGCAGAAACAGCCGCTAGCTGAACCCTGATGGAACTAATGGAAAGTCCTTGCTGTTTCAAGTGGAATAAATAATCCAGAACTTGTTGCATAGACGCCTGGATCAGTGAAACACCTTTGTGCTGAGACCATAAGAAGAACCATTTCCACTTCAACAGGTATGGGTACCTAGCATAAGGTTTTCTGCTATTCATGAGGATGTTTTGTAAATCCTTTGAACAGACCTCCTCCTCAGATGTTAACCATGGAGCATTCAGGCAGTAAGATGAAGAGCATCCAGGCTAGGATGAAGGAGATGTCCATGGTCCTGTGATTATGTATGGATATGTATTTCCCATACATATCCATACATAAAGGCTTGGGGGCGGGGGTCAGAGGTAAAGAAGGAGCTGAGGAATAGGGAAAATTGCTGGGGAGGAGCCTGGGTCTGAACTTGGAGGGCTGTTGGGTGTGGGTGGGAGAAGTATGGAACAGGGTTTTTGGGGGTGAAGGTGGGGCGGGAGGGGGAACTGTTAGGGAGCCTCTCCCATGCAGACCCTGGCTGATCACTAGCCTCTCTGTCAGGCACATTTGCCCCTGTCCCCATGTATCCCTATACCCTCCTCTGTCCCCATGTGGCCCTGTACCCCCACTCAGCCACCCCTCTCCCACCATACGTCTCTGCACCCTCCTGCTCCTGTGTTCCTGCACCCCCACTGCCATTCAGCCCCCGCCTCAGTCTGTCCCCTCCACTAGCCCTTCTGAAACGTATGTGATCCCCACAGAAACCCATGTACCCCACGCTGTCCATCCCCCCATAGCCTGTGCATCCTGACCTGGCCCAACAGGCAGGGCACTGTGAGGAACGCAGTCTCTTCACTTCCCTATCAGCAGCTGGGGCTGCTCCCACCTGGAAGCAGATGCTCTCTGTTCTGGTGCCACAGCAGCCCCTGGTGGGTGAAGGGCAAAAAGCGTAACTGCAGCACTGCTCCAGCAGAATGTATTTTCTGCAGAGAAAAAAAAAATTCTGTACGGGACATGAATTCTGTACATGTGCAGCGGCACAGAATTCCCCCAGGAGAAAGCACTGTCCATAAGCACTCGTAAATTCTTTCCCCAATGTTGGTGAGGAAAGCCTGACAAGCTAGATGCATGGATCTCAACTCTCTCACATTTTTGTGGAGAGCTAAATCTTGGACAGACCAGAAAGCTTGAGTCATGGATTTCCCAGGTGAACCTAGAGAAGCATCTGTACTCAGAGTCAATGTGGGTTGTGGGGGGACAAAGGGAACTCCCTCACATATGTTGGCTGGGTTCATTCGCCAGTCCAAAATGGCTAGGACTCCTGTGGGCTCTTGAACTAGCATGTCCAGTGGGTGACAAATCAGAAGGTACATCAAGCTCACCCACATCTAAAACTTCCTGAGATGAAGTCTGGCATGCCAAACCACACATGTACATGAGGCCTGAGACAGATCCTTACAGTCATAGTGGGATGGACATTTAAGTCTAAGAAAATGGCTAACAGTCTGAAATCTGGTTTTTGTGGGAAGAAAACCCCGACTGCTGTAGAGTCCAGGACCACTAATATCTTCTGATCGGGGGAAGTGCTGACTTGTCCTTGTTGATTGGCTGCCCCAGAACTCTAAAGGACTAGATCATTGCAACACTGAATTTTACTTGGCTCTTGGACTGACCTCCCACCAACCAATTGTCCAGGTATGGAAATATTTGTACTCCTGTTTTCCTTAGGAATGCAGCCACAACCACATGCATTTTGTAAATACTTGCAGGGTCATGGACAGACTGAAAAGTAGGACTATAAACGGATAATGGGAGTCACTGACCATAAATCTTAGGAATTTTTCTGTGGCTTTGAGGATAGAAACACGAATCCTTCAAGTTGAGGGCAGTGTACCACCTGCCAGGATCCAGGGAATAGATTAGAAAGGCTCCGGCGATCATGCGAAATTTTATTTTCTTTACATATTTGTTCAGCTCTCACAGGTCTAGTAAGGGCCTAAGACCTCATTTTGCCTTTGGAATTAGAGAGTAGCATGAATAAAACCCTTTCCCTCTGTATAAAGTAGGAATCTCTTCTACAGTTCCCAACGTGAGACTGGACCTCCAGAAGGAGGACCACTTTGTGAGAGTGGTCCCTGAAGACGGACTGGGAAGGGAGGGGAGGAAGGGTAGAAACACAACCTTCAGTTTATCCCAGTTCCACAGTGCTTAGGACCCACTACTCTATGGTAATATGGGTCCAAGCACATAGGAAGTGGAATAGCCTGTCAGAAAAAAACAGGGATAGGAGAAGCTGGCATAAGGCAAACTGGTAAGCTATCCTCAACAGGGCAGTCAAACAGACTGCTTGGTATATCCAGGCTGTCTCTAGATGAGCTCACTGTAGACAAAAAGTGATGAGGGGGTGGTCTTATATGACTCTTCCCTTTCCTCCTGGACTGGTCAAATAGCCTAAATATAAAGGGCTGGTAACAGTGAAATGACTCAGGGCAGAATTGCTTTTTTCGTGTGGAGTGGAGTATAAAACCTCAAAAGACTTCAATGTAGCTCTGGAGTTCTTCAGACTGTGGAACTTATCAACATTCTTGGGAAAAGAGGGTCGGTATCTCAAAAGGGAGATTTTGCATATTCTGCTGGACCTCCTGTGGAAGACCTGATGATTGAAGCCACAAACATCTCTGCTCAGTCCTTTTGGCTGTTGGTGGCAGAGAAGATGGTTTTTGCCAACAAACCCTTCTGAGCTCTAGAATGACCTCATTTATAGGCAGAGCAACTCAGGAGGGCCTGGCTGAACACCAAAATTCCTCCAATCATAGAATATCAGGGTTGGAAGGGACCTCAGGAGGTCATCTAGTCCAATCCCCTGCTCAAAGCAAGACCAATCCCCAACTAAATCATCCCAGCCAGGGCTTTGACAAGCATGACCTTAAAAACCTTAAAGGAAGGAGATTCCACCACCTCTGTAGGTAACACATTCCATTGCTTCACCACTCTCCTAGTGAAAAAGTTTTTCCTAATATTCAACCTAAACCTCCCGCACTGCAACTTGAGACTATTACTCCTTGTTCTGTCATCTGGTACCACTGAGAACAGTCTAGATCCATCCTCTTTGGAACCCCCTTTCAGGTAGTTGAAAGTAGCTATCAAATCCCCCAGTCTTCTCTTCTGCAGACTAAATAATCCCAGTTCCCTCAGCCTCTCCTCATAAGTCATGTGTTCCAGCCAGCTAATTATTATTGTTGCCCTCCGCTGGACCCTTTCCAATTTTTCCACATCCTTCTTGTAGTGTAGGGACCAAAACTGGACACAGTACTCCAGATGAGGCCTCACCAATGTCAAATAGAGGGGAATGATCACGTCACTCGATCTGCTGGCAATGCCCCTACTTATACAGCCCAAAATGCCATTAGCCTTCTTGGTAACAAGGGCACACTGTTGACTCATATCCAGCTTCTCATCCACTGTAACCCCTAGGTCCTTTTCTGCAGAACTGCTGCCTAGCCACTCAGTCCCTAGTCTGTAGCAGTGCATGGGATTCTTCCGTCCTAAGTGCAGGACTCTGCACTTGTCCCTGTTGAACCTCATCACATTTCTTTTGGCCCAACCCTTTAATTTGTCTAGGTCCCTCTGTATCCTATCCCTACCCTCCAGCGTATCTACCATTCCTCCCAGTTTAGTGTCATCTGCAAACTTGCTGAAGGTGAAATCCACACCATCCTCTAGATCATTAATGAAGATATTGAACAAAACTGGCCCAAGGACCAACCCTTGGGCTCTCCGCTTGATACGGGCTGCCAACTAGACACGGAGCCATTGATCACTACCCCTTGAGCCCGACGATCTAGCCAGCTTTCTATCCACCTTATAGTTCATTCTTCCAGCCCATACTTCTTTAATTTGCTGGCAATCTGTGAGAGCTCTCCTGAACTACCTCCACTGTGTGTCCAGGGAGGAAGACACCCTCTTCAACAGGTCTTGATAGGACCTTATACAACCTGATGAAGTGAGGATACACCAGATATCACCACCTCATCAGGTGATGAGGAGGAGGAATACAAAGCAAGCTGCAGTGAAGCTTTCTGGAACTCCTTCAACGGAGGTCTTGCTGAGGCAGTTTACTCTTGCTCGGCACCCAACTTGGCACCCAGGGTAACTTCATGAGCCTCCTCATGTGAACTACCCCGGAATCTACTTGGAGATCTGGAGGAAGAAGGGTTTGCAGGGAGGATCTGGGTGTGGAAGGAAATCTCCACAGATTCCAATACGGCCACTGATAGGGCACTGGACCAAGGATCCATGTCCCTTGACGAACATGGAACCTCTGCTAGAAAACATTTTGATGACGGAGAGCAATGCCTCCTATCTCGAGATAGACACACATTAGCCAACTTCCAATTCTGAAAATGAGCCTGAGTCACCCAACCAGGTGCAGAAGAGCACTGGCAAGATTCCAGAGATGACAGTATTGAGATAAGCATACTGGGCTCACCTCAAAATAGCACTGGACAACAGTGTGCAGAAGGATCTAAAGCAGTCAACGGTATTGAAAGCTGACCTATATCTACAAGTAAGTACAATGCAGTCTATGGGGTTATTGGTACTGGACAAGATGTCTCCTATACTACTGGAGAGGCCAGTACCAAGAGACACAGGAGATCTCGTGCTGCCGTATATGCCTCCAATGTCATCAACATGGAGGGGTTCTCCTTATGCTGCTGCTGTTGCATTGAAGAGGTTGGTATTACAGCATCAGTCAATCGCAATGACACAGACACCAGTGCTGATGATCCCAATTTAGATGCTACTGGCACAGGTGAGTACCTCCTCTCCAGCACTCTACTCTACTTCCCAGCTTGTTTACTGGTTGACTGTGCCGGGGACCTTGATCTCTTGGAGGATGAGTCCTTTGCAGCACTATGCCAATGTTTTTTTCTCCGTACCAGGGAAGGATAGCTGTGCCAAGACTCTGCAACGTGCAGAAGGGCATTTCTGACAGAAGTAGATATGCTTGGTAAGGCTCTAATGATAGATGCAGGGCAGCCTTTACTAGAAGGCGACAGAGCTTCACTGCCCTAAACTTTTTGGGGCTTAAGTCCCTGAAGATCTTGCACCTGTCCCAGACATGACCCTTGTCAAGGGACTTTAAACTCTGAGAAGGATGGTCACTCACCAACATGGATTTCCTGCAGTCAGTGCAAGGCTTAAAGCTCGGAGACAGAGGCATTTCCTGGTACCAGACATCAGCATCCAGAAGAATCAGGAAGCAACAGTTCACCAAAGTACAAAACAACTAAGAAATGTAACATACACTAACCTAACTATGAATGAGTACCAAACTATATATAAGAGTACCAAACTATATACATTGAAAAGGACAATACTTGTAGAAACAAGCTAATACAATGACTACAAAACAAGGGTGATAAGAAGGAACTGAGGAGGATTGGGGATGGCTCCGCCCTTTATACTAACAAGCAACAGCATGAGGCAGCAGAGGGCACATGTGGCACCCGACAGATACCACTAAGGGAAAAGTCTCGGACTCTGGTGCACTGGGCACGCACACCTCTGAAGTGGAACGGACATGTGCAATCACTCAGAAAGAAGTCCATCCTTTGTTCGAAAAGCATTCCGCTTTTTAGCTAATGCTACTGTCATAAATATAAAGGGAAGGGTAAACCCCTTTAAAATCCCTCCTGGCCAGAGGAAAAATCCTCTCACCTGTAAAGGGTTAAGAAGCTAAAGGTAACCTTGCTGGCACCTGACCAAAATGACCAATGAGGAGACAAGATACTTTCAAAAAGCTGGGAGGAGGGAGAGAAACAAAGGGTCTGTGTCTGTCTATATGCTGCTTTTGCTGGGGATAGAACAGGAATGGAGTCTTAGAACTTTTAGTAAGTAATCTAGCTAGATATGTGTTAGATTATGATTTCTTTAAATGGCTGAGAAAGGAACTGTGCTGAATAGAATGACTATTTCTGTCTGTGTGTCTTTTTTGTAACTTAAGGTTTTGCCTAGAGGGATTCTCTGTGTTTTGAATCTAATTACCCTGTAAGGTATCGACCATCCTGATCTTACAGAAGTGATTCCTTTACTTCTATTTCTATTAAAAGTCTTCTTGTAAGAAAACTGAATGCTTTTTCATTGTTCTCAGATCCAAGGGTTTGGGTCTGTGGTCCCCTATGCAAATTGGTGAGGATTTTTACCAAACCTTTCCCAGGAAGTGGGGTGCAAGGGTTGGGAGGATTTTGGGGGGAAAGACGTGTCCAAACTATGTTTCCCAGTAAACCCAGTTAGAGTTTGGTGGTGGCAGTGGATATTCCAAGGACATAGGATAAAATTAATTTGTACCCTGGGGAAGTTTTAACCTAAGCTGGTAAAAGTAAGCTTAGGAGGTTTTCATGCAGGTCCCCACATCTGTACCCTAGAGTTCAGAGTGGGGAAGGAACCTTGACAGCTACTATTAAGGTTGAGAATGAAATTAAGCTACCTTTTCATGTACTTGATGACCAGATCTAACTTTTCCAAATCCTTTTCTTCTATCAGATCAGTACAATACTTCACAACCTGTAGAATGTCTTCCTCCATGGGATCTGTAAGGAAAATATAGATACAGTAGGGAACTTTTCTTCAAGTATACTTGGAATCAAAGAAATTCTGCAGTGACTAATATTTCAGAGTCTGATCTTGCAGCCCTTGCATTTCCACATCTCCCACTGAAGTCATCTGAAGTTTTGCATATGCAAGGACTGCATGATCTTGAGAAATCTGGACAGCAGACTTGGTTTTTTCCTGCAAGAACAAGTGACAGCAAAGCTATTAAAAGAAAGGGAACAGACATATGCATTTATAATGGAATAGCTGTTTCAAAACTTTGGTAATGAAGGCAGTGATGTCCTGCAACATCAGAGAGACCAAAAAAACTGCAGTTCTAATTTTTCAGGACATCAAGGAGGCAATAATTGTCTCAAATTATGTTAAAGTACAATGCTGCCTTCAGGTTTTAACGATTGTTTTATACTTTTGTTCTTCTGTAATTTTATAAAAGAATTTTAATATATCTATTAAAAAACCTTTCAGTTCACCTTTCTGATAAAAATGCTTTCTATAGAAGATGGTTTCACTTCTGTTACTTTTAACTTTGGTAGCTGCAACATGTTGGACAGAAAGAAGACTAGCTACAGTAATTTAGCTTGTACTAAGGCATGAACAAGATATAGGACAGAAAAGGGTAGCTTTTAGAAATGTTATAAAAAGAGATGCAATAAAGTTTGGCAAAAGCATAGATGTGAGAAAGAATGAAAGTATCATAGAATCATATAACTGAAAGGGACCTCGAGAGGTCATCTAGTCCAGTCCCCTGAACTTGTGGCAAGACTAAGTATTATGACTATTCCTGAGAGGTGTTTGTCTAACTTGCTCTTAAAAATCTCCAATGATAGAGATTCCACAACCTCCCTAGGCAAATTTATTCCAGTGCTTAACCCCCCTGACAGCCCAGAAGTTTTTCCTAATGTCCAACCTAAACTTCCCTTGCTGCAATTTAAGCCCATTGCTTCTTGTCCTACCCTCAGAGGTTAAGAAAAACCATTTTTCTTCCTCCTCCTTGTAACAATCTTTTACATACTTGAAAACTTATCATGTCCCATCTCAGTCTTCTCTTTTCCAGGATAAACAAACCCAATTTTCCCTCATAGGCCATGTTTTCCAGACCTTTAATCATTTTTGTTGCTCTTCTTTGGACCTTCTGCCATTTGTCCACATCCTTCCTGAAATGTGGCACCCAGAACTGTACTCCAGTTGAGGCCTAATCAGCGCGGAACAGAGTGGAAGAATTACTTCTCATCTCCTGCTTACAACACTCCTGCTACTACATCCCAGAATGATGTTCGCTTTTTTTTGCAATAGTGTTACACTGCTGACCTGTATTTGGCTTGTGATCCACTATGACCCCCAGATCCCTTTCCGCACTACTCCTTCCTAGGCGGTCACTTCTTATTTTGTGTGTGCGCAACTAATTGTTCCTTCCTAAATGGACTACTTTGCATTTGTCCTTACTGAATTCATCCTATTTACTTCAGACCATTTCTCCAGTTTGTCCAGATCATTTTGAATTTTAATCCTATCCTCCAAAGCACTTGCAGCCCCTCCCAGCTTGGTATTGACCGCAAACTTTATAAGTATATTCTGTATGCCATTTTCTAAGTACTCCAATTATCCCAAGGTTGTGAGGAAGAGAGAGATCAGGACGACTGGAAAAGAAACCAGCAAGAGAAGCAGGAGTACACAGAAGATATGGTATAAAAAATTCAGTTTTTCCCATTTGGTTTTCCTTGTGATGTATGCAGAATCACCACGGGTATAATATTTGAAAATCAAATGATCTGAATTACAATTTACCTGAAATAGTCGTAATCCATTCTTTGAGCAAGGTCTTTACATCACTGAATTCAACAGCTCCAGCTAGATTTGGTACCCGTGATGTAATTGAGCCAGACTGTGCTGTCTGCAAAGCTGATGGGCCTGAAGTATTTGAGGTTGATGGAACTGGTTCCACCTATTCAGAAAAAAAATAATTGATATTGTTCATATGCTTCAATGTTTGTCAGACTGATTTTCAAATTTGTAACACCTATGTTTTCTGAGAAAAATACTGAAAAACAAGTCTTAATACTTTGAAAAACAAATACAAGAGGCAAGAAAAGCAGCGCAAGTCCTATTTAGTACATTAAGCAGCTACAATAACAACTGTGATTAAAGACTGATTCTAAGGAACAGTCATTAAAATAAAAAGATAATTTACTGAAAACTTTTAGTTTTGTTAAAATTACCTGAGATTTACCAGTGGCTGTACCTTCCTGATTTAAGAAACCATCTATTAGCTTCTGTGGGCTTCTGGAAGAAGCCACCATGTTTTTTGCAGGGCTATCCAAGAGTTTGTTTTTCAAAGGACTTTGAATCTTTTTCACTGGACTGATTTGATTTTTTTTCCTGTTTTTTTTCTTAGTTTTCACGGTTGCTTGCTTCAACTGTAATAAAGGATTCTTTGATACTGAAAAAGCAGGAATAATTAGTGGCCATTAACTTTCTAGTATTTTTTTCACTGAAAGCAAGAATCATAACACTTATGTGAAATCTAAGACCAATCATCCAATTTATCATAGACAAGACCCATTGTTTTTGGTTTTTACCAAAAAAATCCCCAGGTTTTACGAAAGTTATGATTTGTTTTTTCCTGATTTTCACCCTAACTTTGAACGACTCAAGTACATGAAAATAGTAATATTAAGACATCCTCTACATTACATGTAGTAGAGGTGGTAGTGGTTTTGAGTTCAATTTAATTCACATTAAATTTTGTTTGTTACAGTATCTTGGGGCTCCGATAGTGCCACTAGGCAGTACTGAACCTATGTATTAAGCAGCTAAACACAGTTCATTAAATGAACCACAGCATTAAATTGCTTTTACCTTCACTATCCTTACTTTTCCCTATTTGTTTCTTTTTTCTGTCCTCCCATTTCCCCAATATTAACCCCGATATTTACCCAGAAAACTGTGAATTTAATTTTTTGCACTGATTTTCACCCATTTTAAAATTTTTATAATGAATACAGATTAATTCCGGGAAATTATAAACAAAATAAAACACAAAAATGAAGAGCTTTATTCTTAGACAAGATAACTTATTTGTATCTGTCATTCCAGTCACTGACAATGTTTCAACAAAACTTTTTAAAGGATATTTTAATTAAGTTAGTGCATGGGGATGACACCCAGCTTAATATTCTTTTTAACAGCAAACATTCTAGTTCCTGAATGAGAATAACCTGTTGAACCTAAATCCAGTCAACACTATAGCAGTTTTAGTCAGGCACACTGCTTCACTATTCTCAAAGCCGCATGCAACCTAGAGAACTCGTGAACACTTATAATGCCCACCAGCTAGAAACAGCAGCAAAAAACTTCTTCCACCTTTGACTAGCCAACAAATTATACCCCATCCCATTAGATTCAAACCTATCTACAATGACCCATGAATTGTGAACTCCAAGTCTGATTATTATAATGTACTGTGTAATTTGGAATGAAACCAAAGACACACACAAAATTCCAACTGGAGCAAAATGCAGCAGACCAACCAATGGTCACCAACAGGGCGACAGAAGAACATCGCTCTGATGCTTTGGTCACTTTACTTGATCCCCACAGAATATTGGATCAATTTTAAGGTGATGGGGGGTGTAATCCAGACCCTACTGAAAGTCAATGGCAAAACTGCTATTGACTTTAATGGGGACAGAATTTCACCCCAGTCCAGATGATTTTACATGAGATTTGAGCAAAGCATACCACAAGAAAAGGGAAGCGGACAAAAGAAGGGAAGGTGTCCAATCTCTAAATGAAAAGCTGGGAAAGGCATTTTTCAAAATTGAACTTCTAGATCCTTGTCTTTACTCTCAAATTCTAACTGGAAATGTATACACACGCATGTCTCATGGAAGAAATTGTATAAAACCCAAAACATTTGGTGGCATATGCCACAGAAGCAATGGAAATACTACTAAGTATTTTGTAGCAGTTTTCATCAGCAGATCTCAAAATGCCTTTTAAACCCATTAACCTCGTTTTAGAGAAGGGGGAAATGTGGGACAGAGAGCTGAAGTGACTTGTCCAAAATCATCCAGCAGGCCAGAGGCAGAGTCAGGGACAGAAGCTAGGTCTCCTGAGTCCAAGTCAGTGCTCTATCCACTAATAGGCACTGAACTGAACATTCAGCTTAAACTAAACAGTGAGTTCTATCTTCAAGTCATGGGAAATGCAAAGTTGACTCTTAAATTAGGGCCTCATTCTGCAAACACATTTGTAACTAGTCCCATGAAGTCAACTGACTAGCAAAATTACATGCATAAGTATTTGCAAAATGGTATATTAAATTTGGCAAAAACTGACAGCCTGCGAAAAGCAAAGGCAGTAATTCAACTGAAGATACAGTGGAACAGTGACAGTGTGAAAGTCACTTCTCACGATACAAACGACTGTCTTGACTACTCTGCTTTGTCCTCCAATTTGCTTCTTTGGGCACACTTTTTGGAGAAAGCTGGCTTGTTCTACCTAGTCACTTTGAGATCAGATAGAATAGTCCCTAACAAAATAGTTGGAATGTAGAACAGAAGTGACAGTCCTGTAGCAGCTCTTGGTTATCTCAGATTTTAGGCACACATATGCATTCAATCTATACCTATACCCACCCACTATTTTACCTTTGTATTGTCAGAAGACTAGATCAACCAATATAACAGAGCCATGCTCCTTGGAAGAACAGGGGAAGAGAGGATCTTTAAGTCACTTTTATGCTGCCTTGATCCTGGGACCATACAAAAAACAATAGAGTCCCTGGCATAATTTAGAGCATACTTATTCTTAAACCTATCCCCAGAACAACAAACCTGGATTGGACAACAGGACTGGGGCCAAAATGTGTAACAATGTTCTTAGACTGTGGTATTTTTAGATGCATTAGTTGTATTTTGCAGTTTTCTTTAGGATTGCAGAAAGTCCCTTCAAATCTTAGAATACTCCAGATACAAGACTGACGTACATTTAAAAAAATTTTTTATGACTCACCAAAGGTGCTAATCGGTTGCTGATAAATTATGTTCTCTGACTCCTTTTGCCTTTGATCATATGCATCTTTAAGTTCCTCTTGCAGCTCAGGAGGTAGAGCAGCAAAAACCTCTGGGTCCACCTGAACAATGAGAAATAGTTCATTAGAGGTTTTTCTACTGGTGACAACAGTGTTTGATGTTTACTTTTTATTGTTTACCCACATGAGAAAGGGATTTGCGTTATGTGTCAATCATATTTAGATAAATTTAAAATATTGTAAGATATCTTCTGTTTGCATTTATATATTTATATACACACATATACACACACACATATCTGTCAACAAGTGAAAAGCTTAAATTATTTTCCTTTCAATATTTACATTTTAAATACAATTTATTTTACAACTAATTTGCTTAACAACATTTATAATAAATCAACTCGATTTAAATAACATGCTCAGAGGTGCCAAATCAACAATTGTTTTGATTATTTTCATAATATATTTAATACACACTTGCTGAATATTGTGGGCGAAGCTGTGCCTTTAAGACACACATACCCCTGTAATGGGAGCATGTGCAAAACAACTCCTTCCCAGGGAGAGGCACCCAGAAGCATTTCCTCTCCACCCTTATCCTCAAAGACAAGTAGGATTGACATCTGGCTCCTTCTAGTTCTTGCACCCAGCAATTTTTTTAGGCTGGTGCTTCCCGAATGGAGCATCTTGGAAGCAGCCTTGCACCTCCTTGAGTGCAGGGGCTACAAATCTAGTTAGATGAGTTATGCTGGATTTGGAGGGGAGTGGGGTGGATAGGAGCCTTCCTTCTTCCCTATGCTAGTACCCTTTGATTGTACAGATTTTCACTTTTGGATGAATAATCTTCTGTCATTCATCATCATCTTGACTGGGCCAGAGCTTGAGTACAGATATACAGTATACACACCTGATTATCCGAATAGAAAGGACGACTTGGATTTTATTTGGCTAATTGGGAGTTTATAACAGAGAGGGCAGAAGCAGCAGCGCAGCAAGACCTCTGCAACTCTGATGTCATGTCCCCAGTCACTTACTCCCATGACAGCAGGACTGCAGAAGGCTCCTTGCACTGCCACTCCTGCGCGTGCGCGTGTGTGTGTGGGGTTGTGCTCCTAGGGGGGCAGAAAGGATACTGCTTGGCCAGGATACTACTTTACTCTGCCAGGACCCTGCCTTCCCTGCACATTGGGCTAGCAGGGATAGGGTGTCACCGGTCCCGCATCAGTACAAGGAGCCCTCTGCAGCTCTGCGGTCATAGGAGTGAGTGAGCAGGGCTATGGTGGGGGAGCTGCAGCGGGCTCCGTGTGTTGCCGCAGGAGCCATTCAGCAGCAGCGTGGCCTCACCATTGCTGGGGGTCTCTTGTCTATTATCTGAACCTCTGCATCTGTCCTCTATGGGAGACAAGGAAGGGATTCAGAAAACACAGAGATTCAGATAACAGGATTTCAGAAAATCAGGATTATACTGTAGTGTATTCTAGATTTTTCTGGAACATTCAGATGAAGTTTCATGAGCCAGTAGAAATACTGTATGTGATATTATTCTCTAGTTTTGAGTTGCTCAATGTTTTAAAAGTTTCAAATATTTGCCTTCTTAAGTTTTCAGTGCAAAAAAGTGAGTGAACTATTTACGCTAAGGGTGAAACGTATACTTTCCTCCATTATAAAAAAAATCTTGTGAACTTTCTGACATGCTCTAAAAGCTAAAATGGGTGAGTGCAGAAAGTAAATTTGGCAGGGAGACAGACTTTACTAAGAATTGTTTTTGAGTTTTCCAATGAAAATGGTTAGATTTTGGCAAAGTTATGAGGCGTTCAAAACCAACCCGTACATGACGATTACATGTTATTTATAGGCTTAGAGGGTTAGATTTTTATTGATAAATGTTGGTAAACCAGTGATTTCTCTGTACACACACACAAACTGACGAAATTATACTTCCATAGATAATAACAGAAACGTACAGATAGGAAAAGTAAGAAAAATGGTGCTTGAGAACTTATCGAAGTTTGATTTAAGCATATTAAGTGTGTATATTTTGACATGTGATGTTGACAATTTATTTTTTAACAATTATCAAGCTTTAAACTCTGAACAACATACTAATCCACAGAGACCTCCCTACCAACACTACAGAAAGAGGGATTCTAGGTGGACTCCTCCTGAAGGTCGAAACAGCAGACTGGACTTCTCCATAGAGTGCTTCCGCCGACGTGCACGGGCTGAAATTGTGGAAAAGCAGCATCACTTGCCCCATAACCTCAGCCGTGCAGAACACAATGCGATCCACAGCCTCAGAAACAACTCTGACATCATAATCAAAAAGGCTGACAAAGGAGGTGCTGTTGTCATCATGAATAGGTCGGAATATGAACAAGAGGCTGCTCGGCAGCTCTCCAACACTAGTTTCTACAAGCCATTACCCTATGATCCCACTGAGAGTTACCAAAAGCAACTACAGCATTTGCTCAAGAAACTTCCTGAAAAAGCTCAAGATCAAATCCGCACAGACACACCCCTGGAACCCCGACCTGGGATATTCTATCTACTACCCAAGATCCATAAACCTGGAAATCCTGGGCACCCCATCATCTCAGGCATTGGCACCCTGACAGCAGGATTGTCTGGCTATGTAGACTCCCTCCTCAGGCCCTACGCTACCAGCACTCCCAGCTACCTTCGAGACACCACTGACTTCCTAAGGAAACTTCAATCCATCGGTGATCTTCTTGATAACACCATCCTGGCCACTATGGATGTAGAAGCCCTCTACACCAACATTCCACACAAAGATGGACTACAAGCCGTCAGGAACACTATCCCCGATAATGGCACGGCTAACCTGGTGGCTGAACTTTGTGACTTTGTCCTTACCCATAACTATTTCACATTTGGGGACAATGTATACCTTCAGATCAGTGGCACTGCTATGGGTACCCGCATGGCCCCACAGTATGCCAACATTTTTATGGCTGATTTAGAACAACGCTTCCTCAGCTCTCGTCCCCTAAAGCCCCTACTCTACTTGCACTATATTGATGACATCTTCATCATCTGGACCCATGGAAAAGAAGCCCTTGAGGAATTCCACCATGATTTCAACAATTTCCATCCCACCACCAACCTCAGCCTGGTCCAGTCCACACAAGAGATCCACTTCCTGGACACTACAGTGCTAATAAACAATGGTCACATAAACACCACCCTATACCGGAAACCTACTGACCGCTATTCCTACCTGCATGCCTCCAGCTTTCACCCTGACCACACCACACGATCCATCGTCTACAGCCAAGCTCTGCGATACAACCGCATTTGCTCCAACCCCTCAGACAGAGACAAACACCTACAAGATCTCTGTCAAGCTTTCTTACAACTACAATACCCACCTGCAGAAGTAAAGAAACAGATTGATAGAGCCAGAAGAGTTCCCAGAAGTTACCTACTACAGGACAGGCCTAACAAAGAAAATAACAGAACGCCACTAGCCGTCACCTTCAGCCCCCAACTAAAACCCCTCCAACGCATTATTAAGGATCTACAACCTATCCTAAAGGATGACCCAACACTCTCACAAATCTTGGGAGACAGGCCAGTCCTTGCCTACAGACAGCCCCGCAACCTGAAGCAAATACTCACCAACAACCACATACCACACAACAGAACCACTAACCCAGGAACTTATCCTTGCAACAAAGCCCGTTGCCAATTGTGCCCACATATCCATTCAGGGGACACCATCACAGGGCCTAATAACATCAGCCACACTATCAGAGGCTCGTTCACCTGCACATCCACCAATGTGATATATGCCATCATGTGCCAGCAATGCCCCTCTGCCATGTACATTGGTCAAACTGGACAATCTCTACGTAAAAGAATAAATGGACACAAATCAGATGTCAAGAATTATAACATTCATAAACCAGTCGGAGAACACTTCAATCTCTCTGGTCACGCAATCACAGACATGAAGGTCGCTATCTTAAAACAAAAAAACTTCAAATCCAGACTCCAGCGAGAAACTGCTGAATTGGAATTCATTTGCAAATTGGATACTATTAATTTAGGCTTAAATAGAGACTGGGAGCGGCTAAGTCATTATGCAAGGTAGCCTATTTCCTCTTGTTTTTTCCTATCCCCCCCCCGATGTTCTGGTTTAACTTGGATTTAAACTTGGAGAGTGGTCAGTTTGGATGAGCTATTACCAGCAGGAGAGTGAGTTTGTGTGTGTATGGGGGTGGGGAGGATGTGAGAAAACCTGGATTTGTGCTGGAAATGGCCCACCTTAATTATGCACATTGTAGGGAGAATGGTCACTTTGGATGAGCTATTACCAGCAGGAGAGTGAGTTTGTGTGTGTATGGGGGTGGGGAGGATGTGAGAAAACCTGGATTTGTGCTGGAAATGGCCCACCTTAATTATGCACATTGTAGGGAGAATGGTCACTTTGGATGAGCTATTATCAGCAGGAGAGTGAGTTTGTGTGTGTGGTTTTTGGGAGGGGGATGAGAGAACCTGGATTTGTGCAGGAAATGGCCCAACTTTATTATCATGCACATTGTGTAAAGAGTTGTCACTTTGGATGGGCTATCACCAGCAGGAGAGTGAATTTGTGTGGGGGGGTGGAGGGTGAGAAAACCTGGATTTGTGCTGGAAATGGCCCACCTGATAATCACTTTAGATAAGCTATTACCAGCAGGACAGTGGGGTGGGAGGAGGTATTTTTTCATATTCTCTGTGTATATAAAGTCTGCTGCAGTTTCCACAGCATGCATCCGATGAAGTGAGCTGTAGCTCACGAAAGCTCATGCTCAAATAAATTGGTTAGTCTCTAAGGTGCCACAAGTACTCCTTTTCTTTTTGCGAATACAGACTAACACGGCTGTTACTCTGAAACCTGTCATTAACTAATTATTGTCTGACTTCCCTCCATAATTTCCCACAATTGTGAAAATTTATAAATCAATAAAAATAGAAAAATGCTTAAAAATAAACACTGATAGCATTATCCATCAGATTATAAAAAAATAAAAACAGAATTCTGCCAAGCCTGGTAGTAGTTTTAACAACAATGGCATTTTTTTCTTCAATTGAGATCTACAAATATTTGTATGGAAGACAGGCTGCACAGTTCACACATACTAATTTACCTCTCTAATGAATACTCACTTCATATAAATTGTGCATCTGCTTACAAAGGTAAATCTTGATGCACCTGGCACAGATTTTTTCAGTTTTGAAAACTCTTCATGCCAAGCACAAAGTTTTCAACACATAAGACATGCAGTAAATAAGGTAAGTTTTGGACGGAGTCTGGCCCTACTGAATGCACACCTTGTATTTGATAGCACATTACAGTGGAATCAAGCCGAATATTTCCAGAACTTGGAATGATTTTTAAAAACACAGGTATTTCTATTAAAAATATATTTTTTTAAAAAGTTAAAGCTGAATGCTTAAGCACCCAAGAATCAGGAAATTTGCACATGCAGTATGAACTCGGTCCCTTTGTGTACATGCATTGCAACAGTCTAATTATATTCTCTCATAACTATTTCTCAAATAAAATCATATACAGAATATTTTATTTTTACCTGTGCGAGAGCACACCCACCCTCAATTGCTTAAAAGGTGCACTTTGTAAGTTGCACTAAGAGACAGTGATCCAAACTAAAGGTTGAATGTACAAAATTAACTAATTTCCTGACTCTTAAGTAATTATCTGTGCAACCATAATGTCTTACATGTAGCTTTAAAAAAAACTGAACAAAAAGTGAACCTTGTATATTTTACATAAATAGTTCTCAAACTTTCTGATGGTATTTATGCCTGTAATAAATTATTAATAAGGTGATTACAATATACGGCGCTTTCAGGCAAAACGAATCTATTGTGAAATTAAGAACTCATAAGTGACCTCTCCTTATTAACTCATCATACAAAACATCAGTTTTTTTATGTGCTGTTTACATTCTCAAAGTGATTTACCATTTGAAATCACAAAGTAGGAGGTGCAAATTTGCTAATGATAAAAAAAATGTTACTAACCTTTGTGTAACTGGTTTCAGAGTGGTAGCCTGTATCAGCAAAAAAACCGAGGGGTACTTGTGGCACCTTAGAGACTAACAAATTAATTTGGGCATAAGCTTTCATGGGCTAAAACCTACTTCATCAGATGCATGCAGTGGAAAATACAATAGGAAGATATATATACTCAGAGAACATGAAAAAATGGGTGTTGCCATACTACTCATGACAAGACAAATTAATTAAAGGTGGGTTATCATCAGCAGGAGAAAAAAACATTTGTAGTGATAATCAGGATGGCCCATTTCAAATAAACAGTGACAAAAAGACGTGAGTAACAGTAGGGGGAAAAAATTAGCATGGGGAAATAGCTTTTACTTTGTGTAATAACCCATCCACTCCCAGTCTTTATTCAAGCCTAATATAATGGTGTCCAGTATGCAAATTAATTCCAATTCTGCAGTTTCTCGTTGGAGTCTGTTTTTGAAGGTTTTTTGTTGTTGGAGAATTGCAACTTTTAGGTCTGAAATTGAGTGACCAGGGAGGTTGAAGTGTTTTCCGACTGGTTTTTGAACGTTATAATTCTTGATGTCTGATTTGCGTCCATTTATTCTTTTGCGTAGAGATTGTCCGGTTTGGCCAATGTACATGGCAGGGGGCATTGCTGGTACATGATGGCATATATCACATTGGTAGATGTGCAGGTGAACGAGCCCCTTATGGTGTGGCTGATGTGATTAGGTCCTACGATGGTGTCCCTTGAATAGATATGTGGACAGAGTTGGCAACGGGCTTTATTGCAAGGATAGGTTCCTGGGCTAGTGTTTTTATTGTGTGGTTGCTGGTGAGTATTTGCTTCAGGTTGGGGGGCTGTCTGTAAGCGAGGACTGGTCTGTCTCCCATGATCTGCAAGAGTGAGGGACTGTCCTTCAGGATAGGTTGTAGATCCTTGATGATGCGCTGGAATTGGTCTTGTTACAGTTGGTATGGCAACACACATTTTTTCATGTTCTCTGTGTGTATATCTCTCTCTCCATATATATTATATCTATCTATCTTCCTACTGTATTTTCCACTGCATGCATCCAATGAAGTGGGTTTTAGCCCACGAAAGCTTATGCCCAAATAAATTTGTTAGTCTCTAAGGCGCCACAAGTACTCCTCGTTTTCTTTGTGTAACTGTTGTTTTTCAAGATGTGTTGCTCACGTCCATTCCACGTTAGGTGTGTATGCGTCACGTGCACAGTTGCTTGAGATTTTTCTCTCAGTGGTATCCACTGGGCTAGCTCTAGTGCTCTCTGGTGCCATGCGCTCCTGTGCCAGTGTAAGGCGCCCAGACGGCTCCACACCCTCTCAGTTCTTTCCTCCCAGCTAACTCTGGCAGAGGGGCAGGAGGGTGGGTCATGGAATGGACATGAGCAAGACATCTCGAAGAACAGTTATGGAAAGGTTAGTAATAGCTTTTTCTTCTTCGAGTGCTTGCTCATGTCCATTCCACATTAGGTGCCTCCCAAGGTGGGCTCGGAGTTCAGAGACATACAGATTGTAACACTGCTCTACCAAACTTGGCATCATCTCTAGCTTGCTGGGTGATGGCATAATGAGAGGAGAAGGTATGTATCGATGACCATGTCGCTGCTCTGCAGATGTCTTGGATCGGGACCTGGGCCAGAAACACCACTGATGAAGCCTGAGCTCTCGTTGAATGGACAGTCAAGATGGCAGGAAGCGGGACACCCACCTGCTCATAGCACATACAAAACCAGGAAGGGATCCAAGATGAAATTCTCCAGGCCGAAACTAGTAGGCCTTTCATTCTGGCTGCTACTGCCACAAAGAGCTGTGTGGATTTACGAAACAGCTTGGTCCTCTCAAGGTAGAAAGCCAGGGCATGTCTAATATCCAGCGTGTGGAAACGCTGCTCCTCCGATTTTGTGTGTGGTTTTGGGGAGAAAACCTGATTACTATGAAGCTGCGAGACCACCTTTGGGAGGAATGCTGGATGGGGGCACAGTTTAACCTTGTCCGTAAAAAACATTGTATACAGGGGTTGTGACGTAAGGGCCCTCATTTCTGATACCCCTCCTGGCTGAGATAATCACCATCAGGAAGGCAATATTCCAGGAGAGACACAACAGAGGGCATGATGCCAGTGGCTCAAAGGGAGGGCCCGTGATTCTGGACAGGGATGAGAGTTGACTTGCCCATTTATCAATACGCCCAGGGCTCAGAAGGTAGCTTGGACCAGACTGATGCTGGCTCTCACATGGGCCTCCGACCAGCTCTTGATCAGCCAGTTGTCGAGGTAAGGGTAGACTGATACGCACCGGGATCTGATGAAACATAGGTTGGGTACTGGTATTGGCCCCTTGATTGGGTGCTGACTTCACCTCTGATCTTGAGGACAAGTCAGTTTGGAGGGATTGTAGGGGGCTGGAACCCCTTAACTCTGTCAGCCAGTGCCAAGGGTCCAGGGAACGGTGCTGGAGCAACAAATTCTTTGCTGACATCAGCAGGGTCAGTTTCCCTCTGGTTGGTACCAGTGGACTCAGTGCTGGATAGGAGCTCAAGACAACATGCTCCCTTCTGCTCGATGACCTCGTCGGTGCCAGAACTTGCTCTGCCAGAGTCGGCAGTACTAGGAGAGCCATTTGGTCCCTGGCCACTGCAAATGTCTCCAGGGTGGACAGCACTGAGATCCTGCTGGTGCCATGATGACCTCCTGGTGTCGGTGGATGGTCCTGTACCAGACTCAGCGGCACCTGTAAGCAGGATGGAGTCGATGGTGTCACAAGCAGAGTGGGGGTAAAGGAGTGGCCAGACACAGGTTGCGCACTGCTGCACTCTCCATGTTTGTCCTTCCTCGATTCTGGGGAATGTCCCCTCTTGGATCGTTGTTTCTTGTGTTTTTTCCTCAGCACTGGTGAAGGGGAATGGAGCCAAGAGACCAGTGCCACTGGAGGAGCACTCCACACCAATGTCTGACCAGCTTGGCTTTGATACTGGTCTGAGCCTGGCTTCCATCAGGATAGAACTTAGCCTAACATTCCTGTCCTTTTTCATATGAGGCTTGAACTGGCAGTAGATCTGGCAATGCTCTCGAATGTGATCCTCCCTGAGACACTTCAGACAGCTGGAGTGCTGGTTGCCCACCGGCATGGGCTTGCCACAGGAGGCACAGGATTTGAAGTCCAAAGACTGGGGGCGGAGGATGCCCTTCTAAGCTAAATGTGGAAGGTTTAACTATATACACTACTACTAAAAGAAATATCTGTAAATACCTGGTATTCTTTACTACTTAAATGCTCTGCTTTAAGCTTCAAATCTTGCTAACTTTTATAGCTTTTTCTCTATTCCAAATGATTACTACAGAGGCTAATTGAAATGAATTAAACCTATTTGGATTCTTACAATACGAACCTTAGAATTAACAAGTGAAACTTACCACAAATTTCCCAATGAACAAATCAGTCACCTTATTAACCAGGCACCCAACTCATATAAAAGCAATTCAGACAAAAGTGATGTAGAGTTGAAAAAAATTAACCTAATTAAGTAATAAGAAACTGCAGTGCGTAAATTGTGTAATAATTTACATCTGCTGAGTTGTTATAACTAAAATCCTTCACACTTGCAGCAGAATGACAGTAATATTTCAATTTATGGAGTGTACTACTGTACTAATTCATTAGTAGTTTCAAATATAAATAGCTTTTTTTTTTTTAACACACATATGGACAAATTGGAAAGGGTCCAGAGGAGAGCAATAAAAATGATAAAAGCTTTAGAAAATCTGATTTATGAGGAAAGGTTAAAAAAATTGGGCATGTTTAGTCCTGAGAAAAGAAGACTGAGGAGGGACCTGATAACTGTCTTCCAATATGTTAAGGGCTGTTAAAAGAGGACGATGATCAATTTTCTCCAAGTCCACTGAAGGTAGGACAAGAAGTAATGCACTTAATCTGCAGCAAGAGAGATTTTGGTTAGATATTAGAAAAAACTTTCTAATGGTAAGGGTATTTAAACTCTGGAAGAGGCTTCCAAGGGAGATTGTGGAGTCCCTGTTATTGGAAGCTTTTAAAAACAAGTTGGACAAACACGGTCAAGGATGGTCTAGGTTTACTTATTCTTTCAGTGGCAAAGGGGATTGGACTTGATGGCTTCTTGGGGTCCCTTCCAGCCCTACATTTTGTCTATGATATATTCTCCCATAATGATGTAGTTTATGACATGAAGACATTCTTAGGAAAAGACCATATATTGTTTTAAATTAAGCTACCACTTCAATAGTAACGGCTTTAAGATCTGTTGAACTCATGTTACTTTTAGTTTGAGAACTTAGACTTGGATCTACAAAGGGACTTTGCCACAATGCCTAACTTTTAGATGCATAGAAAAATCACTGGAATCCACAAAGCCTGAGTTAGGCACCTAAGAATGGGATACACAAAAGCCAGGCCTCTAGGCGGGGCCACCTAAGCTAGCCAATGGGAAATAGTGATGAGAGAAGTATGTCCTAAGCCCTGTTCCTCTCACAGATTTCAGCACCTAAATCCAGGCTATAGGGAGGCACCTACTTCTGTTTGCAATCCACAACCGGAAACCCATCTCCCCTTTCTTGGAGTTAGACAGCTTAGGTGGCTAAGCTGTTTTTGCAATTTCCCACAAAACAGCTGGGGGGATAGGCCTCTATTACAACCTTTAACCCAGTGGTTAGGGTACTCAGCCAGTGTGTGGGAGATCCCAGTTCAATTTCCTTCTCTGCCTAATAGGATGTTTAGTCGAGTATAGTGTCCTGAGAACATTGAATGGAGAATTAGCTCCCTGTTGCTGCGAATGAATTTTAAATGAAGTCTATAACAAGATCTTTCAGCATCCATCTCCAACATATCTGATCCGCTGAGACTGAAGAAAGGATGAACAGCCTTGGATGAATAGCATCCATCCACCACTTCAAGCCATCATGCTATAAACCAGAGGTGGAAAAACTACGGGCTGCGGGCCAAATCCGGCCTGTGGGACCGTCCTGCCTGGCTCCTGAGCTCCCAGCCAGGGAGGCTAGCCCCCGGCCCCTCCCCAGCTGTCCCCCCTACCCTGCAGCTTCAGCTTGCTGCACAGGCAGCATGGCTAGCGCACGCCCACTTCCTATGCTTTCCAATAAGCCTGTCCTGCCACTCTGAGCGGCATGGTAAGGGAGCGGCGGGGGTGGATAAGGGGCAGGAGGTCCTGTGGGGCAGTCACAGGACAGGGGCGGGGATGGGGCGGAGGTGGTCAGGAGACAGGGAGCAGGGAGGCTTGGATGGGGGTAGAGTCCAGGGGGTCCTGGGAGCAGGAGGGGTTGGATAGGGGGTGGGGTCCTGGGGGGACAGTTAGGGTTGGGGGTCCCGAGTGGGAGGCCTGTTGTGGGGCAGGGTGTGGACAGGGGGTGGGGTCCTGTGGGGCAGTTAGGGGCGGGGGGTCCTGGGAGGAGGCAGTCAGGGGACAAGGAGCAGGGGGGGTTGGATGAGACAGGGGTTCTGAGGGGGGCAGTCGGGGACAGGAAGTAGGAAGGGTCGGATGGGGGAGGGGGCCAGGCTGTTTGGGGAGGCACAGCCTTCCCTACCCTGCCCTCCATACCGTTTCGCAACCCCGATGTGGCCTTCGGGCCAAAAAGTTTGCCCACCCCTGCTATAAACCACTTTTGCATTCCCCGAATCCCGGTCCTGCTGTGCACCAGTTCAGTAGCCTCAAGCAACTAATATGGCATCTGGGAATTGCTGGGACCCATGGGAGCTCCTGTCATGCCTCCCCCGACAAACACACACTAAACTGGCAGGCACATGTGTGGCATGGGAGCTACCACGCTAGCTTTATGCCTTAAAAAGATTCATCTCTAATGAGGTGATTCTCCAGTGGCTAGCTAAGCTGATTTTAGGACTGCCTTGCACTGCTGGTGCAATGTAACAGAGCTGCAGTGCAAGGAAAAAACTGTTCATACATCTCATTTTATTACAAAACGAGGGATAAATGTAGAGCCTTTTCATCATCAACAACAAAAAATAACTTTTCAAGACACGGATGTAGAAATACTGGCAACTATAAATCTTTAACATGTATTATACTTTTGCTGAGTCCAGGATAAAAATTCTAAAGGTGCAGAGGCCAGTACTTAGTGGCCCATGGGTCGGATCTGACTGACTCACAAATTCTAATAATTTTGCCTGGACAAATGAAGTTGTTAACTATTTATTTCTACAGATTCAAAGCTCATATTTGTTGATACCACGTTAAAACCCACTTATTTTAGAGTAAACTCTACCTGCGAGAATGCTGGCAGGGCTATTACATTAATTCCTGCATCACTGTTTGGTTCTTGGAGGTCTGGTATTTGTAAGAGAACTGTTCCAACTGGCTGTGGCAGAAACTCATTGTTACACCCATTCATGGGCTCTTTTTTGCTATCACCATAAGTCTCTCCCTGTTGAATTGCGTACATTTGCTCTACTTGTTCTCTGAGATCAGATGGCAGTGCTTCCAAGACAGATTGATCTAACTGCAAATAAAATAAAATAAAAAGGTCATTAGATGTTTGGAGAACCAAGAACATAAGAACATAAAAACAGTTAAAGAGTCACAGTACTTATTTTACAAACTGAAATTAGAAGAAATTAAAACTCAACAATGGACATCCTAATTTGTATACACAAGCTGACTTGGGAATCTGACAGTACTGAATGTTGTAGCACAGTGGTTCTCAAACCTTTATACTGGTGACCCCTTTCACATAGCAAGCCTCTGAGTGCGACCCCCCCCTTATAAATTAAAAACACTTTTTAATATATTTAATATCATTATAAATGCTGGATGAAAAGCAGGGTTTCGGGTGGAGGCTGACAGCTCGTGACCCCCCCACGGGTCCTGACCCCCAGTTTGAGAACCCCTGTTGTAGCAGCTGTATTATGTAAAAGGCAAAATTAAGTTAGTACACATAAATGCTTAGTCTTGTATTTTTACAAATAATATTTAACATAGTAAATATAAATCCTATATAAACTTTCCTTCACATTCATCTAACCTTCATTATAATCCTAAATAACTAATATGAATAAAATATTGGCAACATATATATTGATTTGAACATAAGTCTTCTATCTGGTCTAAAGCAATTGACTGATCATTCAGCAATACAGCAACTGATGATCATTCAGTTTAGTACCAGGATATTTATATATATGCTCCAATTTACTTTGGTGTTACTAATCTGGTGTATTTACCGCAAGATGAGACTTCTCACTGCCATATTTGTAACATAGGTTTTGTTAGTACAGTCAGTAAATTTAGGATATGCTCTTCCCCCAAAACCATAAACACCATTCAATAATCAAGTCAGTTCTCAACAGTTGGTCCCAGGGGTAGATTTCCATAAAACATAAAATTACTAACATCAAACAAATGAAATGGTGCATCAGATTCCAAAAGCTGAAATATTTAATTGCAGCTCCCTGAGTGACAGAGAGTATGATTGATAATCACAATAGGAACATCTTAAATGTAGATTTGAATCCATGTTGCTCAAGATTATTATTACTGTAGCACCTAGGAGACCCAGACATGGACAAGGACTACACTGTTGTATTTGTAGGCCAGTGGTGGGCAACCTGTGGCCCATCAGGGTAATCTGCTGGCGGGCCAGGAGACAGTGTTTACATTGACCGTCGGCAGGCATGGCCGCCTGCAGCTCCCAGTGGCCACAGTTCACCGTTCCCAGCCAATGGGAGCTAGGGGAAGTGGTGCAGGCCATAGGGCCACTGGGAGCTGTGGACCGTCAAAGAAACACTGTCTCACGGCCCACCAGCAGATTATCCTGACGGGCCCTATGCGGCCCGCAGGTTGCCCACCACTGTTGTAGGCTCTGTACAAATACAGAACAAAAAGAAAGTCTCTAAAATGAAAGGCAAATAGCAATCTGTACAGAATGAAATACTGTATTTGCTGGTAAGTGTTGCAAATACAGGTTTCAGGGGAGTATTCCAGATGCTTTCTTCTACTGATTATCCTTAAGAGAAATTTTAAAATCTCATACCCAGGGCACAGCACAGGGGTATATAATTGCAGGATTTTATCAACAAAAGGAAATATAACATTAAATATAGGAACTTATTTTGTTAGGTCACTGTCTATTTTCTTCACCATAAATGAGGTTGGAAAGAATAAAAGGAGAGCAACATCTGCTTCTATGCTTTGGTTCATTGGGACAATTCTGAATTTCTGAATAATCTAACCACTTCTAAACATACTGAATTATAGTACAAGAAAAGGGGGCTTTTCAAATTCTATTACTTTTTTATTTTGTTTAATATAGTAAACAAAAACAACATGGCAAAATCTGAATTACATCATTTGAACCTTTTGAATTAGTTGTGTTACTAATTAATTAGTAAGGTAAAGTGTATCCTTGTGCGGAGCAGAATTCTTATTTAGCTCTAGTCAGGTATTAGGATGAGCAAGTGTGAATATCAGGACTATAATAAAAGGATAGTAACAGTGCTTAAGAGCGCTACCTTCATGAAAAACATAAATGGTACATTGTAAAAGTCCCCTTTAATAGTTCATTAGTAATTAGCCTATATGGAAAATAGTCCCTATTAATAACAATAATTAAAGCTCAGCACATACTATAGAATTAAAAAAATACATATTTAAATTCCTAACAGAGTATTGCTATTTTTATTATATAAGAGCATTAACACAAAAAAAGTGTCGTAACTCTGAGTTAAGTTTTTAGAACGTCATGATTTTTAAAACCAAGGTTTGTATTTCTTTAAAGAGCTTTAGAGTTGCTGGGTGAAGGGTAATCTATTCAATACTCTGATCTCAGAGTATCTTCTCCTTTTTAGTCCCAGTTCCATTCTCTGACACTGTAAAAAGGAAGAAAAATACTGGAAGAATGACAGTTTTTCCTGTTGGGTATTTACCACCAAAAATAGGAACTGCATTCCTGTACAGTAATTACAAACAAATATGTATCAGAAGTTCTGTACCCCTCAAATTTACCTGGGAAGGTGAAGGAACCTCAATACTTAAATTAAGTCTTGATTTTACGCTGATAGGAGTGTGTAAACCATTCCATTTGACTGCAGACTCAGCCTTGCTGGTAATGGGATTGAGACCAGATGTCAGATGGGTAGTGAGAGATGGCAGAAAAGTGCATGTTCTTGATGCAGACGATATTTCGAGATCCATAGCAGCCACAAATACTATAAATGTAGAAAACAATATACAGAAAAATTCTCTTAACAGTTCAAAAACAACTTACTTTTCACATGGTAGGAAACTTTAGTTACCCTATGCTTCTACTGAAAAACATTTGGTAGTTTGTGCAATAATGGGAATTGTTAGTGAGAACCTTTTTCTACTTTAAATATCTACCTTAATTATCCATCTATCTTTTCAAGATTTTGTAGAAGTTCCGATTCTAAACTAATTCATACATCCCTCTTTTTCAGGTGGGATGGAGCAGCAAAACATGCACACAAAGTCTGATTGCTTACATAACTTGAAATGAATTTCTGTTGAAAAATGTTCAGACGCAAAATCAAATTAAAATGAGTTGTGTCTTAAAGGAAGCCAATACGATCACAAACCCAAAATACAACTGACCATGGCAGTTTAAAGCATGCAGTGTTGTTGTCGCCGTGTCAATCCAGGACATTAGAGAGACAAGGTGGGTGAGGTAATATCTTTTCTTCGACCAACTTCTGTTGGTGAGAGAGACAAACTTTCCAGTTTATACAGAGCTCTTCTTCAGGTCTGGGAAATGTACTCAGAGCATCACAGTTAAATACAAGTTGAAACAGATTGTTTAGCAAAAGTAGTTACTGACCTTCTTTATGTTCTTCTTCTGAAGATTTCTTAGTTTTTTGAACATGTAGAAGATCGATAACTGAATGTGATCCCCCAGGTAAATGTCCAGATGGTACTGATGAGCGAGAGGAAACAGCTGAAGTGGTTTTATTGATGGGAACTAACTGATGCACCTGAATTCCAACCTCAAAACAAAAACACATTTTGTATCCTTATTTCTAATCACAAAGTCAAGAACAGTAACAAATAAGGGCAATTTAAACTGACAAATTTTATGGAGTTTTTTTTCTCTTTTTTCTTTTAAATATATAAACTCTCCCAACCCGCCTGACCAAAACCATCCACCTACTACTAGAGGAAAAATATTTTGCAGGCACTAAAAATAAAATCAGCCCCCCAAGTCAACAGCTAAGAAATTACGAAAGTGCCACCCTTCTTCATTTCTCTGGGGTAAAGTAAAGAAAAAGTGTGTGTCAACAGGATCATATGAACAATTTATATAACTGATATTGGTTTTACTAAATTATACAAACTCCCCAAACTCAAACAAGTATATATGTTGCAACCAGGATTAGAAATTTATACTAACTCAGAGAAGTACCCATGACAGCTGAAAGATGTATCGAGTGAGGGATACTATTTTTTTCTCCCAATTCACTGATCTAATCTATACTACACTTACCACTTCAGTATCTGAATATCAGACGAACAGTGAAGGTCCATGCCAAGTGCACAAGGGCAGGGTTTCCCCCAAAGTGCAATAGAAACAAACATACTTTCATTTTCTACCAGATACATTTCCTGCCCAGAAAAGCTTTCCTCACCTTTAATTTAGTCCAAAATCATATCCAAAACAAAACAGCAGAAGTATTTTTAAAAATTATTTTGCCCAATTCAATGGTGCACCTGGGTACCATTTGCAGGCTTATCTCCAACTTTCCTAAAATCTTGAACGGGAAATCCTGAGATAGAGTACAACAGGCCACACCAAGCATGAAATAAGCGGTGGGTGGATGGCTGCTAGGACTTTTTCTATGTTTATATAGCTAGGAAATTATTCACTGCCAATTAGTTTAGCTGAAACTGTGATATTAAACTGTGAAACCTCTCTCTATAAAAATGGCCTGTTTGGGCTTCCACATTTCTATTCTAAAAAGATTACTAAATTAAGTGTACTCAGTTTACAAATAGGCAAGTTGTACTTTATCATATGTAAAAGTGGCAAAGAGTTCTGTGGCACCTTATAGACTAACGGACGTACTGGACCATAAGCTTTCGTGGGCGACACACGAAAGCTTATCCTCCAATACGTCTGTTAGTCTATAAGGTGCCACAGGTCTCTTTGCTGCTTTTACAGATCCAGACTAACAAGGCTACCCGTCTGATACTTTATCATAAGTGAAACTATTACCCTGTTAATGTCAATCCAAATCTGTGCAGCCTAATAAAGTTAATAAAATATATCCATGTAGAGCAGGAAACGTAAAAAACAGAAACTTGAACTCTTTGTTTTATTAACTCACCCCTCGCATATCTGATATATTCAGTTTCATTGTGTGAAACATGTTTAGTGTTTCTTTCCCGATTACTTTTGCACTATCTGTTGCATGGTCAAGAGTTACAGTTCTGCAAAGAATAAAATACATTTAAAGAAAAGATACATTACAAAATTGCAAAGACTTTACATTATTAATTCCAGACATCATCTCAAAGAAAGATATACTACTTGATTCCATGGAGGAAAATAATTTCTAAGTCTACAAAATTGGATTAACAATTTTTAGGAAAACTAGGACAAATACACTATAGAAACATTGATTAAAATCAATACTTATGAGAGATGATTACCAGTCTAAGACAATTTTAAAAAATTCTGGATTATTAAGTTTATAGGGAGGAAGGGAGAAACATTTTTGTCCTCAATAATTAACTAATATTAATGATCTGATAGGTGAGAAACCAAGGTTTTACTGAAACCATCCGAATACCTATATAGCAGCCAGAGGTGTAGAGGAGTCTGTAACTACACTATTTCAGTTTCAGTCTTCTTTCCTTCAAACCCTGAAGGATGCACTGGTGGCATCAAGCTCATTCTTTCCCACTCCTGCTTCATCTAACACCTACTATCTTCTCCCAATATTGTCTCATTGTTTCTGTTGCTTGGTCTGTATCTAGCTGTTGTCTTGTCTTATACTTAGATTGTAAGTTCTTTGGTGCGGTGACTATATTTTTATTTTCTATTTGTACAGCACTTAATACAATTGGTTGCTAGTCCAAGACTAAAGCTCGTAAGTGCTATAATAAAACATATAATAAACAACATGTCTCACAACTTTCTAACCTCTGAAGTATATTCTGTTCACCTTTCCTCTCCTTTTCTGTAAGTGCAGCTGTCATTTATTGTTTTTCATATTCCTTGTCCTTTCTTTCTAATTTGGACACATTTGGCTCCCCTTCCTTTCTCCTCCCATATTCTCCATTTTTATCCTGGATGAGTTCAGTTTTCAGACTGATGATTGATTCTGCTGCTTCTCACTTCTACTTTACTTCCTCCTCTAGCTCTAGATCTACTGCTCAATACACCTATGAAAGGGATCAGTACTAATACTTTTCTTATGGGACAAATCTAAGCAGTAATAATTGATTTGTGTAAAGCATTTGTACAGCATGCTATTTTACTTTACTTAACAGACTTAACAGAGACTATTAGCTTTGCAAAAACCCTATTGCATTCTATCTATATCAACAGTATTACATCAGATAGTTTTACTACATAAACAGGGTGCCAGAGCTTCTCTTAGATCTAATCTTATTTTCAGCATGATACAAAAAGGTGCATGTTCTCAAGGTCACCTTTTATAAAAAAATTAGTATTTATTCTGTGTATTCTTCTCCGAAATCAGTTTGAGAGTGTACTATCGTAGACTTAACCAAAAAAACAAAAAAAAAAAAACCCAATCATTTTTGGATTTGCTAAATTCAAGGAACCGTACACTTTAATAGATATGTGGCAGGCAATTAGTGCTACATACTGGAGTAGTGTGTCAGTAAGTATTACCAATTATTATTTTCTTGTTTCAAACAAGAAAAAAGCATAAAGCCTCACCAAGGCTATTTTTTTTTTATGGTTTGTAATTAGCCTTCTGGAATCCCTGAAAAGATTTATTGGAAGCTGAACATCACATAAAGATTAGACTGGGGTGCTCTTCTGATTGGTGCTGCTGACTGTACCACAGTGCTGAAGAAAATTAACGCACAATTGTTAGAATTGTGTCAAGGTCAGTATTTGCAGCCAGCTGCTCTTCCAAAAGTGATTTTGACTGACAAAGCCTTTTCAGACCAAAAGGCTTTGCAGACCAAACCACCCCTGCTTATTTCAAGACCATCACAATGAAGTTCCTTTTCTACTTCTAAAGGAGACTGGAAGGACAGATATTAGTCTCTAAACTCCTCTAAGATTGTAAGAGGGACATGTATTTAAGACATTTTCCCATGAAAATCCTATAGTCATGTTTCTATAGGAAAACAAGAACACCTGGGACTATATTAAGCAAAATGTATAGGAAGTTTGAGAACACTACTGCAACTATTATATAGTTATAGATACTATATAAAGTCCAATTTTGCAAGGCAAAAAGCATCTTTAATGCCCTTTATGTTTTACTGGGAGTTCACAGGGCTCAGCATGCTGCAGAAGTGGGTCCATACCTACATAATGATAAGTTTTTAATTCTATGCAAGGTTACCTGGCAATGTTGTCACAGATTCCATGGCCTCCAAATTTTGCAGGTTCTACAGGGGCCCCAGCCTTTCTGACCATTATTTTAAGAGTTAATCGTTTACCCTTCATCCCAGCAGCTTCAAGTCTATGTTGGATCTCTTCTGAAAGACTCAGAAGGAAAGCTTCTGCTTCCTTAGGCTAAAAGGAAGAGAAAAAAAAAGCTCTTTATCACTCTCTGTCATGTATCTGATGTAGAGAGCTAAAATGTCTTTAAAAATTAAAAAAAGTACTTTAGTTAATTTATTTCATGTAGTTTTGGCACTAACGGGTACACTATAAAGATTTTAAAAATAAAAAAGAGCACAGCCAACTGACTGCAGCAAGAAAACTCATAGGTAAAAGTGCCTCTTTTTTAACTTGCTCTGTTTTGCCTCTGAATAGAAGGAGAATTTTCATTGCATGCATACTGCTATACTAATGTATGACAAATCTGAGGATACAAATTTCATATAATTTTGTCATTTGTAGTCAGAGGAGCATGTTCTGGCAACATCTGAGGTAAATCACACACTTTTGAGATGTGGAACATTGAAAAATTAGTTTTATTTTTCTACAAAAAAGTGCAACTTCTTTGTAGAGTCATTTTAAGAACAGCCTGATGCACAAACTTCAAGTTGTTTTATTCAAGAGATTTTGATGACAACTAGTACGAACTCTGAAAAGAGGAAGTTACTCACCTTGTGCAATAACGATAGTTTTTCTAGATGTGTTTCCCTATGGGTGCTCCACTATAAGCTTATCTGCACCTCTAATCAGAGATTTTAGGTAGTGGTGTCAGTTCAGCCTGCACCTGTGCTCTCCCTCCCATGCTGCTTCAAGGCTATCTACATTGTCAGGGTGAACCCCCCCTCAGTTCCTTCTCTACACAGAGTCCCTTATAGGGAACACCGAAATAGAGGGGAGGAGGGCAGGTTATGGAGCACCCACAGGGACATACATCTCAAAGAACCATTGCACAAGGTGAGTAACTCCCTCTTCTTTGAGTAGTCCCACTGTAGGTGACTTCACAGCAATATCCTCCTTGGAAGGCTGAGGCTTTGGAGTGGAGGTGGTTACTATAGAGAGTACTATGGAGCCAAAGACGGCAGCGGAGGCTGAATCTCCAGTCATCGCATAATGATCTATGAATGTGTGGACAGAGGCCCAAGTTGCTGCTCTGCAGATTTACAAGATAGGGACATCTTTAAGGAATGTGACCAATGTAGAAATTGACCTCGTGAAGTGTGTACGATTCCAGACAGAAGCAACAGGTTGAGCCCTTGATAAAAGTGATTAATGCAACTTGAGACCCATTTGGATAGAATCATAGAACTGGAAGGAACCTCAAGAGGCCATCTAGTCCAGTCCCTTGCACTCAAGGCAGGACTAAGTATTATCTAGACCATCCCTGACAGGTGTTTGTCCAACCTGCTCTTAAAAAATCCCCAGTGATGGAAATTTCACATCCTCCCTAGGCAATTTATTCCAGTGCTTAACCACTCGGATAGTCAAGAAATTTTTCCTAATGTCCAACCTAAAGAGGTTAAGAAGAACATTTTTTTCTCCCTCCTCCTGTCACAGCCTTTTACGTACTTGAAAACTGTTATGTCCCCTCTGTCGTCTCTTCTCCAGACTAAACAAACCCAATTTTTTCAATCTTCCCTCACAGACCTTTAATCATTTTTGTTGCTCTTCTCTGGACTTTCTGTAATTTGTCCACATCTTTCCTGAAATGTGGCGCCCAGAACTGGACACAATACTCCAGTTGAGGCCCAATCAGCGCAGAGTAGAGCGAAATAATTACTTCTCGTGTCTTGCTTACAATACTCCTGCTAATACATTCCAGAACGATGTTTGCTTTTTTTGCAACAGCGTTACACTGTTGACTCATATTTAGCTTGTGATCCACCATGATCCCCAGATCCCTTTCCGCAGTACTCCTTCCTAGGCAGTCATTTCCCATTTTGTACGTATCCCATTTTTGGATAGTCTTTGAGCTGATATGGTGGAGCCTTAGATTTTTCCGTGAATGAAAGGAAGAGTTTAGGTGACTTCCTGAAGTCCTTAGTCCTCTGCAAGTAGAATCCTAGTGCTCTTCTAATATCTAGCATATGCAGAATCACCTCCCTGTTGCCACAGTGTGATTTTGGGAAAAAACCAGGAGGATGGATCTGTTGATTCATATGGAAAGTGGAGGCAATTTTAGGGAGAACTTGGAATGCAGCCTTTAAAAAGCCTTTGTCTTTAAAAAACGACAGCATATGCTGGGTGTGCCATGAAGATCACTATTTCTCCTACGCTCCTAGCTGAAGTAATGGCAGTTAGAAATGCTGTCTTCATGGACAGGTGTAAGAGAGAGCAAGTTGCCATGGGATCAAAGGGAGGTCTAGTCAAAGCTCTGAGGTTAAGATCCTAGGTTGGAGAGGGTGGTCTCATATGTGGAAAGAGATTCCCAATGCCTTTAAGAAATCTATGAGTCAGCGGGTGAGTGAACACTGTGTAACCATCTACCAGATGGCAGAAAGCCGTTATGGCTGCAAGTTGTACCTTAAGGAAGCTCAGAGTTCTGACCTCTTGAGATCTAAAATGAGAGGGAGAGAAGACAAGGTTGGGTATTAGAGTAGCAGCCGTGTTAGTCTGTATCCACAAAAAGAAAAGGAATATACACAGAGAACATTAAATCTCCCCACGGTATTTTCCACTGAATGCATCCAATGAAGTAAGCTGTAGCTCACAAAAGCTTATGCTCAAATAAAGTTGTTAGTCTCTAAGGTGCCACAAGTACTCCTTTTCTTTTTGAGGTTGGGTATGTGTACTCAGAATGACACCAAACTTGGAATCATTTCCATTTTCGTAGGTAAGTATGTCGAGTGGTTGACTTTTGGCTGTGAAGCAACATGTCTTTCACCTAGTCAGAGCATTCTACCTCTAAGTCTTGGAACCAAGAAGGAGCCAAGACAGGAGGTGGAGGACCCACAGGTTGGGATGAAGAATTAGCCCGTTGCTTTGAGAGAGCAGGAGGGGAATGGGCTGAAGAGGAACCCGAGGAAGTATTGCCATCTGTGTCAGGTAAGGGAACCAGAATTGTCTTGGCCAGGAAGGGGCACTCAGAATAACTCTCATTTTGACTCTTTCAACAGAACCTTGGACAGAAGAGGAAATGGGGGAAAGGCATACAAGAGGTTCTTGTCCCATGGGAGGATGAGGGCATCTCCCAGTGAATGTTTCCCCAGGCCAGCCCTGGATCAGTAACAAGGACATTTCTTGTTCCGGTAAGTAGCAAAAAGATCTGTAATTGGGGTGCCCCAAAGGGCAAATATGTCTTGAAGCACCTCTGAATTCGGTTCCCATGTATGGTTATGAGAAAAGTTCCGACACACTGTGACCTGTCACGTTCTATATCCCTGGTAGATTGACAGCTGAGATGAACACGTTGTGGTGGATGCACCAATTCCAAAATTTGAGTGCTTCCGTGCAGAGGGAGGGAGATCTGGCACTCCCCTCTGGCGATTTATGTAACACATATAGGTCATATTGTCCATCATGACCTTTGAGTAGGTGTTCTTGATGAAAGCAGAAAGTGTGCACAGGGCCCTTAGCTCTAAAAGGCTGATATAGAAGGTTGCTTCTGTGGAAGACCACTTGCCTTGAACCTTATGGTCGTGTAGGTGAGCTCCCCAGCCTATTAGGGAGGCATCTGTTGTTAGAGTCAGCGTTGGTGGCGGCTGCACGAAGGGAATGCTTGCTCAGACATTGGATGGATCTCTCCACCAGTCAAGGGAGTGCTTTACTGCGGAGGGCAGTGATATCAGTTTGGTTAGTCTGTCCCTGTTTGGGGAATATACAGAAGTGAGCCACATCTCAAGACATGTCAACATCCAGCATTTGGGGTGACAAAGGTGCATGCTGCCATATGACCCAGCAGCTGCAGGCAGTTTCTGGCTGATGTCTGAGGGCTGGCCTGGACTGTTGCATGAGACTAGTCCGAGTGGTGAGTCTGTGTAGCAGAAGGAAGGCTCTCGCTTGTACTGCATTGAGGTCGGCGCTGATAAACTCCAGGTGTACCAGGGTCAGTGTCAATTTCTCTAAGTTGAGCTGTAGACCCAGCAGCATGAAAGTGCGCATGTCGTCTGGATGGCAAGTACAGCGTCTTGAAACAAGGGAGCCCTGAGGAGGCAGTTGTCTAGGTACAGTAACTCCTCAATTAAAGTTGTCCCGGTTAACATTTGTTTCATTGCTGATCAATTAGAGAACATGCTCGTTTAAAGTTGTGCAATGCTCCCTTATATCATCGTTTGGCAGCCACGTGCTTTGTTCACTGCTTGCAGGAAGAGCAGTCCATTGTAGCCAGCTGGTGGGGGCTTGGAACCAGGGTGGATCGGCAGCCCCCCCCCATCAGCTCCCCGTTCCCCTAAGTTCTCTGTGCAGCAGCTGCCCAGAAGGCTATCAATTGCCGGCATTTCAGCTGTCCTTCCCCTCACTGCTGTGTGCTGCTCTTGCCCTCTGCCTTGGAGCTGCTCCCCGGAGCCTCCTGCTTGCTGTGAAGGGCAGGGGGTGGGGGGAAAGAGGGGCTAATGTCAGGGTGTCCCCCTCCCCCATGCTCCCCGCTTAGGCTATTTCCATAGAGCATGGCAGGGCTCAGGACGGAGGGAGCTTCCTGGCAGCAGCTTCTGTCTCAACTTGCTGATCTACTTAAAAAGGCATTGTACTTAGAGTGGCATCAGTGTACTTAAAGGGGCAATGTGCATCTCTCTCTCTTACACAAACGGTGTGTGTCTCTGTCTGCCATGCTATTCCCCCCCCCACCCCCCATTTGTGCTGTCTTGTAGAGTGTGAGGCTACATTAAAAACAATGGGTTAACCCTTGAGGGCTCAGCTGATTGCTAGCTCATCATTTAGCAATAAGGCATTCCCTGGGAAATATCCCACCCTCTCACTTCACCAGGTCAACCAAGATTCATAATCATCATCCCTGTGTACCAGTATTAAATTGTTTGTTTAAAACTTGAGTGTGTGTGTGTGTGTGTTTTATATATATGGAACCTAATCCCCCTTATTTATATTAATTTTTATGGGGAAATTGAATTTGCTTAACATTGTTTCGCTTAAAGTCGCATTTTTCAGGAACATAACTACAACATTAAGCAAGGAGTTACTGTACAGGTAAATCACATTGCCCAGCGTTCACAGGTGGGCCCCCTACAACGGAGAGAACCTTGGAGAATACTCTGGGTACAGATGAGAGGCAGAACTGGAGCACCCTGTACTAATAATGGTCCTGCTGGAAGTAAACCATAGGAATCTCCGGTGTGATGGTTGTATCAAGATGTGGAAGTAAGCATCTTGTAGGTCGAGGGCCAAAAACCAATTTTCTTGCTCTAGAGCTGGAATAATGTCTGCTAACATGACCATCTTGAACTTCTGAGCCTTCATGTATTAGTTTAATGCTTTTAGATCTAGAATGGGCCTTCAAACTCCCTTGACCATGGAGATCAGGAAATAAAGGGAGTAAAACCCTTTGCCCTTGAGTTGTGCTGGGACTGGTACTATGGCCCCTAAGTGTAACAGATGATCGATTTCCTGGCAAAGCAGGTTCTCATGAGAATGGTCCCTGAAGAGGGACAAGGAAGGAGGGTGGGAATTGGGGAGGGAAGTGAACTGAATGGCATAACCCTCTGAAATAATCTCCAAGACCCATCTGTTGCAGAGGATCCTCTCCCAACTGCTGGGAAAGAGGGCCAGGCAAATTCCAAAGGGGCATGACAGGTGTGTAGATGGCACCTGACATTGCGGTATAGTTGTTTGGGCCTTCGACCAACCCATCAAAAGTGCTTAGAAGAGGCAGTCTGAGAGGTCACAGATTGTGGTGCTGACTGCTTCTGATCCCTGAACCTCTTACGTTGTGGCTTGTAATAGTGCTGAGTGTGGTTACTGAGGAGGTCATGCCCTATGCTATGTCTGAGAACTATATCTTCTCTGTCCCGCAGAGTAGATTCCCAGGGAGCATAATGTGGCCTAGGAATCCTTCAAGGTGCAGAGAGAAGAGTATCTTCTCCGCAAAGAGCTTGGGCCCTTCAAATGGGAGATCTTCCACTGTAGTCTGCAGCTCTTTGGGCAACCCAGAAAAGTGTAGCCAATAAGACTCTCTCATTACCAGTGCCATAGAGACAGAACAGGCCATTGTATCGGCTGCGTCCAGTGCAGTCTGTAACACCGTTCTGGCTACTAACTGACCTTCTCTGACAATCGCCTGAAACTGTTCCTTTTGTGTCTCCAGTAAATGTTCCAGAAATGCATTGAGTTTCCCACAATTAATAAAATAATATTTGGCCATGGAAGCTTGGTAGTTTGAGACTCTAAACTGCAATGTCGCTGACAAATATGCCTTCCTCTCATAGAAAGGTAGCTTTTCCAATCACAACCATATGGGTCGACTTGGTGTGATGCTGCTTGCCTCATGCATTAACCACATCAACTACCCACGGAGTTGGGTTGTGGATGTTGAAACAGAAAGTTTGCCTGTTTGGGAGGGATGCAGAATTTTTTGTCGGCTCCCTTGCCAGTTGGTGTCTTCCAGATGGACTTTGGCAGGAACTAAAATAGACTCATTAATTGGGAGGGCAATTCTGGGCAAGTAGGAGTTGTGCAGAATATCCACCAGTTTGTGATGTGCATCTACTACCTCCTGTAGGGGAATCTGCAGCTGGTCCACCACCCTCTTAGTAAGGCCTTGCAAGTTCTTGAAATCATCAGCTAGTGATGGGGAAAGGGCATTAAAGCCTCACCTGGTGAAGATAGGGAGAAGTTTGCTGGAGCGAAACTTCCCCTTCAAGACTTTCCTCCTTTTCCTCCTCCTCTGGTTCAGGGGCTCTGGACAGTGATGCTCTAGGAGACCATCAGGCAGACTCTTTCTGAGAGACACTAAATGCCCGTGAATTATGGTATTTGTATGTTGCCTAAGGATCCCAATACGGCCCTGGGGAAGGGGGATGAGTGGTGGGAGTGCCCAAGGGGGCCCATAGATCAAGGTTAGTTTGATAGACTTGAGGAAGACCTGTGATGGTGGGCCACGATGAGAGGCCAGGGAAATGACCTCCTCCTGGTCACTGTCAGACTTGTTATCAAGTAAGGGTGGCACTGGCTGGGGCATTTGTGGTACACAGCCTGGTGCTGAGGGCGAGTCTGGGCGCCAGGATGTGCTCGGTAGCAGAGTCCTGGTACCAAATAATGGGGATTGCGGTTCTTCCCCAACTGTCACATCTCTGGGATACTGGAACTCTTGTGGTACAATTGGCTCACTTGGTACCGTGGAGGAGTGTCCCTGGTACGTTGTCCGTACTGACAGTTGTGAAGGTGCAAAGCGTTCCCTAGACGGGAGCTTTGTCTCACCCAACTGAAGGTTTTCTCAGTGCTGCTCCTTTAGAGGTGGTAGAGTGTTGGTCTTTGTCCTTCGAGGGAAGTACCACAACCTGACAGCTTGAGCTCCAGGTGCATGTAGGTGGTGTGGCAGAGCTCATAGCAGAAGCACCCTGATGTTTCTAGGTACCGTGGTTCGGAGTAGCCAGTACCAAAGTGGCCACACTGGGGAACCCCTCTGACTGGCCAATGACTCAGTTTGGGGCCTCTGAGCCCTTTCTCTCGAAACTTTTCAGGAGGAATCTACTGGTCTTTTCGTGACTCTAACCCCTTTGAAGTTGAAGGCTCCAGGGATGATCCAGGGTCAGCACCGGAGTCCCCTGGATGGCTGAAATGTCTTCTCCATAAGGAGAAGTTTTAACTTCAGCTCCCTGTTCTTGCAAGACCTTGGCTTTAGCTAGAGGCAGAGGGAGCACTTCTAAGGGATATGGGACTCTCCCAGGCACTCAGAGGCAACTCTAGAAGCTGGGCATTCCCCTGGGGAGGGAGGTATCACCTTCTAGCAGTGAGGAATGCAGAAGAAAGTTCTTCTTTCTTCTCTTCTTTTATTTCCCCTGCCCTTCTTTTTTAACTGAAAGAATGTAGAGAGTTGTCTAAAGGTGCCTGGGGCAGGAAATATAAGCTAAAGTTCTTTTCTTTTTTTAATCCCAAGGGGATAAAATGGAAACACTTACTACTAAGGAGAACAAAAGAAACAAAAACAACTACTACTTATACTAAGGACACAGATAAGGAAGGGACAACTACTGGCTCCTTCAAGGCCAAAGGCAGTCAAGAAGGAACTGAGGGGGTTTCACCTGTGCAGTGCTAGACAGCCTCGAAGCAGACCACCAGGGAGGGAGAGTGCATGGGCAGGCTGAATGGACACTGCTACCTCAAATCTCCAATTAGAGGCACAGTGGAGCAGATACACCTGCAGCGGAGCACCCATAGGGGCAATACTTGAAGAAATTCAGAAGATAAGATTTTCCTTGACACACATGGGAGCCTAAGCTGTCAATTTCTAAGCAATTTGAGCGTTCATTTCTCTCTCTTATGATTGTGGCTCTAAACTTCCAAGTGAACTTCTGAAGCAGCTGCAGTACTTTTGCTGAGGATCATCGCCAAAGTTGTCTATACTCCTTTTGGCAAGCTGGACCTAAATTCAGTGGCTTTACTTAAGGATTCCTCAGTGACCACTGCTTCACAGTTTGGATCAAATAACCCCACACTGCATTTAGCAGCATTTCATCCCTTTTTCTTCATTTAATATTATGAAATTAAATGAAAAACTCCCAACTTTGATGCAAGAAAGTTTGAGAAATCAAGCACTCAAAAATCAGGAAATTACAAAAGGAAAAGTTTTCTATTGCACTCTTAGACCTTGGCCATGAGGCCGCTACCCATTTCATTTTCTGATTTCCAAGTGAAAAGTAATACATTAAGGTTTACTTAATATTAAATTTAATCTGTACTATAAATTATGAATGGTATGCAATGTGATCAAATTAGAATTTTGGTAGAAACATGGGTTCAAAGTTTCAAACTCTAGGTTCTGAAGTTAGGTTCCTAGGGATTGCCTAAACAAACATTTAGGTGTAAGTCTGTCACACACAAGTCTGCCATGCAGTAAGTGCCCATGCAGACTCTGTCATGCACTAGAAGTTCCCCAGTGTGCTTTAATGCAGTGGCTCTCAACCTTTCCAGACTACTATACACCTTGCAGGAATCTGATTTGTCTTGCGTACCCCCAAGTTTCACATCACTTAAAAACTACTTGCTTACAAATTCAGACATAAACATAAAAAAAAGTGTCACAGCACACTATACTGAAAAATTGCTTACTTTCTCATTTTTACCATATAATTATAAATAAATCAATTGGAATATAAATATTGTCCTTACATTTCAGTGTACAGTATATAGAGCAGTATAAACAAGTCATTGTCTGTATGAAATTTTAGTTTGTACTGACTTCACTAGTGCTTTTTATGCAGTCTGTTGTAAAACTAGGCAAGTATCTCGATGCACCCCTAAAAGACCTCTGCATACACCCAGGGGTACGTGTATCCCTGGTTGAGAACCACTGCTTTAATATACCCTCCTTTAAAATGGGAGTAGATTAAGAGCTTGTGTAGACAAACCCCTAGATTGTTGTTTTGATTCTAAAAATCAATGAAAAAGGCAGAGGCTCCCTCCCTCTCCAATATGGCATTTTGTTTAAGAACCTTAAACAATATGTTAAAGAGTCTAACTTTAGGCACCCAGGTATGAAAATGTTGGCCTTCATTTTTATAGTTTTCATATAGTATTTAATTTCTCACTCTTACCATTGCACTAACTTCCTTTATGAAAGTAATAATTTTAACATAGTTATAATTAATAAAAGATTTTAAAAATGCAGTATTTTAAAAGATAGAAATTGGTTAAAAATTTGCACTAGTCTAGATATGGTACTATGCATTGCCACATGAGTAACCTGCATTTGAATTTCAGTCTGGTGAATCGTTCCCGGGAATAGAATGTTATGTTGAGAATGATGGATTATCAATAAGACTGTTGTTATTGTGGCTGTAACAGAGCGATGTCTTAAAAAAAAGATTAAATGAGGGCATTCAGAATATCCATGGGAAACAAGGAGGATCTTCTGCTGTGGGAGGAAGTCTTTCAAATATAATATTTAATCCTCCAAAACGAAAGACAGTTTTAGTTTACCTGAGTAAACCTTATACCATAGTTGATCTCAGCTGAAACAGATTTTCTTTCCTTTTCTGTTCGAACAGGTCTATCATCCAAGCCACGACAGAATCTGTAGAGCATCTGTCCTGTTTTTGGACCAAATTCCTTCTGGAGTTTTGACATAGTAAGATATTGTAAGTCTCCACAAGTTTTAATTCCCAAAGATGCCAACTTGGATTCCATTGACCTACCAACTCCTAACAAGAGAATAAGTAATTTTGTTCTGTTAAGTCTACACAATCCAGACAAAATTCATTATTTTTAAAGCACGACCATTCTCTTTCAATCCTAAAATGCCCGGTATCCAGTTCAAATTTTAAGGTGGGATTGGGGGAAAAAGCACATTGGCTGCATTACGATTGACCAGAAACTTTTGTATCGTGTACAGTATTTGTTTAGTTTGTACCAAATTTTACAGTTACTGATGTTTGTATGCTTGTTCCAATGTCAAGACTTGCTAACTTGTGCTTGCAAGACATTGCTTTTAACTTGTAACCCCATGGATAACAACAGTGTCTTCTACGCTTTGTACAACAACTGAGCACAAGGTCAGTATTAAGACAGTAGTCTGATTAATACATTTTATCAATCCAAAAAAGCTCTGAAGCCTTACATAATCAGAAACAAAATAAGTGAGATATATTTGCAACTGTACACAAAAGTGTTTGCACCTAAAAGGAAACCTGTAAAAATTCTAGCTATTTTCAATTGCTACTTGGTTGGAAACATGTTATTTCAGAGAGGAAAGACAGCTCAAATTATGAGTTAAGAACCACCTGAAAATTGTAAGTATCCAAGTATGTTAATTTTATCTCTTTTTAGTGAAAATACTGATTTATAAAAAAAGTAATAATTTACAAATTAATCATAACTTACGCATTTACACTACTGTAGATAGCTAAAGTTAGAATACTCTGAATCAGATTCCATCTTTTAGGATCTCCATTTTACAATTTAAATGATGTACTAACACTGAAAACATTAAATGCAAGTGACATCAGAAAACTTTAAAGGACTTTTAAGTTAAAGCATACTACGTTATACTATAGAAAATTAAATTTAATTAGATAAAAATGGACAGATAGTACAGGTTAGATGAAGAGGCCAAACCAAAAAAAGTTATGTATCAAGAAAAAAATCAAGCTTCTAAAACCTAATTGCCTTGGCAATCTATAGTGAGCTACAGTCAGAAGTGAAATAGACAAATTAAGTATTATTCTAGATTTAGCATTATACATTGAGGAACATATGGATAATGATGCTATTTTCAAATATTTTATATGTCTACTACAATATCCTTCTGTTTTGTTTCCTTATATGAAAGAAATCTTTTTGGAACACATATTCCTAAAACAGCTGTGCATACAGTTTGAGCAAGATTAAGTACCCATTTATGCTCTGTATTTCAGTTATTCATTAATTTCAGGGTCTTCCCTCTCAAACTGTGTCAGGTGCATACACTATAAAGGCAACATGCTATCCTGTTACATACAAGAAAGCACTTTGGCTTACAATTGAATAAATACAGTTGCCACAATTGAGCAAATTTCTACTATTCTTCCAGGACACAATCCACACAGATTCCTGTACCTCAAGTTTAATGGTACAATAAATTAGAGATCTTTACATACAGTAATTCAATGAAAACAAATGTTGTCAGTCCTACTTCTATGTCCATTATGGCAAGATAATGTACACAGAAGTGTTAAGGTGTTGTAGTCCTATTGTAGTTTCCTTTTCCATTGTATTCTCCACTCACCATTCCATCCTTGCGTTGGCTAATTTCAAGGAATACTTCCTTCTTTCAACCCAAGAATGCTCAGTTTTCCCGTATCTCCTCCTCTACATTCCACTCACTGACTTCTACTTCTCCACCTTCCTCATTTTTCTCCAACCCTTCTCTCACTGGGCATTACCTAATATCAACAAGTTTTAAGAAAACCATCCATCTTTTTACCCCCTTTCCTCTCCCATTTTTCAGTCATGTCTCTTTATCCTTAGTAACTCCCTTTTTCTGGTGCCTTCCCAAACTTCAAAATTCTGTCAGTGCACACGCCTTTCTAAAAAAATATTCCCTTTATCCTGACACCACCTACAATATGATTTTCAACCATTCATAACAGAGCCAACTAACCAATCAGGCAAGCACATTATACTAAGAGAAAAGGAGTACTTGTGGCACCTTAGAGACTAAAATTTATTTGAGCATAAGCTTTCGTGAGCTACCTAGCTTATGCTCAAATAAACTGGTTAGTCTCTAAGGTGCCACAAGTACTCCTTTTCTTTTTGCGGATACAGACTAATACGGCCGCTACTCTGAAACCTATACTAAGAGACTTTTTCATTACATTCCTAACAGTAACTACCCAAGTATAGTGACTCAGCATGAATTCTGCTGGAGATGTAACACCCAGAAATTAGCAATGCAAAAGTATTCAGGCTGCCTGAAATACTAAACTGAGTCCATCCCTTGCCAACTCACCATACTATATGGCTTTGTAAGGTCTTTAATAAGGAATTTATTTTTAAAGAAGATACAAAGAAAATAATGTAAAATAACAAGAGAAATGAGAAGGAGCATTCCAGTATTCAGCAGATAATCCTAAACATGAAATATCTTCATTTTCCAGATTACATAACCTTAAATAATGGCGAACCTCTTTTATGTGAAATTTGGGAAAAATAATTTGACCCTTGATTGATACTGGACACCAATTTGCAACATATAGCAAATTCTAATGTCAGCCTGAAAAATCCCTGTAAAAGAAGGACATCAATAATTCAATTTAAAAATGTACCTGGAAGATTGCTAACTAGCTGACCTCTAATAAAATCATCCACTTCCTCCGGTTTTAAGTGATATTGTCCATCTGGTTTTGCTTTGCGGGTTGCCATTCTGGCCAGCAGAATATTGGAACCTGTAAAAGTGAACAAATAATTAAAAGATGCCTATGCTGATTTCTGCCATCACAAACAGCATTTTCCTAGTCAGAGGATGAAGAGAAAGGTGTAGAGAGGTATAGCCACATTTTAATCCCTCTCCAAATACTGCTTTGGATTTTTTATTTAGTATTTGTTTCTGCAGTCCATGCTTCCACTCCACAATTGGTAGGGTTTGAGGGAAAAAGGGTATTTTTGCAACACTAACTTGTACTTGCTAAATTAAAATAAAAAACACCCACTACAAAATACTTTAATGTATTAGTCTCCAGTGAATGTTCTACACATGTAGAAATAGACATAACAGCTATCAAAATCGCTAAAAAGTAAAATTTCAGCATCTTTATACTGTAGATCAGAGATACTCAGACTGAGGCTCATGAGCCACCAGTGACTCTTTAATGTGTCTCCTGCAGCTCTTTGCAGCACATTATTAAAACAGTGTGATTTAATTATTTATCAATCTAAGTTACTATCCAATCAGGATACTTTTAATATGTAATTAACCAATTGTAGCTGATAAAAAAAATGTGGTCATTTTGCTGTGAGAATTATATAGTATATGAAACAATGAATTCTCACTACTGTGGCCCTTTTGGGTAATGGTGATCACTAATTTGGCTCCTGAACCCCTGAGCTCTGAGTATCACTGCTGAAGATCATTCTGAAAAAAGATGTTGCGTTCAACGTAAGTATAATAAACTGTCAATTACACTAATCATACTAATAGTGAATTATATGATAGAAATGGGTATTTCTCAGCCCCTTTACCTGCTAAAAAAGAATAAAATTCCATTAGTTTTACTATTAGAATGCCACATAAAAATCAGAGTGAGGGGGACATTTGGCACACTTTCAGAATTTTTTTTCTGCTTACAGGTTTCTTCATGTCCAGCCAGCTACCACTCCAATATGGTGTGCTAGCATGTCTCGTTCTGTGATATCATTGCTACCAAAAAAACCTTGCTGTAATATAGGGAAAACTACAAAAGGTTAGGTAAATGTCACCATTTACAATGTGTTGTTCCCTGTCTCTCCTGTCCTGCAAGGGTTACATTATTTAATGTCTTTTTGGTAAATAATGATGGTAATGCAGACATCATGGGCACCATGCTAGCAATTATATTTATGACACACTCAATAAAAAAAAGGAGTACTTGTGGCACCTTAGAGGCTAACAAATTTATTTGAGCATAAGCTTTCGTGAGGATTCCGTGTCCAATTTTCCTTTGGTGTCCCATACTCTGCCTGTAATATGTCACTTCAGATTTCCACCAGTCTACCTATCTTAGGTATATGGCTCTCATTACTGTAGTATCAAAGTGACTCACAATTTTTACTGTATATATCCTCACAGCATTATGTGAAGTGGGAAATACTACTATACTCATTTTACAAGATGGGGAACTGAGGCACAGAAAAAGTAAGGCCTTGTCTACACACATTCACAGGTTTTAATTTAATTGGCTTAGATAAAATGACTTAGTTAAGCCAGTGAAATCTCTGACTGTGTGGATGCTCTTATTTCCATCTAACTTAAATCTGTTCCCAACTGACTTAAGCTAAGCCAAAATAATAAATAATAAAAATAATAACAATAAAAGACAGTTATCTCAGAGATAAGAGCACTCAACACAGAAGTTTTCACTGGTTGAGCTATATAATCAGTGAAATTCACATCTTCGGTTATATTGCTGCAACCTTCCCAAGGAGATAAATTACTTGCTCAAGGTCTCACAAAGTATGTGGCAGGCTAAAGAACTGAATCCAGGTCTCTTTCAAGTCACAGGCTTGTGTCTTAGCCACTGGGCCACACGTCCTTTGTTCCAAATCATTTTATCCTGGCCTAAGGTGATGTCCTTGTACTATTCCCATCATATGAAGTTTTAGAAAATCACTGGATACACAGTAATTGCAGACTGCTCTCTTTTTAAAAGTATTTGATATATACTTATTACTGGAACAAACATTTGACTGAAGGAATTGGTTCTTTCAACCAATAAAATGAAATTGAAATCAGAATATAAAAGGTATGCTCAGAAACTGTATTTTTTAAAACAAAGAATAAGCACATTAAGTAAGGCTATAAAAGGTTCCAAATATGTCTCAAGGCAAGGCATGACACAAACAGGAATCTGGTGAATTATATTTAAAGTTAATAACAATAATGAATAAGAGATAATGGGAGAAGTCTACTTCCAACGAGCTACAATAATGGATTTCAACTTAAATCAGAAGTGAATTTTAATTGTCTCAAAATATTTATTCCCAGATTCTCATTTCTATAATATGATTATGAACAGAGAGAAAGGGGGAGAGAGAGAGAGGGACAAGGAAAAAGAAAAAGCAAGCATGGAAAATTTTCAAAGATGTGAATTCACATACTGTACCTCCTACAAAACTGACTACCTCTACTTTTAGTGAACATGACCTATACCAAATCATGCCACTCTATAGCCCTTTATTACTTTCCCGTTTTATACTGGATGGTGACTGAATAGGTTTTATCCTGCTTTCATTTGTAAAATCTACTGGAAAAGATATCTTAATATTTATTTTTAAATGAACACAAAGTGTCCCAGAAGTGAAATTATACCACACTGTCAGTACTATAAAGGGAGCTGGTAGCAACCCCTAAAGTTAGGTTGCTTAACATTTTCCATCAAGGAATTTTTTTTAGTAAATTTATTTTAATGGCAATGTTTTGTGTATTTCATGAAAACTCACTGTTTTAGCAGTCCCTTATATTATTTTGATATACCCAAGGACGGCAAGTGACACTTGTAAGTAAATATGAAATAAAGTACTAACCCATCCCAACAGAGGCAGCACATTTAGTCTGGTCTTTGATTTCGGTGCGGATAGCACTTGCAAATTCATCAGGAGTCAGTCTGGTCTCTGCAAGGATTTCAGTGATATCTACTAGTGCTTCATCACAACTGACTGCTTCGATGTTATGAGTATAGCTAACAACACAAAGTAAAGGAGGTGAAACAGCAGCAACAGCTCACCATCTGTTAAAACAAATATGTAGCAAGTAAAGTCTTCCTTTTGTGGTGGTATTTCCCTAATTTTTATTCTCATTATCCCACACAACTTAGTTAAGCATTTAAAAGTATTACTAAAGCAAACTACGGTCTAGGATTAATTTCAGTATGCATCATGCTTTTAAAAGATTAGTTGGAGAAGGAAAGTTAAATATTTTATTCTTCACCTAAAAATAACTGACCCTTTTCCCCTCCCCCCAGTCAACTGAAATAAAGAAGTAAACTTTTTTTTAAATTTATTCCAAAAAAATTCAGTTCTTGAAAATGTGTGTCTAAAGAAATGTTGGTGTCTTGGAAGGGCAGCAGCACATACAACACTTGCCAATTGAAAGCCACAGCCTTCTCCCACTGAAGTCAGTGGAAGTTTTGACACTGACTTTTACAGGAGTCAGATGTTGATCATTTTGCAGGATTTGACCTAAAGATACAGAGCAACACAGGAGGCAGTCTCACTCTAAACTGACTACCCTCCATTACCCAGTCAAGATAAAAAGTTACTACAAAAGGAAGAACTGAGGTGGGAATGGTTTGAAAGGGGGAAAAAAATGGGGATAACAGACCCATGAAGATGAAAATCCTAGATCACATAATGGCATTTGGGAATGTAGCAAGTGAAAACATGCTTGATTGCTGCAAAAGATTATACAAATACATAATGCACTTTACCTGGCCAGTGTCTCATACACTGTCTGTGTAACTTCTTTGTATGCATGGAAGTCATATGGAACTGCTTGAAGACTTGGACATAGCTGTTTTGCTTGGCCAAAAAACATTCCATTCTTTATCCCAACTTGTCTAAAATCAAATAAAATCAAGTAAGTTATATAAATCTTCCCTTTTTCAAAAATCACATTTCAGATATTTACAAGGTAAAGAGTTTGTACAGCACCACCTAGCACAATGGATTTTCAGCCCATACCTAGGACTCCTAGATGCCACAGTAATACAAATAAATAATAATATTCATACTTTTCCGCACCACTACTCCAGGCAAAGAACAGATATACAGGAGTTTTCTCCACTCATGTAAATGGTCTAATTGATGCAAAAAGTGACTTGCACTATAGTAATGAAATCCAAAAATTATAGGATTTTGTGCTATGTGTCTCAAACAATGAACAGAAGTGGGGCTATTGGGAATATACATCGTAACTTATTTTAAAATTAAATATGTATTTTAGACAGAGCTTGCCATCTCCTGCTCCAAGCTATGAAAGAACATGAACTATGTAAAACAGTACAACTCTGCTAGAGCATGGAGAAGGAAAGAGGATCAATGTGGTTTATTTTATTATAATAGCACAACTGTGTAAAGTTACATATTGAACTATAAAATAATAAAATCTTTGCAAAACCAAGCCAAAAAAAAAACAAACAAACCACCAGCTCATCTGCCCTATAATACTCTAACGATGGTTCCATGGTGATAATAAATGCAAGGGTGTTATTTGCCATACGAACCAATTAGGCTGTTGATTAATCGCAGTTAACTCATGCAATTAACTCAAAAAAATTAATCGTGATTAATCACACTGTTAAATAATAGAATACCAATTGAAATTTATTAAATATTTTTGGATGTTTTCTACATTTTCAAATATAGTGATTTCAATTACAACACAGAATACGAAGTGTACAGTGCTCACTTTATATTATTTTTGATTACAAATATTTGCACTGTAAAAATTCACCTCATACAAGCACCATAGTGCAATCTCTTTATCATGAAAGTGCAACTTACAAATACAGATTTTGTTGTTGTTACATAACTGTACTCAAAAACAAAACAATGTAAAACTTAAGAGCCTACAAGTCCACTCAGTCCTACTTCTTGTTCAGCCAACCACTAAGACAAATAAGTTTGTTTACATCTCTGGGAGATAATGCTGTCCATTTCTTATTTACAACGTCACCTGAAATGAGAACAGGCATTCACATGGCACTTTTGTAGCCAGCACTGCATTTATATGCCAAATATGCTAAACATTTGTATGCCCCTTCATGCTTTGGCCACCATTCCCGAAGACATGCTTCCATGCTGATGATGCTCATTTAAAAAAAGCATTAATTAAATTTGTGACTGAACTCCTTGGGGGAGAATTGTATGTCCCCTGCTCTGTTTTATCTGCATTCTGCCATATATTTCATGTTATAGCAGTCTTGGATGATGACCCTGCACATGTTGTTCGTTTTAAGAACACTTTCACTGCAGATTTGACAAAACACAAAGAAGGTACCAATGTGAGATTTCTGAAGGTAGCTACAGCACTCGATCCAAGGTTTAAGAATCCGAAGTGCCTTCCAATCGTTGGATCGTTATCGAGCAGAACCAGTCCTCGCCATGAACGCATGTCCTCTGGAATGGTGGTTGAAGTATGAAGGGAAATATGAATCTTTAGCACATATGGCACGTAACTATCTTGTGATGTCAGCTACAACAGTGCCATGAGAACACCTGTTCTCGCTTTCAGGTGACATTGTAAACAAGAAGCAGGCAGCATTATCTCCTGAAAATTTAAACAAACTTGTTTCTCTGAGCGATTGGCTGAAAAAGAAGTAGGACAGAGTGGACATATGGGCTCTAAAGTTTTGCATTGTGTTATTTCTGAATGCCTTTTTTAAATACATAATTCTACATTTGTGAGTTCAGCTTTCAGGATAAAGAGATTGCTCTACAGTACATGTATTAGGTTAATTGAAAAATACTATTTCTTTTGTTTTTTACAGTGCAAATATTTGTAATAAAAATAATATAAAGTTAGCACTGTACACTTTGTATTCTGTGTTGTATCAATATACTTGAAAATGTAGAAAATATCCAAAAATATTTAAATAAATAGTACTCTATTACTATTTAACAGTGTGATTAATCGGGATTAATTTTTTTTAAATCACACAATTAATTGGGATTATTTTTTTTAATTGCTTGACAGCCCTAAATATCAATATATTATATATCTTTGAGACTATATTTAAAACAAGTTACTGTAGGCGCTGGATGTTCCCCTCTTGACCAGGATATTTGGGGAATTCAGCACACAATTTGTGGGAAAATTACCGTTAGATTTGGTGATCACAAGCGATCAGGACTTTAATTTTATGCCTCATCTGTGCCTGACCTCCAATAGTACAACATTCCTAATGCAATGAAAAAACAGTGGTTCAGTTTCAGAGAGAAGGACGGCACCTATTAAATCAATCACTTTGTATGGAACCTCGGATTTTCTTTAGTGGCCTTGGCCCAACTGAAATATCTTAGCTTGTGAGAACTGATTAATACCATGTTTCGAGTTATGAGCTAAAGTAAAAAGGGAGAGGAAACACATTTTCCCTTCTTGTGCTGGTGCCTAGCATAATTTATTTAAATGTAATTTCTGAAACAAAGACTAAGTGTTCCATGTTTGGATGAAGTTAAGCAATGTAAATAGATATTTCACTAGCCATCTGTGAGCACTGTATGACAGAACTTTACAATCAAGATGACAAATAATTTCTATCTACCTGGCTTCATAACTACAAGATGCAATTTCAGCCATTGACAAACCAGAGATATCCAAGTCAGCTCCATTCATCTGTGCAGAATCTGGATTCTCCCCGATTGATGAGTCCAGTTTATCAGGAACTCTATTTTCTGCTTGGAAAAGAATATTTTACATTTTGTTCTTATATTATTGTCTTAATGGTTCAAAAGACTTATTTCATTCCAAATAATCAATGGATTTACAACTGAAATTTTTTCCAGCAGTTTCTGTGTTCATATTTTATGATGAGGAATTTCTTCACAATATATTGGTTTAAATCATCCAATAACCGATTAGGTCAACAAAGAACTTACCAATATATTAACACCCATCTATGGGGTTGATCTCTGGAGGACAGTAAAATATGATGCTACTGAAGAATGAATATACTTTCTTTTTTTCACATTATCTGAGACCAACATGTAGATGGCTAGTGGCCAATAAAATTCAGACTATAATAATACTGTGAGTTGAGAGAACCGTTAATACCCTTAACATGGTTGTAAAAACAGATTTAATTGCCAAACTCCTGAGGTTTCTTTAAGCTACAACCTATAAACTAAATGCAAGACACTCAAAGCTTATCAACCATTTGTCTGAACAAAAGAATGTCATTTACACCCCTTTTAAAAAAAAAGTAAGTTAAAAAGTACAAGAATATAGAATTTCAACTTAAAATGCAATTCTGCAGCTCAGCCTCCTTGTAACCTAGTACTGACATCTCTACTTTCTAGTAATTACTTAATCTAAACATCAAGTAACTTAATTTAGACACCTCAAATCAGAATTTTAAAAGTTAAACAAAATACCAAGAATATTTTCAGATCAGGAAATAAGCAAAAAAAATGTAAGCCTTGCTGGATACTTATATGTCCTTCACAACTTTCAGCTTTATTGTTAAATTCACAGATAACGTTTCAGTCACTGGCCTCTGATAATTCTCTTAGTGGGATTCAAAAGCACCTGATTTAGTATATCATTCCAAATGTCCGCTGGACCAAAATGATGCAACGCTAAATAAATACTCCAATCTCAGACTATTAAAGAAAAGGATGAGACAGATCTTTAGCTAATTCTATAAAACCTACTTTGAATGAGCTAAGACAAAAAGACTTAAGAATCATTCAAGCCACCTGAGTACTACATACATATGCAGAAATGTATGGTAGAGAGATACAGCAAATTGGGGAAAAGTAAAGCATTCTCTATTCTATTCAGATTCTTATTCTCTGCACATCAATATGGTAGCTAAGTATCTCTAGATAAGCACACTGACTCTTAATTGTAGGTCAGCCAGAAAAATCAAGTAGCTGCAAAAAACCCAAAGCTCTGAAATCAAGAACTGAACTCTAAATGGTGAAATCTCAAAGGACAAAAAGCTACTGCTTGCTTTAAAGGAAAAGTATAATATACAATTTAGATTTGGTTTTCATTATTGCAGTCTATTTAATACAATACACCTTTGTAATATAATACAATATACAAGTTATAGCTGCACGTGCCCAATAATACTGTATGACAACAGCTTACAGATTAACATTTTTAGTTTGAAAAGAAGTATGTTGCTATCTCCACATAAAGGTGGTTATCAGACCAAAGAAAGTGTTGTAATGGGGGGCAGAATCTGACTCATGTGACTCATCTGCCTTTCTATAGAACTTCTAATTTACTTGTCTTTTTATTTCTTAAAAATTTGTTTTAATGTTTGATGGGCTCATTAAGTTACCTAAGATGTCGGAAGTTGCAAATTTATTAAGAGCAAAATTATGGCCCAAATAAAGATAAGAATGACAAGAACAACGTATTTAGTCTGTGCCTTCCTGTGCCCTGGCCTGAGATGTTGTTGTCATCTTGTCTATCTTCATTGGGCTCGTCGACCTTTTCCACAGCGTAGCAGAGCAGATCCCCCCATGAGCTGATGGAGTCACTTCATGTGAAATTCCGGGCAATGCAGAACACATTGTCCTCACTGGAAGGCAAGGTAGAGAATCTCTCATCAAAAGCTGGGAAACTAGACAAATGCATGGTGAATGTGGAGCAACAAATGGAGAAATCAGAGGCCAGGACCCTAAGTCTGTGAAAAAGAAATCGCTGAGAATAAATCTGTGAGTAATATGATAGTTACAACTGCTGCTCTTTAGAATGAAAACTGGAGATACAGGGGTGGAGGGAAAGAAAGACTAAAAATATCCACGTCTTGGACATCCTGGCTACGAAAAGAGACCCCAACCTCTGAATTGGGTGTGTATACTAATCCCTTAGTTTTCGGACATGAATGTTAAAGAAGATATCAACAGAGTGTAATTTCTACCACTCAGGAAACTGCTCCAAATTGACACACAGAGTGAGAAAGACAACAAATTTTAAATTTCAAAGTTATATAGTTTTGGATGAATCCAAAAAAGAAAAAAGAAGTATTTCATAAAGGATCCAAGATTCTACTGATCCTAGATATCTGTCCAGCAATCCAGACCAAAAAGCAGGAACCAGTATCACTGAAGAAGCAATTTGCAAAAGCAGTAGTTGAAGCTGAAGGAATCTGTATCTGGCCAAACTAAGTGAGTCAGAGGAATTTATGTATCTATTTTTTTCAATTTGGAACATTATTTCTAATAAGCAAGTTCTGGAGAAGGCAAGATCAGAGAACAGTTTGGATAGCATGAGGCATCAAACAAATGAAGTTTGCTCTATACAGGAGAATCGGTGTAAAAATGAATTTAAATAAAAAGAATACTCGGGCCCAATTTTCTTCTCATTTACACAAGTATATCCCCAACAGGTTGTACATGTTTAACAGAGCACAATTTGGCCCTTTGGGTTTTTGATATCTTTAGAAAATAGATTTAAGTTTGTTTCACATGGGCCTATATGCCTACTGGACCATATTTACATGCAGTGCACAGCATAGTTTGTTCCTGCTGTGAAGTGCTTCATGTACACTATCTAGGATGTAGCAAAGTTAGAGTTAGTTAGCAGTACCACCTTTTCAATTAATGCTAAAAAGTAATACTCAATCACTAAATTCATTTTGTTCTCCTCAAGACGACAATCTGATACTTTTAATGAAAATCTATAATAGTCTCTCTTGATATAAGTTTGCTAAGTTGAGATAAAATTAATAAAAAGAGACTTTTTAAAAATGTAATGAACCTGTAGTTAATAAGATACATACTTTAAAAAGAGTGCCAGGGAGGGAAAAAAACAAAACAAAACAAAACATCACACCTTTTGGCAAACTACAGGCTGCGCAGGAAGAAAGAAAGAGCTGCCTGCCAGCAAGGGAGGATGCTGAAGTAAAAGGTCTGAATGTGCGCACTTCCAGAAAAAGCTGCTGCAATAAAGAACAATGAGTTTGTAACATACTGAACCTGAGCTCCAGTGAAACCTTGCACACTGAATATCATAGAAGAGATACTGTGGAATTTGTGTATCATACATAGTATGTTATTCTTAGCTAATCTTCCTCAATTTTATTTAACTAGCTAGCTTTCCAAGACATTTCTAAATTGTAACAAATGACCTTCTTATCAAAATACACTGGCCTGGAAAATGTTGTAGAGTGCCTATGTTTAGAACTATGCTACCAACTGTTCATTGACAAACTGTGCAACAAGGCTAAATCCCTATAAGCAATAACTGCCCTTATTATAAACTACTCAGTCTTACACATGGCACTAGGAATCAATTTGATTAAGTTTGAACATCCTGAAAGGCACTAAGAAAAGGTGGAGCGACAATGGGTTCTATATTTTTTATTTTCTTCCTGTTTTAAACTGTGATTATGCTATTGCAAAATGACAAAGGGCATCTATTACGGAAGATATCTGCTTTCCATTTTTCTTCCAGGATCTGCTTAATTTATTGACATAGCCAACTTTTTACCGTTAATACTACAGAAACAACATAGTTGTGGAAAATCAAACTATTCTAGTCTACCTTGCACATCAACAAAATTACTAACTGTGGTATAAATTCTAATCCAACGCTATTCGTTGATTCTGCTGCTAATGTAAGAAGTGAAAAATAATCTGATTTCCAGAAATCAAGCTGAAATTAAATGATAGTGGTTAGAAACCTCTTTAAACTTCTAAACTGAGAAAAATTAATAAAATAACTGGGAAAATAAATATGAAAAGCTATTTATTTTTAGTGTGTCACTTTTTTCCATAGTAAACATACTTCAGATTGTATGAACACACCTAGTCTTAAATGCTGTCTTACAGTAATTTATTGTTGACACTTGTATATTGCTACTTCAGAACACAAAATGTAATAAAAACAGTTTCTAAAGTACTGTGGGAGAATGAGAAATCTTTAATAATCAACAACAGATGCCTGTCTTTAGAGGGAACAATCCTGATAGTGAGAGGACAGAATTCATTGAATTCTTCAGGGGCTTTCCAGCAACTGAAATATTCTAAAACGAAGCTACATTAAGTCTACAGGTTAAGACATATATAGCTCAAAGACGTATACCTATATCTTAGCAGCCAATTTCTCATCGGTAACATGCTGGTGTTTGTACAGTTCTCCTATGCTTTCTAATAAGTCCTTTTAGCAACCTTAACTTTTGATATTTTGTACTGGATCCTCTGTGATATACTGTTACTCAGGTGCAAATGATCACAGATGGTCTATGTTTATCTTATTTTTCAAACAGGACATACACATTTACCAAAGCACTATACTTTATTCCCAACCCTAACCAAAAAGGAAATAAAAAATAAGTTACCCTAAAATATATGTCCATTCTCAACAAAATTAATTAGCAGAATGTAATGATGGCAAACTATTACAGAAGCAATTTATATTGTTGTCAGAGACCACTATCCTGTCAAACATTAATCTCTCTCTCTAAAGTCAGCTCAGTGAAAAATATTTATCCTTAATTTTTTATAACTTTAAATGAGAGATTCTTCATCAGCACTGTGATTTTAAAATCAGACTCATTTTTGTACCTGCTTTGCCATTCAATATCTTATTCTGGTAATATTGCCATTCCATCTGTGGGTTTGCACCAGGGCGAAGTGGTGCCCTTCCAGCACCTCTGTTGCTTGTAACAGCCACTGGTTTTCCTGTGAAGAATAATTAAGTTAATTAAAGTTCTTATATAATAAATATTTACAACAATAGCACACCAAGGCAAAGTTTCTGACAATGTTTACTTTAATTTTGTTCGCTTCTTTCAACACCATTCTTTCAGCGTTATCTAATCTTCTAGCATTAAGGAAGCAGCAGTTAAGGAAGTGACATGCATTAGAAACAATAGTTTAGTTAACTGGTTACAATCTCATGTCAAAAGGAGGAGAAAAGAGAAATCCTTTGAAACAAACACTAAAAATCCAGCTATGCTAGTTTGCGTATAAGGACTTGCCTAAACAGAAGATGCACAGCCTAACTAGCTATCTGATATTGTACCAATTTAGTCGAACCATTGCAACCTCTATGCATTGCCATCTTACATCAATTTACTTTGCACCTGCCATTTAACTAAAGTAAGCTAATGTAAACGAGGTTTAAACTGGTATAAAACAGTCCACACACAAAGGTGTAACAGTTTAACTAAAATGGTGAAAGACTTGTTAAGCCAGTCATAACTCTATGTTTAGACCAGGTCTAACCACTGACCATTCTGGCCTAACCTTTCCCCATTTTAATCACCTCTGAACTTTTCCATGCTTGTCTCTTTCAGGCTGAATTTTTTTGGAACACTTCAGCACAAACAGTGCAACCACTTCCATGAACAGGTTTAAAGAACAGATTGTATTTTTTTATGTTTGCAAATCTATTTTTAATTTTATATGTATAAATAAAATATTAGAAGCTCTAGCCTCTCTTTCCATAACAGAGATTTGATATTTGGCAGGGAGATAGCCCTGGTGTCAGAGAGGCACCTGCATCCCTATGAAAATACATCCAGATCTGGCAGACTTATAAACTTACAACATTTGCCATTTGCACAGTAGAGCTAACCGGTAAAATCTCTGAACATTCCATCTGCATTGAGCATGCTCACCAGCCTCAGTGAGTATGCTCCCTTGCCTCAATGTCCCTCTGTATGCACTTTCTCCCAGACCCCATAGCAAAAGGTCTGGACAGGTATAGCAGTAGAATATCTTTTGGCCTATGGGAAAGCGTACTGAGCTAGGACCAAGGAGACAAAGAGTTATGTTCTTTCCTTTTCCACTTGACTGCTCTTATTAAGCAAAAGGCCACATATCGCTTACCTTAGAAAACAGGCAAGCATCATTCTGACTATTTACAAATGGGGTACAGAAACAAAAAACAAACAAAAAAATCACATTTGGTATCCACGCTGCCTTTCAAAATGCTTGTGCTAAATCTATATGATTATCTATGCTGTCTGTAACCATGTGACCACTTCCCCTTCCACAGCCAGGACTTAACCCAGGATTTCTGATCCTCAACATTCCTCTGCTCTCTGGCAAACAGTTGCATAAGACACTGGAAAAGATAACTGCATAGTATTACTACCAGTTACTCCTTTAGTTTATCAGGTAGGGATCTGTGCTGTGGATTTACATCTTCTGCAGTCATAGCCTGCTGATGACTCATGCAGGAGAGGTTCAAAATAGTTCCACATATAATTTCTGTTCTTCAAGTTAAGCCCCCCCCAAAGCCTAGGAAATTACATAGGAAAAAATGTTCAAAGACCATTAAGAGTTGCAAAATCAGGCACCCCTAAATTAGGAAATACCTGAATTCAGGTTGCCTATGCTTAATAATAATAAAAGATAAGTCATCCCAACAGGGTTCAGATATAGCCCAGCTCTCCCCCCATTTCTAGTTTTGGAGGGGTTATGTATCTCCGTTTTTCACCTTTTCACACCTTTGGCTGCTGAGAGTGGGGAAAGTATTTTCTTCTTTTCCTTGGTACTAAATGCTGGAAAGAAGGCAGCAAGAATTCCACTCTGTTTCTTCCACATGTATTCACTGAGTGTGGGGCACTGAGCAATATAACCTGGCAATATGAGCATTGCTCTCATACCATCGGGCAAAGTTATTAGAAGAAAAGCACTCACCAAATCAACTTTCCTTGTTGTCAGCAAGTGCATTTTCAGTACTGTATAAGTGATTTTTGACATTTAAAAATATATGAAACTGACCTTTGAGATCAGGCCTATTTCGAATACCAACTGATACAAAGAAGCAATCCATATCCATGTGCATTATACAGCGCTGATGCTTGGATGAACTTAAGACAGAAACATTACCTGGTATAAACAAATACAAACAGAAATTTTGAAACCTAATTTACAATTTTTGCAGTATTCACGTTAGTCATCAAGGACTGATATAAGACGTTTCCAAACACACCGAAGTTATTTTTATAATATTCCCCACCCAACTATTAAACTGCCTTTAAGGAAAAAATAAATTGTATACTATTCAATGCACTAAAATAATAGAATGCAATATAACAACATTGTGGAAATGTAGCCGTAAGTCTACTAAGTGAGGCATCATACCCCATGATATCCTTTTTATGTTCTCAAAATTAAAATTCTTCACCTTGTTAAAACAAGTCTGTTTCCAGGAGTTTACTATATATACACACTAATAACTAAGTCTTAATATTCACCATGCTAAAATTCAATCTGCAATGGAATGCTTCTTCAGTTTTTGATCAAAGATCAGAGCAGTCATTATCTCTGCACAATCTTCTCTGTTCATTCAAAGTGTTGAATGATTTAAAAACCTTTTCTATAATGGGAATTTCAGTCATCAGTGTACCTACACAGGTGCAAAACCTAGCATAGGAAAGCAAAACAGCTATAAGCTGCAATTTACACTGATGCAGCTTACTCCTGCTTGAATCTGGGGTAAGCTCCATTAGATCAATTGTCACTTATAATAATTTCCCCATGTACACTATAGAATTTGAACTGGTGCAGTTACACTGGTGACTGGCCACCAACCACTGACATTGGAGCAAATTCCAAGTGTGGACAATACCTAACACTCCATCATGAAAAAGTATTTCAGATCAAGAAAACTGAATTGCTTCATTTGTCAAATGGCAAACAATGAGAGGAAATAAACTGTTTTTAAGGCCCTGTTTTCAAACATTTAATCATTTTATCTCATCTATCACCTGTCTTTTTATTTTTTTTAAAGAAAAGTATTGCTCAATATTATACAATTAGGGAAAACAAAGGAATACATAATGACAGTTTGATACCTTAAAGAAATAAAAATCTCTACTAGAAGTAATGGTCTGCCTTTCATCCTTAGTTAATTAGGAAGAATAGTTCTGCATGTTCAAGGAGATATTGCTAAAGATATAAGATGAAAAATAATATTTAGGCTACTACTATACTTTAAATATTTAAGTTCTGGTCATTTTGTTCTTTACATGAATAACTTCAGTATGGCATCTGCATGCACTGCAGCACACTTACAGAGCCAATTTTTGTTCTAGACCAGATGAAGAAGGGTCACAAAGATCCAAGAGCACGTAGCAGTCTTGCTAAAAAATTCTCATTTCGATTATAGATCATTTCCAACTGCTACTCAACTTAGAAATCTTCAGTATGAACTGTAAGAAGTAGCGAGTTAGATTTTCAAAGAAAAATGTAAGACCAAATACCTCCTTTGTTTGTATAGATAAAAGTGTTTATCCTCAAGAACCCAAAATAGCTTGGCAATCTCTGGAAGAATTAATTAATAATTCTACAGAAAAGAATTGTATTTACAACTGAATTTCATATTAAGTCACAATTTGCTTTTAAAATTAAAAAATGAAGAAGGCCCTTCAGACGTTCATTTATCAAAATCACATAAGTAGCTATTTCATATAACCTCATAACCTTCTGAATATAGAAAGCTCACATGTTTAATCTTGATCAGCTGCCTATCATAAGACTGAAGAAATAGAGAATCTTTTTAAGTAAAACCGTCAAACAAGTATCTACCTGTGTCAGCTATCATAAGTGCAGGCCTGCCCACTTTCAATTTTTTTAACTTTTCCCTTCCCGGAAAGACACCATTGTTTTTTCTCTGCAGGGTATTGACAAATTCTGTCAATTCACACTTCCATGTAGATATGTGATGCAGTCTTGAACGAGAGTAAAAGTCAGAAATAAAACTGCAGTCTAAAGGTTTGGACAATGATGAGGGAGTGGCCTTGCTATGAGTAGGTACTGAAGAAGTGCTTTTTGTGCTTAAAGGCCCCTGAACAGTGGAGTGGTGAGCACCATTTATTTTAGTATTACTGTGCAAAGATGAAGATGAGAATGAATTACTCGTAGTCCTATGTGGGTTCTTTAAAAGATCTGTGTTTTTGTTGCTTTCCTGCAACTGCTGCATAGTGCAGTCTCTAAAGTCAATGATGCCTTTTTCAGTCTTCCCCTTCTCTGGCACAGAGCCTGGAGATAACCTGCTTGCAACTCTATTGCCATAGGGCATCACGCAATCCTGTGTCTGTAAGGCACTGGTAGAATTATGAGCATGTCCATTAAAAATGGCAGTGCTGTCTCTGTGATGCTGAATTCCATTTTGTTTCCTCCCAGAAAAGACCTGCTCCAGCTCCATAAAGCCTAAATCTTCACTTTCTTCTTTCTCTTCCTCACTCCAGCTACTGATGCCATTGGCTTTGATCTCATTTTCAGTCTCATACTTTTTTATTACGCAATTTCTAGAACAGACAAGAAAATGTTATTTAATAACCTTACAAAAAACAAAGATACAGTTCATCAAGAAATAATTTTAAGTGTTTACATATACATATACAAATAACATAGATAATTTAGGGATTCTGAATGCTCACATGCAAACTCCTGCTAGGTTATTAGAGGTAGATGATTATATGACTTTATTACTAAGTTTGAACTATGATCTTTTACCATAAAAAGTCAGTATTTTCGGTACAAAAAGCTTTTGTAGATTCGCTATATTATTATTAATATAAGAGTTAAAGGTCACTCCTGCATTAATCATGCTCTCTCATTAGTAAGGCAACTTTCTCTGGATTTACAGTAAGCTATATTTGACGAAAAACCATGAGCAACACAGTAATTTGGATTTTTTTTTTTTTTGGAATCATAACCATACCTTGGACAGCACTAATAATGTAAGATTGCTGGAAGGGAATATCTTCCATTTTATCCCAAAGATGCAATTTTTACACTCTTTGTATAATAGAAAATGTTAATTGCAAAGATCAAAAACTTATTTCTCCTTTTTGGAGGAAGATTTAGGATAGTTTGTTGAAATCCATCTGGTTTTCTCCTAGCTAAAACTTGTTCCAGATCTATAAACTCAAAATAGTCACAGCTTTTGGAGATTTGTTTTCTTTAAGAAAAACTGTTTGCATGTTATGTATGTATAAAAATAAACAGTAAGTGTTGTCCAGTATATTAGCTGTTTACTTCTTCCTTGATATCGTGAAGACAAAACTTTTACCTCAAAGAGTAATACTATAATAATACCAGTGAATATAAGTGTGATTAAAATTAGACTTTTCAAGAGTTAAGTGGATTCTTGGTCTATAGAAAAACCTAAATACTCCCACAGAAAGCCATTTTAACAAACATTCAAAAGGTGACTGGTAATTAGCTATTTGACATGCAAGTAAAACCAGAAAGCTAATTAGCTGTGATAACAATTCTTCTAAGATTACTGCAATTATAAACTACATTAAACATATCAACAATATTTTGGAATAGCTATGTGTTTGGGAAGCTGTTTCCCAGTGGCACTGACTTAATATAGTCATAGTATACAGTAAGTTTTAAAATTCAGAATGGTTATGTTAGATACTTATGAAAGCCTGGATATTCTTTTCATCCCAAAATTATTACGAACGTAATATTAAACTAGGGTTTAGGTTACTATAATATCACCTACAGATGAATGTAAGCAAAAAAGAAATGTTTCGCATGTACATACAGTAGGAGCTCTTTCATCTGTCACCACTTAATCCTCCTTCAGCACCGCTATGCAGGATTAGATCTACAATCTACTAAAACAAGTATTAACTGACTTTTTTATGTGACATAGAGGAACATAAACTACCATTCTGAATCTGATCTGGGGCCCATCTAATCCAATATCCTGTCTCAGACTATAGCCAATACCAGATGTGTCAGAGAATTCTGCGAGAGACATTAAAAATGGGCAACTGTGGAATAACCTGTCCATAGGGGGAAATTTTTTCCTAACCCCACTCACTCCCAAATCAGTTAGAGACTGACTTGTATCTACAAGTGGTAGGGTTTATTCCCCTTCCAATTTTGTTCTTTATATTTTTTAAATCCTTTGTAATATATTTCATTTTCCTTATCCATATAAATGTCCACCCTTTGAGTTTTGCTAAATTCTCAGACGGAAAAATGTCCACAGGCTAGTTATGCACTGCAACATTTTGAACTTATTTTTTTCAGCTATATTCATTTATACTTGCTCCAAAACCTTTACCAAAAGAATAATTATCTCAATTTATTATTCTTTTTAAACCAAAGACCTAATTTCAGTATCACTGGTCAGATTCTCTTAATGTGTGCAACACACACTGTTTCCATAGAGCTGTGTGCTATACGCATTGCGTCCTACAGTAGAAACATTATGGAAAAGTGTGGTTCAGGGGTCAAGGCACTGGACTCAAAAAGAGGATAACTATGGGACCCTAGACGACTTATTTCATATCTCTATGCCTCTGATTTTCCATCTGTAAAATGTGGATGACACCACCTCTTTTGTAAAATGCTTTGATAAGTGATATAATGCTATATAAGTATTATCATTTTAAACTGATTACAGCCGACCGATCAACAGCTTTGTCAGTATTAACAGACTGAAAACACTTACACCCTGTTGTTGAGCTCTTTAGCTATATTGCTAGGACCTGGCATAGGATCTTCAGGTTTGCATATGGTACTGAAGTTGAGACCTTTCTGAACACTTGACTGCTTCGTGTAAAGCTGATATGGAATATATGAGAGGAGATGTCCAGCTTTTATGCTGAAACAGAAAAGAAGCGAAAGTTTATCACTCAAGGCTTTCAGAAAAATATGTAAACTAACATTATCTTAGTTATAATAGGCTAATACTTTGATCATTACAATCTGCTGTCTTGCTATACGTGGTTTTGTCTGCAGTCCTTTAACTGTCCATATATTTCAGTTGTGTTATCTGAACCTTTAAAGAGTTGATGTATTGCACCTAAATGGGAAAAATTGTTTTAAATTTTAAAAAAAGTAAGAAGTGCAAGCTATGAAATGAGGATAGAATAAGTAGGATTACAAAAAAATTGATAAATACTTTACACACTCTGAACTGCTAAAAAGAATTTTAATGATTGTTCAAGAAATCTAGAAAGTAAGCATATAAGATGTGAAAGTCACTTTTTTTTATTTGAAGTATAATAGACCAAAATTAAGCACACTTACAATAACTGCTGTACAACTATAGCCAAAAAGGTGCAACAAATATTGATTCATCAGATTTAATCAAAAAAAGCAAGTAGCTTTAAAAGGGGTCAGAACATAAATTTTAGTTTATTGGTCTGATGGACATCAGTACTTCAGTTCCAAATTCTGGACTTTAGGTACTGCATATTCACAATATAATAGAAATGTTATCAATTAATTGTCTCAGATCAATGCTGTGCTGGGAAATCCATTTAACTCTGAACACTGTAACAGACAGATGCACTCCAGAAAAAAAAAAACAAAAAAACAAAAAACATAAAATCAGAGATGAGCATTTCACTAGGATCTGATTCAACTTTAAAGGGTTCCCTCAGCTTCTGCAATTCTACAGGCTCAACTGTCCCATCCTGTAAGGGAATATACTGGTAGGGAAGAGGAGAAAGCCTCCAGAGGTTCTTCTCATGAAGATTTGACATTGATCATTCCAGTTCCATGCTTCTGGTATGCCCTGTCTCTAACCCAATTGCACTGTTAGGCCTTGGAGAAGCTGGTAGCTTCCTCAGGAGCCCTTCTCCTTTAAAGTGGGATCCTGACAACAAAAACCCACCCAGAATGAGATTTTTATCTTTCCTTCCTGATCTCTTTTCGTGGTGGTGAAGGAGATGATGTGCTCCCTTCCTAACCACTACCCCCCACCCTGACCATAGGAAGAGATCTCCATACTGCACTTTGGAACAGAGGTGTTGCTGATGTGGAAGTCCTTTTTACCCCAGGGAGGGGTGAGATACATATGAGAATCAAGTAATCAGACTAGATTCAGAGCTTTTAAAGAGAGGACACACAGAGAGAGATGATTTATCAAAACTATTTATTAACACCTCAATACTTTTTTCTCCATGATATATTTCCTAACTAGCTGAGACTTGTACTCGATTAAGGAACTTGGCAGGGGAAAAAGTCTCTATTGGCTGTCATGTTACAATTAGGGAAGAATGTAAAGGGAGATCATGTTACCCAATTAGAGAAACAAACTAGTTAGCATTTTTAGAGAGAACTGGGAAGGTTTCTAGGGAAAGATGTAATCAAAGCAGCTACAATAGAGAAAGTCCCTGAAACACATGAATTAAATACATTTTGATATATTTATACCACTTAAATGATATTCCTTTATGAATACTGTGAATTAAATGACATTTCAAACCTTTCAGGTATAAAAAATGTTGGTGCAGCAACCAAGCATTTATACTCCTGAAGTATGAAAATTTTTTCATATCATCACATGAACCTGAATAACCCAAAGTGACAGTCACAAAATTATCCTGTCAACTTTGAATACAAACACAGTACTTAATACTGGTATTTTCTATGCTGAGATTTTAGCCATTGGTGTAGCTGCATCAGTCACACACCTATCATTAACACTATTATACTGCATTAACCGCTAAAATCCCAGTGTAGACAAGGCCCCAATGGGTATGTCTAGACTGGCATAAGTCTCAGAGCCCTTGTCTATAGACCTGGTCTCATACTATTGCGGTAAAAACAGCTGCATAGATGCTTGGGGTTGGGCTGAAGCTCAAAGGTCTACACAGATGTTTTTAAAGCCCTAAAGCGAGTCCAAGTCTATAAACCCAGGACCTGAAACTCTCTACCACAAGTTTTAAAATGCAGTCTAGACAGACATGCCAATGACCTCCTGGAGTAATGAATTCCATAGGCTGATTATATGCTTCATAAAACAGTATTTCCTTTTATTATTTCCAAATCAAACTTACAAAATTGCCATGAAAATGTATTGGCCTAGGGACAACATCTATTATCCCACCCTTTATTATTGGGGAATAAAGTGTCTTTTTATTAACTCATGGGGGAGAGGGGAAGGGAACAAACCGTACCTAGCTCTGGGGAAGAGAGGACCAGAATTTTGTGAGGCTATTCAATCCTTTTATTTCCAGTTTCTCCTCCTCCTTGTATTATAGAACGAGATTTAAAAAAAACATAGGACACGTTGTCAATTTCCACTGTGTCCCTAGTAAATATGAATACTGCAATTCCTCTCTAACTTCTCACTTCCAGATGAAATCTCAACTTTTACAATCTATTTTCATATTTAAAACCACTAATCATTTTTGTATCACCATATTCAGGATCTTTATAACCTCTGCTACATCTTTCTTTTGAGATGTTCTCCAGTTTTTCAGACGATGTACCATTAATTTTGTAAAACAAAATTTGTATTACAATACAACATCTATTTCAATGTGCTGAAACATCCTATTTCCTTCAACTGCTGCAATGTTTTGATAACTTCAGCTTGTGTATTGCTTTAAATTTATACCTGATATATTTCATCTGCAATGATGCTCCTCAATTCCTGTGTGTGTTAAAATCTACCTAGAATGTGTCACAACCCCCTGAAGATTTTACTAATCTAAACAATTAAGTTATCAAACTTCAGTTTTCTACTTACTTTCTCTGCCAATTAAGATTCTGATCTTTCAAGGTGCTGCATTCTCAATTCACACTGGAGTCACTAGGTGCCTCAAAGGATCAAGCCGTAATATATTAACAGTCTCAACACTTAATTTCAATGTACTATTAATTGGTCTTTACTATAAAGAACTGTTCATGTTGACTTTTTTTTTTAAACACACAACTTAACCAATTTTTAAGCTCGCCATAATATTTCCTTTATCCCATCATTATTTTCTAAGTGTTTCTCATGAGAAGTCTTATTAAAAGCGGTAGAAAAGCCAAGTATATTATGTCCTTCTAGTCAGTATTTTCCATTTCATTACATTTTCCAAAGAACTAATATGTTGGAGAGACATAATATCTCTTAAAGAACTTGAACTGGTTTGACTACACCAGCTTATATTTATTCTAGTATTTTACTTTATGCTTAATTACAAAATAGGAGCAGAGGTTCCCCCTGGAAATTAGGTGAATCTCACCAGACTAATTTCTGGAATCTCTTGACAACATTTTTAAAGACATGTATCATGTTGGCAAATTTCCAACCTTTAAAAAGATGTGGTTAGAATCTCTCTTCTTAGGGGTCTTCACTATTTCCTTTAGAATGATCAGGTTGAATTAGGTTTAGGATTAACTCTGCTTACATCAGATCTTGGAGGCTCTGATCCAAACTGTGAGAGAACACTCACTGATATGTAGATTTGAAGACCAGAAGGGACTATTAGATTACCCAGCCTGACCTGTATATCAAAGGCCATTAAAGTTCATCCAGTTACCCCTGTATTTAAGCCTCATTACTTATTTGACTAAAGCATATTTTCCAGAAAGGCATTCTGTCTTGAAAATAGCAAGAGGTGGAAATGGTAGTTTATTCCACTGGTTAAATCACCCTCACCTGTTCCAAATTAACTACTTATTTCTAATTTGAATTGGTCTCTCTTCACCTTGCAGCCAATAGCTCTTGTTATGACTTTCTCTGCTCTCAGATTAAAGACCACTCCTGCACCCAGTATTTTCTCCTCCATGAAGGTGCCTATACATTAATCAAGTCATCTCTCAATCTTTTTGACAAGATAAACAGACTGAGCTCCTTCTCCAGCCCTTGAATAATTTTTGTGTGCTTTTCTGCATCCTCTCCAATTTTTCAACATACTTTTAAAAATGTGGACACCATAAACAGGGGAAGAGAGGGAAGGGAAGGAACAGGCTTGTCGGTCTGCTGGCCAGAAAATCTCCTGTTAATCTGTTGCCTCCCATCATCCTGTTGAGGGGGAGTCCTGAATCTATAGTCCTCCCAAGAAGTGAGAACATACAGTGAGAACTTCTTGCATAAAACAGGAACTACACAGGACTGAGCTCCCTTCCAGTTGGCATAATATCCAGGGGATTGGGGCTAGCCTCCTAATAGCTAAAGGAAGGCAGAAACAAAGATGGGGGAGGGGGCAAGTAGGCAGAAATAATGAAGCTGGAAGAAGGCGTAGGGCAGTAAAGCAAAATTAGAGTGTTTGGGTGTCCCTTCCACTTTCATCCACTGCACTGCCTGTTCCTCCCTGACTCCCAAGCCAGCGGATAATAGGGAGTGAGGAACCCCTTCCCTACGTTGCATGGGGTCCAAGGAAGATATATGGGACACCGCATTGGGGTTCTTCACTCCCCAGGACTACCTCCTCCATCTCTGAACCCTGACAAGCTTTAATGGGCACTTCAGTGTTCAACAAGCCTATAAGGCATGTCAGCCCAGATGAGCCTGACACACCATCGTACAGGCAGCAGTTGATTAAAAAACCTACTAAGGCTCATGGGTGGCACATCAGGGAGAGGGAACTTTCAGTCCTTATGAGTAAGGCTGCGACTCTTTCATGGAAGTCACGGATTCCGTGACTTTCCAGGACCTCCGTGACTTTGGTAGCTGCAGTGGCTGGTGTGGCTGACCTCAGGGCCGCCCAAGCAGCTGGGGCGGCCCTAGGGCCAGCGGCACCGGCTGCTGCTCCATCGGCCCCAGGCAACTGGTCCCAGGCGCTGCCTCTGAGCAGTGGTCCGGGACCGGCGGTAGCAAGGCCCCATGCCTCCCCCTACCTGGAGTGGTTGGGCCCCGGACTAGAGTGGTGGCAGCAGGGCCACAGGCCACCCCAAATCTGGAAATATTCAAGATTTTTTTTCAAAAATTGCAATTTTTCTAGTGTGTGGTCTGATCAAATAAAAAACAAATTGGATTGTAATAAAAATACAATACTCAATTAAAAATAAAACCATAAATCAATCCTAATACCTTTCAGAACGTAGTTTTTCTAGACATTTTCTTTTTTTAAAGGGAGAAGCCACTCACACTGAAGTGAACCAAATGCAAAATGAAACAGTCAGATCACTATCCTTCTAATTTTACCTTTCTATGATCCATTCTGGTCGAACCACCTTTTCCCCTTTCAGTTCTTTTATTTTGGCATTTGGAAGATTTGTGGCAATGATGTGCGTTGTTTTAGCTCTGGAATAGTACACATGGTATTGGCCACCATGCAACATTATTAACCTCCTTAATTCATCAGCTGAAGGATCTGTAAAATTAACAAAAATCCAACTGTAAAAGTATTCCTGCATGAGAACACTTATGGAACCATGGAAACTCAGAAATCTAAAACCATGGTTGATTACAATGCAAAGCAACGTTTTTCTGAAAATCCACTAATTTCTTGAGAGACTTAAGCCATTTCTTCAAAATACAAGTAAACAAAGCCACCGAAGTTTAGGTAAATTGTCGTTTCTGGAAAGACTGCTTCAAAAACAAAGATTTCATGATCAGGTTAATTTTAAAATGTTAAACAAGGCCCATTTTAAACAAGCATCAACACACAACAAAATCAGATGAATTTCGTCCACATCTTTTGATTGGTATTTTCCCATATGCATTTAATGAAATGCTGTATACAGCCTTGATGGAAAGCAGTTTATTCCTAGGAAGTAAGGAAAATTACTTGCTTATAACTCTTTTTGATATTATCACAGGATTCCTAATTTTGAGATTTCAAGCTCAGGTGGAAAACTCTCTCAAGCTCTTCAGCTTTTGGCTCTCTGAAATAGTAGTAGTTGAGGAAAAGCCCACTCTTTTCTTACATGCACTGACCAACTGCCAATACGTCAGTTCCAGTTAGAACCTGCCCAGTCAATTCCTGAATTGTATAGAAAGAAAGGGATTCCCTAAAAATTAAAAACCAATCATAAAAAACATAACATTTCAGAAATTAAAAGTAAAATTTTTCATGTGTGTAAAACAATAATTATTCTTAAGGAACAGTCAAAAATAAAAGGCTACTACCTCAAAAACATTTTAAAAACCCAAACTGAAACTTCTGAGTTGTAAGGGGAAGGGAGAGGAAGTCTACCTGAAGATATCTTAAAAGAAGAAGAATTATAGGTAATTTTTCCAATCTTTAAAGCAGTGGTTCTCAAGCCAGGGGGTACATCAACTCATCTAGATATTTGTCTAGTTTTACAACAGGCTATATAAAAAGCACTACCAAAGTCAGTACAAACTAAAATTTCATACGACTTGTTTCTACTGCTCTATATACTATACACTGAAATGAAAGTACAATATTTATATTCCAATTGATTTATTATGTAATTGTATGGTAAAAATGAGAAAGTAAGCAATTTTTCAGTAATAGCGTGCTATGACACTTTTGGATTTTTATGTCTGATTTTGTAAGCAAGTAGGTTTTAATAGAGGTGTAACTTAGGAGTATGCAAGACAAATCAGACTCCTGAAAGGGATACAGTTGCCTGGAAAGGTTGAGACCACCGTTTTAAAGAAAACACACACAAAATATTTCAACTAATTGGCCCCATCTACACTAAAAATTGAACCAGTGAGAGTGTACTAAGTGCCAGTGGTGCAGCATGGCCATGCCAGCCATGTTACTTTGATTTTCATTTCTGTTTCAGTTTTGCCTTGTGTAGACACTAGTGCTGCTCACCACTGCAGTTGTACTGTTGAATGGGTACCTATCCCATAATCCCCTGTACAGCTCCCTGAAACAGTGGCTTCTGGAAGATTTCAAAAAGGCTTCTGGATTTCTCTGTGGAACCCAGGAGAAATGTGTGCCTAATTCCTGTATATGAATCTTACAACCCTATTCCCCACAACACATTTACTAACCTAATCACAGACCATTTTATTTTAATAGCCCCTTAAAAGCAACATCTCTCTCTTATTCCTCCTTATTCAATTCATAAGCCACATTGTCTCAGCCATGATGCACTGAAGAGCCCACCCCATCCACCAAAATGTAAATCTGATCATCATACCCCAAGTATCTGCTACCTGACAGTGTGACTGGGATACAGTTTGGAAATGCAAAGTTAGGATTATCCTGGGTGCAGAATTAAAAGCTCTTTAAACACTATATAAACATATTGGATTTCCAGATCCCTAAATTCAATTTCAATAATAATTCACATGATAGATGGAAAAACATTTACTGCCAATTATCACAGAATCATAGAAATGAAGGACCGGAAATGACCTCGAGGGTCATCTAGCCACTCCCACTGCGCTGAGGTAGGACCAAGTAAACCTGGACTATCCCTGACAGGTATTTGTTTAATCTGTTTTGAAAAACCTCCAATGACAGGAATTCTACAACCTCCCTTGTAACCTGTTCCACTCCTTAACTAGTCTTACAGTTAGAAAGTGTTTCCTAATATCTAACCTTGCCGCAGATTGAGCTGATTACATCTTTTCCTACCTTCAGTGGACATGGAGAACAACGGATCACAATTATCTTTATAGCAGCCTTTAACATATTTGAAGACTTATTGAATTCCCCCTCTGTCTTCTTTTCTCAAGACTAAATATGCCCTATTTTTTTAACCCTTCGTAGGCCAGGGGTGGGCAAACTATGGCCCAGGGGCCACATCCAGCCCTTCAGATGTTTTAATCCAGTCCTCGAGCTCCTGCTAGGGAACGGGGTCCAGCGTTTGCCCCACTCTATGCGTGCTGTGGCTCCGCATGGCTCCCGGAAGCAAAGGCATATCCCTGCTTCGCCTACTACATATAGGGGCAGCCAGGGAGCTCCGCATGTTGCCCCTGTCCTTCCCATTGGCTGGGAACCATGGCCAATGGGAGCTGCAGGGGCAGCACCTGTGGATGGGGCAGCATGCAGAGCCCCCTGGCCGCACCTCCCGTAGGAGCCAGAGAAGGGACATGCTGCTGCTTCCAGGAGCTGCTTGAGGTAAGTACCGCCCGGAGCCTGCACCCCAGACCCCGTCCCGCACCCCAATCCCCAGACCTGATCCCCCTCCCACCCTCTGAACCCCTCGGTTCCAGCCCAGAGCATCCTCCTGCACCCCCAACCCCTCATCCCTAGCCCCACCCCAGAGCCCCCACCCTCCCCACACACCCCAATGGGCTGCCCCAGCCCAGAGCCCCCTCCCGCACTCTGAACTCCTCATTTCTGGCCCCACCCCAGAACATGCACCCCCAGCTAGAGCCCTCACCCCCTCCCACATCCCAACCCCCAGTTTCGTGAGCATTCATGGCCTGCCATACAATTTCCATATCCAAATGTGGCCCTCGGGCCAAAAAGTTTGCCCATCCCTGTCATAGGCCCTGTTTTTAAACCTTTTATCATTTTTCTTGCTCTCTTCTGGACTCTCTCCAATTCATCTTGCTTAATAACAATGTCAATACATATAATTAAATGGTGAAAAAATGCTTACATTTGGAACTGAAAAATAAAAACAGATGCCAATATGGAATGTTTCAGTAGCCATTCTGATTTGATGGCTGATGGATATCAATTTAAAGCATCTTTCTTTCTTAAGTAGAGAAAATTATTAGCCCTAAAACGACTAATCAAGTTTCAGTTTTTTAAATTAAGCTTTCTGACTTGAGTGAAAAGACCCATCCAACTTAAGATTTCATTGGGAGTGTTCTGGTAACTCAAACTGTAAGACCAAATTCTGCCGAACTTAGGAAAAAACTCCAGTCTGAGACCCAAGCTTGTAAAAAAGTTTCAAGTGGAACAATATTTTTTGTCACATTATGACTAGTTGAAGAAAATGATTTTGTATAGAAAGCCACCTGAGCCTTAACCATAATGTTCCAAGGAACATTTTACAATCATAACTAAAATTTTATTTATACTACTGCAGATTCTTATTCAGCTATACCTATTTAAGGCCTGATTCTCATTTACAATAAGGCTCCTTTACACCTCACCAGCAGTTAAGAGAGGCATTAGTATAAATGAGGATCACTTAATGTTTTGGAGAAAAATGAAAACCTCACCTGTAAAGCCATTGACATAGATGGCAACTCCACTAAAGATATTGGATGATGAAGTTCCATCCTTCTGATGCTGTATAGCCGCATCTGACTGGAATTGATCCTCCAGTTTCTGGACCTTTGCAGACATGTATCCTCCCTAGAATTTAAATAAAAGAGAAGTTTAAACATGAACCAAAGCAATGACGATTTTCACTTTCTGATGCCTAGCTACAAAACAGTCAGTCAGTTTCAACAAAACTGACAACTCAATCAGATATTCCCTCCTGAAAATAGTTGGTATAAATTTGGTTTTCCCTCCTGAAATACATTTTGGATGAACTGCAAAATTCATATGCGGTTTTTCCAAACCATGAGTAATACATTTAATCCAAACTCCTGCTGATTAAACAGTTGCACCATGCTAGCAACGTGGCAAGGCTCTTCATTTACTCACCCGGGTGGCAGGTGTTAGAATCCCACACAGAATGACTTTAGGTCTGCAGACCTGCTGTGAAGGTGTGGCTTGTTACCTCTACTCTGGCTGTAAAGGACATAGGAGTGGCTCTCTAAGGAAGAATGATCTAATTCAGAAGAAATTCTGGAGAAACCCTAGGGAAAGTCAAACTCAGGTAGGAAGCTTAGGCTGGGGTTTATGTTTTCTTATTGTTTGAGTTAGTAATATGTCAAATGAAAATTGTCAAATATGTCAAAGTCAAATGAAAATTAATAAAGCCACAGAGCGTGAGTCTGGATGATAATTCATGATCTATGTGCTCTAAGGATAGGGCAAAGACTCAAACGCATTAACCTTCAGAGATTCCAAGGCCAGAAGGGGCCATTGTGATCATCTAGTCTGACCTCCTGTAAATACAGGCCATAGAATTTTCCTGAAATAATTCATGAATTCTTTCTTCCTAAATGTACATGACACATGGTGGTGTGGTATACACTTATTTAAATTTGGGTGCCTTTGTTATCACATGTCCAACTGTAAAGGATTTAGATGAAGAGGAAAACTGTAACTTCAAATCTCTCAAAAATGGACCTATCATATAATCTCCCCAATGGCAAAAAAGCTTCTATTCCTACTTTGCAGGGCTAAAAAATATCGAATGGTCCATTTTTGGTGTAAAGTCAATCTATTATTTTTTCCAAGGGGAGGGGTGGAAAGAAAAGAGTGGAGAAAACATTAATTCTTTCAGTAGTAGGTTGTTCTTTTGTTTTTAAACTGGAGACTGCTGAAAGTTGCTCAAGAGTTTGGAATGTTAAAATAAGACCCAATGAATATGGACTAGTAAATAAGTGCAATTTATTGGATGCCTTTGCTGAACACCTCTGAAAGTCAGGACGTGTTTTTTGGAATGATTTGGAATGACAGTCTCTTTCAAGTGGAGAAAATACATGTGTGTGTGTGTTGAGGCCCTTTACACATTAAATTTTTTTTAAAAAAAATCAAAAAAGCATCAAGAATATTGCATTTATTTACCCTTTCAATAAAAAGCCTTTTGGTTTTAAACATACCCATATCCCCCAGCCATCGTCATTACTGGCTCGTTTCCTCCATCCACCCCGCCTCATAGTGAAGCTTCTGCTTAGGAAACAAAAAACAAAGGGTTGGTTGGTTGGTTTTTTAGCAGCATCTCCAATTCCACTTCGGTGATGGCATGCAAACAGACTGTCTTCTTCAATAACATACTCATGCATGTAATCAGAAGCTAAAATAAATGTAGCAGTTGCAAATTCAATCCTAAGAAAAGTGAAATGTAAAACAACCCTTTATTTAGGAGCTGTGAGATGCTTACCAAAATTAGTCCTCAGGGTGCCTGCTACGTCCTGCACTAAATATAGTATTTTCCTCTTGCTACTACAACACAGCATTACAGTGTTAAGTATCTACAATAATTTACTAGACTTTTATTGTCCAACATACACCTTATATAGCACACCACTTCTAAGCGGTTTAAACAGGATTGCTACTATCCATGAACAATATTGCCAGTCAGCGATAATTATTTTTCGTATTTGATATCTAGTGCATCTTGGGATGCAGGTTCAATTTTCATGGTATCAGGCACTGGTTAATTACACTAGTGGATTTACATCTAATCTCAAAGGCTGTTGATGCTTTTATGTAAAAACCAAAAAAGAACAAAAGTCACTTTTTGCTTAATGGAGTGCCTCTTGGTTAAAATGACAGTTGATTTACCCCCAGGTTTGTTCAGAAAAATCAATTTACAAACTAAGACCAAAATGTCCCTTTCTGTGAACAGCTTAATACTGGCATCTGAGCTATGCATAGCAATACGTCCAGGTATAGGAGGAGACAGAAATAGTGGTGAGGAGAGGGAATGTATTGGACTATGGCTCCTAAAAACACTGCATCCAAATAATCCACATTCACTAAAGCACTGATATTGATTCTGAAATATTGACGATTAGTGTGGTGTGATTGCCGGGTCACTACCTAGAATATCACATCTGAGATTCTCTCAACCCATAAAGTGACTTTGCCTCTTAGGGAATATGCCCGTACCCCTGGAGAGGTTAAATAGAACCAAATTTTGACTTCATACTTGAATATGGTGCAGTCTTGCAGAAATATTTTAAGTTACGCTGATCACCTGGTTCTTGAGAACATAAAAGGGTTTTCTATTAGATTGCGTGCCCATTAGTGGCCTGCAGGGAGAATGCCAGACCCCTAAAAGGCCTAATGGTAACCAACACCTTCCTGAAAAAACTCCAACTCCCATGAAGTAGTAAAAAGCTGCGAGCAATCTTGTGCTCAGATACACTAGTGGTGGGTATTTTAGGTAGGTTCTTTTTGTACATAACGTTCCTATATATCAGCAAGGTGGAGACTAACCTTATTGACATGGTCTCATAAACCAGGGATTCTATTTCATGAGCTGACCCTTTAGAACAACTTTTCTGAAGTCTTGTGACACACTAGACTTTTGACTCAAGAGATGGGAAGGTAATCTTCTACCAAAGGCCAGCAGGTCAGAGTACTACTACAATCAGGGGCAATAAAAATCAGACTTATTTTGTCTACTTTTAGTTTCATCAGGACAAGTGATCAGAAAGACAGGTATACATTAGGTGAACTCAAGAGATGGGGAACATGATGTCTGTCACACAAAAGCCCTCCTTTTCCTGGATTGGCATTACTGATTGCTGCAGATCTGCAAGCATTGAGATAAGCGGTCATCAGAAAACTTCAGATACATTTCCAACTTCCCTGGCAGATGGGACTCAGCCACTTCACTTGAAGTCTGAACGCAGGCTAGGCAAGTGGTATTTCAATGATTATCAGATGTGTTGTGCCCAGCTTGTTCATTTGACATCAGTGCTGTGGTCTTCAGGTTACAAGTGATTAACAATCTTCCCATTTGCAGCTCAAGGAGTTTGATGAGGAACCAAGATCTCTGGGATGAGAAAGAATCCCCATCCAGTCTTGCACTTCTGGCAATGACAGCTCGCCCAAGAATCCAGCAAAGGCATGCACCCCCTGGAGAAATTCACTGGGCTTCCTCCAGCAGCGCTGGACTGCTAGAGCTAAGGTAATCTTTCCCTGCACACAGAATCTACTGAGCCAGAAAACTAGGTGAAGGAAGGGATGTACATGTTTACTGGTTCAAAGGATCAGAGCTATGAAAGATGACATGATGCTCATTACACAGAAGATCAGCTGGAATGGATGTGTATTTGACTTCCTAATCTGAGCTGCTACAAGAAATGCTTTATCAAGCTTCTCCTGGAAGGGGTGGGGCGGGAGGAGAAGACTCTAGGGCTTGAAGACTGATCATGGGTGGACATATTTCAGAGAGGGGGTTAATTTCCTGAGGTTTATAATAACCCCTTCTTCCAGAAGCTCTATTGACCCCTGAATGGCTCTCTAACCCTTCACAGACCAAATGCAAAGGCGGGACAGAATGTACCACATCTTCCTTTTGTGAAAAGACACCACCGCAACTACCATGAGCGTTAGAAAATGCTGCTACACAAACCACAAACAGAAACTAAGAATTATGATGCTCAGCACTCTTCTGGTCTCTCTCAAATACTTGTGTAACCCACTGGTAAAGCATGTGTTGTATGTCCCTGTATGAACTGGCTCACAGAGAGGATAACACTATACTTTCCCCCAACCAGTAACTCCTACCACTCAAAGGGAAAAGGTACGTGCTGTAGATCTGAAGGTTGTGGGTTCAAACCCTCCTGATTATCCATTTGAGGGGAGAGAATTTATGCATAAGTTAGTGTGAGAACTACAACTGAGCAGGAAACAGTTTTACCACCATATAGAACTCTGAGATTTCAAAAGTTTTCCCATTGTGCATCAGGATGAAACTGAGGCCATAAGTTTTTCACAAAAGGCAAGACAGAGCTGCCTCAGCCCCAGAACAGCCATCAGCCTGGTGGTTATGGCACTTACCTGAAATGTGGGAGACTGAGTTAGTTAGTTCCATGCTCAGCCTGATTTGGTGACTAGAGAGTCACTCTCTCTCCCTGGCCAAATGATTAATTAGTTATACAAGGGGGAAGAGCTCCAGCTGGAGACAGAGACTCTATACCCTGGTAGTTAGAACACACTGTCATAACTGGGACATGGGTAGTCTGACCTACTGGTTGGAACAGGAGCCAGGCTGGGTGAGATACCAAGAGATCAGACTGAGACAGGCCAGAGGGCAAAGCAGGAGTCAGCTGTCGGGAGGCAGGACCAGCAATTAGAAACAGGCAGAAGCAGCCATAAGCAGGGAAAAGCCAATTGCATAGATCATTTCCTGTTCCTGCACTTGGTTTAAATACAAGTAGGGAGACAATCAGACCCCAGGACTGCAGTTGTGGGCGGCAGGTATAATAGGGTCTGCCTCCCCTGGTGCTACTGCAGTCGTCGGACCCCAAGTTGCGGAGTTTGGTGGTGAAGTTTTTGCTTTATTATGCCCCATGCAGGTTCTGTGGCAGCTAAGGAGGCAGTATGTGCTATTCAGCTTCCTGGGTTCATCAGTAATCTCCCTGGACTGCAGAGAGATTACTGAGGAACCCAGGAAGTTGAGTAGCAAATACTGCCTCCTCAGCCACCCCGGAATCAGCATGCGGCATATCAAAAGTATCTCCGAAGAGACGCTTTTCCCTGGGGCGACGTGGGTCTGGGGAGGGGAGGGGAGGGGAGGAGAGGAGAGGAGAGGTGTGTCTGTGGCTGGCCCGAGGCTCTTTCGGGCAGGGGGGCCAGGGGACTGGGCTTTGACTGGCCCAGGGCTCCTCTGTGATCAGGACTGTAGCTGGTACGGGGTTCTTGCACTGAATGTGGGGGTGGGCAGAAGGGGCAGAGCTGGGGGCTAGCCTCCCCAAAGGGGGGCTCCACCCATTGCCCATGACTAGAGTGCTCTGTCAGAGTTCAGCTTCTAGTTTTGCCAACTGTTAGCAGCTCACTGGGTGGCAGGGTGAAACTGACTAGCTCCTACAAGCCCTTTGGGCCAGCATTCAAGAACTATGGTCCCCGACCCACTCATCTGGGATGTGGGACACCTCGGTCCAAGTCTCTGGTCTGAATCAGGCAGAGTTGGGACTTCAGCGCAAAGTCTCCCACAGGCTGAGTACCCTAACCATCAGGCTATTGGCTATCTTTGGTTGGTTGCATGTTTGCTCTCTCTCTGGTTTTGACTAGAAATTCCATCCTGGACCTACAAAAGTTTCACTGAAACTGGTATGTTCCCAGGAACTGTTTCAGTGAATTGGCGTTTTCCAACTAAAAAGGATTCATTAGAAAATTCATAACTAGCTCTAGTAAGGAGTCTGGAGTAATTGTTGGAATGATTTTATACTCCAATACAACGTATGCAGAAGTGAACTGGGTTTTGTGTTAATATTAAGGCTGTCGATTAATCACAGTTAACTCACGCGATTAACTCAAAAATATGAATCACAATTCATCACAGTTTTAATTGCACTGTTAAGCAATAGAATACCAATTGAAATTTATTTTTATTTTTGGATGTTTTTCTACATTTTCAAATATATTGTTTTAAATTACAACACAGAATAGAAAGCATACACTGCTCACTTTATATTATTTTTATTACAAATATTTGCACTGTAAAAAACAATAAAAAATGGTATTTTTCAATTCACCTCATCCATAATGCAACCTCTTTATGGTGAAGGTGCAACTTACAAATGTAGACTTTTTTTGTTACATAACTGCCCTCAGAAACAAACAATGTAAAACTTTAGAGCCTACAAGTCCACTCAGTCCTACTTCTTATTCAGCCAATCCCTAAAACAAACAAGTTTGTTTACATTTACGGGAGATAATGCTGCTGGCTTCTTATTTACAATGTCACCAGAAAGTGAGAATAGGTGTTTGCATGGCACTTTTGTAGCAGGCACTGTTAAGTATTTACATGCCAGATATGCTAAACATTTGTATGCCCCTTCATGCTTCAGCTCCCATTCCAGAGAACACGCTTCCATGCTGATGACTCTCATTTAAAAAAAAAAAATGAGTTAATTAAATTTTGACTGAACTTCCTGGGGTAGAATAGCATGTCTCCTGCTGTTTTACCCGAATTCTGCCATGTATTTCATATTATAGCTGTCTTGAATGATAACCCAGCACATATTGTTCATTTAAAGAACACTTTCACTGCAGATCTGACAAAACGCAAAGAAGGTACCAATGTGAGATTTCTAAAGATAGCTACAGCACTCAGCCCAAGGTTTAAGAATCTGAAGTGCCTTCCAAAATCTGAGAGCGATGAGATGTGGAGCATGCTTTCAGAAGTCTTAAAAGAGCAAAACTCTGATATGGAAACTATAGAACCCGAACCATCAAAAAAGAAAATCAATCTTCTGCTGGTGGCATCTGACTCAGATGATGAAAGTGAACATGCATTGCTCTGCGCTGCTTTGGATCGTTATCAAGCAGAACCCATCATAAGCATGGACGCATGTCCTCTGGAATGGTGGTTGAAGATGAAGGGATATATGACCTTCAGCACATCTGGCATGTAAATATCTTGCAATGCCGGCTACAACAGTGCCTTGTGAACGTCTGTTCTCACTTTCAGGTGACACTGTAAACGAGAAGCAGGCAGCATCATCTCCTGCAAATGTAAACAAACTTGTTTGGCTGAGTGACTGGCTGAATAAGTAGGACTGAGTGCACTTGTAGGCTCTAAAGTTTTACACTGTTTTGTTTCTGAATGCAGTTTTTTGTACATAATTCTACATTTGTAACTTCAATTTGCATTACAGTACTTGTATGAGGTGAATTGAAAAATATGGTTTCTTTTGTTTTTTAATGCACAAATATTTGTAAGCAAAAATATAAGGTGAGCGCTGTATACTTTGTATTGTGCTGTAACTGAAATCATTATATTTGAAAATGTAGAAAACACCCAAAAATATTTAAATAAATGGATTTCTATTGTTTAATCTCACGATCAATCACGATTAATTTTTTTAATTGCTTGATGGCCCTAGCCAATATTTGTTTTACTGTGGCATTTTTAGTATTTGTGTTTTGGTTAATGAGAGCTGTTCCTTTAAGAACAGGGTGCAGCACTTTATTATATTATGCATTAAAGACTGAGAGCAACGTGTAGGAGATTGTCCGTTTGTCCACACTGGAAGACTGTGCCTGAGTAACTCCAAAAAGGTCACAATACATTTGGTAAATTTATTATTCTAGAATGCATGCCTCCTTTCTGAGGCTGTAACATTAGCACTTGTGGGAGACTGGATGCCTCGCGACATTGCTAATGAGCTACAGAACCTTTCATCTGTAGCTGACCACTTTGAATTCAGCTCAGCAAGGATTAAAAATTGTTTTCATCTAATGGATGTTTTGTGGCCCTATATGCGTTTCATGGCTCTCAGTTCCAGCTCCCACCTCACAAACCCATCACTGGCAAGCACACTGTCTTACGATGCATTTGTACAATGCCAAGCACAATGGAGTCTCATTCTTGGTTGTGTCTTCTAGCAAGAGCTCCTGCAGCAGGGGACAAAATTGTGTTACAATACATTTTTGAGTGTTAGTAACCCTAAAACATTGAGGGATGGGGCAACTGGAGTTTAAAATCAGCTTACACGCCAACATATAATGCGGGGAGGAGGGAGGAACGGGATGACACAGACAATTAAAAAAAAACTTTTCAGGATGTTTGAAGTTCTTGGATTGACAATATCATTTTATAACAAAATGAACTCTAAACTTGATGACCTGATACTGTTAGAGTAGTTTGAGCTGATTTTAGGAGGGAATGACCTCTAATACCATTAGAGTCATTTGCAACTGCAAGCAGTTGCTGATGTCAGGGCCAGTCAGGCAATTTTAATCCAATCAATCCCTGACTACTAGTGTTTTAACCATATCTGTATAAAAATTACATGCCTAGAACTGGCTGACTAAAAAACATTGGAAAAGTTTCTGGACCATGAACTGCCACTTTCTGGGGGAGGGTGTGGAAGGGGAGAGAGAGTTTGGAGTAAGAAGGCCAACAAGCCTTAATCAAAAGATAAAACTGAAGACCCTCGATGAAGAATAAAGCATGTGACACAAAACAGTAAGCTAAGGAGTATGAGAAGTCAATAGTAAAACTCACTTTCCAGAATCTATGAAAAGCTGATCCATAGTCTTGTGTCAGAAAAGTGAAATGTTGTGTAATTTGCAAAAATCATGAGTAGTAAAGCCCTTTAAAATTAATTCCCTATATGTACATGACTGCTCATGTGAAATACACGGTAGCAGGAAATGTCATTTTGTCCCAAGAAACTCCTATTACTACATTGCTCCAGAAAATGCAACTTGAGGAGATACAGAAGTTCTACACAGTGTTGCTAAATATAATATCAATTTCTGAGATTTTGAAATTGTCTTCAGTTTGCAATCTGCAGGCCAAAATGGCCTTAATCTTGGATCAAACTAAGTTAACACCTAAGAAGTGAAAGATTTTTAGATACAAGTGTCACAGTTCATGACAACTGCACCTGTATTCTCCCCCTCCCCCCCGATGTCCAGCATGGGCACCCACTCTATGTTTCTCAGCTGTCACCTCTCTTGGGAGAAGGCCAATCTCTCTCTCCTTTCTGAACTGTGGTTGCACAGTTTCCTGCCTACACTGTGTTATTCCTAGCAAACCAACCTTAGTCAGCCCAGCCTCTGTGCTTTGTAACTCTTCAAAAAGTTATGAACAACATAACTGCAAACAGTTATGAGTTACCACACATTTATTCTTAAAATGAAAGGATTACAGACCAAACATATTAAAACCAATAAAAGAAACAATGCACATGCTAAAAAGCTTATCAGAGGTCACCCCAACTCCAAATGGTAGGTGTCAATCCCTCCAAGCCTTCCATAAGCACTTGGGGTCACCCCCTTAGACAGAACGTTCTGTCCATTTGCTGGATCAAAAAGACGACCCTGAGTCAGTTTAAACTCAATATATTATCTAAAAGGCCTCTCTTTACCAGATGGTCTCTGGAGACTCCAGTCTGAACTAGTATACAAGAGCCTCTCCAGCTAGAAGGTGTTGCAACCTGAGTGATTTTGCCTAATCACCCCCCACTGTTGTTGACTACAGGAGGGCTGTGGCCACGCTCCAACCCCTCATGGAAATACATAAAATCCCTGGCTCACAATGATACATACACTTAATACGGTAATATCTCCCAAAGATATTGTAGGAAATTGTCATATTTGTCACAGCAAGCAATTATAAAGTCTTACACAAGTGTCTCACACGAATACAGAAAGCTAGGTTTATTACTGTGTTTGCTGATGGAGCCATACACAGGTCTGTTGTTGAACAAGTATCTGTGTGCATCAGCATTGTACATTATGACAGCACATTTGGAATCGGGGACAACTGATTGTGATACACAAAGAATAAAAGCAACTTTAGGAATTGTGGGGATGAATACATAACAGCTCAAGTCAACATGAGTCAGGCTGAAAATAGATGGCGCAGCAGTGAATACAGGCTGCTCATATGTTGTGCAGGCCACGTTTAGACAAGATACTAATTTTATTGTTGTGCACTACATCCAACTCTTACATCCTCCAAAACACAAGCACGCCGGACTCATTCTAAGACCAACTGGCAATGTCTCACTGCCCTCTAGGAACAGTGTTTCTGATCATTGCTAGTCAATCAGCTTCGGAGCTCATCACAACTGTAGCTGTTTAACCAGCAGCAGCTTTCTTCTGTTCCTTGGGACATCAGCTTGAGTTTCAACAGAGTTTTGTTTTTTCCTCTATTCCCCTTGTTTCCCAGTCCCACAAGTGGCTCTTCCCAGCAATTCCTTTTAATACTTTTAGTTACTTGGCTCGATTAGTCTTTGAGTTGAAGAGTCAGCAGCTCCTTCAGGTAAGGACATGGCTTGCCACTGCCACAATTCATAGGCACAGAATTCAACATACTGTGGTTGATTAGCTTCATAATTTCCCTCATGTATTCATATTCTTTTGGGATTTAGCAATGTGATGGCCTCAAAGCTTTGCCAGAACTATTGCCTTCTCAGTACAGTGTGCCTCTATGCTTACTTTGAAGTGTTGCGTTCCCATCCTAACTTACTAGTTTCAGGACCTTCTCTCAGCACATGGAAATTATTTCTGTCTGATATTCTCTTCCAGATTCAACTGAAGTGATGTTCAGAGGCACCAAGTTCCTCGAGGTTATACAGTGGTCTCTGTCTTGGGGACACCACCTTATTCTCTTTGGAGAAAGCAGAGCTCCTCAGATCTCAAGGCCTCCAAATGACAAGTCAAGTCTCAATCATTCGTGGCCTGGAGAGGTCTGAAGGTGTCTACCTTGAAGCAGATGCCTAAATCAGCATCCAGAGCACAGCCACATCTTTGCTTTGTGGAGATGGATGCAGGAAGGCCTTAAGTTAAAAGTAGCCTTCCTCTGGATAAAACACATGACTTACAGCTTTCCTGGGTGCCATCTTCAAGTATAACTTTTATGTATACTATTTCTCTTCTCCCACTCCTTCAACACCCTCTTCTCAAGCCATTCATACTTTTAAACAGTTTCTGATTTGCCTTCTCTTGATGGCAGACAGGTCCAAGCAAGTAGATTCGCTCCTGCCATTTTTTGTGTGAAGAAGGGAGGAATGTTTTAAGCCAGTGTGGCTGAATCCTTTCTCCTTTCTGTATGAGAAAGAAATATAAATGAGAGAACCTTTCTAAAATGATGACAGTTGACAGCTGCTGGTCATTCAACAGATTAAAAGGAGTGTGCACTACAACTTATTTTCAAATGGGGAACACATTGCTGAAGATCCTAAATTTAGCTCATCAGATCTGGAAGCCCAAATATAAAGATGGTGCATGTTGTATTTAAAGCATGGGAGGTTATGGTGTTTCTGCTTGCTTTTTACATTAGAGATAACAATAAATGGTCCTGGTTTTGCTTGAGGACTTTTTCCCCAGTTTATTTAATGTAGGCATTTAACAAAATTGTGTGTGACCAGTTTCACTGCTCTCCTCTCTAGTTAAGTTTCTCCTTTACAAGAAATCAGAAAAACATTTAAAATCACTTAAAATAATTTTTTAAAAGAAGTTTCATGGTGTCAGTAGAGGAGGTTTTTGAAACAAACTGATAAATCAAACAGTAATAAGTCACCAGAACCAGATGGTATTCACTCTTACATCTGAAGGAACTCTAAGATAATATTGCAAAACTACTAATTGTGGCATCCAACCTATTGCTTAAATCAGCCTCTGTACCATATAAGTGGAAGACACCTAATGTAACACCTATTTTTAAAAGGCGATCCAGGCAACTACAGGCCAGTAAGCCTAAGTTCAGTATCAGACAAACTGGTTTAAAACTATAGTAAAGAACAGAATTATCAGACACACAGATGAACACAATATGTTGGGGAAGAGTCAACACAGCTTTTGAAAAGGGAAATCATGCCTCACCAATCTATTACAATTATTTGGGTGGAGGAGGGTCAACAAATATGTGGACAAGGGTGATCAAATGGATACAGTGTACTTGAACTTTCAGAAAGCCTTTGACAAGGTCCCTCACCAAAGGCTCTTAAGCAAAGTAGACAGCCATGGGATAAGAAGGAAAGTCCTCTGATGGATCAGTACCTGGTTAAAAGACAAGAAATAAAGAGTAGGAATAAATGGCCAGTTTTTACAGTGGAGAGGGGTAAATAATAGGGTCCTCCAAGGATCTGTACTGGGTCTTGTGCTGTTCAGCATATTCATACATGATCTGGAAAAAGGGGTAAACCATGAGATGGGTAAGAGTTACAAAGGGATCTTACAAAACTATGTGACTGGGCAACAATGGCAGATGAAATTCAATATCGATAAGTGCAAAAAAGTGTACATTGGAAAAATAATCCCAACTATACATACAAAATGATGGGTGTAAGTTAGCTGTCACCACTCAAGAAAGATTTCAGAGTCATCGTGGATAGTTCTTGGAAAACATCTACTCAATGTGCAACAGCAGTCGAAAAAGCCAACAGAATGCTGGGAAACATTAGGAAAGGGTAGATATGATGACAAAAAATATCACAATATCATTACATAACTCCATGGTGTGCCCACACCTTGAATACTTTGTGCAGTTCTAGTCACCTCATCTCAAAAAATATCTATTAAAATTGGAAAAGTACAGAGAAGGGCAACAAAAATGACATGGGGTATGGAACAGCTTCCACGTGAGAAGAGGTTAAAAGGACTGGGACTGTTCAACTTAGAAAAAGAAATGACTAAGAGGGATGGGGGGATATAATACAGGTCTATAAAATCATGAATGGTGTAGAGAAAGTGAATAAGGAATTATTTACCCTTTCACATGACACAAGAACCAGTGGTCACCCAATGAAATTAACAGACAGCAGGTTTAAAACAAATACAAAGAAGTACAGTAGACATTTGTTTGCATCAACACCTTGTAAGAGCAACTTTTCACCTGGGAACACTTTCCCTACTGTGTATTGTCCACTTGCTAACAGCAACATAGTCACCACATAAGAGCAACACTTGTGACATTGTGACATCACCTCCAGGGGTACAGATTGGGGGGGGCTTTTAGGGTACCCCCAAATTGCATACTCCATCTCCATTCCCCTCCTGACCTGGACCTTCAGCACCATGCACACAGCCCCATCTACTTGCTCTGCCTGACAGAGCCTGTGTGGAGAGCATGTGTAGCAAGGAGTTTGAGGAGAGGGTCTGGAAGAGATTTTCAGGGTGGGGAGAAGCTGGGGTCAGGGGAGCAGCAGAGGTGCAGCTCAAAGGTTTCCTCCTCCCTTCCTCAGCATCTGGCTTGCAAGCAGCAATAGGCTGGGTTGTGTTTGCTATTTTGCAGTGGGGAGTATCAGGACCCCCCTCCCAACACTGACCAGTCCCCTCCATCTCGGTTGCCAGTGGCGGGGTGTGGCTGTGCTGTTTTGCAGTGGGTGGTCAGGGGACCTCGCTCCCCAGGGCACTTACCTGTCTCCTTCCCCACTCCCAACTCTGCTGTCCATGCTAGGAGCCACCCCCACCTTGCAGGCTGCACAGGGTGCCCTCCCCAGCCACCCTTCCCTCCCTCACCAGGGTGGAGCATGAAGCTGCCAGCAAGAGTATCCTCAGCCTGTTGGCAGCCTGGCTTGCTCAGCCATTCTTCCAACTGGGGGCTCCCCTGCCAAATCTGGGGTTCCCCTACCCCATACTCCTCAATTCCCTCCCACAACATGGCTGACCCACCCCTTCCAAAATGCTCTTAACTCTTCATAGGCCTTTGGTCAGATGACACTCCCCATAACAGCAACAGCTGCTTAGGAGCAACATAGAAAAAGGGCACCAATATGACAAGTGTTTACTGTATTTCTTCGCACAACAGGAACTCGTTGCTAGGGGATAGTGTGAAGGCCAAAAGCATAACTGGGTTCAAAAAAAGAATTAGATAAGTTCAAGGATAGGTCCATCAGTGGGTATTAGACAAAATGGTCAGTAGGGATGTAAAATACTAAATGGTTAAACAGTTAACCGGTAAGCATTAGTCTTACCCATTACCCAACCCTAACCGTTAGCTCCCAGCCCCGGCCGACCAGCCGACTCTCGCCCTTCTCTTTAATTGGTTAACTGTTTAAAATATATCATTTTAATTTTTTAAATGGATAACTTTTAAAATGGATATTTACACCCCTAATGGTCAGGAATGCAACCCCATGCTCTGGGTGTCCCTAAGCCTCTGACTGCCAGAATCTGGGACTAGATGATAAGGGAGGGATCACACAATAATTGCCTTGTTCTGTTCATTCTCTTTGAATCGTCTGGCACTGGCCACTGTCAGAAGACAGGATACTGAGCTAGATGGATCATTGGTCTGGCCCAATACTGCCATTCTTATAATATTTAAAGTCTGCTTTATTAGAAACAGTTTTTAAATTGGACAATTCCAGAAATGCAACTCAACAGCATCTCCTTAAATAGTCTGAATAAAAATGGCTTCTGCTCTCAATGTTTACTCTCAATATTTACTCATGTTTACTTCTGCTCTCAATGTTTACTAATGTTTTATCTGTCCGTCCTGTCCAGTCCAAGAAAACCACTGTGACTCAAATTTATAATGTAAAACACGAACAGATAAAACAAATCTTCCAGAACACTTTTTACATAATACAGCAGAAACAAACAAACATGCATCACACCCAAATGGCACAAAATGACCATCCATCTTTGCAGGGCATCTTTAAGGAGGACCTTGCAATCATCTGGCGCTATGAGGCATGCTGCCATCTGTGTATCTTATTCTTCCCAAAGTCTTCTAAGATGGAATAACAGTTTTGGTATCTCTGGGTTCAGTGCAAAGGACAGTCCACCTCTTCTGCCAACCCATCCAATAGGGTCCTAAGAGTTCAATTTTTAAGGGTTCAGGCAAATGAATTCCACAGAGTCGATGTGCAGAGATAGTACTAAGTGGCCCAGATCTGAGGAAGCCCTTTTCTTGGCAGGACTCCCAGGCTCTAGGGAAACTGACCTCATGGACCAACCCACATGCCCAAATGCTAGCAGAGCTCTCCCTCCTGGTACAGAGCCATGAGGAAGAAGTCAGTTGCACCCTTCCCAAATCCCAGAGTCTCTGGTGCTCTTTAGAAGAGGATATATGGAATGACCTTTCTTTTGTGCAAACCCTTTCAGTCTGTAAAGCCACTGCAGCTTTGGCATTATGATTTTCTGAGCCACATTAGTAGTTGGACAGTCCCCTTTAAAAGGAGACTTTCTTGAAACTGTATTTGACAGTCTCTTTCATTAAAAGAGATCATCTTTCTGTGCTCAATGGGAAAAAGACACGCACAACTCACAGTTCATAGCCAAGTGAAGTCACTGTTCATGACCACTTGAGGAAGGAAAACTGTGCGTGCAAGAAAAACATTTTTAGAGAAAGTTCATCTTCTTCTAAACTGGATCCAACACTGACAGCAACTAGAATATAATCCAAAGTTCTAAATTAATTCCCTTTCCTGTGCCCTGCAACAAAATCATTAATAATACAAGTTGCAGTAAGACCAAAAAAAAAAAAAAAAAAAAGTTAAAAAGGAAAGTTTTTGCTTTCGCTGAAATGTAAGAAAAGGAACTGGGGACCATTATGGAGCAGTGGTGCTGTTTATACCCTCAATCCCAGGCTGGGTAGAAGCTTGAGGGATGCGTGCATGTGCTTACAGGATCCATCAAATTCTGGGATCCAAGGCAGTCTCTCTCTGTTTCTGCTAAAATGGTCATGCTTGAATATGTGCCTGATGCAGTATTTTTTCATCTGCTATTAGTTTCCACATTGCCAGGATTACTGTAATCTCCTATCCTCCATAAATCAAGAAGGTAGCTGAATTCAGACAAGCCAGATAAGGAAGTACCCCTGGAGTTGTGATTTGACCAGATATCAATGGTTAGGGGACATGGTGAACATACAAAGACACAAAAACCCAAGTAGTGCAGTCAGCTCTCTTTTCTTATAGAGAAGCAGTCTGGTTTACAGTCTCAGGACTGTGGCATACATAAACTACCAAGTGGGAGACTCAAAACTTTAGAATAACAAGTAAGCACTGGTCTACAGTACAAACTTATTTCGATATAACTACATTGCTCAGCGCTTCTGGACAAAGTTACCACCTGATGAGGAGGTGGCGTACCTACACCCAACAGGAGAAGCTTTTCCATCAGGATAGGTAGCAATGCAGCTGTAAGTGCAGACAAGCCCTAAGTTTCACAAGTCACTATTTTTGAACCTCCTCAGAGTCAAATTTTGCAGTGACCACAATATGACCGTGGATTGCCTCAGCAAGTCAATTAGATCAGAAAGAGTGAAGCTCATCCAATTTATATACCAAGATCAAATAGCCACAATGTGCAACTCCAAAGCAGTGACACTCTTCAGTCAGTTTTGAGAACAGAGGCCTATAGTGGATGTGCTCCACAACCCATGGAATTTAAAGCTACCTTGTACATTCCCTGCTCCTGAAGAAGCTGGCAAGTGGAAAGACCAGTTCTCCCCCAGGCCCATACACTATTATTTTGGGTTTCTACGCGATGATTGCCAATGCACCATCCTTAAACATAGCTGGCAGCACATAACAAGAATCCTCCATTCCTGACAATATTAGTATTTACAATTGCAATATTGTCTGCTTTCCAAAATGGAGAAGACAGGCACAACGATGTACAGGAAGTGCTACGTAATTTTTTTTCAGTGAAAACGCTAGAGCAACTCATATAATGTATTTACATAGGGTCCCACAAAAGTCATCTTCCTTGCATGGTGCTCAGGCCATTTCTTTGCCCTCTTGCCTTCTCCATTCAAGTTGCTCTCCCTCACAGCCCTGAACAATTCATGGCAGTTCTCATTTTTTCTGCTCCCTTTCCTCTTATTCTGCTGCTCCGCCTGGAGAGCACAGAACTACCACCCGACTGGTCCCAATAGTATTCCGTTAATGGAAAAATTTCAGTATTATGAGATTTAGTTCCCTCCCTACACATCTACTACCCAAAACTACTGCTAATAGGAGTCAGGAGCTCTCAAAAAGGAAAATATATCTGTCATTAATTTTTTTTTTTGGCAAATATCTAATTCAAAGAGGGAAAAATATTCTCCTTCATAAAATTACTACTATTCAACAAAGATTAAATTGGGAAAACGTATGGTGGGATCAAGCACATTTATCTTTCACTAATTGCCGAGGACAAGTGAATTTAGGTTTTTTTTGGGGGGGGGGGGGGGCTCACTGTGGTAACTAAGTTTCTCTACCTGCTGCAAATCCTATTTTTATACTTATTGGCCTAACTCTTAATATTTGTTCCTTAGAGTAGCTGAAACAGTAGCCAGATGAAAAATCTGACATGACACTTCTCTAGACCAGTACCTTCTAGGTCAAGGGAGTCAGCAGCAAGATAGCCTGAAGCCCAGTGCCCAGAGACACAGTGTTATGCCCCACAATATATCTATATTTCATTGGTCAATGGGAAGAAAAAATTAAATAGACCATCCAGAAAGCCCTGATCACTACTATATTTGACCAATAATGCAGGGAATAGCGATCTACTGAATAACATTGAAGACAAAAGTTCTATCCGCAAGAAGACAGACATTTTACTACAAAGGCTCTAAATAAACCATTTTTTGTTACCTGAATTCTTACAGCTTAAAAACATACATGTGAATAATTAAAGATTCTTAACTACTTTGCACAAGCCAAGAACAAGGCAGGTACTGTAAGGAGTTTGTTTCCTAATGCTGCCCTACCAATGACCTCCAATTTGACAGGGAGGAATTATTCACTAACAAGTTAAGAGATTCAGTCAAATAAGCCAGTGAAAGAAAGGGATGGAACAAAAGACCAGTGTGATGTGGGGCCACTAACAACACACTTGAGACAAGATAGCAAAGGAAGAGGTCTGCAGAGATTTTGCATTTGTATGTTAATTATCTTGACTCTTAATAGACTAGTCTCTGGAATAGTTCTATGTTAACTATGACCTCTGGCAGCTACTGGTAATTAAACCACCTCTACATGAGCTTATTTTTCTACACATTTTGGACAGCATAACTACTATCAATAGTCTCCTGCTTTTTTGTACTATGCAATTGAATTTTCACATTAGACCTGTCTCTTAAATCGACACACAAAGTAAAAAGGAAAGGAAAAGTGCTTCAAGAACAAACATCTGTATCTTATCTACAAACACACCCAAAGAATCTTATCTTTCATTATTTGGTAGTATTTTAGACATGCGCAGCAACACACTAAAAACGATGAAATCTTGCAGTGTCCGATTTATGTCAACAAACCTAGACGCTCAGCACTGACCACTCTTAGCTTCCACAACCCCCCCTCCCCATTTAAGAGTAACAATGCGCATTTTTTCTCATCAGCTGTTGCTTACTATCCTGGGTCGATTCACTGCTAAGGCGGTAGCAAAACAAGGCAGCACGGTGAGCGGGGGAGAGTGGCGTCAGGAAACACACCGAGCGCGTACGGACACACTGCGAGCCTGCATTCCCACAGGCAGACCCCTTCCTTCCAGCTATGCCACACTTACACAGGCTCATCGCCGGGACGGGCAGGCGGGGAAGCCGCGGACAGAGGCACGCTGCTCCCGCTCGGGGCCCGGACGCGTGGGTGCTGCGGAACGGGGGTGGCTAGCCCATGCCACGGGCTCTTCTCCTCCTCCTCCTCCCCGCACTGCCCCTGTGCTGGCATCCGGGCGCTAGCCGGGCTGCACCACTCCGGCTCTGCCCTGGCCAGTGTTGTGTCTGAGGCAGAGGCCCCATGTGACACGGACGGGTGCAAGGTGGGGGGTCTGCGTGACCCAGACAGGCAGGTTTAACAGCAGCAGCACGCCCGACCAAGTTGCAGCTCGCGCGCCCCTCCCCCGCCGACCCCTCCCCGCGCGGGCAACTGCGGGGCGGTTACGCGGCCCCGCACCCGCCTCCTGCAGCTGCTGCGGGCGGGCGCGCGCGCGCGCGGGCCGCGCCGGAGTCACTGGCAGTTGGGGGCAGGCCGCGGGCCCGGCCGCCTCTCCACGCGCTGGGCGCTCATGGGGCCGGAATGCACCGCGCGGGGAAGGGGCCCGCTCGCTCGCTCAGCCGCCCCGCGGCTCACCTGTCGCCGCGTCTGCCAGACGCGCATTCCCAGGCGGCGGCGCCTGCCCGGCCGGGCCGTGTAGGGGCTTCACATCGCGCTCCCCCTCCCGCCCGCTTCGCTTCGCTTCGCTCCTCTTCTCTCCTCTCAGACAAGCCCGGCCCGCGCCTCTCGGTGTCCCCAGCTCCTCCCGCCCACCCCGTTCTTCCTGTGAACGCGTCACACACGGCGCGAGAGAGTCTCGCGCCACCAACCGCCGCACGGTCAACAAGCCTCGCGCCGGCCACGCAGGGCTCCCCCTAGCGGCGCGCGCCCCTGAGAAGTCGCGTGCAGCGCAGCCGCCACCGCCGAGAGGACTCCTAGGCACGTGACCGTCTGGAAAGCGGGCCAAAAAAAAAAAAAAAAAAAACCACCTCGTGCCGCCCGGTCCTGCTTATCTGCCGCTCTCTCCCACGCTCGTTGGCTGCGCGGGCGGGGAAGGGGAGCCAGCGGCGCCCTCTAGCGGGGAGAGGGCTGCTCTGCAAGCACGAGGAGCGCCGCAGCCAAATGACAGGCAGGAATGGTGGGGGGAGGTAATGGCTGCGCCGAGTGACCCTAGCCAGCCAGGGCGCCGGAGCCCACGTGCGCTGCGGCTCCGCAGGTGGAGTCTGCTCCCCGCACGGAGCGCCCTGTGCACCCTAGCGAGCGGCAGCGGGGCCGGGGTGCACCCAGCGCTCCCCCGGCCTGCTGGCACGGGTCCGCCCTCAGCGCCTTGAGTGATTCCCGGGCGTGTGAAGAACCTGCCTTCACCCGCTCTAAGAAAAGGCTCTGACCCGGGTGTGCATGGCTCCCCCGCGCCCCAGCTCGACCATCCCGGGTGTGTGGTTAATGGGGGGGGTGGATTCTGCCCCATTGCACAGCAGGGAGTGGGGAAGCTGGGGGGGAGTTAAACTTTGGCATCACTAAAGCAGGTAAACATTTTTTCATACTCTTGATGAATTTTTCTTTTACATAAACAAGTTTCAGAGTACCAGCCGTGTTAGTCTGTATCCGCAAAAAGAAAAGGAGGACTTGTGGCACCTTAGAGACTAACCAATTTATTTGAGCATGAGCTTTCCTGAGCTACAGCTCACTTCGTCGGATGCATACCGTGGAATGAAGTGAGCTGTAGCTCACGAAAGCTCATGGTCAAATAAATTGGTTAGTCTCTAAGGTGCCACAAGTACTCCTTTTCTTTTTATAAACAAGGAGTCCGGTAGCATCTTAAAGACTAACAGATTTATTTGGGCATAAGCTTTCGTGGGTAAAAAAACACTTCTTCAGATGCATGGAGTGAAAATTACCCCACGTCTTCAGATAATTTTCATTCCATGCATCTGAAGGTTTTTTACCCACGAAAGCTTATATCCAAATAAATCTCTTAGTCTTTGAGGTGCCACCGGACTCCTTGTTGTTTTTGTGGATACAGACTAACACGGCTACCCCGATACTTTTCTTTTACATGTTTATTGATGAGCAGCTCTGCAGGATGAAGATTTGGGGAGGGGCTCCTCTCAGCGAGAGATCCCGTTTGCCCTTCGTGGGTTACCGTGTAGGTGGTCAAATACTAGGCTAGACTCTGAAGCCCTCCTGAACTAAGCTCAGTACTAGGGGAAAGTCAGAGATCAGAGGCAAATTACAGCTCCTCCAGGCACTGTCAGCCAGCCCCAGTGGAAGTTAAGATGTCTGAGTGGTCAGCTCACCCTTGGCTTTTCTCTGCCTTTTCAGACTACTGCACCCCTTTCAGGAGTCTGGTTTGTCTTGCACACACAAAGTTTCACCTTACTTAAAACCTACTTATTTACAAAATCAGACATAAAAGTACAAAAGTATCACAGCATACTGTTACTGATAAATTGCTTACTTTCTCTTTTTTACCCTATAATTATAAAATAAATCAACTGGAATGTAAATACATATTGTACTCACATTTCAGTGTATAGTATATAGAGCAGTATAAAGTCATCGTCTGTGTGAAATTTTAGTTTGTACTGACTTGGCTAGTGCTTTTTATGTAGTCTATTGTAAAACTAGATAAATATCTAGATGAATTGATTTACCCATAGGTGCCAACTCCGTGGGTGCTCCGGGGCTGGGACAAATTCTGCTCTCTGTTACAATAAAGTGCTAATCTCATATAATTCCTTGCAACATATACTTTAACGTGGTTTAAAGAGCCGGTTGAGGATTTTCTAGCATGGGGAAGTCCTCAGAGAATATAGCACTACAATAGAGGCTCCCATGCTACTCTTCTTACCAGGCTCAATATAGGGGACTTGGCCCAGCACCCTATGCTCTCTCTAGTGATTCCTGACTGCCAGAGTGTCTCTATGGACTGTTGTGAGCCAGCATAAATGTAGATATCTAACTATTCCCCCTTCCTGTCCTCCGACTACTCTACTTTATGTTGGAGTGACATGTAAAGCCAGCCCCTTCCTTGGCACAGCCAAGGATCTGTCCCCATATGAGTACCTATAGACTTCCCCTGATTCCCAGGGTTATTCATGTAATGAAAGGTTTCAGAGTAACAGCCGTGTTAGTCTGTATTCGCAAAAAGAAAAGGAGTACTTGTGGCACCTTAGAGACTAACCAATTTATTTGAGCATGAGCTTCCGATGAAGTGAGCTGTAGCTCACGAAAGCTCATGCTCAAATAAATTGGCTAGTCTCTAAGGTGCCACAAGTACTCCTTTTCTTCATGTAATGAAAGACTTTCAATACATATGCAGAAAAAGTGGAATTATGGTTGCAAGGACATCTCTGCTGGCTGCCTGTTGCATCACAGAGGAAGGAGCATCGCTCTGACTGCTCCATTGTCCGCTTTCCTGCTGGACTGTGGAAGCCCCAAGACAAGCAAGATTGGAGATCATTTGGGTCTACTGAAGACAAGGGGAGCACTGCCTACAGTCACCCGGGGAGCCCAAGAGTGGAGAAGATGAGAACCAACAATCAGTTACAGCTCCCTGATTCTTCACGCCAGTCCAAGTTAGAGCAGTCCAGAGGCTGTTTTAACTTACGGCAGCTGGCAGCAGTTCCTTACAGACCATAAACCAGCTGGGGATAGCCAGAACACAACATGGTTTAGTTACTCCCCGTTCCTGTCCTCATGAAACCTGCATGCTGGTGGAATCCCTAGCATTGGACCTGCATGTATTTTCCACACAGGCAGCACCCAGGAGATGGAACAGTAGAGAGAATCTGCTCCTACGTACTGATTGTGGCCCACTGGTGTTTTTGAAATAATATGCTCAGCCCTCCCATGCAAAAGGTTGGACACCACAGATATAGCTTTATTCACTCACTTAGTATTTATATCTATATTTAGCCACAGTCTGCATGACACTATTTTACTGACACATTTATATACACCTCTACCTCGATATAACGCGATCCGATATAACACAAATTTGGATATAACACAGTAAAGCAAAAATGGTTTTCTGTCTCGTCTACAACATTGGTTCTCAAACTGGGGGTCACAACCCCTTGGGGGGTCGCAACCTGATTATGTGGGGGGTTGTGAGCCCTGACCCCAGCGCACGGCTGCAAGTTGCGAGCCCCGACTCCTGCGCTAGGCTGTGAGCCCCAACCGCGATGCATGGCTGCGAGCCCCAGCCACTGTGTGGAGGTGCAGGGCTATGAGCCCCAACTCTTGCACCGGGCTGTGAGCCCCGACCCGGACAGGGGCGGGTGGCTGCGAGCCCCAACCCTGGGCTTGATGTGAAGGATGACATCAGATGTACCCTTTCTCAAACAACACCAAAAATAAAACTTCTTGTGTCAAATACTGTATTAATAATGGAAATGCTCAAGGCCAAAGCAAGTTCGATATAACACGGTAAGATTTGTTTGGCTCCCGAGGACTGCGTTATATTGGGGTAGAGGTTCAGATTGAGTTCAGACTGCATGCAGCTGCAGGGACTCTTCAGGTTTATTAAATAAAACTGCTATTGATGTAAGGACAGACATGTAAGGAATGTTTAGCCATAACACTGCACTGACTAAATGTAACCCCCAGTCAGTTCTCATGGGAGAGGATCATTGCACAGACACGTCTAGCCAACGCTGTAACAACTTACACTCTGTGTCTCTTGCCGACAGCCCTGCGGCCATGTAACAGATATTCCTGTACAGAATTGACAGCAGCGACATCTAATGGGGAGATGAACACATTGCAAGGAGAGCGTACGCTGCACTAACTTGAAATCAATCTGGTCACATCTCTTAGAGACGGTGCTGCATTGCAGACAGCCCAAACGGTCTGCATGCAACAACTACAGATATCTCATCCTCTTAAGTGTTCTACTCTGCTTCCTCAGTACCATGCATTGCAGAACGATCTCAGCTATTTACCATGATGGCTCTGGTTAGAAATGGTTGCACTCTGGGATTAAAGTCCAAGGATAATTATGTTTTTAACAAGATGTAACTAAGTGAAATAAAGGATTGAGAGATTCCCCTACTGAAAGGAAGTGGCTTGTACTGACATCTAGTGGAGAGGGGAGATGCTGCAGGGTTAGCCCATATTATGAATGGTTTAGTGAGCTGTAGCTCACGAAAGCTTATGCTCAAATAAATTGGTTAGTCTCTAAGGTGCCACAAGTACTCCTTTTCTTTTTTCCCAAACTAGTGTCTGAAAACGGTCTCACTTTCCTGGATCAAATCACCTGTAGATTAGCTCTCACCAAAACTGACGCACTGTATTTTATTATATTCCTTGGAAACATTGCAGGGCTATTTTAAACAGCACCAGAGATAGTAAAAAAAATAGCCATGGATGCACTAAAGGAACAGAAGCATATATGCTCATCTATAACAGTGAGATCTACAGCAGTGCTACTCAAAGTGGTGGTCCGCGGACCGGTGCCGGTCTGCGAGCCATCAGCTGCTGGTCTGCATGCACATTGGGGAAAAAAATTGCCGGTCCCCCACATCAGATAGCTTGAGAAGCACTGATCTACAGTACAGATCTGTCACATTACAATGACAGTAATTACACAGACATTTCAGAACCCATGCATTGCCATATTAGTACAGCCTACTATAGTGATGCCCTCATTAGACACATGATAGTCATAGGATTATTTCAGTGGTTTCCTTGATCTAACTGTTGTTTAGAGACAAACAACGAAAGTGTTATTGCATAGTCTGATCTCATAACCTACAACATAACTATATATGTGCATATCACCACTTGCACATATCCATCATCTTGGTTAGTTTGGTAGTTATTTTCTAAAACACCATAGTGTCAGGTTCTTAGAAGTAATGCAGGTTTTATGATTTTAGCAGCCCTGCTGGGAAATGCTACTTATTGGTCTTTTAAGAGCCAGAGAAGCTAACAGGGATTCCCATCCCTGGCTTTATTAACTCACAAGTAGCTGCTCTCCTAAGATAGTCAACATTCATTTTTGCATTCAGTTTTCATAATTTTTTTTTAAAAAAATCATGAAAATAGAAATACGTACAACATAATATACACTAAAGCAATGTAGGCATTCTGATTGTGGTAACTCTAATACAGAAAGGTGACTGAAGGAAGGAAGAGAGGAGAAGAGGTCAGCATTATGAGAGAGAATGGGAGTCAGCACTTGGGGCTTGGGTGAAGAGAGGGTCTTATATAAGAAAGGGAAAGGATCTGTTCAGAACACAGAAAGCCCTGCTTGGTGAATTGGGAAGACATGAAGGAGCTGGTTGCGGCTCTCTAATGCAGCATTAACCTGGTCTTGGCATAAGTAGAATAGCCAAGGAGGTACTGTGATTTACACCAGTGATGTAAGGGGCTTTACCTCAGTGAAGAACTGGCATAATGAAGATCCATTCAGCCTCAATTTGCCCCTCCCCTTCCTCTCCTGCCTTACCCTCTATGGTAGGGTAGGGTAGGGGCAAGGCAGCTGGTGGCTTTGCAGCTGGTGGCTTTGCACCAATGGGGAGTTTCTCAGCATTTGTACGTGGTGCAAAGTGGCCAGTGTGGACTAGGGAATCCAGCCCAAAGACAGTTAAGATTGTGTAAGGTAAATATAATTAAAGGGAAGCTCTTGTTGTATTAGCAAAAAATATACAAAGTGGAGTGGTCCATACTCCACTAGTTAGAATAGAACTAGTCAACTTAGTTGGCATCCAGACCAAATTACACAAATTTATTAACTGGACTATATAAAATAATTTCCTCCCCCCCCATACGTTTGGAATGTTTTGCTTGTGTTAGCCATTATGGGAAAATGAGACCAATGAGCTAGCAGCAGCAGAGATCATATCACTGAACTTACCAAATGCCTCTTTGACCATCACAAGCATGAAGAAGTGCAGCCATGCAATAATCAGCTCTGTAATTCATTAAGCCTTGGAGGAAGGGTCTGGATATGTGTATGTATGTGTGTGTGTGTGTGTGTGTGTGACTAACATTACTAATTGATCAGACATTCAGAGCTAGAAGAAATAATTTTCTCAGCAGGGCAAGGTGGAAATAGCAGCACGAGCGTTTTTGATCTCACTGAACGATGGCACATGCCAGCACCATAACAAACCCGTGTGCTTGCACCAGGAGCCCTGGCTCCATTCTCAGCCTTACTCTGGCACTGACAATTCCACAAATCGCATTCACACTGCAGAGTAATAAAGAGCTTGCACAATACCTGAATGAGGCAGCTCCTTGTTCAGATCACTTCCTCAGTTTCATCTTCCCTCTCCTCCTCCACTGGCTCCTCAAATGCAACGTCCTTGCTGCTCACAAGATTAATGGGTTCAGTGGTCAGTGTGGATGTTAGCACCTGCTGCAGCTCCTTGAAATAGGGACAAGTGGTCCAACTATTGACAGAGACCTTATTTGAGTTCTTCACTCAATTGTATCTAACCTCCATAGACTTTATTTTCTCCTGTCACTGCCCAGCAGTTGCTTGGATTCCACTTTCCACAAGGTGATCAGAGATCTGGTGATTGCATTTGGCAGAACTCAACTGGCCTGAATATTCTTTTCTGTCCACGTGGCAATTAAAGTCTCAGTTGCCCTTTTGCACCAATCTACTGTCTTAGCTTTTCCATACTAAAGAAGTAGTGCATATGGTTGCTCTGCAGTTCTCCGTGTTCAGTAAATTGAACAGTGGTATGAGCACCACATCCAACAACAATAGTTCGAGAATTTTAGATCAACCTGCAATTTCTGGGTGTCAGAGCTAGGGAGAATCTCTAGGATAACTTATGCCTGGAGAACAGAGTCCTGTCATTTGCTCTGGCACATTTTCACATGGGCAAGTGCATCATGGGATCTGTAACTGCAAGGAGGTAAGGGAGGATGGAGGAACATGCGGAGAACTGCCACTGAAGTCAATTAAGTTATTTCATAGTGTAACAGTAACCAGTGAAATTAGTAGATACTGATCCGTGTGAGTGGGTCCAGATCTGAAAAGTCAGTCTCTCCTATGCATTATGTCTAGTTGGAAGCCGGTATCAAGCAGAGTGCCCCAAGGGTCGGTCCTGGGGTCAGTTTTGTTCAATATCTTCATTAATGATCTGGAGGATGGTGTGGATTGCACCCTCAGCGAGATTGCAGATGACAATAAACTGGGAGGAGTGGTAGATATGCTGGAGGGTAGGGATAGGATATAGAGGGACCTAGACAAATTAGATGATTGGGCCAAAAGAAATCTGATGAGGTTCAACAAGGACAAGTGCAGAGTCCTGCACTTAGGACGGAAGAATCCCATACACCACTACAGACCGGGGACTGAATGGCTCGGCAGCAGTTCTGCAGAAAAGGACCAAGAGGTTACAGTGGACAAGAAGCTGGACATGAGTCAACAGTGTGCCCTTGTTGCCAAGAAGGCTAATGGCATTTTGGGCTGTATAACTAGGGGCATTGCCAGCAGATCGAGGGACATGATCGTTCCCCACTATTCGGCACTGGTGAGGCCTCATCTGGAGTACTGGGTCCAGTTTTGTGCCCCACACTACAAGAAGGATGTGGAAAAATTGGAAGGAGTCCAGCGGAGGGCAACAAAAATGATTAGGGGACTGGAGCACGACTTATGAAGAGAGGCTGAGGGAACTGGGATTGTTTAGTCTGCAGAAGAGAAGAATGAGGGGGGATTTGATAGCTGCTTTCAACTACCTGAAGGGAGGTTCCAAAGAGGATGGATCTAGACTGTTCTCAGTGGTACCAGGCGACAGAACAAGGAGTAATGGTCTCAAGTTGCAGTGGGGGAGGTTTAGGTTGGATGTTAGGAAAAACTTTTTCACTAGGAGGGTGGTGAAGCAATGGAATGGGTTACCTGGGGAGGTGTTGGAATCGCCTTCCTTAGAGGTTTTCAAGGTCAGGCTTGACAAAGCCCTGGCTGGGATGATTTAGTTGGGGATTGGTCCTGCTTTGAGCAGGGGGTTGGACTAGATGACCTCCTGAGGTCCCTTCCAACCCTGATATTCTATGATTATACTCTTATTACATGGCGTTAGACCTTGGTATATGAAATCAGAATCTGGTTCTATCTTACCAGCAAATGAGGCAAGAAAAGTAGGGAGAAGGGGCAAGGGAGTTGGGCGCTGGAGAAGGAAAAGCGATTGTGCTTTCTACAAATGCTAGAAGCACATATCATAGAATGGCTGATTTATAAATGTACTAAGGGAGATACTTGTGATGTAGCTGAAGTGAGAAGCCAGTAGTTTAATCAAGACATTTACTTAAGGACCAATTCTGGACACTGCTGTGGCCCCTTTACACTGGCTCAGCCATTGTAAAAAGCCTGCAAAATTCAAACAGTCCAATGGAATAGGCTAGGGAAGGGGCGGAGTTGATGGCTTCCTCCCTTCCCACTTTGCAGCCCCTGGCTCAGAGGCATGCGAGGAACAGTAGGGGCTACTCTATGCTCTGGCTATTCTGGGTAGCAGAGCAGCCTGTTGGTAGCTGCTAAGTGAGAGCAGCTTCTGGAACTGCCCAAAATCACACTTTGGGCTTGGTTGGCCCGCAGACTAGCTCAGAGTCCCAGGGGTGCAAAGACGCAGCACACAATCTGGCCTGGAGGAATGGAACTCTAAGAGTATAAAGTATAAAATAAGCAAAAGTAGGAAAGTGGGTGAGAATATGGGACAGACTGAGCAGTGTGTCAGCAGGAAGAATTGGCCTGAATGTTAGAGCTGACAGCAGCTACTAGTTGAAAACAATAAAGAAAGATGGCGTTGGGGGCTTGGGAGGTGGGACACGGTCCTGGGTGTTGTGGGACTAGAGGAGATGCTAGATCAAGAAACATTTTTTGCATGTGTAGGCAAAAAGCTTTGTGCAGCAGTCAGGGGGGTGGGATTTCAGCTGCCTCAGTACTACCTGAAGACACAGTAGTGGGATAACTGAGAAGGCTGCATGCTCACAGAGGGAATGTGGGATTGTTTCGTTATCCGGTACAATGACATTGGAGGCTCTTTTGCCAGCAGAGGGAGAGGCAAGGTGGGCATGTCAGGCTATGCCTGAATGTTATGCAAAGGAGGCTTTCAAGAGTTTCAGAGATTCAGATAATGTTTTACATGCTTATTCAAGCTACACCTTCTACAAGGACAGTGTAGGATGTGTATTGTTCATCATACGTATAGTAGGGGATTGTGCACTGCATAGCTTCTGTGGGCCGAGCTTATTGCAGACACCGGGGGCTGCTTGTCCCCATTGCCCGCACAAGCTCCATGTGTGCCACCCTTCCCCCTCTGTTTCAGGGACTGCCTGCAACCCTCACCCAATCTCCCTCTGGCAGAGATTCTGGGTGCCCCCTACTCCCTCTGCTTCCCATACCAGGTGCCCCCAAGCCAGTGGCTCTGTGTGTACCCCTATTCCCACTTCCCCCATGCCCTCCATTCCCTCCTTACCCCTGCAAGGCAGGGACTCCTCTTCCCCCCATTCCAACCTTCCTCCTCCTGCTAGGGGCTCTCTGTTTCACCTTTCCCCTATACCAGTGTCCTCCAGTAGCCCCCCATCCACTAGGGTTTCTGCGTGCTCCCATTCCCCGCCATACCAGTGTCCCCACCAGGCCTTTCTATAACCCCACACCTCTTCTCCCTATACCAGAGTCCCCCTACCCCCTTGCAGGGGTTCTGTTTGCCCCTCTCTATCCCATTCTCCACACCATGCCAGGAGCGCTGAGTATCTCTCCATCTCCTCACATAGTGCCTTCCTTCCTTCCTTCAGATTGCAAGGTAAGGGGGGATGGCTGGTGCCCTCTCCCCAGCCAGGAGCAGAATTTGAGGAGGCTGGAAGTTAGAAAGGAGGAAGGAATTAATGAAGCTTTTTCTCTCCTCTGCCTCTGGCTACCGCTGCTGGCTGAGTATCCACCCCACGGTTCCCAGCAAGGAGAACAATTTTTTTCTCTTCTCTCATTCAGGGTTTCAACATAGTAAATCTATATTAGGAGGATGACCAGGGGTATTGTTATGCTGCAAGGTGTTGATGGGGTCCATCGACAGATAATAGTGGCTCCATGGGTCCCACAGTTTCTATCTTTGGTGTTCCAGTTGTCCCCAAATTCAGTAAGGTTCAGACAATTGATGCCTAAGATGTTCCCTGAAATTTTGGAATTGGTTGGATGCAGTGTTCAAAAGTTATTGCATTTCAAACAGACAGACGGATGCTGGCAGTGGAGTGTAAGGCCTGACAAGCTTGGCCAGTGGTTTGGACAAGGGCATTCAAAACAGGATTGTTCAGTTTTATTTTTAAATGAAAGCCCTGGCATGTCTCTTCATTTTGTACTCTCTACTCAGGGGAAATGAAACTGAATAATGTCATGTCTGTAACTTGAAACTGTGAAAATCTGAGCCCAGGAGGAGAACTGTGGGAAGGATTTCCATCTATACCTGAAATGAACTTCTCCAGCTTAAGTGTAGTCATTAACAGAATAGTATCTCTAAGGATGAGCAATGATCTTCTGTATATGCCACTCTATCCTACAAGGGAGTTGATGTTAATAGGAACAGTGAATATGCAACATCTCTGAAAATCAAGCCCAAAGTCTCTTAATTTGGGCACTCAAAATGGAAGCACCTACAGTCAGATTTTTTTCAAGACATTGGCCTTGCTATTTGGTCTATGGGGACAGAGAATGATTCAAACATTGTCTTCTGTTAACTATAGAATCCTATTAAGACTCGGCTATGAAATACAATACATTGCTTTTCCCCATTTATGTGGAATTTGAGGAAATGGAAACACAGCTTGAAGAAATAAATTAGATAAAATCCTAACAAAGGTTTTGAGCCATACCAGAAAGTAGCCTGTGATCGGGGACCATATTTAAATGAGTGGTCCCCATACAAAGTGGCTTCTTCCAGTTGCAAACCACAGGGCCTGATTCTCCATTGTCTTGCTCCTTGCATAGCCATGTTTCTACTGAGCATAGAGCTATGTAAAATGTTATCATTTTGATTCAGTGGAGTTTTGCACCCCCTTTGTGCTTGCTTTGCACATAAATAAATGAACATACAGTGTGCAAGGCAGTGGAGAATGAGGCCTATAGTCTTCTGATTAATAGTTTTTTAATTCTTCTCTTACCTGCATGTACCACAGATATGATTCTAACAGCAGTAGATATTGTCTCAACAGATAAACCAAAAGATTGTTCACCTTTACATTATCCCAGACAATGCATTCCAATATCATTACAAAATGATACCACAAAAGAAAAGCCCCAAATTATATAATTCCTCTGAGGAATCCTCTGGTCAGATTTGCTGTTGCAAAGCGGATAGTTTCCCAAAGAAAACAGTGTGGAATACATATCAGCTAAATGAAACATGTGCCTCTTTTCAGCTTTAGTAGCACCAGTACCCACCGTGTACCATTCTTCCACAACTTGCACACAAAGACAGTGAAGAACAAAAGCTATACCCCATGCTGTTCATCCCACACATCTGAAGGGGATACTGCATTCATTGTATGAGTTTAGCCATGAAGATGAGTTTTTTAGATCTTGAAATTGCATTCTGGGGTCTGAGGAAAATGGATATGTTTACCTATGGACCAATCTGTTGCCATCCTCTGCATGGGTGGCTCAAGAGGAGTGAGGCACAAGGTTCTTTTATGTCCTGGTAGAAAGCAAGACACAACTGCAATCCTCGTACTCCCCTAGTTAGGTCCAATAACTATCCCAAAAGGGGCAGGGAAGAGGCAGGGTTGTGGCCCTGTGTGATGGGGTGCATCAACCGTGTACCGGGCCAGCTGGGCCTGACCAATCACTGTGGGCCCAGGAGACCATACCTCCTTACCCCTTCTGCACACGCTCCAGGTGGAAGGGACAGATAAAAGGAGGCAGCCCTGTTCAGTCTGGGCTGGCTGAGGAGGAGGAAGGATGTAGGATGTGTGCTGCAGGTGCCTGTGACTCTCCAAGTGGTAGGAATCGTGGACCTGAACTATATGGTGGATGAGCAGCTGACCGTGGAGACTGACTGGGACATCAAGCCCGTGCCAGCTGAGGAGATGCCCCCTTGCGGTAGAAAGTGACCCAGGGAATATATTAGAAGCCCATGTTTAAACCCTTAACAGGGAATTTCCTTTCTTCATAGGGCCCTGGGTCATAACCTGGTAAAGTAGGATGGGCTTGGGTTCCCTACCCCCAACACACTTGCCACTAGAAGTGGCTACTGTTTGTTTGCTCTGCCCCGGGGGTCAGAACCCCCAACTGCTATTGTCTGCCCCAGCCAGGAGGCTCAGGGGCCATAGACAGTTTGCTTTGCTCTGCCCGCCCAGGGGCTGCAGACTGTTTGCTCAGCCCTGCCAGGGGTCCCGTGCCCTTCTTATTGCAATTGCCTGATCCCACAGGGAGACCCTATGCTTGTGTGATGGGGAGTACGGACCCTGCACTGGGCGATTGGAGGCAGCCCTGCTTGACTTGTACGGTCCCCCATGACACCCTGTCCCTTCAGCGCCAGCTAGCAGAGCTGCCCAGCCAGTCAGGGAAGAGCATGCTGCACTCAGAGGTTGGCACACAGCAGCTGTACACCCTGGAAGCGCTAGCAGGCTATCCAGCCTATCCACTATTTTCACAATCCGCTGCTCTGCACCATCCCCAATGCAAGGCCGGGGCTTCAAGCCACAGTTTACCTCAAAACAGCATAAAGCGTATGTGAATTTAATAATATATGCCAAAACTGACAGTCTTCTTTATGAATGGCAGTAGGTATAGATCCAGTGAGAGATGATTTTAGTGTGCAAGAAAATTCTATGGATTCCCAGGCTCCTGCGACAAAAGTACATCAGCTGAGCTGCTTGTATGAAATCTGTACTGTTCTGATGGTAAAACAGAAGACAGAGAAAATAAGGAACAATGGAAGCATATTCAAAAGGGATTTGGATCATTTAGTTGATGAGCCAGCAGATGGCAAATGCTGCTCAGTGTAGAAAATGAAAAGTAATTAGTCTGAGAACAAAGAGCAAAAGCAGGGAGTGTGCGCTAAATACAGCACACTGATCAGAGAAAGAATTGGGGAATTATTGTGGGAAAAAATTGTAGAAACGGTCACTTCTGTGCACAGCTGCAATAAAAAAGGCAAACAAGATACTAGACTGATGGAGCAGTGAGCTATAATACAACACAAAATAGGCAATACCAGCACTTTGGAAGACAATTATTAGACTTCCCTAGAATGGGGTATGCAGTTTGGGTCACTGTCTCAGGAAGGTTGTATTTGGAGAAGGTGCAGCATAAGGCAGCTAAAATCGAATGGTTTGAATGATCTCAGTTTTAAGGTTAATGTTAGAGAGATTACTCGCACAGGTTGAAAAGAGACAATAGAAGTTTTCAAATGGAGAGTGATTACTATCCATAGACTATGTTTATATTGCTAAGGGGTTAAAAATTAGGAAAGTAGTACTGAATAGAGAACACAAATGGAGCTACTTCACAAAAAAGGTACTTAACATATGCCTTTATTGAATTATATCAGGGATAAATATAGCCCAGGGAACATGTTACTAGAGAGTCTATGAAGCAAAATTATATATGAGCTGGAGGCACATGGATTCATTTCAGAAGAAGCAGGCCAATGAAGGACCTACAGATAAATGGTAAAGTGGTTTATGGGAGGGGAACCCTAACATTTCAGCTTCAGTAGTTTTTTTGTTTGTGCAGGGTCTTAGTTGTACAAGTTCATTACAGAGATCCCTCCTCAACATGAGACATGAAGGGCATAGGTTAGTCAGAGGGGGGAAAAGGACAGGAAGAAAGTGGATGGACACCCTGGGACTTAAAGAAGTTGGCCTTCTCTTGCAGTAGGCCATTTAGAGCAGATGGGAAACCTGCTACTATGCTTTCTTCTTAGTGCTCCCACAGTGAGCCTGCTTCTCCTCTGCTGCAATCTAGCTGCTGCTAATGAAAAAACAAATGAGCAATGGGGGATTGGTGGGGTGGCCAAAGCTGGTGGGGAAAGATGAGCAAGGCTGGGAGCACTTGGCCACCTGGAGGCAGGGTAGTGTGAACAGACATGGTGACAGAAAGGCTGACTGACAGTAGGAAGGACTGAGGAAAGCAGTCCATGCCAATCAGTTGCCTGCAGGCTGCAAGAAAGAGTAGAGGCACGAGGAGTGCTTAGAGCAAGCTGCAGGGTTACGAGAGGAGTCCGTGGTGGACCATGCGAGGTAAGTAAAGGAGCTGATCAGCATCTTCAGAATCTTTTAATTAAAAAAAAAGTTTCTAGCCTCTACATATCAAACCTGAATCAAGTGCAAACTGATGCTGTGCTACACTAGCAAACATCATTGCTACAATTCACCAGGCGTGTAGCTCCCTGCATGGAGGCAGCTCAGAGTTAGATGACTTACGTAAAAATGCCTTGTGCTGCTACACTACAGTTTCTGCCATGGCCACCTCCAATGGAGCTGCACTGGTACAGAAGTATTTCCTTTTATTGGCTTTGAATTCCCCACCTTTTAATTGAATTGAATGTTCCCTTGTTCTTGTGATCTGGGGCAGGTAGAATAGAAGTTCCTGATCTATTGTCTAGATCATTCATTATTGTATGTACGTTATGATGTCTCCTCTCAGACTTCTTTCTAAGGTAAACAATCCCCATCTTTTCAATCTCTCTTCATAGGATATGCTTTCCACAGGGCCAGCTCCAGGCACCAGCTTTCCAAGCAGGTGCTTGGGGCGGCATTCAGAATGGGGCAGCAGTCTGTGTCCCGCGGCAGCAATTCGGCGGCAGCTCCTCAGCGGTGACTGCTTGGGGCGGCAAAATTCATTGCCCCTGGCTTTCCATGCCCTTGATCATTCTTGTTGTCTTTGTCTGAACCCTACCTAGTTCTGCAATACCCTTTCTGAGATATGGTGACCAGTTCCGCATACAATATTGTAGATGAGACTGCACCATCGATTCATATAAAGGTGTTATAACAGGCTCTGTATTATTCATCATCTCATTCCTTACACAATCTGCCATCTAGTTAGCTTTTTTGACTGCAGCTGCACATTGAGCAGATGTCTTCATTGAGCTGGCTACAGTGAAGTTCAGGCAGTCAATACTTAGCTTGCCATCTCATGTCTTAATTATTGCAACCTCCTCCTCTCTGGCATCCTGGACGCACACATTGCCTTATTTTGTTCTGTACAAATTCTGCTACCAAAGAAGTCTTTATTACCCATCAGTCTGACCATATTCTCCCCTCTTTGAATACTGCTACTGGCTCTTTGCTCCACTACATCAAGTACAAACTTTATATCTTTGCTCTCAAGCCCCTACATAACTCTACCCCTCACTATTCATCTGCTTTTTTTTTTATACCATTCGAAACCCTCCTGAAGATTGACTTCTACCCTGACACCTACAGGTAACTCTGAAGGGGGCTACAGGGCAATTTGGGATTATCTAGCTATCTACATTGTGACATTAAGTTTTTGTATTACTGGGGTGTGATGGAGCCACCAATTTAAGAGCTTGGTATATAGCCCATCATCGCTATACAGCTTAAAGGGGAGCAGGGGATTCTCCCTAGATAGGAGAGTGCTAGGCAGGCAGGAGGCCCTTTAAGGAGAAGCCCAGCAGCCTGCAAATATATGCTACAAAAGTAATAATGTGTGTCACCTTGTAGAGCTACCAAGCCTTTTGCTTATGCCCCCATGCAGATTATTTCTGGTAGGAGCATAAATCTGTGTGAGGTCTTGAGGGTGGGCTCCATGGCTGGGGTGAGGTTTGGACACATAAGTATAGCTCCTGGGCTCTGACATCCATGTCATCTTTCCCCAGTGGCTCCCTGTGAATCATTATTGCAGGGCAGTCTCTCCAGGGGTTTGTGGGATGAGGATGTCTACCCCATCCATGCTGCTGATATTGGCTGTGGTTTTTCAGGTGGGCAGTCGTGCACAGCAGAGTTTTACCCTAGAGCAGGGGTTCTCAAACTTCACTGCGCCGCAGCCCTCTTCTGACAACAAAAATTACTTCACGACCCCAGGAGTGGGGGACCGATGCCTGAGCTTGCCTGAGCCCCGATGCCACAGGTAGGGGTCCTAAAGCCAAAGCCTAAGCCCCACTGCCCTGGTCAGGGGGGGCCAAAGCTAAACCCCAAGGGATTCAGCCCCAAGCGGGGGGCCTATAACCTGAGCCCTGTTGCTCAGGGCCAGGCGCTGGGGTTCAGGCCTAGGCTTTGGCCCCGGCAAGTATAACACCAGCCCTGGTGACCCCATTAAAATGGGGTCACAACCCACTTTGGGGTCTCAACCCACAGTTTGAGAACCGCTGCCCTAAACTATTTAAAAATCATCCCATTCTTCAAGCATGTGTCATTATGTAAGTATGATGGAGTAGGTTAAAAAAAGTTTGCCTAGAAACCAGAATACTCTTGCTTTTGTGATCTTAGTTTATCCCCTTAATATTGTTTAAATAGAGCTTTTGCTCAGCAGTTTGCTCAAAGCTGGAGTTGTCTTATGTTTTGTAAGTAAAAGTGGATGTAGGCTTGTAGGCATGTATGGCCCTCCGCCACTGTCAATCTCTGAGGAAGGCCACACTACTTTGCTGTCACACCCCTGGAAAACAGTCTAGACAAGGGGGAAGTTAGTGGTCTCATGGCTCGATCTCTCCTGTGGGGTAGAACAGAGAGTCACCCAAGGGCTCAAGCCCTCAGGCCAGGGGGGCAGCAAACAGTCTAAAGCCCAACCCTCAGGCAGGGTATAGCCAGGTATAGTCTGGGGCCCAGGCCCTCAGATAGGGGGTACCATGTACAGTCTAGGGCCCCAACCCTCAAGCAGGGCAGAGCAGTGAATAATCTGGGGACCCCAGCCCTTAAGCAGTCTAGGGCTCCAGCCCTTAGGTTGCGGAGAGCACCCAGCACAGTCTAGGGGGCTAGCTCTGCAGATGGTAGACTCACACAGGCCTCCTGTCCAAGGGTGGGATGGCCAGGGGATGCAGGCCCACCTGACTCCACCACATCCCAGCTCCGGGCCCTAACAGTGGCAGAGTGCTCTGCCACTGGCTCAGCAGGGATCCAGCCACAACATGTTGAACCAGACTCAGGCAATACCCCAGCCAGACCGTAGTCAGCTGTCCCTGGGCCACTTCCTACCCTCCCTTTGGATTTTGGATCTCCCTCCCTGGTATTTATCCCTCTGATATATTTATAGAGAGCAATCATATCTCCCTTCAGCCTTCTTGGTTAGGCTAAACAAGCCAAACTCCTTGAGTCTCCTTTCATAAGACAGGTTTTCCATTCCTCGGATCATCCTAGTAGCCCTTCTCTGTACCTGTTCCAATTTGAATTCATCCTTCTTAAACATGGGAGACCAGAACTGCACACAGTATTCCAGGTGAGGTCTCACCAGTACCTTTTATTACGGTTCTAACACCTCCTTATCTCTACTGGAAATACCTCGCCTGATGCATCCCAAGACCGCATTAGCTTTTTCATGGCCATATCACATTGGCGGCTCATAGTCATCCTATGATCAACGAATACTCCAAGGTCCTTCTCCTCCTCTGTTACTTCCAAGTGATGCGTCCCCAATTTATAACAAAAATTCTTGTTAAAAATCTGTAAATGCATGACCTTGCACTTTTCACTATTAAATTTCATCCTATTACTATTACTCCAGTTTACAAGGTCATCCAGATCTTCCTGTAGGATATCCCAGTCCCTCTCTGTACTGGCAATACCTCCCAGCTTTGTGTCATCTGCAAACTTTATTAGCACATTCCCACTTTTTGTGCCAAGGTCAGTAATAAAAAGATTAAGTAAGATTGGTCCCAAAATCGATCCCTGAGGAACTCCAGTCGTAACCTCCTTCCAGCCGGACAGTGCACCTTTCAGTATGACCTGTTGTAGTCTCCCCTTTAACCAGTTCCTTATCCACCTTTCAATTTTCATATTGATACCCATCTTTTCCAATTTAGCTAATAATTCCCCATGTGGAACCCTATCAAATGCCTTACTGAAATCAAGGTAAATTAGATTCACTGTGTTTCCTTTGTCTAAAAAAATCTGTTACCTTCTCAAAGAAGGAGATCCGGTTCGTTTGGCACGATCTACCTTTTGTAAAACCATGTTGTAATTTGTCCCAGTTACCATTGACCTCAATGTCCTTAACTACTTTTTCCTTCAAAATTTTTTCCAAGACCTTTCATACTACAGATGTCAAACTAAGAGGCCTGTAGTTACCCGCATCCCTTTTTTCCCCTTTCTTAAAAATAGGAACTATGTTCGCAATTCTCCAGTCATACGGTACAACCCCTGAGTTTACAGATTCATTAAAAATTCTTGCTAATGGGCTTGCAATTTCAAGTGCCAGTTCCTTTAACATTCTTGGATGAAGATTATCTGGGCCCCCCAATTTAGTCCCATTAAGCTGTTCAAGTTTGGCTTCTACCTCGGATGTGGTAATATCTGCCTCCATATCCTCATTCCCATTTGTCATCCTACCATTATCCCTAAGCTCATTAGCCTCATTAAAGACTGAGGCAGAGTATTTGTTTAGATATTGGGCCATGCCTAAATTATCCTTAACCTCCACTCCATCCTCAGTGTTTAGCGGTCCCACTTCTTCTTTCTTTGTTTTCTTCTTATTTATATGGCTATAGAACCTTTTACTATTGATTTTAATTCCCTTTGCAAGGTCCAACTCTACATGGCTTTTGGCCTTTCTCACTTTATCCCTACATGTTCTGACCTCAATAAGGTAGCTTTCCTTGCTGATCCCTCCCATCTTCCACTCCTTGTAGGCTTTCTGCTTTTTCTTAATCACCTCTGAGATGCTTGCTCATCCAGCTTTGTCTACAACTCCTGCCTATGAGTTTTTTTTCCCCTTTCTTGGGATGCAGGCTTCTGATAGTTTCTGCAACCTTGACTTGAAGTAATTCCAGGCCTTCTCTGCCTTTAAATCCCACAAGTTCTTCAGTCCAATCCACTTCACTAACTAATTTCCTTAATTTTTTTAAAGTTAGCCCTTTGAAATCAAAAACCCTACTCACAGATCTATTTTTGTTTATCCTTCCATTTAGTTTGAACTGAATTAGCTCATGATCGCTCGAACCAAGGTTGTCCCCTACAACCATTTCTTCTATGAGGTCCTCACTACTCGCCAAAACCAAATCTAAAATGGCATCCCTTCTTGTTGGTTCAGCAACTACTTGATGAAAATCACATCCAGGAAAATCTGAGCCCTATTATTATTACTAGCACTTGTCCTCCAGTCTATATCTGGGAAGTTAAAGTCTCCCATGATCACACAATTTCCATTAATATTTACTTCATTAAAAACATTAAAGAGGTCTCTATCCCTATCCAAATTGGATCCCGGCAGTCTATAGCACACCCCAAGCACTATCCCAGGGCAGGCTCTAAAAGCTTTCTTCCCCAATGTGATTTTTGCCCAGACAGACTCTGTCTTATCCATTCCATCACTTCTTATTTCTTTACAGTCTACCTCATCATTGATATACAATGCTACTCCACCACCTTAGCTTTATTTCTGTCTTTCCTAAGCAGCACATATCCTTCAATAGCTGTAGTCCAGTCATGACTACTATTCCACCATGTTTCTGTTATCCCTGTAACATCTGGTTTCACTTCCTGCACCAATAGCTCTAGTTCCTCCATTTTGTTACCTAGGCTCCTCGCTTTAGTGTACAAATGTCTTAATTTTTGCTGTTGGCTTCTCTCACATTCTTTACCCGATTAGGTATAGACATTCTACCGCCAGTATCACCTATTAGAGTTGTATGTACACTACCCTTCCTCCTTATGTCCATTCTCCTACCCATGGCTGTATCCTTTCTTACTTTGTTTTCCTCACTCTCAATGTTAAAATCTGGCGTGGAGATTACCTGGACATCTCCCCCAGATTCCTAGTTTAAAGCTCTCTTAATCAGTTGTGTCAGCCTCCATCCTAGAAGTCTATTTCCCTCCCTACTCAGGTGAAGTCCATCCCGAGAGAACAGTCCTCTGTCCATGAATGCTTCCCAGTGGCCCCATACATCCCAAAGCCCTCCTTATAGCACCACTGCCTAAGCCATCTGTTGATCATCATAATCTTGTCACACCTTTGTTGTCCTTCTCTAGGAACAGGCAGAATCCCACTGAAGATAACCTGAGCCTTGATTTCCTTAAGCATCTCCCCCAGTCTGGCATAGTCTCCCTTGATACATTCCAGTGAGAACCTAGTCGTATCATTTGTTCCCACATGAAGGACAATCAGTGGATTCTTTCCCGCTCCTGTTAGGATCTTCTTCAGCCTCAGGTCCACATCCTGTATCTTAGCACCCGGCAGACAGCACACCCTTCTGTTCTCTGGATCAGCTCTGGTTACAGGCCTGTCTATTCTTCTCAGTAAGGAGTCCCCAGTCATGTAGACCTGCCTTTTCCTGGTGATGGTGCGATTCTCTGGTCTATCCCTTGTTCCCTCTGGCTGCAAGTCCTCTTGATTCCTGTTGTCCCTTGCAATCCTCTGCAATCCATCCCATATCCTCCTGGGGCTCATATTTGGTGTTGTTATCTCCATTGACTCTTCCCCTCTTCCTATAGGACTAGCTGCTCTTATCTTCTTCCTTGCCCTCTCACCTTCAGTCACCACCTGCTGTGCCTCTTCTTCATTTTCCAACTCAGCAAACCCATTCCTGAGCTCTATTTCTCCTTCAGTATCCTGTCTTTTCCTCTGCCTGGTTCTCTTAGTCACATGCTTCCACTTTCGTCACCCAGCAGTCTCCCTTCACAGTTCTTTGGTCCTGCTTCCATCTGCAAGTCTGAGCTTTTCCCTTCAGCCTCCTCATGTCTTTGCTCCATCATCTGCTCGAACCCCCTTCTAAACTCAACCAGAGTTTCCATCTGCAACTCCAATCCTCAGATCTTTTCTTCCATAAGCTCTATCAGGTGGCACTTCATGCAGACTAAACTCTTTTCAGGTACCCCCTCCAGAAACATGTGTGTGCCGCAGCTTCCACATCCCGTCATCTTCATTGTGTCTTCCACTGCGTGGGTCACTACCACTGCTGCCTCTGTATGTGTCATCACCTTCTCACCTAAGTCCTGTTAGTCTGGGAAACACAAACACAAACCAAACCAAACGACCACCACCTTAAAATGTAAGGCTCAGTTAGACTGCCTACAAGGCATTTGGGAGGTAGGCACATTGCTTGAGCAGAAGTGTGAGGAGGCATTTACTTTTGAAAGGCATAGGTTCAGATTTTTTTAAAAAAAAAGTTTTTAAAAAATCCCTAAAGTTTAGCTTGTAAGCCCATATTTAGACATTTAAATTAGTAGTCTGATTTCTAATAGTGCTGAACACCCAGCATCTCCCATTGAAGTCAGTGGTAGCTCTCTTGAAAATCAGACCACATTGAGGTGCCTGTGGCAGTGTATGCACACCCCGCCTCCTGTCGGGGGGATAGTGGGAGTGTGGACTCCATGGTTACCGCCTACCCAACTGTCTTGGGCCTCACCATGCTGAGGTCCAGGGGCTGGAGTCAATATGGCGGTCCTTGAGTGCAGGGCAGCGTGGCTGAGTGGCCAGAGTCAATCTAGCAGCCCTCCAGTACAGGGCAGTGGGGCCTAGTGGGCCAGTACCGAAGGGGCCATCACTGGGCGGTGGAGGTTGGTGGCTTGGGCCCCCCCAACTCCACTGGGCCCTAACAGTGGCGGAGTGGTCCACCACTGGGTCGGGGGGGGGGGAATTCCACTGAAGCACACTGACGTCACCCGGGTGGGAGATACCATATGCTCACCCTCCCTGGGTCACTTCCTACCACGCTTCCTGAAGCTGCAGTCCATGGGGCATTGGGGTCTCCAGGCTTCTCAGCATGGACAATTCCCTCAGGCTCAGTTGGCCACAGATCTTCAGTCCAGATCTCAGGATCTCTGACTCCCGTAGGCAAGAGCTGTGAGGGCTCCGCAGCTGGAGCCTCCACCAAAGGTCCTTCCTCTCCAGTGGTCCCTCCAAACTGAGGTGGGCTGCTCCCTATTATACAGCACAGCACTTGGAGCATCCCCAGTATTGTCTGAGGGGCAGGACTTCCTCCGCCCGTAGTGTGGGGTTAACTCCTTCTGGCCCTGTGCAGGGTATGCACACCTCCTCAAAGTGCTTAAATATGGACGCAGGAGGCTTGTTTTCAGCAGCCAGTTTTGAAAAGCATGGCCGTATTATTGGGTCTGAGGGGTCAGGAGCTCCCATACAACTTCTTTGCAAAGGTGTAGCCACCCCTTCCCTGCCGGTACTCCGCCCAGACACACACCTTTTGCCTAATGACTCTCTCTACCTAGTACTCCTATGCGCCCGCAGCCACCTTATTGCTCCAGGTGGGCCCAGGAAACCTTACGCCCACTCAGCTCACTCATGCACCTCTTAAAGTATTATGCAATATTATTATTTATTTTTATGACCATAGAATATCAGGGTTGGAAGGGACCTCAGGAGGTCATCTAGTCCAACCCCCTGCTCAAAGCAGGACCAATCCCCAATTTTTGTCCCAGATCCCTAAATGGCCCCCTCAAGGATTGAACTCATAACCCTGGGTTTAGCAGGCCAGTGCTCAAACAACTGAGCTATCCCTCCCACCCTGAGGATGTGGGCACCTAGGAGCCATAGTCACAGACCAAGATCCCATTATGCTAGGCACTGAACAAAAAGGGACAGGAGCCCCTCCCCCGGCCCTGGCCCAGCCCAGCCTGGACCTGCCGTGGCTGGGGGAGAGGCGTCTCTCCCACCCAGCCCAGGTGCTGCTTCAAGGAGAAAGAGATGGGCGGGGGGGGAGTTCTCTCTCCCCACAGTAGCCCCGGGGAGCCCCACTGCACCCCAAACCCCTCATTCCTGGCCCCACCCCAGAGCCCACATCCTCAGCCAGAGCCCTGAGCCCCCTCCCACACTCCGAATGGCCCCACCCTGACACATGGCCCCACCCTGACACATGAATTTTGTTATGTGCAGCAATATGGAGGTGATGTGTGATACAAAATTCATTACACACATGGGTGGGAAAAATGAGAGGGAACACTGGTCAAGAAGTGCCTTGAAAGTGAAGACAGGTAGCTTATGTTTGATGCAATAGAAAAGGGAGAGCCAATGGACAGATTAAAAGAGAGAGGTGACAAGCTAGGTGAATGATGTTTGGAGCAGCATTCTGAATGGGCATGAGTGAAGCAAGATTGCATTTATCAAGGCCAGAGAGAAGGATGTTGCAGTAATTGAGATGCAAGCTGGTCAGAGCTTGGATGAGAGTTTTGTCTGTGTGGAAGGTTAGGAGATGCTGTATCTTAAACTACATTTAGACATAGACTGGGTGTGAGGAACTACAGAGGGAAACTAGTGAGAGGTCTGAGTTGAAGCAGATTCCCTGGGTATGGGTCTGAGTGACAAGCAGAATGGAGAAAAGAGGCAGCCAAGTGGTATTGGGTTGGAGAGAAGCTTAAGAGCTCTATTTTAGCCAGGATAAACTTGAGCAGATGGCAAGAACATAAGAACGGCCATATGGGTCAGACCAAAGGTCCACCCAGCCGAGTATCCTGTCTTCCGACAGTGGCCAATGCCGGGTGCCCCAGAGGGTGTGAACCTAACATGTAATGCTCAAGTGATCTCTCTCCTGCCATCCATCTCCACCCTCTGACAAACAGAGGCTAGGGACACCATTCCCTAGCCATCCTGGCTAATAGCCATTAACCTCCATGAATTTATCCAGTTCTCTTTTAAACTCTGTTATAGTCCTAGCCTTCACAACCTCCTCAGGCAAGGAGTTCCACAGGTTGACTGTGCGCTGAGTGAAGAAGAACTTCCTTTCATTTGTTTTAAACCTGCCGCCCATTAATTTCATTTGGTGGCCCCTAGTTCTTATATTATGGGAACAAGTAGATAACGTTTCCTTATTCATTTTCTCCACACCATTGATGATTTTATATACCTCTATCATATCCCCCCTTAGTCTCCTCTTTTCCAAGCTGAAAAGTCCTAGCCTCTTTAATCTCTCCTCATATAGGACCCATTCCAAACCCCTTATCATTTTAGTTGCCCTTTTCTGAACCTTTTCTAATGCCAGGTTTCAGAGTAGCAGCCGTGTTAGTCTGCATTTGTAAAAAGAAAAGGAGGACTTGTGGCACCTTAGAGACTAACCAATTTATTTGAGCATAAGCTTTCATCCGATGAAGTGAGCTGTATGCTCAAATAAATTTGTTAGTCTCTAAGGTGCCACAAGTACTCCTTTTCTTTTTTCTAATGCCAGTATATCTTTTTTGAGATGAGGGGACCACATCTGTATGCAGTATTCAAGATGCGGGAGTACCATGGATTTATATAGGGGCAATAAGATATTCTCTGTCTTATTCTCTATCCCTTTTTTAATGATTCCTAACATTCCATTTGCTTTTTTGACTTCCGCTGCACACTGTGTGGACGTCTTCAGAGAACTATCTACAATGACTCTAAGATCTGTCTCCTGATTAGTTGTAGCTAAAGTAGCCCCCATCATATTGTACATATAGTTGGGGTTATTTTTTCCAGTGTGCATTACTTTACATTTATCCACATTAAATTTAATTTGCCAGTTTGTTGCCCAGTCACTTAGTTTTGTGAGATCTTTTTGAAGTTCTTCACAGTCTGCTTTGGTCTTAACTATCTTGAGCAGTTTAGTATCATCTGCAAACTTTGCCACCTTTTACCCCTTTCTCCAGATCATTTATGAATAAATTGAATAGGATTGGTCCTAGGACTGACCCTTAGGGAACACCACTAGTTACCCTCTCTCCATTCTGAAAATTTACCATTTATTCCTACCCTTTGTTCCCTGTCTTTTAACCAGTTCTCAGTCCATGAAAGGATCTTCCCTCTTATCCCATGACAACTTAATTTACATAAGAGCCTTTGGTGAGGGACTTTGTCAAAGGCTTTCTGGAAATCTAAGTACACTATGTCCACTGGATCCCCCTTGTCCACGTTTGTTGACCCCCTCAAGGAACTCTAATAGACTAGTAAGACATCATCTCCCTTTACAGAAACCATGTTGACTTTTGCACAATTTATGTTCTTCTATGTGTCTGACAATTTCATTCTTTACTATTGTTTCAACTAATTTGACCAATACTGATGTTAGACTTACTGATCTGTAATTGCCAGGATCACCTCTAGAGCCCTTCTTAAATATTGGCGTTACCTTAGCTATTTTCCAGTCATTGGGTACAGTAGTTGATTTAAGGGACAGGTTACAAACCATAGTTAATAGTTCCGCAATTTCACATTTGAGTTCTTTCAGAACTCTTGGGTGAATGCCATCTGGTCCCGGTGACTTATTACTGTTAAGCTTATCAATTAATTCCAAAACCTCCTCTAGTGACACTTCAATCTGTGACAATTCCTCAGATTTGTCACCTACAAAAGACGGCTCAGGTTTGGAAATCTCCCTAACATCCTCAGCCGTGAAGACTGAAGCAACGAATTCATATAGTTTCTCTGTGATGACTTTATCGTCTTTAAGTCCTCCTTTTGTATCTCGATCGTCCAGGAGCCCCACTGGTTGTTTAGCACGCTTTCTGCTTCTGATGTACTTAAAAAACATTTTGTTATTACCTTTTGAGTTTTTGGCTAGCTGTTCTTCAAACTCCTTTTTGGCTTTTCTTATTCCATTTTTACATTTAATTTGGCAGTATTTATGCTCCTTTCTATTTACCTCACTAGGATTTGATTTCCACTTTTTAAAGGATGCCTTTTTATCTTTAACTGCTTCTTTTACATGGTAGTTAAGCCACAGTGGCTCTTTTTTAGGTCTTTTACTGTGTTTTTTAATTTGAGGTATACATTTAAGTTGAGCCTCTATTATGGTGTCTTTGAAAAGTGTCCATGCAGCTTGCAGGGATTTCACTCTAGTCACTGTACCTTTTAATTTCTGTTTAACTAACCTCCTCATTTTTGCATAGTTCCCCTTTCTGAAATTAAATGCCACAGTGTTGGGCTGTTGAGGTTCTTCCCACCACAGGAATGTTAAATCTTATTATATTATGGTCACTATTTCCAAGCGGTCCTGTTATAGTTACCTCTTGGATCAGATCCTGCGCTCCACTCAGGACTAGATCGAGAGTTGCCTCTCCCCTTGTGGGTTCCTGTACCAGCTGTTCCAAGAAGCAGTCATTTAAAGTATTAGGGGGCTTATTCCTTCACCCACTTACTTCCCTGGTCCTTCTCGCATCAACAGAGAGCAACAATACCCGAAGTCCAAAGGTGCAAACAATTCGATGTTTATTGGGGTGAACTTCCAGCAAGCATGATTCCAGTTTCCTTCCTTAGCATCCTCCTTCCCAGCTCTGACACCACAGAGCCTTACACCTGTGTCCCTGTTCCGATTCCTGCCCTTAGCCAAGCATGATTCCAACTTCCTTACTCCCATTCCCTGTTCCCATTTCCCCCTTTAGCAAAACATGATTCCAATTTTCTTACCCCCATTCCCTGTTCCCATCTCCCCCTTTAGCAAAACATGATTCCAATTTTCTTACCCCCATTCCCTGTTCCCATCTCACACACCCACATGCCCATGCCCACCCCCACCCCAGTCACTTCCTCATTGACTACAGATTATATAGTAAAACTTGAGTTCTGCTTAGCTATACCTTAACCAATCATTTTCCTGAAATTTAACTAACCAATCCTAACATATTGTAACATGATTATGTAACCAATTATATCCCACCACCTCAATTAGTTTACACCCAGCAAAATTAATTATACAGCAGACAGGAACAATCACAGAACCAGACAGAGATTATACAGACAAACAACAGCAAAGTGGGAACTATAATGACAAAACAATACAGAAGTGAGGATTTCACATCCCAGCTATTGATAAGCGAGTTCTTGCCAGACAGGATGCTATCAAACTAAGTTTCCTTTTACATTTTCTAGGCACTTCCCTTTCTCTGGAGGTGATAGGAATACAATCCTGTCCTGATAGTGCCTAACAGCCCAATAGCACCTTATTTCAATGTGACTAGTTTGGAATGTGAGGATGTGACCGTTCGCTTCCCAGCTTATGGCTGCCTCTGCTGCTTAGCCAAAGGCCTGAGCCTAAGCACAGGGCCACAAACTGTCACAGTAAGAGAAGGCCCTTACACCAGCAGACAGTGATTTTGATTCTTTCTTTTATACCTCTATCACTAGCCAAGTGATAAGAATACACCTAAATTCTTAGAGTACAGGCCTTTGCAGACAGGCCTGAATATCTATATCCTAACATAAAGTATCGAGAAATTTTGTCTCTGCATTTCGTCCTGAGGTGACATGTACCCAGTCAATATGGGGATAATTGAAATCCCCCACTATTACTGAGTTTTTTATTTTGATAGCCTTTCTAATCTCCTTTAGCATTTCATTGTCACTGTCATAAATATAAAAGGAAGGGTAAACACCTTTAAATCCCTCCTGGCCAGAGGAAAAACCCTTTCACCTGTAAAGGGTTAAGAAGCTAAGACAATCTCGCTGGCACCTGACCAAAATGACCAATGAGGAGACAAGATACTTTCAAAGCTGGGGGTGGGGGGGTGGAACAAAGGGTCTCTCTGTCTGTGTGATGCTTTTGCCAGGACCAGAGCAGGAATGCAGGTCAGAACTCCTGTAAAGGGTTAATAAGCAATCTAGTTAGATATGCATTAGATTCTGTTTTATTTAAATGGCTGATAAAATAAGTTGTGCTGAATGAAATGTCTATTCCTGTTTTTGTGTCTTTTTGTAACTTAAGGTTTTGCCTAGAGGGATTCTCTATGTTTTAAATCTGCTTACCCTGTAAGGTATTTACCATCCTGATTTTACAGAGGTGATTCTTTTACCTTTTCTTTAATTCAAATTCTTCTTTTAAGCACCTGATTGATTTTTCATTGTTCTTAAGATCCAAGGGTTTGGGTCTGTGTTCACCTATGCAAATTAGTGAGGATTTTTATCAAGCCTTCCCCAGGAAAGGGGGTGTAGGGCTTGCGGGGATTTTGGGGGAAAAGACATTTCCAAGTGGGCTCTTTCTCTATTATTTTTGTTAGACACTTGGTGGTGGCAGCAATAAAGTCCAGGGACAAAAGATAAAATAGTTTGTACCTTGGGGAAGTTTTAACCTAAGCTGGTAAAAATGAGCTTAGGGGGTTTTCATGCAGTTCCCCACATCTGTACCCTAGAGTTCGGAGTGGAGAAGGAACCTTGACAGTCACTATCACTGTCCTGGTTAGGTGGTCGATAATAGATCTCTACTGTTATATTCTTATTAGAGCATGGAATTACTATCCACAGAGATTCTATGAAACATGTGGATTCATTTAAGTTTTTTATTTAATTTGATTCTACATTTTCTTTCATATGTAGTGCCACTCCCTGCTCCCCCCCCGCACGACCTGTTCTGTCCTTCCGATATATTTTGTACCCTGGAATGATTGTGTCCCATTCATTGTCCTCTCTCCATCAGGTTTCTGTGACACCTATTACATCAATATCTTCCTTTAACACAAGGCACTCTAGTTCACCCACTTTATGATTTAGACTTCTAGCATTTGTGTATAAGCACTTAAAAACTTGTCATTGTTTATTTGTCTGCCCTTTTCTGATGTGTCAGATTCTTTATGTGAATGTTTCTCGTCTGATCTGGCCCATACTTTATCTTCTTCCATCCCCTCCTCCTGAGAATCTACCTAAAACCTAGAGAAAATCTACCTCCTAAAACCTAGAGAATCTCTATCAATAGACTCTCCTCTAAGAGAAGTCTCTGTCCGATCTACGTGCGCCTCTGCAGCAATCGGCCTTTCCCCATCTCTTAGTTTAAAAACTGCTCGGCAACCTTTTTAATGTTAAGTGCCAGCAGTCTGGATCCACTTTGGTTTAGGTGGAGCCCATCCTTCCTGTATAAGCTCCCCTTGTCCCAAAAGTTTCCCCAGTTCCTAATAAATCTAAACCCCTCCTCTCTACACCATTGTCTCATCCACACATTGAGACTCTGAAGCTCTGCCTGCCTGCCTGGCCCTGTGTGTGGAACTGGAAGCATTTCTGAGAATGCCACAATAGAGATCCTGGATTTCAGTCTCTTTCCTAGCAGCCTAAATTTGGCTTCCAGGACGTCTCTCCTACCCTTCACTATGTCATTGGTACCTACATGTACCACGACCACCGGCTCCTCCCCAGCACTACACATAAATCTATCTAGATGCCTCGAGAGAGCCACAACCTTCGCACCAGGCAGGCAAGTCACCATACGGTTCCCCGGTCATCACAAATCCAGCTATCTATGTTTCTAATGATTGAATCTCCCATTACTAACACCTAGACATAAGAGGAGACTAACTGAGATTTCATTTGGGACAGAAGGATACAATTCTGGAGTAGAAAGATAGATTTGTGAGTCATCTGCATAGAGATGGTATTGGCTCTGTGCTCACAGAAGAGTTACCCAGACATAAGGGGAAAAGGGAGAAGAGAAGGGGGTCCAAGGACAGAGCCTTGTGGCACTTCCATAGAGTTGGGGTGGGAGGGAAGAGGAGGATCCATTGAAAGACCCACCGAAGGAGGGATTAGAGAGACAAGAGGAGAATGAGGAGAGGACAGAGTCACAAAAGCAAAGGGAGGGCAAGATTTCAGAGAGAGGAGCATGGCTGACTGTTGAAGGTGGCTGACAGGCCAAGAATAATACAAGGGGTGAAGCTGACTTGAAGCTGAAGAGGATCTAGGTTGGCATTGGAGGAGGAGAATTCCAGATAGCCATTGTAAACGGCATTTTCAGTGAGCTTAGAGATGAAAGGGCGAAGGGGCAGTAGTTAGTGAAGCAAGTGGGATTTTTAAAATGGGAGAAACTAATGCGTGCTTGTATCCTGAAGTAAGAGAACCTGATTCTCCACTGTTACATAACTTATGTAGTCACTTACAATAATTGAAAATGAGTGCAGAGTAGGTATACGTGCTACCAAATCTGAATTCCTTACACATTTACACCAGTGGCAGCTTTTTACATATACACCTTTCCCCATTTGCAGCAATGGCGTCTAGTAAATGCTTGCAGAAAGATCATGTTAGGAGAAAATCAACCCCCCAGTAGCTGCACAGATAGTCCTGGAAGATACTTACACTCCGCCTGTATTGACTTGTTACCTATGGTACAGAATTACTGAAACCAATAATCTTTATTTAGAAAGCTGGGACACCTGAATTTCATTTTAAAAAACATCAGTCTGTAAAAGTGGTTCATATTCTTCTCAGAATACAGATATTCTATTGACATGAATAGGTGTTTGGAACAAAGACCAAGGGGGAAATATGGCCCATGACTGGTTCCACACTGTAGTTGCACTTGTAGGCATATTTTCTGTTTAGTAAGTTCATTTGGAAGGCTGGTTTAGAAAACAAGATCACATCCTTTTGTTAATTTTTGGGTAGTAAATATCACTCTAAACTTGGTTCAATTAAATTGGATCCAAGCCATGCTTCTAAATTGCAATTTTCTTTCCTGAAACCTTTTTCTTTAAATACATTAATATTTATATTCCATTTCCAGCTTTAGATTTTAGTCTGGATCAGCAACTGGGTTTAATAAAATTCAAAATGGAACTAAGACAATATTTATTAAAATGAGTGTAATTATCCAGTAGAACTGATTACCAAAGGAATTGGTAAATTCTCCATAATGTTGTCTTCAAATCAAGATTGGATGTCTTTCTAAAAGGTTACCTTTAGTTCCTCAAGTTATTAGGCTTTGATGAAGGAATCCCTGGATGAAATTCTATGGCTTGTTTTATGAAGGCGGTAAAACTAGATCATTGTAATGGTCTCTTCTGGTCTTTGACTCTATGTTCTTCTTAGTGTATGCGCAATGTGCCACAAGTGGCATGTGACCAGGATTCATCACTGAATGTGGTCCACCGGTTGGATCATTAACTTCCCCCACCTGAATGCTGATCCATGCCCCACTTTGATTCTATGAACATCTCTGGTGCCTGTCTGTGGCAATGAATGGACAAAGCTGATAAGGAAATGCAGTTATAGGCTGAATTAGGAATTGTAAGGCCCACATGTACACTATACAGGGCTACAGAATCCAAGCAGCAGACCCACTTCTGGTCTTGAAGTTGAACTAATGTATTTAAGGGCCAAATTCAGTCCTAATGTAAGCAGGTATAGTTCCACTGAAAGTCATTGCTTGAATTTAGTCCAACTAGAGTAACCTCTGTGGAACTGAAGGCAGAACTGGACCCACTGTTTGCTATAACGCATCATCAGAAACACAGCCCTAAGTTCCGGTTAGCTGTGGACATATGTGTAGGGCAGCCAAACAGTGTACTCATTACACTTCATGGCAGATGCTCATCCCAATACTGGCTGCCCTGGAATTCTGTCTAGGAACCACCCAGACTCTGTGACAGAAGTCCAAGAAGGCTCGCCCACATGTTTATGAATACACCTTCCCATGCAGAATGGACAAAGGTGTGTCTGAGGGGTGAGAACAGCTCATAACTTTGAGGTGTTCTTTGTGTGCAGATTAGTACAAAAGGGTCACTTTCATATCAGTTGATGAGTCATGTAAGTGCAATTGTAATGCCAACAGACCCTGGTTGTCGGGGGTGGGGGAGGGGAATCAAACCAGGGACCTTTGGAGCTGAATGCATGAGCCTCTACTGCACAAGCTAAAAGCCAACTGGCTGTCAGCCAAGGCTGTAGAGCAGACTCATTAATCTCTCTCTCTCTAAGTGGTCTCCGTGCCACTAGATGGGACAGAACACCATGCCCAGGAGGTGTGTGGGTTACATACTTCCCCTAGCTGAGGAAGTGCATCAGAGACTTCCCAGATGAAATCCTGGACGAGCCCCCACTTGTAACGCTGACAGACCCCGGTCATAGTCGGGATTGAACTTGGGACCTCTGGAGCTGAATGCATGAGCTAAAAATCGTATAGCTGTTAGTTAAGACTGTAGAGCAGACTCATTAATTTCTCTCTCTCTAAGTGGTCTTGGTGCCACTAGACGGGACAGAACACCACACCCAGAAGGTGTGTGGGTTACATAATATATACAACTTGTTGCTTAGCTGGTGTAAACATGTATGTTACATATTATCTTTTTGTTACCCCAGAGAGCCCTGAGCTAGCAATTCCCTCTATGTAGCACCCCCAAGCAAATTATTTGCACTCCTGTCTGCCAGTTTCTAGGACTAGCTCCTTCCTCCTGCTGCTCTCTCCTGCTTCTTGCCCAGCTGCCTCCTACTGCCCCCACTCCTGCATAGCTTCTTTCTGCCAATACCCATCCACCAGCAGCCAGTGGCAGGGGCTGATGTTTCCCTTTCCCACACACACAGGCTGCTTGTGAGATCATGCTATTTCCTCCACAATAGGAAAGGAAAACCAGAAATACTTACCAGCCAGGAAGGCACAGCCAGTTTGCAAAATGGCCACGTAAGGGCTGCAGGTGCTTGACTTTGCAAATTTAAAGGGCTAGCTCGAGAAAGGAACTCTGTGACAAAAGTTTCTATGAGAAGGCAACCTTACATTGGGAAGATGTAGCGGCCAGGAAATCATCAGTGAAAGGGCTGTTTTGATTCAGTGTTGTGCTAAGATCCATTGCTAGTCTATAGCTGTAGACTACTGTCATCTCTTTGCAAGCAGCCTCTACTCTGTCCATGATGGGAGTAGTAGTCTTTCCCTCCTTACAAATTTCAGCAGGGAATGGGGCCATTAATAGCCCTTGTATCTTTACATCTAAATGAAATGTAATTTTATAAAAACTTGAGACTGATTATTTGTTCACCACGTTCCTCACTCCAAAAACAAACCAAGGGTCAATCATCCAATCTCCCATCCCCATTTCCAAAAACACATAGCCTCATTTCAAAGTATTTTTTTCCTTTGGGAGATCATGTAAGTCCATTCCCAGTTCCTTGTTAACATGACCCACTTGAAAATGTCTTTATTACACCAAGATTTCAAATGACTTCATCCCTATTTGGAGTGTGGGAAAGGGCAAAAGTCTTAACCAGTAACACAGATGATTATATTGCTAAGCAAAAAACATAAAACATGAGATTTTTTCACTCTGAAAAATGTGTAAGAAAGAGACAGAGGAGACAAAATTGAGACAGAAGGATGTCGATTTCATGATTTATTGTCACATTAAAAAAGTAATCTTACTGATGAATTAATATTTACTTTTTAATATAAAAGTGCTTATTCTTACAAATCCTTAAGGCTCATTCTGTTACATTACAGTAGGATTCTTCACCATTCCAGAAACTGTGCTACGTGGGTTTTGTATGAACTGTAGAAACAGCAAAATCTCCAAACAGTAAAACAACTTGTCAATGATTTCATGATTTTTGTACATGTGAACTTGTTTAACTGTGTAACAGAGTCGAAAGCAACTGAAATCCCGAAAAACTTTGTTTTATTTTTAACCTGAAATGGAACTGATGTATTTTGCTCATTGAAATGGAACAAATACAGTTGTTTATGAATTTAATTCTTCCCCCGTGCCTCCCTTTTACAGCAAGGAAAGAGAGAGATACAGGATAGTACTGACGTAGTATTCACTTTATATTTCTTTCAAAAAAAATTTGGATGACTACCACGCACAAGCAATGTTCAGAAGCAAGACATTTATTCTTTTGAGGTCCCTACGTTGCATGTTTACTAGGCAAAACTCCCACTGAAACTAATGAGAACTTTGCCTGAGGAAGGAATGAAATAGGGCTCTCTTGAGAATCATTTGAGATTAAATGGTTTATTGTTTTTGGTCTCAAAGAGGAAGAATGGAGCAGATGAAAGCTCTTGCTGTTTGTATTAATCACATATGGCATATGATTTCTAGCATATACTATAATACACAGATACGAGTATATGATTTTTACTTTTAGTCATAATCAGCTATATATTATTTGGATGGACAGTGAATTTACTATTCCTACTTAAATTTAAAAAAATAGCTATTTACCGTAAATAATAATTTTTCCATAACTGGGTCAAAATGTAGAAGCAAATAGCCAAAAATTAATCTATCAGAAAAAAAATAATGTTAAGTCTTCTAGAATGAGGGAAAAATGCCACCTGATCTAATAAATAAAGCACTTCCAACCATTCATGAATGCTACAAGGCTATATGTACATATTTTACAGCATAAATTACTGTACAGAATATTCCCATTTACTAAATTGTTCAGCTGTGTAAACAATATTACCTGTTATACGGGGACATGTAGAGGGATTGTACTTATGTCGTGTAGGTACTAAAAAAATGCTAAATCCAGAATGCCCATTCAAAAGTTGCTGCACTATTGCTTTGGCTGTTAATCAGACAGGAGTAGAGCTAAACTGATATTGAGTCTAATAATATTATGATTTACAGGAATTTGCTGACAGTTGGCATAAATGAGATCTGGAGTTACGCTCTCTGAATCTGGGTACAAAAATAATTCTAGTCATAAAACAGGAGTCTGTACAACTAGGTCAGACAGCCACTATCGCATACAGATTTGTTCCATGATGAACATTAGTTAACATAACGATCAGACAGGAAAGTTACTGCTACTGTGATTATTGCTACAGATTTGTTAAAAATTGCACGTACAGCCAGACTGTGGTAAAGCAATCTGTTGTTTTTGTTATCCTGTCCTCCCTCCCTCCCATTTGCTTGTTTGTCTCATACACCTGTCGTTATGTCTTATTTTTCAGAATGGAGGCTCTTTGGGGGTAGGGACGGTCATTTACTCTGTCTTTGTCACTGCCTAATGCAAAGGGACCCTGATGTGGCTGAAGCCCCTAGGCACGACTGCAATACAGATGTTAATGAATAATAATAATAAATACAGAAAAAAGAAGAAAACTGATGTAAGTGACGTTGGCATGTTTTTAACAGCCATACTTTCCAACAATGGTTATAAACGAATCTAGTGTGGCCAGTATTTGCTAATGGAACTGCATAAAAAAGATCAATTCACAAATATTAAAATCAGAAGGCCATATTCAATCCTTGAGCTGTACACAAAACTTCCACGACTTGAACTGGAGTGCAACATGTGGTCTAGGGGTAGTGAACAGCCCGCTATTAATGCTCAGCTGTTCAGCACAAATGAACTCACAGTTTTGTCTATCTGGGTTTGTGCTCATGTGTCATATGATGAATCAACGACATGCCTCTCAATTTCCATAAAATGATGCAATGTACCTCTCAGTTATACTCTACAAGCATTCACATAATACAGGCCTGTGATTAAAATAGCCAACTTAATCTCTTTCACAGCCCACACAAAAGCTTCTTCTTCTGTTTATAAATTGTACTTGTATGAAGGATTAGTGCACTAGACCCTACATTGCTACACTGCAAAACACAGTAACCTTAATGGCATCGAAGCTCCCATTCAGCCCTGGTGTAACGACTGATCTTATTGGATTTGTGCCCACTTATACCAAAGCTGGCCTATGTCTAATACAGCAGTTCTCAAACTGTGGGTTGGGATCCCAAAGTGGGTCGTAACCCCATTTTAATGGGGCCACCAGGGCTGGTGTTAGATTTGCCAAGGCCAAAGCCTAAGCCTGAACCCCACTGCCCAGCAGCGAGGCTCAGGTTATAGGCTCCCCACTTAGGGCTGATGCCCTTGGGCTTCAGCTTTGGCTCCCCCAGCCTAGGGCACCGGGACTTGGGCAGGCTCAGGCTTCAGTCGCCCCTCCTAGGGTCATGCAGTAATTTTTGTTGTCAGAAGGGAGTCGTGGTGCAATGAAGTTTGAGAACTGCTGGTCAAATACATTTGAGAGCACCCTTGAGCTCATCAAGCAAAAATGTACTTTTTATATGTTTTTCTGCAATTTTTCTTAACATTGTTGCTAGTTCCCAAAATTCGCAAAGTTAGCTGAATCTCATTCTGCCACATAGGACATGTATTGACGTCTATGGCAGTTCCTCAATCACAGCATATACATAATAAGTCCCTTTGTATTTAAACTAGGACTCCCATTCCTCTCTTTCTTTCTATTTGATCCTGCTGAAAATTCATGATGCTAAATGTGTGACATCTAAGACCTAAAATAATAAGTCCCTGCACAGACAGGACACTGGCAAATCCCAGTGATCTTTGTGCAAATTCATAAAACAGCAAGGCCCATTAAGAAAAAAATCATGACACAATGTAAGCCAATGCATGTGTGTTAGGCCTAGGAGGTATCACCGCAATCTTCCTGCCTACAGTGCCTGGAGTGTCACATGGAGTATCCAGACTTGCCAATTCTGAGACTTTTCAGTCTCTTCTACAGCACTGCAGGGAACCCTTCCTTCAGCATTTCCCATTCTGCCTCCTGGAATGGGGCAGCCAATCAGAGCTGCTGCATGTGGCAAGCGGACCTCTCCCTTTCCCCTTAGGAGACAGAAGTTTTTTGTTAGGGCTGGAGGGAAAAGGTGATACAATGGGGCTGAGAAGGAGAAGGGAAGAGAAAGAGTCCAGCGACTCAGAGGGGCTCTGCTCCCTCCTCCCCCTTCTCTTCTGGTGGATAATATGTTGGCTCCTCCCCTTTTCTTCTCCTTATCCCTGTAGCCCCAGGCCTGGGAAGTGTAAAGAAAACCTCCAGAGTGAAGGAGGTGCGCTGGGAGGAGGGAAGATGTGGGGCTGAGCGGAGGCAAAATGAACTGATGGGCGGCCGGGGGGAGGTCAATAGAATGAATTAACTCATTGGGGTATGTTTTTAGGGAGGAGCTGGAAGCCCCCGTGTCATCAGCCAGCGCTTTGTGCAGATTGAAAATCTACTCGTTTTGTAACAGGATATAGGCAGGTCTAAGAATCTGGGCAATGGGGGAAAAGTCCTTATTAAAAACACAAATACTTTCAATAACAGAGAAGAGAAAAGAGTAGAAAATTACTAGCCAAATTATATTTATTTGGGTAAATTGAACCTCTTGCTAACTTCCTCCTGTGTGAAAGGTTTTCTTTCAAAGGTCTCTTGGGGTAATGAGACCAGAGTTGCAGGTAGAATGGAGCCACCTTAGGGGAAGCTATGAAAACTGATGTTGCTAAGAAAAGAAAGACTAATATGGTGGGATTATTTAGTGTGACCCAAATAATATGCAGAGCTATAGAGACACATCAGTTTATAACCTCCCCTGCTTACTGAGGTTTGAGCAGTAATAGTGAGTCCATTGCTGATCTGACTGGTAGTCATTCTTCAGAATCAAAGTGTTTTGCTATTGACCTTTAGAGGGAAATTGGTAACGTGGAGCCTGGGCATTTAACCCTGGCATTCCTATTAATGTTAATGGGAGTTGGGAGTCTAACTCCCTGTGCATTATGCTGAAAATGTCTCCCTAATTGACTTGCCATGCCAATTAACTACAGATGACTCATGGACAGATGGAAATATTTTGTGAGAGTTACATAATTCTTCTTATGCCAAATAAAGAGATTAGTCCATTCTGCAATGCGCCACTGTGAAAGACAACATTTAGGCTATGAATCTGGGGATTGGGGAAAACAAATAATTTGAACATTTATGATGCTGTTGGTTAAAGACAGTAAGTTCTGAAAAAAATATTTATTTCGGGGAAGGACAAACTGGCGCAGAGAAATTCAAAGTCCATTTGAACTCTTTGGAGGAACAGATAGTTTGGTTAACCTTTTTTTGTCCTATTTACATTTGTGTGTGAGTTGGTATGGCCTGGTTTCTACTAAGATCAAAACATAAATACTTCAAGAAGGGCTGTCTTCATGCTATTTCTGATCCAAATGAAACTAGCAAGTAATACTAATAATACTCGGCATTTTTATATAGGGTGTAATTCACCCCATGCAAAGGCCCCACACAAGGCCTATGCACCACTGCAGCCCTATTTTAAGAGCTTTAAGGATTCCTATTTTGGGGTTTAAGTGATGCAAAGGCCTTGGATTGGCCCCTTGCCCAGGAGTGAAATTCACTCACATGACTTAACATTTTACAGTGATTTTTAGCACTTCTATAGCACCTTCCAGCTGAGGATTGCAAAGTGCTTTACAAAACATGAATAAATTATTAGCACCCCTATTTTACACATAGGGAAAGGGCAGCACTTTGCCCCCCTCTGTGCACCTGCCCAGAAAGGAGCTTGTGCCCTTGGAGGAAATGCCCTGTGGGGAAAAGCTGTGTAAGTTAATGAAATCCATGGTTACTTGCATTGCTTTCCCCTCTGGGCTGTGAACCCCCCCTTTAGGGATGGGTTTTGGGTCAGTTGCAGTAGGGAAAGCCCCTGGAAACATGGGATCATCCAGGGTTTAGAAGCAGCTGCTTGGGTCAGATGGCAGAGTGGAGGCAAGGGGGTGATTTGGGAGATATTTGATATCCCCAGGTGAAGGGGGTGGAGAGATACCTGACTCCTTCCTGGTGGACGAATAATGCTTTCTTGAGAGAATATTGTGTAGAAACAGTGGGGAGTTTCAGATCTCAGGTGGATTATCCCGGTGTCTGGGGAAATAGGGATCTAAGTGACTTTCCCAAGAACTTTAAATGATCTTGAAAACAGTTTATTACAAGGTAACTAAAAAATATCAAGTGTGAAATCCTGGCTCTTTTGAAAGAAATTGAAGTTTTGCCCTAGACTTCACTGGATACGTCTACACAGCAGTGGTCCTCCCCCACCCGGTACGGGGGGAGGGACCCAGAGCCCAGGCTCCAGACTGAGCCAAAATGTTTACACTGCCCCATAACATGAGCCCCGTGAGCCTGAGTCAGTTGACCCGGACTCTGAGACTTGCAGCTGTGGGGTTTTTTTTTTTTTTTTTTTTTTTGCTGTGTAGCTGTACTCAGTGAAGCCAGGATTTTACTCTGAGAATCTTGTGTTCTCACCAGCTTTCCAGGTAGCTTTCCTGACCAAAGCAAAGAGGTTCATATGTTTAGATCAGCTTCAAATAAACATCCAGATGCTTTTCCGAATGGATTCAGATGGGGCTCACCCATTGCTATGCATGTTCCCACTCTTTAGCGCATAACCAGTGTACCAAGTCGTGTAATAATAATGATTCTGATCGTGCTCTGAGCTGGAACATATTTATAGGATGCAAGTCAGGTAATTCTCTCCATCTGAATAAGGAATCAGTTTGAGTACATGGTGTAAATCTTTACAAAAAGTTATCAAAAGGAAAGACATTTTAGATCTGTGCCAGCCATACTTCTATCATCACTGTAACAAATTCATTCAGTCATTGTTAAGTGTATGGTGCCAGCAACGTGCAAGGAGATTTTATTCTTTAGTCTGAGGGTTTTCCACTGAACTGGGAGAGGGGAGTGCTGCAATCATTATAAAAAAGAAACATTTCTTTTTGACGTATTAAGTGGATTATGCAAAGACCGGACATACTGTAGAAGGGAAATGTCATTAATACAGCTTTGACCGAGAACCAGCGACCCTCCAGAAATTTTAGGAAAGTTAAAAAACACATAATTTTGACAAGATGTTCTTTTAAAAATCTTTTAAAAAGATTAAGGAATTCAGTCACTATTCTTTACATAAAATTCAACCTCTTTTGTTTAAAACCATAATCACTTAATGTCACATCTGCAACCTAGCCGTGGCAGATGTAGTTAATCTAAGTCAGTTTGCAAATTCCAATTTCATTTGGATTAAACATTGCGACTAAGTCACTCAATAGTATACACTGTATAGGCATTAAGACTGGTGTCTAGTAGTTTATCTACTCAAGAGACTTTAAGCACAGATTAGCCAGGTCTAAGTGTATGTCTTCTTTTTAAAAAAAATATCCTGGCATTTTAGTTATGCAGATTTGTATCAGAGCTGTGAAAAATGGGTGAAAATTGGCATTATGAAAGATATACGACTGCACCATTCCCAAGGTGAGAGTGTTACAAATTAATTAGCTGCACACTTTACCTTGATAACAATTACTGCTCTTCTGAGGTGATATGACCATTCAGTGACAGGTACTCAATGATCAATGGGAGGCACTAGTAATATCCTTTGTGCTGACTGAACTTTTTCATGGTTTAGCTATAGAGTGTATAGATATGTATGCATACGTACACTGAGGGCTTGATCCTTCACAGTGTAGGGGAAGACTGCTGCGTGTGGAAGTAAAGGTAAAAAGTGATGAGCAGTACCAGGAGAGCAGGGAATCTGATTCTGCATTGATGAGAATACTGCTTTCCAGGCTGCCAAGTTACTCCCAGTAGCAGAAGTAAAGCTCAGACAAGGAGCACATAACTAAGCACCAGTGTTGCATGCTGAGGGATACGGCCAAGATCCTCCAAGATACTAGGCACTTAACTCCCATTGAAATAAATGGGAGTTAGGTGCCTAAATACCTTGGAGGATCTGGGCCTACACTGAGTACCATGTCTCCTCACATGCCCAACATCTGCCTACACCCCTTCCTGTTAAACCCTGTGAGATTTAGAATAAAGAAAGGGCTGTGGAAGGGGCTTGGGATTTACCGCCATACAATATAGATGCCTTTGCTCAGTGGTCAACCATACTTGAACCTATACATATCCTCCACTCACCCTTGCACTCCCTGCTGCACATCTTACAGGATCAAGGCCAAAGTGTGTCTGAATATCTCATTGACTTGGTGTTTGTGAACATCTCAGAGTATCTCAGGGCATTTTTAATGCAAAAAACCAAATTGTATTGCCTTTGGGTCTACCTGTGGCACACGTTTTATTTGATAATATTCCAGTTGATTTCCCATGCCTGCATGTACTCGTCAGCTGGTAGACTAGCTGTCTGTCACATTCAGAAGTTTCTGTTTTATACCAAACCTCTCCCTCCAGGCATAATTTTGCTTTTGAGCTGGATTTGTACAGGTTGACATCTTCACCTCTGAAATATTGAGATGGAATCTCTAATGCAAGAGAAGGGAGCCTTTATCATTCTCAGGGGACTTGAAACAATGAATTAAAACAAACAAGACGTGCCTTTGCAAGTGGCAAGCAAAGTAAGGGCCGTCTCTAAGGGTCTGATCCTGCAGCGTGCTGAGAACCCTCAGCTGACACTGAAATGCCTGGGACTACTTATATACTTAAAGGGATGCTTAGACTTAAGAGTGCATACTGGAGGATTCTCTGCTCCTTGAAGTCTTTAAACCATGATTTGAGGATGTCAGTAGCTCAGACATAGGTGAGAGGTTTTTCGCAGGAGTGGATGGGTGAGATTCTGTGGCCTGTGTTGTGCAGGTGGTCAGACTAGATGATCATAATGGTCCCTTCTGACCTAAATATCTATGAATCTATAAGAGCTTTGCTGGGTCAGGGCCCGACGCCACACAGCCCTTTTCAGGATCAGGCCCCAAAGGAATGAGACGAAGTGTCTTTGGTTATCATGCCGTACCCACCTGTAGTTGTTTGAAGAGCAGCAATCGTGACCAAAAGCAACCTGTACAAAAGCAACGTGCCTGTGGTTGAACTGCATGCTCTAACCTCATCAAAATGCCCACCTGTAAGGAACATTGTGGACAGGAGGCCTAATTCTCTGTTGGGCTATATGGGCGCAGCTCTATTGACTTCAGTGGAGTTTCTTCTGTTTACACGAGTTCAATGTCAGTGATTCCAGCACAAAACTTACAATCAATGTACCATTTCCGTGGCACTTGATGGGTATTTTAGCTGGAATGATTCAGCATAAAAACAGCTTAAAAGAAAGTGCACAAATCTACATGTTTCCTTAGTAGTCAGGAAACATGTTACAATAAGAGGACATTAACTCTTCCTGAATTTCTGTGAAATTGCTATACACATTGCAGCCAAACAAGTTCCAAAAGAGCTCATAATTAATAAAATTTATCCCCAGTCGCAGCACAAGAGATGTGATTCAAAGTTCCTTACTTGAAACTCCAATGCCAAGTTAAAATCTGTGTAAGGCAAGGAATATATGTTGCTTCTAATTTAACTGGCATAAAATAGTGATAAGAATTCCGAAATACCAAAAAACCCCCAAACCCAAACCCCACATCTGAAGACAAATGATAAAGCAACCACCAAGAAAGCAGAAGCAAATTTAACAGGCATCCCACTTCTCTGGTTTGACAGAAACTCCCACATTGCTATCCTAACAGAACCAAATTACTCACGGTATTAAAAGGATTTAAATCACTTCCTCATCTAGGAAATCACTGGCCGACTTTCCCAACCAGACATCAGGCAGGTAATAATCAGCTAGGCACTGACCAAGTTACATTCCAACAACTGTAACTGAATGATTCGTATTTTTTCTGCAACATGCAACAAAGTGAAATCTGATGACATGACATTGAGTATGTCTGCACTGCAGCAGGAGGTAATTTCCAGCTCAGATAGATGTACATGCACTAGCCTTGGTGGAGCTCGTACACCCAAAAGAGCAGTGTAGCCGTGGCAGTGTGGGCTAGCTGCCAGAGTATTTACCTAGGGTCTCGGATGGGGTTGCTGCCTCCCATTCTGCAGCTATACTGCTACGTTGATAGAAGCTAGTGCGTGCACATCTACCCACACTGGACATGACACCTGCAGCGGCGGTGTAGACATACCCATTGTCTTACCGCAAATCTTTTAATGTGGTAACAAACTAAATTCAGTGGCGGAAAGCCCCCGCGCCCCGACCCCACTTCCAGGCAGCAGCGCCAGGCGGACAGGGCAGGGGCGAGGGAAGCATCCCCATTCCCCAGCAGCCGCGCTGGGCGCGGCAGCAGAGGAAACCCCCTGCGACCCCAGACCCCACTCCCTAGTGGCAGTGCCGGGCAGGTGCTCTGGCGAAGGAAGCCCCCAGTGCCCCTCAATCTTGGCAGAGGCCGGCTGGCCACAGAGAAGCCCCCAGCGCCCCCTGATCCCATTCCCGGCAGAAGCCGGGGGGTGGCAGGGGAAGTCCTGCTGCGGTCCCAGGACTGGAGGAGCTCTCGCTACCTGCTCTGGCCTCAGGGCTGGGGAAGCTCTCACTCCCTGCTGTGGCCAGAGTGTCTCAAGTCTTGGGGCCACAGTGTGGGGGAGTGCAATGGGGAGACCCTGAGTGGACTGGCAGGGGAGGGAGGGAAGGGTCATAAAGGGGTGGGGTCACATATGGAGGGGGCAGAATGGAGGTGGGCCCACAGGTGGAAGGGGTGAGATGTGGCCCCCCACTTGCTCTGGCCCAGGGCCCCAGGAAACTTTAATCTGCCTCTGGCTAAATTATTTGATGTGTGGTTTCTAATGCAACTCATCAGACATGTTGATATGTAACTTTTACTGGCAGATATTTTTGCACCAGCATCACACTAATATTGAGATAAAGCTGACTAGAAGGTAGCAATGAAGATGGCCATTCATTGACTCTTACTTGAGCAATGCAACTGAAGTTAATGTAGCTACTCGCATGAGTAAAGGCTAGAGGGCTGGGTGCAAAATAACCAATAAAATTACATTTCAGATGAAAACAATCAAATGTTTCCAGAGAAGTGAAAATGAAATTAACCAAGAACAAAAATCCACTAAATGCACACAACACATTAGTTATGAACTGGCCATGGCCTCAGCTGATCCAAATTAATTGCAATTACTTTGGGATAAATTCCCTTGGCACAAAAAACACAGCCTGTCAACAAGAGCTGAAAACACCCCATAAATCAAGAAACATTAAAGCCTAGTGGAGGATTATGCATGACGAGTGAGAGGATTATGATAGGAAACAGTGCTTAGTCTGGTGAGCAGCAAACCCAGCTTTCCAAGATAAAGAGAATTTCATGTAATGGCATGATATAGACTAGAAGAAACTGCAAGTAAGCTACTTTAAGATGGAAAAGACATCAAAACCAGAGCCAGCAAGGTGAAGCCTCACTGCACACAGCAAACAAATGTCATCGATGTGTGTGTATGTGTGTGCACATGCAATAAATGGACTTTCTTTGCTAGCTGGGTTGCAGTTTGCAGTATTTTTGTGTTATCTTCTTGCCTGTAATGACAGTACACAATTTTCCAGAATCTCTTCTAGTTTCTTGTTATCAATACACCCATTTTTCAGGCTGTTTCCTCGATAATGTTCATTATAGTGCATAAGGAGGCTGAACAAGAGGTCAGGTAATTTCAAAAGCCGAGAAATAAAGAAACGAATGCAAGCTGTTGAAACTTATTGCACAAAAGTTAATGCTTTCTTGCTCCATATTTTTTCAGTCTACACAATTCAGCCATACATCCCAATCAGGAAATAAGAGGGAAATAAGAACACTGAAAGTTCTATGGAGCATCCAAACGGCCAGTCAGACTCTCATTGTCCCTAATTCAGGAAAGCACTTAAGTGCATGTTTAAGTTCTACTGAAGTCAATTGCATTTAAGCACATGCTTAAAGTTAAGCACACACTTAAGTGCATTCCTGACTGGGAGCCATTGTGTTTATTGCACTTGGTTCAATTAACTCATGAGATTTTGGTTTCTGAGTTTTTCTAAGCACAGGTATAAGAAATGTGTGTGTGTATTAAGACATCTGTGGTCAGTTCTGTCTAGAGTATGACAATGTTTGGAGATTGCTATGGAACAATGCATTCTGGAGAGACATAGCTGCATATTATACAGACACAGATATATGTCTACACTCTGAAAAATGTTGTTCAATGTTGAAGAAATATTCACCTTTGTTTGGATGCTATGGTTGATTATTTCTGTAGCACAGTGTCCAGAATAACTGAATCGTCCATGGGAGATTATGCAGTTCATTTGAATGGCACACAGTCTTTTGCGTGAGCACTATTCCGTACCCAGTGAAGTCCTTGTTGAGTGTACTGAACTAAATGCTCCATACTGCTGTGTAGGGTGACAGGTCCCATCAATGCATCCAACTCATTAAAAAACTCTGTGGAAAAAATATTAAGCGTTAGAATAATGAAAGGGACATTTGCTATTTATCACAATGTAGTAGCTAGTTTCTTTTACTAACTAAATCACACTGAACATTTTACTAAAATGGAAGTTTGGGGTGAATGAGTGTCCTTAAGGCCCCGATGGTCCATGATCTGAGTGTTGCAACAATTTCATTTTAAAAATTAAACAGCTAATTCCTTGGTTCTTTCTTTCATTGACTCCCATTGATCTCGTGTGTAAAAGGATTTTTTGCCAATGGTGTCCTTATAAAGATAAAGAGACATCATTTGTAGTTCAAATGCACAAATTATCCTGACTGAAACACTTTTCAAAATGACTGAGGCCAGGCCAAATCTTGAGGTTTTTACCCAGGCAACTCCTACTTAAACCATGAGGGAACTTTGCCTGAAGGGGGACTAAATAAAAACTGAGGACCCCTAGGTCCTCTCTAAGTCTATATGTGGAGGAAAGTCTGCACTTGCAGGTGAAGGGAGGGGTTCCTTTCCTCTGGCCTGGTCCAACCGTCATGTCACACAGCCCCTTTGAACCTCCATCCCATGCAGCTCCATGAAGTTGGAGGGGGTGAGCAACAGAAGCTGCTTTGTCTCCTCCAGATTCTCTCCCTAAAACTCATGGGGGACATAAGTGGAAATGAATTCAGCCTGCAGCCATATTATTATCTTCTGCTATTGCCCCTGCTCCACTGAGGGTGGAGTCTGGAGGAATTGATAGTTGGGGAGGTCCCTGGAAGCACTGCTCCTGCAAGAGCCAGGCTGAGCAGGGGCCAGCTGGAGTTGGTAGGGCCAGATGGCATAGCATAGGCAAGGAGCATCCATGCTGCTTACCTAAGTCAGAGATAGGAGGTGAAGCTGTGTTTCTCCCCCACCAACTTTAAACCCTGATTATACCAGTGTAAAGCTGACATACTCAGACTAGAACTTGGCCTTGTATGTTTATCCTGGTGCCATGTAAATACACCAATGATCTAACTGTCCGTGCCAGAGCTAAAGTGGAGTAGTGGGACTTAAACCACAGATATTTACGCCGGGTCTGGATACTCAGAGGCGGGGGTGTTCTATGTGTCCACAGACACGTGAGTCCTATACGTTAATGCCTCAGTCAATACATGCAAAAAGATGAGGTCATGTAGAAGTCATCACCACAAGGGAATGTCATCAGTGCACTTGATTAGTTTTCTCTTGTAAAACAAGAACAAAAGACCAAAGAGATCCATTTCTGTAGCTCTGCCACAAAGTAGTGCAATACTGCCCAGGAGAAGGAGAATTAAATGAACTCAAAAGATCAATTTAATTCCTGTTTGACTACCAGATGTCTGTGAGTCTGTTCCTGGAAAAGGGTGAGAGTTGGACAGTCAAATAAAGGAGAAATTAGCGATATTTGACCTCTTCTGAGTGGGAATGCTGACAAAACTGTTTTTGTTACCTTTTGGGACAGACTAAAAGAATACACCTCTGTAATCCAGAAGGTAAGATCTTCCAGTAGGACCACTGTCATAGTAGGTCAATATATTGTCTTATTGGCATGTTTTTAAAGGACATGTGTTAGGTTATGCACCTCTATTTTCCTTGGCTAGATTGTCAGCCATCTCCCAGTAGTCATAGCTGTGCAGGATGCTGTTGGTGACGCTGACGTGATTGGCTGCCATCTGATGAATACGCTGTGGAATGCTGATAGTGGAAGAGGGGGAAGGGGCACCGGTGCTCCCCTGGGATCCTACAGAGCTGACGGGAGAAGGGCTAGGAGACATGGGGGATGGAGTTCCTGTGCTCCTGTAACAGAACATTGATATATATAACTGTACATATATATATGTAAAGGTGACATGAACAAAACATGAAAATAACAGAACATAGCAAACGCCATTTCTCACTGCTATTCAGACATAGTTTCTGTGCGATGAGTGAACTTACTTTCCACTGGCACCCCATGGAGATGGAGCCTGGGCAGCTTTTGATGAATTCTGTAGAACGAACAAAAAACCCCATTTACAAACCTGTAATTTAAACAGGACTGTGAAATGAACGTCGACAAAGAGAATGTAAAGATGGGGTGCAAAAAGTAGCAGTGATAAATATGAAAAGTGTATGCAGGTCTTATGATGCCATAAATCAATTAGGCCAAATTCAGAGACGGTACAGACGGTGATGTCAGGGAGACTCCCTTACATTCAGTGTGAGGTGATAAGTCTTCCCTGAACTAGAGCCTGATTAAGCCATATGCGGGGATGAGTCATTCCTGTGTTAGGCTCCAGTCAATCCACAAACCAGGAGCTGGTCTTGTGACTCTCAGAGTGGGTATATAAGCCTCACAGGAGAAACAATAGCTTCATAGCTTGGAACTCTTCTTTGCCTGACAGTGGTGACAGACTCCACAGGCCTCAGCCTGCTCCAGTCCTAGCCTTACCCCAGTCTTGTCCCCAGTCCTGCTCCCACCCTGCTCTTACCTTGTTACAACACTGCTCTTGACTCCTGATTCTGGTTCTGACTCTTGGCTCCAACCCCCAGACCTGACTGTCCTTGCCTTGGTTTCAGACATTCATTTAGACGCAGCAAGATCTCTCAAAGCTACTTATGTCCATCCTGCTGATGTGTAAGGGAGTCTAAGAGCAGGAAGAAGGTGGGAGACACTTACAACTTAAATTAAAATAGTCTCTGCCCTACTTAGTTTAGACTCTGTTAGACACCAGTATGATGAGGGAAGTTGCTCTCAGAAAGTGTAATTGAGTCTAACTTACGGCATCTTCTCCATAGCCACTGATTCGCCTGTGGGCTTTGTTCTGCTTTCATGACCCGAACTGAATCTCTTATTTTCTCAAAAATTTTTAACTCCCAAATGTCTGTGGCTTCTTAAAATTCTCTGCTTTATTAATTTTTTGAAAATGGAAATAAAAAGTTTAAAAGAAGATTTAAATAATTTTTCTTTTCTAAAAGAAAAAGATACCAAATTTACACCAAAAATGTGTGTGACAAATTCTGATCTATTTTCTTATTTGACAATACATCTGAGAGTTTTTTAATGCAGTCAGCATGTCATGTTAGATGATTTTGAAAGGTTTTAGGTACAAATATATGAAAGAAGTCTAGAATTGGCTTGTTTTCCACTGAAAAGATGACAAATGAGCAATTTTTCATTTTTTACTTTGCTTTCTAATGAGAATCTGCAGAATTATTATACCAGCAGAAGCCCTGCAAAAAACCCCAAGCTTTTCTTGTAGGATGCTTATGTTACTATAATAAAAAATAAATATCACCTTCGTTTTCTGTAGAAAGGTTTCTTTCTTCTGTTAAGAGACATTTCACATGGTTGTGAGACTTTTTTACTATGTGTTATTTGAATTGGTAGGAGAAGTACAGTGTTACAATATTTATAGATTTCTTACCAATAGACTAAAGATGATTATTAGAGAAACACAAGTTTAATTAAATATTCCTCAGAGTTTAGATCCAATTTTGAGGACATCTATTTCAATTTCATAGTAAAAGATTTGTCACCTTTCCTGCCTATTTTCATGGGTTTATAATTTGGTCATGAAAATTTGTGCCTCTACTTAAAGTTCATCATTAACAAAATATTTGTGCTGGGGAGTTTTTTCCATTTTATGTACAAGACGGGACAACCCCTGCCCTCTCCTCCCCAAAATAAAAAACATACTAAAATACCCCAAACCAAATGACTACCTAGGGTACCCAAAGAGAATCAGGACTGCAGAGCATTTGTACCCTCACTGCTCTCTGATTTTATATCTCAGGATATAAAAACAAATTGAAGGGTAGAAGCAGCCACCAATTTTTTTTTTTCAGAGAAATACAAAGATTATGTTTGTAGGCCAAATATTTGACCTACTCTGTTATAGATCCATCTGGAATGTTTTGATTTCCAGATGTTTTCCAATCAAATATTGTCACTTTAGGGAACATTTTAAAAATCTAATGACTTCCTGTCATACTAAAAATAAAATAGTGCACTGCATTATGAGAGAGTGGCGAATTGAAGGGAATATCTGGGGAAAACAAGATAGGAAGTGGAGGCAAGCACAGGTGTGCCAAGTTGGTGGCAGGTATATATTCTGACCACAGATATACTTGCATGCACCTCCCACTGAAGCCAATGTGGACTCCAGCCCAATACCTTAGGGAAGAATTTATCCCTTTGCCTCTTCTTATACGCTGATGGCCATAAATAGGAATCCTACAAGTTATTCCAAATATGGAGCGAGCTCAAAGTCCCGAACCCATACGAAATCTACCTTGTGGTGCATCCTGAAGTGGATTCTGATTGTGAATACTGTGAAACTTATTCGTTGCAGAGCACCATGAATCACACTGGACAATCAAGAAAAAAGAGAATGGGCTGCATGTGTCAGTTTCATGGCAGGGTAAGTTGCTCTTCCTTCAGTAAGTTGTAAGTTGTGTATGCTGAATACATGTGCTTTTGTGAATATAGAATAACAACCTGGAAATTAACGGCTTCCACTGAGGCCTGTGACAAAACTCCAGTGGGAGTAGGATTGGGTCCAACAGGGCTACTCTTTTGGAAAAGATGCAGTATCTCATATCATTATTAGCAATTTGAAAATGTAATATAGTATGAAAGTACCTTGAAATAATCAATAAGTGCTTTTGAATACTTTACAGCGTGGTCTCTTTTGAGTCGGAACATTCTCCAGTACAGAAGTGCCAAACAGCGATAACTAGAAGAAACAGAAAGAAGACCACATGTAAAATGTGTTACAGCACCTTTAAAGCACAAAGGTGGCACCTAATCTTGGGGACATATGACCCAGGAATAGACTAGTCAATGGAGAAGATAAGAGCTGTCTCAGGCTTATTCATGTTAGATGACTATGACCCCAAAGGACGGACTCTTCAAATAGCTGGAAACTGCCAGGGAACAAGGATGCCCCTAACATGTCTACATTTCCCTAGTCACACGCCTTTCCTGAGGTAATATAAAAGCTGCCAAGAATACTCTCTTCTGCCTGAGGATTCCTGTACAAAGCACATGCTAAGCAGGAATAACTAGAACAAACGGGAAGCACAGGGGAGGATCTGGCCCATTGTCTCTACGGTTTCTGTAGAGCACCGTGCACCTTTATAATACCATATAAATAAATAAGCAATAATAGTAATTAACAATAATTATACAGTCATAGAAATGTAGAGCTGGAAGACACCTTAAGAGGTCATCTAGTCCAGTCCCTTGCACTGAAGCAGGACTGAGTGCACCTAGACCATCCCTGTCAAATGCTTGTCTAACCCGGTCTTAAAAACCTCCAATAACGGGGATTCCACAATCCTCCATTTTGCAGGGATTCCACGTAACACACATAACAACAATAACTGATAAATAAATAATACATACAAAATGCTTGATCTTCTCCATCAGGTTTTTGTGTATTCACAAGATGGGGGATTGCTCAACAGTATGTAACACAACAAAAATCAGTAACACTTGTTTTCATTTGGTCACAGAGGCCAAGATTTTCAAAGGTTATTGGTGTTTTGGATGCCCACTTTGAGATACCTTAGAGCAGCCTAAATTTCGAAAGTGCTGTCTTCTCACCCTCTGATAATCTCACCTAATTAAGCTTCATTGTGCAGCCAAAAATCAAATCAAAGCACTCAAAATCACTAGCCACTGTTGCAAATCTCAGCCAGGGTTGTTGTAATTCACTTTCATAGTGTTTTCTTTTTTTAGATCTGCAACCTTGAAAGTTTGAAATTTCCTCTTTTACCACTAGAGGACAGTCTTTTCTTAGGAGATCAGAATCAGATAAACTAGTTGTGTGGCAGTATGCCCAGTTTGCATTGTACAGAGCCAGAGGATACAATGGACTTACAGTCCTCATAATTCTCACTCTGCCACCTTCATAGGTTACAGTACATATGCAAATGATGTCAACTCATCTGCTACGTGGCAGACAATGAGTTAGGGTTGCTATGCAGTGCTGAAGGAGTGCTCTGCCTACTTTCCCTTGCTGTGACCTTTCTGCTTAAACAGATGCAGTGGCTTTATGAATCTGAATTAAATTCCACAGACTAAAATGCTAGGTCCGTTCTGGAAAACACTTTACAAGCCCCAGAAATAGACATGGTCAGCTATTTTTAAAAGCAATTTTTAGTCGTTTTCCCATTTAAGCATTTTTAAAACAATTATTGTTAATCTTACTTGTGCACCCAATTGTGCATTAAAGCAGTGATAAAGGACATATAGTTAATTAAAAATAGATCACTAAATAGTCTTTCTTTTTTATATAAAATGATAAATTAAGATTGCTTAATTTATAGATTCTAAATACACATTTAATTTGGATTTTTATAGATGTTAAGAATAGATAAACTGTTGTAAAACCCATTTACTAAGAATCCATAACCATGTAATAGATATTGTACATGTTAACTATATAGTTGTTAAAATTTAAATTTAATTTAAATAACATTATTATTACTGTTCAGCAACTTTTTACAGAATCTAAGTTAAATGCATATATCTGGGAATAGTCATTCAAAGAGTTCATCCAAATTGTTTAATTATCAACATACTAACCCTTCAGACAATATGAGTATAATTTATGATGATTGAACCTAAAATGTTATACACAGAAGAAATTACTGAGACGCTGTTACAAGGAAAGTACATCAGTCATAAAAATACAGACCATCAGGCACTTAAAAATTAATTACGCTGACGTGCCATAGCTGACCTGTCACAGCCAATAAATCTGAATTGCTTATTTACAGAAACAGAACGCAGACCAGGCAGTAATACAAGGAAAAACATGTGACACTGGTCTAGATCTTTTTGGATCAGGAAGTATTCTCTCTCTGTCAGCAGACAACACAAAACCAAAGTCCTCTATCTGACTGCACTAAGCATTTGATTTTCAAGGACTGACTCACTGCATCAAAGAAGTCTTTGAGTAAATATTGATGTACTAACCATAATGCTGCTAGCTGTTTGTCCTCTGGAGTGGCATTAGGTCCTGCGTGGGTTTTTAGTCTCACAGCATACCTTAAAAAAAGGGGAAAAGCCGGTATTAAGGCCAGTGTGTGTTAACAGGAGACCACCTTACTGTTGGGTCACATCCTCATGGAGCTGTCCCGATTTACACCCGTTGAGGACCTGCCCCATTACGTTTATTCTTTCAGTTATCACAGATACATTTTGTGCTCTTCAGTTCATGCTTTCGAGCCATTCTGCCATTAGCTCTCTCTCCCTCCCAGCCTAATTAATTCTCTTCAGCCAGCAGTAACTCCCTTGGAAATCCATACAATATTAAGGGGATTCGGCTTTGGAGAGTTATTGCTCCTTGGTTTGCCTTGTGTAGTCCTCCCAAAATATTCTCCAGCCCTGTGGAACCCCAATTTTGCAGAGTTCATGCAAAAAGGCTTCCACAGAATTTGAGGGCAGAAGAGAACGTATCATGGAGCCAGTGCTCTCCTCACACTGCAAATTTTGGGCTTGTCTCTCCAGTTTTGCTCCTCCAAGCACTGAGTAGCAGAGGGCAGCATGTGGCTCACAGCTATTTTGGTCCTATGACATTCAGTTCAAATTCTTCAAAGATCTACAGTAGTAGCATTGCTATTTCAAGAATGTGTGTGCTAACCAGCCAAATCAATTCCTGGAAATCTCAACTTCTGATTTAGCACCTGAGCAATGGACAAGATTAGTGCAACATACAATACCTCTGGGCTTGCTTCCAGAAGAATACATGTTCCCCGTAATTAGCTGATTGTATTTCATCTTTGTAATCAAACTCTAATTCTGACATCAGTGCAAATGCATTGTGTGCATGATAATCCACACCTTATTTCAATAAACACTTGTCCTGATAAACCAGTTACTTTTTTGGACTATACCTAGCAGGCAGCTCATAAACAATTTACTTTATAACTATGAAATCCTAACTACATGCATAGATGGAGCTCTAAGCAAAATTCAGGGCCAGAGTCAGGACCGTAAATATACTGTAATTAGAGAAGACAAAGCAGACAAAGAAGGGCAACTATGCTGCTTGTGATGGTGCAGGTCAGAGGGGGTGGGAATAAGTATAGAGAGCTTTATAGTGGTGAGCAAAAGGTATTTTATCTTATGTCATTCCTTCGTGTCAGAGTCAGCTGGCTGAGCTGGCTTTACTGCGACTAAAAAGCATAAGAAGTGAGCCCAAACTGGGACCACAATACAGTAGAATTGTTTACACAAATGAGAATATGGTCAGATCAGCAGAGAAATCTGGAAGAAAACACTTGTTTTAAAAGTTTTGCAGAACTATGATTTTTAAAAATATTAAACTTTGAAAGTGAATTTAGTGCTGGTGAAAGCTGCTTGGCTGACTGCCCTGGGGAATTAAATTCTCTATCTACAGAACAGGTATAATGTGGTCACTGGCAGTGCAAATTTTCTTTGCCAACGTGCCTTAATTCTGTTCTGGACGGACCACTCTTTGGATGAGAGAATAGCTCAGACTCCATGATGATTCAATCTTTGCCTTTTTTAGCTGAGACTGTTGATAAGGATGCCTGTTGATGTCAGCTTTAATAGGGGAAGAGGGTTGTGGTGTGCATGCTTGTCCAGCAGGAACTGGATTGCGATTACCAACATATTTCACATAGACCAAACAATAGCAATGGGATTGTATTGATCTTCAGCCACTACCAATCTGGGTTGGATTAGAACTGATGGCCAAATGGTGGAAATTCCATAATCACATTATCAACCTCCTTAGGCACTGAGTTCCCCAAATGATGAATATTGACTGTTGTAGTTTGTTTGTTTTTGTTTTAAATATTTCCATCTGTAATTTCTACCCATGTTTAAAGGCATTCAGGTATGTTCTCCTCCTGATGGAAAATATATCCAAACAGTGCTGTTGTTCCATACAAGCTTACCTGATAAGTTCAACTGTTTCTGAATACATTGTATAAGGGGATTTAGATTCCATGGGGCCTTGTTCCATAGCATTTCCACATTCAATAAATGATAATGCTGCTTCAGCGTAATTCAGTGCCTTTCCAAATTTCTCCACCTGGCAGATAAAATAAGGTCACAGAGAAATATTGGAGTCACCAAACTAGGGTTACAAATTGTAGCAAAACAAGTTACACATAGGTAAGGTTGATGCAAGCTGACACAAAACATCCCTTCAAATTCTAAAAGACTTACAAATATGGCTGTGAGGAAGCAAACACTACTACAACGAAGAAAGCTAACGCCAAGGGAATTTATGACTGAGGTTGAGCAAACTGGTTTGGATAAAATAACAAAAGAAGCAGCAAAAGGAGAAAAAAGAAACAAAGAAAAATATAACAACCCAATAGGCATATCACTTATCATGCTTGGATGTAAATACAATCTTTCAATGCTAAACAAAGAAAGGTAATGACTAGCCTGTAACTAAGAGAAATAAGGAGCAAATGGTTGGAAATTTTTTTGAGTTCTTGGCAGAGAGCTAGAGGAAAATAATTAAGGAGGGTAAGATTTAAAAAATCATTATGAGGATGAACTTTTGCCCAAAATACAAACTAGACCTGGATCAAAGCTCTGAGGTTTTAACGTATGAAGTTATTCTTAGCTCCTTTTCTTGTCCAGATTTTGCATACATTTGCACTAGCTGGTTTCTGTCAAGATTCAAAAGGAGATCTATCAAAAGATTGCAAGAAAAGTTGTCCTTCAGGTCCTTCCAACCCATTCAGCACTAGGAAACACCAGAGAGTTTACGAGATAGCCTGTTCTTGTAAGAATTCCTACCTAATTTCTAGACTAAAGGGTTTTAGATATGTTTGCACAAGCTTTAGATGTGCAGACTTTGGATTCAGGCTTATTCCAACTGCCTAACACGATGGCTTCGCCTACACTATGGCTACATCTACATTATAAGCGAGGGATGTGATTCTCAGCTCGCATAGACTTACCTGTGCTAGCTCTCATCTGAGCTAGCATGCTAAAAACAGTAGTGTAGCTGTGGTAGTATGGGCAGCAGCCATGACGGCACCATGCTAACTGCCCTGAATACAAACCTGCCTGAACCTTGTGGGTATGTACTCAGGGCCGCTAGTGTAGTGCTGACAGACCCCGGTCGGCACGATCAAACTGGGGACCTCTGGCGCTTAGTGCATGAGCCTCTACCGCACAAGCTAAAAGCCAACTGGCTGTCAGCCAAGGCTGTAGAGCAGACTCATTAATCTCTCTCTCTCTCTCTAAGTGGTCTCCGTGCCACTAGATGGGACAGAACACCATGCCCAGGAGGTGTGTGGGTTACATACTTCCCCTAGCTGAGGAAGTGCATCCTGAGCTTCAGAGACTTCCCAGTTGAAATCCCAGATGAGCCCCCACCTATAGTGCCGACAGACCCCGGTTGTCGGTGAGCGGGGTCGAACCTGGGGCCTTTGGAGCTTAGTGCATGAGTCTCTACTGCAGGGGTCCTCAGACTTTTGTACTGGTGACCCTTTCACACAGGAAGCCTCTGAGTGCGACCCCCCTTATACATTAAAAACACTTTTTTATATATTTAACACCATTATAAATGCTGGAGGCAAAGCGGGGTTTGGGGTGGAGGCTGACAGATCGAAATCGCCCATGTAATAACCTCACGACACCATGAGGGGTCCCGACCCCCAGTTTGAGAACCCCTGCTCTACTGCATGAGCTAAAAGCCACCTGGCTTAGCTAAGGCTGTAGAGCAGACTAATTTTATCTCTCTCTCTAAGTGCTCTCGGTGCCACTAGATGGGACACAACACCACACCCAGAAGGTGTGTGAGTTACACTAGCACATGCCACTGCTACCACTCTCCATGACACCGCCAAGCATACTACCCTACTGTTTTTAGTGTGCTAGCTAAGATGAGAGCTAGGACAAGTATATCTTCATGAGCTGAGAATCGCCCCCCAGGTCACAATGTAGATGTAGCCTATGAGGTATTCTGGGGCCTTCACTATAGCTATTGTTTTTCTGTGGAAGGCTCTCAGAAGCCACAGTGATGGGTAGCAGTATAAAACCCTAAAAGAGAGAGACGGACATTGCCACAATGATATTTTTATTCATTTTAAAGAAATTTTAAAGATAACAAATATGGGAGGAGAATACAAACAAGGTTCCTGGTGAAACACTATCAAATAATAATCATTGAGGGAGTGCTCCATTACAGGAGAAAGATGGACAGAATCAGAAAGGTCCAAAATAGAAGAAAGGAAAGGCATCCT